>NC_080636.1:9662578-10969453 GCF_027579445.1 Ammospiza nelsoni | reverse complement strand
ATTGCCTCAGTAGCAGGTGCCACCGCCAGGGACTTGTGACTGGGGGCTCACTTCTTGCCACTATGTATGTGATGTACTGTGTGACAGAATTACTCACAGACTGCCTACATTTTTTCTAGTAAGGAGCCTTCAAAACCTGTAGCTAATTGAAATCAAATGATATGTGTCTTTTCTATCATTTTCTATTTAGGTTTCACTGTACATACCCAATGTGTTTGTTCTCTCCTCAAGAAGTGGTGGTGATTTTAACAGGTTGACTGTGATTAGTGACATGGCTGAAAGAGAAGGGTTATAAAATGGGGTGGAGACCTTGCATTTGCAAGTACTATACATGTCCTGGTACCTTGGTTAATTCCTTAAGAGAACAGAAATAATCCAGAGTTCTGTTGTCTAACAGAGACTGATTGTAGGCCATCTATGCAGAAAATCATGGGACAAATCAATTATTTGATAAAGTTTGGTGAAGAAAAAATTAGTGGAATAGAAAATAATGAGAACATAATATTGTTCCAATATTCTCTGAATCATCAGATTGACCAGCTGTAGCTTCAAAATAAAGCAATTGCAAGGTAGCAATGGTCTCTTTGAACAAAGATTGTGCACTCTGTACATGGCAGACAGCAAAAAGCAGTGATGAAAAAAGACTTGTGCCGAAGAACCACCTCAGTGCTGAGCCTTCCAGAGCTGTAGCTTAAACCCTGATGAAGTACTTGAACATCTACAAAGGGAACAATTACTTTTATGCAAGTAGGGAACTTCCTGTGCCTCCCAAACAACATGGAGAAAACTACTACCAGAAAAACCTTGGTGCACTTGAGAAGGCCATAGCGATAATTGAGTTTAAAATAAGATCTGGGGCTGGATAGTAGATCTTGGTGTGAGGTTTGAGTAACTCTGTCTCTATCATTACCAAAAAAGATGAAGTGGCATTTTGGTACTGGAGAGTAAGCATTTACACATGGAGAAAAAGTTGGTACTGAGTAGTGGAAGGGCAGCACTTCTTAATTCTGATATCAAAATTGGGCAAACTCAAATGTTGAGAAGCCAGAACAGACAAATTTAGTTTTCTGTAGTAAGTGTAGCTAAAAGTGAAATAGAGGAGGTATTGAGCTCTTTATTGGCTGAGAGTTAAAGTGCTAAGTATATTTTTAAAGAAACAATTTAACTATTTTCTGGTAAAAATACTTCTTTGTACTGTGCAAACAAATCAGATAAGATTATCATAGTGGTAGATTTTAGCTTCAAAATGGCAAACCTTTGGAGCACAGACAACTCTCAACTCAGTGTATCACTGGCTGTAACTTTATAGCTGCTTCTTAATAGAGAACAAAAAGCTTAAATTAATACAATCAGAAGTGGTGAATATTATATGTTGGAGGACAAACGAATTCTATGTTAATTGAGTTTATTTTTTATTATTTTAATAGCCACTTGCATTTCTTGCCATTTAAATTTGTCCACAATGTAAGTGGCCTCCATGGCTCCTCCTGCAGAAATCCCCATCTTTAAATGGTTCGAGTCATGTTGTTGAAGGGTGCTGAGAGCACTGGCTCTGAGGCAGATCTTCACTGGCAGTCATCAAATCCAGTCTTAGCATTGAAGTACCTGGCACACATCTGTTATGAAATAACAGGAAACTGAATCTCACATCCAGATCTAAGAATGAGACAATGTGCCTCAGAAGGTTCTCTGTTCCATTTGCTGCCAGTGTGACTTGAACTTGCTGGCAGTCAGTGAGTGCAGCCAGCATTCCAACCCCCAGCATTCAAAGGGTGTTTCAGTCACTTGAGACAGTCAGCTAGTGTCATTAGAGATTGGTTTGTGGGGTTTTATTTTGTTTGTTTGTTTTGGGTGCTTTTTTGTGGGGTTTTATTTTGTTTGTTTGTTTTGGGTGCTTTTTTGCTTTTTTTAGCTAAAATCCATGTTCTGTTTTTAATTATCTGGTATTTCAGAAGATGAGGTTCTTTGCTATTTAAATGTTTTGTTAGAGTACTTTGCCAGGACAGCAGCTTCTTTGTGGAAATTGCCTAGAAGACTTCTCCCTGTTTAAGGTTGCTGTTTAAGTCACTTGTAAAATGAAGTGTCAAATATAAGATTCTGTATAAAGAAGGAAAAAAATCCCAGTTCTTCCAAAATGAAACAAATACAAACCTTTCCACAATTCTTACTAAAGCTACGTGACACTTGATTAGCATAAAAGTTTTGGGAAAGGCATTTTGGTTACCATGGGGAATGCTTTTTACCATCTTATGGTGGGCTTAGAGATAAAACCAGCTGATTGCATTTGCATTTTTTGGTTTTTCATTTTGGTTGGTTCCCCTCCATCCCTCATCCCCACAGCTCAGTGATGGAACTTAAAATTGTTCATTGGCAGTTCCAGGCATATGTCAACTTTTCTTCCCCCACTGGTACCTAGGTAGTGGATTACCCTCTGCTTCCTGAAGGGCAGTTTGCTGAAAAGGAAAAATTCTCAATTGTCATCCAAGTAGTAATGTTAGAGTAAGAATGTGGTTCCTTGTTTGGAAGCCTAGAAGATGATGAAGCCAAGAATACTTGATTTCAGTTTTCTTACGATATTTATGCATGCCAGCTGGAGTTAGGCAGTAATTTACACCTGATTAAAAGCCTAAAAAGATAACACTAATTAGAAATTAAAGCTTTCAAGATTTTGCCTTTTGCTTCCCAAAATATGGGAACATGGCTTGCACAGGAGGGAGATGAGCTGATTAGTAATACTTGTATCACCAGCCTTTAGAGTTTCAGGATAGTTTCATTCTGTTTCCATGATACATTGCTGGAGAGGGATTGCTGCCTTATTTTCATAAATATTTTTTCCCCATTCAATTACAAGCATATTTTTGAGCAATGAAGAATGTAAATGATTTTTTTTAAAAAGCCAAATACAGGAATTACTAATTCTTGGACCTCTTGTCTATTTGCTTATCTCCTTGTGCAACAGGTTAAGTTGGATGAATACATTTTTCTAATCTCTTCCAGTTGCTCTTGCTGTAGGGGTGTGTTAATATCTCATGCTTGAATCACTGCTCCAAATTGCTTGTAGGCATTTTAACCTGGATGCTGCATCTTCATAATTCATGGTGAAGCCCCCTATGCCTGGTTGAGTCTAAGTGCTGCTAACATTTTCTGCTAATGGCACAGATGTTGGGACAACTAATAACCAAAAATTGCCTGCAGAGTTTGGCTGCCTGACAGTGTAGATGTTTAGGTGACCATTCTTTGTGGCTTCATTAGCAGTTCAAATGTGTCATTCAGGTATTCAACAGGTAGTTTTTGCTTCCAGCCCAGTGCAGATGGTGTTTTTCTGACTCTCCACTTAGTCTTCTGTTACATAAACAGAATGCACCAATTGATAAAAGTGGTAACAATATCAAATGTTAAACTATTATTCCTGGGTGCTCTTGCATCTGGCATTGCTGAAGCAGATGTCAGTACTTACCAATCTACTTCAGGCATTCAGAAATAAAGTAGATTTGTGTTATCTTTTGTTTTTCTTTACAACTTTAAATCTCAAATTTTTCAGATTCTATGTGTGTGTTCTGTGTATTTAATGCTTTGCTGAAATGAAAGTGGGAAGGTCGATTTCTGCTTAGATGTTCAGGATTACACATTTGAGCAGGGTGAAAAGAAATGCCTCTTGTTCATTGGAGAGGATGAAAAATGTTTGGTGGCATTTAATCTCCTAAGGAACACTCACAATTTAGATTGCTGGAGATAAGAGGTACATTCAGTCTCAACACTTTCAGATCAGTAACTTATTATCCAACATAAAAATCCCACTCTTTTCTTTACATGTACTCTCTAGGGTACATGTAAAGACAGGGTACCTTCTTATTTCTGATTTCTATTCTGTTTTTCACCCAGCATTAAATTTAGTAGTTACAGTACTAACCGGGGTGATTGCCACCTCAGAGCAGTTTCAGAGAACATTAAGTAGCATGTCTTAATGTCAGTTTTGGTTTAATATGTGCTAAAGACACCTGAATCAAAACTTTGTCCTTCACATTCCTTTTATTTTAATTCAACTCAGTTATTTGTGAACCCTGTCCTGTTAAAAAATAAACAGGTACTGGTAGTTGTTTATAGTTTAGAGCATTACAGGCCTTTTTCAGTTGGGAATTACTAGTAGATAAATGATAAATAGTTGCCTTTTAAAAACTTTGTCACAGTTGGATATTGTAAAAACACTACTGTACTTCAGGTGAATGAGGTGGAGCATTGGCTGGTGTGATTTGTGTATGAGTGGTAAAATTATCCTTTAATTATCCTTTGATTGTTTATTTGTGTCTTAAGTTAATGCTGCACAATTATTTTCAGACTTGAATTCATTTAAAATTAAGGTCAGTATGTCTAACACTACAAAAGTCGGTCTTCAGTTGTCAGCCATCACTCCATTCTTACAGAAATGAATGACAATCTTAAATATTTGTACTGGCTTGTTAGCTTGTTGGTTGGTAATGGATTCTGGTAAGTCTTCAGGTGAAGGCAGAGAACTTCTGAAGTGAACTAGGTAACCTGTGTTCTTTATCAGCTTTCAAACCCATCTCCCAGTAAGATGGAGTCTCCCCAGGGGAATGTAGATGTACTTACTGCTTGGAACTTTGTAGTTAATTATATTTGGCTCTCTAATTCTAATAACTTGCATGTGTGCTATGCTTGCTTGCTTTTCAATAGCTGACAAAATCTATAGGAGATCTTGGGAGTTTGTCTTAAAAAATTGCTGTTATAAAAAATAAAAGACTGACAAGAGAAATCTGTCAGGCTGTGAACTGAATAGAATGAACAAAGAGACCAGCTGTTGTCTAAAAGTATGGTTTAAATAATTCTTAATGAAATGAATTGGGTAGCACATTGTCTGTTTTCACATCGCTCTCCTCCAAGCAACAAATATAATTAGAATACCCTAGACTTCAGCAAGGCTGTTTGGGAGATGTCTTGCCCTGTTTTTATTTTTAATTTAAATAATGTTGAGTTGTAGTGAGTGTTCAGCATATTAATGCCTGACTTAAAAGATTAGCAGAATTTGAATGACTTGCAATGTTTTGTTTAATTACTGCTTTATAAAAATGTAGATACTTGCATAAAGCCCATTGGATCTGGATATGTTTTAATGACATAGCAAGAAGAGGACCAAGACAAGTAAATGTGTGCAAAATTTGAATCTTAAGATGTTTACTGTTCTGGGAAGAGATGTTCTCCATGCAGATTCTGCTCTTCCTCTGCTCTTGGCTTCTGTTGGTTTTCATTAGTTGAACTAAAACAAGAAAGCCTTCAGACTGGCTAGTTTCTGTCTCTAATATATACACTGTACTTGCTTTTAACCTCACCTATTGCATGTTGTTAATGCTGTACACAAATGCATTTGGGGTATTTCTTTGGTGTTGTACAGCATGATGCATTTCATCCCCTTTTCTAGTTTACCTCCCATTAGCTATATATTGCTTTACAACTGGAAAATAACCCTGAATTTGGGGGAATTTAGTCTGTTTGCATATAAAAATCTTTTTTTTTCTTTCTTTTCTGTGAGTCTTATGAGAAATGTCCTGCTTGGAGAGTCTCAGACAGTATTTTCCTGTGTTTATTCATGTTACTTTGCTTTACTTTATAAGTGAAAATTGATTTTATTGATTTCTGATGTGTTGTTGCACTTAATGTTGAATAAATCTGACTTTCATTTTGAAAAGTGAAACTGTGTTAGTGAAAATGTTATGTAATTTTAATTGATCTTAGCCTGTTCCCTGAGTATGTAATCTTTTATTTTTTTTTTTTTAAATTTTATCTTGAGATAAGTTTTCTTGGTTCTTCTTAGGGTTCTGGCCAGTATTTCTTTTTTCATGCTGTTATTAAAGCTTGACAGCAATATTACTGTGAAAGGAAAGGTAGAGACCATTTTGTTTGCAACTAGAGTGCTACACTCAGGTTTGTAAAAGCAGAGTCTTACTGCTTTTGCTTGAAAAATCCTTTCTGCGTTTAGGTTGTCTAACATTTTGAAGATTTGGGATTTTGGGCTTGTGCGGTTTTGTTTTCTTTTCACTCTTTCTTTTCTTTTCCCTTCTGAACAAGCTGAAAAGCCTTTCCAAGTGACTGCTGGAATAATACGTAGCCTTGTGATTTTGAGCATGAGGATTGGTTTGAGAGCCTGTGGCTCTCTACCAGAAAAAAACCCAAAAAAACAACCCTTGTTGTTTAATATTCCTTTTAACTTGTAGCTCAGAGAAGGAGGAAGCTCAAGAAGAGCTTTTCCAATCAGCTTCTCTTGTAACTAAAAATCCCACTTCTGTGGAGGTGGCAAGATTGTGGTGGGGTAAATCAGTGAGTGACAACACAGGTGAACCATGGGTTCAATATTAATCATGTTTTATCCCTTAAAAATGGATATTGATAATTGAGTCTGTATATAAATTATGTTCAACTGTAGTTATCTAATACAGCCCACTTCAGAAGCAATAATTTAGTGAGTGTGTGTGTGAGTTGGTCACTGGTTTCACTTCAATTTGCCCTTGGTGTTGTTGATTAAACAGTGGTAACAGTTTATCAGTGGGGAAATCATATAGGCTGGCAAAGCCTAAATCAGCATCTTCAGAGAGCTAAATTATTGGGAACCTGCTGTTAATTTCTCCTGCAAATGTTGATTGAGCTATTAAGCATAGCTTATAAGAAATGGCTTATTTTACTGCAAGACTTGGCACCCAAGCAAGTGGAACACAGAGCATTCTAATCCCAAAGGGCATTACTGAGTTTTGGTTAATTAACAGCTTCAGCAAGCTGGAATGCAGTCAGTGAAGTCAGGGTTTGATTTTTTTTTTTCTGATGAACTACATTTGACTACTATTGAATCAAAGTCCATTGCCTTGCACTGCCAAAACTCAGCTTTTAAACTCACAGTTTTTCCAATTTCACTGGTGGTGGAATCACTTGTGAAATTCTGTAGTGTCCTGCTTGCCCTAAGTGAGGTGGAGGATGTGAAATAGGGTTGAAATGGGACAGGTAATCTCCTGTAAGGTCTTTGGGCATTTAGCTGTTCCTAGGCTTAGAGTGTTCCTGGTTGTTTTGGAACATTTTCAGAAAGGTCTATCATATACTCCCTGTTGCTTTGAGTGCCTTGTAAGGATGTGCTAAGTATCCACAAATACATCAACACAGTGGGAAATATTTATTTATTCAAGGAATTTATTTGTATTCAAAGAGAAGTTTAGTTGAATTTCTGTGTGCTTAATGCTGCAGTACTTGTCTGTTTCAATCCTTCCTCTTCCACTTCTGTGTTTCAAAGAGGAAGTTAACTATTTAAGTTCTAAATGCCAGGTTTTGTCTGTATTCTAGGAGGTCTTATCTTTCAGCCTATAGCTAATCATATCCTGGAAGCAGTTTCTGAACCTCATGCTGGATTTCCTGTTGTTCTCTTTACTACTAAACTATCCACTCTCCAGTTTTTCTCATCAGTTCTATACAGAAGATGCTTAGCAATAGAGAAATATTCCAGGGGTTGTCACAATTACAGCCTGGGAGTGCAGGCACATGAATAATTGTGTGGATGAAGAAAGAGACAGGGGGCAGGGGCACAGGAGAAGAAGGGATATACCATGGATTGTTTGTCCTCTGCAATGTAGGAGTCTGGAATAATGATTGAACGTACAAGTTATGCATGAGGGAAGCTCAAACACAGACTAATTGCTCCTGCTCTTAAGAAATACACCCTTTTTTAAGGTGTAGATATAAGATCCTAAGGAGGATTGTCAGTGGAAATACTGCTTTGTGTTAAAAAAAAGGTAAATTCTGCTTTTTGCTCAGTCTCTACTGTGTGTAAATTTTTTGTAGCAATTTTAGATAAGATACTTTTAGAAAGATAAATAAAACATCAGAAATAACATCTGATACACCTCTGGAGATGGCGCGTCATCTACCAGGAAGACTGCAAGACAGATAACTACCCTAAATATCTACAACAAAAACTCCCAACCAACCAACCAACCGCCCCCACCTTCCAAATTCCCCCAAACCCCATCCATGTTTTGTTAAAAGTATTTTCTTTTTTCAGATTGCTGTTGCCTAGTTGGAGCATATAACAGCCTGGATAACTGCAGCTTACATTGTCAGAGATTTTGATTAATTTCAGAAGAGACATAAGAAACACACACAGGGTTTTGATAAAGTTGGCAAACTTAATGTATCTCCAGTACCTAACAAGCAAAGGGCTTCTGAATGTGAACTTTTCCTAATAAAGTTCCTGTCACTTTGAAGAGTCCTTGCATTCCTGCATCTAGACATTGCTTGGCCACAGGCGTGCTTTAAGTCTGTAGTTTCTGCTTTGATGTATGACTTCTGATTTGTAACCAGTATAAATTCCAAAATTAATATGTAACAGTTAAAAAAGATCAATTTCAAAAACCTCAATTTAGAAACTTCTCGTAGAAAAGAATACATCCTTTAAAGACAAGTTTTCCAGTGTAGGCTAACTAAATACAACAATTAATTGTGGTTTGGTGATTTTTATTTCTTTCAGTCATCTGCTCAACCCATCAGTGGCAGCATTGCCTTCAATATGAAGTTATGTTTTGGAGTGAATCTGACTTTTGTCTTTGTAATGCAGTGAAAAGTTTCTGCAGTGCAATCTGTGTTCTTCAATGGCCTTGTGCAGCCTCCTAAAGCAGGTCTGGGACACCTCTGCTGCTTTCTTGTTAGCAATGTATCTCCTCATCCTACAGGCAAACCTTAGGCTTTTAATTTTTTTTCAAGGTTTTTTATTGGAGTTTTGCTTTGTTATTGTTATTATTGATTGGAGTTTTCTGCCTGGAATACTGCAGTGCAGGCAGGTGTGGCCAGAGCTACTGTGCATTGCTGGTGATCAGTGGTGTGTCTGAGAGAGCTGCTGTAGCTACTCAGTACCGCTGCTAATATTAGCCAGATACAAATATACCAATTGAGGCTCTGCAGGCAGTGGAGAAAATTCTCTAATTTCTACCTAAATCATGCCAATATAAATTAAGGAAAAGCCTTCAAGGAGCTCTAGTTACTGCAGTCTCGAATCAGGTAATTTTCTTGAAAAAAAAAAAGAGTTAATATTTTATTCTTCAATACCCCAAAGTAGTGTGAATGAAAGGAAACATGGTAGTTCTACTCGGAGTTCTTCAAACCCTTTATGACAGTGCTCATGACATAGCAGCCAGGAATTAAGAAACTAAAAGGAGTAATATGTTTGGGTACTTGATAGGAACAGTGAAAGCACCTTGTTATATTTTTTAGTCTTTGTTTTCATTAAGGATGTGCACTAAAAAGTGTACAAGAACAATTAGATGATTAGTTTTGTTAATATCAACTAATTTATCCTATAGAATGCTCTAGATGTAGTTTAGATGTGAGGAAAGAGACTTGGCAGCCTGATGTAGGATCTGGTATGGAGCTGCTAATCAACAACTAATGTGCTAATTTGCACATTGGATGTGTACTACTGATAAGGACATTTTTAGTGTGGCCAGTTGTGCAAGGTAATCATCAGTTGCTGTGGTAATAATTTCTCTTGTAAAAGCTAACTTTGCTCTTTTTGAGTCATCATATTGAGAGATGTAATGTACTGTTCAGCATTAAAGAATCTAAAGAAAAACACAAATGGGGCTCCTCCACATTTCTGACCAGACTCCTGCTGTTCAGACCCTCATTAGTAAAACTGCATGGTAATAATTTCAAAATTATTTTGAGATTCTGTATTTTAAAGATAAAGGTCCTGCAGGAGTACTGTGAAAGGGAGCTCCACAAAGGCAGAAATGCCAGCTGGCATTATCAGTTAAAGGCTATAGACTTCCCCATGCCTTGTTCCTGAGTGTGTAGCAGAAAATACAGTTCTGCTCATGCTCACCATTTCATTTAGAGCTATTGAAATCAAATGTAAGGTCTCCAATAACACATATTCACTCCTTTCTCTAGATTATCTTAAATATGCTCTTAACCAAAATTATGAAGAGTGTTTGCCCCATACTACTTACTTACATCTGTAGGTAAAGGTGGTGCCTCTTGGTTCAAACCAAGCTGTTCTGAGATTTACATGGAGATAATTCAGCCTTCCTTGGCACTAATTTGCTGTAACTATTTTGGATTTGTATCTGCTGTAGTTAAGAATTCTCAGGTGTCCTATTTTCCAGGGAATCTCCGACAAACCTTTATCAAAGAGCTGTGATTGATTTTTTTGTTGCATTACAACCAAACATTAATTTTTTCTTTTGTTCCAGAGAGAGAAGGGGGTGGATGTTATCCATGTCTTTAAAAGATGCTCTCCATCTCCAAGCACTGTGTAAACTGGCATATGTTAGATTTCAAACATCAGTGGAGAAAGCAGCACTGTAATTCACACGTTTTCATTTGACAGTTAGGTCGCAAATATGCTCACATTCAACTTGTTGGTTATTACTGCTGCTCCTTTTCACAAGGGAAATTAGTATTCACATTAGAGGATGACTTCTCTGCAAAGAATTACATAAACTAGGCAGGCAACTCCATTTCTTAGCTTTTTGTGAAAAAAGCCTTTTACTTTTTACTGTATTCCCTGTCTGGGGGAAGTCAAACATTCATTTAAACAGAAAGGCTTGGAAATTAAACATATAATTCTCTCACTTTAGGTGCAGCCTGAGCTCTGCTGAAACATTGGCTGTTTCCTCTTTTTTCTCGAGGGTTTTGCAGTGGTGAATGACTGTTTTAGTGCTGTGTGCCCATGAAACAGCACATTCACAATTTTCCTACTGAAGATTTGGGGAAATATGAGTGTCCTACTGGGATGCTTTTCTATATATAAGAAAAGAGGGGATTTTAGCAGTAAAGGACACCTGCTTTGATCAGTACTGTACTGTAGGGTGTGACTGAAGCAATGGAGAATTTGGGGGACAGAGAATAATATAAATGGCAGGAATTCAAAGATCACATTGGTATTACTTTTCAGGAAAATACTGTTGGATTGTGGGTCTATAGCTGGAAGCCTCCTTGCTCCTTGAATTTTATAGCTTACTGGTATGGACACCAGAAAGATTTATCAACACCTGTGGATTTTAGGTGGGTTTAAAATATTATCCTATCAATTGGAAACACTTGAATAGTGTTCTATCAACTTGCCAGCTTGATATTACAGCTCATGTAACTTAGCTAGGGGGCTTCTTCCAAATAATGTGTTCCAATTAGGTTATTACTAATGTTTCTGTTGCAGTTCTGCCCCCCATCTCTGGTTGTATGATATGGTCAGCTTCTTGCTAAGTCCTGCTGGAAGTGCAACTAAAACCTTAATTGTAGACTCTTTAGTTGCACTTTCTTTCCACAACACTGTAGAACTGGGTTGTAGAAATACACAGAAAATGTCTGTTGTGTATGAAAACACAAGGTACAATCTCACTGTGGAAGAATATAATTTAATATAACTTACGTTCTACACTATTGCAGGTCGTTTACCTGTGTTTAGTGAAAATGAAGTGGTGTGGTGTTTTTCTCTGTTTTTTTATTGATAACACAACAGTAATGTCGTGCTCTGAGCTGGGAAGAAGTTTGCTTCATGAACCTTACACAACTTTTTACAGCCCTCTTCATCTTAAGTGGCTCTGGAAATACCTGAGAAAACTACAGGACTTTCAAAGCTGCTTTTAATGAACTGGTAGGACTTTGTTCTTTCTGTTTCAGGAGACAGATAAAGCAGTCCCTGCTGTGGGTGCCCACTGCACCCCAGGTTAGTGTTTGATCTGCCCTGGCTGCTGCTGGCTGTGCTTTGTGTGATTTGAGGGCTGTACCTGATAAGACTCAACCCTGAGCAGCTCAGCCAGGTTCTATCTAGATGAAATAGCTAGCTACTGCCTAGCATGGCAATATTCACACTAGTGTGACAGGGGAAAAAAATCCCAAACCCCAAAAGTTTCCTTAAAAGAAAATTGACAATGTCTGCTTCAAGCTCAACATCAGCTAGTGTGTGTGTGGGATTTTTATATATATATATATATATATATATATATATATATATATACACACACATATATATACATATACATATATACATATATATATACATACATATATACATACATATGTATGTATGTAGCAATAAATAGATGGCTAAGTATTTATATAAATTTCCACTAATACCTTAGAGCAATGAATCTTTCAAGTGGAAAATTCAGTTGTTTTGTCTACTGTCACTTTGAAGTGAGAGATTTCTTTTGTCTTCTGGCCCTTCAAAGGTGAGTGTTGGCAAAGATGTGCCTTTAGATCTTTGCTCTAATGAATATAAATAGATAACATAATGCATTTAGCTAAGCTACAGAAGCTGAAATCTAGTTCTCATTGTCACTTATTTATTTTGTGACTTTTAATTAGACAGTTCAATTGTTTGGTAAAATAAAGGCAATAGTGACTGGCTTCTTGCAAGGGGTTGAATGAAGGTTAAGCTTCTGTTAATTAAAAGTACTATACCAGATTAAGGGATAGAACTTCTGAGAGCTAAGCATTTTTTTTCTTGCAAAGAAAAGTGGTGATTTTCCAAAGCTGCATTAAACTCTCCTCTGTCGTTCAAGATACTGTAACCTATTCAAATTTTAGAGGGTGAGGGGTGTGGGGAGGAGTGAATGAAAAGTAAAATGAAAATCCTGGAAAGAGTATATTATAAAAAGCAGGTTTCACCTTCTTTCATCTTAAACAGGGACTTTCATAAAGTGACATGATGGGGGAATGGAAAAGATACAAAAGTATTGAGAATGTAAAACCTAAGTGGTATGAAAATATCAAAAATACTTTCAGTAGTGCTCTCAATGTATTTCACATCTGTATTCTAGCTATTTGAAAACCCTGTATATGTTAATGGAGTGCACACAAATAGGAGAGAGGAATATTCAAGCTTATCCCTTCATTTCTACTCATTAGCTGACAACATTAACATTAGTATTCTGCTAGAGCATAGTCCCTGTTTCTGTAGTTTGTGTTTCCATTCTGGAAAAAGTCTTGCAGCTTGTCTTAATTGGAATCCAATGCTCTCAGTGAGCCCTCCTAGTTTTTCAAAAGTGTTCTGAGCTCTTACTGTAGGTGAAATTTTTGCAGGTTTAACCTGCTGGTGGATTGCAGTTAGTAGATGAGAATGTCTGACAGTCTCTGATTTCTTTCTGTATGTTGAGTTTTAAACATATTGGGGGAAAGTCAGTTTATTTTTTTTCTTTTAAAAATAATTATTTCGGTCTTATTCAGTCACCAGAACACGGGTCACAGTGTCACAGAACCTTTAGAATCAGAAGGAACCACTGGGGACTGTCTAATCTAACACCCATGCTGAATGCAGGGTTGCCTACAGCAGGTTGTTCAGGACTACATTCAGTTTGGTATTGTGTATCTCCACAAATGGAGATTCCACAGTATTTTTTGTGCTGGGATTGCTCCAGTTCATCTCTGTTGTGTGTCTGTACTGGGGAGTGCAGGGCTGGTCCCAGCACCTATGTTGTGTATCACCACTGGAAGTATCATCTGTTCACTATCTTTATTGATGACATGGATGAGGGGACTGAGTCTTTCACTGTAAATTTGCAGATGGCACTAAGCTGGGAGTGTGTGTTGATCTGTTGGAGGATAGGAGGGCTCTGCAGAGAGGCCTGGAATGGTTGGATGGGTGGGCAGAGTCTAACAGGATGAAGTTTAATAAATCCAAGTGTCAAGTCCTGCATTTTGGCCACAAAACCCCCTGCAGCACTACAGGTTGGGGATGGTGTGTTTGGACAGTCCCCAGGCAGAAAGGGCCCTGGGGGTGCTGGTGACAGCCGGCTGAACACGAGCCAGCAGGGAGCCCTGGTGGCCAAGAAGGCCAAGGGCATCCTGGCCTGTGCCAGGAGCAGTGTGGCCAGCAGGAGCAGGGAGGTCATCCTGCCCCTGTGCTCAGCACTGGTGAGGCCACACCCTGAGTGCTGTGTCCAGCTCTGGCCCCTCAGTTTGGGAAGGACCTTGGGACACTTGAGCACATCCAGAGGAGGCAGCGAGGCTGGAGAGGGGCTGGGAACACAAACCTTGTGAGGAACCCCTGAGGGAGCTGGGGGTGCTCAGCCTGGAGAACAGGAGACTCAGGGGTGACCTTACCACTCTCTACAACTCCCTGAAAGGTGTTTGCAGCCAGGTAGGGTTGGTCTCTTTCTCCAGGTGCCAGCTGACAGAACCAGAGGGCACAGTCTCAAGCTGCACCAAGGGAACATAGTTTGGATATTAGGAAAAAAGCTTTTAATGGAAAGAGTGATAAAGTACTGGAATAGTCTCTCTGAGGAGGTGGTGGAGTCACCATCGCTGGATGTGTTTAAAAAAGACTGGATGTGGGACTCAGTGCCATGGTTTAGTTGAGGTGTTAGGGATGGGTTGGACTTGATGATCTTGAAGGTTTCCTCCAACCTCGTGATTCTGTGATTTCCCTCTGCCTGCTGGCTTGGCTCTGCCTAGTGCTTCTGGATTGTTTCAAGGGTGCAGGGTGACTCAAGTTCACCAGGATCCCCCAGCCCTTCTCTCCAGAGCTGCTTTCCTTCCATTTGCCCCAAACACCTGTGCTGGTGCATGGCCTTATTTCTTCCCAAATGCATGACTTTAAATTTGATTTCCCTGAACTTCATGAGGTTTCTGTTTGCGTATTTCTCCTTCACTGCTGTGTTCCCTTGGAATGGCAGCAAAGCAACATAGCCATCTGGTGTATCAGCCACTCCTCCCCAAAATTTATCATCTGCAACCTTGCTGTTGGCATGCTCCATTCCATCTTTCAGTTCATTAATGAAGATGTTAAACAGTACTGGCCCCAGTATCAACCTCAGGGATACATTAGTGATTGTCCTTCAGCCAGGCCTTGTACTGCTGATCACAGCAACCATCTGAGCCTGGCAGTTCAACCAGTTTTCAATCTACTTTATTGTCCACTTATCTAGTCTGTATTTAGTCAGTGTATCTATAAGAAAGTCATGTGAGACTGGCAAAAGCCTTGATGAAGCAAAGATAAACCACATCCACGATTCTCTTCTCACCCACGGAGCTCATAGGTTTGTTGTGGAAGGCTGTCAGGCTGTTCAGGTATGAGTATAAACTCTAAGTTTATGCTGACTCATCACCTTTTGAGGGCACTTGGAAATAGCTTCCAGGATTATTTGGTGCACCACCTTGCCAGGGTTTGAAGTGAGGCCAGTTGGCCTGTAGTTTCTCATATTTGCCTCCTTATCCTTCTGGAAGATGACACTTGCTGTCTTCCAGTTGTCAGGAACCTTCTTCAGCCCCTATGACCTTTCAAAGATCATTGATGGTGGTCTTACAATGACATTGGCTGCCTCCCTCAGTACTTGTGTGTGCATCCATCCCTTCTCTACTGACAGCATTTCCCTGCTCCAGACATTTTCACTGATTTCAAGAACCTGAGATTTCTGAAAGGCAGATCTTGCTAGGAAGGACCACAGTGTGGGAGGCACTGAGTGCCTCAGCCTTATCAGTGTTGCCTGCTACTATAGAGCCCATTCAGCAGCACACTGCCCCTAATCTTCCTTAAGCTGCTCGTATGCCTGTAGAAGCCTTTCATATTGCCTTTTGTGTCTCTCACTGGGTTCAGCTTCAGATGGGCTTTGATGTATCTAACTCCATTACTACTCACTTGGGCAGTATCTCTGTGTTCTTCCTGGGTCACTTGTCCCTGCTGTCATCTCTTATTTTTCCTTTTGATAGATGAGTTTTGTCAGGAACTTCCTGTTCATCTGTGCAGGAGTCCTTTCTGCACATTGGGAGAGACAAATCTTGAGACTGGAGGAGGTGACTCAACAAAAATCCAACTGCTGCCCCACTCTTTTCTCCAGGACTGTACTCCACATGGTTCCTCAAAGGGAGGAAACCAAAAATACTTTCCTGGAGTGCAGGGTCTTGCTATTTGTCCTCTCCCCTCCTTTCTGCATCCTGAGCTCCACAATTCATGATTGCCTCCAGCCTTCACACTCCCTGCACTAACTCTGACTGGGATGGAGTTAATTTCTGTGCAGAAAATACCTGTTAAGTGCCATGTTTTGGACTGATGACCAAAGTGAAGCTCATTACACACCAATATTTTCATTACCGCTGAACAGTGCTAACACACTATTAAGGCCTTCTCTGTTTCTTACTCTGCTGCAGTGAGGAGGTTGGAGGTGGACATGAGGCTGACTCCAACTGAACAAAAGGAGATTCCATAACATTGTTCTCAGCCATAGAACTGGGAATCAGTTTTCCAGGGGTTGCTGTTGCTCAGAACTTTAGTTGGGCATTAGTTGGCTGGTGCTAAACAATTGTTTTTGCAAACTTTTTGTTGTTCACCATTCCTTTCCCCCTCCTATCCCAACCTGCAATTTTTCTCACTTTTGTTCCTCTTTTAATTCATTCCCTCAGCACTCTGCAGAAGGCAGTGAGTGAGCAGCTGTATGGGGCTGAGGTGCTTGTGGGGCTTAAATCACAACACCCCTGGCTAGTTGTTCTTTCTTTGAAAGGATGAAGCCCAGCAGAGAATCTGCCCTTTTTGGCTGGCTTTTGGGGGATCACTTGTGTCAGAAAGTCATCATTAATGCACTCCTGAAACATCCTCACTTACTTCAGTTACTTGTGCTCTGCTCTATTATCCCTCCCAGATACTGGGGTGTTCAAAGCCTGCATGAGCAGGGCCAGTGCATGGGGGACTTGTACAATTGCCTGAAGAAGGCCACAAAAACCCAATACACATCCACCCCTTGCAGGAGCTGTGTGAGTTCCCCACCATGTTCCATGGTCCCAGGCAGATCTGAGCCCTGCCAGTTGTGTGCAGGCCTCCAAGGCCTGGTGTCTGCCCATTGAGCACTGGCGCTTCAGAGAGGCACTCAGTCACCCTGGCTGCGTGTTGATAACGTGACTGATGCCACAAAGACCTATCACACCAGTTATTGAACCTCAGAACGTGTCCTTCGGTGTGTTTCTGCTGTGATGGAGATGAGCTGAAAGGACGTAGCGGTGGACAGTGAATGCTTGCTGCTCTCGGCTCCCAGGATCCACTCTGCCTGTTTACTCCTGGTTCCTAGAATAGAAAATGTTTTGCTCCCCAGGGAGTCAGCAATGATTGGTGCAGTATTGAAAAATGTGCTAAAGGTTGAGAGAGGAAAAAATGTTCTCTGACTTCTGGAGGGAAATGTCAAGTGAAAGAACTTGAGGCATAGGGTGTTTGGAAGAAATGTGATACTCAAAGGTCAAATGATTGGAAGAAGGTTGAGACTAGCAGATTTGAAAAGAAAGGTGAATGTATTCAAGGTTAGGAAGATAACAGAATATACAGAAATAATAGCAGGACTGGGAAATGCTAATAACACATAATCCTGCAAATGACAAGAAAAGAAAGAAAGGTCAGAAGAAACCAGTACTTTAAAAAAGTATCTATGCTTCATAAATCACATAAAAATCAACTGCTCTGTTCTGAGTAATCCTTGACTTTATTTTCTCTGTCCTAGGATGTATGTAGGTCGATGTGATCTGAAATGGAACCAGAATCATTTTGCTTTCAAGGGCTTGCTTCCCTATACTTTGCTTCAATGGCTTTCTTTCCTGCATCCCTTGGGTGTGATAATGGCATTCTGTGAATCATAATAGCAGTGCAGAGCTTAATTAATGTTTGCAAAACACTTAGATCCTCAGATGAAGTGTGCTATGTGCATTCGGTGCAACACATTATTGCCAATAAGCAGAGGCTATTTTTAATTCCAGCAACAACTGATCTTTGGTGCTTTTTTTTGTCACCAGAACAACCCCATGAGGATGGCCAGGAAGGGTCATGCCAAGGTTCACTTATCTCACAATCTCAGCTTCAGGAGTAGCAGGTGTTTAAGGAACAGATCTGCACAAAAGACAGAGGCGTTATCTGGCAAACTCTCCTGGCTTCTGGAAACAAATTTTTAAAGACTTTGTGATCTGAAGGTTACATCCAATACTTGCACCTGGAGGGAATTCTTGTCCCTGCCTTTCCAGCCAATGCTCGGTGAGCCAAGGGATTAACCTTGCATACCCTCTATAGGGTGTTCTTCCCTGACTGAAAAAGAGAAAATAGAGGAAGAAAATAATATATTTAGTTTTTTTCAGTCGCAAGCAAATCTCCATCCACATCGATGACAAATGTATTTGAGTCACTAGAGTATAAATTATGTGTTATTTGGTACTTTGACTGCTCATGGAAGAGCTCAGCATATGTCCTTTCAGCCCCCAGAAAAGGATGTTATTGCTTTAAATTTATCAGAATCTGTAAAACCACAGATTCCTGTCTGAGGAGACATAAGTTCTTTGTTCTTGTGAGTAAGACAACTGGATGTAGAGGCATTAGTTCATAGTAATGAGATGTTAAAATCCTGGCTTTTATATAAATTAAAGATCATCAGCTCTATGTAAGGAATTACTTTGTCTTGCTATTGCCTCACTTTTCCCCTCCCAGCTAACAGACAGTGTTTAATGTATCGACTGGCAGCAGGGTTTGGCCTCCAAAATAGAAATATTTAAAAATATAACATATATATATATACACACACGTGTACATATATATGAATGAACTGTAACAATTTTTATGTTCAGTTGGATTATAATTTTCTTAATTTTCTGATTTGGTCAAATAGTCTAATTCTGGATTTAAAAACCTTGCTAAGGGAATTCTCTTCCATTTATATGGGGAAACATATAACTTCTATGTGAAGACTTGGAAATATTTGGAGAAGTGTGTAATGAAATGGCCAAAAAAATGTAAATTATCTCAGCTGTATTTATTATATATTTCACCTGGTTCTATGGCAATGCTGCTGATTTTGATAGCAAGCAGCCAACTAAATATTTTGTAGCATGCCTTAAAAAATAAATGAATAAACCCATAATATTTGCATTTAATTATCTGCCAGAGAAAGTATCTCTTCCATTTCAAATTAGTCAAGCAGACAGTATATGTTCACCAAAATCTTTCTATCTTGGACATAAATTTTACTCTAGGTGGCAGAATTGCTCTATCTGCAGCACACAAAGAACAGATTAAGAAACAAAAAATGGTTAATGATACAGATCTCCCTAGTGTGAATAATTCTTGTTCCCTAAATCAGCTGCCTTATTTTTCCAATAGTGTCAAATGTATCAGTAAGCAGGTAGAATTCATAAACTGTGTTTTTTTTTTTTTAAAGGAGAAAAAATAATAGTGTTTTCCTATATAAGAAGTGCCTGGCTCAATTAGAAGCTGCAGGATTTTTTGTAAAGTGCAATTGCTGGGAAGTGCTGATACTCGCAGCAGCTTTGAGGGGATGTGCAGGAGCTGCCTGGAGATTCCTGGGAGGGGCTGAGGCTGGGGGAAGAGCTGAGCTTTCCAGCAGGGCTATGTCAAATTCCGTGCATATGAAGGGATTAAATTGTAACACAAAACGCATGTTAAAGAGGGAGATGGGACACTTCGAACACCTTTGTGAGGAAGCTGTTCTCTCAGGCTGAATACATTTGTGTAAACTGCTCTGTGCACTGTAAGAGCCCAGAAGGATTGAGCCCCTCTAATGGTTACCTAGGTAAACACTTCAGCCCCTCTAATGGTTACCTAGGTAAACACCCTCCTACATCCTCTAATTCCAAGATTTTTGGAACATTAGATATAATTTCTTTATTGGCCAGTGTAATATATTTAATCATAATTCCTTGTGTCCTTCTGGCACTGTTTCTGAACTTTAGGTTATAGAAGGTAAAAAGGGGGCAGTGAAAGCTTTCAGGCGGAGGGACGTTTCAATTAGACTCATTAGAAAGTCAGACATTTCAAGTCTAGGAAATCTTTCTGGAGCTGTGGAGGGGGTAGAGAATTCCAAGGAAGTTCATGTTCTTCCCTCCCCAGCTTTAGTGATGCTACTCCTCTGTTTAGTACGTGTTTTGATCATCCACAGGGTTGGGCTCCCTCTCCACCCATGGTGAGTATGTTATTGCTACTCCTAAATGAAAACTATTTAGAAAAAAATCTTCTCAGTGCTTACCATTTGTTCTGGATTTTGTAGCAGGGCTGGTGTTGTGGGAGTTAAAACACTATTTTGTAGTGCTGCTCCCAAGACTGATGTTCCCCTTCTTTGCAAGGTGGGGAGTGTTAGCTGGACACATAAATGTAAATATTATTTATTTACATTTATGAAATATGAGGGAGAGAAAAAGTATCCTTTTTTTCCAAGTTATGCTGCATTTTACCAAAAGCTTTCTATATTTTTAGTGGTTTAAAAAGAGAGTAAAGCAATTACAGCATTGGCTTGCAAGCCTCTCCTTGAACCTGGAGAAAGTGAATTTTCTTTCCTCCTTCTCATAGAAAATAGGATTGTAGACTACATGCTTGTCTTTGGTTTGTAGACCACCTCGACTTTTTTTCTTTTCTCTTATTGGCTTGTTGCAGTATTGTCTGCTGTGTGTTTTGAGTAGAAAGCACCTTTTACTCATGCTGAGTACAACTTTCCTTCTTGGAGGACTCATTGAAATGAAATGGCACTGCTTTGTAAAAGCAGGGAATAGAAGTCCTTTACAAGAGTGTGAATGCAGTCCTTGCCTGAGCACACCAGAAGCAAGAACAGAAGGTGGAAGGCTCCCATGGCTATTTATCCCTGGATATTTTGAAGTGTATTTTTTTACTTGATTTCACTTTAGTCAGCAGTTTGTGAGACTGTGTGGGTGTATGTAGAGGTATGTCAAAGTGATTGTGTGGGGAACATGGGAACACTTCTTTCTGTAAGATTATCTGGTCAAGGACCTTGTCAAATGTGATAAAAAGGAGAAAAAGGGAAGCAATAACTGAAACACAGCGACAGACCTGGCAGACAAACATAACGGAACAAAGACAAGAAGCAAAGAAAAATGAATTAATGATTTGCTAACAAATGGGCACTTTAAAACTGCTAAAGTTGTAATCCTGAGGGTCCAGGATGTTGCAAAGGGTTGTTGGTTCTGCCCACACTGGCGGGGAAATGTTGCCGGGCTTGCAAGGGTTGCAGGGTGAACAGAGAGGCGAGAATCTTGACTCCATGATCAGAAGGCTGGATTTATTATTTTATGCTATATATTACATTATTACTATACTAATAGGAATAGAGAGAAAGTTTCAGAAGCTTGCTATGCTAAGAATAGAATCTCAGGTGCACCTGCTGCATGCCACAGCAGCAGATAACCAGTGTTTACATTCTTTTTCTGGGGCCTCAGCTTCCCAGAAGGAAAAATCCTAAAGAAAGGATTTTTCACAATAGATGTCTGTGACAGGGAAATCTGCATGGGAAGGGAGTCAAAGGGAAACCATGGATATGGACAGAAAGGGATATTAAAAAGGTGTTGCTCACTTGTAAACAAAACTGGTCAGTACTGACTGAGCCCTACACTGATCACAGTCTGTGTGTCTGATCTGCTGATCAGATCCTGCCTTAAAGATTTGCTGCAGAATCCCTGCGTGGGGGTGCTGCAGAGGCCAGCTGCTGTGGTGCTGTGTGAATGGATTTGGAGCAGCTGGAGCCGTGTGGGGGTGTGGGCTCCTTTGGCCTGTGATGTCCCTCGCTGGGGCCAGTGGCATCTGTGTGCCACCCTCGGCTGTGCGGGGCGGCCTCGTCCCCACCGGTGTGACAGGAGCTCAGTGCCCACGGCTGGGGCTGGCTCAGAGCCTGCGTGTGCCCAGAGCAGCTGTGCCTGGGGGTGCTCATGCTCCAGCCACCCAGGAGGGGACCTGAGGGGGCAGGAGGGGCAGGGGTGTGGGCAGAGGGGCTCTGCTGGCACTTGGGGGATGCACGAATGTGTGTGTGTGTGTGTGCACTGGGCTGTCTGGTTTGTGTTCTGGGGAGGTGTTGAAGGCAGCACCTTGTCTGTGGCAGCCTGTGTGACCAGCCCTGTCAGCTCCTGGATATCTGTGCAGCTTTGCCAGTGGCTGAACCTGCAAGTGGAAAAGCAGCAGCCACATCCCTCGGGCTGAGCACAGAGAGGAGCTCCCATGCACTGGGCTGGGCCCCAGGGACCAGGACAGAGTCCTGGCCTGGAGATGCTGGAGTTTGTATCAGTTTTGTTTGCTCCCAACACCCCTAAACAAAGCTTTTTTGGTAAAGGGGAAATTAGGAGAACCATCCCCATGAGGGGTTTCTTGCCTTTTTTTTTTTTTTTTTAACTGCGAGAGGCAAAAGTATGTATAAATAACTAAAAATTGTAATGTAGATGTTTCAGGAAAATATCAATACTTGAATTTATGAAAAAACTCATTCAGCTTGGCTCAAAGGCTTCTAAATATTTTTAAACAGGAATGAGAGAATGCTGTGCCGATTTCCATGCTTCATCTTTATTTATGTATAAATCCTCAAAGCTTATAAGTTTAGCATTTCTATTGACTATAAAAGCAGCATTTTATTGACTAAAACTTGTATGAATTTGCTTTCTTACTGCTTCTAAAAAATTAAATCAACCCCATTACCAAATAGAATTGAAGACTGTCTTCAATTGCTCAATTTGTTTGTAGGAAATCTGTTGTGTTTACTTTTCAAAACTTCCCAAAATTTGTGGTCTATATTTTGGGGAACATTTTGACTCTCGAGGGATTTTGGCACTCAGCATGCTAACTAGTGCTGCTGCAATGCAACCATTTGTCATTAGGGAGTCTTGAAGGTCCTCAGCATTAATGCTGCTCTGCGCTGCTTGATTTGACAAGACTGGTGTTTCTACAGATTACTCATACCTTGTTGTCAATGGAAAAGGTCATAAAAAACTGGATTTTTCCAATCTAATAATATTTCTTAATTTTTAGTTTCTTAAATTTAAACAAAATACTTTCTCCTTGCTATAGGAGAATTGAACTAATTCTCCTTAGATAGTAACTGCAATTCTTGTGCTGTTCTATTTTGGGAGAATAGGTTTATATTATCACCTCTCTATAAAACTGTTCAGAGGTCACCTTTTGTGACATCATTTTTCTTCTACTTGCTCTAGTCACCGTGAGGAGATTCTGTTCTCTGTGAAGCAGGAAGCTCTATGCTAATATTTTTTAATGTGCTTTCCACAGGGGTTTGCTATCAAGTAACATAAACTGATGTTCAGGAGGTGAGGGTTACTACCTTTGTAGCTGTTCCCTGTACAAGAGGAATGTCATACTCTTACATGTTTTTAATGTTAATGAAGCTATCTTACAAAAGGATTTTTACAGTGTTTTATGAAGCTATTGTACAAAGGATTTTTGACTGTGTTTTATGAAGCTCTCATACAAGTGAAACCTCAAAACCCACCACTTTACCAAGTACTATGCACAATTTTATTTATGTGAGCTGCAAACAGTATTGTGTCAACACAGGGTGTCTATTCCACCCTTATTAACATAGCATTAGCTAAAAGTGTCTTAGCTTCTCTCTGAGATGTCAGTTTGTGCGCTTTGACCTTTATATCAATGTGCCCCTCATTTTCCCCCAGCAATATCATTTCAGTCTTTTACTACTCAAACAGTGATGGAAAAGATTTGCCTGCCCTCTTGAAACCAGTGTGCTGTGAGCTGCTGTGCTGCTGCAGAGCCCATCAGGGAAAAACCTGTGCAGGGGTGTTGCCACCAGATAAGCTGGCTGCCTGGTGGGGCTGCTGTGGCTTCACTGAGAAAACCTGGAGACAACCTAGTAGTAAATATTTGCTCAAGTATTTTGCCTTTTAATCAAAAGACAGAAGTCAGCTTTCAGAAGGTTTTTTTATTATTCTCAATTTGGAGCTTTTCTTTGTGGAAAACACATTTTAGCAGAAGTGCAAGCCATTTTAGGGAATGGTTGTAACACTGTATGTGTGTGACCTGCAGAGAAAAGAGAGGTGTGAGAAATCTGTGATTGCATAACAAAGCAATATGATGATTTATAGGTCTGATGATTTTCAACCTACAAAGAGCCCTCACAGGCAGAAAAAATAATTTGAAGTTGAGTAGTTTTCAAAATATTATCTGAACATGTACAGTCTACGCTGCATCCCTAATCCTGTTATTGAAAAGGAATAATGCAACACAGTAAATGCTGAAAAGGAAGTGCTGACCACTCCCTGCATTAATAGGGGTTGATCAGAATAAAGATAAATGTTTTGCAATTAAAAGGTGTTTCAATGGAGTTTGATGCATGCTGGAACATTGTTTCAGTATTAGTCATAATATTTCATCACTTTTGCAGTACCTAAAATGTGTCCCTACCTGACATGCCCTGTATCCTTGCCCTTAAAATGTGCTGTTTATCAGCCATAACTCTCCTTACATTTTGAAGAAGGTGGGGTTCTGTTTTTTTTTCCTGCAGCCACTGGCAATCTGACAAGTCTTTTCTGCATTTGAGCACTCCTGAGATAGTTGTTCTGCTGGCATTGCCTGTCCTTCTCCTAAACAGTGAAGAGATTGCCCAGACCCTAATGCCTGATTGCCTTCTGTATTTTTGGCCTGAAGTGTTTTTCACTATCTGGAAGAAAAGGGACAAGCTTATGTGATTACATGTATTTTAAGGAACAGTTTTGTTTCAAAGGGAAGTGCAGATTGGGTTATACCTTATCAATGTACAACTTTTATAAGGAAGGTATGCTGAGAAAATGAGCTTCCAGGGGCAAATAGTGAACAAGAGTCTTAGGGGACAGCTGATTTATTCTTTTCCTCATAAGAGGGAGAGATGCCAAGGGATTTGTTTGGTAGTGCTAGCTCTGATTCCTTACCTGTTGAAAGAGGTCATCTAAGTCAGCCTAGGCACAGTAAGGTGACAGGGTTAGGGAAGAGGAGAAGTAATCTTGGAGCTAATAAAGATTCAACCTTCTTCTTCAAAATCCATGCAGATGTGTCATTCATCTATTGCCAGGGAACGATTAATACTAAAACATTATTAATGATTAGAAATGGCAAAGTTGAGATTGGATAGGTGGCACATGTTGGAAAGTGAAGGATGATGAAAGATTATTGTGTCAACAGTGGATTAGAGATCCTTGAACAAAATGCATCCATTTATGGGCTAGATTTTCAGGAGTTATGGAATTTTTGTTTAGTGGTGGGGACTTTTTTGGTATTTTTTTTTTAAACCTAAGCAAAGATGCTACCTGAAAACTAAGCAGCTTTAAAATTTTACTTGTCACAAGACATTTTTCCTGACTGAGAGGAACATTTGTGTTTGCAGTCTTACTTACCAGAATTGTAATGATGTGTATTTAAAATCCAATTCAAAGGAAAACTACTTCTAAAAAATAAAATTATGGGATAGAGAACGGGGAGAAATGGCAAATTGTATGGAGAAAAAAACCTATTCAATTTAAAATTATGCTTAGTCTCATAAAACTCTTATCAGAGCAGACTCTCTGGCTGCAGGGAATAGTTTGCGGGGTTTTTTTCTGCAAACAGCACAAGAATGGGATTTTAAAGTTTGTTCAAAATGCTAAAACTCTCTCCATCTCATGCTGAAATAGGTTTTTTAGGGCTCTTGATGTACCTCAATAAAAATTTGCTTGTGTTTTAGTAGTTTTTTTGCTTTTCTAATGTCTGCTGAGTAATACATATGAATACCTGAAGTTCTACTTGAAGAGGCCCCCATTAGTTCTTGAATCAATGTGGAAAAAATAGCCCAAACATTTCAGAATCTGATTAGAAAAATAATTTCCATGCACTTAATCTGAACAGATTCTTAAACTACAACATTTATTCATAGTACTTGTAATGGAAGGATTTTAGACAGTAAAAAACCCCCGTCCTTCCCAATGTTGAGAAAGGCTGAACTTGTCGCAGGCTGCTCCCTTTCTGGCAATGAGGATCTCCCTGCTTTACTGCAGATATAGGTTTGCTATTTTGTTAATTTTCTTTTGTAGGCTTCAGGGATTTTTTCCTTTTACATTCTTCCCTGTGTGAAGATTGCTGGAAGGGGGAAGGTAAAAGCAGGGGAGATGGGAAGCAGCCTGGTGTGAGCTCCCAAAGCAGCTCGCCTGGCACAGCCACCTCTGCTTTCTCTGGCTCTGTGTTCCAAAGGAAGCTCCTGAAGCAGCACACGTGGCAGTCACGCAGAGCAGGGGTCTCTGCTCAGTCAGGGGAACAGCTCACACCCCCTCAGTGTCTCTGGAGAGACTCCACAGGTCATATTGCAGAGAAGAGAATATAACAGTTATCAAGAGCAGCCTCTGTGGTTGTAGCTTGGTATTAGATTTTCATTGTCACACTTTTTTTTTTTTTATACCCCAGATTTTTTTTCTTTCTTTCAAGGGTCAAATCCTTTTAATTCTGAAAGTGATGTGGAGTTATAGGTATCACCTTCACTCTCTTGTGTGCATATCTCTCTATGTGAGAATCTGCTCACATCCATTCTCATGATTTCTAGGTTAAATCTTTGAAAATTTTGGGGACTACAAGCCTTTGTGTTCACTGCCTTAATCCCAATATGTGCAATGTTATTTCTATAACTGGGAATGCTGCTTAGGCTGAAGTTCTTTGTTTTTACCAGTTATGATAACCAAACAAAGAATAATAGGGAGAGCAGAATATGTGGGTAGGAAAGGGGTCTAACATATTCTTTATCCTCTGACAAAAGCAATCATCTGTGAAGATTCCCTTCTCCTGTGGAGTTTTTGGATACCACCACTTGTGGTGAGTTTGTATCCTAGTCATACCTATTCAGTATTGAAAAATATTTTAAAGCAATTTTATCCTACTTATTAAAGTACTGCCCTGTCACATGGTGTAAAGAGTATTAATACTGTGGTGGGTACAGGAAGGGAACAAAAAAAATCTATTTTCTGATCTACACATTGAAATCTTCCTAAAATTTGTTGATGTGGTCTTTTGGATTTTTTTTCCTTTTGCTTATTATTGGACATACATTTTTGTGAAATTAAGCTATATTGTCTAAATTGAAAATCCTATATTTTTAAAGTACTTGTGGGAAGGAATGGAATCAACTCCTGTGCTGTACCCAACCAGAATCTTGAGTAGTCTCTTTAGCCATGTGACACTTCAAAATTTGCTTGTTGAAAATCAGAGAGAATCAATAACTTTTGGTTTTGACTTAATTTAGGTGGTGTTTAGTCATGTGACTCTGAATGGGGAACAAATTTTCCTGAAGGTTTTCCATAGGTTCTTTCTGAGGGATAGATGGAGCAGTATTCTGCAGCCAGTGTCACTTTCAAATGACACTGGAGTTGCCTTATTTCACTGTGTTAAAAAAGCCCAGAGACTGTCATTAGAGCTACTTTTTATTTGGAAAAACCCTTTGGGGTTCTGGAGACTGTGCTTCATTATTGTTAATTTAAAAAAAAAATTCACTCAGTATAGCCAATTAAAAAAACCAACAGCTTATGCAAAGCATATTAAAGATGGCATTAAACCTGCCTGTGGCAATGCTCCCCAGCATTGCTGGCCTGGGGGCACTGATGCTGAATGAGTCACGTGCTGCAGGCACCTTGGTGCTTCCCTTCAGCTGAAATTCAGGTTTTTAGCTTCCCCTGCCCGTGAGTGCTGTTGGGGGCACACAAACACACACGGGCACACAGAGCCAGGGATGCAGGGCTGGCCCACGGTGCAGCTCCCTGTGCTGCCTCTTGCCTACCTTTGTGCTACTCACTGTGGACTTATTCCCAGAGTCAGCCAAATTCCATGAAAAGTTTCATAAACTGGAAATTAGGCTGGCAGAGGAGTATGTGGTGTGTGCAAGATCTTTGCGTGATGATGTTATTAATGTGTACAAGTAGGCATGACCATGCTTCCCCATGCAATTTTAATGTTTAATAACATCCCAGGAAATTAGGCAAACATTCTCCTGTTCCCTGAAAATGCTGGGGTATTAAGCACAATAACAAGTTAATCCATTCACATTCTGAGTTGGCATTTTTAAGATGCTAAATTCTGATTTAAATTCCATGTCTCTAAAATATTGCTAGATCAAAAAATGGATTTTTTTTCCTTTTTTGTCTCATATAGGTATTACGCATTAATATTGCACACTAACTGTGAGTTATGTGATCAGTTCTAAATTGTTGGTTTTCATCCAACATTACACAATTACAGCTGAGTTTCATGGCTCAGCTTTCATTCCTCATGAGTAGCTGAGGCAGGTTAATGTAATAACCTGTATCACCTTAACTGTCTCATCATCATTTTCTTTAGTTTAATATTTACATAGATCAAAATATCCACTTTCTATCAGGTTCTTTGCTTATGAGAAACTCAAACTAACCAGGCACAACTCTTCATAATCTGACAACGAGAACAATGAATGTTATTGCTACAACTAGAAAGGAATTTGACACTCTGATGCATGATCATGGAAATGTTTCTCTCATGAACTCATTGGAAAGCTCATGTCACATTAATGTGTGCCATCATTTATATGATGTATTGGGTGAACCTGGAGCTACTAACACTTTAACTTGTTTTACAGGCAAAAATCTGCTTCCCTGCAAAAACATTGTGGAATTGGTTGTGTCTATGGTACTTGAAGCCAGATCTGATGTTGTGTCTTGTTTAGACTAAATGATGTTATATCTTTCAAACATTAAGCTAATTAAACCCCCAATAGTGGAAAAGAAATCCCATGCAATGTTTATTATTTAAAGTCAGATTTCAAGGATGCCTCCATGAGCTTTATTTAATTGTTAGAGAGTTGGTTGAGGTAGGAACAGGCTTAGGCATGAAAAGTTCATCCTAGGTCTTGTAGTTTTTAGACAGGGATTTAAATGTATATCTATCTCTATCTTTTTAAAATTGCCAAGCCAATTTGTATTGTCCCCAGTGCAGTATCTTATTTTCCAAATGACTGTAAAGTGAGATTTTTTTTTTTTACATGCACTGAGGAAAAAATAGTTGCGCTTGAATTGTCTGTGTGGCAATTTATAAAAGTATGCAATTATTATTTTAAAGGCTTGTAAGTAGGGCTCAATCATGTTGGAGTGCAAATACAAAGCAATAATTAGTCCTTCTCTCAGACATCCTATGTGTTAAAAAGACCTGATGAAGGTACAAGGAGAGGAAGCAACATAGTGGTGGCAACTGCTCATGTTAATACGATTATTTAAATGATAGGGTTTATTAAAGTTTTGCTGAATCAAAAGTCAAGAGAAGGCAGCTAATGTGTGTCAGGTCCTGCTCTTCTGCAGCCAGCTAGGAGAATTTTAATTCTGCTATGGTCATGAAGATGAACATTGGGATAAAACACTGAAGAGTAGAAATGTGGTGAGGGGGGAGCGAGGGTGTGCCCTGGTGCTGGGCTCTCTGCGTTTAGGGCAGTTGTGTGTTCATACACGAGTGCACTGTTGTTCTCCAGAGCTGCTTCCCCACCAGAAGAGACAGGGCTGGGCACACCTGGGGAGTCCGAGCCCACCAGAGTGTGGCCACAAATCTGGCACAGAGAAACCTATCTGAGCACTGAAACCAGGAGGAAAGGTGGTGTGAGCCAGGACCTGCAGGTGCTGGTGGAACCGTATCTTAACACTCTTCACAGTTTTTGGAGGCTCTCACAAACACATCTTGGGGCACTTAGATCCTGGCCAGCCACGTATCTTCACACAACAGCCATCATCTTGCTGAAGGCCAGCAGTAACCATTTCCCCTGACCCTGGAATTTCACTGCTTTTCTTGGGAAAATAGGTTTGTATTTCACTTAAAAATGCACTGAATGCCTTCCTGTAAACCTACTACAGAAAGGACTATTCCTGCCTCTATTTGGAGATGGCAATGCAGAGCAGAAAGTGTTGATGCCCTGGAAAGGCCAAGATTTCAGTGTAAAAGCAAAACATTTTTGCCAATGAAACTGGTGTAAAACAGGCTTGGATTTCTAGATGTTTGCAAACCTAGGGCCTGCTGGCTGCCAATGCTTCACAGAGAGTGTTGCATGTTCTGATACATGGTTTGGCAAAGGCATAAGCTTTTACTGTATATGAGGTCTAACTGGAAACGACCATCATTAGCATTGCAGGAGGGAATTATTTACATTACGCATTAATTTATATGCAATGAATATTATCCAAGATAAAGCTGTATTATGCATATAAAAATTTCAATATATATGCACATGCATATGCTTGTCAGTGCAATGCTATTAATTATAGGAAAACTGTGACTGATCTGACAATCTTATGGTATTCTCAGGTATAATACTTCATGTGCTCTATAATGTGAATTGCAGTAATGTCTGTATTTCTTTTGAGACTGCTTCCCAGGGCTCTGTAAGAGACTCTAAGATTCTGAACTTATACTGGCCTACTGCAAAAGATCATCATTAATTTTTAGGGAATAATTGAAATAAAGTTTGCAAAAATCTAGGCATACCTATGCTATCATGACTGTACAGCTGCAAAAAAAAGCCCCTCATAAAATCAACAGGTAAAATTTTGAGCAATAGATAGGCATTTGTAATTATTTTGAATGCAGTGAGTTTTGAAAATACTCTGCAGCACAATGCAGTTGGTGGCCTAATTTTCAGGACTGTTGAAGTTAAAGCTTCTCTTCTGTTATCAAGCAAGAAACTCTATATCACTAAGATGCTTGCAGTTTCATGAAAAGGATCTTTGTGAGGAGAAAATGGTTAACTGATTTTCATCTGATCAATATGAAGCTGACCTGAAATCTCTGCTATAGCAGTTCCCATGGAGGTGATGAGCTGCTAGATGAAGAGTTTATACTGGTGTTATTTTTGCTCCTTCACTTGTGTATTATGTGTATGTGACATAAAAGGGACTTGAATGCTTTCTTTGTTTCTTTCTCTCTGCCTAGAGGAGCTTGCAAGCTTAATGTTTGGTGCATGCCAGAGAGTCTCTGGCTCTGATAACTCTCTCTTCACAAGAATCCAAGTGATGTCTCCCAAAGACTGTGTGTAAGTTGATGTTGCTGCCTGAACAAAACCAGCTGAAGATTTTTTTTTCCTTGTTGCTCATGAAAGGAAGGCCTATCTTTTTGCCTACAGTTTTTGTTGAATCTGAGATTATCTCTGAAATGATCTTTATGTATCATGATTGAATAACCACATTCACAGCTTGGGGAATATGCAGAGGCAAATTCTTGTAAACAGTAGTCAGATAAAGAGAAAAGACATACCCAGATGGGCTGTGATTTCTAACACTACAGTCAAGCACAATGAACAGGCAGATCAAAAATAAGTATGGCTTGTAGCTGTTTATGGAAATACAGCTAGGAAGAAGCTGTGAGGAGCATGGTTTAGAGATAAAAATATGTAGGAACCTAACACAAAAATGTCTTGGGGACAATAGATATTCCTTGCTTCCAAAAATGCTTTTCTTCTAGTCAAATGTTTTATGAGAAAAATCCCTCTCCTTGGAGCAGTCGCATGTTGCAATATGCCTCAGTGGAAGGAAATCTAGGAAGGGTTAAGGCAACTCCTCTAGATGGAATTGAGGCAAGATCATGTGTCTGATCAAGAAATCAGCAAAGGAAAATGATTTCTAGAGATGTGAGCTTTCCTTTTCTCTACTTTCAAGATAAGGAATGCCTATATTGTCTAGTTTCTGAGAAAAATTAGTCTGGATGTGTTGTTAAAACAGATTTTGCTAATGTTCACTGATCTTATTGATCTTTTTAGAAAGCCTCACATGCTGTACAGAGTAATGCAAGAAACAGACTTCAGCAAATCTAGAAGAGACCATCTGAAATGATGGAAGGAGAAGTTGTACCTGGTGACTCTGTACTTTATGGAAAAAACTTTTCTTTTAATAAAGTCCTGTCCTACATGATTGCTGGCTGTAATAGCTGACTGTGTTAGTGCTTAATCAGCTGTCTCCATGGGATCTGTGAAGAGCAGAATGATGTTTTATAGATTTGTAGGGGAGGGATGTGTGTGTGTGGTGGAGGGAGTTACTATTTTTGAGCAGCTCACTTTAGGTACTTGCTCAGGACAATAGCAATTTAATTCTCTGTTTGGGCAGAGGTCTCCCAGGTTTCATCAAATTCTTGATTTCCATCAATGGAAGTGTTGGAATCAGTATTTTTCTGAGTCCTGACCTGAAAAGCTTTCATAATGTCAACAAAACTGGAGTGAGCGCCTTCTGTGTGTTTTTCTGTGAATGTAAAAATGTTAGACTTCAGAAGTTTTTAAACTGGCTAGTGCTGATATTGTAGTGGATCTGGAAAACTTTTAGGAAATAACTTCTCTTAATTACAAGACTGTCCGCAGCTGTGAGCTAGCACTGAGAAATTATCTGTCCTTGAGTTGCAAACTTCTCTTGCCATCTATTTATTTTATTTGTTACTCAATACCTCTACCTTAAAGTGGCTTTAGTATCCCTCCTACTGGATGTTTTGAAGGCTGGCACATGTATAATGCCTTGAGCCTTTCAGATACACAGCAAAAAGGAATTGCAAAGGTGACTAGTTTTACTATTTGCTGGCAATCTGTATTCCTAAGGGTTAATACAAAAATAACTTTAGCTTAGCACAGTTGTCAGCCAATTTAAGGTGAAGATTTCAGAGATTAGTTCTGACAATCCTGTGGAACACACCATATGTCATCTTTTGAAAACTGAAGCCAGTATTCCTTCTGGTCTTTGTTGAGAACTTAATGAGGTTAGAGAAATGTCCTCTGTCTTTTACAAGACACAGGAGCAGAAAGCCTTGATTGGAAAAATGCTGATCAACGATGTATCTTTTGTGAGAAAACAAATTGAATTATGCTGCTGTTTTTGTTTCTGTCGTGTCTCTTAATAACAGTTTCATCACAAAATGATTTAATTGTAATTGCTTGTAAACCCCAAAATTTGTGACAAGCCAGAGTGGAATCCTGTAGGGATGACTGATTGTTAGTTTTGAGTTTGCTTGCTCCATTTTAGGACATCTAGCCCTGATGGGACAGCGCAGTAGCTGTGACAAAGGGGCAGGAGCTCAGCTGCAGAGCTGCTCTGGCTGGGGATCACTGGAGGAATGAGCCTCAATGTTCCTCTGCCTGAAAGGAGTGACATGCCAGCATCCCTCAGGCCAATTACAGTGTGATGATGTTTTCATTGTCTCACTGCTTTGGGTATAATGAATGCTGCTGCTATGACAGAAAAGTAGTTTCTTTATTATGAGAAAAGAGACTGGAAATAAATTGTGCATCCAGCTGCCTTGCTGGCTGTGTATTTTGCTGTCTGGGTCCCTTAAATGACAACTTGAAAGTAACCTGGTTGCTGCACTATGTGCTCTGATCATTTTGGATATGTGTATCTCCTTCACCTACCAAACAGCCAAAATTGCTTTTAAGTCAAGTTTTAAATATTATAAAATCAGTCTTTAGGGTTTGAATATTTTTCTTATGTACTTATTTTCTTATGTACTTGTGTCAACTAAATTGGACTAAAATACTCGTATTTTGTATCTATGTCTAACAAGTTACAGTTGAGAAATACCTGTAGATATTTTCCTTCCTTTTTAAAGAAAAATCTCTTTTTAAACAAAAAAAATTCCACAATTTCTGCTGTTCGTTCAATCTTTTCTTCTTTAGGCAAACTTAAATTTTGAAATATAGGATTTAGGGATGATGCAAGGTTCTTTTTAATTTAAAATGAAACCAGGAAAATAAAGGAGAGCTCATCACTTATTTTTCTTTCCCTGTTGAAAGTATTTCAAAAAACAGCAATGAGAAATATGTCATAAATGAAACCAATGTGATGTTAGACATAAAGTACTTTTCTGAGACTGTTGGATTTGGATCAAGAGATTGGATCTTCTTCTGACTTTGCTATTGATTTCCTAGGTGATGATGTTTAACTTCTCTGTGTATTTGTGCAGGAGCTCTTATCTCATAAGATTTTTTTATACTTTCCATCCATATTTTTTTATTAACTGACATGTGGAGGGAGGAGAAAAGTAAATAAGGTGCAAAGGGAGACACTGACTCCTTACTTATCCAAATGCTACCACATTATGAGAAAACTTGCTTTCTGAGAGAGTAATAACCTGCAGAATACAACACTGATAAATCTAAATGGATTGAAGTCTGTGTATATTTAAGAAGAATGATCAAAAGAGGCAAGTGGCACAAAGCAGAAGAGGGATGAGAAACAGCAGTAATAATGAAGGCAATTAGTTTACTTTCTGTGAGAGAGCAAGATGCTTCTGCCAGCTGAACATCAAATTGCCTGGCAGCTGGGGAGGGGGCGTGAGGGGGCAGGAGCAGAGCGGTGAATTGGCACGGGTTGTCCTTTTCTCTCTGTCACCAAGAGCTTCTGGGCCTGGGGCAGGTGGGAGAAAGACTCTCCCTCTGCAGAAGCAGGGCTGGCCTGCCTTCCAGGACAGGGGGACCTGTGCTGGTGAGCTGGAACTTGCTGCAGGTGGCTCTTCTCTGGAGCTTCTCCCTGCAATGCCCTCAGCCCACATCCTGGGGATGAATTAGTACTGTCCTAACAGCCAGAATATCAGGATGCCTTTAAGTCTGATGGGATGACTTCTTGACAAGGTGAATGAGACGGGAAGGTTTGGTGAGCAGGGATGGATGTCTTCCAGAGTATGAGATTTGAATGTCTGATTTCTACATTGAAAATGTAGCTCAGGGTGATGGCTCAGTCTGCCTGTGATGTGAAACACAAAGTAAGAAAACAGTGATGTGCCTGCTGAACTGAGAAAGATAGAAGGCTAGAAATGGTGCCCTGGGGCTGTTGGCCTGTAGGAGTGGATTACTAGCAGTTGAATATCAATGGAATTTAAATTCTGTGATGAAACTGTCCTTGGAAAACTTTGTAAGAGATACATTTGGGTCTTAAAAGGCAATTAAACTAAGAAAAAGTCACCCTCTCATATTCTAGAATCTAGCCTGTGATGGAAACTCTTTTCATTGAGCAAAGCTAATACGAGCAGCTTTATTTTGTGCTGATAGTAAACTGTGAGGACAAGATACATTTGGGTTTTATTTTTAACAAATATTATTTACCATGTCTTTGCTATGTAATCACTGATAAATTCAGATGGAGTGCAAGGCCTTCCTAGCCTAGTTTTAGGAGTTTCAAGTAAATGAGGTACATAAGACTTACGTCTGCTTAACAGAAATCTTTTCTTATGGGGAACTATTATCCAAATTAAGAGTATTTCTATGTACATTTTGTACAGAAAAAGCAGGAACAGAGAAATGAGCCTTTGCTTTCACAGCATGTATGTGATTTACCAGGCACTGCATTCTTCCCCTGGGGAAAGGTAGGTCAGCTAAAGCATGCAGTGGGGATGCAAGGTGCTTTTTTATGGGGTTGCCTCTTTTTTCTCTCCTTTCTGTTACCTGAGATATTTTGTACACATATGTCAACATAGCCTTTGTTAAGACTGCTTTAGAATTAGCACTACTAAAATAAACTATTGGATTTAAAATTTCTATGTTGCTAGGATGAGTTCTCTGTTGTGGTAAAAAATTATAAATTATTTTCACAGAAAAGACTAATGCATGAAAATACTTGTTACTGTGAGAGACGACAGTTCTATGGTATTATATTTCGAAAAGCTGCCAAAAAAATACTGTATGAATAACTAGCAATGCTCTGAAATGTCTAGTGCTGTGCCTGCAAATTGCTCCTTGGCATGAAATGTGTTTTGCAGCTGTTATAAAGGTACATCAAAGCCTGGGCTGGGGGAAAATTCAAACTGGCAGGCAAAGAAAAAAGTCCTGGGTGCAAATAGTTGATCTGCCCAGAGTGAGATGAAGCCAAATATTGTTTGTTCTGCATTGTCTGACAGAAGCATTGAGCAAAAAGTACACGCAGGCCAAATTCGCTGCTTGCATAAACAAGCTGAATGTCACTGGAGTCAGCTGTTTGCACCAACAGTGAATTTGCCTTCCAGGTTTTAAATGATTCCTACATTCTTTAATGTCAGAACATAAAACAATGCTCATTACAGGGTCTAAATTGACTAATTATGCAAGTTTCCTGTTTCTTGCTCCAGAGGTGGGAGGAGGGCTCCTTGTACTGCTGAGGAACCTTCTGCACTGGCTCGTATCTCTTGGATCTGGCACAGGGAAGTTCTCTGAAGCTGTGCAGGCAGAGATGGAGATAAAGGCTCAGGGTCTTTGCTCAAATGCAAAGAGATTCCCCTGGCAAGGCCCATGGCAGGGTCAAACTGGAGAATGCAAATGAGCTGTGAGGCTGCAGCGGGGGAGGTGAGGAAATGTTTTATCCCCTCTCTCTTGACTGGGTCAGACTTGGGGCCCTTGGGTGCTGCTTCTCCTTACTCGGGCACACGGCACAGCCCTTAGCTCTGCACTGTCTGTTCAGATCAGTCCCTGGGATATTTGGAATGGACTGCTCTAAGGCCTGCCCTAATTCTGCTTTTCTTTAGCCCTGTTGGGTTGGTGGATGGGCAGTGTTGGAAGCCTATGTGGGGTCTCAGTGAGGGGCCAGCCAGAATTTTTGTTGCTTGCTCCTTCCTTCCTTCCTTCCTTCCTTCCTTCCTTCCTTCCTTCCTTCCTTCCTTCCTTCCTTCCTTCCTTCCTTCCTTCCTTCCTTCCTTCCTTCCTTCCTTCCTTCCTTCCTTCCTTCCTTCCTTCCTTCCTTCCTTCCTTCCTTCCTTCCTTCCTTCCTTCCTTCCTTCCTTCCGCCACTTCCTTCCGCCACTTCCTTCCGCCACTTCCTTCCGCCACTTCCTTCCTTCCTTCCGCCACTTCCTTCCTTCCTTCCGCCACTTCCTTCCGCCACTTCCTTCCGCCACTTCCTTCCGCCACTTCCTTCCGCCACTTCCTTCCGCCACTTCCTTCCTTCCGCCACTTCCTTCCTTCCTTCCGCCACTTCCTTCCGCCACTTCCTTCCTTCCTTCCGCCACTTCCTTCCGCCACTTCCTTCCTTCCTTCCTTCCTTCCTTCCTTCCTTCCTTCCTTCCTTCCTTCCTTCCTTCCTTCCTTCCTTCCTTCCTTCCTTCCTTCCTTCCGCCACTTCCTTCCGCCACTTCCTTCCGCCACTTCCTTCCGCCACTTCCTTCCGCCACTTCCTTCCTTCCGCCACTTCCTTCCTTCCGCCACTTCCTTCCTTCCGCCACTTCCTTCCTTCCGCCACTTCCTTCCTTCCGCCACTTCCTTCCTTCCGCCACTTCCTTCCTTCCGCCACTTCCTTCCGCCACTTCCTTCCTTCCTTCCGCCACTTCCTTCCTTCCTTCCGCCACTTCCTTCCTTCCGCCACTTCCTTCCTTCCGCCACTTCCTGCCTTCCGCCACTTCCTTCCTTCCGCCACTTCCTTCCTTCCTTCCTTCCTTCCTTCCTTCCTTCCTTCCTTCCTTCCTTCCTTCCTTCCTTCCTTCCTTCCTTCCTTCCTTCCTTCCTTCCTTCCTTCCTTCCTTCCTTCCTTCCGCCACTTCCTTCCGCCACTTCCTTCCGCCACTTCCTTCCGCCACTTCCTTCCGCCACTTCCTTCCGCCACTTCCTTCCGCCACTTCCTTCCGCCACTTCCTTCCGCCACTTCCGCCACTTCCTTCCTTCCTTCCGCCACTTCCTTCCGCCACTTCCTTCCGCCACTTCCTTCCGCCACTTCCTTCCTTCCGCCACTTCCTTCCTTCCTTCCTTCCGCCACTTCCTTCCTTCCGCCACTTCCTTCCTTCCGCCACTTCCTTCCTTCCTTCCGCCACTTCCTTCTGCCACTTCCTTCCGCCACTTCCTTCCTTCCTTCCGCCACTTCCTTCCGCCACTTCCTTCCGCCACTTCCTTCCTTCCGCCACTTCCTTCCGCCACTTCCTTCCTTCCGCCACTTCCTTCCTTCCGCCACTTCCTTCCGCCACTTCCTTCCTCCCTCCCTCCCTCTTGCCCTGTTGTCCTGCAAACAGCAGAGGTAAAAATCCAGAGCAATCACTTCTAAGTAGCTAATACTCTGCAGGATGCATCCTGGCACAAGGGACATGATCCTCACCACGTGTAGAAAAGTGATGATAATTGAAATCCAGCTTATTTTTCAAATCCCTAAGTATTAATACTAACACATTAACTTAATTTACAAGCAAAGAGAATAGTTTTGCCTGATAACAATGGTGTAATATACCATCCACATCCGTTATGTGCTCCTCTGGGAGTTTCTCTCTATTTAACTCTCTCAGTAATGATCTTGCTTTCATTGTTGTTGGGTTTTGTGTAATTACCCATCTTACAACAAGGGCAGAAATTAGTTTGGTTTATTTTTAATTTTATTTTAATGGTTCTTCTTTAAGTGACTTCATGTTCTGAAGGATTGATTGTTTAAAAGAAAATAATATCACAACCCTTTCCTTCCCCTAAACAATGAAACTCTTTAGTGAGGACAACTTACATTGAGAGCTTGTTTGTTTAATTTTCATCTGGCCACTTGCAGAATAAGAATATGATTCTTGCTACTTTTTGAAGGTCAGTTTTCTATAGAATTTTTAAAATGCATAAATTTCTGTGTTTTGCACAGGCACAGTGAAACATTTTGCTTCAGAAAAATAACTCATAGTTCAAATGCTTTTGGATGACTCCACTTAATCATGTTCTTACCAGCTTCCTCATGGGAACTAGATGTAACTCATGAGCCGAATTGCCTTGCTTTGCTCTGTCTTCCATGTCATCATGGCCTGCAGGAGAGAAAACCAACAAGAATTAATATTGGAAATTCCTGTGATACTGGAACAACCTCTTTTTTTTTCTTCATTAGTTTTACTCTGTTTCTTAACCTTTTATTGAATATTAGTGTACTCTGTGCTTTATAAAACAGATGACAAAGATTATGCTATATGGCTCCTGTAAAATACCTGAGTGAAAATGCAGGATGAATGAAGCTTAGTGAAAGATCATGAGCTTAGTCCCCCATATTCACATGTTTCAGCAAGGTGAGATTTTAGGGACTGTTTGAAGGAGAAGTAATCATTCAATAACTGTGGAGTGCTAATGAGGGGAACAGCAGTTTTTGCTTTGCCTAGCAAAAAAATAAAATTAAGCTCCCGAGTGAAAACTTGGCATTGGGGCAGAAATCATCATTTTATTTGAAACTGATTCTGTATATAGTTAATATGTTTGTTCTAAGGATTTAGCATCAGTAAAAGGCATAAATTATTTGGCAGATGAGGAGTGTTTACACCATTAAATAGTGAAGATTAATGTGCCAAAGCTGATTCCCATGTCAATGCTGTCCTAGAAAACCCAAAACTTACTTGTGGAACCTGGAATAGGACTTTGAGAAATAAACAATTATCCTTTGCTTTGGGATGAATCCCCATCCAGAACCAGTGTCGAATGTGCTCATGCCACTGATATGAACTACTGATGCTTCCCTGAAGGAAGCTGTAGCTTTTTGTTTAGGAACGGCACAGAGACAAATATCTCAGCAATGCCTGAGTAAACAAGAGACTTAATAGATGGGAGTGAAAAGGCTGGTTATATGAACTTCATATTTTGGCATCGTAGCTTCCTTTACTGTCATAGAATTTCTGTTTATGAGTATATTTTAGGTCTTAAATTTTTGTCTATAAATGAAGATAAAATTAGTTCTATACATCACATGCAGGTACTATGAGGAAAACAACTTCAAAGCCTGAAGTGATCCATTTATTAGTAAGTGTTTTGTGTTAGAAATGACTCATGGTGAACATAGTCACTAGGAAAAACTAAAGCCCTCCATTTACTAGTCTATTTCTGCACAATTCTGCTTTTGCACATTAATCACAAGGAGGCAGATCATCTACTAGTGGTTTCTAAATGGCACTTTTTATTCTATGTGTATAGACTCCCAAGCTTTCCAATAACTTCTTGAGTTTGAACTGGTTTGGCTCAGGCCCTTAAATGTGATCTACTTTCATGCCAGTAGATATAAACCTAACTGGAATAATGATACTTTGAAAACCCTGTTGTCTGTCAGTAGGTCACTTCTTGAGCTATATTTCTTGATTTTCAGACACTGCAGTCAATATGTATTTATATAAAAATATATATTTTTTTCTACAGGTTACCATTAAACAAGCTATATTTCCCAACTGTTTTTTACTGCAAAATGATATAAGAAAGAGCTTTAAATTTCTGTTATTGGAGACAAAGGCAGAACTGTTGGGAAGAGGAGAAGAGGAGACCACAGAATTTCACACAGAAATCAATTTGATAAATAATGGAAAAGTCTGGGACTTTGAGCACTATATTTTCTGAACTGGATCTTTCTGGAGGTTGTTCATTTTGCTAGGCTTTATTTTAAAAGTAATGCCATAAATTTTGGGAGAAACTGGAGGCATAGCTTCCAGATTAATGGCATTTTGTTAGGAAGGTGCATTTTTTTAATATGTGTAGTTGGATTTTGCTAAAGCAATTCAATATAAATACCTTGTAGAGCTAGGTCTTAAAGTTTCATTTCCATCTGCATTGACTGCTTTAGTAGATCTTTGGATAAATGTCTAAAGAGCTTGGAAGGCAGAATAAGCATTTGATCCACTGAAATCTTCAGCCTTCTCCCAGAAAAAGATCAAGAGCAAATACTATTTTTACTGCTGCTTTCACATGTCTGAATATTACTGGAAAGACATTTATAATAATGCTCAAGGAGAATGGGTGTCGCATCTATTATGCAAGTATTATAATGTTTCTAAACCAGATAAAAATAATGTTCTCAATAGACACTACAAAATGAACTCCAATCTAATTGCTCTCAACACTATATTAAATCACTCCCATTTACACCTCGCTAATGATTTCAGATGTTCAAACAAGCCATTTTTAAACTGATCAAAGTCTGCTGCGGTTCTAACACTGATTCATTTCACCATCTAATCAGGTCTCCGACAAACTCCTGAGTACTCATTCCCTTGGAAGTCATTTGCAAGGGGTAATACTCAGGGTATTATGAATTGGTGCAACATCCAGCTGCTTGGTAAGAGATACAGCAAAAGGCCTGTGTTTAGTTTAGAAGAGCATAAAGGGCTCACTTGGCTAAACTCACTGGTCATGCTATGACAATACAGCAGACATTGCATGTACACTTGGACGTGGCTTTGCACCTCGTTCTCAATGTTTTTTGTAGATATACAACTGCTACAGCATCTCAGGATAGGAGTGCCTCTGACATTCTTTAGTGATTGTCCCCACTGAAGGTTCTTCAGAGGAGGGTTGAGATGAGGCAAGCATTTCTCTGGCACTGTCCTGTCCATGTGCGTGGCAGGTGTATGGAGTTGTATGAAAGTCTGGCTTTACTGGGCAGGAAGCAGTTTCTGTGTTTGTGTATTCCAGGCCTTCTAAGGCTATTGCTGACAAATTCTTTTGGGCTTCCATCATTTCTTGTGCTAGAACCTCACAGCTCCCATGCATTTTTCCAAATCCTGCATTTGCATAGAATTCTCTGGAAGTTCATTCTCAGCCCACCTGCAAGTTGTGCTCACACTGAGTTTTACAAAGCAGTGCTTTGGACAACAGTTTTGGATTTTACAATGTGTTCCTAAAGGAATATTTACTTGTTCCCTCATCTAAATGAAATGGCCAATGATTGGCATGGATCATTTTTAATAGGAACAGGGCATTAATTTGTATTCAATAAAAACCTGTTAAATTGACCACAGTTTACTATAATTGTCAAGCAGTTGGTAACCTTTAGGTTGTGCTATGTTATTTCATGGCCTCTTCTTCGTCTTTCACTTTCAATTTCCCTCCACAGAAGGCTGTTCAGCCATACATATTGAGGAATTTGCAGTATTAAGTTGGACCATGTTGAACAGATTAGTAATTTTCCAAGAATTTGATACTGCTATTTTTCCAAGGAAGATTCAAGTACACTTTTATTTAAGGGTAGAAATAATTGCTTTTCATATCCATTTTGCTGTTTTTACTGACAATGCAATTTCCAGTATTTTAATGGGTCCAAAATAAAGATCTTCTTATAGTGCTTAGATGTCCCTTATAAGTTTTTAGTAGAGACTTTACTGATGCCAGATACTGAGCTGACATCTGCAAAGTGGTGTTTGCTAGCCTGCCACTTCTGCTCAGGAAATACAAATCAATTGGGCTAGAGCCACTTAGGATGCTTACATGCAAAAATTATGGCTATTCTTCATCACTTGTTAATTAAACAGACAAAATTCTATCCATAGTCAAGGTCAGGCATTCTGCTAGCTAATGACTTGTATGCATTGACTGAAACACTGCAGAATTTTTCCCCTAGTGATCTTTTTAAAATACTTAAAATTGAGATGAGATTGCTAACTAGATAATAATGGTCTTTGCACATCAAATTAAGTCCAAATATGCCACGTTGTTGGCTTTGATTTAGGAATGATTTAAAGTTCAAACTTCTTAAAATAGCACACCTCAAATCTGAATAATTCAGAGAACTTTGCAGATACAAATGATTTGGATAGAAATAAACTTTTGCTAGGGAGGATTTAAAATAGGAAATGCATTTAAAAAGGAAACAGAGAAGTTAAAAATAACAGCAAATGGACCCTAATGCTGTTGTAACAGTTGACAAGGTACAGAAAATGAAGAATGTACTCTTATGAAGAGTACAGAAAATTGCATGGAAAACCAGTGAAACTGTGAGGATTTTTCACACCTGTAAGTAAGGCTACTGCCCACCTTCATCCTGGCTCCCACCTGCACATGAATTTGAGAGAGTCCCCTCACACGGGGAGTAGGCAGCAGCCAGAGCAGAGACTTCCACCCAGTCCTTGTGCAAGTTATCCTGTAGAATCAGAGAGGGCAACACTCCTTGTCTGCTTTGCCTCTGGGTCTGGATCTAATGGGCAGGTTCCTGGTACTGGTAAGAATTTGCTAGACTTGCACTAAAACCAGATACAGGATTAGAGTGCAGCCTGCTCCAAGGGCCTGGGCCAGAGGAGGAAAGCTTTGTTGGGGATGTGGATGGATCCTGATCATCAGCTATGGGGCAAACCTAGGAGTTCCCATTTATGACCTGCTTAAATGGAGGCTTTGAGGCAGAGCAAAAAATGTGGAGCTGTCTGTATTTAAATTTGTCATCTGGAGAAAAATGTTTATTCTCTCCCTCAAGAGAAAAAATTCTGGAGCTTTAAATTTAGTCTTTTACCCTGCTGACAGTAGAGGGTGTCTAGAAGGCTCCTAACATTTGAAAGTTGCACTTGCCTGGCACCTTTACTCCAATGTACTCAACTGGGAGCACCAAATAGCAGATGTACATATTTTCCTTTGCATAGAAGCACTGTGAATAACTATCTTTAAAAGATAGGGTAATTTCATTAAAGAATTATTAGTGCTCAAAACAGGTAAAAGATATTTTGAGGATCTTTCAACCTAGTACTTTGACATCAAGTTCCATCTTAGCCTTTGTACAAACACTTCCTACCTAAATGATGCCAAAAGAAAGCTGATATTTAACAATAAATGTTATGAAAGGGTATCTGTGTTATAAAATTGAGAAAAAAAAAAAATTAGTACCAGACTTCCAACTTTACCCACAGAATTTTGGCAGGTTTCACAGTCATTTTCCATAGCTGGAGTACTTTACCAAAAAACAGAGATAAAAGATACCTGAAAAAGAGTTGATATATAGTCCAGGCTTAAATAGCATTTAATTTTCAAATCTAGAAAGGAAAGAACTACAGATTTGTTGTAATTGAACTGGTGATGTAACTGAAAATACAGATACAAATTCTCATGTATTTAAAATACTTTATTCCTGTTATAAGCATAGTGAAATATTGAAGCACTTGATGAACAGCAGTAGGCTGTGTTTTGGGGTTTATTTAATGATTAATGCAGTGCCACACTGATAAGTGATGTGATTGCTATCTTTCCTATAGTCTGGCTTTTCTAGCCATAAAATCTCAAATACTGTGAACTATATTTACACTTAAAATGAAATAAATTTGACTCTTGGCAACGGAGGGACTGCATGGATGCAGAATAGTGTACTAGCAGTAGTTCCAGTCACAAAATGGTTTTATGGACAAGCTACTCCAAGCCTATTATGAGAAGAGCTACAGCAAGTTGTTATGGTAACTGGAGCTGTACAGTAACAGGGTAGGATTAAATACTTGATTTTTTTTCCCCCATGTGGACTTCTGTGAAGCATTGTTTTCCACATACAAGAAAGAAAAAAGCGTTTCAGAGGAAAATTAATGAAAAACAGCTCAGTTGAATGTTTGGATAAATTGGCTGTGGTACTTTCATGAAATGCCTCTACCCTCCCAAATGACAGGTCTTGTCTCCTTTTGGGCAGAGATGAATATATTTACTCCACTGAATGTTTGCTCCAATGTTTGCTTTGATTGGATGCTTTTTAATACTTTGCTGCTTTTTGCTGTTCCAGCTTTATTATTGTTGGTATGGTGATACAATTTCCATAGCTTTGCTTAGAGGGTGTTTGCATCATGAAGTTTTGTGTCTCTGGGAAATCATGTTTATGTTGCCATACCGCTGCAACAGGGGCCTGAAAGCTGGAAGGACTCAGAAAAGTGGTGGGCAAGATGGATGGGGTTGTGGCTGTCCTTCTTCCAAAGCTGTGACATCCATGTGGCACTTTGGTTATTCTGAATTCCCTTTGATAAAGATATTTTTCTTTCATAGTTTAAAACCCACTTGAACCAAGTTTCACAGGGATGTAAATGTATGTTTCTGTGATAATTTTCAGTACAAGTAATTTGTTTGACTCCTGCTTTTGTATGTGTGTAAGACTGCTTGTCACTCTCTCGCCTGTTGGATCTCTTTCATTTGTATTTATGTACTATTTTTGAGGGAGATGCATTTTTTCCAGCAGTATATCACAGTGTTTGATAAGTTCCTAGTATGGTTTTATGAGAAATCTGGTTGCTTTTGTTTCATTAAGTATATTTTAAAATTTGTTTTGCTGATTAAATATGTTGACAAACCCCATAGCACTTTTATCAGAATTCTGACTTTAGCTATCTGAACCTCTTTTAAATTTAAAATGTTTACTAATATATTGCTAGAAATGCTGAAGTTTTTAGAATTTATGTTGCTAAACAGGCTCCACAAATTGCCTTGAACCCACTGGTTACCAGTCCAGTAGGATTAGAACCAATCAATTTTGTCATGAGTGGTTTTTTCCAAAGTACTTTACTCTTAACATTTGCAGACTGCCTGAATTATAGAAGTGCTCAGAAATTAGAGCTAAACTTTACTGGCCATCAGAGCAATCCCCTGGTTCTCCAGTTGTTCTCCTCTTTGCAGTTAAAGCCTAGAATTATACAAAACATTACAAATCAAAGGTTGAGTCAATGTCTTTCAGAACAAAGGGAGTCTCTGTTATACTGATATTTCTTGTCATGAATTCCCCTCTTCAGATTCATAAATTTAAGTTTGTGCCACTTAAAAATTTAGGATTGAACATTAGGAAACACAAAGCAGACAGTGTATATAAAATATGCCAAGAAATAAAAAGGAATAACAGTGCAGATTGCAAGATATCATCCTGATAGAGAATGGTAAAATATGCATGGTTCAGATGACAATAACACAAATGAAATGCAACATTTTACAGAAGTGAACCGCAGCTCCTGACACAGCTCTGGCACTATCACACGACTGGTGATTATTCAAATGTCTCCATGATTAATTCAGTTTGTATTGATGCAAATAATCCTAGAGGAGACCTGGGAGAGCTAATGCATTTTGCTTCTGTGGCTTTCCATTGATAGCACAAAACAGCAAAGAGGAAAGTAATTTTCATGATATTAATAATGCGATTGCAGAATCAGGTCATTTAAAAGAATGGTGCTGACTCAGCTGTAGTAGTGCAGAGTTGAGCAAGGAGATTAATTCTTGAGCATGCTACATAAAAATCCACTGCTGGATATCTCATTGCACTAAAGCATATTTCCTCCTTTGTAGGAAATATTTAAAATGACAGCAGCTGATTTGATGCCTTCTTTCCTGCTGTTAGGAATTCTTTGATAACATCAGAGCTCTTTCTGCTGGAGTATTTACCTTTACACATTGAGAGGGGGCTTGCCTTTCTCCCTCCTCCTTTCCAGGGATGGAAATTGGTTCCTTCTTTTAGATAATTCCCTGAAGGTCAGTGAAAGTCTGAGGGGATCATAACTGCTGTGCATGAATAGCTGTCTCAGCCAATGAATCTTATTAAAATCAGTGATGAGAGGGGGCAAACATTTCCTTTTTTTGAAAGGACATCTTCATAGATGTCACTGGAGGCAGGCTCCTGGCTGACTCCTGCTAACTTAGGTAGTTCTAGTGGCAGACATTTGTGCTTTTATTTCGCTTTTTTTTTTAATGACCAGGCCAATAAGCTCAGCAGATATGCTAAAAAGGTGATTCTTACACAAGTTCCTTAGAGAGAGGGAGAAAGACAAGAAAAAATACATAGCCATTGGTTTTTTAAAAGTGCAATTTACAAATGCACGCATTAAAATTTTCCTTATACTTAAAAATGCAAAATGGAAAAGGTTTAAGTAAAAAATGCTTAAAACAAGGCTCTAGTAGTGGGTTTCTCCTCTTGTTTTGTTTGTTTGTTTGGAGTTCTAGGGGGTAGGCTAAAAGGATTAGAGAAACAACTTCTATACATTTGCAATGTACTGTTTCCACATTAGTGATATTTTTCTTGTTTTTATAGGGAGGAGGAAAAGCCTGTTTTTCTCTTGTGGAACTACAAAATTAAAAACCAGCTAAAAGTTAAACATACATTTGTCTTTCTAATATTTCTAATATTGTATTTTTCTGATTCCAGCTAATTTATGTTTAAATAATATATTACTTCCAAAGTAAATAAGAAAATAATGTAACACAATCTAGAAAAAAAAATTCCTGTGTAAAAGGGGTAGTTCAAGATTCTTGTAGTTTGAGCTTGCTGGTGACCAGGAAAAAAAATGAGAGGGGAACATTAGTGAAGAATATTAGGAACATCATCAAGTAATAAGAGACATGAATATTTCTGAGATTCTGTAACAACACTGGAAGTGAGAGACTTGTTTTTCTCCTTAGCATCTTGGGTGGTAATTGAACTACTTGGGCCTCCCTGCTCTTGAAAGTAAAGCACATATTTTCTTGCTGAGAGTTGTTTCCACATTTTGTGGTTCAAAATAGGTCAGATATGAGCCATTGCCTCTGGCTGTGTATTGAGTCATATCACATAGCAGCAGATCCACTGTCTTCCCTGAGAAAGTTGCAGCTTGGTGTCTGGGAATTCAGGCTGGGGCTGGGGGAAGGATTGATTTTTACTGAGAGTGCAGCATGGCAGTCCAGCTGCCACAAGGCCTTCTTTCCACAAGCATCATCTGAAGTTTCCTTCCAAATGCCAAGAGACTTTTTGGGTAGGATTTGGATAGGGCATGGTGATAAGGCCCTTGATGCTGATCCAAATCATCTGACTCTTTTGTTACTCCTGCCAGGCTGGATTTGTACACTGGAGCATTGCCAGGCATGGCCCCAGCTGCCCTGCTGATGCCCAGCCCGTAACAACCCCAAATGCTCTGCATCCACCCTCCCTGGCCCTGCTTGCCCCTGGGCATTCCCCCTCTGGGTGCAGGTCTCATCCCCTCCTCTCTCTGTGCTGGAAGGGGTTAACACTGCTGTGTGCCTTGCTCACTGGCTCCTGCAGTCCAAAAACAGTGAAACGAAAGCCCCTGTAAAAGGCTTCTGCTCTCTTGTGCTGATGCCCAGACCATAATGGTGGTCCTGCTGCCCTGAGGGCTGTCACAGGTCCCTGTGCAGCCAAGGGGAAAGGGAAGGCAAGAGCCTTGAGAAACTGCCCTCCCTTGTCTTGTTTATGAAATGAGATTTACTCAAGAACTGATCATAAATTTATGAAAAACATAGCTGAATGTCAAAATACTACTGCGTCAGTCTGTACTAGACTTCAGCTGAACTAAATTTGGGTTCTGTACTGAATTGAATGCGAGATGTGTGAAATTTGGCTGAGGACAGGACAGTTGTCATCATATTTGTCTGTGCTGTAGGACTGAAAATTGGTATATTGCCTCCAAGTTTGCACAGGTGGGAGAATGATGTGGAAGAGTGAGTAATATCAATTTAAAATAGGAGTGAAGGCTAAAAAGGATTGGTTTAGTGTTTGTTTTCACTCTTGGTGTGATTCCATTTTTAACCACTTTATTACTCTCTGTAGTTATTTTTTGCAAAGACATTTGCCAAGGATTAGTTTTTGTTTGGTTGCAAATACTATATGGCAGCTGGAAGCCTTTTTATGAGGCTTTCAAAAGCTGAGAAACTGGTTGTCTATGTGTGAAAAGTTCTTTGCTGGTACTCTAAACTGCCTTTCATTAGGATGTTGTATATTTAATGATTGCTAACCCAATGGGGCATGCAGAATTTCCTGCTGTGGTCTTCTGTAAAATTTATTGAAGAAAGGCATTGGAAAATGTTGCTGGTATGCAATGATGCATGGAAAACATTTGCAGTTGTGTAAAAGTAGTGGAAATCCTCTGAAACAGTTGCTAGATTAAAACTAAGCCAAACCCTTGGTGATTCTAGCTGAGTTATCTGCACACAGATATTGGCAGGTAGGGTAGGTGTTAGGTTTTTATCACTGCCTTTAAGCAGCCTTTGTACATTGGTGCTTTTAGATCCAGGATTAAAATGTTTTTCTTTTGGAAGAGAAAAGTAAAATAATGTTTTCTCACTTGTTTGTGTACATGTGCAAAATTACCGAACAGCAATTAGAAATTGGACCATACTAACTATGAATAGAATTCCATTTCTCAATGCTTAAATGTTGAAATTTTGAGATGTGCCATCTATCATAAATCTTGTTGCAGATTCTCTCTGTATCTAGCAGTATGTTAATTTGTCAGAGTCTGTGTTGGGTGGGGTTTTTTCTGTTTGTGTTTTTGTGTGGTGTTTTTGTTTGTTTGATTTTTTAGTTTGGTTTTGTTGCCATTTTGGAATAGCATGGCTCTCAGGATGCAGATGTCAAAACAACCAGTGAACTGGATGCATCGGATCAAAAAGGTCTGACTGAGGAAAATATGATGTAGCTCAGGCTAGAGTGGAGCTGACACAGTCCTGAACTAAAGCTACTTAAGTGGTTTTCTGAAGTCAAAATGTTCAGGGATAAAAAGGCAATTTTTAGACCAGTGACTGGAAAGAAAGTGACTGACATAAGAGCTGTAAAAAGTAGATCCTATGTTGGTCTAAGCATTAGGTGGTATTCGAGGGGTATTTTGCAGGCTAGACTCTGCTGCTCCTGCTCTGAGCTAAACACTGGACTGTATATTAAAAATACATTCCACATTCTAATTTCTAGCTGTTCAGTTTGTTAATGAAACCGTGGCTGTGGTTATTCTGCTGATGTGTTCACCTTAGATTTTAGTTGTAAATCCCGAAATTTTAAATATTTGGTGCAAGAAAAACAATAGTATCAGGAGAAGCATGCTTCTGCTAACTGACCTTTCATATGCCTCCATCCTCTCAAGAAGGTCAATCCTCTTCCAGACCTACTGAAAATTTACCAGGAGTCATTACAAAGATCCATTGGGATGGTGTAGTTGACTGTGACATTATGCAACCTGGCAGTACCTAGAAGGAGCTGAGCTAAGATATGAGCAATTTAATGCATGGAATAGTGCATTGTTCAATTGTGTAAGGTGATATGACTCCAATCAAAATGGTCTGGGGATGGTGGCCAAACCACAGCCATATGGAATGCTAACAAGATACATGCAAGAGTTTAGACCTGAGGTGTATGTTGAAGTAATTTCAGCTGCAGTACAGTTTTCTCTGTGGGGAGGATGAATTCTCTGTGTGTGCTCTTGCATAATAGCATCTGAAAGAGCCTCTATCATTCTCTGTGCTGTCCTGCCCAGCAGATGATGCAGCTTTGGAGTCTACAGCATTACAGCAGGTTTAAACATAAATCCCAGTGGCTTAGGAAGTGTTATTCAGAACAGAAACATGTTTCAATTAAGTAAATACATAAATTATTTGATAGTCCGTCAGTGGGCCACCAAGATGGACTGCAGGATATGTGCTCTTTGAGGGAGCTGGGCATGTACACGGTCACGTAGAGACTAAGAAGTGATCTAGTAGGTATTTATAACTAATTCACTATGGGGAGTTATGAAAATCAGAGATCCAGAATTCCTCAGAAGGTACAGATGATGTATCAGGAGGAAACAATCATGATTCTGCATGGGGAGGGTCAAGTTAGCCAACCCATCTTCCCAGGAGTGCAGTGAGGCACCCAGCCAGGTGACTATCTTTGGGGTGTTTCCTACTGATGACCTGACTCAGTTCTGCTGATAATCCTGCTTGGAGGGTGAGGGTGGACTGGACAGCTTCAGTGGTTTCTTGCAAGCAACCTTTCACTGATATTGCTATCAGTTTTCTTGACCAAATTTGGCCCCCTAAGAGGTTGAAGGCATTTAAAGGCTGGGTCCATTCAGCACTCCACCAAGCACAAGTTTCAGAAGAAAGCCTTCAGACACTGTCACTTTGGTTCTTCAGGCAATTAAGTTTTATTTCAGCAAAGATTTTAAAATAACCTTCTATAGGAGCCACAGTGGGAATTGCTGCTTCAAATGGAAGTATACTTTTTTGACCTTGACTTCTCTAAAATAGGCACACAGCAGCATGTATATATTTATGCAGGGAAAAGCAATCTTACCAGATCCTACTTTGCATATGTAATTTGGTTACAGGGAAGAGAATGAAAGAACAAGCTGCTTGTGGCAAGTATAAATAAATTAATTCATTACTGCATAGCAGTTCTTGCTGTGACATTATTGGGTGTTTTTAAATCTTGTAGTATGAAGTCTTATTGTCTTGGTTTGACCAGATGGACTAATGATCTTTTGGGTCCTGTTATCTGTAGTCTAATGACACTTCAAAATATTTGGATTCTGCTCTACACCAATTTTAAATACACCATTAAAAGACACATAAAAGAGTGCTGGTTATTTTCTTGGTTTTTTTTTTTTTTTTTGAGCATGATTAGTACTGTATGAATGGAAAAAAAAGTGATTCTTGATAAGTCTTTCTGAAGGTGGTAATGATGTAAAAACTAAGCAGAGAGAAAAACCCCTTGCCCTGGACTACACAGTAAGTCAGGTGCTTTTTTTCTCTTCATTAATTCTGATGATAAAATGGATGTGAAATAATGCTTACACTGATCTGGAACAGCTGTTGAAGATCTTTTAACAGAGCCCAAGTAGGAATAATGTCAAACCAAAATAGCTCTATAAGTAATTAGGCACAAATTAATAAAACCACAAAAGGCAGAGGCATACCATGAACTCTGATTTAATCCCAAAGAGAAGAGAAAAAAACTAAGAAGAGTTAAAATATTCTTGATGTATATGTACAGTGACTTCTGCCTGGGAATTTAGATTCATCTCATCAGTGTAAATGCTAAATATCTAAAGAGGCAAGATCGAAGTGATTTCTGTGAGGCAGGATGGGGAAAGCCGATGCTGCTGTTCTAATTATATGGACATCTTGTCACTGAGATTTGCCAGCTGGATGTATTTATTGATCCTCAATTGGTTTGGGGTTTATTTGTGATAGTGATGACAAAAGGACTGTCTTAATATTTTTTTATAATTATCCAGCTGAAAATATCGTAACAGTTTACCAAATTTCCACCACATAGGTGAATAAACACATCATGGTGATGTGAGAGGAGCTGGCTCACAGGTCAGGCGCAAAGGGTTACAGTGAATGGGGTGACATCAGAGTGGTGCCCTGTCACTAGGGGGGTTCCACACGGCTCCATCCTTGGCCCTGTGCTCTTCAACACCTTCATAAATGCATTGGACACGGGAGTGAGCAAATTTGCAGATGATGCAAAGCTGGGAGGAGCTGTTGTCCCTCAAAGGCAGGGAGGCCTGCAGAGAGACCTCAACAAATCAGAGAGCTGTGCAATCACCAACAATATGAAGATCAACAAGGAAAAGTGCTGGATTCTGTACCTGGGCTGGGACAATGCTGGATGTAGGCTCAGACTGGGGAATGAGATGCTGGAAAGCAGTGCCACAGAAAGAGACCTGGGGGTCCTGGTCAATGGAAAGTTAATATGAGTCAGCAGCACCCTGGCAGCCAGGAGGGCCAGCCCTGTCCTGGGGGGCACCAGGCACAGCATGGCCAGCTGGGCAAGGGTGGGGATTGTCCTGCTCTGCTCTACACTGGGGCAGCCTCACCTCCAGTGCTGTGTGTGCAGTTTTGGGCACTGCAATATAAGAAAGATAGAAAACTCTTAGAGAGTGTCCAAAGGAGGGAAACAAAGATGGTGAAGGGCCTTGAGGGGAAGGGGTGTGAGGAATGGCTGAGGTCACTTGGCTTGCTCAGCCTGGGGAAGAGGAGATTGAGGAGAGACCTCACTGCAGTTACAACTTCCTCATGAGGGGAACAGGGGGGACAGGCTCTGATCTCTGCTCTGGGGTCCCAGTGACAGGACCCAAGGGAGTGGCCTGAAGCTGTGTCAGGGGAGATTTAGGGCAGATATTAGGAAGAGGTTCTTCACTCAAAGAATGGTTGGGCACTGGAACAGGCTCCCCAGGGAAGCAGTCACAGCACCAAGCCTGACAGAATTCAAGAAGTGTTTGGATGATGCTCTCGGGCACATGGTGTGACTCTTGGGGATGATGATGTGAAGGCTTGGGTGTTGAATTTATGGATCCTTGTGGGTCCCTTCCAACTCAGCTTATTCTGTGATTCTATGATTTCCTGCACTACAATTTATTGGCAGGAAAGCTCTGCAGAAGAAATTAGCTTATCACAACATATCACAAAAGACAGGTAGATCCCTCTACATCAAGAGTAATATTTAAGCATTTGAGAAACAAGCTCTTTTAACCACTGCAGTGTTAAATTAATTAGTGAATGAAAAGCAGAGCTTGTTTTGAGTGTACATGGTTTATAAGGGAGAAAGAAGTCTGTGGTTCAAGCAAATGTCAGGTAGCTAAAAGCTCAGGTAATTTCAGATTTTTTCATGTAATGCTTGACAAGTTTCTAAGTAAGTCCCAGCTCTTTATCTTTGTGATTAAAAATAAAAGGAACAATTCCTCTTTTCCTTCACTGTGCCACAGAGCACTGGTGTTTTATTCACTCCCAAGGAAAACACGAGCAGTTGGGATGATGTACGCTGCTATGTCTGTGTGTGGTGAAATAACTGCAGTTTTCAGCAGTGTCTGTTGCTGTAACTGCTTAGTTTGATGCAGCCAGCTGTAACTCCAGGGAGGGTATCATGCCCTGGCACTCTCTTCCAAAGCCTCAGAAGAGATCAATCCACTCCTTAAGGTTTGTTTTCTTAGTCCAAACAGAGCCATTGGGCTCATCATTTCTTGCTGATTAGAGGACAGAAGGGGTCTGGGGCCTGGGTGCTCTCTGTGGGGCTGATGGCCCCTGGGCAGGGCCCAGCCTGCTGGGTTAGGTTGATGTTACTGCAAGCATCCTGGTGGGAGCTGGTGCTGAGAGCTGGTCCCAGAGTGCTCCAACCTCCCTGACAAGCTCTCCCTCCTCTGTCACAGCTGTGCAGGTTGGAAGGCTAGACAGCACTTCTTATGTTACATCAATCCAGGGTCTTACTGGATTAACTGCTACTAATACACATTCCCAGAGATGCAGAATTCACTTCAGCCCCCAAAATTTGATGAAATTGGCTGGAGGGAGATAATGAAATGTTTTTACATGAAATAAAATCTGCTGGATTATTGTGCGTGCTCAGCCCTTGGCACTGCTGTGTTAGGCGAGGCTGTTGCCTTAAACGTGCACTAGGCGGCACTTTAAGACTGGTTAAAGGAAGCAGAAAACTTCGCAACACTAATTCCACATCATCATGAGCAGAGTAAACAGTCTGGTGCAAAACAAAATATAAAAAAAACATAAGCAATTAAATATGTATTTAGCAGCAAGTGTGATTCGATTTCTGTTTTTCCCGCAGCAACTGCACTTGCTGAAAGTGGACATGCAACTGAAAATTACATTCTTGTTCTAAACAGATTGTATCTTTGTCGTCTTGTTCTTCTAAATAAATGGACTTCGCTTTTCAGCATCTAGCCAAACACAGGATCAGGTACTATATTTTTTCGTTAATCAGCCTGTGTCTCTACAGCTATCTGTGATGGTATGTTTGTAATTTTTTAATTTCTTCATAGGAACTGCTGAAATGTCTGTTCTCCAACATTCTATTTTATTTCCTTCAACTGGTTTTATCTGACTTAAGCCCATGCAGAACTGTAGTTCTGTTCCAGGACAGCCCTCTAGGGTGTCTCCTGATCATGAGAAACTGGTTTTGCGGCCATTTTAATGTCCATTCCCCTGCCAGGGATATGTGTTGCCAAAGTGTTTGAATTCTGTAATGATTTATCTTGTTAAGCACATTAGAATGACATAAAAATCATAACTCCTAATTCTAACAGAATTTTCTCCTTCAGAATAGTTTAGGGAAGCTTAGAACTAATCAGATTAATTTGATGGGTACAGATAAGCTAACGGAAGCACAGCTTTGTATAGATTACTTTCCACAAAATGACAGGCCATCCTTTTACTAAGAATTTGATATTGTAGTATCAATAAGATGTATAAACTGTGAAATGGTAGATAAGAATGACCCATTCAGAACACAGCAACAAGAAAATGTACAGTATGCAGCTGAAATGAATTAATGTCTTGCAAAAACAGTAGGTTTATACCGGTCAGCATGTAAAATAGCCAGGCAATAAATGCAAACCTTTTTTAGAGTTTGTTGGCAGCATTGTCACTTTTTGCCTTTTTTTCCTGCCTCTACTATGCATATAACTGCAGTTCATTGCTTCTGATACTGTTACTTTTGCTTATTTTAAGAAACTGGTAGAACTGCTCTGCATTAATAAATGCACATTTTTTTTTCTTTTTTTTTGTCAGGAATTACTATTTTGTTGAAACTGAAATACTTTGTTGAAACTGAAATACTTTGTTGAAACAATGATTAAAAAGCTTTCTGAGGAAGGTGCCTGAGCATCAGGAATACTGACAAGTGCTAAAAATATGTTCATCCAAGACCAGCTGACAGCCAGGCACTGAAGATGAGTGTTGCTTTTAGTTTGGTACTTATGCTGTACAGAGGCCTCTACACGACCTCTATATAAAGGGTTATGTAGCTGCACCTACTCCAAGTGCCATCCCAATCTGTTATGTAAAATTATTCTAAGAAAAGTCTGAGAAAGTCAGAAAACTAATGCGAACAGAGAGCTCTGCAGGCACAACCCCAGGGCAGCTTTCGACTGTAGTATCTGCCTAGTCAGATGTTTGCTTCGAGCCAGCTCCAGCCTGGAGCTTTCAGACTTGTTGTTGTGCAGCTGTGCCTGCAATAAACTGCCTGCCCTGCTCCTGACATGGGCATGTGGGCACGGCACAGGCAGGGATGTGCGCTGATGGGGCTGCTGGGGTACACGTGGGGCCACAGCTCCTGCTTCCCCTGAGCACACAGGGGCATGCCTTTGTCTTTACAGTAAACAAGAAGAGTGTGTGACTGGAAATCAATAGGTTGAACTTAGCAGATGAGAAATGAGGTCTAATTGGTGATTAAACAACACGGTGTTTGGAGCAATTAGATGTCAATCCATTTACCTCTCTCCTTTCTGGAGGGAAAGCTAGGTTGAAGAGCTTGAATTTCATGGCTCTTGCTATGTCCTGAGACCCCTCATGCATCTGGGGCTTTGGGTAGCTTGGGAGAGAGACAGAGACTGATCAGACAGTTTGAGTAAGAAGGGATCCTGGAGGATGTCTGGTTGTCTGAAATTAATGTCTCACTCTTACAGGTTCCCTGACCTCTGCTGTGACTGCTTCCTAGCCAGGTGAGACCGCTCTGAAATATTGTTCTGGGAACCTTTGAACAAAGATGCAGATAGATGTTTCATAGGTGATGGTAAAAGTGGTATAAATTTACAAGGTTGCTGTCTCTTTGTCAGCTTTATAATCTGCTCCTTTTCTTTGTCTGTCCATGATGAATTATGTGTTAAAGAATATCTTCCAGTAGTATTGAATAGGGATGTCTTGTGCCAATAGATGAAGCTAAATGTTCTATTTCAAATATAGTTATTAGTATTGCTCTGGAAGTGTTGGTCTTGGCAGACATTACCAATGGGTCTTGAGTAAATTTGCCCAGTAGGTATTCCAGTCTGCACTGAGATGCTGTTGATTATGCTGACAGCAACATTTATGTAGTTAGCTTAAAGCTAGTTTTGATGTGTCTGTGTGAATAGGAGTGATGCAGGACATGGCTGTACATATGTGCAGATATGTGTATGTATATCATATGACTGTACCATGCGGTGCAAGATATATGAACAGCTATTATATGTTCTACCTTTTTGATGTTGTTGGTACTTCTTATTTTGTCTTGTTCTCTTTTGTTCTTAAAATTATCCTAGTTGATCCCACAGAATGGTTTGCTGCCCTAAAAGGGACTTCTGCTAGCTCTGTTATCATCCTGTACAATGTGCTTGGTGATAGAAAAGATTCCATGGTGAAATAAACAATCTCCCATCTAGAAATACCTCCTTTCATGTTTCAGCTTCTTTTTTGCTTGTTTTTCTCTTTTCCGTAAAATGTTAAAAAATGCAATTGTAATTTTCTGCTAGGAAGCTGAATTGTGCCAGTTTTTGATTTATTTTAGTGCTTGATATTGTAAAGGCATAGTAAAGTCATATTAGCCCTATAGACTTTCGGGTTTTTTTGCCTAACCAAAATAGTCCACTAAGTTAATGCATAGGGCATTAACTGGAGACTTAAATTCAAGTCCCTTCTTTGTTTAATTCAGAGCAGGAGAATGAACCTCTAGCTCTACTTTCCTTTGCAGGTGCCCGAGTCAACAGGATAGACTCTAGTGGTATTTTCTTTTTCTTTTTATTATTTTTTTTTGCCCTCCCCATTTCTGATTCAAAACTGCAAGCTAATAAAAAAAATCTGATAAATAGAAATATCTGGAAAACTGGACAGCCATTTCTTTTCATCACTGGTTCTAGAGAGTATGATAATATTTTTTCAGTTTTCCTAATCCTTTTGTTAGGAAATACAGTCTTGTATGTAATCAGAGTGGATAAAAGGATGCAAAAATGTGAAAATATTACAAAAACATCCCAGCACAGAAAACTTTCCTGGGGGGTTTTCTCATCTCTGCTGTTATATTATGAACTTATAAATTTTTTTTTTTGGTGAAGTTTGAAATCCTCAGTGGAAAATTACTGTAAATCAGAGTAATTCTTTCTGGGAGTTCCACTGCCAGCAAGTATAGCTTTGAGTCCATAGCTAATTAAAATGTCTCTGCTTAGGCTTTTTAACTAGAAGAATCTCCTCCATCAGCAGTTCCCAGTGATTCCGGCGCAGTGCGGCATACACGTGTTCCTACAGCACTCCAGGGCTTGTAGGTCATGATCCTTTTCTGGTATGGATGTGAATGCATTCTTGTAATGTAGCTAAAACAGACGAGGGTTCCCATCAAGTGAACACAAGTCTACATGTAACACAATGAAAGGTCCCTGCACTTTGGTTTTGTGTTTGGGAAGGTGACCAAACTGATCCCAGAACCACAGACTCTGGTAGAAGAGTCTGAGTAGAAAGGAATATCTGGAGATTGTCCAGCCCCCTATCTCCCAAAAGGGATAGCTAGAGCAGGTTGCTCAGGGCTATATTAAATCTGATCTTGAATATCTCCAAAGGCCAAGACTCCACAACCTCTCTGGGAAACCTGTTCCAATTCTTAATCTCCCTCACAGGGAAAATATGGGGTTTCTTTCTCCTTCTTCATCACTTAATGTATTTTAACTTATGGCTGGTACCACTGAGGAGAGTCTGTTTCCATCTTCTTTACTGAGAGGATCAGACGTGAGCCTTCGTTTCTTTATGTTGAAGAGTCCTAGCTTTTCCTCATGTGACCCTTAATCATCCTCACAGCCTGTAAACAGACTTGCTCCACCTGTGTCCCTGTCTCTCCTGCACTGGGGATTCCAGGACTGCGCCCAGCACTCAGTGGTTTCACCAGCGCTGAGTGAAGGAGAAGGACCAGCTCTCTCAGCCTTCTACAATACTCTCCCTAACACAAACCAGTGACTGCTGACTGCCTTTGCCACAAGGACACATTGCTGGTTAATTGTCAAGTTGTTCATTCCCTCCTTTGCAGTGTCTCTGCAGAGCTTCTTCCAAGCTAGCTAGACTCCATCTTGTGCTGATGGATGGGATTGTTCCTTCCTAGATACAGGACTTCTGCTCTTCCCTCTTCATGGCCTTTCTGTTGGCTCATTTGTCCAGGCTGTTGTGGTGGCTCTGAAATGGCAACATCTGGTGTACCAGCCACTCCTCCTGTTCACGTGCACTCAGGTCCATGTTACAGGTAATTAATGAACATGTTAACCAACACTGGCTCCAGTATCAGCCCCAGGGGGACACAGTTAGGGGTTGGTGTCACCTGGACCCTGTGCTGCAGATCACAGCCCTTTGATCCTGCCAGTTCAACTAGTTTTCAATTCACCTTGCTTACTATCCACTAATCTACTCCATATTTCATCAATATGTCTATGAGAAAGTTATGGGAGAAAGTGTCAAAATGCTTGCTAAAGTCAATATAAAAATGTCATTATAAATGCGTACCACCTATTATCTCATTTTCTTTCATATTTTTGGAAAATACTTCCAATTTTTTCTTCATTACTTTCTCAGAGATTGAAGTGAGGCCCATTACCTTGTAGATTTTCTGTCACATTCAGCTCCAGATGGGTTTTGTTGTAACTAACACCATCATTCCACACCTGTACTGTATCTCTGTATTCCTCCTGAGCCAAATGTCCCTTCTGCCACCTCTTATTATTGTTTTGTAGTTGAGATTTTCAGGAGCTCTCTGCTACCTTTGTTTGACTTTCTGCGCATTGGGGTGGACCATTCTTGAGTTTGGAGTGAAATGATCCTTGAAAAATGGTTGAAGTGTGCATGAGCACGAGAGCCTGTGTATGTGAGGCTTACTACAGCTGTCTAAAGAAGGCCACAAAATCCAGTATTTCCTCATGATATTACTGATTTTGGTTTGCCCAATGGTTCTGACTTACAAGCTGTCAGCTGGCTCATCACCCATCTGCTGTTTTCACATCAAGGGCAATTCTCCCTCCTCACAATCCTGACCATCCAAATGGTGGGTGCATCTGGATCCACCATTGCTAATAAAGTTTCCTAATAAGTCTGTGTTCACCCATTGCAGCACTTGGGTGAGCTGCCCCACATCTCTAACCAAAGGAGGTTGTAGCCCTGTAACAGACATCTAATTACTCCTGCCTGTTCCCCATGCTGCAAACTGCTGTACAGGCACTTCAGATAAGCACCAGTTTACTGATTTCAGAGAAAACATCTGCAATCTGCTGTCCTGTTGGCACTTCATTTGTTTTCATAGATAGTATAGGCATCCTCTTCAGGTCAGATTGAGGTGTTTCCTGTCCACATCACATTGCATACTTGCCAACCCCACCCATCATTTCCTTTCTGCAAGATGGCTGTTGCCATCTTCCTGGCCCCTTGTTCCTGGTTTGAAGCTTTCTTTTCCAGGCTGGCCAGCCTGTTGGTAAAGATGCTTTTGCTCCACTTGTTGAGTGGATCCTGTTTCTTCCAAGCAGTCCTCAGCAACCAGAGGACAGCAGGATTAGTTGCTTTGCTCACCGTGCCCTGTGTCATGTCATTACAGCTGGCTAGGCATATATTAAAAAATTTTAACCTCTTTTCCACAAACTAATGTACTCCACTCCTCTCTGTAGCTCCTACTGAAAGGGTGCTTGACCCTTCCTAATATCCTGATTGGAACTAGAACAACCTTTGACCAAGAGCAGCTGTGGGATCTTGCTAGAAGCTGCTAGAGTTTGCTAGAGACTTCAGTCCCTGTAGCTATCCTTACCTGGCAGTGGCAGGAACCTTGGTGCCCCTCAAAGTACCCAGCAGTCCCCCAGCCATCCCAGGGGCTCAGGAAGATCCAGAAGCAGGCTCCAGAAACTGCTGTGCAAGCTGCTGTGTCTGAATTCAACACTGAAGGGGTTGGCTAGAAGCAGGTTCTAATTGCCTGTTTGAGGCATTTGTTTCTTTTCCTGCCTGTGCCTCAGGCGCCCTGACTGCAAAACAGCAAGTGGGGACATAAATGAATTGTACTTGTGCACTACCTCTGATCCAAGGCTGTAGGGTGACTGCTTCTTTTGTGTTTATTATACACAAAAGGATAGAACATGGAATGAAAGACATCCTTTGAATTTTGTCCTCAGTTGACTAGGTTTTTTTTTAAAACAATTTTCTGCATGTTTCAAGTTGCTCAGAAACAGCCTACTCTGGATTGGAGAAAACCAGAAATATACCTAATATTGTAGATGGCAGGAGACTCTGCCTGCTGCTGACACTTTGTACTGTTTTGTTATCATAAGTACAATGGAGGAGCACTCTTGTTGTTAAAAGTTTTCTTTCCATCTGCTCATTCTGACTTTAAGCATAAGCCTGCTTAACACAAAGGGAAGGCATCCTATCTAACAAGGAGAGGTTCAGGAGGGTTCACTGTAAACAAACTGATGGGAGAATGTAAACAGGAGCAGTGTATTCTGCTACAGATGGCTTCCCCTCCCTCTTGCCTTACAATTTTCATGTTCATAATGAAATATTTTTGTTCTTTAGAATCCTATAATGAAATGTGAGTTAGCAAGAAATGGAATTTTTGAAAATAAGGTTGAATTCTTCATCTGCTGCCCATGATAATAGATGACTGAAGAATTAGAACCTTGACTTCACATTTGACCTTGTTTTTGGGCAGAAGTTGGCTAGATCATCTTCCAACCCGACTTTTCCTATAGTTTTATGAATTATAAGAGATTCTATAGCAATATTTTCAATAAAGCAGGTTGAGACTTAACTACACCAGTATAGAGTGTAGTGCTACATCTTGCCTATCTAACCTTTCTGTAGTATTTCTTCCATAAGTTGTTACTGAATGAATGAAGGCATTTTTGATGTGTCCTATTTCCCTCTAGAATATTATTCTTAATATTTAATTACCTTGAAGATGGGGGGTGGGCTGTAGCACTTGTCCTGTGAGGAGTGATTGAGGGAACTGGGCTTGTTGAACTTGGAGAAGAGATGGCACAGTAGCTATGGTGACACTTAATATCAGCTTCCAGTGCCAGAGAGGTCATGAAAGAGATGGAGTCAGGTTCCAGGAATCAGTACTCAGAGTTGGCTCTGCTTTGAGCAGGAGGTTGGACTAGAAATATCCTGAGATCCTTCCAAGCCAAATTACCCTGCAATCCTCATATAACAGCCTCTATATTTGTTCAGAAGATTATTATAATTTCTCTTATGAAATATCAAATGGCAGTAATATGAATGAGTTTGATTAGGCTTGAATCATTGGGCATGATGTTTCTTCCCTTCCAGGTTATGAGAGGAGACCCTATAATCTATGCAGTGATGTCAGCAGAAGTTTGTGAAGAGAATCCAATGGAAGGAGAGTTTGGAATTGAAGAATTCAAGGGAGTCAGTGATTGTTACCCCTTTTGGCCCCAAGCAGAATAGACATCTCATCTGTTGATGGTATGGTTTCTCAGTTTCATTTTTAACTGGGTATTCTGTGTCAGGCTGTGATGAGGGAAAGAGAGTGCAACTTGACTTTCAGGTTGGTGTTGCTCATGGAAGCAGTAATTAGTAGCATAGCTTTATATCTCCGATATTCCTGCATCTATGATTTTGAACATAATTCAGACTCATAGGATTTCTTTGTGACTGTGATGGGTAGTCCTGTGCTTTTTTTGCCTTCCCCTCCTCAATCCCCCTAAAGATGAAATTCCATAGAATCAGAAGAAGGGTGCAAAAATGTGTAGGATCCATACATGATATGGATGGATTGAACTCTCTCTCTGCTTTCCTTACCCCTGCTCAACATAGCTGCTCAACAGCTATTCCTTCTGTCATACCTCAACAAAACACTGGAGTTTCATTCTGTTGTTGCTGATATTGCCTTACAGATATGCACATTCAATACTTGGTCTACTGAGAAGCTGGTAGAATCACTTTCAATTGATATAATTCATCAGCTGATATTCTTTTCAATCCATTTCTGGACTAAGTGATTCAGAGAAACCAGAGCTGCTGTTATTTGGAGAAGGATTAACATAAAGGTACAAGTTCCACTTCCTCTCCTTTGCTATGATGCATACATTTGTTTTGTTTAAAAGGTACCTAGTATTTACCAGTGTGTGGGGTCCAAGAGAAGAGGTTGCTTTTGTGGCTAGGGAAAATACTTTGTGCTCTAGACTTTATTTCCCTGCCTCATACAAGCCCAGATGGTGAGATGAATGGCAGATCTGTAGTTCTGTCTGTTCCTATCCATGAAATGTGATCTGTCTTGGTGCTTTAATATCTGGATGAAGCCTGGGGTAGTGAATTTAGAGTGTGGAGTCATTTGCATATGTTTGGAGACACAACCGAGGCTTTATTATTATTGCTGTCCTTTTTCATCTTTGTTAATTCTTCCTGTAGTGAAGAGAAGGAATAATGTCTCTCTTCTGAGGTTCTTCAAAAATGGGACATCTTGGATATTAGCACTGACACCTCCTTTTGATTTAATAGAATAATTTTAGAATTTTAATGAGTGGGTTTTGCAAACGGTAAGCAGAGAAAGTGGATTTATACCTGCAGAAATCCATATTAGATTGGACAGTATTTCTTTCAGGTGAGTTCCAGGACGTCTGTATGTTGTGTCTTTGAGAGGAGCCTCTCAGTTGCCCTGAACTTCTCAGAGCCAAACTGGTTACTTCTTTCAGAGTCTGCTGTCTTTGACTTCCACTAACTAAAATCTGATATGCAATAAAAGAATATTTTAAATTACATTTATACTTAAAAAGTGTTGCAATCTAAAGAGTTATATTTATTTGTCCACTCTTTTTAGCTCTAGGAACTGATAAAGATTGAAATATTTTTGAAGAAAGGTTTGAAATGGATGAGATGCTTAAACATATCAACATCGTCTTTCTGTCATTCCAGAAAGTTGTCATTTATTGTACTCATTTTGAAGGGCTTTGCAGAGATTCTCTATGACTCTTTTATTTAAGCTTGGATTCATTTTTGAAATAGTACCAAGAAGTTGACTGAAATGAGGCAAAACAAGGATTTAATGAATAACATATTGAAGTAGAGTAGATTTCAGAAACTTTGTGCTATCTTACTTCCTTTCACCCCTCAAATATGTGTGTAAATATATGTATGACTCCCCCCATCTTTCCACAGGCTTGTCCAAAAATCCTTGCATTCCCACCTCCAACTTCTTATCTTTGATTGAAACAATTCCAGTTTCTTTCATCTCTCCCACATCCTCAGGAACTTTTCAACACTGGCTCTGATAGAGCCAGCTTTCTCCCTTTTCTTTGATTCCTATTACTTCAAAGTAACAGTAAACTTTTGATGTGAAGGAGAAAATTTCAGGAGGAAGAGAGGAATAGGAGAGAAGATGCAGACATTTAATGACATTTTCCTGGGAAGTTTCCCAGCATAATATTCCTGAAAGCTATTCCCTGAAGGTATAACTACAAAGTAAAATGTAGGTGTGATTGCAGCACACTAAGAATAAAATGAATATACTTGTATCTCTGTATCTACATATACAACAACACAGGCACTAATAACTAAATTTCAAACTGAGGATTGAAGTACATGGCTGCCAGTCTGTGACTGCCTCTCCATTGCTGCATTACTGTGCACACTGAAACTAGAATAAAGACACCCATGGATATTTCTTTCTCTGATTTCAAGTATAAACTGGAGACTTCGGCTTAATTTCTAGCTGCCAAATTAATGATAAACGATTTGATATTCCAGTGCTTCAACACTCTGCCAGTTCTGTCCTATAAACAGGAATTTGCCCTTATGGAGACTGTAATCTTAGGGAATCAGATAGGAAAGAATCTTAGTGTGTCAGCCTTCACCATATTTTTTTTGGAAATGTTCAGTATCTTCTTTGTCCCTTGGCTTTTTAAAACCAATTGCTGTACACACAAGTGAATTTTGCACACTGCACAAAAGCACATTCCTAATCACGACATATATTTGGAAATACTCTTATCTTAAAAACTACAGTTCAATCATAAACAATTTTGGAGACATGGTGGGATGCTTTGCTTCTCTTGTTTGGGAACCATTAGCTACAAGAGTGGATTGTAAGTAATTCTGGACTCCTCCTTTGATAGTAAAAGTTTGCAGCCATTATGGAACTTCTTCTTTAACATTTTTGAGAAAATTTGAAGAGCATTTGAGTTGGTTGCTCTGGCTTCAAGATATTTTTGAGCCTCTTCACATAGTGAATAACTCATGGAATTGATGAATGTCAATTAGAAGTAAACATAACAATTAAAGCTAGTTAGACAGAAATCAGCTAAAAGTTCAAAACCAATACTTAGCCTACCAAATTAAACTGTAGAAAATTGCATCTGGAAAGACAGGTTAGATAGCTTTATTTTTGAACAAGATGCAGTTTCTACAAAATACTTCTTGTATAGTTTACAATTATTATTTCTAATCTTTTCCCAAGAGGCTGATTTCAAGTTTATTGTTCTGTGTTTTCTACTGCACTCATAGTTTTGGATCTATTTAATTTCTTCCTCTTATCCTTTTTTTGTTTTAATGTTTGCTACAAAGATTTATTCAGGTTGGAAAATTTAATTTGTTTTCCCTTTTTTTTTTTTCATTACAGTCTCAAAGGGCTCCTCATCTCCTTTCACTTCTTTGTTAATTGTATTTTATTTTCACCTGTTTAAGGGTATTTCCCCAAGGAGTTGGATGGATTAAGCTTTTGTTCAATAAGAAAGAATTCAAGTCTCAAGTTCAGATTATAACTAGTCATGTGTGTATATGTATAACAAGCTTGGGACTATGCTGAGATCCCCTGCCCTTTTTTATCTTTCAAGGGAGGATAGCTTGAGCTTGCATTTTCACCAGGTGTCTGCATCTAATGTGTTTACTTGGGGTCACATTTACTTCAAATATTAGCACTTTAAAATTCTGTGCAATTACTCAATTCAGTGCTTTAACATTTACTGACATCTATAATCTTTAGATACAAAACCCCATTTTAAATGTCTTTTTCAGCTGAAATGGAAATATCTTATGAAGATAAATGGAAATATTTTGCATTGCACTTGCAGATCTTGATGCTCCTACCTGGACACAAATGTAAGAACAAGAGCAATATCACTGAAATAACCCTTTGTAAAATCATCTGAAAAAATGCTAGAGCAAGTATATTTTGCCTGGATGCTAAGTTTGTATTGTTTTTCAAATGCTGCATATCTTATTAACTCAGAGATGCAGGCAAACTGTCCAGATAAATTACTAGGCATTTTTTAAACCTGCCTAAGAAACTATGACTGTGCTTTGTTCTCAATAACATGGATGTAAACTGGTTGTGGTAGAACACACTATAGTATTTCAATATTTTTATATTATTGTGTTAGAAAGACATGTCACTTATAAAACATTATGATTGCATAATTTAAATTTTCTTTTAGTTCCCTCTTGTGTAATTGGTTTCTGTAGGTCATAACTGAGTTTTCTTAGCAATACCTACTGCTAATATGCTGTGTGCTTAAGCCAACCAAATGATGTTAACCTCTAATTTTAGAGCTAATCCAGAAATATTTTTGCATTCCTTTCAGCAGCTATAATATGACTTTAATATACTCTGTATGGTTCCTCTGATCTATCAAACATGGATCATGCATTTCTGACAATCCTCTTTGGACCCATGCTGTGATCATAAGTGCTAGTAGATTGCAGGACACTTTTGTGGCTATTTCCTGCAAAGCAGGACTGCTTTTACAAACGCATTAAACATTAATACAGACAAATGTGAAGTTTTTTTAGTGTAGAAGCTTTATTTGTCTGGACATGTATGTATTTTTTATTAATAATTTTTACCATACCACACACTTCTCTCTAGAATCTGAGCTCTGAGAATGATTCCTTGGACTCAGTAAATGTTTCATTTAAGACCAAGGGAACAAATGAAAATCGCTCAGATTTACATTTCAGTGAAAACTCATAAGTAATGCATGAACTGTGTTTCAGAACTGACTTTTACAGGGCCTTAAGTACCTTGTAACACTCATCACCTTCCATAGGGAAACTACAGAGCAGAGAAATTCTTTCCCCTTTTCCAAACTACAGAAAATCTGGAAGAATTGTGAGAGAGGCAATTATTGGTCATGAAAACTAAAAATGTTTATTTTTAATTATCAGAGAATGTCCTGATTTAGTTAGTTTGTACTGACTATGGGACGTCACAGAAAATAATTATATTTTTGATGTGCCAAAGTCATTGTTACTGTCAAGACTTTCAGTATGAGTTTAATATGAGTGGATAAGTCCACTACCAAGAAACCTGCTGATGGAAACAGCCACACCAGCTCAAAGCTCTTATGAAAGCTTCTTTCTAAACCTCCTCAAGTATTTTTCTTTGCTTTGTTAGGATTTGAGAATCTGACTCCAGTTTAAATTGATTGTTTTATCTGACATGAAAATGGTTTTCCTGTAAGCCTACAATAATCCACTATCGCTGTCTACTGGTATCCTAATGTTATTCCTTAAGCATGACCTGCTTTTATTATAAATAAACCCTTCCCATCATATACTACTACAACTACTGCTACACATTTTTTTGCATGTTAACATAATAGTATGTACCACAGCTGACCTTTATTATCTATATAATCCTGCTGAATAGGATAGGAACTTCAATACTTTTCATTCAAATATAACCTCTCTTGTATAACATGTACTAGGTTGCCAGTTTAAGTTCTTGTGTGCATAAATCTACTGCAAGTTTATAAAAACCTAGAAGAAATGCCAAACCATAATCAATGAAAAATGTGTGTACATAGATGCAATAGGAAGAGGAGAGAAATTAAAGATTTCAATGACAACTCTAAGCGGCTACTGTTGACATTAGAAATGCAAGGATTAAAATGATGTCTGCACTGAAATGCTAACAAGTATGATGATTTAGACAGTGTGCCCTGTTTCTAATTATTATGCATAACTTGCATATAACATAAGTAGTTGTAACCTTTGTGTGAAGAGCAAAGTCAGGAAATGTTAATCCATGGGGAAGCCATCACTTCTCTCCAACTGCCATAGAGAAACTCTAGCTGAAATGATTGCTCTTGTTCTCCAGTTCAGGGGAAAAAACATCCTTTTGATGGTTAAATACCCTCTTTTATGCTGTGTATGTATTAGTCAAATTGATTCCCATGGGAGTTCTCCAGGCTTGTACAACACTATAATTCAGTACATCTACAAAGGGAGCTGGAGGAGAGAAAATGAGAAATGTTAGAAAAAAAAATCATCTGAAAACCTGGAAATAGCAATTTTATCAAAGCTGGCACGAGTTCAGACTGGAGAAACAATATGCAGGTTACCTGGAAAGATAACCTCAATGGTGGGAAGGTCAGATTTTGAATTTAAGCTTCACTTGGAGCTCTCTCCTACAGAGAGGCTACTCACATGTCGAAGGCCCAGTGCCACAGGGAGGGGCTGCTGGAGAAGGGTCTAGGGAATGCTTTTGGCAATGATTTGTCTATAATGCTTATGTGTCCTGCCCTCTCAAGGCCTGTTCTGGCTACTTATTGAAAGATTCTATGGCAAGCACTTCCTTACACTTCAACATGACTTACAGGCAGAAGTTTCAGTTAAACTGCCATGAGTTTTGAGTGCTAGGACAGGAAATTATTAAGGAGAGAAAAAAAAACATATGGCTGATTGAAAAGTGCAAACAAACTTTTAAAGTAAGTAGACATCAGTCTGATCATAATCCTCAAAGTTGTGCTTTTGCTGCTCCCAGCTTCATGGTTACTTCACTGAGTATCTGTTTTTTGCTTGATTTAGTCAGCTTCAAGTAGGTAACTACTTCTTGCCCTGATTTTCATATTTCTGGACAAGAATTTGTGATTTGTTTTCATGCACATCAATGCGTACTGTTGCTATCACAATTGATTTTTACAATTGAATTTTTTTCACTTTGATCCATCTACAAGACTCCTGTTTTTAAGTGTTGCACTGCTTTGGCTTCTCAGTCATCTTTCTCCAACACAAATAGAGAATGGTAAAGAATGAAAAACTTAATTTATTTATTTCTGTGTTCTTCAGCATTCTCTTGAGTATCTCATGTATGTTACGTATACACTCTTCAGTCCACAGACTCTCTGCCATTGTACATTGCAGAGGTGTTAACACCTAATGGTTTGACTTGGAAAGCACCTTAAAAATCATCTTGTTCCACCTTCCCTGCCCTAAGTGCAGTTACACCAATCCTTTTAGCTAATGGGAGATTATTAAGATTCCTTTTAACTTTATATGCAAAAAAAAAAATTGAAGCTATGGAGAGGTAACTTGATTTTCTGAAAACAAAATGTTAGGTGGTTCTGAAATCCTAGTTTCAAATTTGCATGTGTTCAATCATCCCACCCCCAATTTCCCAGTTTTGGGCTATGTTACATAATTCCAATGTTGTTCTGAGGAAAAATCTATCTTGAGTTTGGGCTCAGATCATTCCCAACCTCTTACAGAAGAAGGAATAGTTTATATTTTTTAGAATCTCTTATGGCAATAACCTAGATCTTAGCAATAAAGCTTATTTATATTCAAGAAGGCAAAATGTATACAGCAGCAATAACAGAGGAAAATCAATGGAAACATAAGTGAGTATCAAAGCTCTGCAATACAGGTGCAAACACAGGAAAAACTGTCTCCCTTAGTCACATTAGGTATGATCTGAGCAAACAAAGGTCCCTTGAGAACTAACCTCAACAACTATAGATACTGGATCAAGGAAGGGAAAGCTTTGATTCCTACTTGAGATTTGAGCCGGACATGGTGGCTACCAGGGCGAGCTAAATCTGCAGAATGGAAATGCTGAGCTCTGGGGAGAAAGTGTGCTTGAGGAGAAGAAACTCTTTCATGGCTCAGCTTACTTAGAGTGTATCCTGTATTTTAAAAGCATATCAATAACTCAGGAAGTGAATCTGTAGCTGTACTAGCAAATATCAGTGCTATGTCCTCAAACAGAACATGCTGAAAATTAGGTCTTTAAAATGCAGAAAAATAAACAAACATTGAAGAAATTCAGGATATTGTAATTTTTCATCAGGTTTCATTCCTAGCAGTTACTTTAACACTTCATAAATTGTTTTTGAAAATTTATTTTAATTATTCAATAATTATTTAACTTGACACTTTCAGGTTAAGTTGTTATGATTTTTTTTTCTTAAAACCATTTTATTATTTTTTCCCCATTAAATTGAACACTAACACGTATGTTTAACATTTATATATACATTTTCAATCTAAAAACATGCAGATGGCTGTCTTCTTTAAAAAAGTGCTCCTGGGATGGACTTGATATGTTAAATTTTAACTTGTAGTAAATTTTTACAGTTGAGTTATAAACCTCTGGGAAATGGTGGGGTGGGTTATCACAAAAATGCTAATACAACCCTAACTCCAGCAGTGATGTTGTAATATATACATCATTAAGTTCCCATTGTCATGGAACACTTGGTGTACAGAATATTTACATTTATAGTACTATAGTGTATCTTACAGTGTCCCTTCAGGTAACAGCAAAATGATAGTTTCATGTAGAAAATTATGTGACATTATTCTAATATACCCATGCTGATTTAAGCTCAGAGAGGCTCAGGAGGAGGATTGTCATAATGCCTCCCCATACTAGTCTAGAAAGTATTCAGACCCTTTTAACTGTTAGTTTAGCAGTTCCTCAGAAAATGGTAATAATTCAGAGGAATTTTTATCCTTCTAGCTTCTACAGTAATTGTATCATACTGGGTAGGGCTTTTTTTTGTTGTTTTTTTTGGGTTTGTTTTTTTTTTGTTAAAATAAATCTATTATTCAGAATTGCTTTGTGTGAGGTTCAAATATGAAATACTTTCTTCAATGTGTTTTTGCTTCCTGTTTGTATATTTACCAATTTATCTATGTAGGTTTTATATTAGGTGTCATTCAGCCTTAAATGCTCACAGATAATTGATTTTCTTTCTAACCCTAGCAGGAAAAGTTGCAAGGGGGAAATCGTTATATTGTTTGGAAGGAGACAATTAGAATACACTCTTTTTCTGGACTTACTTTAAGAATGGGGAGGAAAACAGGAAAAAAAAGGGAAAGCCTTTGAAAGAATGACTGTGATCTTTTGTCACTGAGGATGAACATTAAGGAGCAGAGATCCATTGATGAGGGCAAAGAAAGACTCAAATTTAACAAAGTCAGGAAAGGGCAACAAAAGTTTGCATGAAAACATTTGCAGCACTTGAGCCTGGTGAACTATTCTCTAGCACTTCAGGCTCACCCTGGCCAGCATGGCCACGTTATTTCTGCTTTGCTTTATTGCCTGAAGATGAAGACACATTCATGTTTTTGAAACTACAAGAGGATTTGCTTGAATAGAGTAAAAAGCAAATTCTATATAACTTACTGAATGTCCTTCAGATATTTTTGAATGTAGAGAATAAATTTTGGGTCTGATTTTTGAGGGTTGGTGCCAGGACTGAACCTGCAAGGCTGCCCAACAGGACATGTGTGCATGTGCTGCTTGCATGATGCAAGCCAGCAGACAAGCAGGAGTTACTCATAACAACTCCCCATGTGTGAAAGCCTAGAAGACAGGCTAGAAGGCTGATGTGCATGCGTCAAACACCTACAGCCAGGTAACCTTGGAGCCAGCCGGGGATTGCTGGTAACAACAGGCTGTGAGAAAGGAGAGGGGGTGGCTGGACAAAGGGGGATTCCTGAAGGCAGGGCAGCACTTGTCTGGGGCACACACATTTGTTCTGGCTCCTGGAGATGAGCACAGCACAGTATAGCACAGAATGTAATGAATGAAGGGTGAGAATGAGAAGCAAATACGGGCTGTAGGGGTGGGTTCAAGACCACCAAAGACTCCCAAAGCTGTCTGAGCCATAGAAGAGCACACTGTACACGATAACTAATTTGCTCAGAAAGTGAGAGAATTATCTCCAGGGCAGGGAAATCTTATCTGTGAAAAGGTACCCTCATGAATGCTTTCCAGGATTCTGGGCACCCTGCCAGTTTGATTGATGCTAGAGACAGGACTGGTAATTTCCCTTTCTTTCTCTGTCTCTCTCTTCAATCCATCTCTCTCTTTCTCTACCCCGTCTCTGCCTCTCACCCTACCCCTTTATCAAAAAAACCACTGCTTGGGCTAATATTAGGAGAAAAGGGACTACCATACCAATTTCCATGCCAAGTGTATAATTTACTAATAAAATCCCATGCTCTTTTTTTTTTGGACCCTCTGACTTTTGTGTTTGCATTTGACCACAAGCATATGTGAACCGTGAGTGCACCTTTCCCCTTAAGGGTGCAGTGGCCCAACATGTTGCTAAATAAGTTATGAACACTAGGTAAGAATGTTCTGGAATAAACACTGAGGTGTAACAGCCCAAGTAAAGGACCCATGTCTACTAGAAAGTAAGTAACATCTTTTGTTCTCAAAATACATGTAGAAATGCAACAACAGATTGGTTCTAATGGTGAAGAAAGGGCCATGGTGAATCTTTTGCTCTGAAAATGCATTTGGGCTAAGACTTTTCACAGAATATATCTGAAAAGTAATTTTGTAACATTCCAGTGCAATTAGTAATTTACAGGAGTTATGACTGTATCCCTGCAGAGCTTTGTTTGATCCAAAACACACAGCAGCTACCAAGTACTCTTCTGTAGAGTGCATGCAGCTATGAGAGAATGACATTTGAGTTAATTAATCTGTGGAAAAACTGTAAGAGAAAGAGACTAATGTTGATGACTTGTCAGATTCTGCTTTCTGAAAATACTTTTGTGACAAAAGATACCAGCAAGAGGCATCAGTACCAGCACAGCACCTTGTTAATCTGTTCCGTTTTGTTTCTCTGCATTCAAAGGGCAAGAAGAAATTTTCTGTTGGAATGAATCAGGACAACAAAATAGGAACAAAAATAAAGCTCTAACAGAGAAAAAAAGTGCATTTGATTTTTTTTTTTTCTGCACAGACTTCACAAAAATTGCTGCTGGTCTCTATAGACTTGTCCATCTTTATAAAACCTTAGCTCATGGCAACAACTGTAGCATGTATAGGTATGTAATTGTTGTTATGTTTATGGTTGTGGATAGAAGTTTTCAACTTTAATGAGATTTTCTTTAAGTACTGTCATCCATGTCTTCATCCTCTTGAGACACTAAACCTCGAGTTTGTTCCCTTAACTTAGCCCTGTCCTGGTGGGGGCACTGGTGAGGATGTAGGACATGAAAAGCATGCCCAGCATTTCACTTTAGAGAATATAGGCTTTTACTGCTACTGGAGGGGACCTACTCATGAGGATATTGGAAATATATTTGATGGAACAGGGAGGTTATAGTCATTAATAATCTCAGAGCTCAAATCTTGCTTTGAGATGTGGAGGTTGCCAGCCAGCTGTCAAAAATGACAGAATTAACTATCTAAACAAAAATAGCTGAACTGAGAAATTACTTTAGTCTTCTTGCTCAGTCACTTATTTTATTGTGATTAAGCTTTGTAATTTAGAAATACAGAATAAAATGGTATGTTTTACACACATTTAAGTTGCATGATCCTCTGTGGCTAGTAGCTTGCACCATGAATTTTGTACAGACTGTAATTCAATCAGGAACATTATGTTGGCAAAATTTTTGCCATTTTAACAATTTTTGAAAAAAAGTTTGATTTATTTAATCTCAAGGGCAGATGAGTATCTGATCCTAAATGGGGAGAAAATGTTGAAATGCACAAATATGTGGAATTTCAAGAAGTTATCTACATAAAAGAACTTGGACAAATTGAAGAAGTGAGACTGTGAGTGTGAGAATACCTTTACATATTTAACTTATGAAAATACTTATGGAAATACCACTTTTAATTCAGAAAAGAACATGTTCATCTGAATCCCATTTCATGCTGAGGTTGTTTAGTTGTAAGACAGAAGCAGCCTACTAAGTTGCTCTACTTTAGTGTTACTATTTTGGTTTTCTTCACTCAAGGTGTTTTTCATGTCTCCTAATAAATGGAGCTTTCCCATGTTTTCTCGAGGGAATGGATGCTTTCTGTGCTTTGCTGATACTGGGGAAATGTAGATGGGAGCCACTTAGTAAGGTTTTCCCATCATAAGTTTGTCACTGTTTTAGGTGAAGCAATGACACTCCAAGTATTAGCAGTTGTGTATTTTGGAATCACTCTTCTGTTTATGTCTTGTCTGAGTTTTTTTTCAAAAAGTGATCCTTTGTATCTATGTATTTATCTTAGAGTAGCCACTTAAGCAGAAAATTAGCAACTACTGCATGAAAATTATTTAGCTATAATTAATTCAGTATTACAGAAACCCTTAACTTTGGTGGTCATATATTTTTTGTATTCTTCAACCCCAAGATTTACATATTTAACTATTAGTCATCATAGTCTATTTTAGCTTATTTTTATGCTGTTGAATATGTACAGTTACAGTATGTCCTGGGCATACACAGTCTTTTGAGCTTTGGAAGAAAGGAAGTGCTCTTGGGCAGAGAAGAAGCATGACACACTCCAGTAGCTTCCCCTGTTTGGTCAAGGAGGTTCCCTAGATGTATTTTTTTTGGAAACTCCTGCCCTTGCCCCATGATAAAATCAGTCGTTAGAAGGGACAAGAAAAAGGCCTGCAGAGCAAGAACACATTCAGAAAATATTAGGCATTAGATGGTTAAGAGATAATGAGAGAATCCAGATTCTGTATACTGACCTTATGATCCCCACAAATGGGACCTGTGAGAACACTGGTTGTGACATTTCTCTGTGTTACTTACGATGGGAGGTAAACTTGTCAGCTGAAAGGGATAATTCTGAGTGGCAGTATTAAATATTCAGGATCAATGAGCCTTGACTGAATATTTTTCTCTCTTTGTGTAATTAAAGATTTTGCCTATATCATGTAGGTTGATTTTATCCTCTGCATCTTTGCATTCAGATAGAAGAGAGATGGTTTTCTGCAGTGGAGTTAAAAGGATGAGTTGGATCTGTAATGGGCTGTGAGGTTGCTAGGGCATTGCAAGTGAAGGCAGTTAATTATTTTAAAAGTTGCAGCTGGTCAGAAGTTCATGCCTGGTGCTTTCTTCATGGTACTTACAGTATGCTCTTTTGTAAGGGCACTCCTGAATTCATTGGGTCCTTTGGAAGTTACCACCTTTAGAGTTTTGTCATTTTACATCTAATAAGTTGCTTCTTTTTTCCCTCATAAATGAAAGAAAACAAATAAAACAAAAACATTGCATTTGAGACATGATTTAGTTCCTCTCCTCATTGCTTTCTAGGTGATCACTGATGTTTCTGTCTCTTTGGGCAGTGTCCACAGTGATACAGTCCACATTTTATTTTTGTCTTTCTGCCATTCTTCACCAAATATAAATATGCAATAAGAGTTTTTGAGAAAGCCTCAATTTTAATTGCTTTCACGGAACTTCTTTTCTGACCTCTCTGTGTTTGTTTCTCTTTCTAGAGAAATTTATTAAGGGGAGGAAGAAGATGAGAATGTGTAGGTTCAGTTAGCCCATGTACATGTAAGGATCAGACAACTATTTTACTTAATTCTTTATATAATGTCTATTAAACACAGTGATCTTATCAAAGTAATTAATTTGTATCATGTTAAAGCCAATTAGCATTCTAATTTGTGGAGGTTAGTCTGTGGCTTTTTTTGGTGTTTCTTGCTATAAAAGTATATAATAATAGTAATAGAGTTTAGAATAACTAAAAAACAGAAACAGAGCTGAAAAAAATGTCTTGAATATTTTGGTGTCAGAATTTTCTTTTCCCAAAGGCACTTAACATCTGAAAGAACAAAGTAAACATCTGGCTGTGGTGAACTCATGCTCAGGAGCAATGACTTGAAATTTACTCACAGTGTTGAATATCAGTGGAACTTTGTGCTACAGTCTACAGGTAAGAATTAATTATCATCACCATTTCTTAGAACATTTTGCAAGATGCTTAACATTTTCATGGGGTAACCTCCTGCATTTTAATACTCTGTTATTATCTTAGTGGATTTGGAAAAATATTAATCCTAAAAAACAAACTAATCTCCCCAACAGGAGGGTAGAGACCTCCATAGAAAATGGGTCCAACTTCATCTGCCATGCCTTTTCTGTTTATATCTCACTTTGCCTTTCACAACAAAGTTGATACTTTTTACTAGTTTAGGAAGGTTATTTGCTATTCTGGAGACAACCTGAAATCTTTGGGATGACTTTTTAAGAAGCATAGTATTTGAGTATGAAAATTAAATGTGTACCTTCCTTCTTAAACAAATTCTTCTAAACTGCTTATTATGTCTCTGTCAACAAAATGCTTACATGTGAGCTCAACTCTGTGGCTCAAAGCAGAACTAGTATTATGTGGAGGCATTCTAAATGAAAGATAGAAAGAACAGAGTTGTAACTTTTGTCAAAAATATTGTCAGGAAGTTATCTCAGGTTTGAAATGGAATGAGAGGGAGCAGGGAGAAGGAGGCATTTGTCACAGAATATTTATTACCCTAGTGAAAAGGTCAGTGACCCTTGGGACTGAGGATCCTGCTTCAAATTGTAGCCCTAGAGCAGGCTTGCAAGCCGAATTTTAAAACTGAGTTATTGTTTTATTTTGCTGCCCCAGACTTGCTTGTGTTTCTTAAAATGTGATTGTAAAACTGTAGAGGGATGAATTGCCAAATGTAGACTTTGCTTTACGTATCACCTCAACCAATTGCACAAGGACCACGGTGGGTGGAACTCCGCCCTCTGCAGGGAATGACACTGCTGCTGAGAAATGAAGCCTTTTCTCTGTGTATGGCAAGGACGGCTGGGGTCTTCCTGCCTATTATCACTGAAGTGTTGTAGATACCATCTGGGTAGAATACCATGCAAAATTCCATTTTATCTATGCCTCTGTGAGGCTCCCTTTCTGGGAAGGTTCATAAGATCCTCCACGCTGCTGTTCCTGTTTCTTCCATTTCCGGCTGCCGCTTCCTTGCAAAGGCTCTCAATGCACCACATTTTGAGCACTGTGAAGGCTAATATCAGGGAAGAGCATGGATTTTATGCCCAGCAGCTGTATTCTCAGTTATTGTCATAGTAGAGGAATGTACAATACGTTTCTAAGTACTTCAGAGACAAAGCTGACCCCTTCTGGGATAACTTGCCGAAAGGTCTCTGCAGTGTCAGTTTGTCAGCACAGTTTTCTTTCTGAAACCTGTAATTGAGAATAGCAGGAAAAAGTACATTTTGCAGGAACTCCTATAGAAATGCAAGTACCCAGCTGAAGGTAGCAGTGAGCAAGGTTGCAATTGCGAGTGGAAGATGGCTTGAGAATAAATTGATTTTAAACCCAGCAGTTTTATAGCTCCCCTTCTCAAGATAATAAAGACATGGTGCAGGTTACAAAAATTCTATCACAGCAATAAAAGCTTTATAAAAATATTTGAAAACATCTTATTTTTATAGATATATAGCTGTGTAAAATATAGTTCCAAATGAAACATATAATACCAGTTTGTATATAAGATTCAACTAACATTGCTGTCAATGCAATGCACATATCCCAGCAGGTTCATATTTTGGATCCGTGCTTAGTTTTCATTAGGTCTAACTTCAAATTTCATATCTAGATGAGTAAATAGGCATTGTTTTGGAGCCCACAAGCATTTTATTTTTGCATATGTACAGAAAATAGTGTATTATGATCTCCTGTTATTCCTGTATCAGAAATAATTTACTCTTGTGTTCTCTTTTGTCTCTGTTGATCAAGTGTTTGAAATTATCTTAATGCATAAAAAATGCGTGTACAATGGAATCCCCTATTACTCATATTTGCAGTTTACTGGGGATATAAGAAACTCAAATTTAAGTGTCCACTCTGACCTTGCATCAAAATCCCAAACCTCCGTTTCTCACAGTAAAAGCAATGGCTGTAACTGTGAATCTTCCGGTGTCTTTGGAATTGAGAGTGTATTTTTATCTCAATGATTGTGATCTGAAATATTATCTCAGATTTGAAAAAAAATATTCTTTTTCATACTCATCTTTGGAGGGGAAAATAGGGGAGAATGTTCACTGTGATGAAAAAAGGAAACTGTTCTTCATCTCCAGTTCATATTGAGTTTTTCTAAAATGGAGACGTTGGTTAATGTGCTACTAATATAATGCTTGAAGTTCTTGTTTGTCCACTTGCTTATTAACTTCATCAAGGACCTCCTGGTAGCAAAGTGTCAGCTGTGTTCTGCACATATCTCAGCACCAAACAAACCTGAGCCTTCCTCATCATTCTTTGCCACACAATCTATTTTTACAAGCATTTTATATCCTCCCTGCCCAGAGCAGAGAGAGTCCAAAATTAGGCTCCTAAATTGCTAGGTAGGTAGGTAGGGATTTTCAAAATCTTGTAGTGACTCATAATCAATTCCTACTAAATTAATTCAGATTTCTACATTTTTAATACAAGTGGGAACACTTTTTTGAAAACTGGGCAATAGGCCAAATAATAGCACATTGCTTATGGACACTTTTTTGGTAGAAGAAAGACTATTAGGAACAGAGCACATTATTAAATTATGAAAAGTAGGAAAAAAATCTTTTATAAGAAAACACCCTCTCCTTATAAACCAGTATGTTCAGTGTCAATAGACTACATATCATATCAACAAATAGCTGTAGATATTAAAATAAAATGGATTTTAATGGAAAATAGAGTACCACACTTTATCTTGCACCTTTGAAAAATGTCTTGAATGCAGTTTTTATATAGCATTCAAAACCTCTTCATGGAATAAACTGAAAATATAGTATATCAATTCAGTAGTCAGTCATCTGACAGCCAAAGACTAAGGGAATTCTTGTTTGTTGGCCTTTTTATGTTTTTTTTTTTTTTTTTTATTATTTTTTTTAATACTTTCATGAACGACTTCTGAAAATACCATTTTTAATTCAGAAAAGAACATGTTCATCTGAATCCCATTTCATGCTGAGGTTGTTTAGTTGTAAGACAGAAGCAGCCTACTAAGTTGCTCTACTTTAGTGTTACTATTTTGGTTTTCTTCACTCAAGGTGTTTTTCATGTCTCCTAATAAATGGAGCTTTCCCATGCTTTCTCGAGGGAATGGATGCTTTCTGTGCCTTGCTGATACTGGGGAAATGTAGATGGGAGCCACTTAGTAAGGTTTTCCCATCATAAGTTTGTCACTGTTTTAGGTGAAGCAATGACACTCCAAGTATTAGCAGTTGTGTATTTTGGAATCACTCTTCTGTTTATGTCTTGTCTGAGTTTTTTTCAAAAAGTGATCCTTTGTATCTATGTATTTATCTTAGAGTAGCCACTTAAGCAGAAAATTAGCAACTACTGCATGAAAATTATTTAGCTATAATTAATTCAGTATTACAGAAACCCTTAACTTTGGTGGTCATGTGTTTTGTGTATTCTTCAACCCCAAGATTTTAGATGAGATTTGCACTTCCACTTTTGGTTAGGTGCCCAATATTGTTCAACTGAAGCTATTCTTTATCCTTTCTATTGTATTTAGCTTATCTTTTCAGAATGCCATGATGGTCATGTTTATAGTTCAGTAGGCAGATGCTTTCTGGAGGTGACTGGGTATTTCTGAGCACAGATAATGAATTCAGGGAACTTCAATCCTTGGACTATTGCTTGAATTCTATATCAAGTGCACAGCTGCTGAAGCTGTATTTTTCATGCACAGTGAACCACGCTGAAGAACCCTTTGAATACGTTAATCCATGTACAAGTGAATGCCTACACTGTAGTTACTTAGCAGAAGACCAAAGCTTAATTTCATGTTTAATCACACTGAGGAATTGCAGGATTCCTTCAGTCACTTCCATCACTTCCAGAAAAACTTGTATTTTAGGGGAAGATGGGGGACATGAATGTAAATACTAGGTTGATTTTGCCTTCAGTCTGATGAAATGTGAGCAGATACTGCAGAACTCACCCTTAAAAACTGAAAAAACCTGTGTAAAAGTTTTTTGTATAGAAATTGCAGAGGACAAATATCAGGAAGGAGCTCAGTTGACCTTGAAATGAAATTAGACTCTGAAAATTATCTACTCTCAAACAGCTGCTTGAATTCTGTCAACAGCTTTGCTCTCACACCATTTTGCAGTGATGGGCATCAGCAGCACTGACCATTGTCAGAACTGATTGCAATTGCCCCTTGTTTACAGTCTCAGTAAAAAGAGACTGAATGTGCCTTAGGACTAGGTATCTCTTCTCTCCAAAGGTGGTTGTCTCAATGGATGCTGAAGAGCAATAATTTGTTGATTATGTGTATGCTATCTGATGTGAAGAGCAGAGTGCCTCAGGCTGCAGCTCCACCAAATGGTAAGCCAGGCTTTTGAGTGGAGAGCAACAAATAAATATTGCTCAAATGCAAAACACAGAAAGAGTACAGCCTCTCTCTGCTGTCTCAGCAGTTCTTGTCCAGTCATTTAGCCCCTGTCCTCCCACAGCAGGCATAGATCTGGCATAAGCATTGTATTGCTTGCTGTGTGGGTGACTGGAGAAATGTGTAATTGTGTGCCCGCACTTGATCCAGACCACATTTGTTCCGCCAGTGGGTCAGACAATGCATATATTAAGTAACAATGAATGTTGAACCATGACTTCAAATGTCTCAGACTCTTTCTCCAAAGCACTAAATTTAAAGTTTAGTAGGGTTCAATTTGTATGAAATAGCAAAAGCTTTTTAGATTTAGTAACTGACTTCTCTAGCTATATATTTCCTGTACAGAAAAGTGATACAGTTGCAATTAAGAATTTTAGAAGAAACATAAAATTTCACCTGCTTTAATTTCAACATCTTTATTGCTTACACCCTTCTGATTTCAAGGAAAATTTATTTTTCCAAAAGAAGGGGCAGGGTAAAGATTGAAATTAATGTCTCAGTTTTGAAATTTCCTTCTTCTGGAAAAAAGAATGAAGGAAGCTAAGGAGGGGCATTAAAATTGAAAGACTCTTCTTTCCCTCTGTCTTGCAGAAAATCAAGGAAAAAAGACCACCTGGTAAGAAAGTTTCTGTAAAAAAAAATTATTTATGAGCTCTAATTCATGTGTCCTCTAATATGTTTCGAGAAGATGTAATTCTTTTGATAATGCATACTTATTTAAGACCAGGAAGTCCTTAGCTCAAATCTATTCTGCATATGGTTTATTATGCCCATTGGTTAAGGATTTAAATGAATACCACAGTGTAGTTTGGGATGTAATACAGTAGTACTGGTTCAGATATTGCATTAAATTCTACTGGAAAATTGCTCTCGCACTATTTACACATTTTTTTAGGAAATCCAGACCAACAGCCCTTATCTCGAGGAAAATATTTTAGTGTATATAATCACTCCTTGCATAAGAAGTTGTTGTTTCTCTACATAGAAAATGAGCTTCTTGATTACTTCTTGATTCTTCAGCACAAAAGCACCTTTGGGATATGACTGTGAATGCTGTTCTATTTTCTCTAGTAGTTTAAAGACCAGCCTTTGTTTCTAGGAGACGATAAATAAAATCAAGCCAAACCAACAAATCAGACTTAACTATATTTACACTGTTAGACTTTTCCTGTGAGGGGTAGATGTTGAAATCTGCCACTGGGGCTGAAATTTTCATTTCTTATCCTTGCTCTGATTTCCTTTCTTCAGACAGACCCAGTATCTTCAAAAACAGGGTTGAAAATTATTTGCTATCAGGACAGATATGATTAATACATACTACAGCAAAAGTCTACTAGGATACTAATATGTATCCTATGTTATAGAGTATAATAATCATATGAAAAAGTTGTTGCTCTCCCATTTTGATTTAAAAAGTGAAAAGTATCTGGTGATATTTGAAAGACATGGTGCAATGCAGCATACAATATGAAGCACAACATTATTCAGATTTAATACACAATACCAGCCTTCTTCCAGACTGTGTTGATGTAACAGGCCAATTAATTTTATAAAATGATACATCATTTGTAAAGTGAGATACTTAGGGTAAGGTAATTGTGTCAATGGAAAGATTGCAATTTCAAGGAGCCATGCCCAAATGCTGTTTCAGCATATCACTAATTAGCACACTACTCCAGACTGTCCCAGATTAATATCTTCTGCTGTGTGTACTGTATATAGCTAGTAATCATGATTGATTACTGAACAGAGTTGTTGTGAACCACTGAAACCATATGATAAACTTGCTGGAACAGGATGGAGAATTTTTCTGTTCATATTCTGTTAGCAGTAAAATATTGAGAAGTGTGGTCTGGAGTTTGGGCACATTTTAGTGATTAGCAGACCTTGATTAGAAGCTGTAGAATTTTCTTTGGTTGTCTTGTTTACTTTTTAATATTAAGATGTGACCTTTAAAACTTACACATAAAAAAGCAGTGAGAAACCACATATGTACACACCAATAGGAAATGGTCAAGACATTAGGGCATTCCCTGCAAATGATGCTACATGAATTAATCTCAATTCATTCTAATTACAGACTTCAGTCATCTGAGTGTCTTTACTGCCACACACTGTTTCCAGGGATATATTTCCCTTGTTGGGGCTGCTCCATTTTGAATAACTAATCAAACTTCCATTGAACAAGTACTTGAACATCAATCTATTGCATCTGAAAGTGCTCTAATCTCTGTCACACAAACAAACTCAGGCTGCTTCTTGATGTGGTTAGATGAATTTTTAATTTGATAAAGTAGAACAGATCCAAGAAAGCATTTGAGAGACCTGTGTCAAAGTAGCTAACAACCTGTTTGGCCAAGGTACTAACCACATGTGGGGAGCCCTGTCTGAAATCCCCACTCTGGAAAGGGTTTACAAGAGACCTGCAGCCAGGCAAGGATGGACAAGCCTTTTAGCCACTTGCTCTTTTAGAGCTGGACTTCCCAAGAAGCAACTCCTTCTGGGAAAGAAGCAGCATAACACGATTAACAATGTTCAAGGTTTCAGAACCCACTGTAAAACTTAGTAACTCCAATCCATTTTTCCTTTTCTCACCCAGCCAAAGCCAAATGAAAATATTTTCAGAGGGATCTTCCTTTACAATCCTAATTAATATTGCAAGGTTTTTTAATAGCTTTCTACCAATTTTAAAATAATAATATCAATAAAAACCCCATGTACAACAAAAATGCAGCCATGACCTCATTTTATATATTAGTGCATATTAGAAATTTCTCACGTGCTAGATTTTGCCACAAGGTCTGAGATACTGAGCAAAAATATGCCAAGGAATATTGGTATTTCTTATACTTGTAACACTTACTGTGAACTCTCACAGAGGGCAAACAGAACTTGCCCCTAACTGTTTGCCTATATATAATTGCAATAGATTTTAGCTACTCTTTTGTCCTTCTCTGCAGTACCTGTGTGGAAATAGGACCCAGGAGGGATGCATAAATTAGCTTGTACAACATTATGGTATTCTAATGTATGAAAAAGTTGAAACATACCATTTTTACCCTCTCTGCTGTTCTATGAAGTGGGAAACATCTAAATGTTCTTCTCACATATGTCTGGGTGGTTCTACTGTGCTTTATGTAACAATCAGGCTGGTTTCTTCAGTGCCTTGCTGAGGGGAGTGAACACACTGGGACATGACAGAATAATGAATAAGTCACAGGGTATGAGATTGCTATATTGGTGAGTTGATTCCAGCATCACCCACCCTCTCCCTTCTGCCTTAGTGGGAGAGCAGACTTTTTTCCCTGGTGAAACAAAACCTGTTAGTTTGGCTTGTCCACCCTGAAGAATAATTAGAAATGTACTGGAATATATTCAGTAATTAACCTTCAATGATAAAGCGTGAACTTCAGGGAGAATCTACTCACTATGTGTAGTGTTTGGAGAGAGTGTAAAAATTATGCTCAAATAGTAAGGATGCATCAGCAAGGAAAGACAAAAAAAAAAAGCAAGATCAAATTCAAGATAAGTGGAGATTCCAGTATGAACTGGATACTCCTTATTTGCCTCTGACTTCTGTTTTGGCCATGGAGCATTGCTTCATTGGAGGCTCTAAGGGATGGAATATTACCATTCAAACATTGACACTGTGGACTCTTGTTCCTACATTGTTTTCCCTCTTTTTGAAGACACTTGGAGATCTTTAGTAGAAATAGTCCAAGAAAGAGACATGGAAATTGGACACAATGGAAATTGTGAGATGCAGAGGGTAGGCCTATACCTCTCCTGTTGTGAGATTAGTCTAAGACATCAGTATTCTAGGAAAAACATTCTGTGGATCCTCATGACCACAAAATAACTTGTTTGAGATGGGAGTTGGAGAAAGAGAATAGGTAGTGGGAAAGGACAGAAGAAAGGAGTGTGCAGGCTTAAGAAAAGCTCCAAAAATTGTCAAGGACTCATGGAGAGTTGAAGAAAAGGCAAAGACATTCACAGCACACTGTAAGCCAATTCACAGGAAAGCTCCAAGCTGCCTAAGTGCTAGGAAAGCTAGGGCAAAATCCTTGTGCCAAACATGCTTAACTGCAGCACATAAGGCAATGTGGCATTGTGATGGGCTGTCATCAGACAGCTTGCCCACATATAGCAGGATAGAAGGCTGCTTAGCCAGCTGCATAAAATTTCATTTCCTTCATTTTATGAGATGTCCTTTTATTTTTGGTTTGATTTTCATTTTTTAAAATTTAATTCCCTCACATTCACCACTCCTGAAACTGTTTCTTCCCTGATATTGACAAGTATGTAGAAAATACATTATGCATGCAAAGTAATACAGCCGACATTAAACTTTCAACAAGGAAAACTGTTCCACTTCAATACTCTAAACCTTATTCTGTAGCAGACCAACTACTTCACCTTCATGGGAACAAACTGTGCAGTAGCTACTCCTCCTAGACAAAAGGCTAACATAATTTGATATGGCCCTTTTATTTGTTATTTAATCAAAGATAGGAATATGTGGCAATTTTGCAATATATTAAGAGCACTTCACTTGAAATGTGCCCTATTTTGCACAATAATGTAGCAAATTTCTTAAGGTCTAAAAAGGTGGATTTTTTTTTTTTTTTTGAAAACTACATGATGCCTTATGCAATTTCCATACTTTCAGGGAGCAAGATTAAGAATTTTTGTTTTCTCAGTAAAAAAATTCGGAGGAAAGAAGGGTAAAATCTCATTAGGCAATGATTGTCAATGAATATCTATAGACACCTGAGGGAAAGGGTGATGGGATAATGGAGACCAAAATCCTAGCTTGTGAATGAGATGATGAGTTGAAATAATTCACGTACCAGATAGCAGCCTCAGCCATGAAATTAGTGACTAAATTGTGAAGGACAGATGGAATTAAGAAATTCAGCAGGTGCCTATAAAGGGTCTGGCAGTGCTCCAATAATTTGTTGACTTCTAAGGGAGATGCATGTGGGTCTTAGTGGGAGGAAGATTTCATCCTAGGACCAGTAATCTTTGATTTATCAGTCAAAATGTTATCTGGTCCTGATGTACTTGCTTATTTAAAACAGATCTGGGAAAAAATTTACTTCAAAATCAAACAAAAAAGTGCTTCCCACACCTCACCCTCCTTGTCCAAAAAAGTCTGTAGACAGTACAGCAGTCAGACTGGATATTGGAAAGGTAGTTCAGACATGGGGATAGCCAAGGAAAAATCATAGCCTGACAATGTGAGAAAATGACAAAATAATTAATAGCCAGGGAAGGGTCTGACAGCAGTAGAAAGCAATCTGGAGATAGCTATATGTCTCATGCTTCACTGCCTCTCGCTCATTAAAGACCATTCTATGCCTGTGTAAGTAGTAGTATAAGTTGTAAAGTATTTTAAAATAATTTCTGCCTTTTTAAAGTCAGGTTATGGGAAATACACGCGCCCAATAATTATGTATAACAGATGTAAAATGAGTGCTTATTTTATCCAAAGTGAGAAAAGCTGATATTTCACTGAGTATCTCTAGTTAACAGATAATGTCAATAGAATAGGATGTTATCACAGGATAATGTTCTCCTGCTGCTTGATAAGTGCTGAGTCGAAAGTACAATGTTTATTTTCAAGGCAGGGGACATTGATCCTGTGACAACTTTCTATTTCAGTGACATTCTTGCTATTACATTAGATTGATGCACTTATGACCATTTTGTTTAATGGATATTAGTTTTGTAAAGTGACAGCTGCTCGTTGTGTGACTATTCAATACACTACCTGCAGTCTGATTGGCTTCAAGGAAAGAACTTGACTGATAGGCCTAAAGGGTACAGACTTTTATTTTAAAAAGGGGGACTCTGAACCCATGAATGAGGGGCTAATTTGTTTTTTTTTTTCTTAATATCTCCTATAGAATAGATTGTTTACTTTGCAGGATTACATTTTGATATAATGCCCAACAACAGTAATTTTGTATTGAAAAAAGAAAGTAAGAATGAACATTGCTTTGGAAAACCTGATCCACTGAATGTTTGAGCATTTCAGCTGGAAGCTTTTCCCAGGTAAAAACTGGTAATATGTTCTTTAGAGAAAAAACAAATAACAAAAATGCTTTCAGTACTGGAATTACTCTTTTACTACTTTGGAGTAACTATGTAACACATTAAAACCAGACAGCAGATGAATTCCCAAGAGTGAAACAACCTTTTACTGTAAAACACTTTCACTGCAAGTCATGGAGTAAAGTTCTAGTGTGTGCTCTCTCTCCTTTTTACATTCGTGAATATTTTAGTGTCATTACCAAAGCTGAACTTTAAATTTTTTGTACTTTTTTTCACCTTGCAAGAGAAGGGAAAAGGAGATTTTTTTTTTTGCTACACTGAATTTTAGGCCTAAGAAGATGTTTCATACAAAATAGGTTGTTTTTTATGGCTGAAAGACAAAGTCAAGTGAACAAACATAATTTATCCTTCAGCAAAAACCCCAAACCAACCTTATTTGAGTAGCAGCTAAGGAAAGCCCTACTTAACTTTTCAAAATTGGCATTGCTTTCATGTGAGCAGCAGGGAAAACAAGAGGAAGTAGTAGAAGACATTAAAAGAATCTGATCAATATTCTCATTGGGGAAAAATGCTGTTCTGCAACTGTAATATCAAGCATGTCCAGCACTAGTCCTATTGATTTTAATGAGCCAAAGTGCTTTTTTACACTGAAAGTCACAAGGAATGTGACCTGGATGATCTAGTGGTAAAGCAGAGGACTTAATTATTTCCATTTCCTTGTCAGTGCAGTAATTTTACACTGCACATTTAGGATAATGTGGGAGGCATAGTGCATGCATTTGTACATGTGGGGGAGAAAACTAAGGAAAAGTAATTACTTGAAGCCTCCTCACATGCAGTCAGGAAGCAGAACATTACTGTACATTTTATTAAATGACATAATTTAAAAAAACATTCTGAAAATTTTAAGAGAGCTCAGTTTAGAGGGGCACTGTAATAATTTGTAATAAGCAAATTTCAAACTACAGATGTAGTTTGGATATATCCCAATACAATCTTTAATGGCAGTCAAAAGCCTTCAAAGCATGTAAGAATGTTCTTGGTGATTTTTCTTTCAATTGAGATCAGATATTGAAAAAAGACTTTCTCACCCCAGCATTTCTATTTGTTTTTTTCCTTGAAATCTATAAAATGATACAGAAAACACTTCGAAATTTGAAAAAAAGACTGAGTTTGGTGTAAGAGAGAGATGGAGGCTGGCTCAAGTAATGTTCATACATAAACCACAAGCCAAACTTTCTACTGATGAAAGTTATTTTTTATTTACAGCGACTAAGCCTATGTTGGTACAATTTTTTTTTCTCTTAGATGATCCCTTTTCTCAGGTTTCTGTTATCTTTCATTGCTGTAGGAAATCCACCATTTCCTTTCAATGGAAAGACATGTCAAGGACTGGACAATGGTTATTGAGGGTTATTTTACACACTTCTGAACTTCTGAAAAATTCTTAAAAAAGACTTTTGAAAATCTTAAAAAAGGACATTATCTGGATTTTAATACTTGTAGGCAGCCAGAGGATTATTTTAACTCTCAAATATTGCCATATATGCAGTAAGAATCATGTTAAAATGATCTCAGGTAACAGGTAAGTGTGTCAAGGTCTGAAGAAACTACAACTATGGGATAAAAGTCCTAAAAATTTGACTTTTTAACTGGTAAGATAATATTTTTTAGCAAAATGAGAAATTATTCTTAGCCTGCTCATAATACTGATGTACATTGAAGTCTGACAGAAAGGAAGAGCCATATAAGAAAAAGCCTTGGTCTTGAGCATTTAGTCACTTACATTTCTTTATAGTTTTAGATCTCATCAGTTTTCCTCAGTGCCACAGGGAAGCTCAGGGAATGGAGACACAGCTTATCAGGGCCATGTTGCCATCTCCTAGGAGTAAATGGAGGGCTCAGTGAGACAGAAGTGTTTGGCTGGATCTGCTTTGAAGCTGTTACAGGGTTTCTGGAGAGAGAGGGAGATGGTGTTTTCTAAGATTTATGCAGGAAATAATTTCTGCAATATTTCTCATGAAGGAAGCAGGCCCTGTCAGTAGTTTGTAGAACAAAGAAATCAAATTGCAGTAAGAAAATCTGCAACTGCCCAGTCCTGACTCCTACTGGGACAGGCTGATTGCCCCAAGACCCAGAAAATACTTCATCTGTGAAATGGAGAACGAAGTTTACATATAGGTGGAAAACCAGAGTCACCTGGCATTGATGGTGACAGGTGGTTAGGAACTGGAGCTCTTTCCATCCATTTCACATCCTTGGAATAAAAGTGCCTGGTGAAAGCAAAGCCAAGTCATTAGTGCCTATGACCATCCCGATTCCAGCCGAGTTGCAATACTCTTGGAACAAATTCTGAACTTGTAAGAAAATGGAAGAGGGAAACCAGAAGAAAATTATTGGACCCTCATTCTCACTGTGGAAAAAAAGAGTGTGGTAAGGAAGACTTTTAGCAATAATAATGTGTGAGAGATAGTTGAACCTGAGCAGAGCTGTGGAATCTTAGACAATGAAATAAAGAATAAAGAACTGTCTGTCTAAGAAACAGTTTGCTTATCAGAAAGATGAATTAATTTACTACTGACAAAAATGACAAATCAATCTAACAAGATACCTGTCAAAACTATCTCTCTGTTCACTTTTTTATCTAGAATATGTGCCATAAACCTATAGATAAAAAGAAAGACCTAAGAGAGTAGTTGGAAATTAGCCTGATTTGTACCCACATGCTTTCATTTATGTCCACTGCTATCAAATGATTGACAGCATAACATAAATCAAAATTTTTTTTGCTTATTAATATGATATGAACTGCAAAAAGATTAAAGTCTCATTTACATAACCTGAGATGAAAAGAGGTGAAATATTGTAATTATCTTTTCAAGCTAAATTTGCACTTCCATTTAAAATTAACCTATGCAAATGACAGGTTAAACCCCAGGAAAGCTCCGGCTCTGTTTGAAAAAAGTACAATCAATTTCCAATCATGAGTATGTTTTTATTCTAGCCCTTCAATTAGTCACTTGAATCCATAAATATATGTCAATATAATGTAAATTATTTTTTTACCTTGTTTTGTATTTGGCTTTTAGCCCCCCAAAAGATACTAGGTTTTGAAGTCTGCATCCTTACTTGCATTGAGTAGCAATTACATGAATTATCTATAGGGTAATGGGATGTGTTGCTCAGCCCAAATGAGGATAGTTAAGCATAATTATGTCCATGGGTAAGCTGAGGGTCTGTTTTTTCCATAGTTTATAGGTGTATGGGATAACTTTGGTGAGATTTGCATGAGAAACACTTTTTAAAAGGATCCTGGTCCTGTTGTGAGTCTAAGAAGGAAGAAGACATATTTGGCTTTTTGTCAGCAGAATTACAGGCTCAAGAATGTATCAGCTAGTGACCTCTATTACACCTTGGTTTATACACAGACCAAAAATATTTCCAAAAAAGAGAAGAGAGCTTACATTTCCATGTAATTCCAACCTGGCATGGGAAGAATTTGGATACAGATGCAGACACAAATAATTTTCCTTAGTAAACTGACATGTTTCGTCAGGTGGATCCAAGAAAACTGAGTATGTTACATGAGCTATGAATTTGTCCCTAATCATGTGCCCTCTAGGCAGATATTTCACACTTGGTAGCTGGAGGCCTCCTTAATAATGGCCAGCCTCAATTACTTATTAAGGGCAAATAAGGAGATGGAAATTTTAGTGAATGCAGGCCAGTTCCTAAACCAGTGCAGCAAGGTTTCATGGGAAGGAGGACTGACTGGGTCTGTAAATTCCTTTGTGGGTATGAAGTATTGGGCCTGAGACTTGTGGGGCAACAAATGGGTTTTGCTGCTTCTGCAGAGAAGATAATCCTACAGGGGTTCCCTCCTGCCTTCTTGGTAGCATCCCCAGAAATTGTCAGCCAGAGACAGTGATGTGAAGTGAAAACCCTCAACCTTCCCAGCTGGTAAGTGTTCTTTTTTGCAACATTTGAGGTGCGTGTAGTTTGGAAGTTGCGTAAACAGGAAATTTTTTTTTGGCAGCCAGTCTACAGGCAAAGGAGCAATGGAAGCCTGATTTATGATGGGTTTATACACTATGTTTCCCACAACAGCCTCCCATTCCACTGCAAGAACCACAAACTCAGCACTGAGATATTTCTAGATCTTTTCTATGTTCCTGAAGACTATCATACTGTTTCCATTTTCTGTCAATCTTAACCTACTTTCTGTTTACTTACTGGGTGAGAAATAGTGTACATCCTGTGGCTACTGTAGATAATAGCACATAAAAACTGATCAGATAGTGAATATATGCTGAGCAGCCCAGCAGGTTGTCAAACACTAAGTTATGTTTGCCTTTTCTTTAGTAGGAGTATTAGTATGGTGTCTACCATCTTTTGAGACACCAATTTTCACAAAACTCATGTAGCAGCTTTGAATTATGACTGAAAAATTGGATAAAAATTAGTCAATGAAAGGGAGGAATGTCTGACAACCTGTGCAGTCATGTCAGATATAGCTTTGCCAAATCAGACTATAAAATTGAGGGGAGGGGAGAGGAAAGAGAAAGGAAGAGAATTATTCAAACAGTAATGAAAGGAATTTTTCTTGCTGAAATGAAAGACTGAAACATTTAATTTGGCTTGACACAACAGGTTCCATTCACCGTGAAATCAAATATTTTGTTCCAAGGCACTTGTGAGAAAACAAAGAAAATGAAAGACTAAAGTCAAAAGCTGACAAAGGAAAAGCCTTACCCTTGCAAAACAAGTTCTTAGAACTATCTCTACAAAGCACTAGAGATCTGTATTGTACTACTTCTATATTTGGAAGAAGGATTGATTCCTACTTTTTGGCTTTTTTTTTTTTTTGTATTGCTCAACTATCCCCACTTTTAAGGTATCTGAAGTCCCACCTCCTCTAGTTCCACTTTTAAAAGACACTTTCAGAATCACAATAGACGAATGTGAATGCGCATGTCCGAGAGAAAGAGATAAGGTTTATAAACAAACTAAAACAGTGTCTGCAAGTATGGAGAGGAAATGAGAATACTTCTACCCACTAAAAAATGTGTTTGACACCCAGGCTCTCCAGGAATTAATACACATATAATTGGTAGGGAGAGAAATTGATTTGATTTGGTGTGGAATTCAAGGTATTGCTGACCATCTGAGAATTTGTACCAGCTGCTGAGCATTTACCGACAAGAATTTATCATTTAGGACTACAAACAACATACTTACTCTGATTATTTTTGACACTCTGTTATCAAAAGTTTCTTTGCACTTCTGATCTCAAAACTTAGAAACAATCACCAGAGGCGTTACAGTACTGAGGTGTCATGCTGATGTGTCAGTGCTTTTATACAAAGCGTCTCAGGCCGGAGGTTACTGAGTTGCTGGTGGCTAGGTTTGAAGAGGTGGGAGGAAAGTCCTTTGAATTTCTGCTTTAGCAGCCCTGAATGCTGAAATGCTCCACTCTGACTCCAGGTCTTGGGAGGATCAGGTGAAACTAGCTTTCCTTAAGAAGCTAAAGATAAAGATGAAAAGATTTAGTGGCTTGTATTCATTTGCCCATGGGAGGGGGCAAGGAAAGGGCAACTGCAAGTGTCAGCCTGAAACTCCCAGTTGTCCACCATAAAGAATAAGGGAATGATTGCTTCTCTGTATGATTGCAAGAAGGGAGGCCTCCTTAGAAGATTTTACTAAAGGGAGTTTTTGGCACATCACATTAAAGAATATCCTGGTGAAAGTGGGTTTTGTTTGAAAAAATGTCAATAAGAGTTTTACTGTCATTTATTTAAGAACTTCTGTGATATGTGCCTACTTGGACTGTTTTCCTCTAGAAGGACAAATGACTCAACCCCAAAAATGTGTATCTGAATACTTCTTTACTAAGGAGATGTTCTGTTCTGGACCCAATCTGTTTTTCTTTGGCTTCATAAGATAACTTAAGTCATTACCTGAATATAAGTGAACTGTGATGCTGTCCTGAGTTCTGGATCTTCTTATAACTGATCCCTGATTGGTTTGATGAAATGATCTGATGATGCTTTTGTGTCTTGCCTTTTATCTATTTAGTTCCTTGTTTGATGATTCTTATGTTGAAGAACTTCTGGTGATATTAGCCTTTGTAAGACAGCAAATACAAAATTTTTTCTGCCTCAGACAACCTGGAACTTAAAACTGTAAGTTTTGAATGCTGAATTCTTTGTAGCCTTGAATGCTACAATTTTCAGTCAGCAGGCTCACTCTGTTTACCTGTGACCACACCAAGTGGCATGCAAGGTGCCCAAATGAACCCTGAATGTGTTTTGTCATATACCCTGAGGATTACAGGTGGGAAAATGTTGTGCTCTGATAAAGCTAATATCGTGTGCTGATAATTAAGAATATCGGTGCCTGCCACTGATGTTTAGAAAGATTAGAAAAGAAATGCTGCATCTTGCATATAAGATATTTTTGTTCTCTGAAGGTCACACTAATATGTCTGTTACTTCCAGATGACAAATGTCTTGCATTTAGACAGACTGGGCAGGGCAAATGAAACAAATATGGCCATACTAAAATTTAACCATTGCATATAACCATTGACCCAATTACACAGCATATTTCCCAATTTTTGAGAATTGAACTCGTCTTCAGAAAATTGCTTCAATCAAGAATCAAGTCCTCTAGTACTTGTTAGAGGCATAATAAAGCTGAGCTGGATTGGCCATTTGAGCTGTGTCTTCATATTTCTTTTTGCATCTTTCCCAAAGAGTAAAATGATCTACTCTCCAATAACATGCACAGTGAAGCTGATGTCTAGGTGCTGTTGTGGCAGACTCTGCAAGCCTTGAGGTATTGGCATAATTTACACATGAGGCAGAGCTTTGGGAAAGAAGCAAGTTTCCATTTGCACAGGTGTAAACTTCTGTATCTAAAGAAATTAAAAAGTCTGGAGAAAACTGGAATGCTTCTATCTGTCCTCATCAACTCTTACTTGCCCTCTGGTAAATGCTTTCCTGAGAGAATGGTGTCAGTACACTCCTTTAAGCTTCACAATGTGTTTGTAAACGACTAAAGCTTGTGCAAATAATTAACATAAGGAAAAAAGGAATGATTCGGTAAATGTAACATGAAAAACTGTAAATATTTTCCCTGAAGTGTGAGAGTTTGCTTGTCAGCATTCTGTGAGCTCTCTGTATTGCCAAATTGTGAAACCACTGAAAACTGCTGGCTGACATAGTGGTTTAACCACAGTTTTTCTTCATAATGATTTGAAACAAAATTTTTACTTTCATAAAAAAATAGGAATATCCCTTATGAATAATTTAGCACCAAAATTACTTACCCATAGCACAGAATTTTTGTTCTCTGGTGACCTTTTTGCCTTGGATTAATTCCTAAAGGTCTGCAATGTATTCTGTCTGTAGTCTGAAAAATTTAAATTCTGAATGTATCTACAAGAATGATCACAGACCATAAGCAGCAAAGGAGGAATACATTCTCTGGGTTATCATTTCAGCACTGTGTACACAATATGTCAGAGTCTGAAACTTTCAAATTAATTACTAGTCCTGGCGATGCTGAATGTGTTTTGTTGCCCTTCAAGCTTGCAATTAATATTCAGACAGTTGTGAAGGGAGGATAATTTGGTGATTTTCAGTTTATTCTTCCAGGGAATAAACAAGAGAAGAGAATACATATTTCTCTTTTACTGCAGCTCAGAATCTGTTGATTAAGTTGTGTCTGCAACTGTACACAATCAATGTCAGTTAGAGTACAACTTTATTAAAGTTTTCTTGAATTTACATAACTTTCAGAACCATTACATGTATAATTTATCATGATGATGCAGTATCGTTGTAGGGTATTTATAAGCTTTGTGCAGTGGGGCAGAATTTCAAACCTGGTCCTTCATTAATTTTTAATTCAATAACTTAGCTAAACTAGGTGAGCACTGATAGCAAGAACACCAAGAGCTTTACCAGTCTTTAAATGAAAATGCTCTCTATGTTCAGTGCCTCTGCAATCCTACGGGACAAGGTTTAATGTGCTTATGAAAGTGTGTTTACCTTCAGCATGCACTAAGTTTTTCTTCCAAATATTTTTACCAGCCTAAGGTTTGAATATATAGCCAAACAGCTGCAGATTTCAAGTATTTAATTGAAAAAAAAATTAAAAAATCATGGAGGTTTTACTTGGAAAGGGAAATGGTAAGGAAAACCTGAGGTCTCGTACATGTATGAAAAAAATTCTCATTTCTCATTATCTCATATCCCTTTGCTAGCCATAGCTGGAATAAGGTCTTTTTGAAAGAAAACATTTTCTTCTGCATTTAATCGAATAATGACAAACAAAACCATCAGGAATTATGGATGGTTGGGAAAATATCTTAGATCATAGAAACATAGAATAGAATCATCGCATTGTTGAGGTTGGAAAAGAGCTCTAAGGTCATTGAGTCCAACCATGGAGTTAGCCTAGCACCACCATGTTCACAACCAAGACATGTCCCTAAGTGCCTCATCTTCTAAATTTGTCTTTTAAATACTTGTAGGGAGGGATGATCACTCATCCACTTCCCTGTGTGGCTTGCTTCAATGCTTGAAAACGCTCTTGGTGAAGAAATTTTTCCTAATAGCTGATCTAAACCTTCCTTGGTGCAATTTGAGGACTTTCCCTCTTGTCCTGTCACTTGTTATCTGGGAGAAGAGACTGACCCCAGCTTGCTACAATCTCCTTTCAGGCAGTTGTAAAGTTGTAGGTGGCCTTGGTGAGGGTGGGAACTCAGCCCTGACTTTCTTTAGCTGTTTGAAAATCTGTGTCTAACTTCACAAAGGCTCTGATTCCTAAAGCTATACTTTCTCTATTGCTTGAGATGCTTTAGGAGGGTGCTTTTTGTTTTCTGCATAGAGAGGGATGATCTGTTTCTAATGGTGCCTCAATATCAATGAGGAAAAAAGGTTAATTATTGACATTCCAGCCATTGAAACTGTTGATAATAGGAGATAAATAGCTGATCCTCTCACTGAAATAATAATAATAAGTCAATTTCTATTGATTTTTTTTTTTTTTTTTGTGTTTAAAGAAAGCCTCAAGTGAATGGAAGATCTTTTCCTTTCTGTTACAGTCATACTTGGTATTGGTCACTGGAAGTACTCTTTCTGGATTGACTTCTTGATCTCTTAGAAAGGTGTGTGACACATTTAGCCTGTAACATTGTTCTCATTTACTAATTGTGGGTGAGGGTAACAACCCATAGGCATGATTTCTCACACAAAATACTCCAACATTATGTAGAATGTTAAATACAAATAATGCTACTCTGTGAGTTAAAGAAAATGGGAAGAAAAGAAAGCAGCTTAAATCTCTCTCCTCTCCACCCCCCAACCTCCCTCTTCTATTCCAGAAATAGAAACCATGATGAAAAACGATATTGTGGCTTTGAGACTCTCTTTGGGCTGCAGACAAAAAAGAACAAAGTTAACCTTGTTATATTTTTCCTTCCATAGTCTGAAGAAGGCCACATGGTTGAGATTTCACTTCTCATTTCTATTTCCAGGGCATATTTTCTTATCCTCTTCATAAAAGAATGGATTTTATAGCTATGTGTTGATCCAGCAGCTGGTTTGTTTTTTAAATGAAAATGTTATCTATTTATTATTCCAATACAATTTTAAGCAGTTTTACTCAGCATATTTGAATTCAAAATCCTATTAAAGATGCAATATTCCTCTACTACTTTGTCCCCCACTGTGCTGACATTTGGTTTCCCCATTTTGAATAGAAATATAATATTGTATATCTGTTCAGGCTGATGTAATTTCCAGTACTGAATTATGAGTCATTGGACTGCCTGTTCACCTTCCTATCATGGAAATTTTGTATTCGCACATATTTTCCTCCACATTTACAAAATGAATTATTGGTCTGGCTATCTTGCAATTGCTTTGCAGCAGCACTTTCTTTTTAAATCCAGAAAACTTATCCCGTTGCTTCCTACCATCTGATGGAAGTAATAAGAATTGCTGAGTTAAGATAAACACCCTCATTTTGTGGTAGAGAGGGGAGGGCGATGAGAAGCAAAATGTTAATTTGTTTTAAAGTTAAAAGTACTGACCCATGCACTGAAGATAAGCATATCTAATTTTAAATCTTCCATATCTATTGTAATGTCTAATTGCATAGTTAAATGAGCTGTAAAAGCAGAAATGCTGCTGTAACCTCTAAACAATTTTACACAGTTCTAGAACATTTGAGATAACAGAAGAAAGCTTAAAGAAGCTTTTCTCCGCTAGTAATGCTAGTACTTCAGAGGACAGTGTTTATTGAACAGGGGAGCTTTCTGCTTGGGCAGCACTTTCCCGTTGCTCTGGACACACTTTAGGTTTAAGGAGGCCATTGAATGCATCATGTGGGCTACGGACACTCTAAAAAGGTCCAAAACCATTAGTGCATGTGCCACTCAGTGCTCAATTCTCATCTCAGATTGATGTAATGCTGGAATAACTTGATTGAATTCAGTAACTTTATTCTGAATTAACATAATTGCTCTCATAATTATTTAGCCTACAGAAGCATCTGGAGCCCCTAACTAGGTCAGGGCACAATTTCACTAGGCTTTCTGCATTACACACGCACATACACAGATGAATATGTCAGACAGCTTCATATACAGACTGCCTCTCTCTCTGAATACTTGCTTGGGGCAAAATAAAACAACAGAGAGGTGAGTCCACTAGTCTGAGTGTTAGCCTCTGTGACTGACTTCACTGAAAGTCCCACAGACTTTCTGTGCCTCTGCTCTCTTTCCAGAAACTGCTGATGGAAGCGCTTCTCTTGTTTTATGAGAATAATCGCATTTAAAATTGTGAAGTGCTCAGGCACCATGGTAATGGGGAGATGCATAAGTGTTGTGGATAGACAAGGTAATCTGCATCCAATTGTTCATGCTTTACAGCCCTTAATGACAGATACTTCAGGGGAGTTGTTTATATCCTGAAGATGAGATGTGCCAGCATATTAGATTTTTTTACAACTGAGGGGTAAAAAGGAAAATACAAAGTAGCTGTAAAATAATAACTTTTCTGCAGACTGTAAAAGACTTCAAGTTTAATAACAGCAATGATTGTTTCTAAGGTTAAATGAAATCACAGTACTGTCTCTACAAAGTGGGAATTACATACACCGCACACAGCACAGCTCACATTTCCTGTAAATGTAAAGAACAATTTTTTTTGTTTCTACTCAGAAGTTTGAGTCTAATGATGCTTTAGGCAATAATGAAAGTTCTTGAAAAGAACATTATGTATTGTTCCTTAACTGTGCCCTGCGTGAATTGTCATTAATTTGTTGTGCCTAGCAAATGGAAAGTACTAGGACAGGAGCTGAGTGGCAGTTGCATCAAATTAATTTGGGATTCTGAAGTATGTTAATGTTCTTAGGATGACTGGCTTCAGTGAAGCTAGGATAGAATTTCAAGACACTTGAAGTTGACCTGATTATACCTTTTTATTTCCCAAACTACCCAGAATGACAGACACTGTCATAGAGAACTTCCCAGGTTTCTATGCTTTCAGGATCTGACAATTTTTGCTAGAAATGAAAATGAGATATGTGGAGAGAGAATTTATTTATCTCCTTTTTCCAGCAAGACCAGAAAGATTTAGACCAGCTCTTCTGATAACACATCTTAGTACTCCTTTAGCTCTTTTGTGACCAGTGACCAGAGTGAACGAATACATTGTGGTCATTCTAATGGCTGGGGGAAGTACAAAATTCTTGAAGTGCTTTTTTGTGATACAGAATCCAGACTTAGAACAAGTTCCTTATCTACCTTTTGTAGCAGTACTGTCCCATAAGGGATCTGGGCCCTAATGAATTTATTCCCCAAACAGACCATTTACCTTTTTGTAAGTAAGAATGGAATTTGTGTTCTTCCAAAGTTTCTACTAGTGCCTCTTTACTGAGCAGATTTTTGGCTGCAGGATCTTCAGACAGCTCAAGTTAAAGTTGGGAAAACGCAGTGCTGTACTATAAATGCTGGAATTGCAGCAAAAGGACTGGCCAAAGTTTTCTGTATCCACATACCAGTGTTTAGATATGCTTTTTAAATGACAGCCTTAAAATTACTGTAGACCCACCACTTTATTTTATTTTATTTTTTAAAAATTTCTGTCTTGTCCTGAGTTCAATAGCAAAACCTTGGAGTGTACATGTGAGGCAAGAATACCAAAGTTTTCTGGATTCTTGCTTGGTTTTGGTTTCCTTTTAACTTCCTATAAAAGACCTATTTTTCTTACATCTTTATCAGTGCTTTTTCAGTCTGCATTTGAAATGCTTCAATATTTTCTCAGTAGCATCTTAGAAAGTGTAGTTTAATGGAGATAACTCCTAGGATTTTCTAGCCAGGAGACTTGCATGGTTTGTACATCCTTGCTGCAGTGGTGGTTGTTTTTTTTTAAACCTTGTATCATGACCTATGTGTCTGTAACAGGAATTTCATAGAAAAATATGTGACTAATATGTTTCCTTAGTATTACATAATAAAAAGTAATGCCTTCTTGAAATTCTAGTGTCTTTGAGGATATTCTCTTCTGAGTAAACAAAATGCTTTGGCTGCAAATTTCCAAGTATCGAGTTTCAAGGGAAAGATTGTGAGGAATTAATTTTAACAAGCCGTGCGGTAAAAAGATTTATGGATTATTTGCTTTGAGAACAATGGAAAGAAATGTGGGACTCTGCTTTTAAATTTATCAGAAATCTAACTATATAACTGAGTTAAGGTGTGAAAATGTCTTAACTGTGATGGTTGCTTGCCACTTGATTTCTCAGATGAGGAAGACTTTTGCAGCTGATCCACAGAAGACCAAAGCATTGGCTTACTCTGCCATATATAGTAAGCAAAAATGTTTTTCCATTGCGTTAAGATGTTTGTGTCACTGGTTTTACTTATGCCACTCTTACTATTGTACAGTTATTGTAGTTAGCCAGTGCTGGAAAAGATAAAATTAATGCTATTAATTCAGCTACAAGGTTTGTGGATTTGTGAGTAGTTGAGCAACATAACTAGGGGTCACTACCTGGATTAATGATGCTTCATATCTTGAATTGATCATATATAAATGTTAATCAATTCCAACCAAATGCCTGATGCTGGTTCTTTAATTTTTTTTTTCAATTTATTTGTCAGTAGTATGGAATCAAACAAAGATATTAAGCTTCCAAGTCAATTAAACTGCAGTTGCTACCATAATTAGCAGCTGCTTCTTCTTATGACAGATGTACTTACAAATATCTATTATTGTTTTTACACAAATATGGCAATTTGCTCTTGATCAATGAAGTAACTCTGCATTTCATTTGTATTTTTACTAACATATAGCACCCCAAGAGTTCAGCTATCTTATGTGATGGGCAAAGAACTGGGATGAGCGACTTAGAGGACAAAGTAGTTTAAATACTGATATAGAAGAATTTTGAGATCAAACCAGAGGATGGCAATGTCAACTAAAGGTGGCATGCAGGTCAATAGAAAGATATACTTAAATAAATTCCCACTAAAAGCTCTTTCTCTGTACTTACTAAAACAACATCTTTTCTGATATTGAATGAGAATTATTACAGACCAAGTACTCCTTTTTTCTGTGATGCTTATTGGACGAGGAAGATTGATTTGCCTTTCTCAATGTCTTACATGAAAATGATTTTTTTCTAATCTCTTTTCTGGAATTAACATTTTGTCTTGGTGAAAGCATTTAACTCCTAGATGCCTTGATCATAGCTTTCAAAAAAGATACAAATTTTCTTGGAGACAGAAAATTTCTATCTGAAATGTGAGAGTTTACAGGGTGACCGTGTCATTGTGGCATGAGCTATATAAGTGGTTTTCATGCTCCTGATTATATTCCAACTGGTGTCACTGACACACAGTGTGCTCATAACATGTATACATATGAATAAGACTAGAGGAGATAGTAACAGGATTGAGGTAGACATTTCCAGAAAAGCACTGCTTTCTGCCTTTCTTTATGTGAGTGCAGCAACATCTCTTTCTGTTCTCTGGAGTTCACTAAATCTCTTTACTCCTATACAAAATTGTATGAGCAGGGATGAGCAACGCTGTCAGATAAAGATTTTATATCTGAGTCATATAAGTCAGAGATGGAGAAGCCCTACCTCATGTTGTAGATCTTTTTCCTGTTCTGGATAATTTCTGTCTAAATGTATTTTTCTTTCATTGCTTTGAGAGCATCTGCACCATAACAGTATACAAACACACAAGCTGGATTATGATAGAGAGTTAACATTTTATCATAGAGAACTCTGGGTGCCTCTGACAGCAGTGTGAGAAGCTCATTTAAGAAGTCTGTGAGTGTTTTGCTGATAGGATTGTACTCATGATACCTGCTTCTTGCACAAAGTAAGATTTGTCTTCTGGTTGTTTGGATGAAGGTTTGCTTTTATTATCTGTTTGTTATTGAGATTTGACTCTCCTAAGAAGAACATCTGCTTTAGCATAAGAGATGGCTGAAAGGAAAGAGAGTCTATAATTTTTCTGCACTTTTGTTTAGCTTCTGTGGTTCTAATGAGCTACTATAATGAAGTTGTAATGACAGTAGCCATACAATATATTGGCTTTGGTCCTGAAATACCTAGTTGCAGTTACCCAAAGCTACTAGTGAAGGCAATGTACTTATTATCAAAAACAGATTTTTGTCAGTAGACAAAAATTACAAGTTTTTCTTAGTAGTTATTCAAGCCCTTCAAATTTCTTGTCTTCTATCTTCATAGTATTTTAACTACAATTTCTACAAACCTAACTGCAAGAAGAAATTGTACAGAGATGGTCCTAGACAAGAGAGAGGAAGGGTTGTTTGTTTTTGCTTGTTTTTTGTTTTTGTTTTGCTGGGGGTTTTTTTGTTTGGTTGTGTTTTTTTCAAGGGGAAGGGGTGGCAGAGGCACGTTTTGTGCTACTATTTATTTTCATGGTTAGTTCAGCCTCCCCTGATGCTGTGTCTTAAACTTCAGCTTCCTCTTCATTAAATAAAAGATTTTACCTTCCCATCTGAATACCACTCTAGGTCTTTCCCCAGGCCTCCCCTCCCCTACCCCCCAAAAAAGAAAAAGCAGTGTAAAAAGACTATCTCTGGATTTGGAGATGTTGTGCTATTTTTTCCCCCACCATGATTTTAGAAAATTTACTAAAATAATTTGCAAAAGGCAAATCATAGCATTTTTCTGACTCTAAGAATAATATTGATTGGATTTTGTGCTTATTATTCCAGCATTTCAACTTCTAAGGCATACTTCTCATTATCATACTAGGGCAAGTTACAGAGTTCAGTGACCAGAAGCATCAAGAAGTAATTAAAAAAAATCTCAAATGATGTCTAATTAAAAACTGTTCCAGGCAGAATGAATTAAACAGCCTTAAAGTTGCTTACTGCATCCATCTTCCTGATGTCTGAAGGAGCTGAGTTGCAGAGGTGAATCATATAATGGTAAAAAGCCCTTGCACCAGGTAAATTCAGAAATGGAGTAGACAATAAACTGAAATTATAGAATAATCAGGCTGGCAAATTACATCATCAAATTTCTTGACTTGGCAAGAAACATTAAAAAAAAAAAAAAAAAAAAGTTTTATTGGCTACCAAAGCCAGAGCCATAAGAGCTGTAGATTTTTGTGGCAGATGAGGTGGTGTAATGACATCACTCAGATCCTTGGGTAGAAGCCAATGCAAGGTTTTAAGAGGAGGGCTAATACACTGATATGCCAGCTTAGTTTGATATCTGATCAAGACGTTGTCAAATGGCATCCTAATATAATTTCCAGTCTTTCTGCTGGTAAATCTGTTGAACTCTTCCTTTCATCCCACTTCACTTCTCTATTCTTTCTTGCCCCTTCCCCATTCCCAAGGTTAGTCTCAGTGTGTCTCTTGACTATATCTGCATTATGAAAGGTTAGCAACCCAAATTCTCCTCCAATCCTACAGCAACATTTTGTGCCTGTAAAAACTACTAACAGCTATAAGTAGAAACCCAGTTCAGAGTCACAAAGCTAAAATCTCCAATGCAGAATTTAGTAACAATGACAAAAAAGAATCCAAGCCATCTGGCTTGGCCAAATTGATGGCCACTGAGTTAATAGTTTAAAGAAGGAATGGCAGTGCTGTCTTCAGACTTTGGCAAGCAGTAGAGATAAGAATGCTAGTGTTTATATCTGCATAAATTATGTATGTGCAAAGAGGAGTATCTGACGCTCACCATTTTCTGTTCTTCAGAAAAGAATACTTAATTATTAAAAAATTATTAAGATACTAACTCACTATCCTGAGGTGTACGGACAAGTTACACATTACAGTTACTGAACATGATGCATCTCCTATTCCAAACACTATTAATCTGTTAGTTATTATATAGGTACAATCAATAAAAATTGATTAAACTCTGAATAGTTAGAAAATAAAATATATTTTATTCCCTGAATGAGTCACTACAAAGAAATAATTCTACTGGTAAGTCCAGGAATGTTCATCTATGACTTGATGCAATGCAAAATATGAATTGTATTATAATTTTAAAATCTTATTTTATCATTCTTTAGTGAGCACTTTTAGGATGCTGCTGTTTAACTAATTGCTGTAGCAAGTGCGCTGTTAGTTAAACACTATGGCTGAGAGCATTATGCAGACTTCAGGAGCCTGGGGACAAAAAGTAAGTCTAGCAGCAGAGCCCATTGCACTGAAGACATATAAATTAAAAAGATTAGAACTGACTGCTCTGGGCAGTGTAGAGTAATGATTTTTAGGCCAACACAAGATTCCAGATGCTCCAGGAAAATCCCATGATGAGCAATGTCAACTGATGTCAAATGCTACTGAAAGATCTAAGATAATAAATGTAGCAATGCCAGTTGGTATTGAAAGCAGGTGGTTAGCCATGTTCCACAGGGCAATCTCTATGCTGTGAAACATCCTAAAATCTGAAGGAGATTTGTGCTTGGGAAACCCAAACACACTATCAAAGTATTATTTTTCTCTAAGTGTCCCTAAAATTGAAAAAAAAAAATAATTCTAGTATTAAAGGAAAAATAATTGACCTTAAATGTAAATATTAAACTTAGCACTGTACAAAGATATATTAAATTATAAACCAACACTGTGTACATAGCAAGTTTGCATGATATAAAAATCTATCCTCTAGGAATAATCATTATATGCCCTAGTGAGTACATCAGGTTTGTTGATTTTTTGGAGGAAAAAATGTCATTAAAAAGGTGTTAAAGAATATGTGACTAAGGAGAACTGGCTGTAAAACAGGTGCAGACAGTAGCATTTAAGAAGACTGAAGTTTAAATTAGAATTTCAAGTTATGTTGTATCCATTATATGAAGTGACACAAACATGTCTGAAGGAGCTTGAAGAGATTCAACGCAGGTCTACTGTTTATTTTCATGAACAAAAAAAGGAAATTCAGATTAGATGCCAACCCTCATTAATAACCTTTGCATAGTGGAAACCAGGCAGATAAAGATGAATTTGAAAGATTGTGCTTATCATGTATCATCAAACTACAGATAGAAAATATCTAAGCAATAGTCAACCAAAATACAATTTTTGGATGTACAGCGAACCAGAGCAATAGATTTGGGAAAAAAAGGCAGAATCTAACAGTTTTGCTTTATAGACATTAGGCAAAATGGGGTGATAGGATTGGATTTGCTCTTGAGGAGGATATATCAGGATTCCATTACAGTCTGGTGTTATGGTTTTTCTTTTTAATTGGCAGGGGATTTGTTACTGTAGCTTTGAGGTTATTTGTTATGGTGCTACTACACATTAAGGAGTAAAGAATATTTTTTTATTCATTTTAAGTGACTTATTAGATATAAGACAACTGAACTGTGGGCATGGTATGCAGGAATGACTGGTGCAGGCATAGCAAGTCTTGCTAGGATATGGTCAGACCTTGAAGACTGATGGTGCAGCTAACCAGTTAGACCACTGCATTTTACCTTTTTACAGAGATCCAGGCATTATATTCTTTACACATTGGTCACTGGGAAAGTAACTGTTAATAAAATTCTGTAGAAAAGTTTTATGACTCTTAGTCATTGGCCCTGGGTCATATCTAATGAGCATGAAAAACAGTTTCTCCTATATCTTCTAATATTTTTCCTACATAATTCTTAAAGTTCTTTTTTTTTTATATAGAGCAACCAGATAATCTGAATGCCCAAAGTAATTTCAGTGGATGCAAAAAAACCAAAATAAAAAAATCTTGTCTCCTCTGACAATCTGAATCAATCTGTGGGTGAGTTTGCTTACCCTACCAAGGATCTGGCTTCTTTGAGAAGGTTCTATAAACTAATCTGCTACATTTTTAGATTGGTTATATTTTGGTTATCTCTCAAATACCACTTTATTAGACAGTTTTGCCTAATTACTTTTCTGTAATCAGGAACTGCTGGCTAAGAAAAAAGAATTGTCATATCTTGAGATATGGTATCCAGGGAGGTCCATATCATTCTTACAGGATTATATTAAGAGTGGATTAATTGAATGAGTCCCTATTCTTATTACAATCTCTCCTTATTAGAATGGATTAATTTATCACATTTTCTCTCCTCTTCACAGTTTTTGACATAAGAATGAATTATCACACTTTTCATTGGTGTTTTTCCAACTGGGTGATGGCTCCCTTGCTTTTCAGCCTGTTCAGAAAAGAGGAACATCAGTAACTGGCTGTAATGAACTTGTATGTTGGAAGATGGAGGAATAGGGGGGATTCTGTTTTACAAAGGATTGCAGTGAGAACTCTGCTCCAGAAGATTCTGAATACCTGGCAGACTTCTGTCAGTGGAATTCAAGAAAAGATGAAGAGAGGAGAGTAATTGAACACAGCCTCTCTGTCTGTAGACCATTTTTACTGTGGTTTACAGTCATATTCGTAATTTTGGTTTAAGGAGAATAGCTGAGACATGAGGAATTTCTGTTGTCTGCTGACTGCTGTCTTTCAAACTCTTCATACCTACAGCAGCATATTTCTTCACTATAGCAAGTGTGCTATGCTAAGGTGTCTGCTCATGCAGTCATTTTTTGATATTGCAAAACTTAATTTTCCTTCTGAAATGAAGATGCCATGGTGGAAGAGCACCTTGCACATAAAGTATATTTATTCTGTATTTTAAAGTGCAGATCAAGTATGACCTTAATGGAGCCAGCTCTGGTGTATTTTTAGGGAAAAACACTGAGCTTTGTGATAGAATCACATCATCATTAAAATGGGAAAAATGCCTCTAAGATCATTGAGTCCAGTCATTGGCCTAACATTGCCAGGTCTACCACTTAAACCATGTCCCTAGGCACCATATCTACAGTTTTTGAACACTTCTAGGGGTGGTGATTTCACCACTTCCCTGGGCAGCCTACGTCAATCACTAACATACCTTTCAGTAAAGAATTTTTTCCTGGTATCTAATCTAAACTTTCCTAGCACAATTTGAGGATGATTCCTCTTGTCATATTGCTTGTTATCTGGGAGAAGAGATTGACCTCAACCTGCCCACAACCTCCTTTCAGGTATCTGTGGAGGGTGATAAAGTCTCTACTTATCTTTCTCTTCTCCAGGCTGAAAACCCCAGCTGGTCCCCACAGGGCTTCTGCTCCAGACCCTTTACCAGGTTTGTTGCCCTTCTGTGGACACATGCCAGCTCCTATCTTGTCATGAGGGGCTGAAAACTGGGCACAGGACAAGAGGTGCAGCCTCATCAGTGCTGCGTACAGGAGGATGATCCTGGTCCTGCTGGCCACACTATTGCTGACAGTGGCCAGGATGTCACTGGCTTTCTTGGCCACCTGGGCACACGCTGCATCATGTTCAGCAGGCTGTCACCCAGCAGTCCCATGTCCTTTTCTGGTAGGCAGCTTTCCTGCCAGTCTTGCCCAGTCTGTAGCATTCCATGCTGTTGTGACCCAAGAGCGAGACAGGGCATTTGCCATATAGAACCTCATGCCCTTGGCCACAGCCCATTATTCAGCCTGTCCAGATCCATCTACAGAGCCCTCCTACTCTCCAACAGTTCAACAGTCCTGCCCAAATTGTCATCTGCTAGCTGAGTGTGCACCCAATCTCCTTATCTAGATCATTGATAAAGATATTAAGCAGAACTGGTCACAACACTGGGGAACACCACTTGTGAGTGACCACCAACTAATTTAACTCCATTCACCATCCAGCCAGATTTTAACCTAATGAACACTGCACCCATCCAAGCCACGAGCAGACAATTTCTTCAGGAGAATGATGCAGGAGACAGTGTCAAAGGCTTTACTAAAATCCAGGCAGACAATATCCACGGCCTTTCCCTCATCCATTGAGCAAGTCACCCTCTCACAGAAGGAGATCAGGCTGCTGAAGCAGGACCTGCCTTTCACAAACCCCTGCTGCCTAGGCTGTGCTGCACATGCCGTGTGATGGCACTCAGGATGTCTGCTCCATGACCTTCCCTGGCACCCAGGTCACCCTGACAGGCCTGTGGCTCCCAGGAGGTGCCTCAGCACTGCACTTTTAGGTCTTACTAGAGCTTCAATGGGGCCGGGAAGTGCAAAGGTACAGCTACATCTGACTACTTTCTTTAACACAAATGCTGCTATGCATTGTGATTTGACACTGAAGAATCAGGGCAAGCAGACTCCCTCCCAGAAGGACTAAACAGCTTAAAGTTTATAAACAGAGGTTCAAAATTTGTTCTGTGACCCCGCAGAAACCCTTTAGAGTACGGGTTACAGAGCACAACACATATGCTTCTAAGCCTGTGCTCTGAGATGCATATAGCTACAACTGTTAAGGTAAACTGCACAGCCTAGAAGAATGAGGAAAATGTTCCCACCATCCTGTTTTACAGTATTAATATGTAAATAGTATTTGATTTTATGTGTTTTTTTTCTCCAAGGTGAACTAGGATGGAGATCATACTTTTCTTGAGTGGCTCAATCACTGCAACTCCAGCAGAATGAGGGTAGTCTGGGCACTGCCAAGGCACTAATGACTCTCTACGATGTAGGTCTGGATTCCATATTCCAGTTTGGGTATGCAGGGATTCCTACTCCTAAATGGGTTGCATGGGTAATTTTCTGTGCTCTTTCCTCTTACATTGGTCAGTGTATTTTATGTGCTTCAGAGGTGGTAAGCCACATCTCAAGCACAGCCATGCACAGTCCTATATATTGTATTTCGTTTGTATACAAAGTGGTAGAGGAAGAATAATTTCCTTCTTTCAGCTGGTTATTAGTTTGTACTATAAACATGAGGAGTAGTGACCTTTTTAATTTATTTATTCTTACCAAGCTATTTCTTTAGTAATATCTTATAGGGCAGAGGCAGTTATGGCAATTATATGGTGCATAAAATCTATTCTCCTTTATACATATGAAATTTACTTAGTTTTAATTTCATAGAGCATCTTTCTAGGCTTGTATTATAAAGTCATATGAATAAAAATAGTCTTCAGAATAAAATTACAGGCATACTGTAGACATGGTTAAAGTTTAGTGCCTTCCATACAAAAAAAAAGATAATTTTTCAAATGACTTTTAAGGAAACCTTCCAGATGTATTTTTTTCTTTTTCAGCTGTTAAAATTATCCTCTTTTTGTTACATTTTCTAACTCAATTTTTAACTCTACTCTTTTCACTGAGATGGCAGTCAAAGGAGGTGATTATCCTGCTCTGCTCTGCACCGGAGTGGCCTCACTTTGAGCCCCTATGTGCAGTTTTTTGGCACCACAACAGAAAAAAGACATTATGCAATCAGGGAGAATCCAAAGGGAGGCACAGGGATGGGGAAGGGCCTTGAGGGGAAGCTGTATGAGGAGAGGCTGAGGTCTCGTGGTCTGTTCTGCCTGGAGAAGAGGAGATCGAAGGGAGACTTCATTGCAGTTACAGCTTCCACGTGAGGGGAAGAGAGGGGCAGGCTCTGATCTCTTCACGCATGACAGGACTCAAAGCAATGCCATGAAGCTGGGTCTGGGGAAGGTTAGGTTGGATGTTAGGACACCCAGAGGGTGGCTGGGCACCTGAACAGGCAACCCAGGGAAGGGGTCACAGCAACCCTCACATACTTGAAGCAGTGTTTGGACAGTACTCTCAGGCACATGGTGTCATTCGTGGGGTGTCCTGCACAGGGCCAGGAGCTGGACTCAGGGATCCTCATGGGTCTCTTCTGATTCAGCATATTCTATGATTCTACGATAATATGAATTAGCTTTGCATAATATTGTCCTCCTAACAACACAACCCTGGATGCTTGACTGATGATGATCTCCCTACTAGCATGGTGTCTAGGAGCTCACTAGGGCCTGCCTAAATTCCTTAATGACTTCTTCAGCTTCTTTTTGTAATGTTTAGAGTGGGAGAGGAAAGCTTAGAAAGCAGCCATTACATCTAAGTATATTGACTGCTTAATTATGTTCACACATTAAATGGCTGATATGAATTATGGTTCTGGTGCCATAAAAATGTTCATTATTTCCTGTTAAGGGCTTTCAAGTGATATAATTTCCGGATCTTGGCCCAGAAGTTTGGAGCTGTAGATGCAACGGCTGTGCCTCCAATGACACTTCACTAATTGTTTTGGCATGTGACATTAATTACATTCTGTTCAGGAATTCTCTTCTCCTGATTGAAGTGGGCTTTGTGTGTGTGGTGTGAGTATGTTGTTACATGCCCTGTCTGGCAGAACAATACGGGCTCTTTACTGTGTGCCCTTTTAACTTGAATTGTTTCTCTGAGATGAAGAGGTGCAGTTTTATGTTAACTGAGGACCTGCAGAAGCACACAGGGTTTATTTTTACTGTTTAATTTTTCTTGTGGTACAGAGATACAATTAGGTGGAAACAAGAATGGTTCACTTCCATTCTTTCTCTTTTTTTGTCCATTTTAGAAATAACGATACTGAAGCTTGAGACTCTATGGACCAATCCTTTTTCAACCAATGTTCTAGTTGTCTCAATTTGTCTGATCAAATCAGGCAATCAGACATAAAATCTGATTTTTCCTTGTTGTTAAAGTCAATAGATAAGTTTCCATTAGAAAAAATTAAAAAAATTATTTATTTTAATGTCTTTATTAAACATACAGTTTAATACACAGGTAATTTCTTTCTTTTGCTTTTTTGAGTTCCTAAGAATATCTTTTTCCATAGGCATCTCCTACCAATTTTATTTATGCAATTTGGAAGCAAATTTGTTGCTGTAGAGATATTTTCCTTGGAATTATTACTGCAATGAGGAGCAAAGGTGGAAAAGTAACTTATAGGTCCCTTGAAAAACACTTGATATAGTGACTGATTCTAGAAAAGCATCCAGTATTTGTTTTTCAGAACTAGAAACTGTTCCATCAGTTTCAACAGTTTCACTTGGAAGCCTATCTTTCAGCAAGATCCCAGGATCTGTCAAAAGTATCTGTATATAAATGACAAATAATTTCAGTTTGCCAGCTGTTCAGAAACTGTCTGACCAAGCAGACAAAATTAACACTCCTGTTGCAGACTAATGTTTAGCTGAGGTTATGGACCCTGAGGAAGATGAGGAACCTCTCTCTCCTGTGATTCGAACTCTCTGCTTTTTACCATTATTCTATGGTTTTGATCTTTTTAGTTGAAACAAATAGCACTGTGCTGTTTGCATCTATTGACCTTAATCTACAAATCAAGCTACTATTAGCAGACATCTGCATGATGGTGTGCCAATTAAAATTAGGAGAGTAAATTCCAGTTTGCACACAAACAGCAATTTGCATAGCTCTTCAAAGAGAGGAACTCAGATGTTTTAAGAACTCAGTGCCATTAAACCTTGAGGCAACTGGGAAAGGATCATAAAGGGTTGAAAGGCAATAGCAGATTTAACTTTATTTCTCTGTAGTAAACGGAGATGCTGCAACTCGAGCTATATACCAGATACCTGTGATTTCTCCAAAATTAGCCAACTATTGATATGATTATTTTGCTTCAAGCTATGGTGTTCAGAGAACTGAGATGTATGCAATGGTTATGGCAATTGGAAAGCAGACAAAGATGAGAAACAAATGTTTGCAGCTACTGAATTACAGCATGATTAGAATAGTAGTTTGCCAAAGGGAAGAAAAGCAACCAAAAATCCCTGTTACTATTTACTCCAGCTCACAGAGAACGCAAGGGAAATGAACATAAGTTAAAATGTGAAGGCAAAAATTGACTTAGAGGATCTATAATGACAGGATCTTGTACCAGCAAGTTCTTACCTGGCAGAGTATTGAAGCCTTTCTCTAAGGGCTGAGAAACCTTTTGCTCACTCTGGCAGCCAGCAGACCTATATTTGGTACTTTTTGTTACCACAGTTATTTACAAGTGTTCCTACAGCTCCACCGGGATCTTTGAAAATTGTCATCAGTGCCCTGGGATTCTCTGAGTTCAGGTTTGCTTCCTTTCCTGTGTCTTTCCTAGAATATTTCTGCTTTTAACCTGCTGAGAAAATTTTCAGCATTACTCCTGTGACAGCAACAATACAAATTCATGGAGGATGAGCTGTGGCACATACTTTATTGTACTGGGCAGTGTCTCCAGTCATTGAACTGGGCTTAAGTGAAAATCCTTAATTGATTCACATCTATTTTTTAGCTATGAATTCTCTGTCTTTTTTAAACTTCAGGCTTTTGGGCTCTTAACATGTATGGAAAGTTTAAATCAATGTACTCCACCCCACAGCCATCTAGGCACTATTACATTGTAGAGTCTGCTGGGTTTTGCGATTTTTCTTTCTTCCTTTTTTTTCCCCCCACATGTTGTTATATCAGGGTCAAATTTATTTTGAGGATGAAACCCAACATTTAATAGTGATTGTGTTTTTACATCAGGAATTTTCAAACAGTTCTCAAGTGAAATCTACATTGTGTGTTACTATCTGTGAATATCAATGCAACAGACATATTTTCCTTAACAGTACACTTGACTCTGTGATGACAATTGTCTATTAATAATTTGGAGTCTACAGAAAAAAAAGTGAAGCTGTGATCTTATTTAAGGCTGGTGAATCACTAACTTGGAATCTTTTTCTAGGGGAAGGAGACCCTAGAGCTGTTTGTTTCTCTTTACCTCAATTCTCTCACCTGTGAAGCAGTAATAATACTTGCTGTGTGATTGGAAGGTTTGCCTCATTAGTGTCAATGACTGCTGAATAGTAAGGGGAAAAAAAATGGTGTACAAATGTTGCAGTGTTTTATTTTGGAGATTACATGTAACTATCTAAACAGAATGACATAGCTTCACATTCTGAAAAAAATTTCTCTAAATGACCATAAGAACATAATTTTCAACAGGAGATGCTTATGGTTTGAACAGTTAGAAATATTAGCATCTGAAACAAATTAAAGAATCATCTACAGACAAGGTTTTTTATTAATAATAATGAATAAATATATTTAAAAGACATTTCATGCATAATTGCTCCACAGGCTTGTTTCCTGGGCTTCACTTTTATCACAGTACCTGCCAAGATACCAGTTCAATGTCTTGTGCTCGAGTGCAGTTAATGCATTCACTCTATACAACAAAAAGTTAAAAAGAGCAAAAACAAAAGCAAAGAAAAAAATCTAATCTTGAAAGCACAATATGTGTTGCCATATGTATTTTAGTGCCCCAGGAAACCTCTACAATTCACTGGAATTATGGGATTCTAGAGCTACTACAGGAAGTTACAACAATCCACTGAGATACTGGGAAGAACAGTGAAGTGCAGGGACAGTTTTTGATACTGCACAGATTTTCCTTTTCACACCATCAGGCAGCAGGCTGGACTTCTGAAGAGACTTCCAGAGAAGACTGACAGGCTGCTTTTCTGTAAGGTATCCAGACTAAGGTTTTTATTCCTTGTAAATCCCACCACAATGATGCTAGGAAAAAATACAGTACAATTACACAGTAATAACAATATTTAGAAGCTGAGATTAGTTGATCAGAGCAGGAAAACTTGTTTCACTGAAGTTTAGAACTTGTTTGAGTATTGTTAGTGTCTATACACATATACAGGCATATATATATATATATATATATATATATAAAATATATATATATGCACACATATTCTGAATGCGCTAAAGAATTGTTTCTTTGGGATCAGCTTAATTATACAAAACCAGAAAACCAAATACAAGAAAAATTACCCCAACCGGACACAGGAGACATGGGAAATGAACAAAATCTGATGACATGAAATAGAAAGATATATCATTTATGAAGTGAACAGGAAGAGACTTAAGATTTATTTTTCCCTTTTGTAGGGTAACATTGATGATGGAGGTGGAGAGTAACTGAAGTAACATGGTACTTGGGAAAATAAGAATAGAATATAACCTTAACACCCAAGCTAGATTGTGCAAGTTTATATGAAATTCTGTAAATGGCTCCAGGGATGTTGCCAAACATAGTCACTCCACATTCAGGGCAGCACTGAATAAGAGGGTGCTGGAGGGACAGCTAGAGGGAATAGGTCATTTGGACAGTTTTCCTCTTCAAGGGCTTGTTTGTTCATTCTCCTCTCCATTGTAATCACCATAAATCAGTGCCTGTATGATGTCTCTTATGTAACATGTTGGGCATTAGATACATGCCAATATGTTTTGTAGCTAGATTAATCAGTTATATTTATTGAAATTTTAAAATTATAACTTTGGACTTAGTAAAAAAACCCTGCCAAAATCCCAGAAGTGCTTAAACAGTATTTTCTTTCAATTTGCTATAACCAGATTTAACATGTAATGCAAATGCTGTAGTTTTAACTTTTAGCATGTAATCTAAATGACAGTAAATGGCGTTTGATATATTCAGTGTTTTTCATCACCAATTATTTCCTTCACACATTAGTGGGAATAATACTTTTAAAAACAGTTTGACCTGTGTGCTTCTGGATGAGCCAGGGAAAACAATGAAGCTGTTAAAAATGTTACTGAAATGTACAACAAAAATGAGGAGTAGGACACATTTAATTATAATTGTGAAATTAGACCGACTGTAATTTAGACATAACAGATGCTTTCACAAAGACACAAATCATATTTAGATGTTCAGTTTTTTTTATTTTGACCTAGTAGAATCTTCTCTAGCTTGTTCAGGAAACCCAAATGTATTTAGAATAAGAAATGTTTACTTATTTATGGCTTTTTATTTTACTGCTCAGTGTTTGTTCTTTATCTCTCTTCCTTTTTCACATAATTTCTGCCTGATTGTCATGAGAGAATGGTCTAAATGATCTTTTTTTTCTGGAACAACTTAGTAAAATCCATTCTTTTCTACTTTGTCTTCCCTGTATATTTCTATTTATTTTAGAGTTCAAATATTTCTCATTGCTTTGAAATGTAAAAGTGTTCATAAGTTTGAGTTGTTTGAACAGTCTATGTTTAACTAAAAATTACTGTCACCTAAAGTAGCTATTCTAAAAGGGGAAATTAGTATTTTAAAATCCCTTACTCTTATGATCAAACCCCCAGGTCCTATGGATGTGTGCAGTCAGTGTTCTGCAGGTCAGCAACTGATTTCATAAATTTTTTTTGTCATTTCAAAGATGTAAAAACATGAGGTTCACAATTCCAAACATAACTCTTGTTGACTAGTCATCTAAGAATGGCTGAACCTCTTTGTTCCACCTCAGTAGAATGTAAGTAGTGACTACCTAAAGATAAATATTCCACTAGAGGTTGTTTTAATGTAGATAATCTAAATTTTTAATTAAATTATAATAAGTATTTTAGATTTTATAATTTGTTTACAGTAATTTTCTTGAGTCTGGGTAATAAATGTTTTCTTACTGTGAACTCAGTCTAAATCAAAAGCTTTATAATTTACAGCATCATTTGCTGTGGAAAAAAGGGGAAAGGAAGACTTTCTGTAGTTTAGTGGACAGGAAGTTAGGTGGGATCTGGGCAGAGTTCACGACCAATATATTCTTTGGTAAGAGTGGAGTCATGCCAGCAACAGAAAGTTAATTCCATCAGACAGGGAGGGACAGGTACCACTCTCACATCTTTAGCCTGAATCAGAGGAGATATCTCACACTCATTATCTGCCTCACAGCAGAAAATCTAGTCTGGACTCAATAACTTCCACCATTCAGACCCAGAATGCAAGTGCTCTGCTGTTTTATTCCAAATCTATTTTAGTTCTCGAGTTCTAGTAAAAACTCTTCAGAAAATCCATATTTAATCAGATTAATTTTGTTATCTTGAAGTGTGATCCTCCAAATTCCAGCTGTCTACAATGGAGTGACGTCCAAAATTAGGATTAAATGATATAGCTGCAAACTTTTTACAATCTAGTTAATGTGTGTTTTAAAAAATATTCCAGAGTAGGGAGTTTCAAAAATTCTCTTAGATTATAATTATTGTTTCCAGTCCAAAGAAACCAATTCCTCAGAACCTTCAGATAATTCCTCTAGGGACTGACAGTAAAAGGAATCGAAATAATGTATAAAACACACAATTTGAAAAATAGTGACTTTTTTGTCTACATCACAAGAACATTTTAAAGCACTTGGGCAGTCTGTACTCCTACATTACCTGCTGTTTTAAGCTAAGGCATGTTCAGAAAATCTTTCAAAAGTTTTACTCCATTTTTGGCTCAACAAAATGGTAAAATCCTTCAGTGATTGTAAATGATGGAGTATTTTCCAGTCATTGCTGAAATTATTGCTGATACTTTTTGGTCCAACGAGGAACACACTGTCCTACAAAGATTAACTAGTAATCATTTCTTCATTTATTTAGTGGCAATAGTCCCAGGTTTAAATACATATCACACTGTTGATCGTAGCAATTATCGTTTGAACTAAATCTACACACAAAATCTCATTTATTCAGAGCTACATTAATGAGTCAATAAAGCTCTGATGAATCTGGCTCTGTGTTCCTATATACATTATCTTGAAATTTGTGTTGCAACCAATAATTCAGAGAAGGTTGTTTTTTGGGTTGATTTGTCGTTCATAAATTCCAAACTTTTCCAGTGCAGAAAGACTCCTTAGACCTGGGATTTTAATAATAGTAATAACAGACAGTTTTATCATCTTCATTGAACTTCAGATGATATGTATCTTGCTTATATTTACATCACTGCATCAGATGTCAGTGAGTGTCAAGGGTAAGCAGATTGTGTCCAGTAATAATTTGTCCAGAAGAGGATTTATCCAATTTGTATGTGCATGAGCAGAAGCACGTGCTCATATAAGGCATCTCAGTATTATTCATTTGGTGGTACTATAAAACTGTGGGTATCTTCATCTGCCCCAGTTCTATGAAATGTTTTTCTTTATATGACTTCTTTTTATGGGTTTAAAGAAAGTGAGCATTTCTGCATTCCTGATCTTACAAAAGAAAAATTCCCCGCTTCGGTATCCCTGATGTCACATAGTTAGTAACCACACATACGGCATGAAAATCTCATGACTTTATTTCAACATAATACATGCTTGATTCTATTAATTTATCTTGTAATTTCTGGGGTGTTAAAGGAGGATTTGTCTTTACAACTGTTCTGGTTAGCCATGAACAATATTTTTTTTTTTCAAGAAAAGATGAGATTCTTATTGATTCCATCTGCTTTAGGGATTTAAAATAAACTTAGAAATTATGCAAAAAAGGCTGAAGAAGCTTTGTGAAAAAGCCACAGCAGATAGTAGGGGTGTACACCAAGGCTTGCTTTTTATGAACATTATATTTCTACCCTCATGATTTTTAGTTTTAATGAATTTCACTGAAAAATGACATATTGTTGTTCATGGAACATGATGCTTAGTTGAATATAAACTAATTATAGCTCTACAAAGTGGAGTTTAGTCAGAGCACCTTAGTTTTATTTCTATATTTTTGCACAATTATGGCAGTTTTAAGGTTATGGGAAATAAGAAAATTTTTCCAGTGACTTTTTTTTTTTAACAAATTAACATAGTAATTCAAATATAGTCCAGTATTTCTAGACCATAACTGATTCAGAGGCAATTAGTGTACATCTTCCTTGGCCGTAAAGTAAAACCTTCCCATGCCTTGGTGTGGGATCTGGCTGAGAAGCTCTGAATTGGGAGAAGGTGAGATCTGCTATTGTCAGGAACATTTTCAGTAACTTTAGGAATTTGATTATTAGGTAGAATGACTGATTCCCCATGTATTCCTGTTCTTTAAGCACTCGCTATTCCTAGTGTAACATCATGTGTTATCTCCCTAACAGTGCCTCAGCTTTCAATGTCTAGTTTGTATAAACTTATGAGCTTTTGAGTTCAAAGACTGTGTGGAAACTTTGTGATTTGTCAGCTAAGATGTATACAGGGAATACTATGAGCACCTTCAGAGCTGCTGTATAGTATTTTATTGTAGAATAAATATCAGTGAAGAATCTGAATTGCTGGCTTTTTTTCCTCCTCTAAATTTGACATAGAGCAAAGCAAAAAAGACTTTTTCCTGTCTGTCAAGAATGCATCAATTGGAAGAAAACATTATGGCTTTCTAAAAATTAAAATTAAATAATGAAATCAGTGTATATTTTCAGAGTTTTAAATTGAAAATCAAAATTTGTTTTTCTGGTATATCTGCCATTGGTGTAGTTAGTTCATGTGAATCCACATCCATTGCTGGGGAAAAATAGGCATAGAAAAAAATAAGAAAATACTGGGGTGGGTTTGTTGTTTTGTTTGTTTCTTTCTTCAGCAGCTCTGTGAGGGAGGAGCAGGGACCCTGCCACGTTCACCCCCTATCCCCAGGCCATGTGAGATGTGCCCACATTGCTTTGTACAGCTGCCTGAGGACTGTGAAAGCCTTTCTCCTTCGGACTCTGGCTGTGCTCAGCCCTGCTTGTGGGATCTCAGCACCTCAGGACTGATGTGCAGAGAGACCGAGACCACCCTTGGGGGGCTCGGGAGTCCTGGAATGTTGCCAGAAGTGTCTGGTGGCTGGACTTTGATCCTGCACAGGAGACAACACCTGTATGAGGATGGGAGGATTTCACTGGGTGAATGGTGAAGGGACAAGTTAATTAGAGTGTAAAACAGAGGGTTTAGGATTTCTGTACAGGGCGGTTTAGAGAAGTAAGATGGAGGAATTGGGGCGTGTCCTGTCCTTCTTCTTCTTCTTCTTCGCCTCCATCTTCTGTGGTGATGTTGGCACTTTGGGATTGGTTATTACTAGAAGTGCACTGATCAATAAGGGTGACAGGTATTGGGGGAAAAAGGTAAATATTGTATACGTAATTTTGAGTATAAAGATAGGTGACCGCCCCGGGGGCTCTCGGTGTGCCCATGGCTGACATGCTGTGCAGACCTCTGTCGGGCCGAGAGAAAATCTTTTAGATAAACAACTAATAAATACTGAAGATCAGGAAAAAACCTGAAGCCTCTTCTCATCCTTTGAAGCGCGAGCTCTTCAAGGCCATCATCGAGCCTTTCCAGGCCATAAATCAGCTGGTAGAAATCCGGCACCTGCTGAGCCGGGAGAGACAAAGGAGTGAGAGTCCTGGTATCGATCTCCTGTTGTGACACTGCCAGTGCAGAGCCAGTGCCTTCCTTCCTGCAAAAGAAGGCCCTGGGATATTTAAAGCACCTGGCCCCATTTAAACACCCTAGCCTGGCTTCTTGCCAACAGCATGTTTCAAGCATTTCAATGTTGTTTTCTTGTTCAACTTTTAAAAAGCAAATCAGTGACAAATTACCAACCTGTAAATTTGAACTGCCCATTACTCTGCAATTAAGGAAAAAAATCATTAAAAGGGTAAGTAATTTGTAGGTGTTTTTTCTGCGCAACACTGATGTAAATTGCACACTAGGTAGTTAAATTATGCTAGTTCTTATAATGAACATAACATTTTTTTTCTCTAGCCTTTTCAATTTGTGATACCTGGACTTTGCCTTAATTTTCATGTTTATTTTTTCCTTGAATAAATTGTCTGTTCTCTTCTTTGCCTGCTAGATGGCACATCAGTGATTCTGTCTGTGACTTTTGGAGTGTTTTTTGGCACTACCAGTATATATTAACAGAAAGACTGTGCCCTCTGTTGTCACCTTAGCTTTATATGAACTATTCTTGAATCCCATGTTATGAAGTGAGGGCTGAGAACAGGCATGAAAGAACAATGTATAAAAAGTTTCTTTCATATTGAGAATCAGAGGTGAATGTTACCTAAAAATGAAACCTCAGGTGTATAAATTGAAAGCAGAACAGTAACTTCATACAATTAATTAAAACAAGTACAAAATGCAACTTGGCATGGTAATAATATTTAAAAAAAATGATTAGATTACAGATTATCTCTCTGTTTTACATGTACTTTCCTCACCATAATTCTCACATAGGATACCCAAGTACAGCTTCAGAGAACGTGTTGCCCATAAAAATAGAAGATTAGGTTGATCATGGCTAGATGCCACATATCCACCCAGCCACTCTCACACTTGTAAATAGGACATGGGAAGAAATAGGATGAAAAAGCTTATGGGTTGAGAAGGGAAATCACTTACTGATTGCCATCAGAGGCAGAGAGTCTTGTCTGTGGAAAAAGTTGCTATCATTTTTGTGAGTTAAGATAGAATTGGATAGTGAGAAACAGACACTAGAGCACCCTCCCCACAAGCCTCCACCCCTTTTTCCCAGGCTCAGCTTCACTCCTTCCCTGCTCCCTTGTCCTTGTCCCCCGCTCACTGAGTTTGCAGGGAGGTTGGGGGCTGCAGTCAGTCCCAAGCCCTTCTCTGCTCTTCCTTCCTCGCTCTTTTCCCTGGCTGCACTGTGGGCCCTTCCCAGGGGCTGCTGCTCCAGCATCAGCTGTCCGGAGCCTGCCGCGCCTTAGGGAACATCCAGCTGCTCTTGGCTGGGTTTTCCTGGTCTGCAGTGTGGACATCTCACCACTGCTCTGCTGTGGTCTCTTCCATGAGCTGCAGGAGAGTCTCTGATCCAGCATTGGGAACAGCCCCTCCCCACTCCTCCTTTTTGACCCTGGTGTCCATAGAGCTATTTCTTACACTCGTTTTTAACTTGCTCCGCTCTCCTGGACAGCGTTTGCCCTTTCTTAGATTCACTTTCCTGCAGGTCCCACGCCCATGGCCGCAGGGCTCAGCTGGGCCCCGCACCGGGGCCAGTGGCTGGAATCACTGAGGCCGCCCCTGCAGCCAGCCCTGCCCCGCTGCAGCCTCCCTGCCCGCCTCTGCATGGCCCAGGCCCTGCTTCTCCCGGGCCTCCGTGCTTCAAATCTTCCTCAAGGAAGGTGCAAGCAGGTACAGTCTGTGCTACTTGATTCGCAGCAAGTATATTATTTTAATGTGAGTTTCAACTAGAAGAACACACTGAAATTAACATTTGATGTCTTGTTCTTTGATATCTGGCATTTTTCACAGGCAGACTATAATAAAGAAGTCAGTTATTGCTATTAGACGTATTTTAAAAGAATTCTTTTTTGATGCATATCTTCAGTCAGATTATTAAATTTAAATCACTGCTGCTATCAGTTTGAATACTAATGATACATTCTGCCAGATGGAAGCCTTTAATAAATTTTCACTTTTCTCTAACAGTTAGCTGTAAATCTTAAATAAGAGAATTTTTGGGTTATACCAGCTTTAATGCCTTCTGTCCACACTGATTTCAATGTCATCAGTACCTAGGAGGCAGGTTTTCTTTAATTAAATGCTATCCTTTCCCATTTATTGAGATGCAAGGCAGTAGCACAGTCAAGGCTGATCTTTTGCTGGTTTCTGAGCTGCCAGCCACTTTCCTGCTATACTTGTGTACTTGAGACTGTCCTTCATTGTTTCAGTTGATGTATAAATTCCTTATATTCAGACTTTTGAGCTCTTTTCTGTAGTTTTTGTGAAGCACCAAGTACTGGGGATTGTAGAAAAGGAGGGGGAAAGGGGTGTGGGAGCTGCCCACTTACCAAGTAGAAATATTTCCTCCAGAAACAGAAATATTTCCTGCTGATTTCAGGTGATTAATGCACTTTGGAAGACATCAGCACTGCAGCAAGGGGGCAGCTGTTACAACCTCAGGTGCAGAATTAATGAAACTTAATAAATGAGTATGTCTCTTTTGTCAGTGCATTGGATGGCCTGTCTTCATCACTTAGTAATATTTTCCTTCAGAGTTACTGGCTGTATTCCCTTTTAGAATTCTGAATTTTTGCATGGGGGCCATACCCAGATAAAATCAATGTTGTGAGGAAATGAACTTTACATAGCTTAACCTTTTCTCTGCTATATTCTAGCTAGCTTTCTAGCATTCTAGGGAATGGCTTCTTCAGGGAAAAAAATGTCTATCAGACTGCTAAAAGTGTAGGGAGAGGTAAATTGGAACTCCTGGCTGTGGTGGGGAGGGAAGAATAAACACTAGATAACAGAAGAGAAAATGAAATCACGGTGTTCAAACTTTCTGTACCTTGGGGGAAAGAGAGAACTAAAATACTTATGTGAGTCAATAACTATTCCCAGTAGAATCCTTGGAAAAGCCTACAGGTAGAGCGAAATTTTCAGATATTGAGTTATTTTCTCACCAGTCTGTTTCACTTATTGATTAGTTTTGTCATTAAACTTCAGAGCCACACAGTTAAATCTGTTTCATCCATGTACCAGACTCTCCAAATAATTTCATTATCTAAATGATTATCTGAAGTGCCAATTACAAGAAAGTAATTAATAATATTGTAATGCAGAGAACAGGTTTTGTTGAGATTTGTGGTGGTGCTTTGTTCATTAGTTTTCTGGTTTGTTCTCTTTCTGCTTCAAAGTTAGTGAGAAATGCTCATTGAAACGTCTCCATCATGAGACAAAAGATGTCAATTACCGAAAAGCACAGGCACCAACAAAACATTTCAAATCATTTTAAGAAATTTTCTGACATAGTAATGGTAATTAGTGTATTTCAGTTTCAACAACTGTAATTAAACCTGACCTTTAAGTTAATTATGTCTTGACATTTATGATTTGAAACTAGCTTTCCCTGTGGTGATGATGTGTTATATACAGACGCTAATAAGTAGTTTCTGTAGTGTGAGCAAGCAGATTTCAGAAATGCCTACACTGCTGTTCAGAAAACAGCTTCATGCACATAGTTTCAATGCATTTGTGCAGTTTTAGTTAATGCTGCTCCTAGATTTTGTAATGGCATCCTGACATTCCTTCTTATGCAAAAAAAACCTCACTGACACCATTTTGAAAGGAGCTTAATGACCAGTAATACTTGCTGGTATTGTTTCAATTTGATATTTATATTAAACTATTAAATCAGCATGGATGTTAGAGGCAAATAAGTCCATCTCTTGTAAAGGCTGCAGCATAGCAAAGACATAACTAGTCAACTGTGGGAGTTGGAAACAGGACATATGACAAAATAAAAATTGAGAACTGTTCTTGCTTATGTATAACATTAAGTCTAGTTTGGTTCAAGACCAAATTAAAAGAACTATTGAATCTCAATTTAATAGTTCTAGAAGAAACATCAATGATGGAACATGTAAGGAGAGGCATTTCTTAACAGAAGAACTTTGAAAAATGGCATAGCCAAGGTGTTTTTAACAAATATAATAGCAGCAATGTTGAAAAGCTATCTTTATGATAATAAAACCTCCATTAGTTTATTACAGAGAGAATTATTTTGAGTTTAGAAAAGATCAACAGACTTCAGGAAAGATCTTGGCCATTTTGAAAGTCCAGTGAGGCATTGTTTTTGGCAGAGTTGGTAACTTTGTCTCTAAAGACCTGTGCTTCACACCTGATGAATGCTATATTTCAGAGCCCTAGTGCTAATACTTTGCTTTCAGAGTTGAACTCTCAGTTTGATCAAAACATCCCTAGCTGCCCCTCTTTAAAAGCACAACAATTTATGTACTTTCCTTCTTGATCCATAGATTTATCTGCTTTGTGTGAGTCATATGTTGAGAAATCTCTACTGCCTGTTTTCAGGCTTCATAACCTCAAATTCATATGAATTATTTGTATAATGTAATTACATATCTATCTATCTATCTATCTATCTATCTGTCTGTCTGTCTGTCTATCTATCAATCTATCTAATCTATTTCTATCTATATCTGTTTCAAGTGAGATCAAAATTCAAAATGATCTGTGTTTATATGGAAAGCTAAGTTGGCTAAATAACACAGCCATACCATTTTCTATTTTTGATAGTTCTAAGCTATCAGAATATATGCCTGATTAGCACAGGGTACCCAAAAACATTCCCCTGAAGCCCACAAGCAGTACAGTGCATGGGGAAATCAGAAATCTCACCCTATTACCCATTTATTTTCTTTCCTATGCTGACACTTCCTCTAAAAGTTTTCTTAAGCTGTTTGCTTATTTGGGTGAGTTGTAATTTATTTTCCATTTTGCTTCTTCACAAAATTTTGTCTTTTTTTATGGTGGGTCACTTACGATAAGGAAAGGGTCAAAAGAAAGTTTTGCAACTAGTTTTGCTGAGGATATCTGGACTGTGGCTGCCTGACCTGTTCATTGACTGTGTGTTCTAATTGGGTTGCCATTGCTATCCAACCAGCAGTGTAATGTTGCTAAATGCTGGCTTAGTGAGAACATGAAAATCAATCTGCCAGTAAAGGGCATAGCAAGAACCATGCCTTTAGAGTATTATGTGTTTGGCCTTAGCAATCTAAAGAAGCTTTTCTGTTACTGCTGCTCTGAAGGAATACTGTAATCTATTTCCGAACTGAGTGACTCACAGCTTCAGATACTGTCTTTTAAATGCCTTCTTGCATTGCATTAAGAAGTGTTCTTTGATGTAGGAAAAACTGCAGAACACATATGTTTAAGAGGTGTGTTACAAAAGAACGCTATACTTCTTGACTAGTGGTGCAAAGAATAGTTGTGCAGTACAGCCTAACATTTTTGGCCATAATTACTGCAGTTCTTCCTTTCTGAAATAAAGCTTTAGACAGCATGGCATCCACCAGAACTAATAGAGCACATGAGCAAAGCAAGTAACATTGTGCAATAAGTAGAGAAGGAACAGCTCATTTTTTCCTGCATCAGTTTCCTCCTATCTATGCTGGTTTTGGCATTTTAGAAAAATAAAACAATTGATCTGATCTGAGAACTGCATGAAAAGTGAGAATGCTTTCATCAAAGTGAAAATGAAAAAAAATAAACCCTTGAATTACTTATACTTTAGGTTGTCAGATACAAAGGAAGTGAGCCAAACATTTACTTGGATTGAAACTTGATTATAGAAGTGGCTTGGAACTCAGCCTGGAAACAGTTTTAAACCACCCCATCCCCATTGTTCTGTTTATCATAGGATTTACTTTTGCACCTTATGCCCTGATGAAAAGGTAGAAGGAGTTCACTCCTTCTTTTTCCTTTCTGCTCATCAAGTAGTAAATATCAAAAGCCTTTTAATTGGGTAAAAATAGTTTTATTGCAATGTTTGTACAATTATTTTCAAATTTAAGACCTGAATTGACATCAATTCAATAGATAAAATTCAGAAATATCTCCAATTTTTTTTTTTTTTAAACCAGAAATATATTGTAGAGTACTAAAAATACCTCAAGAGGTAGTGGTTGGGTTTTGGCACAGAGGGTAGTCAATCATATGCATAGTGTACTGTAAACCTCTTTTGAAAATGATCCAAAGGCCATGAAGTCACTGAAGCTCCAATGTATTTTTAATTAGTTTTAAATCTTTGCTCTGAACAGTTGGGAAATAAGCAACTGAGAGAAAATATGACCAAGGTCATTAGAATAGCATGTTGTAAATTGTGGGTAACCAAGGAAGAGCTGTTTTCTTAAAAACAGAACCAAACTCCAGGGGGTATCATGTAAGAGTAAAAGGTGGCAGTACAAGGCAAGCAAAAGACAACATTTCTTTGTGGAGCATGTAGTGGCATGTTAGACTCCAATGCCATGGGAAGTTTGGGATGCCAGATGGCTACAGAAATGCCAAAATCAATTGAACAAACACTTGCATTGGGGCAGCACACAGACATAATGCCAAGCTCAGGATGTCCATGGTTTGCACATCACTGGAAGCAGCATTCCCAGGAAACAGCCCTGTGCATTTCCATTGCTCTGCTTTTCAGTGCATGCCTCTGTTAGCCACAGCCTGCAGTGGGTGCCTGACAAAGGAGACCTTTGGCATGAACCACTAGATCTGCTTACGAGCTCTTCAGTGACTCTATGAGCATCACAACTGGTGAATCTGCTTTTCCACAGCTGTGTGAAACACATTCGGTTCTGGCAAATGAAAGATGTGAGCACTGATTGATGTTCTTCCCCCAGATTTGAGCAGTAAATAGTGAGCCTATCTGTTTTACAGTGTCTCAAAAGTACTGGGCATGTACTGCAGGTTTTATTCTCAGGGAAGAAGCATCTTCAACACACTCATTTTCTTGAGGCATGGTAGGTATTTATGGTCACTGAGTTCATTCCCATTTTGGGGGGAATGTAAATACAGGTGACTTGGGCAGAGTGATCTGAAATTTTGATAGTACAAATATACATGGAGATATACATAGCCTTGATCATATAAGCCTTGCTTAATTTAGAAAGGAGGCTGAAAACAAGATGTCTGTTTCTTTGTAACAAGCATCATAAAATACAGGACAAGATGCAGTTTAATATTAATATAAGTAGTGTGCACTCACAGTGTTATAAACAAAACAATTAGACAAGGTCCACACTCTAAAAATTTCACCATCTAATTAGGATAGTTCCAGTACAAACAATTAGAAGCCTGACAGAGGAAGCAAAAAGGGTCACAGGAGTTTTATGAATGTGAAGAAAAATAGCTGCTATAAAGTATGCTAAAAAGACAAATGATGTGAAATTTTCTTCCAGCAGTGCACTGTGTGGAGGATTGTTTTCTGATAAGAGCTAGGCAGCTGTGATTTTCCTTATTTTTATGACTTTTTTAGGATGAGATGTTGCTCTGAATATTATGCCCTATATTCTTAGGTTCATCCGTCTTTCATAGGAAAATTCCTATAAATCTTGGATTCAGTTGGTTGTACAAAGGGGGCATCTTTTCCTTCATGTGTATTATGCTGACAAGACTTTTACACGAAATTGTAAGGTTATGTATGATCCTTCAGACTTGGAGGAAATGTACAGCTGCCACCAAGAGTGTGGGTCTGTATCAAGGAGCAGGGGCAGCTTTTCCCAAGGACTTTGATGCAGTGCCTAATATGTAAGAGAACTATGGAACCTGTATGTTCAGAAATAGTAGACAGATTTCAAAGATACATCAAAATGTGTGCTCCGTAGTTTGACATCTTAACAATGGCTTGACATCACTACAATTTTTATGAGTGGCCAAGAACAATGAAGAATTGACAGTAAATACTTACCCTTGAAGACATTTATCTGAATAGTTTTATAGCAAGTTTCCTTCTGAGGGGGGAAAAAAAGAATATTAATACTTCAGCTAAATTTGTATTAGACTAATACCAATTTGTCATTTTATCTTTATTTGATGATTTATTTATGAGGATGATTTAATTTCAAGACCTATACTATTTTCTGAGCTGTTACCACTTGAAATACTTCTATACCTCATGCTGTTAAGCCTTTGAACATACACACAATATACTTCTCTTACATCTAGCTTTCTTACATTATAGGAGAAAGCAAACATTTTTAATTTATCAAAGAATGTCTTTCATTTCTTGCCTGCATTTTGTTTCCTTTATAAATAATTTTTATGTACAGTTTTAAAAGTATAAACAAATCCTCCATGACATTCTTTCTGATCATTAGCGTTTGCAGTCTCTCAGATCAAAAGTTTTCCTGGGTTTCTTTGTGAACGTGAAAAGTCCTATTCCACATACTCAAGAAACTTGCACTAGGAATCTTTTCCTTCCATTATTTCTGGTCTGTCTCAATAAATCTAAAAGGTAAGTGATGAATAATACAGTTCTGTTCAGATATTCCTTGAATTAATGGACACTAAAGAGTTTAAAAGTGGTTGAATATGAAATGGATTTTTTGTAAAATTTAAAAATTCCACTGTTTATATTGATACTATAAATGTAGCTCATGCCACACAATTTTTTTTCAGCAAAATGCAATAGAGCTATTGTAATGATAATTGGTAACAAAATAACTGGGCTACTTCAGGGCACTGACTTACTATTCTGCATGCAGGTTGCTCACATTTTCAAGATTAGAAGCAGAACAAAAGTTAATGCAAAGAGACCAAATGGCTGCCAAAGACGTCTCCATTGATGGGTAGCTAGTGAACAAATACGATTTCATGGAAAATGTGGGAAGAATGAGAATGCCTGTTCTTTCTCTTTGTCCTTTCTATATTATGTACCTTCAGAATGAATTGTCCCCCAATTTCATAGCATAGGGAGCATTCTAAAAGAATGGTGTTTCTTATTGCTGTTGTGTCCTTATTATCTCTGCCTTTTCCTCAAAGCCAGTTCATAAATTCCCTTCATTTCATCCTGTTTATATCTCTACTGTCCCTGGCTCATCATACCTGAAAATTTCATGTTTTTCTCATCCATCAGTATTTTCAGAGAATTCCCTGTGTAACTCTTTTCACCCAGTGAACTCTGAAATTTTCCCCTTTGTCAAGCAGAGAGGCCTCATTTTTATTTTTATTTCATGAATGTATTGTCAAATTTAAGTAATTCAGATCTTGTGCTGTCCCATGGCAGTGCACTGGCTGGCTTTGCTGAGTGTGTAATTCTTGAGTAAGAGAGAGGTGAGACCACTTTACTGCCTGTGTGTTCAGAGGAGTCTCAAAATAAACATACAGTGTGGTCACATCTTCGTTCTTTTCCATGGCCTGGTACATTTGCTCAGAGATTCAGTGAGTGTTGCATTTTATTGGGGACTCATGCCTGAGGATGTAGAAAAAGTTGATACCTGGATGTAGAAAAAGTTGATACAAAATATACCTCTATTTTGAGGGTTTTTTCTAATGTGACAGTAATCAGAATTGTACAGGTTAAAACATGGACCTAATTAGTGTTTGGGGCAGAGGAGAAGCTGAAAAAAAGACTTTCTGAAATCATCAGTACGGAGCATTCTTAATTCTGTTCCTAGACTGCAGGTATGAATTATGTGTCTAGGCATTTAAACTCCCTCTAGTTGTCTTCCAGAGGCCAATTTATACTAAGTCTGAGAAAGGTATTTCCAGAGAGTGCTTTATCCTTTATGGGAGATTTTATGATGTGTGTTTATCTTCTGCTTGATGGTGGAGGCGTCTTTCATTGGACAGCTGTACTGTTGAATCGTGTGAATTCTGCTGGAAATGTACAGCTGTGTATTGCATATGAGGCTGAGTCCCTTTAGTCTTTCAAGTCCAGTGATTCCTAATAATGTTAGGCACAGAGAGATGTTTTCAAAGACATTTAGATACTTAGAGGTACCTAACAGGATTTTCAAGATCACTAAAGCAGACTGGACATCTAACTTCCATGGCTTTACCTGAGGTAGCTGTTTGCTTATATGTGAGGTTTTTTCCTTCAGAATCCATCTCAGCACTTTTCATAATCTTGTCCACAAGTCTTATTTAATTTCCAAGGAATGAATTCTATTTGTATCTACTGTATTAGACTATATCTAGGTAAAATGTGTTAAATCTCAATTTTTATATTATAAGAAAAAAGAGTTTTCATTAAACTCTTGTACATGGTCATCAATTTTGCAGTGTAGTCTGGGGGGCTGTCATGTGGAGTCATCACTTTTCCAGAAAACTGCTGGTACTTTTATACTTCAGCTGCCATACTGTGATTGCTTTGCAGTTGGTTCAGCCGAAAATATATATTTGAAAAATGCTGTGCTCTTTCAGGAAAAACATTTTCCATGTAGTGGAGCATGGTGCTTTAAATATGGTGGACAGCAAACTACTGTGTTTTGAAGGACTGTTGCTTTGATGCAATACCATTTATTCTTTGTTGTTATTCCCATGACATTAAGAATTCATTCAGGAACACTTTCTGAAGGAAAACTCTGCAGGTGCTAATGGGATGACCACACAGACAGGAGACATCCAGTCCCACTCCTAATTTACCTTCAATAGCTTCTTTAACCAGATCAGCATTAATTTAAAATAATGACTGTGTGATTTATTCCCCTGTCCCAGTTTTCACTTTGCTCTCATTCTGCCAGTGTGGAGTGACAAGAATTTTTCTACTTGTCTTAACTTTCTTTGGACAATAGATTGTATTTTTTAGAAATGTTATTTTTAGATAACAAAAAGGACTGTCTGTGAATAAAACACATATACTTTAGTGTATGGTAGAATTTGGAACAATTTCTGTCAAATCCTAGACAGATATACTTATGCTCTGCAAGTAACTGCACATTAAAACCTCAGTTCCTTTTCAGTGCCGTTTTGTCTACCTTGTTGTTTCCCACTTGCAAGGAATAAGTGGACCAAAGTCAATTAATTAGTGGCAATACCTATCATAAATAAGAACTGCTTAGATTGCTTTATGCTGATAGTCCCTGTAAGTGCGGTGTGTCATTCCTCAGAGCAGCACTCTGAACCTTCTCTTCATTCTGCTGCTGTAACAGAGGTTGGGTGGTCCCTTGTGCCCACACCCTGGGCTTCTCATGCCCAGTTTCTCAGACATTTTGCAGCAGTGAGAGTTACAGCCTGTGGAACTTCCTGGCAATAGGGTTTCCAGGACAAGATGCTTGGGGGAAAAAAAAAAAAATCCATGAAGATATGATGATGCTGTAATTGCACACTCAGCTACTAGGAATTAATCTGCTCTGGTAGGATCACCAGGAACTGTATACACTGAACACACACAATTAAAGCCTCTGCCTGATTCCATTAGGACATGACAGAGAGACCCAAATCAGTTCTAAAGGCATTTGCAAGCAGCTGCTGCTGCAACAAAGATAATATTGGCACAGCTTTTCAATTGTGTAAAGAATAGGCAGCATTATTTTAAACTTCCAATTGTGCCTTTTAGACAAAATGCTAACTTGGGTAATTTTTAAAGCTAATTATGTAACTGGGATTTTTTTTTTTTAAAAGCTCTGAAATACTTGAAATGGATATTAAAAAATTCAAACCCCTGATATGACAGCTGCAGTAGTAAGACCTATTGTTAAGTTTTGCTAGACTTTCCTCTGTCATATAAGCTTCAAATACCAGTTTTACTTTTGAAATATCTTTTTCTTTTCATGACCTAGGTATAGCATTTATTACATGCTCTTAACATTTAGTAGCTATGCAATAAAACCTCATGCCCTTGAGTACATATTTTGTATGCATCTAATGGAATGATTTCCCACTGAGTGAGTAAAGCAGGGTTTTTTTGTCTTCCCTGAACTATGATGGACCACAAGCTTTCTGAATGCAGCTGTGGCAAATTAAGCTTGACCTTTGCTAATGGGGACTCCAATCAGTTGGAAACTGTGAAAAATAATCTGTACTGGTGCTTTTCCTGTAGACTTGAAGTTTCATGCTCTTCAGCAGATATATTCTGATGTATTCCACCACAGTGTACTGGTGTGGGTAAGCAGTCCAAGTTCTCTCAATGGTGTCCAGGTTCTCTCAATGTTGTGTTTTATTTTAATGTTAAACACGGGCACCTTTCTGAAATTGATTTGATTTCTCCATGCAGTGAGATCTACCTTTAACCTTTTACCAACACATGTAAGACTCACAGAGGTACCATTAACATTCATGCTGTTAAAAATAATTAGTCTCTGTATAGTGGATGGTGTTGAGAGCAGCATTCACTAACAAGTCCCACAAACAGCTTGTTTAATTACATATGAGTGAAAGAGGTACAGCTCCTCATTTGAAAGTCAGTCATAGGGACAACATGAAGTTAACACCTGCCATGAAAAACTAGAATTCAAGACACAATTGTGAAGTAAACATTGACTTAATTTATCTTTCATTGAAAATTGTTTCTTTGAAATGTTGTGATGAGATTCTGATGGCCTGTGCATTGATGTCTTGGTTTGAAGAGACAGGTATCTGCTAAGGAAGGCAGGAGCCTCCCTTGAAATGAAAAATATAAACCCTCTCTCTTTGAATTATTATAATTTTGAAATTAAGGCGCTCTTAAGCAAAATTTGGGAGTAGGAATAACAGTTCTTTATTAGGAAAAAATAAAAATAAAAAAATGCAGTAATACTAAACAACACTGACAGAGTCAGAATACGACCTGACACCCTGTTTGTTGGTTAGGGTGTTGGTATCAGTGCCATTAAAGGGTGGCTGCAGTCTTCCTGGAGTGGTTCTGCTGAAGGAGTGATCCTGTAGAAGGGTATAAGTTTCCACTGCAGATCCAGTGGTGGTGTAGATGGGTTTTCCTCTGGGAATCCAGTGGAGAAGAAAGCTGCTCCTCTGGGAATCCAGTGGGAAAAGGCTGGCTGTGTTCCAAAGCTCAGATTATATCCAGGCAGGAATGCTTGGCTCCTCTTCTGGGCGGAACATCTCACAATGGGATGATGTAATTTTATCAGCCATGCAGTGACACTCAATGGCCCATTAACAGATTTCCTGGAGGGAGGATGGGTGGTGGAAGAGATAAAGAAAACTTCCCCACCTGGTTTTAACAGGTGGCTCAATTAACAGAAGATTGCTGCCCCACCTCTAACAGATGGCAATAGAACACACACCCCAGCCACATCTTGCAACCTAAGTCAATTGACAATGGTGCTCTGTGCACTTTCCTCATTAAAAGCCTCTACAAAGGTGTTTAGAACACATTGGTCTTCAGAAATGTTAAGTAAAGGCTTTTGTATAGTTGAAGTGTTCTCTGTGTACTTCATATGAATGGATTGGCACCTGAAAATTGTAAACTGGGTGCTTGATTGCCAGGCTGTTTCCTGAAAATAAAATGTTTGGTTGAGTGCCAGTACAGGGACCAAAAATCTGGATTATACAGTCCAATAAGGCCCTAATCACTTTAGAGGCATATCCAGATAAGATGACATTGTCCTAGTCTGACGATCACTGTCACTTAATGATCATGCTCAGGTATAATGATTCCTACTTTAGTTTTAACTGATAAAGTGAATTGTCAGTCATTAGGGTAGCCTTGTTAGGGACTGTTCTTTAAATCAGTCTGAAAATGTAGTTGTTTTTTTCCTGCTGATGTGTCTGCATGTAGCTCTTAATAACGATTCATCATTAGTTTCCTAGCTTGAATTTGACAATGGATTTGTTTTGTTCCCACTGGGCCACTTCAGAGACTTGGCTCAGTGCAAGCAGGAGCAAGTCCAAACTCTCTTGATGCAGAAATAGCAGTGCTACAGCTACTGCAGGCAAATTAAGATGAGAAGAGAAAAACATGAAAAATCCAGCAAATTGATCTTTTGCAAACATGATCAGTGAAATTATGCATTCTGTTGTAGGCAAGAGTAGCTTAACCATTAAATTCAGAGAAGAAAACATTTTATCCAGTGCCTAAAATGTCAGGTCATATGAAAGGTAAATAAACCAAGATTTTTATATGTTGTTTCTGAGAACAAAAGTACTTTTTTTCTTATGGTAGTGTATGGAACAACCAGACAAGAATGTGGTATAAAATTTTTGTACGTACAGAAAGTAAGGAGCAAGCCTGGAGGTAAGGAACTTTACCTTCCAGATAAGAATTATAAATAGATGTATTAGACTTGGAGATCTCAGTCTCAGAAAGATTAAATTACTCAAAAGATGTCTGTCAGAGTCAGGAACAAACACAAATCTGAATTTTGGTCCGGTGTGTTTCAAATTAAAGGAAAGTTCTTCCCACTTTTAATATATGCTTCCTTTATGGGTTTAAGTGTGATTTCAAGCTTAATGAACTATTTGTAGCAGATTTATCAATACCAGAACAGTCAATTTTGTTGGAGTTCATGCTGGAGCATAGATAGATAAACCTGCAAGTAGCAGAGCAAAAAGAAAGCAGGGGGACGCAAAAACATTCTTGCTTATGTCTTGGGACAGAACTTAGTTCAAAGAAATTCTCGTGCTTCTGTATCAAGACCAGAATTACCCTAGTTGCATGAACAAAATGTAGGATATGACTCCAGCTTGAAACATGACTGGGACAAAATTATGTAGTTACTGATTTACCTAGCTTCCAAAATTAGTTTGAGAGAATGAATGTATTCTAGCATTTGCCTTTTGTTTTAGCTTATTCTTATTGTTAGTATTTATGGTATAGCCACTTTTTCTTTGTTGTCTGTATTTGTGTTACATCTGTAAATTAGAAAATACTATAACTTATACAGTAATTTGTCAGATCATTTTTTGACTGACTTCTGTGGGAAACTGTGTTTAAATAATGGCAAAAATTAAAAAAGAAAAATTAAACTGTTCACAAAATATGCCTTTTTTAAAAAAATTAAAACTTATGTTTTCACCATGAGAAGGAAAATGCATTTCCTGAAAGTGAAATTGTTTTTGTACCTGCAGAAATTGCAAAATCATTATATGTTTCTGTGTTTTGTTCAGAGAAACTTTGGGGCTTATTTTAATGCATGATTTACTTCAAGTTGTGATTCTGAGTAATGTTCAATGATTACTTTCATGGAAACCAATTCAGAAGGGCTAATCTTGTAGTAGAGACAGTGACATTTCTATCCTTGTAAAATTAAAGAATAGAGATAAACACCGTTTCTAGGGAAAAATTATCTTTTCTATTGTATAATGTTCTGTAATTAAAAAACTTAAATACTTGCAACTACATATTCCTCAATGAATGAACTAACTGTGAAACAAAGTCTGTTTTTTTAACTGAAAAAACTCTTATCGACAAACCAGAGTGGTAATTCTGCAAATTTTGCTCTGCTTGAGTAATCCTATGAAGCTCAATGGGGCTACACAAATGCATAATCACATAATTGAAAACACAGTTTTAAGTATAGTTGAGCATTTAATACACAAAGAAAACAGACATTCAGATAAAATAAGAAAGCAAACCCCTTGTGTCAAATCTGCAATGGATTTTTCAGAAAGGCACACTTGGAGAATTTGTGTTGTTATCTTATGCCTTTCACAAGTTGTTTACCTGTCACTGTCCTTCAGAAAGAAAATATAAGTGAAATCCACAAAGTTATATGAGGTTTAGAGCTGCGTTTTTCTATTCACGCTTTAAGTAAATTCAGTGTCTAAGATTTGGAAAATGGAGTCCCTTTTACCTAAAAAACTTGGTATTGCCAAGGCAAATAACTTCATATACTTTCTGACAATGTTTTGATCTATTTTAGGTAGTAATATTACTGTGACTGTAATGATCTGGGATAGCATATTTTTTTAAAAAATCTCTTCTAATTGAAAGGATGAAAAAACTTTCTGATTATAGAAGATTATAGAAACAGGTTTTGTAATTTAAACATGGAACAGTGTTAATGTGTGCAGAGCTGCTTTAAGAAATCAGAAGACCAACCTTTTTACTCAGCCTGTTTTAACTTGGATGTGTGGATATCATCTTCAGGAATCAGGTAAAACTCCACCTCTTCAGCCCTTGATTTCTCTGTCTCCATCCATTACTAGTGTGGATACCAAATACATGGCAGTATTTCTAAGTACTGGAAAGACAATGGAAAGAGAGTCCCAGTTGAATTCATGTTCATAGATGTGATTGCTCTGGGTAAACAGCTTTCAGTCAGTCCTACCTGAGACTAGCTGGCAAAGGTAGCACTGAAAAGCTCTGTACACCTGTAGGATTCCCTTAGTTTTCATGCCCTTGGTTTTATTGACTTGTGAAATGGCTATTCATAGTTGTGATGTAGTTTCTCTTGTATTTGGAAAATCAAGTACAAAATAAATTATTGTGACTTACTTTCTAAGGAAGACGGTGTTGAGCTTTGTGGGTATTATACTAAGAAGATTTTTTGTCCTTATTATGAAATTTTAATAAATCAATGAGCAGATGAAAGTCATGGGATTAACTCATAACTTGCAAATTTCTGTCTGACAGTTCCATGCTTGAATAAATGATTTTTTTTTTTCATTTGACTGATTCTTGAAGATGAATCCTAATTTTCATCAAGAAAGGAAGAATCTATACATACCAGTGGTGTAATGCAGGCAGGTAAATTCTAGTTGTTGTCCCCATGAATGAACGCTTTAAAAAAATATTCAAATCATCCACCTAAATAACAAAAAAAAAGTGAGGTTGGAGCAATTAGCATACTCATTGATAAATTGTCAAGTAAGGTCTATCAATTTTCTCCCAACATCACAGTGAATTTCACAGTTAACTTCTCTCTGCTTTCACTATAGCTGGGGAGAAAAAGAATGGATTATTAAACAGGAATCAAAAATTCTCATTAAAATGGAAATATTTCATAGAGAAAAAAGGCTGTTTGAAAAATCAGTTCCATATGTAGTTATCTTGTCTATGTGCTGTAATTCTTTAAACTCATATTTTTCTATTGTCATTGATTAAACCTGTGGTAAAGAAGTAATTCTGAGTATATATTGCAGAAATACAATAAAGTGGCAGAAAGTATTCTAAGTTAGGTATAGTATTTTGAATCATTATTGTTAATTCTGAATATTCTCACTTAAGCTTTAGAGAAAGATGCTTGAAGTGGTAGAGAACAGGTTAACTGCTTTTTTCAGTTTTGTTGGCAAGGTGTTGAGAGCCTCGTACTACCTAAAGGAAGGCCCCCTTTTTAGGAGGGGATGTAGCGGCAGGACAAGGGGTGATGGCTTTAGACTGAAAGAAGGCAGTTTTAGATTAGATATAAAGGAAAAAATCTTCCCTGTGAGAGTGGTGAAGCACTGGAACAGGTTGCCCAGACAAGCTGTGGATGCCCTGTCCCTGGGGCCAGCTTGGATGAGGCCTTGAGCAGCCTGGTCTAGTGGAAGGCCTCCCTGCTTGTGGCAGGGGAGTTGCAACTACATGACTTTTAAGATCCTTTCCAACCCAAACCATTCTAAGGCTCTTCACAGGCAAAAAATTGTTGGGAAGAACATTAATTTGTTTAATGTAAAGTGTACTGATGTCAATATCCACCAAGACATTCAATAGCTCACAAATTATTGACTCTAGATCATAATCTGCATAACACTTGCAGCTGTATTCACTTCTTTAATGAAACCAGCCACTTTAACAGCAGAAAACATACAGTTAAGTAAATGATGACTGAAGTGTCTGGTAGCTTTTTCTTTAAACTGTGATTTCACTTTTAATTTTTTAAAACTTATTATATGGAAGATTAAAGCACATTTTTGAGTGTATCATTTAAATCAGTCATGACTAAGTTGATACCAGTGGGCAGTGTGTTTGAATATTTAATCACAAAGTGATGGAGCATCTTATCTTGCTTGTTAGAGTGCTTCTACTCACCAGTCCATTCTGTTCTCTTAGTTGACATGACCTGAATAAAGAATGACCAAAAAGTTCAGCAAGGACAGAATAAAAAAGCTATATCAATAGAGGAAAAAAAGTATTTAATATCCTGATGATATTATTTCCTTAATTCATTCAGTGCTATGGAAATAGTTTTCTGAGTTATTCAAAGCCATGTAATGATGTTTGGCTTGCACAAATATAATTTAGTAAAGCAAAGCAAATATTTCTTCTTGTAAACAGAAACTAAATATAGTTAAAATTGATTTTTTTTTCTCCTGTAAATTATGGAGCTCACTCTTCAGCTTCAAATATTTTTTTCCACTCCAATCACTTGTCAGACTAGGGAAGGAACTTTCCTTTTTTCCTGATTCTCTTTAGATCAAAAACTGTTTGGAAAACCTTAAAGACATTCAGAAATGTAAGCTTTTTTCTCTAAGTACTGTGAATCAGCTAGAACACCATTTTGTCTGTAGGCCATTAGAATCAGCACAGCAGACTTACTCCCTGACTCACTGCTGTACTGAAATGTTTACACTGTTCCTTGGGACAGCCCCAACCAGCTGAAATTATCCATTGACAGTGCATCCTCTACCTGACATGCTTTTCCTACTGGCAGCATATCTTTCCAAGGGACCCTGTTTGCTACACCTTTATACTCTTTCTGTGAGACTCTAAAGCCCAGGTCAGCTTGATGTGACAATGGCTTTCATCAGATCAGTGGAAACTCTGCAGAGTTCAGATTTTTCTTTCAACTTTCAGATCTGGAGAATGAAAATCACACAAAATTCTCTGTAGTGTGTCAATACCTGCCAAGAGTCAGGAGCTCCCTGGGTGTAGGAAGAGGGACTGGGAATCCAAGGGGGAATACCGAGCTGTGGCTGGGGCTGGGAGTACCTGTGCTGTTACTGGTAAATCAGAATTTCTTTTGTTTGTCTCATATACTTAACTGTTGCTGGTAAGAAAATTGGCGGATTCCAAATCAAACAGAAAACCAGTGAAATTGTTCAGTTGGGACTTTGTGAGCTCTTTTTCAGATATCAGAGGAGATGGCATCCAAAGTAAGTTCCCTTTGTCCTACACTGAAGTCACCCTGTTGACTCACTTTGCTGGGCAAGGGAGAGATAGAGCCTAACACATCACCCTTAGCAGCCCTACAGAAAAAGAGCAGATGCTGAAATGTTTTACTGCCTTATGTTGTCACAGTCTGTCATCAGTGGATTTTGCTCTCTTAACTGGTGATGTTGTATTCATACAATGCCTAGAAGCCACAAAGAAAGAAAATGAAATGAATATGTTGCTTGTCAGTCTGCAATTTGTCTGTATTGGCATTTCACCATGGATCTTTCATCAGATGCATTCAGTTTGGAAAATGAGTCTATTTATCTTTATGTTCACTCACAAAATATGCAGCAATAAATAGTATGAAGCAGTTCTAGGTTCATACTTCTACTTACAATATTATGATTATCATAGTATATTCTAGTAAAGAATATTCAACATAAGCCAGCATTTGTGTGAGACAGTTTTCTAAGAAAATAAGTAGTTGGATGAGCAGTGGCAATAGGACCTGGCTCTTGTGAAGTCTTGAAGGTGAGCACCTCTGTGGATGTGTGCTCACACTCGAACAGTACCAACAAAATAAGCATGAGGGGCTGTACTTGTAGGATGATCACAAGTGTTAATGAATGAGAGGTCAAATTTATTATTTTTATAAGTTGGGAAATTAACACAAACTATCCTCTACTCTGCTGCACATTCTCATAGAAATTAGGGGGAAGAGAAGAATTTGATACCTCCTTGGTCATACGTGTTCTAGCTGGGCAATGGTTAAATAACTTTGGAAGGAAACTAAACAGACTGGTAAACATGCACTGAAGGGCACTGCATAGGTGGTTTTTTTTTGAAATTGTGAAGAAAAGGTTTATGAGCTAAACTAATTTTATAAAAGTGAGATACTGCAGTTGTGTAGGTTAAGGACTGTTTAAATAATTTTAAAAATAGTCAAAATGAATAATTTTCTGCAAACAGAACACTTCAGAATTCACCTGACTCTTTAAGAGGGTTTTAAAGTGGTAATTAAGTGTTTGAGAAGAGCTATAATACTTGGGGGATTATTTTACACATGAAGAGAGTCCTATTTACTGTACATCAGTCAAATAGGCATAATTTTGAAATTTAAGGAAGTTATTAGAGAAAGGTGATGATTGCCAAAGCTCCTCAACATGCCATCAAGAGAAATATTCAAGATATCATGTAATATCATTTGATTTTAGTAGAAAGTAGAGTGGTATAGAGGATTAACCTCTGCCAAGGGAGAAGTTTGGCCATGCACTGTAATGAAAACAGCTGCCCAAAATGAACAATGGCACTGATTTGTGAAGTTTCCTTCCTGACTATGTTTGTATGGCACAGCACAGAGCTGCAGAGAGAGGCTGCAGTGAGACTTGAGCATCCTGTCAAGGACTGTGAAAGCAAAGTATCTGTGTTAGCATGGCACTATCAAGGTTAATGAGTGCTTCTCAGCACACAATGTAAGACTCAGTGCAGTTATAAACACAGCAGCATTGTGCTCTCTGTCTGTGCTGGCCAGGTCTTTTTGCAATGCTCTGAGCTGAGTTTACAGATGTGCACCTTGGAAGAGACATGCAGTGCCCTCAGCAGTGACTGGCTGCTGTTGTGTGTGGTTTTGCATGCAATCCATAGGAATAATGGGACTATTTTTTGTGAACATACAAAAATAAAGAAACCAGTGTATTTATAGCACTTGCAACTAACATTCCAAGTTAATACAGAGAAGTGTATTCTAACTTCAATGATTTAATGAGAAATCCAACATATTATATATTCTGTAAGTGTTCTGTCCTGTTCTAAGCAGTATGAGATGCTTCAGAACCCTCTCCTAATGGCTGATTATTTTTTATTTAGAATTTCAAAAGTCTGTTTGCATATTATTTGATTTCTGAGTGCTTTGATCTGTTTGTCCGGAATTTCCAGAATTTTTACACAGGATACAGATATGTCTGAATCCCTGCTGCTCATGATGTCAACTGGTAATGGTAAGTACATGAGGAGACGGTGTTAAATGAAATAGAATCTGAATTTTTGATTGGAAAATTGTTTTATTTCCTTATTTCTGTGCTGTTGCTGTCTGAGACAGCAGCTCAGCAGCTTTGATTTGACAGCCACAATTATGAAATTGGAATGCCAAAGAGAATTTTTTGTTTCAAAGAGTTAAATACCAATTAGTGTTAGAGCTACATTATTGCATATCTCTACACAAAGAAACATTGCATTTCCATAAAAACTCATTGGAAAAGAAAAAAGTTTGAAATATGTTTCAATCACAGTGATTTCTCATGGCTTGTGTATGTTTTTAACAATTTTAAGTGGCACATGCAGATTGTTTATTCCTGTGCTGATTTGTAGCATAGGAAAATGGCTTTAAGACTAATTGGCCATCAATGAGAATTTGTACATTACATCTAAATTTATCTTTTATAAAATGAATAAACATGGAAAATTTCCAGAACACTAAATTGCACCACATAACTTGCAAAATAAAAGAAGTGTAGATCAGAATTTAAGTAAGCTACACATTTTTTGTTGGATGGCTCTGAGAAGATCAGTGGTTAACAACATGTAGTCAGTGGTAATAGAAATAAAAACATGTTTAGTCATCTTCCTAGGCCTAATTAGGGGATGAATACCTGAGAGAAAAGAAAAAACATAGTCTGGAATGCAATTATATAGGAAATTTAATCTTATGTCTGACTGCAAAGCTTTGTATGTTTGTATGCAGTTTGTAGGATTAAAGTTGAAAGAGAAATATTCCTGTATTCTTTATCCCTGATTCATCCTTGTTAGTATTTTTTCTTTCTTTTTCTTTTCTCTGCAGTTTCATGATAAAATAATTCTTCAAAATGGGCTTGGATTTAATCCTCTCTATCTGCGTCTTGCCTTCTGCATTTTGGCAGGTTTGAAAACCACAGTCAGGTATGAATTTCTCTTTGAAACCTTTCTTCTCTGTTCATATTGCCAATTCATTTGCAGGACCCTTGAGCAGTAGTTTGCATTGGTATGCATATGAAATCTTACAATGAAGTTTAAATATTTATCAGCAAAAGTTGCATAGGTGTAACAGTGGAACTTTTGCTAGTATTTCTCTCACATACAGAAGGAAGTTTGGGATTATTGACTGGTATATCAGTAGTGTTAGAATCAGGCTGTGTCAGGCAGTCTTCTTTCACTGTCCCCAGAAACACACAGCAAAGATGTTTGGTAGTCACAGCCTTGGCAGTTAGGAAAGCAAACAATGCAGTGTTGTCTAATGCCATGGAGTGTTTCACTAATTAAGTAAACATTTCTCTGCACTGTTATTGTGTGATGGTGCATTTAGATTTGTAATTGCTTTTCCCTCAACTGCTGCATGATGCCTTGTTTTTGCATAATATCACCTAAATCATGCAACTACAATTGTATGATTTTATCAGGCCATTGTTTTCCGAAATCAAAGTAGTGCTAATGTGTATTCATGCCGAATTTGGTTGAGTGGGTATGCTCATGTCTTTCTAGAAGGATGGTAACTTTGTGATTTTCTTACACATCCAAACCAGAAAGGCCTTATAGAGGAATTTAGGGAGACCAGCAGTCAATGCCCTTTCCTTTCCCTACTTGTTGCCTTTTTGTCTTTTAATTTTATTTTTCAATCAGTAAAACATTGTTTTAGCTGTTAGCAGGTGATGGAGTGAAATCAGAATCCTGCTGAATGAAAACCAAAAAGTGATCCTGGAATAAGAAACCAGAAAACCAATGGTAATGAAAAGTCAAGAAACATGACCAGGGAGATTTAACAAGCTATCACAATGATAGGGTTTAGGCATTATAGTCTGTAAGCAGCAATCTCAAAGTAAATTTTATGTCAGTTTGAAAAATCATATATTTTAAAAAATTCTCTGCTGTTGATGCTGATTATCATTCTGTGGCAGTACTTGGGGGAAAAAGGCAGAAAAATTAAATCAAAACCTTCTACTTTTATGTTAAGCATAGATTCTGATATAATCCAACAGGTCATGCTGGGATGAAGTGTACTGAAGTAAATGCCATGAGATATTTAAAAAAGATGCATTTACATCAGAATAAGACTTGCTATTCAAAATGCTCTGCAGTGCCTGTAAGATGGCTTAAACACTGATATTGAATTTGTGGTGTAAGGATCTTATATGTAATTTTGGACTCTTAATGATCAGAAGTAGCAGATAGATCATTCCAAATGGTATTGTGTATGGTGTTGATGGAAACCACTGTAACCCTCTAAAAAAACAAAATGATTCCTTTGTTGTTCTGTGTGTATGGGGATCCCCTACAAATCAGCTTGACGTCATAAAATCAAGTTGTGAGGCAATTAATATGTATGCATTCAAATTGACCAATGATATCACTCTAACTAAAGTAGAACTTCTGTAAAAGCATCATCATACCCATAGTCCTCTTGTTTTATTTACTCGGAGATGATAATGTAATATATGTGGTTTTCTAAAGCAAAAAAGAAATTAAAATCCCTCAATGCTCACACTACTATTTAGAAAGAGAAGAAACCTCAAAAAACCCTCCATAAATTCAGAACTCTCCATTCATTAAAAGCTGAAAAGGTTAAAAAAGTAAGCTATGGACATTGAGTGTTACACTCCCAGGCTGGAGGTAACACTTTGTGACTTCCCTCTAACGTGTACAGCACAATACAGCAGCTCCTGTGTTGAGTTACTAGCACATTGTATTCATTCTGACAAAGGAGTGAGAAAATGTAATGGCATTTAATCTTTGATTTGCACTGGACTCTGAAACAAATCCATATTTACTAATTCTACATTGCCTATGTTTGCAAACTGAGAAAAATGCAGTAGAGGACAAATAGCACAACAAATAGCTTGGTGAAACTATCCTCTCAGTGCAGAGGAGTGCCAGTGCCAATGTGGTTGTTATGTATATACCTATCAGTCCTGCCTTCCTTTTCCTTTCTTCTTCTTCTTTTTCTTTCTGCTACAAAATTATCCATTTGACAACTTCTTGATTTCCAAGTTGGAGCTCTAAATCTCTGTTACAGTTGCTTTTAAATATGTAGAAATTGAACTGATGTTTCTATAAATTGTGAAAAAAGACAGAACCAAAAATCTTTCTGCCGACGCCATATGAATCTGATCTATATGCCTGGATAAATTTTGAAATGTAATAAAGCCCTAAATTCCCTAAATTCATGTGGGAACCTAAAAACTTTAACAGTGGGCCCTGAGGATGTCAGAAACTATTAGCATAATGTGACAAAGAAATTCACATTCAAGGTATCTGAATTTTTAAGCCATCTTCAAGTTTAGCAGGGAGAACAACCTACTTGTTTTAGTAAGAATATTTATTTGACTAAAACTGGGCACACCGGATAAAGCTGTATTAAAGATAGAATTGCAATTTACATGTGGAATCCATTATGGTGACATAATACTTATTTACTGTTTGAGGTCATCATATAATTCTAAAAAATAAAGCAATATAAATAAAATCTTTAGAGCTTAATGGATAATGGAACATCTAATTTACTGACTGTTGTCACAGGGTAATGCTATAAATCTTTACGCTTCAATTTAATTTAGGACACAGAAGAAATCCATTTACAAGCACTTAAGCTGCGTTAGGATGTTGGTTGTACTTGCTTGGTGATTTCCTTAGGATTTACCACAATGGCCTGAGTTATAGAAATACTATTTCAAGTTAAGGGAAAAACTGACCTGGGTTCAAGCTGAAAACAAATGTTCTGACAGCTCAAGTTTAACTCATCTGTCAGTATCTCCAAGTTCTTCACAAGAAACAAAGCAATGTTTTTTTACTGTTGGTTTTTAATCTTCAACAGATACATGTATACGGGGAGTAGGAGAAAGAAGCTAGAGTAAGAGAGGGGAAAAGCCCTAAATGAGAGACTGATTAGCAACATGGAATCTGAGCTTTAACTGTGAGTAATGGAAACAGGCAGCTTCCTGAATGGAAATTCTATACCAAGAAACAGTTCTGTCTACATGGAACTCAAGATGGTGTTTGACAATAGTGGCCCCACACTTTAAGTATGATAGGATGGGTATGGTGACCAATTATTGCTATTTGGATTAGATAAGAAATAGCAAATTTACTTAAAGGAAATTGTCAAAAGGTCTGGTGCAGTTAGAAGTTGTTATCTAGTAACTCAAATAGAAAAAAGATGACAGGTGGTTTGCCATAGTTGAGAAACATAAGAAATAACTACTCTTTTCACTGCACATATGAATAAATTACAAAATGCATTTTAATTCAGACTGGTAGCTAGGAAGGATGCACAACCAGTCTTCATAGTAGAAAAAGACATCTATCTTATCCATCATTCATTGTGGACTAACAGTGTTTTGTCACACTGTGCATGATCAGTACACCCTCATTTTCCAGAAGTAGGAAAACTTCGAGAGGCTTTGTTCTGGCTCTGTATTTATGCATATATCCTACCAACATTATTTGCTACCTCTGAAATACTGTATAAACATTAATTAATTATTCCTTGTCATAAATCTGTGAAATAGATCATTATTTTCAACATTTCCAACACCATCGTTTTTGCCATGGGTAAAATTGAAAATTAGAGACTTTTAAAGGCAATAATTACATTTTTGTTTTTTCTACTTGAATTATTTTCTGGGGACTGGTTTGGTTTAAACAGCAGTGGTAAAATGTCCATTTCTCTTCTGTAAGAGATCTTCCAGGGATAAGCATAATCTGAAAATGTGAAGAACATGAAGATAATTTTTCCCACTCCATGACAGCTCATGACACTATCAGTTGTATTATTATTATTATATAAAGGAAGGCATTTCTTGTGTCAGAGGGAGTGCTTTGTAGAAAACAATCACAGCTGACATGAAACATACATATAATATCTTTGAAGTCATGGCCAGCTTTTCCAAATGAAGCCCATGAAACTCCTTGGGACATTGAGAATTTGGGACCAACCCTCCCAATCTGCATCAAACAATTGCACTGAGACCTGGTAAGAATGGTACTCAGATTTTTAGCTTTAGCTACTTTACCTGCTACTACAAGTCTAGTGTTCCAAGCTAGTACATCTGACAAGCTTGAAATTAAAAGACACTTTGCAGAAGAGATATTATTAATTTATAATTGGAAATACAGGGACCCAAAATTGTAGTTGAAGATCTGTACTAACTCGGCCACAGATGAAATACAAGCAGTGGACTCTGAAATGATTGTTCACTATCTGAGTTTTAAATGTTCTTGTTTGCTGGGAGGATTTTATGGGAATTTTAAATAGAATTTGAATAGCTGAAAATCTAGATAATTATATTTAAAAGAAAATTCTTACATCGGAGATTGCCTCAATGCATTGAATGCTCTGCTCTACATAGCTTATTTGGTTAGTTTAATTGTAAAGTGGAGAAAATATTTTGTTTGTGCTGTAGCTATCAAACAGAAATGAAAGATGGAAAGGGCGTATTAGGTCACCTTGAGGCCAAATTCACAGGTGCTGGAAGCTGGTATAATTCCACTGATGTCAATTCCCATTCTTTTCACTTGGAACTGCAGATGCTCAGCACCCCTGAAATCCCTGATGTGTGTTCAGATTGTTCTTTTTATTACAACACAGTTTTTGGTGCACAGTCCTCTACATTTTTGCTCATTATTATGGTGACAAATTGGCTAACAAAAACATTCCTGTTCTACTGCATGTTTTCACCTCTAGCATATTTAGCAGGTTTAGTCTTTGGCAACTAAGTGCAAGTAGAATGATGCTTCCACCTTTTACACCAGGAAGCCAGGAGTCAAACCAGCAGAATCTGTAATGCATTTACAGAGGTGTAAAATACCAACCTGGTTTCAAGGCTGGAGTGTTTTGATTGTGAAGGAATGAAGTGAAAATGTGGCACAAAAGAAAAATGCTTCGCAGAAACCATCAATAAGTAATGACTTTTTAAAAAAAAATTCCAGTTAATTTGGATTCATTGCCACCGAGATATACTTCAAAGAATGCTCTAAGCAGAAATTTTAAGAATAAGTGTTGACAGATTTCTATATATTATATATGGAAATTATAATTTAAATATAATTAATAAATTATAAATTTATCTATTTACTATTTTTTCCAATTCTTCAAATTTTTTTCATTTTTCTGAATTGTCATCTAGAGGATTTATGAAAGGGTGCGAAGTCAGAGTAGTATAGGGTAGAATTAAGCAGTCAGAAAGGGATATTTTAGAAAATGTTAAATGTATTTTAAATAACTAGCAAGTGGAATAGTTTCTAGGGTAGAGTTGCTGCTTAGAGTCATAGTACAGCAGTAACTTAGACAGTGAGATGGAGAAATCACTTACACTTGTTTCTACTCTGAGTTCCAAGGAAAAATGTGGTTACTATAGCAACTGCCACATTACACTTATGCAGTCTTTGGAATAGATTAAATTGCTGAAAACCTCAAGGTTTTGTTTGACTCTGTTGAGAACTGCAGCTAAATGTACTGAAGTTACTTAATCAAAGGTATGTTAGTGTGCATATTCTTACATGTTACTTACTGAAACTTTGGCTTGTTACTTTAGCTTAGTTTCTTTTTCTTTTTTTTTGGTAGCATATACTAATTCAAAATAACTGTGTCATGTTCATTTATTGTTTAGGTGGAAACCATTTGGCTATATGTACATATAAGATAGACACTGAATTTGTGAAACATTATAAAAAATTCCTGCCATGAGGTATAGCCAAGAGATTTAGAAAATCAAAGTACTGGTTAGTCTAGGAAGTTTGTTTGGAAACCATCCTAAGATTCTATAAAAAATTAATCATTAATCACTATGGCAGCAGAAAGCAAGTTGTGTTTTGTTTTTGGTGGAAATTCACTCTGTGGGCTCAGTGCAGTTCGTCAACAATTGCAGATAAAGTCATCTAACATACTTCCATTATTTGAACAATACTTCATGCTTTATGTTAAAAGTGCTTAAATGCAGTGATTTGGAGGAGTGATGATTTATGCCTTCCTGATATATTTAAACACTTCAAAAGTTTAATGACCTGAGAGGCAGGGAAATTTTGCTGCAAATATTCTTTGGATGGTGTTCATGCAGAACAAAATACAAAATAAACATAGGGTGGGGCTGTAGAAATCAACATCTTCCTTTGAGCAGCTGAGATGCCACAACATGTCGTGCTGTGCTAAGAAAACTATAGATAGTTTTGCACTGTAGGCCTTTGGTGCCTCCCTAAGTTCTGACAGAGAAAGTAGGTACTGTAGTAGCATTGTAGTATTGAAGAATTTGAAACTGAAATCCTGGAATTATAAGCACTTGTATATTGTAGTAGATGTTTTTGTTCATTTTGGTCCATTTCTTCTGTTCTAGGGAGTTAATATTTTAGCACTGTGGTTGCTGTTGATTCTTCCCCCTGCTTAATGGACACTTTTTGTTTTCTCCTGCTGCCTCTGTTCTGGGCTTGCCCTGCTGGGGCAGGGAGTGAAGCACTGGCAGAGTCAGGGTTCTGGGTTGCTTTGGTGCTGGTTTTGTTCCACTGGGGCATGGAAAACTCTGCCTGCTTTGCATGTTTACTTATTTCTCCTTCTCGATTAGATTTCCCAAAGTCTTGAGTATGTGGCAGCCTCTCCAGAATGCATGATTCTGGGCATGGTTCTTCTAAAGGTCAGGGTTTTCACCTACCTCCTTACTGGTCACCTACTATCCTTCCCTTTCTAAATTTAACTCTTCCTTTAGAGCTAATTTTTCATTTTAACATGTTTCCTTCACAAATCCTGACAGCCTCTAAAGCTTTACTTTGTTCAGATGTTCTATCTTTATTTTATCTTTTCTACCCAGCATTTCTTATTGATTTATTTACCTGTTTGGTGGTTATTTGGTGACATGACTGTGTGGTGCTTTATTTTCTGTTCATTGCTCAAAGTTTAGACTGTGCTTTCTTCCACCCTTCAAGGTAATTCCTGTTTTTCTTTGAGAGGACACAGAAGTCTGATGCTGAAACATTAGCAAATCTTTTGTAATGAGTGACAGTTATTTAATTTACTTTCTGTACCTGATACAATAGCTCTTACAGCTTATTTGAATATGTCATTTGGTATTTTACATAGAAGTGCTGCATCAGTTTCTTTGTAACATCCAAGCAAGGATTAGATTTAGCACCAGGTTATCTAGGATTGCAGTTATTGGCTCTATGTGTTTATGAAATACATTATCATAAATATTCATGATTTCTTGTGTGTATTTGATATCAGTTTGCAATGTTAATCCTGCCTCAGGACCAACTTCCATCATGACAAGTACAAGAAATGTATTCTTCTTGCCTACTTCGTGAGCTTCATAAATTAAAACCTTTGAAATACACACAATGTAATTTGCCTTGCTTTGTCTCCTATGGTATTTGTCTCAATACCTTGCCGTTGAATTTTCATAGGAGCTACATTTTCTTCCTTGTCAGGTAACCTGGGTTCTGTCTTTGTTGTAAACTGTGACTTTATTCTTTTGTTGCCCACCTCATTTTACCACCTTTGAAAGCTGGTTCCTGTGCTGCCACTTCCATGGCAAAACACATCCTTGTGCTGTGCTGGAGATGGTTAGACTCCAAGTGATTATTTGAAGGTGAGACACTGTTCTTGTTTAGAGTGCTAGGGAAATTAAAAGAAGAGAAAAATGGTTTCTAGACAGAAGGAGGCTGTCTTCCACTCTTTTCACTGTAAATCCGGCTGAAAGCAAAGCAGGTATAAAACTGCAGCACACTGTGGGAAACTATTCCCTGTATGCTTCATTCACTTGTGTTGGTTTGTTGTTATTTATTTTTTCTCCCAAGCTTCTCCCTCTTAGTCAATATTAAAATCTGGGTTTGGCTATAGTAATACTGTTATATATTCATGTGAAAATGTGTGACATCCAGCTTAGTTTGCTGAGGATGACTTTCTGAGCAGACACAGGGATGCAGCTGAGAATTACAATTAGATGAACATTTCTGCTCGGTTTTCTTGATTATAGGCGTCAAACGTATTTTTATCTGTATTTCCATTAATTCAATTTTTGATCAGTTCCCATAACCAGATAGTTTTGAAATGAAGGATAATTTTTAGTACATAAAATACTTGAAGAAAAATGCCTACTTACTACTTTTATATTGATGATAGATTCTCAATATCAAATGAGAACAGTTTACCATTAAGAAGTCCTACAATCTTGTCTATCCCAGTTTTCATTCACTCTTAGCAAGATTCATACTTGTCAGGACCTGTCAGCTCTTTAACAATTTACTTCCTGTTTTTTACAGTAAAAACTTAGCTCATTGTTTATCCTGCAAAACGCATTTTGCTCCCTTGCCTTGCTAAAATTATCCAGGTTTTGTTTGCTACTGTTTTTTCATTTCTAAATGCGTCTGTAGATGCAACAGTTGAGAAAACAATTAGACATTCCAAGTGACTTTCAGAAAGAGTCTAGGTTATTAACAGGGCAAAGCACATCTTGGTACACAGTGGGATGAGGATTTGGGCTGTTTAAAGGTGTCTTCTGTGAGAACAGCCTCTGGCTGTCCCTGTGTTGCTCAGAGTCAGTTTTTGCTCTGAAATGGACCCACCACTAGTCAAAGCTGATCAGAACAGCCACGTTGTGGTGTCTCTGTGTAAATGTACTTTTGAAAGAGTAAAAAATGCTGCACAGCAGCTGTGGAAAAGAGGACTGAGACATGAGAAAAAAATGTTGAAACAACCCTGCAGACACCAAGGTCAGTGTAGGAAGGGGAGTAGCTGTTAACAGGTGTCAGAGCAGAGATCCCCCTGCATCCCAAGGAGTGGAACATGGTAATGCAGGTTAAGCCCCTGCAGCCCATGGGATGCATGGGTGGAGCAGATGTGCTGCAAACTGCAGCCCATGGAGGGTCCAAGGCTGGGGGAAGTGCTTATGCCATAAAGGAAGCTGCAGCCCAGGTGGAGCCCATGCGGAGTAGGTTTGCTGGAAGGAACTATGGACTGTAGAGAACCCACACTGGAGCAGTCTGTTCCTGAAGGACTGTGCTGTGTGCACAAACCCACGTTGGAGCACTTCAGAAGCAACTTCAGTCCATAGGAAGGAGGTCAACAAAGGTCCTAGCCAGATGCCACAAATGGATGTTTTTCTCTGTGGTTTGTGGCTTCTTGGTACCTGTGATAGATTAGATCTCACTTAAAATTAGCTGTTAAAATCTGTGACTCTTTAAAGGACCTGTTTCAGGGTTGATCAAAATATACAGCGGCTGTTGAAGAGCCATTCAAACTGTACAGAAAAAAATAATAAAATGGTCAGAGAAACAGGGTGATTTCTGCTGTGGAAGGGATTACAGGAAGGCAAACATCTGTAGTGAACTTGGGTGAGGAAAGCCTTCAGCCCTGTGTGCCAAGAGCTATGTGAAGGATGTCAGTAAAATTAAAAACCCCATTCATTCAGAGTAAAAGACTAGAGAGGTATTACCAAGCAATAGCAAAGTGCATATGCTACTTGGGAAAAGGCTTTCTTAACAGTTGCATGGAGACCTAGTATGTGACAGAGTTTAGAATTTCTTTTTGGAATAGCATCCCATCTTTTTGGTGTAGGACTTAATCCATGTCTTGTGGCCAAGCTCCTGCTATTGTTTCCTAATTCTGGGGTCATCTTTTGCAGTCCCATTGTATCTTCCCATTGTTTTGTGTTTTTAAACAAAGATGAACACCTGTTCTGCCAATGCTAATGGCTGTGAGCTCATACTGTGTTTTAATCATCTCTGACTAGGAAAATCATTCAGGCTGCAGGTTTTCCTTCACATTTATGCTTATTGGAAAGACTAAATACTTCTTCTCACATTCAGGCAAGGAACTTGAAAATGCTGCACTGTCTTGCTGACAGCATTGCTGTCCTAGAATCTTTTAGCATCATTGTAAATATCAGCATGAATATACAGAAATTACTTTAACTGAGCATGCTTTTTGAGTAGGAAGAAATCACAGGTTTTCACATAGAGAGGTGCCAACCTACTCCAGTGTCAGTAGTGATTTTCCTTCTGTCTTTCACAGGAATACCTAGTAGTGAAAACTGTGAGTTAAAGACTGATTGATCTGCCAGGTCTTCCTTCACAGAGCTCCTGAATGATCCCTCCATCTCTATGCAAAATGACATTTGAATAACTGCTTTTCATTTGTTTTGAGTTTTTCGATGTGTACAGATTAGATGAGTATTAGGATGTCCAAATTAATCATACAGGGAGATAGGGGAGACTAGTTATTTACATAACTCAGACTCCTAAGTAGAAAGACATCTCCTTCCCCATTTCTCTGTAAGTTCAGTCCCTGTCCCTTGTATTCCTTGTCCCATTCACATCAAATTCAAAAAATTATTGTCCCCCTCAAAGTGAGTGAGAAACTTTGTAAGTATCCAGTTTCACTGAGGCCACTAAATTGATACACACTGGACCTAAATCCCTAAATCATCCATGGCATAATTCTGTTGCCATTAACTGGGATAGGTGTGCAAGTTGGTGGGGTGTAAACAAAAGGTTTGTTCAGTTCATAATGTGTAATACTTTCATCTTGGAATGTTAATGTTTTGTTTCTGTGTGGTTTTTACAATGGAAGGCATTGCAATAAAGCCTTTCATACACAAAATACTGCAACAGGTATTTGCAGTTAGATAATAATATATGGTATGTAATATAATAATGCATTTCAAAGTAGAAGAGAAAGAATGAAGTAGACTTAATTAAAAAAGGTTCATCTTTCAGCAGGAGCAAATGTTTGCTTTCTCACTATCACTTTCTGTGGATTTCTTTTGGATGTTTTTCCTAGTTTTCTTATTTTTAGGAGTCATGCTAGTTCTATTGTATTAATACCATAAACCTCAAAAAAGCAAAACAAATTTCACCAAAGACAAAATTCACATGGAAAGTATTTTTGGTGAGATTTTTAGGTCAATGTTATAACTTGTTTTATTTTAGAGCTTTTCAAGTAGATGCTGCAAGGATTATTTTATAATGCAAACATTTCCCCTTCTTTTCCCAAACTGATTTTATTCAAGTTGGATTTGCTTCTGTATTTTAGGGATGTACAGAAATCATGGATGCAGTCCTGATCTGTTTGAGTGATATCATTGATTATTTTTAGTGGTTTCTAAAAAAGGTTTTATCAAGGTTTCTTACTATATTTAAACCTCTGCCAACTATGTGCAAACAAAACACTGGAGTTTTTGACTGAGGGGGCCCAACAGCCTAATGTGATTTTCACATGCATACACGAAAAGCAAGTCATAAAATTATAGGAGGGAATGATGGAGAGAAAAATAAGGAAAGTTATGTTTGAGACTAAATGAAATTACTCAGAGCATTGTGATTCTAGAAGAAACTAAATGATGCTGTAATTAGATCAAGCCAAAACATTTCATGAGAAAGGCTTTTAAACCCACAAAACATATTGATTTATTATCTTAATGCATTTGATAAATAGCTTCAGAAAAAATAAAAGCAAACATGATTCAACAAAGCAAACATATTTTATTCCCTCTCCCAAAATAAGAAAAATGTGATATTTAGCTTTACACCAAATGAAATTTTGAGATTAAACTCCCCCAGTTAAAAAATCCAACCCAAACAAAGCATTCTATTTTAATTGACTGGAATGTTTAGGCTAAGCAAATGCCATCACAGGAGGGCAGCCTAAAAAAGAGACAGGAATTTATTATAAAGAACTGTAGTCATATCCAGAGGTGGGATATGGTAATTTGTGACATTTATGCTCTTTCTTCTTCCTAGTCATTGGTGCCTCTGGGTGTGCACTGAAAAGAATGCAAGAAGAGTCTACCAATATGGGTAAGTAAGTGAAAAAACCCAAGCTGTCTAAGGTCAAATGTGTAGGACCAATATTGTGAGGATGTGTTTTTTTGTTAAAAAATATTTCAGGGTATAGTCAGATCTATGTGGATCAGAGTTTATACGATGAGATTAATACAAAAACTACATTCTATCCGAAGTATATTTTCCCATAAACTTATTTTCATGCAAATTTAAACTGTTATGGGAGATTTGAGCTCTTTGTCTATATGAAAGCTGGTAGTTTAGAGAAATTGTTCTGAAAGTCATGATTACATGTTACTAGGATGTGAGGCACTGACAATGTAGTCAGAAAGGTTTTCTCTGTCTAAAGCAGATAGAAGATGTATCATGGTTCTATAGATTTTAGAATTATAAGAAAGCGAATAAGAAAAGAAGTGGATGGCTAACAGATCTTTGTTTGTTTGTTTAGAAAAAAAAGGCTAAAAATGTTATCCAGTGCTGGACTCAAATTTATTGCTGCTCTGATTCAGCTGTTAAGAAACCCACTTATCCACAATACAAGGTGACACCGTAATGCATTTATAATATTCTGTGCTACCATTATGCTACCAAGTTTTGAATGCTAATGGGGTTATCTCTTGTTGGCTCAATACAATGTACGTGTACATTGCATAGTTAATACTATGTGTAGTGATTCTCTTGTATTTTCAAATGCCACTTGTTTGTAATCAGAAAGGATTTCCTATTTATGTGCATTTCCTGGCAACTGCTGGTTTGGTTTTTTTTGTTGTTGTTGTTTTTGTTTTGCTTTTTTGCTTACTGAGAATTGATTTATTCAAAAGCTGTCATCTAAGTTCATCCCTTGACCGGTCTGACTGATCCAAGTAGATCTAGTTGTTCCACATGTCACTTCAATCCCTCGTGAAGAAAATTGTCTTGACCAAAGAAGACAGTAGAAAATTTCAGTAACTTAGAGATGCTAAGTGAGCAACAAAAAAGCAAATGAAATTCAGTGTTAATAAATACATACTGAAGTTAATATTAAACCTAGTGGTGCACTTTGCAGAATTCTAAATCAAGAGTATTGCTTGAAGAAAGGGAGAAAAATAATCATAAGCAGTTCGGTGCACAGCTACAATCAGGACAGTTAGCACGATTTTGGGACATATATGAAGTAGAGAGAAGAATAATAAGAGATTAGTATAATACTTTTGCGAGTCCATAGTGGGAGTTCTTGTATAGCATGGTGTGCAGGGCTTTCCACCACATCTCAGAGAGATATTAACCATCTATATGTGGCTTCAGAGAAGGACAATAACATTTATAGAGAATTTGGAACACCTCTCATGAAAGAAAATTGGGAGTGTTTTCCTTGGAAAGAAAATGAGTAAGTGGGGACGCAATAAAATATACAGAATATTGAATACCGTAGAAAGATTAGGAACAATTTTTCCACCTCTTTTATAATACAAGGCAAAAGAGGCATTAATGAGAACATTTATTTACTTATATTTAGAATAATAGAGATGTAGGACAGGATGTGGCCTTCCTTGAATAATTATGCAATAAATATCTTCACATAAAACCTAGGCAGCTTTAGGGAAACCTATTCCACAAGGACTCAGACCTGCAGAGACACAGATCCACATGCTGTACAGAAAACAGTTTAGGGATATATGTAATAAAGATGGTAAATTGAAAGCTGATATTTTTTCCTCCATGCATAAAGTGATTAGATGGGAGGACTATAGTGCAACAGAAAGCAATAGGACCAAACATTTAGCAAAACTAGAAAGAGTATGTTCATGCATCTTTATAATTTTAATCATGCTATACAAAGTCATTACAATTAATTATAAGAACTTAGTAATCCATCCTATGTCTCATTTCAGAGCTTAAATTTATGTCTAATGATACAAGAAGATGAAACTTTGTGTAGATTGATGTAGATAATTTTTACTCTGGAATGATTTTATGCTTTCCTGTGAAACAATTGCATTGGATGTTCTAAGAGATCACTAAGATTTGATGAACCTTGGTGTGATCTAATATTTTGATTAAAATGTTTCTATATTAGTAAATACATTGCATCTAGCTCTGGTAAAGCAGAGTTATGAAGCAAGATGCTGAGAAGCAGAGTGTTAAGCTTCCATCATTAGATAGCTAAATTGGTTCAAACAGGGAAGGCATTCCTGATGCTAAGGAATTTTAGCCTTGCACATGACTTGTGTGTGGGGCTGTGACTTGCTTAGAGAAAGCTGGTACTTAAAGGGCTTAAAGTGTTATTCAGCATATTTTAACTGACTATAAAAAATGTTTTAGGCAGAACCAATTTTTACTGAGCATCCATTTCAGTAAAAAGTAAATTGAATTTTTGCTTTGCTCCTTATTTTTGATATTAGTTTCAAAGTATCTTGACAAGCATATGCAAAAAAATGGAGGATCAGACTCTTGTATTCATTAGAAACAATTCCTGTTAAAGAAGTGATATAAATGTATATGAGACATTTTAAAGGCTGTTTAATACTATAGCTTGCAATATTGTGAATGAAAACCTCTTGGCTGCTGAAAAGCATGTTTGAGCTGTGTGGAAAGCTGTAGATTGTTTCTTAAGAAGTACAACATAGAATTTGTTTTGGTTTTTGCATACTTAACATATTAAAATCTCACACTAAACATCTTCTTGCTGAAAGTATGCATGTGGAAAAAATTAATGATGGGTAAGCTGGTGTGTAAACTTAGAATGCATTAAAACTTGTGCACTGTGTTCATTTATTTACCCTACAGTACACATACAGGCATACTTTGTTTTTATCAAGACTTGTCACAAATTCAGAAGCAGTGTATTCAAATATGTATCACAGATAATTCCACTGAATTTTTTCCAATGACATTTTTGCATGTTCATAGATTTGATTAGGGGGCTTTGAGGATAGACCATATCTCTTGAAAAACAAATGCAGAACATATGACACCTATTTTAGCTTTTTCAGCATATAGAGAAAATACTCTGGGTTCAGTAATACTATTCATGACATCAAGAATATTCCAGTTTCTCTGGTACACAGGGTAAAATGAGCCAAAAAAGAGAGATGCTGTTTTAAGGAAAACAGGATGCAATTTCATCAGTGTTTCTAGAACATTAGATCATACAAAGCTGTGAATAAGAAACTTCGCTTCCCAGTTGGCAACCTATTGATTAAAAGAGCAGTTCACTAATGAAATAACTAGAAGAAGCCAAAGCCAAAAAAGCCTGCACAACCACATATGCTGACTTTGTTTAAAAATGAGCATGTTTGCACAGGAACACCTGGACTTTGCTGGTTGAGGGAAAATGGCTTTACCTTCACTTGATTTATTTTTTAGCCCTCTGTAATATATTATGTAGCATTATAACTAGCATAGTATTTAGGCAGAATCTTTAATCAGACCCAATTATACTGTTTCAACATAACTCTGAGGTGTAGCTGTGTTTCCAAGCATTTGTATGCTACATCTGCAGGTAGTTGACTATTTCTTCTCGGCAAGAAGAGTTGAGGATACTGTATAATTTGTGAGAAGTTCATTTACATAGCAATAAAGAGAAATTTGACTTGTGTTGAGGCCATTCATGCCATCAGTTTTGCTCTGTACTGTCTTTGGTTAACTAGGAGGTTCTATCTCACCTTGACAGATTTTTTTGCTCAATTGTCACACCTTTGTTGAGTCTTACATGGACTTTGACAACTTGAACAGAAAGCTTTGGAAAGTCTGTGAACTTACAGGGCTGTTTATACACCTGCATGTTTTCTTAAATGACTCTGTTTCCATCTCTCTGTCTAGACTTCCTGTTAAGCATTGACAAAAAGATACTTTAGGCTTGCACATAGACAGACGTATTCCCAAGTCTGCTGTAGCTATGTTCTCTTGATTGTCCAGATTGTGAAATAGGGAGCAGGCAGCTGGGGCTCTTGTGTGCCTGGATGTGACCCAAATGTGTGCCAGGAAATGCTACTGGATGCTGAAGTTTAAGCTTAGCTCATGCCACTCACCTGAAGCTCCAGGATAATAAACATGCTCTGACACAATAAAACAGTGTAAGGCTTATGTGTTCAGGAACTTAAGCTTGTAACTATGGGATGATTTTCCTGTACAGATTGCAAAATGATCCACCACCTCTGAGCTGGGATGCAGCTGGACAGCCATGATAGAACTGTGCAGCTGTGCTGGCTCTCTGTTGTCAAATGATACAAAGTGCGTGCTGTATTGATTAATTCATGTTTTCTCTAAGTGGACCATATATTTCTGTGTCCTTTCCTCCCTAAAATAAATACATGGCAATATGCTTATATTTATACATTGAAAGTACTTTGAGAATTGTATTAAATGAAGTGCTTGTGTACATTGCCTTCTCTGGCAAGAGAGCAGATGCTAATCAGGTCACTTAATGCACTGAAGAGCATGATAAAAAAAGCTAAGCACAATTTCTCTATCACTAACATGGAAAGGGGTAATGGCCGTAGCATTTATGTCCAGGGATTTTAAATGGCAAAGATAAAATGCTCCATTTTCATTTCTGTGGAAGAAATCTAGCATTTTCATTTCCTTCTCACACATCAGTATTGTATTCAGTGATAAATACTACAATGGGAAGATAATTATTCTAAGGGCTTAGTTCTAAAAAGACTTTTGGGGGTAGAGGGAGGAGGATTTTTTAGCCATTTTAGAGATGAGTTATGCAACAGAAAGCTAGAAATCTTTGTTGTTGATTTCAGTGTGCTCATGAGCTGGGATTAATGTTCTTTGTGCTTGCTGATGTAGACAAACACACAGTAGTTCTAAATTTATACTGCATGTACTGGAATCAAGCTCGCCTTTTCATTTAAATGCCATTATGAACAGGAGGAATTTTTTATATCTAATGACTCCTAAAATGGCACACACTGATGGGGGAGACTAGAAAAATAACAAGGTAAATAAAGAAGATACTTAGCTACAGTATATAGCAACCGTAAACATCAATCCTGTTGTTTGAGACCTAGCAGAGTTAACTTTTGTGAATTAGATATAGGGGATTTGTTTTAATGGCTCTATATGTGTAGATACAGACAAATACATAGATTTGTGTGTGTGCCATTCACCAGGCACTCTGACTATTTCTTTTGCTGAGAGAGATTACAGAGCCTACATTCAGAAAATTAAAAGGAACTGTGTACAGGAATATGTAAAAACACTGGCAGAAACTGGTATGCCACAAAGCTGTGGTGATAATACTGTTTTAAAATGTGCACTAGTGGGGACACAGAGATAATTTCCATAACTACTGCATCATCTTATGCCTCTAAGAGGAACAGTTGTGGAATACAAAGTAGAGGCTTCTTATTAAGTGTTTTGATGACAAGAAGGCAATATTTTATATTAAGTATGAAAAGGAAACATCTGGAAAGTAGCTTGAGGTAAAGCACTTCCTTCCTTCTCATTTTAGTAATTTGAATAATGAAAAAACCCGTAACCAACTGAAAACCCAACCTTTAGCCACAAGTACTGTCTTTGAAAATGGCATGAAAGCACAGGTAATCACATAAATTTATACAGAGTTTCCCGGGTCATGGTACTTTTTTGTCATTGTGTAAAGGAAATTCTTTGGAACTCATATAAGAAAAATATTCCAAATGACTGTTTCATATTAATGGGGCAGAAGACAGAAAAGTATCTGTGCTAAGTTCTCTTTTAATCCTCAGAATATAAAACAAGTTTACCTAGGTTTAAATCCTGAATAACTGACTTCTATTGAAATGCATATTACATAGATGGCCACCCTACCATTATTGCCATGCAAGAAAGAACATTTGTGAAATTGATGTAATGACAAAACTAACAGGAAAGAAATGTGAAACGCAGAAAGCAAAATCTAGAGCATTTAGATACTGTGTAGCTACCTAATTTTGTAGCTGACATTAAAAATCCTATTCTGATTTTTTTTGTTTAAAGTATGACACATAACGAGCTACTTACATAACCAGTACCTATCCCTTTTGCTTCCTTTCTAAAAGGACAAAATAAGCATTATAATGACAATGGGTTATGACAGCTTCAGGGTCATATGACTTTTATTTTGCCAAGGGGAGGAGAGTCTGGAACTCACATCCTGGGTGACTGTCTTTGCATGCTCATTTGGCTGCCTTTTAAAGCATGGCTGCCTTTTAAAGCAGCTGTTAGTGTGACAAGGTGTGTTTCCTACTTATTTTTCAGTTCAGGCCTGGATGATCTTTCACATACACTCCAGAGAACTCTGAACAAGTTGCTGGTTTTCAATAGGTGTCACAGTGCATTTACACTGCATGTATCCACTGAAGGAAATACCACTGTTGCTTAATTAGCCTGAGTGTACTGTTTTATACAAGTTATGATTACAGAAAGAATTTGATGTCATTAAATGGGAGGTGAATATAAAAACATGAGATGTGTTTTCATTAAATGTTAAGTGTTTCAATTGCTGTAAGCTGCATCCAACTATGAAAAAATATTATGTCTTGCAGTGGCTTCTAACAATAGGATAATGGATGAAATTTTATTTCCTTATAACACAAGAAGCTGTGAAGTCCATTGCAGTTCAGTTACATTTGTAATAGGACATATGTTCAAGAAAAGCGAATTTTGACAGTGTTATGATCACTTCTAAGAGTTAGTGTCTTTGCAGCAAGATTTTCAGAGAGATTACTTCAAGTTAGCATTAGTCTTGCTCAGTGAACTGAATTATCATTTGCGTTTGGAGTGTGTGAGTTGAGTTGCTGGAGTTCTTCCCCAGAGTCATCCAAAAGACACAGCTTGTACACTCCAAGATTTCTCTGTGATTGGAGCCAAAGTATAGCACTTAATCCTCTCAAAGCAGGCTCCTAAATTCAAAGCACTAATGCAGATGCACCCCTATTGCCCCCATCCAGTACAGTAACTCTAAGCAGCCCAACTTTAAAAAAATACTTACATGTGATCAAGGCTTGTTTAGGCACATCTCAGCTAGCTTCAATTGCTCCTGTTTGGTACCAAACCAGAGAAACTTCCTTACACAAGCACAGCAGAACTCTTTTGCACTTAGGGAATCTGGCTCTATTGAAGTCTGTATCACTATACCTTTAAAGAGAAGTGTCACAGTGCCTGTACACACTGCAGTGAGCCTCCTACACTGGCAGAATGACTTCACAGGTGTAGAAATGAAGAGTATTTGATTTAACCCCATAAAATGAAAAATTATATGTTTGTTTCTGTAACTTTGTAAATTAGTGACTAAAACCAGAACTGGAGATGGTTTCTCTGACACTGCTGCTGGAATAAGCTGTAGAATGTAATTTATACATTGCACCACATGAAACAAAAACTCCTAAAGATCCTAAAAACTAGCTGTGAGATGAGCTCTCTAGGGAGCAAATAATCACCTCATTGACAGTACTGAGCTGTATTAATATGCACCAGAAGTGATGCTAGCAGTTTCTGGAGAGCAAATTATGATATTTCTTTTTCTCACATCCTGCAGGAGTCTCTTCATTGGCAAATAAAATGGACCTTATTAAGCTGAGACATATCTCTTTGAACTAGAGTAACTGTAGCAGCATCTACACATGTTTCAATTTCCTCATTAGGAATACAAAAAAATAGAGTTGCCTTTTTTTTTTTTTTAATGCTTTTTTCATCTTATAAAAAACCTAACATGATTATTTCTTCTAGTTTTTCTTTGGATTTTATTTTAAGGGAAGAGAATGTAAGGATAAGCTTTGGTTTAACTTGTTAGTAGGTTTTAAAATAAATGGCTTATCATATATATATATGTGAGTGTAAAATTGTTTGAGGCTTTATTTTGCAAGATTTTTCATTACCTTTGCTTTTTTATAGGAGGAAACGTTAATCTTCATTGGTAAACCATACCAGGTTTGCTAACAGAGTGTGCAAACAGAGTGGCTGCTATTTTTTAGGGTATGTTTTAAAGACAACTTCAAGGTGAAATGTACAGAAAACAAGCTGTGCTATAGTGGTGTGGTTTGATGTTCACATGGCTGGAGATCTTATTTACTGCTACTTGCTTCCTTCCAACTGCTTTTAAATCACTGTTGTGGTTCCCTTAGTGTCTTGCCTTGTTTCCATTTGCTCTTGACATGACTTTAGGATGAAATGGAGCCAAAAGGAAGACCAGAAGTGCATTGCTATAAAGATGTTCCTATGTGGAGTCAAAGACCAAAAATGTGGAGCTAGATAGAGAAATATCCAAAAGGCTTAGAAAGCTCTATTTTGTTATATATTTCTGAGAGAACAGGCATAACTGGGAACAAAGCCATTTGTAAGAGGGAAAGGTGTAAATATGGCAACATGTGGCTTTCCTCAAGTACCTGTACTCTAGCATGCAGAGCTTGGTTAACATGAAAGGTCTGTGAGTCCATGCACTTCCATAAGCCTGCAAATGTCAAAATCACAACAATCAGGTGCAATACTATGCACAATTTAGACACTTCCATGAGTGTTTATAGCCTATCTAGGAAAATTAGGAGGAGGGAAGCTGTGGTAGAGTCCTCTCCCATGAAACTGGAAGTGTGCTTGTCTGATGATTGATACTGGGGATACCATGCTGGGGGTGTGCTGCAGGCCACCTGACCGAAAGGAGATGAGGGTGTACAAAAGCAGCTAACAGTAGGTTGATGCCTGAACATCCTTATCTATTTTGTGGGATTTTAACATTCCAGACATATTCTGGAAGTGCAGCAATATGCAGTCAATTCAAGAAAATATTGCACTGCATATTGGCTGCTTCTCAGTGCCAATACTGGAGGGGTCAGACAGTATAATGGTGTGCTGCTGTGACCTGCTGTTCACAGGTATCCCAGGTCAGAATCTGAAGGAAAGCTGGAAAGATGCAGAGCAGAGCTGGGACTCTTGCCTTCAGGAACCAGATTTCAATCTGTTCTGGCAATTTCTTTCCTCAAGTTTCAAAATGTTAGGCAAAATTCCCACTGGAAGCTGCCACAAAGGATAGACAGTGCTTAAGCAAAATTGTTTTTTAAAGAAAACTTACCTAGAATTCAAAAATTAACTCTCTTCCATTTGCACAGGAAGATGAGAAGTTTTGGCAGAAGAGTAATTTGGCTGGCAGGGTGCTTCTGGATGAAAGGAAACACAAGAACACACAAGAAGTGAAAAACCAGGCAACAAAGGAGGAATACAAAGAGAATTGCTTGAGCATTTGGAGCAAAATCAGAAAGACCAAAGCACAGCTGCAGATAAAAATACTGAGGCACAAAAGGGGTAACGGGAGAATATTCTAGTGTCAATGGGATGCTCAGGGAAAATGTGGGTCCATCAATGAGTGTAGGAGAAACAGATGGGTCAGAAAAGGCTGAATGACTCCGTGTCTTTTTTGGCCTCTGTCTTCACAAGCAAAATTTTCAGTACCAGAAAAACTGGGGGTGGGGAGGACAACAGGTTGGAGGAGCAACAGGTTAGGAGCTGCTTAGAGAAACTGAATGCATTCGAAACCTTGGACCATATTAGATTCACCTGAGGGTGCTGAAAGGTTGGCTGAGGTGATGCAATTAGATAAGGTTGCCAAATTTAGTTCTGCTAATGATTTTCTGGCTTGTAAAGCTGTTGCCAGGAGTACTTGGATTGACACAGCCAAGGACAAGGCTGATAGTCCACACGAGAATAAATGGCCAATGACAAAATATCAGGCAAGCTGTGTAACTTAGGTGAGGGGTTTCCAGGGAAGAAATAATTGCATATCGCAGAATGTGAGAAATAAGTGCATTCTGAAAAACCATTTACACTGCCATAAAAAAGAAAAAAGTTTTATTTGTGCCCAGCCTAATAAATTTAAAGGATGTGCATTGTGCTGAATATTCTCACGAGGCCAGCAGTTAAACGCTTTCTCAGTAACTATGGCTTCATGAATAAAGTGTTAGGAATTTCTATTTTGGCCTTTCTGTAGACCAGCAAAAATACTTGCTGTAGGGCAGCAGCTAAATGTTCATAAGAGATTATTATTATTTTCTTCACAAGAAAGCTTTTATATTTTTCCTGAAATTATCACTCAAACTTGGTCTAGCAATCTATCTAGTCAGGACTTGATCCTAAAGTACTCTTGTCTTCATGTTGATGTCTTTGAATTATTTTGGAAAATTTAGACTGTAGTGCTAATGCAACCATCAACTTCAGTGGTGCGGGGTACATATCTTGTTTGCTTTCTGGATTATTGGATCCTGCCTGACATACATCTTGTCAGGAGTGCTGAAATTCCTCCAACAGTGTATTCATGGTTTTAACTGAATGACCAGCTATCAGCTGTTTGGCTTGACCATGTCCCTATTACTCTTTCATAGATATTGATCTAACTCAGTGCTAATGGATTTTGATTGTGCAAACACCTGGGGATTCTCAGATTTGAACTAGAATAGGAGCATTTATGCATGAAGAAAAATATCTGCTGTTCACTATTTATTGAATCAGCCAGAGAACATAAGAAACAAACAAAAAAAAAGTGAAGCAGATGAACAATTACTCACTGCAGATAGAGTGAAATTGGATTTCCTTGACTGATAAAGAAAAAATGTATTTAAAATTATTAGAAACGTGGTAAAAGTATTTGCCAAAAATGACACATTTACTGACTTTGATTGTTAGGTTCTCCTTGCTAGATTTTGGCTGGGCAGGTATATTAATATTATGTCCTCCAGGTGGTAGGCATAGTTGTATTCCCTTCACTCTCAATAATAAAGAATATATAAATTTGCTTTTAGGAGTACATAACATGTTCCATATCAGATAATAATTTTACTGTAGATAAAATTGAATGTCAAATTCCTGGAGCAAGTTTCTGAAGCAAACATCTCTATTTTATAATTTTTCTAGATATTTTTCTGAAAGGGTGTCCATGCTGGTCTTGGACATGGCAATGCCTGTAGTGATTTCCCTGTTTTGTTGTGGAGGGAATGAAGGTTTATTAGATAGAGTGAAAGAGGTGAAAGCAGAATAGCAAAGCAGAGAGAAAGACTTCTGAAGGAAAGTCTCAGTGTCTAAAAATGAAGAGCATCATTTAAGTGCCACTCTCCTTTCTGCCCTTTTGTCATTCTCTCTTTCCTTCACATTTCAAGATACGTTTCACATTCCCATCTATTCTTGTGTCGACTCCTTTGCTTCCAGCCACGTGCCTTCACTTGCTGCATGGAGGGCACTGTATGAAGACCAGACTGTATCTAGTTTATGATACGTACTTTAGGGTTTAGCAAACATTTTTCCACCCAGACTTACACAGGGCTGACCAATTAAGTCAATACCTTGATGGATCCAATAAAAGGTGTATCTAGTTACAAAAACAGAGTTGGTTACTGTGGTTAATCTGGGTTACAACCTAATAGCTAATAGTATTTCTCCTCCAGGCTTGGGATACAAATATATTTTGCCTTTCCTCTAAGACAGTTCCATGACCATTAGGAAATCTCTACACAGCTCTCATGGTTGTGTTGGTACTTCTGTTTCTGCAACTGCTTAGTGAACCCAAGTAGCGCACTGACTCACCTTGTAAGCCAAAATCTCTGTATTTAAGGCTTCCCCTTCTGCATCAAGTATTGCTCTACAGATCCATAGTCCAGTGAAGGAGAAAAGAGTAATGGGAATGAGAACCTGGCAGTGTGGGAGAGGGGATTCAAGTCTCACTTTAAGATCCAGCTATGACCTCAGCCCTTCTGGATCTAGTTTTTATCTGTTTGCTCCATTTAGCTATATTATAAATCTGTGTCTACAAGCAGCACTCTGAAGCCAATGCAGTACAGTTAAATATTTCTAATTAATCAGTATCTAAAAAATAACTAGAACATTTAAAAAACCCCCAACATGCAAGTGTCTGATCCTAAACAGATTGATTGAATATCTCAGTGCACTCTTGACACCTGTGAAGATATTTTTGTGTGGCTCACAGGACCTTTCAACTATTTTGTGAAACACATGTACGTCCTCCTGTCTGCTGCTTTTGCTCTGCAGCTTGGTAATAGTCCCTGGTGAATTTTTCAGCATCTTGATAGCTGTTAGTTATAGTTTCTTTTATTAAACTTGTTGTAAGTACAATTAGTGGCTCACTAACTCTTGGCATAGGGCATACATTATATTTTGGCATATCTCCTTTTCTTGCCTTCCTAGAGGACTGAATTCATGGCTTCTTAGTGATACAAAATGCTTCCTGAGTTTTATCCATCATAAACAGAGCATTAGTTAGGTAATCCATAGCTAGGGTCAGCTAACAGATTTATTAACAGATTCATTAACTTGCAGACACCTGACTGAGAAAAATGACTGGACTGTAGAAATATGATCACTCAGCTTATTATTTTGAGGCACTATATCTTAAATTCAAGTACCAAGGACAGAATCAGCATATTTAGTAGATTTTTTTGGGTGCCATTTTCTCCTTTTTATTTGCCATTGTTTCTTTTTTATAGTAAGATGATGCTTTTTTAGCCAAAGCATGAAATGAAGTCACAGCATCTCATTTGACAGGGAGGGAAATTAAATAGAAAGATCCACGTGATCACATGCATATCTACACAATTATGGTTTTATACACTCTCTTTAGTGTCTTAAGTTTTTAGAGCAAAGGAGATAAGACAGGTTTTTGATTCTATGAAGGTGAAAAGGAGACACAATATTGAGAGGGATATTGAAGAATCAAACAAATTACTAAAATTAGGAGAAAGGAGTGGAAAAAATATTTCACAAAAAGTGAGAAAGAAGAAATGGAGATGACAACTGAGAATTAAAGGAAAATCACTTTAGGAATGCAGTTACTGCTTCTGAGCTCAAAATTAAACAGCAAAAGGAAACTATTGCACTAGTAGGAAATAGATGGAAGGGAAAAGAGCTTGAAAAAGAGAACAAGGGAAGTTTTTGTTTTTATTTTCCATGCCTGGCTGGTATTCCCTGGAAAGTGTTATTATCTTCTGTATGATTCTTGGATGATTTGGCCGATTTTGTTTATTGTTTTCTCTTCCCTTTGTAATGACTCCTAAGTGAGCAGAACCTGTCAAAATGGAGGTAATGAGAAACTGTGAGAGATGACAGCTGCCATGGATCCTGTATTTACCACATCCAGGGAGTGCTGAAAGGGAAGCTAAACACCTCTGAAGTAACCAGTCACTTGACATTGCTATGCAGTTGTATATCAAAGATCTTAGCCCTAGTAAGCTTCAGTATAACTGGCCAGCAGCTGGTCCCAGCCACAGGGTCACTCTTCTGCTTCTCCTTCATGTCAGCAGTGACTGTGATGTCTAAGGGCATTTTTGAGGGCTGTTGTCCCCAGTATCACTCCAGTTCAGTGATTACAGTTCTGGGCATTGTGATGATGCAGCGTGAAACAGAGAAGCTGGGGATGCTTTAAAGAACTGACGCAGATGGGATGCTGCAGAGAACTGGCACACAGGCTAGTGTAAAGAGTTAAATGTGTACAGGACTGCCAGGCAATGAGAGACACATTGAAATACTATGCTTCCTGTGAGAGAAAAGTCACATAAGCAATGTTTAATTTAAGTGCTGCTGAACTCAGCAAATAGGTGTTCTACATATCACTTTCCATGCTTCCAGATCTTTAATTCACTGATGGTTTCTGCACTCTCTTGACCTGCTGTAATAATCACTGCTTCACCTATCCAAGTGGCTGACTTGCTCCATGGGGGGAAAAGCCAAGACTCAGAAGTCCCCAGCTGGCTGCTCTATACAGGACTCCAAATTCAGCATTCAGAGATTTTTGGTTGCTGCAGCAATTTTGCTATTGTGCTTCTAATTGTTTCATTCCAGAGGGGATATGCAATGTGTCAAAAGATGAAAATATTAATAGAGACTATCATGTATCGTTCTCTACAAGTAGCTTCTTTTTGCAAAGGACAAAGTTATGAACTGATAAACTGAGGGTTAGGATTAAATCAGCCATTTTTATGGAGATAACTTCAGAGAAATACAGCTCTTCCTAGTGCTGATCAACTGCTGATCCTACTCTAACTTGTAATGAAAGGATTAGATGACAAGTGTCACCAGCATTATTTCTGATGCTAAGAGATTGCTAACAATGTGATAGAAGTCTGCTGTGAATATTGCATGAGGAAGGTTATCTATAGCATAAGTTGAGCAGGGAACTTGCTTTTTTGTACCCTGACAGCATAATTACAAATGCTTCTTGCTCCTTACACGTGTCAGCTCTCTGCTCCTGCTGTTATTTGATGAAGTAGTGTAGTGTGCTACACAAATCTGTCATGGTCCTTCTTGACCTAGAAAAGTCTGAGACTGGATGATCCAAAGTCATGTAAAATCAATGCTTTTTCTCCCCAGAGAATATTGCCAGACTTTGGGTACTGCTCAAATAAATAGATAACATGGGGATTAACTTCTCTTAAATGGGTTAGCAAAAGAATTATTTGAAATAAAAGCAAAGCAGTGGGTAGCCCGACACTTATTATCTATTTCAGCCCCTGACATGAAAATTCTTGTTGCCTCAACTTACCCACTTCTGTTTGACAAATGCCTCATTGAGGAGTTGCTCAGCTAGTGCAGCTGAGTGGTTGGGAAGATTTTCATAGATACTTGACAAAAGATGCAATACAACTTTAAAGTGTTGTTATTGTGGTTTTGCTCACAGCTTTATGAATATTGTAGAAAAATTTTTATTAGTTCTGTTTGGTAGAGATAAGAAATCATTCACAGCTGGTAATAGCTTTTATGAGTGTGCTTGTTTTAGTTGGGGTAGAATTAATTTTATCCATAGTAGCTAGAGTGGGGCTATGTTTGGGATTTCTGATGAAAACATTATTGATAACAGAATGTTGCTTTAGCCATTGCTGAGCCATGTTTGCACAGGGTCAAGGCCTTTTCTGCTTCTCACTCCACCCCATCAGTGGGGAGACTGAGAGTACACAACACGTTGGGGAGGGACACAGCTGGGACAGCTGATCCAAACTGACCCAAGGGCTGTTCCCTGTGGCATCAGGCTCATCGTATGCTGCTGAGAGAAAGAAGAAAGAAGAGGGGATGTTTGGAGTGATGACATTTGTCTTCCCAAGTCACCATTATCAGAGGTAATTTTTCCTGATTTCCTGCAGTTGGCTGAACACCTGCCTGCCCATGGGAAAGACTGAATTAATTCCTTGTTTTGCTTTGCTTGTGTGAGCAGGTAAACCGTCTTTATTTCAATCCAGGAATTTTTGTCACTTCTGGTCTTGTGATCCTCTCCCCCATCACACTGAAGGGGGCTGAGTGAGTGGCTATGTGGCACTTTGTTGCAGCCTGGGGTTAAACCATATTAACAAGTAGTCTTGCTAGCTTGCCATTTTGTTTAAAAATACCTTTGGAGTTTTTTCCTCTACTTTTATCATTTATTTAATTTGATCCATTCTAGTCTCTGCACTTGAATTTCCTGCATGATTAATTCTATAATATTAAAACTGTGATGAAATGCAAACTTTATAAAATTGACGGATAATTATGTTTCTTATGTTAGTCAGCGAAACGAATGATGAAAAAAACACTATGGCCGGATCAAAACCATTAAATAATTTAAAATGAGGACTTCAGAATCAGGTTAGAAGAATTATATTGAAAATAATGGTTATCTTGCTTTATAAGCTTTCTGATGTGTCCTATCTTTTGCAGGGCTTTTTTCTTGAGAATGTTAAGCACATATTTGTAGTTAATTTGCTGATACTATGTGCATGAGCTATTACTTTTCTTAACTTCAAATTGTGCAGTTCATTCTTTTCATTCCTAAAAGGATAAAGGCTGGGATTTTCCAAAGGAGCTTAGAAAATTTAGGTCTAAATTTTAAAAGGTGCCTGAAGATTCACATAGATGCTAAGGGGATTTTTCAGAAGCATTCAGCTTTGTATTAGAAGAAATATAAATGGGTATTGAAATTCTTGAAAATCATGCTGGGTTTGTATCAGTAGCCTTTAATTCCTACAGGTATTAAAATTGCCTTCTTTGCCTATGTCTATTTTAGTAAGTAGTGCAACACAGCACTACAGAGCAGATTTGTAGAGCAAAATGCTGAGAAGCTGACATTCACATTTTTAGTTTTGGAGTGTTTGTCTGCAGAAGAGCACTAGTCCTGTCCCATAAACTAAATTCAAATTAGCAGATGGAGCACGTTAAATATGTCAGAGAATCCCAGAATGGTTTAGAAGGAATGCCGGGAAGTCCTCTAGTCCAAAGTGCAGCCCAGTGAATCTGCTGAGTGCTGCACTCCTCTCCCAGTGAGGAGTGCTGTAGAAGTCCAGCCTGGACCTCCCAAGCTGGAGCTTCTGTTATTTTTGGCTGCATCTTGTGTTACTGTTCTTGTGCTTGTATAGCATCTCTACCAAGGTAACTTTGGCTCTGTGTTTTGTTTCCTGTCCAAGCTGTGAGCACTAGTATAGAAGCACATGAAGCAGGATTGTGCATTTGCAGCCCTTTCCTAGGCAGACTTTTCCCATATATACTGCTTTACATACTGCTTTCTAGCTTGCTGCTTTCTGGATCTGAGCCCCTAGTTCAAAGCTGTCCTCGACAGATCACCTTGTCTGTCTCCTGGTCCACTTTGAAGAAAGAAAACAAAGCCTTGCTGGTGACTCAGGCATGCATCTGGTTGTTCTTCTGCCCTCTACCCCTCTATCTTCTATATAGCAAAAATAAAGATATTGTATAATTCATGACTGTCCATACAGGGATATTATAGCAGTTACATACTGCTCCAGGTACCTTAAATTTCAGTTTTGTCCTGCAAAGTATAGCAAGTCAATTAGAATTGCCTTAAGCTTCTACTTTATTATTATGGTTATCAGATACTGGGTGCACAATCTGGTTATGGTGAAGTAAGATTTAATTTTCCAGGCTGTCAGCTTACTGCTTGGGTACATTACCTTATACTACTGTGAAGTAAAATTTGTCCTTTCCATGGATTAGTTGCCTTTTTCAAGTTCCTCTCTGAGTTTGGCCCACAAAATCTTGTTGGAATGTTCATTGCCACAAGGAAATATAGCAGGGTTGGAAAAAGTGCTTTGCTCTTGTGGAAGCTCTGCTGTTTTTTCCCCCATCAAGCTTTACTTTTGTTTTTATATGGTTTTGTCCTTAATTAGGCTCTTAATTACTTTCTCTGAAACCACAGAGAAAGTGGTTTGTAATTTTTTACATTGCTTTGTAATTCCCCTGATCTCCTGTGACTTCTTATTTTAAATATAGATGGTGTTTTATGTGAACAGATTGTTATCCTCAAAAATAATTGCTGTTGTAAAGCCTGTATTTTGCATCCTTTTCTATATCAACGCTGCTTCAAACTTTATTTCATTCAAGTTTTTGAAGCCAGTTAAGTCCTGTAGCCCGGAAAATGTCACATATATTGACTGTTTTTCTGGTTTTGTGCTATATTCTTTGCAGTTCTGTACTCATTGGAAAAAAGAAAAAAATACTATCCTTTTTCCATTAGCACTGTTCCATTTATGGTCACCACTGGAATAAAGAAAACAATTTCTCCCACAAAGAAAGTGGGAAGAAATAGGCAAGTGGATCAGCAGCAGCAGCCAACCTGGGGAAGGCAGAATCTCTGGTATGCCTTTTCACAGGATGGAAGGGTGTACAAGGCTGTGTGCAGGAGAGGGTCTGATGCTTTAAGGATGTCTGGTCAAGGACCTTTCCAATGCCAGGGGATAATTGGAAAAGGAGGAAGCCATAAACAAGAACATAGAAGGACACAAAGCTGACGAACTAACCATGAGGGAGGCAGTGATGGGAGCCAAAGCTGATCAATCACACTAATTGATGGGGACCTGTGAAAGTGTCAGAGTGTTTATTCCAGGGAGTTAATGTAGGTGTCTGATCAGGGACCTTCTCTGTTGGGAATCCAAGGGAAAAAGGAGGAAGCCAGAAACCAAACCAAGACACAGACCTGATAAAGCAAACATGGAGACAGTGACAACACTCACACTAATTGTGGGTTATCAAAGAATCACAGATGCCACTTCCAGGAAGGTCAACCTGGACTTTATAGCAGATAAAATTGTTAACTAGAGGAACTCTGGATCAGGAGCTTGCCAAGGATGAATAGATAAGTACAAACCCATAGGGAGCCTGCAGGGAAAGGAGATTGGTCACTTGTAAAATAGTGCAGGTCAGTACACTGCCTGACCAAGCCCTCTGCCTGATCTCTGTAGTATGTCCTATCTTCTTATGTCTTATTAAATCTTTTCTTAGCTCCCTCTGTGTCTGTGTGTGTTGCAAGGACTAAGTGCCAGTCACTGGTGAGGCCTGTGTGTGTTTCAGTGGGTTCTGTGCTGGTTGCTGGAGTCGGGCCAGGGGTGAGGGTGCCTGTGCTGGCAGCCACAGGAGCAGTGAGGCCTCTGTGCCATCTGCTGGAGTGCATGTGGGCCTTTAGCTTCCAGCCACTTGGACAGGAGCACTGTGTGTTCCCAGCTACTGGTGTGAGAGAGGAAAGGGAGGAGCTCAGCGCTGGCAGCTGAAGTGCCTGCGATCACATCCAGGATCACATCCAGGATCACATCCAGGATCCCATACAGGATCACATCCAGGATCCCATACAGGATCCCATACAGGATATCATCCAGGATCATGTCCAGGATCACATACAGGATCATATCCAGGATCACATCCAGGATCACGTCCAGGATTGCATACAGGATCATGTCCAGGATAACATCCAGGATCACATACAGGATCACATCCAGGATCACATCCAGGATCATATCCAGGATCCCATACAGGATTACATACAGGCTGGGATCACAGCCTGTGTGCCAGGTGCCAGCTGCTGCTCCATCTCCTCCAACCAGGTGTGTGTGTGAGGGGTGGGGATTTTGTTAGCAAACATCAATGTGGTCCAGACAGTGAGGAGGGGGCCTTGAGTCTGTGCTGGTACATCCAGGGAGGCTTGAAAATGTGAAGTGCACGAGGGATGAGTGTGTGAGCCTGTGTACTTGCTAGTGAGCATCAAGCTGGAGTAGCTGGCAAGTAGGGCACCTGGCACCTGGGTGCCCCAGGGAAGGGAGGATATGGGTATGCTTGTGGATCTAGAGATTGCCATGTGTCTGCCTCCTGTCTCTACCAGCTGAAGACAAGGAGGGCACTTGGCTGGCTTGTGTTTTATGACTTCTGTGTGTGCAGGACCTCATCTGTGGCAGGCAGCTTGTGTGACCAGCTGTGCCAGTGTCCTCTATGTGTGCATGTGTGTCCCTGGGACACGTGCAGCTTTGCTCCTAGTGGAAGCTGCAGTCAGGAAAGCAGCACCCATGTCCCTCAGGGGTCCCCAGGCACTGGGCTGGGCTCCAGCAGCTGGGCAAGAGGGATCTGGGCTGGAGCTGTGGTGGCAGCAAATCTAACATCACTTAGTAGAATCATATTTTCAGATACTGCATCATCCCTTATAAAGCCCTTTTAAAGCATTGTGGGCCAATCACAGATAGTAGCATGACCTTCCGTGGGAATACACATTCAGAGCTTCTGCCTCTCCTTTTATTAAATTGTGACATACCTGTTGGTCTGCACTGGACAAGAGAGAGTGAACTACAATTAAATTGATCAGAATATACATACTAACAGCCTGTGTCTGCTTGCCTGCTCCTTTACTTGCTCTCGAGTGCCTGAGCCCCTGCCATGCTCTGTCCTTCCAAGTGGGAACACAGGGTAGAGGCCTTGGCAGGCTCAGAGTGCAGCACTGGGCTGGTGCAACGTGATAAAAAATGTGGGGAAGAAGGAACATGGGCTGGGTGGGTGAGAAGGGAGGAATATATTACTTTATGATGTAGAGTGTGGGACTGGAGGGTGTAAAGGATAATGCATCTAAGTGGCAGTTTCAGTGAGAGGAGCAGGGATCTGGGGGCAGCCAGCTGAATATGGAAGCTTCTTTCAGGATCAAAGGCTGGCTACTGCCTAAAATAGCTCCAAATAAAAGCTGTGTCAAAAGCTGTGTTTTTAAGACATTTATTAGGTGCTTTTCAAATCTTACCCTTGTGAACAAATAGTTTTCAGCACATAGCTGCAAATGTTCAATGAACATGTTTTGCAGGTAGAATATAAAAATGTGAAGTTTGGAAATTCAAAAGTAAAGTACATGCTCCTGTCTCTCATCTTGATGGCTGGAAACTGATCTGTTACTGGGACTATGAAAAAATGCAAGATCATGTAAGTGTGTAGGTAGGTTCTCTGCCTGTGTAAGTTATTGACTGATTTCAATGATGTTTTGGCAGCTGATGACTGGTTGATGATCCAGAGATGTTTCTTTTTATGTGTTGGCATGAACTAATGGACCATGGCTGTCGTGTGAGTGAAGGTAGGCTTGCAGTTCTGTGGTTTACATAGTCTGATTTTTGCTCTGCATTTCCCTTTCAAGTGATCACTTATATAAAATATGAACTTGTTATAGTTGGTTTCTTTAAGAAGAAAAAAAGCAAATGTGTTTGAAGAGCCTACAGATCATTCTAGCTATCACCATGATACAAAATTAATAATTTTTAACAATATCTTCAGTGATGCATTGGAAATTACTATGTAATGCCATCTGGTTCAGGAAACTTTAGAAAAATAATAACCTGAATGAAGATGAGGATCGAAGAAAGTGCCAGTAGCTCTCCTGTTTTATTTCAGTTTCCTGTAATTTTATACAATAACATGTCTGATATTTTTATAAATATCTGTAGTGAAAAAAAAAAATCCCATATATTTCCTGGTAACTGAACTAAGGCTAGAATTTTTTTCTAAATCCCATTTCAGAGCACAACATTGATTTTATTTTGGATATATTTTTAAGATTGCTTTTGTAAATTATTTGTCCATAAAGGAGAAGTATAGAGCAATATGTCTTCTCCTATTTATGGATTCTACAGATGTGACACTGTACGTGGACCTTATTCAAATATTTCTATTGTTGCAGGAAAAAGTAATCCAAACCACTAGATATACATAAGAAATTGCCTTGGCAGGCAGAGCTGATTTTTTAGTGTTTATTGTTTTTTTTATCCAATGAGCACTTTATTCCAGGTTTTAAATCCCCTAGATGGCACTACAGAATGCAGTATTTAAATATTTCATACAATGCTATTAAATAGATGATGTTAAATAATTTTTCTCTTGAAAAATAAACATCTGTGAGTTGTTTAACAAAATGAAATAAAAGGCAAAACTTTTGTTTAATACATTCGTGGTATTTTGGCATGTCCTGATGTACAAAAAGTGGAACAGTATGCTAGACATGTGCCAGATCACACATCACCCTTTCTGCTCATGTGGTCCAGATGGTGGCTGTCAGTTTCAAATTCAGACTTGGGCCTCCAGGTCTGAATTGGAAAATAAGTGTGCTCAATCTAAAGGGATTAAAGATCAGGAAAGAAAACAAGAGTTTTTGTTTTGTGTTAGAAACATACTTGGCAATTGAACGCCATAAAATTGTCTATTGCAAAGAGTTGTTGTAAGAGATGTAAGAGATTTTAATATTTTAATTGGTATTTCAATTTCATGCTTTAGTTGCAGGTATCTTACATGCTGGACCTCATGGGAATCCTGATAGTTTGTATTGCCCCAGAGCATTTCTTTTGCAGTTGGTGTGTCATTGTCTGCAGTAAATACTTTACTGTACTGCTGAAAAGAGAGAAAAACATTGCCATCTGCAACTACAGCTTGCAAATTACAGCTTGCAATCGTCTGCTATTAAATAAAGACACTTTAACAATATTTTGGGTTTTAAATTAGAAATTTACATCACAAGATGCTGAAAATACTAGTCTTTTAATACAGCAATTTTTGTTTCTTTTTAACTAGGCCTCAACATGTATTGAATAGAATAAAAAAAAGGAAAGTAATACAAACCAGTGTTTACTTAAACAATAGCCACTGACAGCAAGAGAGACACAGATGGAAACCCAGTCGCTGGTATCTCAGTGGGAGGTTTCATTTGAGGACCTTGATGGGGATGTGATTGGACTGAACACTCTAATTTACATCATGGAGAATCTATCCTGATGCCTTTTTCATGATGCTGCTGTGCCAGACAAGATTTCCTGTGAGAAACTGGTCACATGCAGGGAGAAGAAAGGAAAGACTTTAGTCTGAATTAGAGGAAAGAGCAGAGTTTCAAGTACTGCAAATACAGGCTATCTTGTAATAGCCTGCTATTTTAGGGACACAGCGATGGCAGAACCATGCCTTTGCATTTTTATTTTTTTTTAAGAATGGTAAAGAGGAGAGAAGAGGAGCTATAGGGCATATTTGATGTGTGGTGCATATTGCCCTATAGGTTAAAGAAGGAACAGAATTGCATAATGTCCTGCCAGGAAATGGCCCAAAATGTCCTTTTTTTAATGTCACTTCATTTACAATGATAGAATGAAAGACTGGAGAGAAGTTGTCCATTATAATGAGTGCAGAGCTCATTCTTTCATCCAGGGAATCTTAGTGTCAGCAAAATATATGGAGAGATTCCTGACAGAAAAAGCCCTAGATGTAATGGAAAATGCCAGCAAAGAATTCTATGAGGTAAGCAGAGTTTTCTGTTAAATTCTACCAGATGGTCCACAAAGGCCTATAAAAGTGCTTTCCAGTTATAAATCTTAGAGAATTTTCCCTCCCAGGGCTAATCTTGTAATTGCTAATCAGCGAAAGCTACAAGTGCTTGCTTTATCTTTGAGTACACACAAAGATGTTTTACTTCTACTCTGCCTGGGCTTTTGGGGAAAGCAAATTCTTTATTATTGATGAGAAGGTAAATCTGCTGGGGCAGGTGGGGAATAGCATAAGATTCCTTGGGAAGTACAGCCAGAGCCTGCTTGAGCATTTAGAAACACAATGAGTGTTGCAGGGGATCCTTTTCTTCCACATACTTTTGTGATGCTCCTAATCTGCATATTCATTTTCTTACCCAGCTATCACAATAGAAATCTGTACAGTCTTTTGGCCAGGAACTAGGAATCCTTGTTTCCCCTCCATAATGACCCCTACCTTTTTTCCTGATGTTGAGCAAGTTCCTTAGGCTACTTTGGAACTGAGCTGTGGGTGTGTACTGTGGCATGGGCAACCTCCTGATCTCCTGGTTCCCCTGACTTGCAGGCAGTGGCAGAGGTACCCAGGGTAGCCAAATATGTGAGAGTGAGAGTAGAGGGATTGTGGTGCATATCCACATCTCCCAGCTGGGTAAATGTGCCTCCTCTATTTAGTCTTTTTTGTTTTGTATTCTCTATATCTCCTAACTATCTCATCCTATTTGTCTGAGGATCCTGGAATCCATTTTAAGACTGTTTTAGCCAGCACCATATAATTTGAGTCCCCTGTAATACTCTCTACATGAAGTCAGCAGCAGGAGTTATATCTCTAGTAGAAAGCCACTTAGTAGCTGCCACTTCCAGACTTACTGTAGTCCCTGATACCTGTCACTTATTCTGCAAACTCTTAGGATCAGGTTTATATCTCATCATTTGCCAATCTAAAGCTTAGCATAATCTCAACTTGCCTGTGTAGAGACAGTTACGATACAAATACTTTTCAAAATGCATCTTTTGTTATAGGAAATGTAAATTATTATCATCATTTAGGTCATTTTTTCTTAATCCTTTTTATTTTTTCTCTGATAAAAAGAACTGTTTCACAACAGTAGAGTATACAAATTTTCACAGTAAGAGAAGAAAAGGAAAAAGTTATTTTAATAAAAATTTAATCTTACTGAAATGTAGGCAGTTATACTCAAAGCACATTCTAGCCTCAGAACATTGTTATTTGTCAAAAGTTTGTGAAGTGCAATTCCTTCATTGCATATCATTCTCTTGGTGCCTGCTGAGTAGCTAAGAAATTTCAGTCATGATTCCAGCAAAACATGGCAAAACCTGCTTAGATTCTTTCAGTGATTTGCCAGCAAAAAGTGCTAGTGCAATTACTAACTTGCCTTTTTTAGACTGTTTAGTCTGATTAGTCATCCCTCTGATACTCATTATCATTCCACATTATAATTTCACGTAAGAACTGATGCCATACATACTGTTTAAATGTCAGATCGGTCTGCATTCAGTCTTGTGAGTCCTGTTCAGATGATTTTTGTATCTAACTCAACTGCTGTTTCAGCTCTGGTTTTCTGCTTCAGAAACCCAATCCAGAGGACACTGTTCTTGGCTTTTTATTAAAGGTTATTTATAGTGCCTTTTGGTGGCAAGGATTGGTGGATAGTGAATGGATTTCCATTTCTCTGCTGGTTATGGACTTCTATTTAATTTTAAAAGGTTTAAAAGGCTTTTTATTTATTTATTTATTTTTAATGATTGACCATACATCCTGTCACTAAAGTGTAACTGAACTCACTTTAATTTCTCATAACAAAATTGAGAGATGCCATTAATCTACTACTACTATTAGGAACAAAAATATAGGTGCTTATACCTTTGTTAATGAATGTTCAGTCTTTTCTGAACCACTGTTTCTGTATGAGAGCTATGCATATGTTTCTTAAACTGTGGAATAGCTATAATTTTTGAATATGCTTTTTAGAAGGCTGTGTTTAATACTGGAGACTTCATATAGTTCTCAGCTTGAATTAAATATATCCTTTTCTTTTTCAAGAAGAAAAGGCCATTTTCCCAGTTTTATTAGTAATATAATAATTATCTGTGGACTGTTGAAAAAAATGGGAATAAAATGTGAATGTTTACATTTGCACACATATAATTCTTATTACACAGCTTTTGACATGAATCCCTTGAGCTGGATGAAGGCCAGTTTATTTCCTAACCTATCATAGAACAGCTGGAGGCCATGTGTAACTGCAGACTTGCCAAATCCAACAATTCTGGCTCATGGGAATTTGGATCAGAGAGACTGTGGCAGTCCAAGACTGCTTCATAGAGAAGCATAATTTAGACATGGTCCCTGTAATCCTGTCAAAGACAGTCTGCAGATAGTCTGAAAAAAAATAAGGAGAATTTTCAAGAGATTAAGAAGTTCAATAAAAAGATAGGCATGCTGTATTGTGGAAAAGGACAGGTCTTTATTTTGAGTTTTGTGATGGAGTGAAGATTTTCCTGATGCTAAACTTAAAACTAGTGGGCATAAAACTGGATGTTCTCATCCCTGGTGACTCAGAAGCAGAGCGAGACATGATTGTTCTTAAAAAATTCTCAAGTTGTTTATTAGTTTGAATGTGTCTGGACAGGCACATAAGATGAAGTGTGTACAGTCTGTTTCATGCAAACTTTCAGAATGTGACCTTTATAAGTGTTTACTAGAATTTCGAAAATAGTAGAAAAGGTAATTTTTTGAATAGTTTTTGGAAGACATTACTTTGGGAGTTGAGATTCTTGGCAAACTTCAGTGCGTTGATACCACTGTCATAGACACTTCAGAAATAATGATAATACATCTAGCTTACACAGATACTGGCCCAAAGGGCTGGGTGTTATTGCCAAATTCTAAAGTGAGAATAGGGCTGTACAGATTCCCCATACAGCTTGTGTTTAATTTTACAGGCGACATTGTTTTAATTTTTCTAATGATCCCCAATATAGAAATTATGTTCTAATCAGTGCAAGAGTCCAAGAAATTTTGTGTACATGCCAGCAAAAGAATCTTCTAAATATGACATACTTTCACTTGTTGTATAGTAGTATAATTACCTACTGGAATAGTAGGTAGTATATATACCTAGTGGGGCTTGACTAGAAGATATTTTAGAAAGGTATATGCTACATTTTTACTATAGTACTGATACCCTCTAAGAAACAGGCACTAGTTCCAACAACCTGCCTTCTCTTGGAGGAAATCTTCTTATGGAAATTTCTATTTTTACCTGTCTTCTTCCTTAGACTTGGGCAGTCAGCTGCCTGGATAGTTTCACATGCCTGCAGCAGACACCCAGGCTCCTATTTTTCCATGATGCTACATCCTGAGAGCGAAAATTCTTCTAAGGGCAGGAACATTTGTGCATTTGGAGCACTCTCCGGGGGCATGGAGGCCACAGCTGCAAGGTTGGCAACAATGGCTGCAGCTCCAGAGGCTCCAACTGCTCCTTAGAGCAGCTGCCCAGAGTGCCAGGAGCTTGTTTTCTAGCCCTTTGAAACAGTGCTGCTCTCTTCCTGATACACTGGCTTGTGTGATGGAGTAGATGATTACTTGGGGAGTGGGTCCAGGTCCATGGATCACTTCCCTGTTGGAACACAAACCCTGTAATTCCCATTTTTTGCTGCAAACTACTTGGTGCTAAGGAACTTTTCCTGCTGAATCCAGGCTACTGTGTGAAAATAAATTGGTATCTCTGTTAAAGGAAACACTGGGAGAGAAGAGCTTGAATCTGTTGCCTAGAACTGAGAAAATCCATCTGGGATGAGGTAGACTTGAGATACTGTCCCTGACTGCAGATATGTTTATCCCTTTTAAACTAAATGAAGAACAGAAGCAGTATTACTGTCACCATCACAGTTTGTTTGTTTCTCTCTCCCTTCCATGTACTTTCAAAATGACCTCAGAAGGGGAAATGCAGTCCTGAGCTGTCAGCCCTGCCCTGTGGAGGAAGTGTTTTGTCCCATATCTGTGAGGCCAACTGAAGCTTCCTTCTGCCATGAGATCTTCCTGTTGCTGTGTGCCCACCTCTGTGTTACCCATCTCAGCCTTTGTGGCCCCAGAGTCAGCAGTCACCCCTAGTGTCTGCTATGAGTTTCTTCATGCAACTGCTGTGCAGAGTCACTTTTTCTGCTGCTCTGGTTTGAGCACCCTTAATGCAGTGTGGGACAGACAAGACCATATGCAACATCCTTAGTGACTTCAGTACTGCTTCTCCCTTAACAGTATCCTGGAGATAACCTTTGTTAGCCCAGGAAAAGAGGAAAAATGTACACGCCCCTTAAGTACAGCTATTATATTGGTATGCAGATCACATTTAAGTGCTGTGGGTTGTTAGGCAAAGATCTCCAACTACTTCAGTTGCACCGAAAGCAACAAAATTGCGATAACATAATATTCAACACCGGATACTTACACTGGTAGCAGAGCTCTTTCAGAGTTGACTCAAAGTGCTTCTTCAGAGTATCACAGAGTGCCATGTAGATCAAATTTTGATGGGAAATTTAAAGAAAAAAATATCCACTCCTGCACATTTCATGTTTGGCAATTAGCTCTTCTTTGCTATCACCTGAACTGCTCTAAGGCAGATGGCACTGTCTAGTCCCTGTCATCAACTGATGAACTTCAGCTGTCTCTAAAAGGTGCTATTTAAAGAGAGCTTCTGCAGGAAAAGAAAATATGACCCTGTTGTGCCAGTGATAAAAATCAGTGTATTGGCTAATTGTCAGACAGACTAGTGATCATACAGTGATGATGGGCACCTGTGCATTACTGGAAGTTAGTTACTGAATATAACCACTTCTCTTCTCTTCCTAGAGGGAGCAAAATAAATATGCTGCTATGTATTTTTGCTCAGAATGCAAATGGCCTCATCTACTATCAGGCCTTAACTTAATGGGAGTTTTCCCTTGTTAGAGAATTAGTTCCATGCTGATTTTGTGAATGGACTTTTCTTTTTTCCAAAAGACGTTTTATTTAATTTTTCTTTTGTCTTTGGGACTGACAGGGTCCCAAGGCAGAAAGTAAGGTCATGAATTACCTCCTCCTCTCATTTGGGTGCTAGAATTGCTTACTCTAATGCAGTGGAAAAAGACTTCTTGAAGATGATCCATTTGGCTTTTCTGTAAGAAATAGAATGAGAGGTGATTTACAAACTACAGAATATGTGTGGAACCTTGAGACTACCAGTCTCCAGATTATTACTTGATTTGTTTGCTTCAGTGAACAGTCCTAATCTCATACATAGACTTTTACTTCCTAACAGTGTCTTACTATCCAAAGATCATCTTACACTTTCCAGACAGTTCTGCTGCCTAAATATCAGTATGCTGAATAAGAGAGAAATACTCCAAGGCTGTCACTCTCAATGCTCAATAAGAGACAAGATCCCTGAGAACACTTTGCATCATGCAAAGAAATAATTTTTAAGACTATGTAATTAAAGTCTGGATTCTGGCACTCCACAGACTGAATTCTTTAGAGTCAGAAATAATTTGCAGATGTTTCTCATCTACATTGTGTCTGCAGTGGTTACAGCCAGAGGTCTCAGTCTGAATGTACTAGGCTTTACAAGAAAAATAGTGAATAAAGACATTTTATTTCTGAAGGACTTTTACTCGTGAGCTAGAAAACACTTCCTAAGAAGCAGGAAAATATTGAGTGTGTTCACAGTAAGCAGTTAATGTAGCAGAAGTTTTTTCCTCCTGCTGCTTAAGGACTGCAAGAGTGGAGTCAAAGCCATTCTCTATATACTTAAAAAATCTCAAAAACTATTATTTTGTTTGAAAATGTATTAATCTACATCTGTCTTAAAAAATACAAGAGGGATGCAGCTTTGACCAACATGTTTAGCTGCTAAACATTAATTTAGTACCATTTATTAAAGCACTTTGATTTATTATTATATTTAGTATTCTTTCCCTTGAACAGCTCAGACATTGTTATGAAGTTGGTGTGAAGCACAAATTTATATGATGTGAGACTGGATAGACTTTTTACCTAAAAATGTTTTATCACCTCTCTATCATTTTATACTTCCATAGTGGCTCAGCTTTATGTGGGATGAGACCTAGTTGCCCTGAAGAGGTCTTGAATGCAATGTGCTCTGCATCCTGCTTGCCTGCCATCCACAAACCTGAAATGCAGACTTGAGTGCAAGCAGTGTGCCTAGCAGCATACAGACTTACCTGGCACACTTCCATGATTTGGAAGGCATGAACAGGCTGTGCTTACAATTTTGCTTTGCATTTATTCTGAGTGTCTGGTTTTGAAGATAATTCTTAGGCAATTCCTGCCCCAAAGAGCAGTTTAGATCAGAGGCAGCAGATGATTTCAGTTATTCAGGAGACTAAAACTTTAAATTATTAAAAACTTAAACAGTAAAACTGGACACAAAGGGAAAATTCCATTCTTATTTCATCTGAAGGCTTTGAAGAAAGATAGTTTTAATATTAAGAGACAAATTTCCTTTCTAGAAGAATAGATGACTTCAGGTGTGGAAACTGAGCTCAAGTAGTGGCAGATGAATTATCCTGAGGCTGCTGTGGGGCATAGTTGCTTCTCAGGCAGGCAGACTCATTGTCTGGATTGTATTGGGAAATAAACATATTTGAGAAGATATTTCTAGAGCTGTGTCCACTAGATTTCAAAATTCTCAAGGAAAGTTCACCTAAATCAATACTATCTATTTAGGTTCTAATTTTCCTTTCAAGAATTCTTTAGGATTGATGTTGCAAGAAATAAAATTGATTGCTTCATGAATCCTTCTTGCCTGGCCTTCAGACCATGACCCAAATTTCCAAACTGGCTAAAATATCTCGTTTTCCATTGGCAGAAACAGAAGAACCTTGTTTCTGGGCCTGCAGCAGTTTCTGTCACAAAAAAGCCTTTTCTTTTGGGTTATTAGGATTCTAGAATTAACCCCAACAATTTAACCAGAATGTGGAAAATCATGAGCTGTCGACTTTCTTCTTGTACTATGCCAAATATTTTGAATAAGTAATTTTATCTTGACAAAGACACAGATGCTCTGCATGGACATCTTGCCTTTGATTTTTAGTGGGATCCCTGATAAAAGATTTATTTTCCAGTGCCTCATTTCTTCAGTGGTAAAAATTAGAGTTACTTACAGGGATATTGTAAAAGTCAATGGTATTAATTGTTTGAACAACCTCTCAGGCACATGATGTGACTCTTTGTGTGTCCTACACAGGGCCAGGATTTGGACCTGGTGACCCTGATGGGGCTCTTCCAACTCAGTGTGCTCTCTGATTCTGTGATTATAAGGCAGTGCTGAGAAGGACTGTACAGTTAGTTGTACAATAAATTGTAACTTTGGTCAGAATTGCTATTTACCACAGTCCATTCAATAGAACAGAAAAGATATGTTCAGGTTTTTTGCAGGAAGGTGCTAAGCTTAGAGAAGTGTTTGCTATAGCATCTTTTCAAAGCTAATGAGAAATACCTATGTAAGGGGAATTTAATAAGCATTCTCTTGCTGAGTTCTACATTTCTGATTAATTTAAAATAAGTCATCCAGTTTTAATGTATCAAAAGACAGCTACATTCCAGCTTTGCTGCTGGAATTTTGCATGGAGTCATGATTTTCATTTACTTACATGTATTTGAATGTCAAGGTCATAACACTTCTATTTATGAGTTCATTTACATTATGTGCACTGTTCTTTTCTACATCACAAAAGTTTGAGGTTTGATTGCATCAAATCTGAAAACTGTAACTGATTAGAGAAATGGCTACAATTCTTTAAGTAAAAGCCCTAATTAAAAGTTATATTAACTAGCTTAAATAAGATCAATATTACAGTCCATAGTGATATATAAACATGTTTTGTCTTTCTAATGTCAAGCTTTGATAGACTGTAAAATCATGATTCTTTCCAAACAGCTGATAAGGCATAATCTACTTTTTATAAGAAGCAAATCTGTGTAGTCATAAGTACCTAAGAGCCAGAAAAGTGTGGATAAGTTAGCAGACTTTGAAAGTTTTATACAACATATTGTGTGCTATTTGATTATAATTAGAGAGACTGCTTTAACTTTACTTTTATAAGTACATTGTTTTGTTGATGGAATGTAAAGCATGTAAAGGACTTTTAACCTTTCAAAATAGGCTGCTTCACAAACAGAATAATCTTTTGGATAAAACCACCATTTAAGCTCCTGTTATGTGGCTATTTCACTCCCTTGGAGAAGATAGCAGGGTAGGTTGAATTATCTGGTAGACAATTGTCTGACTGACAGCTACTGTTGGTACTCAGTGATGAATTCTGGAAGGCTGATGGACATTTAACAGTGAGCAAGAACATTTCTCAAGATATAAATTTAAAAAAAATTATACAATTTAAAAAATCCCCTACCAGCAGTATGAGGAAAACATTGCTTAATTCTATATTCCTTGAGCTAACTGCCTGCTCTGGAATCATCCTATTTCCTTGATAATAGCTAATCATACAGTAGCAACTAAATTGCATGTGTCCCTTTACTTAACTTTGTAGAACACATAGGCAATTATGGAAACTAAGATAGGTTATATTGGCCATCAGTCATTCTAGTTTTATATTTTATTCACCCTGTGGTGCCTTATAATTGTTTCTTAAATGACCTTATTATGTTTGTGCAACATGGAAAATAGCTTACTTCACCTGCTTAAAAATTATTCAGATTCCATGTGTTTCTATTAAGTCATTTTTATATGCAGGGAGCTTAAATAACTTATTATAAACTGTACATCTGTGGGTTGCCTACACTAATTGGTAAGCCAAATTACCTAACCAATTGTTTTTTCTGGCAGTGATGCCATAGCATTTATTTATACCTGTGCCCTGACTTTGCCTCTGGTGGGCCTGCCCACACTGTAGTGCCTCAGGCATTTTGATGTGTGTTGCAGCCTTTGGAAAAAGAAAGCACTGCAGACCATGTGCACATGGCTTCAGTTTCTGTCTGTGTATTCTTCAGCACAGAACTTCCATTTTGCTCTTGCTTGCCCAGGATAAAATCTTCTTTCATGTCCACATCTGACAGGGTGAGCTGGATTCTGCTTAGTTAAAAAAACCCTATGGTGGCAGTGGGACTTTTTTGACTGTAAAGTATATAACTTATATGTCAACAGTCTTTAGCCGAGTAGATGGCATCCAGTAACATCAATATAATTGTGCTTTAGATATTTTTCTGGTGTTGCTCCAGTAGCTGAGAAAGATTGCTTTTATGAAATGGCAGTGGATTCCATGTCAAGAACTGAGTGTCTAAAGTCACCTGAGCAGAGTTCTTTATCTCCTAAGTGTCCTCCCCAGCCTCTCTGACAAAACCAGTGTAGTGGGTGAAACCATTCTTTTGTGGGAACGATAAGCTGAAAACCTCTGCTCACATAACTCAAGGTAATTAATGAATGTACAAGTAAGTACAGTATCTTCAGGTCATATCTACCAGGAGTAAGGAATGCTCATCAGTTTTCTGAGTCAATTGATAGATGTGGATTTTTTTGTTTTTTGTGAGGAAGGATTCATTCCCAGAGGATAATTCCATGTCTCTTTTGCGACTGAGAGCTTGGGGCTTCCTGCTGTTAATTTTCAAGCTAATCTTAACCTCTAGTAACAGAGAATAGATTGCTTCTGGGATGCCTGATCAGGAAAGCAACCTTTTCCTTGTCTCTGTCCCCAGAAATGGAAGGTTGTATCAGCAAGGAGAAAATAATCTTTCTTGTTACTGTACCAGTTTTATCTCTCGGAACATTAGCCATTAACTTGGCTTGGTGTGTATTACAGCTGCAGTCACTGGTAGTCTATCACTGAAACAACAGATCTTGAAACATGCTTGTGGATTACAGCATTGAATCTTTGTTGAAGCTGTCCTGCTATGCAGAAGGGGATGCAGGGTTCAAGGTGCCAAACACTGTCAGTTCTCAGATGTAAGGCAAAAAACATGGATTTGGTGTCTACATTTTTTGGTATGTTTTCTCAGTGTCTTTACAATGCAGAATACATAGGCAGATGTGGAAGGAGGAACCAGAACCCAGGAAGAGTTTGCAACAAGTCCCATTCAGGGTTTTATTCTTAAAAAACAAGAGAGACAAGAGGGAGGAGGAGAGAAAAAGACAAAAACAGAAAGAGGGGAGGAATAACTTCCCTTACATGTTGCTTTTCTGTTTAATGAAAAATATTGATAACTATGTATTTTTCTTAGCCAGAATTAAGACTTATTTGAGATTTCACAGAAAAGACAAGAGGTTCTAGTGTAATTTCTACACCCAGTCAACTCTACTTTCAGATAGATATACCAGAAAGATGTAACCAATACGTGTTTATGACTACAGACAAAAGAGGATTTTAAGGATTTTACATGCAACTTATTTTTTTTCCCTCAATTCAGTGTTTAAGATTTTTTTTTACATAGTGGATTTCTGAATGGGTGCTACACCCAAGTATGACAGCAGCTCTCTGGTAACAGAGAGCAACAGACAACTCTCCCAGGTATTTCTGGGAAAAGGCTGTGAGAAGATCAGAGAGAAGAATGATAAACAATTCTTATCTTAACCTGCTGCACCTATTGTTGTGAACATGTGGAATGTGTTATGGATATTTGTTTACCAAAGGGTGGTTTCTTCATTAGCCAATGGTGATGGTGTTTGGACTGGAGGACCAATTAGGTCCAGGTGTATCGTAATTGTCTATATAAGCAATGGGTTTCTTAATAATGATAATAATAAAGAGATTGATCAGCCTTCTGTGAATCATGGAGTCAATGCTATTTATTACCTGACTGGGGGCCATCAGTGCAGTGACACTCCCAAGCATTTTACTGCCTAAGACATTATGTTAACTGAGATGGGACTCCAAATTTCCTCTGCAGGAATGATTATCTGAAAATCAAATACAGGGATGCTTGGTCCTTCCAGGACAATGTTCTTTTCTAAACATGGTTTGTTTTCTTTTGACATTGAATTGCTATACTGTTATTATGAATTACAGATATAAAGGTACAATAATATAGAATTATTTATAATATTTTTATAATAAGATATCAAATAATATATCACGGATTTAACACTAGCACTAGAAATATGGCAGATCTCTTACTGTTGATGATAGGGGTCAGTAAAATAATGTATAATATTTTAAATGTTGCAATGTTTTTAATGCATACTTTTATTTCAGATCATAAAATGTACTTTGAGCTCAACAAGAACACAGGAAGCAGAGGCTTTTTCCATAAGAAAGAAAACTTCAAAAAAAGAGATGAAAAACCAGAAACTTACTTTCAAAAAGGCATAATATATTTTCTGAACAATATAAAATACCTTATCTTAATTGAATAGGTTTATCCTGCAACCATTTATGGAATAGCAGAGTACAGAATGAAGTAAAAACCTCACACATAATCAGTTTTCTTGGTCTAATTTGCTATGCTTAGCAAATTAGATTCTGCAAGAATCAGTGAACCTTTGCCCTTTGCAGAAAATTTATTATTTTCATTTTGAGATGAAAATACGGTAATTTCTTACTCTTTTGTTCACAGTGAAAATGTTGAACAGTGATCTGCTTAGCATAGACCCAGAATATTAAAAAAAAAAGGAAGAAAAGGAAAAGAAAAACAAGTATAGGTTTTGTTTTCTCAGAAGTCAGAAAATGGAGTGAAGCTGTACTACAAATACCAACTCAAAAGAAAATACAAGCGTGTTTAATCTGTTGAGAATCTGACAAACTGTGAGTGAATACCCAAAGACAACAAAGAACATAGTTTCACAATCCTTTCTGTCAAAAAGCCCCCCCAAAACAACCTAATTTAAAAAAAGCCTGAAAAAGCATCCAGCTCTCCTTCAAACTTATTGTCTTTTTATCTTGTGGCTTGTTCTTTATTTTCCCTTTCCTCCAGTTGCCAATGCATTTTCCAAGTGACAGAGTTTCTAATATTTCTCTTAGAGGAGTAGCAAGGTGAATAATTCCCCAGTCAGCATGATTTTCCCTCCTGATATTTAGCAAAATAATCAAAACAAACACCCTTCTTAATTTTATCTCATTATTCTTCCTGCAGCTAAAATCCCTTTTTGCCACTTGGAATAGTTCCCCTCCTTCTGCAGTGCTTTCCCATGAAAAATTTGTAGGTTATTATTGCTCTCCTTAGTTGTTGCTTAGCTAAGTGATATATGTTTGACAGACTGTAATTGCATGAGCCCCTGGGAAGTGAAACTGCCAAGTTGCACACAGCTCTATTTGAGATACGTATTACAAGGTGTGTCAAATGCAGCCAGATATAGTGCATAAACAAGAGAAAAAAACCTCAAACTAGCTAAAAGAAAAGAAGAGCAGGGATTTTATTTTTTTTAATGCCAATTATAAAATCTCAGCTATTTTCTGGAGTTTTCTAAAGGTCGCGTATGCACCAGTCTGGGTTCACAAGCACCTGTAGACTCACTTGTCCCAAGTACTGGCACGGTGCTGGTACTTGCCCTTCAGCCCTTCCCTCAATCCCTTGCTCACAGGCTGCCCTTGTAGGGGGTTTGCTGGTGACCCCACAAACCCCACACACGTGGTTTGGGGCAGCTACAGACATGTGGCCCTGCCCAGCAGCTGGCAGCAGGCACACAGACCATGACCCATGTCTCATTCCAGCTGGCAGTGTGGGGTCCCTCACCCTCCTCACTCGTGCCTGCCTCACTTGCTAGTAGCTGTTTCTGGGGACACACACTGTTCCTACCAAAGTGGCCGGGTCCAAGACCCCCACTCACTCCAGTGGGTGGCACAGAGGCCCCACTGGCTCCAGGGAGTGACACCACAGGTCAGGCAAGGCTGTCCACACACCCTTGTTCAACTTCCCTCTCTTGTGGCGCCTTAGTCCTTGCAGCATTCACACAGACGCAGAAACATCTTGAGGCTGATCCTCTCCAAACTTTTGCCTGGAGCTTCTTAATGGTCCAGAAATTATTACCTGGAGATTTTTGGTCTTAACTGTTTTCTTTATTATCTGTCCTTTGTCTACCTTGTTGTCTTTCTTGTTGACCCTTCCCCCTTCACTTATATCCTTTCCCATTGAAAAGACCATTGATCAGATATCCTTGTATGTTCTTGCCTTCCACATACCCCTGCAGAAGTCAATACAGTAAATCCCAGAAAACAAAAAAAAGCCATAGACAGTGACAGAGCTGCAAAGTGGGTGAAGTGAGAGACAAAGAAATATTTGGAGAGAAGGGGAAATGGTATTTTTAAAGCAGTATTAAATAACAGTTTCAGTTACTCAAATATAGCAAAATGATGAAAACCAGTCTGCTCATCAAATAGATTAAAGAAAGGAAAGCCTGAAATTCTTGAAGCACATGTGTTTTTAAACACAATATTTGTGGTTATTCTTATTTGCATAATAACGTTAGAGTAATTAAAAAGTTATCTACATTAGACATGACATTCTGATTTTTTTCCAGAAGTTCCAGAGGTAAAAAGATTTTATCTGACCAAATATAATCTACAGCTCAGATATTCATCCTGAGCTTCCACTCTGTCAGTGGGGAGATGTAGGCTCTTCTTGGGTGCAGCATGTCTCATCCTAAAATAGACTTCTAAAATAGAACAGAGGAACCAAGCTTTAAAATTGCCTAATTCTCTTCATTGAATATGAAGTCAGCCTAAGGAGTTGGGTGAGATGTAGGTGTCTACATTCTACTCAGATTAAATTAGGTGAGATGAGTCCCACCCTTCATTTATTTTTGAAAGAGTATAACTTGATATTGTCACATAATGATATGAATATGAGAGATGAGGCTTCAAGAAAAGCATTAAGTATGACAAAACTGATTATAAGATTGTGAGAACTGTTAATTGCCCATATGGACAGAAGTAACCTGAAGTTGCCAGGGTCGTAGACATATAATTGTGGGCTATTAAAAAAATCAATTTATTAGGAGAAGGCAACTAAATGTTACATCACATCTAGAGAAACATGTTCTTTGCTCTCTCTTCTGATTACTTCTCCATTGCTGATTCAAAGTCCAACGCAAAAATCTATACTGCAAAGAAGTAATTCAAAGAACTAGAAGGAAAAAAGAAGTGAGAGAGAAGAATGAAGGAATAAAGAGAGAAATTAAAGCAGAACAAGGGAAGCAAGTGTCTTGTCATTCACTGGACAGTATTTTCTGCCTACATGCAAACCAGATTTCTAGTGACTAGTACAATAGACTGTTCCTAGCTTGCTGAAGTTGTCACTTGACCACTTCATTGTCTTTTATGTTTTGCTTTCTCCTGTCCAATATTTTTCTCTCTTCCATTTTCCCCCTGTCTATAACTCCCGGTGCTTTCTAACACCATAACATTTAAAAGCCTCTGTTGCCCTGTCTGCCTTTGCTGCCAATTGTTTTTTTTTTGTTTTTTTTTTTTTTTTTTTTTTTTTTTTTTTTTTTTTTTTTTTTTTTTGTCACTTCAACTAAGCTCATTGAGTTGCTTTGGAAAGAGTTCATCCTCCTATCCATAGCTCTGGAGGCAGAGCAACAGAATGAAGGGAGCTGCAGAGAGAGGTGTCCGCCAGCAGCTAGGAACGTCTGGCACGAAGGCCATGTACAAAACCCTACATCACTGAAATGAGTAAGGCACAAGGGCAGAGAAGAAGCAAAGCAATTCTTTTGTGATTGGCACTGAAACAATGAGTTGTGTGCCAGATATAACAATGAACTGAAAAAAAAAGTACTGGCTGAAGGTTAGCTCAGTGAATTATCAGAATTGAAAATGAGATGAACAGCCAAAGTGTGGAAAAGGGGTAGCTATGGTGTCTCATACACCTTCTTTTCTTCATCCAATCTCATTTGGAAACAAAAATGCTCTCTTTTTAGTCCAGTACATATCAACAAGTAGGAGCAGGAGTCTGATTTGATGACTGAAACTAAATTTGGGGGCAATGATTCTCACACAGCTGACATGAGAGTAGCTCTTTCCTTCAGATGCTGATTTTCTATGTCATGGTGATGTCCCATGGTGCCCATGAAGCCTGGCTCCCCACTGCTCAATCCTTTCATAAACAGAGAAGAAGAAACAGTCTCAATGCCAAAGAGCTTGCTTTAAGCAAGTCTACTGAGGGAGATATTTTCCCCATAATGAGCACGTGTGTCTTTGTGCTGCTCAGGTTTGTATTAAGTTACTAAATCATTCTCTCAGTTTCCTACTTTCTCTTAGGTAACAGCATGGATTTTGGAAAGGAGCTTTGCCCTTCTTCAAAGTTCTGCCACATCTGAAGTGCAGCCAGATCTCCCTTAAGTGTGAGGAGCTTAGGGACGAGCATTTGTATCTTGTATGGAGCATAATGAATTCCAGCTGGGAGACCAGAGTCAGGGGACAATGGTGGAAACCAGAAAAGCTTCAATGCCATCCTGCATCATGGCAACAAGCTGAAGAAATGGCAGACTGAGATGCTGGGGAACAGAACTGACAAGGTGCTAACAGAGACTATTCAAAATTAATGAGACATATTGGGGTAGAACGTGTTCCGAGGAGAGAGCACGATGAAGGAAAGAATGAGTGGTTCTAAAAAGAAGGAATTAAGGATAGAAACAGAGAAATATTGTTGGCAAGTGGAAATCCATTTAGGTTTATTGAGAAGAGGGTGACTATGAACATCATATATTTTTTTGGTGCTCAGGGGGGATGGAGGGCTATCTGCAGCTTCCTTTTTATTTCTGTATGAGAGAATAATTTGATATCTGAGTTTATGTTTTTATCACCCTTCTCAAATCAACACTAACAACTTATGGAAACTGAAAAAAAAAAAAGATGTCTTGACAAATGTGTGGAATCTTACATTTTTGGAGTTATGAGGTTCCAAAAGGTTGTTAGCATATATATTTTGAGGTATACAGAGATTTCTGAAGGCTACTAGAGCAAATTCCTGATCATATTTTTCTTCAAAATTCCCATGAAAAGCTTTTTGTTACCACTGTCAAGAGGAAAATAAATAGTTTGAAGATGTGGCAAGTCTCATTCCATTTGGAATCATAACAGTTGCTACTTTATATAAAAACATGAAAATACGTATAATATAGTAAACCCCCTAAATTTAACATGTACAAACATAAATATATATCTGGTATCTGTTATAAACTATTTACTGAATAATTCCTATGATTATTTTAAGGCTTCTCTATGAGTCTGAGATTCACCCACTGATTGAGTTAAATTTTCTTAGATACATATTAAAAAGCAGTAGGACTTAGGTTTGGGAGAAAAAAAATCTTGATGATGATTTTTTGGAAGCAATTGATTCTCTTCAGTATATAACTCCATATTTAAGTTTTCATATAGATGTTTTGAATTAAAACCAATGAGAAAAGCAAGCAGGGGAGAGTTGCAAACTGATAAATTGCTGACATTTGAAACATTTCCTTTATAAGGGAAAAAACAAAGAAACCCCCCTCACGCATTCTCTATGCATAATACAGGCTCAGTCTGACTCCTTTCATGCTGTTGCACTTAATCATATGCTGTAAATCCATAAGTAATTGCTATAGAACAAATACTGTTGCAGTAAACCTGTATATTTCTTAGCAAGAACTATACTGATTAACTGTATAGGGAAAAAAAAAAACCCAGAGAACGAACACGCAGAGTTTGTGGCTTTTCTCTGCCACAAAGCCCCTGAAAGGTCCCCTGTAAAATTTCTCAGTCCATTGTATCATATATTCCTTATTCTCTGATCAAAAGTGAATTGAAGTAATCCTGAATAATAAGGCATAACTCCTGCCTCCTCTTTTCCCTTCCTTCCTCTTCCTTGCCCCAGTTGCTGTCTCATATATAGAACTCTAATTCTAGCCCACAAATTAGATTTTCTTTTGACTATGATGCCCAGAGATCTTGCTTGTATATTTTAGCCGAATCTGAGTAGCTCATGCAAGTCCAAGCATTTTTGTCTTGAGTCTTTTGCAGTATCTCTGTCTGTACAAAAGCAGATGTGAGTTCCCTGGATGGCAGCCAGAGGTTTTTCTCTTCTGCAGTGCGTTTCAAGCTCATTAAACACCTGGGTCCAAGAAGGTACCCATCTGTAGATTACTGCCTTACTCATAACATGGATGCAGCAGTCTTTGTCTAACTCAGGCTCCTCTTTTTAAGTTTGTACTTGCAGGCACAGGCTGTGAAAGTCCCTGTCTGTCCCCATCATTGGAGGGCTAGGTTTCTTTCGATGAGCCATGCACCTCTGCAGTTTTTGGTAATCTGTAGCACTGGGCAGTGGGTGAGCATTTATAACACCTTGGTCTGTGAGTTCCCTATTGGCAAGGTGGGAGGAGTACCCTTTCTATAACCCATAGCAAACGCAGCAAGTGTGGAGGTTTGTTGTATCTATCATGAAAGAGAGTGATTTGAAGGTTACCTCTGTCATATCTAGCAAATCACTCACAATCTACTTCAATTATCACCGCAATGCACAGCTGAGAGTTACTTTATCTTGTAGGGAAGAAAATGGGTACAGAGGACCAATAGAAATGCATAATCATGATTTCCACAAATGCAAAACATAAAGCAGAATAGAAAATGATAATTTGTGAGTCACTTTAAATAGAAGAGATTAGTTATAAAGCAGTGCAGGCAGGTATTTTTTCTACTATGACTTTCCCTCCTCCCAAAAATTATCAAGAAACAGATTAAAGGTGATCCAGTACTCACTAGTTCATTCTCCTTCTTTGTGTTTGAGTATAAAATCAGATTTTTGGGTTTTACCTCTAGGTGCTGACAGAGGCAGAAGAAAGACATCCTGTCTCTGTTGTTACACCCTTCACCATTGCCTCCTATCATAGCTTCAGAGAATTCAGGATCTGGATAACTGAAAGATATGATGCAGAGTTGGGAGCAAGAGGCCTCCTTAACTGGCAGGTGCAATCTCCCTTTTTGTAAAAATAAGCTCATTAAGCTATAGTGATCTTTGCTGCACTGTATTGTAGCTGCTAAATGTTTACTTTGGAGTGAGGGAGACTGGGAACATTGGATAAAGATCCAGGGTGGGGATTACTAAATGTGTGGAGTACACATCTAGCACATGATGAGCCACAAATGCTTGAAGGTTGGAAATGGTATTTTTTAGAATTTTAATTAATGTATGCTGACTCTGTTCTTGGACTTTTCCCTAGTCATGCATATCACTTTGAAAGGCAGGAGACTGAAGGCGTAGGAAGAAAATTCTGAATTTTTTTGCACAGCTTTTCTTATCCAAAAAGCACAAATCCTTTATAGCCACAGAGACGGTTCTCAGGAGCTTACAGCTGTGAGTGGGGACGCTGCCCTCTCAGCAATGAAAACGAGTTAATTGTATCAAAGAAGATCAGGTCAATTAACATTACATGGGTACTTGAGATGGTGCTGTAGAGTTTTAGTGGAAATGAGGCTTTGGTGTATATTGGTTTACATAACCATGTTCTAAACTATGATGAAATAAGTCTGGGTTTAAACCCAGAGAGGCGGCTCCACCTCTGGTCCAGTACCTCCATCCCTAAAGAGCTCTCTTTGTATGGGCTGCCTGACACCTGAAAAAGTTCAGACTGGAGAGAAAATAATGCTTAAGAATGCTTATGCAAATCCATTGTCTCTAGTGGGATCTGGTTGCTGTGTGTCAGGTCTAGGAGCTGTCATATGCAGGAGGGAGGAGCCCATCCCAGCTGTGTTTTTCCTGCATTATGTTCATGAAGACAAAGCATTGAATATGGGCTTGCTGTACTTCAGGCAAACTCCTTCTGTACAAAGCATGTCAGACTAGTCAGATTTAACCTTTTATTGACATTCACCCTAGGATTCTCTCTTCTCATTATACTGCTGTTGTGCAACTAACTGGATTCCTTGTGTCTTTCTGGCCAGAATAGATTATTCTACTTCTGTACAGGCACGAATCACATAACTCAGCACAGGAACAATGGATCTATGATTGCTAAGATGCAGAGACACTGGTTCATCCTGACTCCTGGCAACCTGCTAAAATATATATTCTTCACCAGTCAGTACATCACTGCTACTACAAAGAAAGGCAGGTTGAATTCCTGTAAAAGGAATATTAAGAGAAGAGAGTTCTGTGGAAGATACTGTGCATCTTAAAATGGCAAACAATCCTCCTGGCATTTTTGTTTTTAGGGTAGCCCTGGCTGGCATAGGTATGGAGTATAATCCAAGTATTTTTCACTGATTCCAGAGGACAGAGGTAGGCTTATATGGCAGAACAAGAAATATATGTTATCTTTTTCTTTTCCATTTTTGAGAGTTGTCATGTATTCAGGTTTCTGTCAGGAGTAGAGAAATTGAGTCACTTTATTGTTAACCTCTACTATAATAGTTATATATTTGAACATTGATACAACAATTATTATTAGGAGAGGCTGCTTATTTCTTTCATCAAATCTACTGCATCTGGTATAATGTTTTACTACATGAAAAGACCAAAATATTTGGTCTCTCTCCAAAGATAGTGTGACAGTCATACCTAAACATCTAGGGAGAATGTGAAATCTGGGCTGCCCTTTGGATCTTAACTACATTTTTATATTGATCTGTCTGATTATTTTTCATTGTTACAGAAAATAAGAAAATTTAATCTTTCCTGTGATCAAAGCTTTTAAACTAAAAAAAAAAGGAAAAATACTGAAAGTAGTGGAATTTCTGAATATAGAAAGCTTTTAAAACTGATTTTATGTCTATTGATGGAAAATTACTTAAAATTAAAAAGTCAACATTGCTTTTTTTCCCTGAATGCTGGAGCTCTCAACAAGTGTCGGCCTGATTTAATTAATTTCTATAATATAGTAGTAAAGCAATGTGAAGAATCAAGGTTTATTCCAAATAGCACTGTGTAGAATTCTACAATTAGAAAGTAAAATGATGTTGTACCTTAGAAACATGTGTTTCAGATTGTATAATTGCAGATATATTCAATTTGTTCTCTACAACAAAGCTGGATATAGAGCCCCAAATCACATTATGACCTGAAGCTACCTTGAAAGTAATGAAATTATCCATCTTCTTAAGCTATAAAAAATTTAAGCATTCAGTGCACCTGCACTTCCTTTTCTCCTTTTTAGGATTTGAATCATGAATGGACAACAAGTAGTATTCTCATATGTACTGGGAGAATAATTTGTAATGTGCCTTCCCACTAATTCTAGATTACTATTTTTTACTCTTTTGTAGGGCATTTTGGGGAATCTAAAGTGAATATTTGCTCTTTGACAACATGTGAACTTTGTTGTTCACTCTACGGTCATAAATAATTAAGTGAGATTCTATACCAGTTAGCTTAATCCCAAATATAGAGTAAATAATATATCCTTGTGATCTATAAACAGAAAAAAAAAAGTGTTTGCCATTCATTGAGCAAAAGCTTTTTCTTTCAGGAGCAGGATTTGTAGTATGTGTGTGCTGACATCCATCCCAGTTTACTATGCAGTGCTGTGTGCCACAACTTCTTTGTGCCCTCAGGTTATTGTGTTTCAGTAATAGAAGAATTGTTCCTTGGGTGTGCTGTATTGATGTTTGCAAAATGTTTTGAGTTTCTCTGAGATGGAAGCTGCTATGCCAGTATAATTCCAGACTATTAATGGACAATTAGACTTCGGACCTGGATTTACCAGAAGAATTTAAGACTGAATCCTGCTTGATGAAGTCTCCATTAATCTTGTGCTAACAGAGATATATATGCCCTCCAGTGTCTTGATTCATTAACATGATTTCCATAATGACATACCTGGAATGAAAAAGTTCACCTTTCTACTCAGTAAATGAGTTGGAACAAATGTAGAGAACATTGACCTTACAGAGAGGCTTCTGGGTGATTAAATTGTTGAAACCATGTCAGTAAGTGCATTAGCCACTATAGAAACCTCCCTGTGGTGCTAATGAAGGAGAGAGGATAAAGATCTCTGTAAACCAATTGTCCATGTGTTTCCATCTGGCTAAGACAGAGAGAAAAAATTAAAAGTTTATCTAATCAGAAGCCCTCACTACTGCCCCCTGCCCCCCCAGTCTGCTACTGTTTGAACAAAACTAAAAAACAGTGCTGAGATTGTGAATCAAAAGGTTTTTCAGTCTCACACAAACACTCAGATGTGCTTAATTCATCTTCTGCATTGATTTTTCAGAGATCCGATCAGTGGAAATTCCAAGGTGTTATGGTGAAGGGAACCATATAAAAGCTTGGCAGATAGGACCAGTAGTTTTCAAGTCTTTGAAAAAACTTTACCTTTCAACACATCTGTGCCAAATATCTTCCTGTAGATTTAGTAAAAGACAGAGGACTTTCAGGGGGAGTTAAAGAACATAGAAAGCAGAACAGCTTTTCACTGGTGCTTTTAATACATTATCTTTTCTAAGCTTAGGTTCCTGTTTGCAGATCTACAGTTCTCTGCATAATTCAGTGCCCAGCAAGAAATTCTGCATGCCTGTGCACAGCATATTAAATTACACTCTAATACAAAAGGGAATCTGTCCCAGTGCACATGAAGACTGGGGTGTTTTCTATGCTGTGCTGCTCTTTCTCAGCTTATAAGGCTACAAAAATCATACAAAGACATGGCAATAGCAAATTCACAGGTTCAGTCTTTTAAAAGCTCACAATGGATATAACAAAATGTTCATGAAAGAGTTCTAACAGAGGTTTTCCAAAATCGATTTTTCTTATTCTCTCTGACCACATCTCAGTCAGAACGATACCCTTGTGACCTACAGAATGTCTGAGAGAATAAAAATGCAGCAGCAGCCGAGCAAAGAGCAGAACTTTCCAAGGCAGGAAAAAAGGCAAAAAAGCAGGCGAAACAGGACAAAGCATCTGACTTAATCATATTCTACAATGTAAGTTTGCCATGGCTGAAAAGTTTAAGTCTTCCTAGTGCTAACATTTCTTTTCTGCCATATAACTTGCACCCTGCCAAATAATTAATCTTCTAGAAAATATATGCTTTTATGAGACATACTTGCATGATGTAATTTGTATGATCCCAGATTATTGCCTACGCCAGGAAAAGCAGAACTAATGAGTCTTTTTTCTTATAATTTGTATCTTTTGTCTCTCACCTTTTCCAGCTGAGTTCTCTTTCATGTCATCCATGACATCCCTTACCAGCAAGAGACAGCAATGCTATACCTAGACTGGAACTATCTGTGTGCTCATCAGCCAGCAAGGGTGCACTTGCTGACTCGCTAGAAAGCTGCTGCCAAATGGAGTGTACACGGGCTGAAATCTGTTTGTCTTTCTCTCAGCAGGACAGCAATTTGTGCCCTACCCTTCTCTCTAACTGCTGATTTTCACAATACTTGAAGTAACATAATTATCTTCAATCATATGCAGCTGAATACAGACAGTGGGGTTCAAATATTATGAAGGACAGGGAAAGTACAGGCATATCTAGACAGAGTTAAATGTGATAGATCTCATTTGTTATATTTGTAGTGTTCCATTTATGTCCTGTAAGACCAGAAAAAATAAAAACCCAAAAACACAAAACCACCGTGTAACTGTTGGCAGAGGATAATAGTTTCTAAAGCAACACTGGAAATGCAAATGATATATTTCTACTCTGAAAAAAGAGTTATTATCATAAAAAAAAGATATTTGTATTTATCCATTTACTGAAGTTGTTCCAATTTGAAATTTTTCTTCTTGGCTGTTGGCAGGGTGATTTCATTTAATTTCTCAAGGCTGCTTTACAGAGGGGATGATTAAGTCACAGATCTTGGATACAGGTGTTTCAGGAGCACAGCTAAAGACTTTCTGATTCCTACCCTGCACTGCTTCAAAATCACACAACTGGATGCTTTAGGATTAGCCCTTTTATTGGAATAGGAAAATGCTGAATTATTTTGTCCCAAATCAGTTACTGATCCAATTTTACTGTGGAATTCCAAAGTGGGTAGTCCAGAACCACATGGCCTGGATAAGTTGTGTGCCATGGGGCACTAGAAGAAAATTGTGATTGTGACTGAGGACAACAAGATCTTAAATGTGCTTTCCTACTCAGCCCCTTGTACACACAAAGATGCCTCTGCAGGAAGTGTTAAGGCGGTATTAATTAAACCTAATAATTTTACAATTCTGCACAGGTAACATAAAAGGAAAGTTACATATATGTTTTGATTAATCCTGTTTCACTAGAGTTTACATTGCTGGGTAACTCCTTTGCTTATTCTTAACCATTGTTCTTTTCATGGTACCTTCTGTAATTCTCTAGTCATGTGATCATCAAAACCATGCTTTGCAGAAGAAACCCCATGGTGGTTAATAAACCTAGTAAATAAAGCTCAAGTGGCCTGAAGGAAACTGAAATAAAAAGATAAAAGGTCAGCATCTTCTGCATTTGGCCCTATAATCACAATATTCCATCAGGCGAGAAATTAATCAGTATGGCCAAACCAGCACAAATTTGTTCATTTAATATTTCTTTCACTACCATTGACAAACAGTAATATTTTGGAGTGTACATGTTAGTATGACTATTCCTAGCTATAGGCTAAGAATTTTCTTTTGCATAAAAACTCCACATGATTTCTGGTTCAGAGGGTGCATAGATGGAGCCCATAAAAATGCTGCTTCAAGCATAAGTGTCTGCTTTAGTAGTAAGCATCATTGCAAATGAAAACTGCAAATAGACAGCTGGGAATAACAGCACAAAAATCACATGCTGTGTAGTTGTCCTCCACTTTGTGTCTCTGGTTGGTTCATGTCAGTTATGCTGTGCAAGAGTCAAGAAATCACATACAAAGGGAAACAAAAAAGGCATTTTTGTTGGCACCTAAATGATTTGTATTGTGCAATTACACACAAGTGAGGTGAAGCAATTAATTGCATTCTCTCCCAGGGCCTGTAGACCTACAGCAATATGTTTCATGTGAAATAGTCAAGATAGAATCAATACAACTTATGCTTTCTATCTATGTGGTTGAAAATATGTTGTTTATTTTAGTGGTGCTTTTGGAAGGGGAAAACTTTATTCAGGATAAACAGCTGTACCCACTGTGCTCAGAACACTGTCTGCCTTAATCAGGTAGAGTTTTAGTAGTGAAGGAGAATCTGCTGAGGGTATGATAGCATGGGAGCTGCCAAGTTCTAAGGTTCTGGGAGGCCTCTCTGCAGTTTAGGCAGTACCTTCTGTCTGTCTGCATTACATGAGGAATAACTCCTTCAAAATGCTTAATATTGGAAAGATTTAAAAATATGTCTGTCTCTGCTGCAGGGCTGCTGGCTGTACACTCAGCCTTTTTAAGATTCACCCAATGAGAGTATGTAATTAAATGCCAGCAAACTTGCCTAAGGGTAATGAAATCCAGCCGTTGTCTTTGCAGTTTTCAAGGTGTTGTGTGATTGAAATGAACTATCCTTTCTTGTGTGGAGGGAGACTTGCATGTTTATGAATTGTGTGAAATCTAGTCAACCTGATAGTCTTTGCTAATAAATATCCATGTGTACCACTACAGCATCTGTGAAAATGGAAAGGTGGAACAATAGAGGGTCTCACTGGAAAGGTGGGACTTCCCAGTACAAAGGCAACTTCAGAGCATTTCTGAAATGGACATACAGTCGTAATGTTGCTTGGTAAGAGTGAATGTATCTGCCTCCCAGAGAAAAGGAAGTGGACAGAAAAGCATTTGAGAGCACAGTGACAGCAGACATTGGAATGTTTTGTAAACAAACAGAATGGCACCTATGAAATGTTTGATTATTTCAGGTGCATCTCCTACCTGAAATGGCCCTTGGGCTAACACTTAGGTCAAAAAAGGTCTTTTGCATGCTGCTTGAAATGTGCTTGATTTCAGAAAGGCTTCCACCCTTGATCTTTTTGCAAGTGATAAGCACTTTCTACACACCCAAATTTCTTCCTGTGTAACACGTCTCTAACTGCATTAGACTATGAGTGGCTCAGAAGAGGAGAACTTGTGCTGTTTGTGTTCTGTGTCCAAAAGATCTGTATTACAAGCAATTAAGTACTGAAGAGTTGCACAACCAAGACATAAGAAACATAAGAACTGTGGTTGTCTGAGCAGCCTTAATTGCACTTAGCAATAAGATCTTCAACTCATCTCCTCTACAGCTAAGAATACACAAAGGAAAATGAATTTTAATGAAAATATTGAACAATTTAATCTACAAGGAATCTTTAACTTGCAAAATTTGAGAAGTATTTTATAGAAGCATTGTTCTTGGGAAATTGCCTTAAAGAACTTGTCTCATTTGGCTTCACTGATCCTTATCTCTGTCTTAATTGTTTTGCTTTATGTTGTAACATCTTTTTATTGTACAAAAGTTTGTCATGTTTTTTATTTAATAATTTCTAGTGATAGAATTCTTCACACTGCGAAACTCTTGTGTAAAATTTGAGTGAAATTAAATGGGAAAGAGATTTTTTTAGAAAACTCAGACTTATATGAAAGGGATGTCTGAAAACCATAAGCTGTTCAGCAAGTTGTTAAGCATTTGGTCCTGATCAATGTGTGATCACCTTTAACATGGTTAATATCTCAACAGTTTTCTTTTTTAACCCTACTTAAATAGTACAGCTTTAATTTCAGAACTTGCAAACTTGGCAAAATAGGGCTGAATATGCCATCAGGCTGTTCTATTGATCTTGTTGCAATTAGCTTCTGAAAAAAACAGATACCATTTAAATGGACAAGAGTATCCCTCTCAGAGCAAGGAACAGAGAACGGGGGAAAGCTTGTTCTGCTTCATGTGCTTCCTTTGTACCTCTGCCCAGCCTTTTAAGAGTCTTGTCCTGTCCCCAGTGAATGTAGACTGCCATGGTCTTCCAAGTCCTCCAGAAAGAAGAGAAACAGCATGAGGTTTGGGCAGTGCACCAAATGAAAGTACTATCAGTGGAGCTAGTAAAATGATCTTTTCATTTGACTTACCCTCTTGCAGTCATGGACAGAATGGAAGAGAGGGCAAACTGTGCCCAACATGTTGCCCTCTAGAGATGAAGCCACTAGGTTGAATTAAGAATTATTTTCTTAATGTACTGCCAATATTTCAACACTCTGAGGCTGCATGACTAATGATAGTGCTTGGGCATGTGGCAGTGATGCTGAAAATGGAAATTGGCTGCTGGATATTTGCACTGGAGTGTAAATAAATGGACTATGGTCAAAGGTACTCTGTTCCATATGAAGAGATTTCTTCTGTGTTTTCTCAAAACAAAGATATCTTCCATTTCTTTCTCTGATGAAGTTTGTAGGGTTCTTTTTGTTGTTGTTTGTTTGTTTTGTTTCATAAGGACACTCACTGTTTGTTAGCGGGGAAAAAAAAAAGACAACTAAAGGAAGATGAGAGAAGGTATTTATTCATCCTGGAGATTATCAGTGAGTACTCAGGTCTGTGTGGTTCAGTAAATTTAAAAAGGATCCCCAGCTGCTTAGGGCCAAGGTCTTGTGGCAAACAGTACTTGACAGAATAACTTCATGCCCAAGAAACAATACAGGTACAGTTTATCCTGCTCTGAAACAACAAAGTGAATAACAAAATTGGCTCTTCAGCTTGAAGGTCCAGGGTTCCGTCCATATGTACTTGCATTCATGGAGCTATTTTTACCCCCTTACAAATAAATGGAAAAAAGATTATTGTTTAAGGGAGAGTTTAATTTCTTCAGGCTTGATTGGGAATTAAATTAGCATTTACATGTTTGAAAATTTTATTGTGGTTTTTTTTTTGTCTCTGCTATAGTGGCCATATAAAGAGATGTTGCAATCTTCTACTGAGGGGTAAAAAGCCTACACCTCAAAAACCCCAATCCCTCTTAATATCCTACAGGATTCTATTTCCTTTTTCCTTAGTCTTATGCCTATAAGACCCAAATCAATATTTACAGAAGCGACTGGAAAGTTCCTTTGTTTACTTTAATGCATGTTGTAAAAAGCTGCTTAGCGGTTTATTGTGAACTTTTCCACCTCGGTCACTGGCCAGTGCTCACTGTGTGGACTTGATGAGAATGAGGCACTTGCAAGAACAGCAAGGAGCTCTTTTAGAAGTACTTGCTTCATGGAGTTGAAAGCCCAGCATCTCAAAAAAACCACTCTAACCTGTGTTTAGGGACTTTTAGGCAGTGAAGAATATAATTTAATTCCCTTTGAGACTTCTTTAGGAGGAATTGGCAGCCCATCTTGCTTTGGGAAGATATTTGGCTTGACAGTATATTGACTTTATAGTCTTTCTTTCTCACTTACTTCCAGTGAGACACATTTGCCACTGAATGCTCAACATAATGACAATCCTTAAGGCACCAGAATGAGGTTTCCAGGAAAGATGTTTTCATTTTGCAATAAAATCATATTGCTTTTTTGTTAAACATTTCAGTGAACATAAACCAATTAACTCTTTTCTCTAAATGAAACATGTCCACAGAATTAATTTGTTAAGGAGAAATACCAAAATATTTCTTGTTTAACTTGAAAATACGGTATACTGCTGTATCTTGATAACATACAAGGCAATAATCTGAATAGGTCAGAAAAATGTGTGAAAAATTGCATTTATCATGCTGAAAACCTTTCTGTATAAAATACGTGGTGCCTTAGAGTCATTGAAGCAAATGTTATTTAAATTAGCTTAAATTCCAGCACTCTGCCTTTTAGAATCAGGTTTAGTTAGCTTAAATGTGCTCCATCTAAAAGACAGACTCATAAATGTGCAAATGTGCAAAGGTCTTTTTTTTTTTTTCCTACATAGTATCACTTTTAAAAATTAAGTTTAAAGATAGATACCTAAAATTGCTGCTTAACTCTATCTAGTCTTGCAGGTATTTAAATATTCACTAGGAAATCTTTGTGGACTGCACTATGTCTGCCAATGGCTTTACTTAGAAACGCTGAGCAGAAGAAAGAGATGGGAGAGTCCTGATTTGTGTACCAATTGGTCACATTAGAATCACAGAATATTTTAGTTTGGAAAGGACCCATGAGGATCAATGATCCAAGCCCCTGCTCCCCTCAGGTCTACCTAAGACTGAGCCATATAAGTGAGAGCCATCCAGACACAGAGCTAGAGAGCCAAGGTGTGCCTTTCCTGGGTGAACTGGATGACTCCCAGCTACAGAGTGCTTCTGAGCAGGGTGCAACAGCTTGCAGAATAGAGACACCAGGAGCATCCCCGTGCCCTGCTCACCCACTGCCACACAAAGCCTGGTAGCTGTGGAGCTCTCCTGGGTTATGGTTAATATCTCAGGAGGAACATTTCCAGCCTGTCTCCCAGCTCCTGGAACGTTGTCACACATGCCACATGTGTGAACTTTCTGTGTCTGCTGGGTCTGGTAATCTGTGCGTGCAAACAAACGTTACCCACATACAACTTGATTAATTCTACTGAATGAGATTTTTTTCCCTTCTGTTTCTCTATTGCTACTTGAAAAATGTTCCAGAAACTATCTCATCTGACAGGTAAGCACTTTCAATAATACTTGTTCTGAGTGTATTCCTTGGCCATTACTTTTTGTCTTTTTGTGACTTTGCCTGTTAGTTTATACAGCCCTTCTGTCTCTAATATTTAACTTTGGGATGTGTTTACATAGAGCAAACATGTCTCCTCTTGGCTTCTCTTCTAAAGAGTCAGGAAGCCAAGTGTTCCTTTAGTCTTCCCTGTAAAACAGACTGTCCAAACTTTTGATCATACTGGTTGCTTCCCCATCTACTTGCTCCAGATAAGAGAGTGATTGCCCTTGAACATGAATGACCAGAATTGTGAAGGAGTAATTAAAAGACAATTTTGCAATTAGTTTGTGTAAAAGTCCTAAATACTTACTAAAAATATTTCACATACTACCTTTCTAAAATGGCTTTGCCTTTCCATGTGGCACATTGTAAAACTGATAATTAGTCATGTCAAATCTGTCTCCTCTCTTTTATTTGCATCTCAGAGACTTTCATTCATAAATTCATGTCATGCAAGTAATGTAAATTCCTAAATGTTTATGTATAACCTTGCATTTTTGCATTACTTATTTTTACCATGATTCATTTAGTAGCATTCTCAGGGTGTGCCACTGAGATTCTACCTCAACCAAATTTTAGAAAAACGATTTCAAATAAGAAAAGATTAAACCTTCTTTAAACTACGCTAGATCTGATTTGTCATTGTGTAATTCCTGCTCTGAGTCTTTATGAATTAGTCCAATTGAATTAGGGAAGTATAGATTTGAATGAGCACATGAAGTAGACTGAAATAATGAGATTTCACATTTTTCTAGAATTAAATTCTGAGAGAGTGTTGTTTTACGTTTAGATATGGTACTTAAAGGAGAGCTTTTGTTGATGTCGTGTAGGCTTAGCAGAAAATAAAGGTATTTTGATAATTATTTGTAACTTTATCAAAAATACTTAATCAGTTTCAAGTAATTTAATGAAGGTCAGAAGCCTGATTATTCTGGATTAAATACAACATAGAGAATAGAGAGGTTGTGACATTATGAAATTTCCCTGTTTGCCATGATTTTGAGAAACATTGTCTGGGTAGGAGGTTGTTAGAGGAAATGACTGACCTTGGTGCCTATAAATTAGAGTTCTATGAAACAATACCACATTATTTCAACAAGGTAACAATGGTCTAAAGATAAGACAGATTTGAAATAATTTCGTGTCTTAGAATTTTAACAAAACTGTCAGGACTGCAAAATGTCAGGCCATTCTGAAATGCTTCTGAGGTCCCCAAAGCTGCCTGGAGTCCTCGGAACCTGCCAAGCAGGTTCAGATGGAATCTAAGGGGAGCAGCTCCTTATTTGTCTCAGATACCAAGACGAGGTTTTTGTGAGAAGTTTACTGATGCCCCAATACAATGAGATAACACAGGATGAATTTGTTTTCTGGTCTTTTTACTCTCAGACCACAGGTTAATTCTCCTGCCAGTGTGTTCCTTCTGGCAGCCCTGTCCTGGGGGTGCATCAGGCACAGCATCAGCAGCTGGTTGAGGGAGGGGATTGTCCTGCTTTGCTCTGTGCTGAGGTGGCCTCACCTCGAGTCCTGTGTGCAGTTTGGGGCACCAGAATATAATTTGGTACAGTTCCCAAGCAGCAGAGAAGATGCCTCTGGAAATAAGCTGCTGTTTGGGTAGCATAGGAGGAGAGCTCTGACTCCAGGAGCACGGAATGCCAGCCCCTGCTGTGCAGCTGGCAGCAGGAAGCAATTAGGGCAGGCTTTCAACAACTTCATGGTAGGTAGAGCTAGGTAGAGGAACTAGAGCTTCACAAGTCGAGGAAATGCAGGTGTTTTCTGTGGGGAGGATCACAACAGAGCTGGGAGGGTAAGAAAGAGGAGCAGAAACAATATCAGAAAAATCACTGCAAAATGATCCCACCAGTATATGTAAATAAAATCAGTTGAAGAAGATGATTGTTTAAAATAAGTTCCTCAGAAATTTCCATGTCTAAATTTCTCATAAAAAGAGTAATATTATATAAGCAATTAAAGTATACTTTTAAATGCTTGAGTTAATACAGTTTTACATTTCTGTACCTTAATCTCTAAAAGGAGTGAGTCTGTAAATATTGGAGTTCCTCAATATTAACAGGAACTGTCAAGGGCTCTAAGAAAAGACTTCAGCAGTAAATATGATGTGAAAATAAAAATTCAAACTGATTACATCTGAGATACCTCTTACATAGCAGAACACATATGTCAACACTGCAAACCTACTTATCATATCATCTTTATGTATCTAAATATTGTCTCTCCAAAGAAGAAAATTATTGATTTTCTTGATAGCAGAGGTGAAAACCTAATCCCACCTACACTGGTGACATCATACCTTGACATGCAAGGAACAGAACTATTTTGAGTGTCATCCTGATCAACAAGATCCTAGAATTAAACACCTGAAAGACTGACACTTGATTAAATGGCTTTATTCTATTCTTACAAGTGAAATCCAAGAACCTGCTGGATGATAGATATTCTGATATAGACTTTTTTCTTCCTATTAAAAAAATGTATAAAACATTATAAAGGAAATAACTTATTTACAGAAGAAATTAAAACTACCTTTTGTCTGTTATAAGTGGTTGAATCTCTTTGCCATTACTTGGCACTGGAAGGGGTTGCCCAAAGAAGTTGTGGATGTCTCATCCCTGCAGGTGTTTGAGCCCGTGCTGGATGGAGCTTGAGCAGCCTGGTCTTGTGCAAGTTGTCCCTTCCCATGATGAGGGGATTGGAGCTAGATGATCTCTAGGGTTGTTTCCAAGCCAACCATTCTGTGATGCTATGATTACTGCTGGGTATAGATCCCTTGAATCTGCACAAAATAATTTCAAAAGCTTGTAATTCCAACACCTAAGACTAAAGGTCCACCTAAGATTTTCATAAATTTCTCAGGTTACTCTTTTCATATGCCTCTATAAATTTAATGACACAGGGCTGATTACATGTCCTAGAGAACAAATAATGCTGTCCTGTGTCAAACTGAATATCCACCTAGACAAACACTCTGTCTCTAATGATCACAAATACTAGATACACCGCAAAAATTTTTTAAAAATCCAAGGAAGAGAATCTCCCAGGTTTTCTCTCCCAGATTATGCCAACAAAACAGAGAGAATTTTTAAATCCAATGTTGGGTTAAAACCACAGTGTTGACTAACCATTGATGGCCCTGTGTCCTGTGAATTTTTCCTGTTCTTTCTGGAATTTGCTTTCAGCTCTCACAGGATTACGTGGCACTGTCCCACAATGGAATAATATTTTAGTGATTATCATTGTAATAATTACCTACAATTAATTGCTATGGTGTATTGTTTTATATATATATATTGTAAAAATTGCTATTGCTAATTGTTATCATTAATATCTATAAACTGCCCCTGTAATTTCCTGTTCACTATCTTTATGCTATTTATGGCTCAGTGATCAGAGTAATATATACTGCTGTAACTATTTATTTATTATGAAACAGTTTTGCAAAACATCATCCATTATCCCTTTTTGAAGCTGAAAAATCATCATTTGTTTATTCTGTTCTCATTTGGAAGGGTTCCAAACCCCTGGCCACCCATGGCCTTTCCTACTTGTGCTTTCTTCTATGGTAGAGCCAACACCGTATATATTGTTCAAGGAGTGGGCACAATTTGTGTTTCCATGCTGGCATTGTTCTTGTTTTTCTCCTCTCTTGATGCTTATGCATGATTTTTTTGTTTGTTTGTTTGTTTTCCCTTTTTTCCTTTGCCAAACTAAGGATTCTATTTCTCCGTTAGCTCTAATCTTAAAACCTGCAATTTTGTTTTTTTCTTAGAAAGAATTTCTTTGAAGGAATTTGTCTTCCTGATGTCACTCAGAATGAAGTGCTTAATCCATTCTACAGCCACCTCACCATCAGTCATAGATGAGAAGTCAGTTAGCACCATAAAAATTGTCTCTGCCTGTCCTTAGTATCAGACACAGGAGTCAGGCTCAGAAAAAGAACAGGACTCCATTTTCTCTAATATTCTTTCCCTGTTAACTGTGATTTGGAGAATCAGGAAACAAATTGTGTTTGACTCAATATGTTCGGCACTCTGGGCCTATAAGCACATCAGGAAAAATAAAGGTGTGTGTGATTTCTAGAAGATTCAGTGAAACTGGTCTGGGAATATAATACTGGAACAAAAGTATTCCATTTCTTAATGAAGCTTTACTTACCAGCAAAGTATTTACTTTAAAGTATTCCTTTTTCAACTTTAACTTGTCCAGAAATTCTCATGTTGATGTATGTTCTGTTTTGCTAAGAATGTGATATGTTCCTTCCTGAAGTGTGTCAGTGAAAGTGTGAAGCAATTCTGTGGGCTTTAAGGATGCATCCACAAAACTTTTCACATAACCAGTGTTCTGTTTTAGATAACTTTGAAAAAGCTGTAAGAGTACTTTTATTAATTCTACTTTTGTTTCGCTTTCTGCATGGAATAAACACAAACTTTACTAATTTATTTACAAATCAATATCATATGGAGAGCAAATTGCTTTTATGGCTTACTTTACGGTGTTATGGCTCACACAGTATTATTGCAGTAAATGCAGAAATGTTAGCACTGTTTAAATCAAAAGTGAACATTGTAAGTTGCTTATAGACAGCAAGTTCAGCGTTATAGAAAATAAAAGCACATTGATAAAGTACTTGTTACCTAATAATTTTCTGCAGTTTGTTCAAAATTGGATTTAGAGGTGTTGGCTAGTAGGTGGACAATACTTTCTTACTCCGTATGATTTTAAATTTTACATAAAAGCTGTTATTTATCAATACAGCTAGAAACGGTGATGTTGCCCACTTTTCATTAAAAATAATAATAACCATCTCCTTCAAGATTATTCCCTGTACCTATTGTGGTTTTTTTATTGTTTTGAGTCAGTGATCACAGAATGCTTTCCAGGCTTAGCAAGAGTAATGGCCAGCAGAGTGTCTCTCTGTAAAGGCAACATATTAATACCTAAATGTATTTACATAACAGTCCTCCAACAAGTCATGTGGAATTCTATTAAATTGTGAATAAAGGGTAGCCCATAGATGTAATGCTTCAGCAACATACAGAATTTAGTGGACACAGGTCATCACTGATTCTTGCTGGGAGAGGAGTGTGCAGTAATAAAGAAAGGTGATTTTTTTTTTCTGTGTATTGTCTGCACTTCTCTTTATTCCATGTACTTAGTTCTTATAAGTAAATTGAGGAATTTGGATTCAGCAGCCTCTCAAGGTCTGCATACTTTGGCATGCTGACATCTGACCAGAAAAGATAGGAAAATCTTCATTACACAGTAGTATCCTTTGAGGATATATGCCTTAGGCTTTGATTATCAAGGAGAAAATTCCATGTTCTCTTAACACCTTTCCTCTTCCTTTAATTCTGCTCACCACAGCAAATCCCCCCCTCTGTCCAAAGCCCCAGATCCCCCCTCTGTCCCCGCTGCAGTGACAATGTGAGCTGCAGAGCAGGGCAGCCCTTTGGCTGTGTGTTATCACAGACCTGTTCTGTCCTTCACAGCACCCAGGGGAGGGGAGGATCGTGCTGCTCCTGCCCTGTTTGCTGCTGACAGAGCCAGGAGGGGCACATTTGGCTATCAGGATTCAGAGCCCCTTTCCAACATTTGGCTTGGTTACATCTGCACTGCCCTGTCAACTGCACATGTTAAGCCCCTCTGCAGAATTCACCAGAATTCACTGCTTGCTTTTACAGGCTTTTACAGACTCTCTTGTTTATTGTGTTAAACATGGCTTGCAAAATGAGGTATGGAGCATTAATAAAAAAGATTATTCTCTCATGGATTCATGAGGCATCACAATAGAGTTCAAGGTACCGCTATCACAGATGTCCAAAGTTATCTTTAAAAAGGAATGATTTTTTAAAAGATTCTTTTATGTCCATTTGTTTTAGCATGGCTAAATGAACACTGGAAATAATTTCCTTCAAATACATTACCTTTGTGCCTCACTGTACTTAAACAGATGCATGATCTTAGCATGGGACTAGTTTTGTTCACTCTAAAGGGACTAAGTTCTTGCTTAGGTTTAATCACATTTAAACAATTTTTATACAGGGGGTGATATTTCAAGAAAAAAATACCAGCTTCTGAGCATAAAATAAATGTTAAAATATCATATAATGTATAATTTACTCCAACCAATTAGCAAGTAAAAAATTCAGTATGAAAAAAGGTGTATCATTAGACTATGCATTTCTTGCTGCAAGAAATTTTTCAACTATCTGGAGGTGTAATTTCATATTCCCAGGCAAGATTTTGTCCAGAGGATTGTTCTGGGCTTGAGAAACTTCTTTCTTTGCAACTTGACTCAGAGACCTCTGCAATAGCATGAATAACTTGTAGTTAAGTAAAACAATTTTGAGCATGTATCAGGAAATCCAGTTGTTCCCTTAGGAAATAGTTTCTTATTCTTCATATGGATAAGATAAAATTAACATTCTGTAAGACTTAAATTTTGTGTATTAATATCTGGTAAAAAATGATTCAATCAATGGATGAAAAAGAAATGGACAGCTCAGCTCAGGAGTCATAGAAGGATGCCAAGGTCAAGGAATGGGAAGAAGCAGAGAGTAAAGTAAGAGAGCACATGTGTAGCAACATGTGTTTCATAGTCTGCCAGGGACAGCCCTTGACTTGAAATTGGGCGTAGCTGAATTAGATCTTAAAGATCAGTTAGGTTTAGTGAGCTGTCATTTGCACAATTCATTAACTAACTGAAATTGGCATTTTGGCAAGTAATTAGTGCTGAAATTCAAATACAAGGGCTTAAGTATTAGGATTTCATTCTTATGGATATGATGGCATAGTTATGAAATGTTATCTCTGCTATTAATTCCTCTAAATCTGACATCAGAAAAAAAATGTTTTATAGAAAATGCGGGCAGGGCTGCACACCAATTTGTATTTCTTACTCTTGTGTAATTCAGTTAAGAACTGAAAAAGGAGTTTTCAGAGAAGTCTCTGGACTGGGGTGGTGGCTTTTTGGAGACAATCCTGCTGCAGTGTTGCAAGTTCCATTGTAATGAGCTGCTTCTGGTTGAAAAAAAAAGAAAAGAGAGAACCAATTTTTAGAGTTTAGAGATGCTGAATGGATTGGTGGTGAACATGAACTGATAATTAAAGTACCTCCTATTTAGAATTCTAAGTCTACCTCTTCAACACAATATTCCTACAGCAAAAATATTTTTGACTGCATGAGCAGGAATATGAGAGGGTATTAAGTTGTGAGAAGTTAAGAAAGAAAAATAGTTAGAGAAACAGCTGTGTCTTCAACGTCCTAATCCAGCAAAGTTTGCATATAAATAATAGGCACTAAACAATTCTTTCATCATCATCTAGTGCTACCCTTCAGACTTTGAACAAGGCCATCATGTCAGTTAAATCTAAGCATGCACTCAGAATAAATATTTATGAAATAATTTCAAATATTCTGTAATGTCAATCCCAGATTATAAAACAGACTGACTGTAATTATGACTTCTGTTACTCAATTCCTCCAAGCCCTCCACAAAGAGAATAAAAGAAGGAAGAAATTCACTTTTGTTATATTCTCATTAATAGCTATATTCTCTTTATGGCCTTGAACATCCCCTTTATTCACTGACCTTCTGAAACCTCATTCCAACAGATGTTAGACTGGAAATACAGAAGCAACTTGCAGTATCAAAGAGACGTAGTCCTTCCTAAAATGGCAGCTCTTCAGTTTTCAAAGCAAGATATGGGAAGCAGGGGCAAAAGGTCATCAAGTCAAAACTTGCTGACCTGATGGCTGGCTCCTTATATCTGTTTTTAGGTTGAGGCTGAGGTTGCTTCATAGTCTCGAGCAGATTCTGCATAATCAATTGTTTTGTATTAATCTATTCAGTAATCACAGATGTTGCTAACTTTAGCAGGAAATAAAGTTTGTGGGTCATGTTTTTCTTTCCTGATGAAGCATAAAAACAATAACTTTGAAAATCCTGTTCTTTGCAGCACTTGTTTTAGTATTTAATGGAACTTGACTTTTAAACCTCAGGCAGCTCCTTCCTACACCTCCTAAATTGCTGTTGTTAGCTCAGGTACCTTTTCTTATTTCCTGCAACATATTTGCCAAAACAGCCTTGTCTTGTTCTTGTATGATTATTTCAAAATCATCTAATGTGCCTTGAGTTAAGACAATGAGAGATGTTCTTTCTGAGAAACAAGTCATCCGTGAAATGAGGTCAGTAGTCCTTCTTCCTGTATCTCCCTTATATTCCTTCATAAATTTGTCATGTCATCATAACTCCCATTTAAATCAGAAAAAGAGGCAGAGGAGATAAGGAAGAGATTATTCTATAAATTCTGTGGTATTCTATTTGCTCCCTTCTCATGACACTGCACCTACAACATTCCTGTTGTTACTGGAGAAGACTTAATGCCCCTTCAGAATGCTGGGTCTGGTGGCTGACAGTCTTCAAAGACTCTCTTTGGAGCTGCTCCACAAATGTGCCTGCTCTTTATTATTGGTAGAACATGGAGATTTTAAGCTCTGATTGACAGAATATGGCATGATTCTGGAGTAAAAACATGCATTCTTCCCTTTCAGTGTCAGTGTTTCAAGTCTGGAAAATCACAAGTTTAATTTCCCTTCCATCAAACATAGATAAAACACCTAAGGTAAGGACAATAACCTGATGTTGAGAGGATGAATTTTTGGCATGTAAAATGACTGCCATAAACTATGAGACTTTGCTGGGTCTGAGACAGACTGACTAGGCCATTAAAATCTCCAAGATTAAAAGTACATGTCCTATGTCATACCAAAAGTTAATAATTAAGTCTTTTGTGTTGTGATTTGATTTTTAGATTTGAAGAGAACTTCTAAAAAGAGCCCTACTTTACCTGGCTTAGTACCTATGGTGTCAATCTTATGAAAGAACTCTAAACTATAATTGAAGTTTCTATCTTCTGTCCTTTACTACCTATTCCATAAGAGATGTTGAGAAAGATATATTTTCTTGTTTCAAAGTTCAGTTATTCTTTCCTTGGTCAGATTGTTTTTCTTCTGTGTCATTCCCCTGCCCCCAACTCTAACTCATAATAGGTGTTATTATATTTCAGTCCCCTGAGTTTATGTTCCATGCTGAGGGAAAATAATGCTCTTGATTAAAAAGTAAACTACATGTAGTGCAATATTTAAAATAGTAGGTTTCAGTCATCTTTGATTATGCTTCCTCAAGCATATCTTTATCTACAAATTGTTTAAAATTCACTAAATGCACAAAAAAAGTTGTTTGACTGTTCTGGTGTTCTTGTTACTCTATTGAATTGAACCTGTCTTATGGTTTGTGCATATTCTGTTTTCTGGCTGGAAAAGGGAAAGTTACTCTCATCTTTTATGCTACATGCTAGTATAATGTAGATAATAAATCATGTAAAAGCTTCAAGCATTTATTTCATGACAGGCAAAAAAATTTTTCTGAAAAAAACAAACTAAACTGAAGCAAAAGCAGAGAGAAATAATTAAACTATTTTTTATTACTTGTACATGTTTTCAATCCAATTTATTTCAAAATCTGCATGTTGCTAAATAACAAGCACTGGTACTACATGCCACATTAAGGATTTCTGGAATTCATTAAAATGATTTAAACTTTTCTTGGGTAAAAGTCAAAAGAACTGGCAAAATATCAGAGCTGAGAATAACACCCAGGCTATTGCTGTGCCAGTTGCTGCACTTGCTACAGCAGACCTAAATGGGTTATTCTTAAGCCTCCAACATGAAAGTATATTTAGCATTTTTAAAATACTTTTCTTTCATTTTGAGGCAGTTTTGTAAGAAGTGCTATGGAACTCTAAGGCACAGAAAAATCTTTTAAATCATCAATGCTTGAACATAAGCAATGCAAGCAGGCTTTAAATTGTCTCGCAGACAAATGATACTTCATGCTGAGCTGACCCATTCTGTGACACTATTTAAGTGGATTTTGCTTCCTGTTTATGATCTCTTATTTGTTCTGTTACACTTCAAAGCTGTGTTCTATAATTTCAGACAGCTCCTGGAACTTTCATCTTCAGGACCTTGTATGCTTTACTTAATTAAGTGATGTACAGGCTTTAAGATCTGGAGTTTGGACATAAAGGATTATGTTAAATGACATAGAGCTGATCTGATCTGAGGTTCCATATGATGTGGTTAGTCCTGTTTTGATCTCAATTAAATGCAGCTAAACAATGATCTGCCCCTAACTACCAAATGGAGATGACTTTTGCCTAATTCTATCCACATACAGGGAATTATTTTTTGTATTAAATCAGAATTTTTACAGTAATCTGTTTGAGCTATAGATATAGTCTAAAGAGATAAAAAATTTACTTTGAATAAACAGTACATTCTAAATGCATATATTAAAATATATATATAAAAGAATCCTACCATCATGGAGAAAGAAAAAAAATGTAAACGTTTTTCTTTTTCCAGTTTCAAACCAAACCAGAAGCATGCTTGTTTGAAAAAAAAAAAAAAACAAACCCATGGCGACATAATATATGGAGAAAGAATCATCTTCCTAAATATATTTCTAATCCATTTCACATACGAAGATCACATAAATGCTCTTTTCAAGAGCTGCTTTCACAGAAGGTGTATCACCTATCTGCCTGAATATGTTGATAACACAGCAAATATTAACAGTGATGGGAAAGAAAAGCTAAAATCTACCATGGTCTGTATGCTAGCTGAAAGTTATGCAGTCTCGATCTCTGTGTCACCACTGAAAAATATATATATCCCCTGATAATTGGCCCTAAAATGTTAAATGTAACCTGTGTGTGTTAGAGACTATTGTGAACCTACTCAAAAGATGGTTTTCAGAATCTTCTTTAGTGGCTCAGAAGATGATTTTAAAGTAAGAGTGCTAACACTGCCTGAAAATAGAAATTCTTACCCAGCATGATATTAATCTGTTGGCACTAATTTATATACTGAATTTGATTGAAAAGTAAGTAAAATGCTGAGTTAATAAAAAATGCAATTAGGAAATGTTAAAATATAGCTAAGCACTGAGTTGCAGCATAAAAATGAAGACTATTTGTATGTTAGAATTAAGGAGATTTATTTTCTCCTGTCAAAAATCATCAGAACAACATATTCAGCTGGCTTTGGTGTGAAACTGAATCTCTCAATATTGTGGATCAAGTGGCTCATAATGTGGGCTGCTCTCCTCAGCTGGAATGCCTGTAAGTCTGTAATGGGTAAAAATTGCTCACTCTTGGTGTAAAATACTCTTGGGCATGGTGTGACTCTTGGAGATGGTGCTGGGAGGGCTGGGAGCTGATGATCCTCATGGGTCTCTTCCAAGTAGGTTTGTTCTGTGATTCTGTGAAAATCAGCACAAAGGCTTGACATAAAATTCCTTCCCTACATAAGACCCCACTTGTACAACTTGGGCAAAAAGATGCCTCTGATTCTGATCATGCTGAAATTTGTACAGTAAAGTTAGTTAACAACTCATGCTTGTCAAGGACAGTGCAATTTTGGCATGTACTTGGTACCCTGGGAACCTAAAAAAAAAAAAAGAAAAAAAGGAAAATATAAGGATTGTCCTTCAGATTAATAAGAGGGCTTGTGTTCTTTTAAGGATCAAAAATTCATACATGCTATATTTTGGCACTATGAAATTTCAGAGTGTGCATCCAGTTCTGTCTGCCTGTGATCCTGAATTCCATGTGCGGGTTAATTTTAATTTAACCACAGTTAACAGTTTCTTGTCAAACACTGTAAAGTTCACTAGTTCCCTAAAACAGTCCTTAGAATCGTGAGTTGTAGAAGTATTTCAGAGACACAATTTCTTCTCTCTCCTCCTTCATTTCATCCTTTGGATGGAGCAAATAGTGACTGGTTAGTTAATATTCATAAAATGTTTGACACGTATAATAAGTTGATTTTCCAGGCTTTGTTTAGGCAGCAGATTGAATGATAAGGTGCATTCATGTAAGCTACCCTACAGGAGACTAAGTATAACATCTTATATGCTGACATTTATGTGGGGGAAAAATACATATGTGGGAGAAATGCAACTGCCTTCTCCAACAGAAAGCTATTTATTCCCCTCTTGTAATGCAAAATAATAGAAGACAGGAGGATGGCTGGGCTTAGGAAAAAATTGTCAGTCGGTTAGGGAAGGTGAATGAAAGCTAAAAAGAATTGGTGGGAAAATAAACATTGTATTTTAAATTCAATCCAGCATCTGTTCCTGTTGAAACTGGTTAAGGCTGGGCACTGGCAACTCTAAGTGACCCATTGACTATTCTCTGCTGGGTACATCTGCTTAGATCAAGAGGTTGAAAGGGGCTTAATTTGTAACCAGTCTGTTGGAAAGTCAGGTTGAACAAGATTTCCTCTGTCTGTGTGCATGTGTTTGTATGGAACAAGACAGGAAAATTTTCTTTCAGTATATAGTGAAAGGAAGATGATTAATGATTTAGGATTCTTTTCACACTGCAGTAAAAATTAATTAAAGATGTGCTGCCTTTAAGCAATTCTATGCTTACAATGATAAATATGGAAATGTGCTGCATTTTGCAGAATAAAACCCACTGTCTTTACAACACACAGAAATGAATTGTATCCACATCCTCTTTTATGTAAACACTGTGCAATTCAATTGTTAAGGGTTCAGCTGAATGTCTCTCCATGATTAAAGAAAAGCAATACTGGTGGTAGCATCTTCAATAGCAAGTACTTTTTGTCACTTAAGAAAGAATTGGAAAGAAAAGATTTTTGTCTTCTGTGGACATAAGGGCAAGTGAGGGGAAAGCAATAAAGCAATAAATGCTTTCAGTAGCTAAATATATTACAATTATGCTGAACGGGGGGAGAAATATTTTTTGTATTGTTTATTAAACCTAATTGTGTTAGATGTGAGCTCTGAATCTATTATCACAAATAGGTCCCCAATCCCTTACCCCTTCTATTCTTACAAAATGAATCTACTAGAATAATACTCCTTTCTATTGACACTGAGACATAATTCCTCTTTTTGAATCCCAATGGCTGTTTCTCTCTTACTGTATTAAATAAAACCTCTTGTTCTCAAACTTCCACATAACTTTGAGCGTAACTGCAGCTTTCTTTTCCTCTAGTCCATTTCCTTTTTTCCTTCCTGTAGTTTCCATTTTGAGGATGTTGGGAGCATTCCTCGTCTTTTCTGCCTCCTCCCTGCCTCCTGCACAGCAGCTGCACAAGCCTGTCCTACAGCCTGTCTAGGACAGCCACAGCAGCTCTTATCTTCCCTGCCTCTGACTAACCTCTTAGATCAACCTCTGCAGTGCTGCCAGAAGGGACTGGTTCAAAAAGTGCCTTTCATCTGCTTTTCTGCTTGCTCACCTGTCCTTCAGGCTTGTAAAGCCTGCTGCAGCTTACAGTGATGGTAAAGCAAACCAAGGTTAGAAAAAACGTATTTAGCAAATCCTATTCATTAGGGAGCTGTGTGTGATCTAGTTATTGTTATAGGAAAATGCTTTAATACTGCTACTGGTTTACTGTTAAGTGAGTATGTGTAGGTCTCTGTATGGCACATCAACTGGAGGATTTAATTGGTTAAGTGAGAATAGAAATATTCTCAGGAATATTTCTTGTTCCCTGTGGAATTTGAGGATAAAGGGAAGAAGGAAAGAAGGATGAAACTGAGAGCTAAGCATGTAACTGCTTTCTAGACAGAAAGCAGAATTATTTGTGGAGCCTGAAGTATCAGTAGTGGGTAGGGAGTTGCCTCTGTGCCCCCCTTCAGCCATGTCTGTGCTTTCTCTTTTGAAAGAATTATCCTTATGTCCTTTATGTGTTGACCAGTGTATGAAAAGAGACTTGCACATCAGTGCCAAGGCACTGTAACTACATTGGCATCAGTGGGATTACAAGCAGAAGGGCCACCCCAATCTGTCCATCTAAGAATTAAGACATAGTTAAGACGCAGAGAGAAGGATATACTGGTTTCATGAAGATTCAGCTAAAGACAGATATATTTTTTGGCATGAAATAAAATTTTCTTTTAATATGGGTAAAGATAATATAGAACTAAAAGTTCTAGAAAACTGACAGATGACTTTTTAGCACCTCTGAGGATGAATGTTTTGATGTGGGCGTAATGTGCTAATGAATTAGCCTTTCAAGTACAAATGGAGCAAATATGCCTCATTCTAGTCCTAGAGCATGAAAAGTGTTTGCTCAAACCTAAAAATGATCACATGCTTTAGCAAACTATGACATGAGTAGAAATTTCTACTTGGTCAATAGCAAGTGGGTTTTATTGGTACAGGCCTTAGAAGTGCAGTAAGAAAAAATCATGTAATCTTGTGTAGTTTAGGATAATATTTTACCTATGTTTTAATCAGTGGTGTTGAGGTTTGGATAGAAAAATTAAGTAAGCTAGGAAGAGATGAGAGCATGAGTGCTCTGAACTAGGTTACAGGAGGCATGTGACCAAATGTATTTGAGAAGGTGTGTGCCCTTGGGGTGCATTTCTGTTTGCCAGCAGATTTTCCCTCTTCTCTTGCAGTGGAACCAGGTCTGTCCTTGAAAAATCCTCTTAAAAATCTTAGAAGTCAAGTAAAGCCCAGTGGGTGAAGACATAAAATCTGCTTAATTCTGCAGGCAGAAATATCTAAATAAGAATAGGAAAGATTTTCTGACCACAAGTGAAAAAAGCTGGGAAGGTAGGTTGCCACAAAGCCATTTTCAGTGAGGAAAGTTTGAGATGCTTGCTCCAGCATTCACCATCCTCTATTAGTGCCTGTAGCTGCACCAGCCTGTGAGCCACGTTTTAACTAGAGGCTTTTCCATGCCTGCTCTGTAGTTTGCAGTCCGTGTAGTTCTGTCTGTGCCTCTGCAAGGCCCTGATGGAAACCAGAGCACTGGAATGATGTATGTTAAAAAACAAGCTCCTCTTAAAAAGGGAGAAGTAGTGAGAGGCGTTATTGGATATAACTGTTTACTCTGGCAAGGGAACTGTGAATTGTCTTAAATGGCCAGCAGCAACTCAGCCTCTCCAAGGCAGGGAGTGAGGGAGTGTTTGTACTTAGAGGCAGTAATTACAGCTGCTGCTCTTTCCCTACTCTAGAGAAATTAAGCTGCTCCAGATTTGAGCAGTGGTTTCACGGTACAAAGTGCTATGTCTCAGAGCCTGTTGACTTTTATTTTTCTTCCTTCCCTCCTGCAGCACCTCCCTCCTTTGTGCTGCGTCAGCGCAAGTCTTTGTTCATGTTAGGTGGATTGGGAATTGGGGAATTAATCTGACTTTATAAAAACACAACAAACACGATTACTTCTATGCCTAAAACCCCTCTGATGTGAGAAATGAGGACTAAGTGTACAGAATGAAATTACTGTAGGATCCCTTTTGGTGCTGGAAAAACTTGGGCTTCTTATGTGTGCCTAACAAACAGCCTTATTCTGTGCTCACAGAGAGAATGGAGTCACTGAAAAGGTGGTGTAAAAAAGCATGACTATCCATCAATTCCATCCTTTCTAGTAGGCAGACTGTCACTAAACGTTAATAAAATCTCATTGTTACTCAGCTTTAAACCTTCAACATCAGCAGTGCTGTGCCATAACTAAGTACAAATCTTATTAGGAAAAAAGCATTACCTTTTAGATTTTCCCCTAAAGAAGAAATATCTCACTGTTGCATTCATTGCTAAACAGAAACACTATTATTTCAGTCAACAGTTTATAAACATTAAAAGAAACTGAGTGAGATTTATGGGATTTAGATCTTAGTTTCATTATTTGTTAACAGGCTTTAGCTCCTGCATGGTACTTCAACCATCCCTCTTGAATACACTTTTCTGCAGTTTTGTGTCTTGAAAGACTGGAAAAAAAAAATCTTTCTTACCTGAGCTGGATTTTGTCAGAAAATCAGCAAGAAGACCTGATGTCAATTACAGGTTTAAGCAGCTGTACAAACATCACTGAATATGCAAAAATGCATCTTCAATGAATACTTTCTAGTTAGACTATTATTTCTCTCATGAATATTTCAGTTATAAAGTTTTTTTAAAATTTACTTTAATTAAGAGGCCTGCTAAGAAAAAATTGGTTATAACTTAATTTCCCTTTGACTGGCCTTATCATGCATTGCATTCAGCAAAAAATTATTTCTGTTCTTGATGAAGTATGATGTTTGCTGGTGCCAGTTAGAGCCAATACATATACAAATGCTTATGGGCTGAAAGGTTAATACATCATACATTGTGCCTTTGCAGTGACAGGCAAAATTTGCAACTGGCATCTTTATATTTACAACAAAATATTTATCTTTTCCACAGTCAAGGAATACCCACAAATGTTTATTGATTTTATTGACAGATTAACAACTTGTTCTTAAAATGCATGATCCTTATATATCATCTATTATTTTTCACCTTATCACATTATTTTAACATTTTACTCTTTATGGGCATAGAATAAGAGAAGTCAATTATAATTGGATTGAATAAATGTCATGCAAGAAGTTTCATAGAATAACAGTCTTGCAAAGAAATGCTCTAGCAGGGGTTTTGTGTATTGTGTCCTCTGGGAACTATTTGGTCATTGTTTTAGGATGCACAGGAGTATCTCTGTAGAAGTAAAGATGACAAATTCACTGACCTCTATGCTCTAAAGATGAAGGCTTTAAAATCACGATAAAAAGGAATACTTAGTGGCAAAGAACAGGAAAGAAAGGAAAGTTGCACTTTTCTGAGAAGCTGAAATTCTGAGGCTGATAAGATCTGAATGTTGTGAAGGCTGTAAAGTCACTGGAGATATGGGAGAATGAAGTATACTTTTGTAGCTGCCAAACCTGTGGTATAGCTAGATCAGTGCATAAGCTAAATTGAAACAATGCCACAGCAATGTCCTGTCAAAATTCCACCAGCAAGCAAAAATGCTGCACTAAATGAGGCAAAAATGAAGCAGATTAGAAGCTTTCAACAGCTTCTGAGCCAGCTGGTGGCATTACCAGGATGGAGGTTTGCGCAGTGTCTAGCCAGCCATTCATATCAGCCGTTGCTTTGCAGAGATATTCTTATTTTTTTTCTCATATTATAACTTCACAGACAAAGCTTCACTTTCAGCCAATGAGCAAAGAATTTATCAACAGAAAATTAATAGTGGACTTCTGCATGGTTCAGCAAGGTGATTACAAACTGGATTTTTTGTCTGTAGTTTTTCAAGTGTGGAAAAAAATATCTTGGGTAGAAATATTACAGTCAAGAGAAACCAATTAAACAGATTTGTGTCCCGTGGAATGTCTCAAGTGTATTAATCTCTATGTAAATTCTGTTTTCAAGTAGTCAGAAAAAGCTTCTTTACAGTCATTCCCCCCTAAAAAATGGTAAATAAAAAGTGGAGGCTGTTGGTAGATTCATGTTTGAGATATTTTTCAGCATTCAAACATAATCAAATATTCTAAGAAAAAGAAGATAGTCTATGAAAATGTAAAATGAAGTGATAACCCAACTTTTTCCCCTGCTGTCTTTTGTCTGGTGTGTTATCTGTGGCTGTAGTGTTCTTAAAACAAAACAAGGACATTATTCATTCAGAAGCTGTAGTATTAAGGTTGTGAAGTCAAGCACTAAGAAGATAAGAAGTGCCAGTTTAGGTTCCCATCTGCATCTTATTTTGTCCCTACTTAGCTGTTTATGTTGTTTGCTATTTTTTGACAAATGTACAAATTCTGTTTCTTGTTACATTATTTTGGCATATTTAAACACCTCTGGGTTTTTTGACTACCCAGCCAAATGATTTAAAAGTCCTTATTTCTGTAAAAATATTCCTGATGCACTGGCAGGGTATTTGTAAAGCAGTAGCGTGTCCTGGGCTTTCAGAACTATATCAGATCTGAACAAGATGCTATGGCAGGTCTGTCTTCACAGACATAGTCCCTTCTAGGCTACCTGAGCTGCCTCCTTCACCCTGTCCTACCTATCATTTGTGCCTCTTTTATCCAAGGTGTATTAACCACGCTCAAAGTGCAGCCTTTCTATAATGCAGGGTCTTTTCAGGCCGCTCTGTACCTCATGCAGTACAAAGGGTGTTTGAGAAAGGGCTGGAGTTTAAGGTTTTCATGTGTGGCGGAGATGGTGCTGACTGCCTTGTGCCCTGTGGAGCTGAGAGATGTGCCAGCGAGAGGAGCAGGGTCAGGGTGAGAGAAGAATGTAAACGTCACCATTTCTGCAAGTGTGGCAGAACTGCAGGGCAGGGCAGTCGGGATGGCAACAAGGACAGAGCAAAAGACTTCAGGTTTTATGGGTCACCAAATTCTGAGGGAGGTGGGGAGTATAACAACCTGCTCCTCTGTTACACTGACAGAGTCCCAGCAAAAACCTTCATTTTAGTGTTCTTCTTATGCTGCAATCTGTTGGCAAAATATAGCTCTCCTCCACCTAAAATTTTCTCTTACAGTAACATATATGGTTTGTGAAATTTTATGTTGTCATCTGAACAAAGACATAGATACAGAGAATTATCAAGTTTAAAATGAATTGTCAAGGTGAACAGACTTTACCTACAAGATGTTTCTTGCTTGATATTCCTGACCACTAACCTGAGAAATCTGGATCCTTGACTCTGGCTGACACAGAGCTTGGGGTAACTTTAAGGTTGGCTCAAGTTATTGGTGCAAATGTGACTTATGTGCTCAAAAAGGTAGATAATGTTTTCTGTGGTTCCTATACTCTATTACACTGAACCTCAAACTCAAAATCTGAATGCACTTAAATTTTGGTGAAGGAAATGGGCAAAAATGTGTTATGTCACTAGAGAACTATTGGTTTGAGCTCAGTAAACTGAAAGGTTTGTGGAGTTTCTTGGAGAAAAGAACAATTGAAAGTACTTCAGGACAACAGAAAACAAGAACTGATTAGAAATTACTTATAGAAATAGCTCAAATGAAACACACAGTTCCCCATAAGTTCAGTAAATCTGGTTAACCCATTGTCTTTGAATAATTTTAGAGAAATAAATCCTCCACAGTGTTACCCAGCCAATTAGTGGTTAAACTACTGAAGACAGAGGATTGTACAGGAATTCTAAGGAAGTGAGGGATCCGCTCAAGCGGAGATGATAATCCACTGATGATTTTGTTAAAGGGGAAATAATAATGAAATTCCTCCAAGAACAGTCTTGCAACTGATGTAATGTAAAATTTTCATTAATAATCTCAACATAAATTTGAACTTGAGTACAGAGAAAATTCTCAAATGACTCCTCTATGGGGCATGGGTGAGTTTTACTCTGGGATAGTCATAGGTGCCTAAACCAGTAGGTTCGAGAAGGGAGTGGAGAGAAAAAGTCATCTCTCAAGGCTGGCTCCTGGCACCTGGGTTAGCTTCCTGCTCTGAATTGCTCTTTTAAGTACAGAGAGGGAGTCAGGATGCAGCAGGAGGCCTATCTGCTTGCTGTGGGGAGTAATGACATTGTTTATTACACACGGTTGATAACCCCACATTCAGTCCTGTTCTAGTTCTTGTTCACAACGTTAAAACAGGGCTTGAACATTGACTGTGAAACCTGCAAACCCCCTCTGGAGACTCTACTTGAGTCCATAGATAATTTAAATGTACATGAAAGGACTTGCCTAAAGCCAGTGTATTTCAAGTACTCTACTTCTATGCCTTTAAACGATGCTTTTGCAGTAAGTTTCCCTTTGTTGTCACAAAATACATTTGTAGGACAGTATCTAATGTTCAGTTTCACCCACACTTACCTGCTGCTTGACAGGGTGCTGTGTACCTGCTTAAGCACTAACCCTTTCACCCACAAATTAACCAAATCAAAGAGAGACTGCTCTCAGCTTCTCAACTTCAATGCTCCTTTTTCAAAACTTGTGTTCAAAAAAAAGCCCAAACCAACTGCCCTCCCTCAGCTGTTAAAAATGTTGCTGAAAATCAATTATAAAATACTTGCAGCAATACAAAAGACAGTGAGGATTAATAAAAGCTAGCTGCAATTATTTTGTCTCTGACTGTATTGGTTTGTAACTACAGCTCCTGGCTGCTCCCAGCATCACTGCCTGTACCCTCCAGGGCTGAGTGTGCGGGGCAGGGTCAGTGTGGGGAGGATGGTTTTGTTTTGGCTTCTTTCTGCCTGGGTCATTTCTGTGGTTTGGTTCATATTTTGTGGCCACATGTGGCAGTACAATTTGCAATTCAGTTTAAGAAAGGTGGCAGAATGTCCCAAATTTTCTATGCTTTCTGCAGTTCAGCACATATTGTAACCACTGCACTAGTTTTTCTTTGTACCTGTTTCCCTGTGGCCAGACTTGACAATGCAGACCATCCTCACTGATGTGTACCACTGATCTCATTGATCAACTATTGTAAAATTCCCAAATTTCTCACTCTTGAGGGAATCAATTCAAGCCTCTAGTGCAGGTTGGAAGATAAAATATTGGTTTGGCTGTTCTATAAATCATTCCATGCTAAGTATGTAGAGCAAGCACCATTGTAGATGGAGGCCTGATCACATATTTTCTAAAAGAAAGTGGAGAAAAATATCAGACTCAGTAGGAAATACCTATATTTTAGTATGAGACTAAATTGGTTTCTTTAGAACGTAGAAGAGAGACTAAATTGGTTTCTTTAGATTGTAGAAGGGAGCGAGTGAATGTTCCTCTTAAATAGTCCATGTTTTTGGCAACAAAGAATGAGACACACTGTTTATCTTAAAAATAAGAAAATACAGAAAAAAAAGTACATTAAGTACTATACTGTAAGGCAGTGAGGTGTGGAAGAAAATTCTAGCAAAACTGGTGGCAGTAGGAAATCTAACGAATTCTAATCAGAACATTGATTGGTTTATGAAAAGCATGATTTTGTGGCTGTTATGATACACATTATTTTCTTGCCTGTGTTAGAAAGTGCTCTAACTCACTGACTTGGGTTTAGGCATATTCTAGTTTCCTAAATTATCGTTATTTATTTTGGACAAAAGCATTTACTACATTAGATTATATTAACCAGTTAAAAAACCAAACAATCTTCAGATTGAAAAAGAACCAAAAAGAAAAAACCCAAAAGATCATGCACTTTATTTGACTGCTAAATTTTGAAGATTGACCCTGATCCTGCAAGAATTTGTATGAACTTATAGAAGTGCAAGCAGCTATAATTATTGCAATGGGAACAAACTCAGCATGTTGTGAAGTACATATGGGTTGCAAGGAAATGTGCTATCACCACCTATATTCAAATAAGATCTCATAAGACTGTGTGCTCTTAGCTGATAGAATACTATCCAGCTATTCATTTCACGAATAGCATTCCCAGCAGCTGTCACCATATTAGGGTCTTGAGCTATTCAGTCTGAGCAGAGTGTAGCAATTTGGCAGGAATCACAAATGAGCAGCATTCGTTGATTTGCTGTGTGGAATATGAATGGCAGAGCACTTTGAGGGTTAACCCTGAAATGCAGCAGATAATTTGAGAAGGATTTTTTAAAAAATATGTGAACCCAAGACTTCTTCAAAACAATAGATTCTGAAATAGGAATTGCATAGATAAATTATGCATTCAAGTCGGAAGATCTCACATCATATAGGAATGTTTTGTCTCTTAGAAGAGTGTGCTGAAAGGGAGATGTCAGAAAATGGAGCAGTCAGAACAATCCATATTTTCACATCTAGTTTAGTTTTGCTGCAACCCTGCCCTAATTATTTAAAACCAGACTACAATGAGAGAGTTTGCTGGTCCCTCTATTTACACTACCTTTAGGTTTTCTGTGGAGACAGTACAAAAAGTTGCCACAATGTTCTGTGACTTAGATGCTTGTTTTAGGATAGGTATGTAATCACCAAATTTATTTTGAAGCAAGCTATTGTAAAATCAGCCAAATAAAACCACTTGAAAAATCTGGAAAAGACTGATTCTTAAAGTGAAATGGTCCCAAATCCATCATCATACTGCTGCCAGTAAGCTGCTATTAGCACATGCTTTGGCATATGCCTTTCTGAATTTGCAGATGTTGCTAATGCTTCAGAGGTTTTGGGGAGTAGAATGCATAAATAGCAGTTATTGCTATGGCCATTAACTTCTGGGTTTGGAAAGTCTTTTACATTATGATTGAGAACTTTCTTCCAGATGACAGCCAGAGGCAGTAAAAGACAGATAGAATCTTTAGCAAGATAGGACCCACGCATAATTGTATGGAAAATTATGATGACAAAGTTGCACTGTGGATCTCTAATGCACTGTACTGAAATAAAATTCATTTCCACACTGTTCATGCAGTATACTGCTGTTTGTAGTAACCATCTTTGCAAAGCACAATATGCCATCCCTGCATCAGGAGACACAACCTTTTTCTGCATGAAGTTTTATTTTTAAATTTTGTTTTCCTCATAACCTAATATAGTTTTGAGATATTAACATAGTTTGCAGAGGGCAATAATATGGCTTTAATACAGCTTCAATTAACAGTTGAGTAAGAACTACATCAGGTCTTTGGCATATTTCTGGACAAGTTCTGACACCAGAACTTATGTAAAGACAATTTGAAATAGATTAGTTTGCATCACTGTGTTTTTGAGCCATAATTTTAAAACTGGAAATAAATTCATAGCAATTTTGCCACGAAGAGTAAATGGGAAAAAGAGTAACTCTTTTTGAATGGCAGGCTCTTGTAATCCAGAACAGGAACAACATAACTAGTGTTACTAACTGTCAATCAGCCTGAACTGATTGAGGGAAGACGTTTTGTTCAACTAACCTTGCTGATTAAAGGCACATTTTCAGTCCACCCTCTAGATGCAAGCTGAAGCAGATGAGAGAGGGAATCATTATAGAATCATAAAATAGTTTGGGTTGAAAGTGATTTTAAAGACCACCTAGTTCCAACCCACCTACATGAGCAGGGAGATCTTCAACAGGACCGGGTTGCTCAAAGCCCCAGCCAAAGCAGCCTTGAATATCTTGAGGGATGGAGCATCCACAACTTCTCTGGGCAACTGGTTCCAGTGCCTCACCACTCCCACAGTGAAGAATCTCCTCCTAATATTTAATCTCAATCTACCCTTTTTCATTTTAAAAGCATCACCCCTTCTCCTATAATTATGTGCAATTTAGTTATATGGCATAATAACTCTGAAAGGGTTGAAAGCCCCTGTCTGGGTTTCTTGTAGGTTCCCTTTGGGGGTCTGAATCCTCACAATGAAATGAAATCGCTAGTTTCTCTTATTGGGAGATGCTAAAGCAGAAATGCACTATCTAATTCCTTGTACCACTTCATTAGCAAAGAATACAAGATGCATTATATTTACTTAGCACCTACTACTAGGGAGTAAAACTGAGCAAGTGCTGTCAACTCTACTAATTGCTACAGAGTCTAGATCCTTCTATTATTTCTTAAGACCTTAGATGTTTTTTCTTTTCTGGATGCTGCATCTGTATCATCTCTGGTTTTCTGTTCCTCTCTTTGACCCTCTTAAACTCCATATCCTCTTTCCTTTCCCTGTCAGGGGCTGGCAAGCCGACCAGACAAGAGGTGATCCTGGTCCTTATCTTTCATATCTTGAAGTTCTTGTCTGTCACATCACCTGTTTCTTCTTCCTTTGTGCCTGCATATATTTTAAATTGCCTAACTCTAATCAATATGATGATTAGATTAGATTAGATTAGATTGCCCCAAAATTACATGTTCTTTGTTGCAGTATCAGTTTGTTGTTGTTATTTCTTCTCCATCCAGGTTATCTTTGTACCCACACTAGCTCTGAAAATAGCTTTTACACAAAGGCCACTTCAGCCTTCTGGAAATGTCTGAATTTCTTTTATGAATACAGATTTGACTGTGGCCTCATCCTTAAGACTTTCCCCAGAAGAAAGGAGAATATCCACACCTTTCCTCAGGTACCAGAAGATATCTTTTTCTCTGATAAGATGCAAGAGGAAGTATTTGCTTGGCAGATTTCATGGCTCTGACAAGCCAAAATGTGTGTATCCTTTAAGTAATATACCTTAACTAGTAAGGACAAATAGGTATCTCTTGCTATAAATTTCTTTCCTGATATTTTCTAACAACAAAGCAAAATACAAGGTGTATCGTAAATAATGAGATACTTAATAAGTGTTCAAGATTTGAAGCAACCACAGTTGGTAAAAGATATGATATGGTGTAAAGTGGCATGATGGGATGGGTTTCCAGTGCAAATTTGAAAAAAATTTGGCCTGCAAGCTACTCTGTGGACTAACTGTTACAGAGGAATGATAGATGGTAATCATAACCCATCCCTACCCTTCCCAGAAACATTACTTCTGACACCATAAATGATATTAGACCCTTTTCTTTCCAGAATGTAGAATTGGATTATACATCTTTATTGCTTCCTGCTGTCTCTTTTATTTTCTCCAATAATGCACAGAAATCATGTGGACCTTTATTATTTCTATAATAAGAAGGCAATTTATTATTCTCTAGTAGAATTTAGGATAAAAAAGACCCAAGGAAAATATCTCTTTGTTATACCTGTAATATAATTAGAAACAATGCAGAAAGATTTAGATGGTAGGTCAGCTGACAAGCATATGATAATAAATAAAAAATGCAAATGAAAAATCAGTCTATGCACAGAAAGGAAAGATGTCACAGATTTCTGGCCAAGAGACAGAAAAAGTTTGAGAGTTATTGTGTGAAAAATCTGTCAGTTCCTCAGTATAGTGCAGTTGTAGTGCTGAAGAAAAGCGTGTTTCTTGGATTGTACTGCTAGGAGTACAAAATCAGTGATGGATATTCTATCCAAAACTGTCACTACACCTCACCTTAAATACTGGTATAATGCAACTTTGCAACGTATGCTACTGACTTTCAGAGTTTAAAATGGTAAAAAAATAAAAATTCCTTAGATTGTAAGGATCTAAACAGAAGAAATGTTTAAATTAGACTTTAGTATAATTGAAAAATGTGAAAGATTCACTGGAATTTACTGAAATTTCAATATTGTGGTAGTAGTTAGTGGAGACTCATTATAAGACTCAGTGTCATTACTGAAACATAGAAAAAATACCACAATGTATAATTTGCTAAACCAGTGGAAGCAAGCAAGAAGTAATAAAAATAGGTTCAGACACATGATAGATAGCATAATGTTATATACTAAGGACAGCTGCTGAAAGAACCAAAAATAATGAGAGCATGGAGCACAGTCTGTAGTAGTAAAGACAGCTTCAGATTGTGCTTCTGCCTTACCCTTCGCAGGGAGCAGCAATCAGCTGGGAGGCTGGCCTGTAAAATGAATGATGTGAGATAAGGATTTTCTTTTTTACCTGGAGCCTTTTTTTTACTGATCCAATGGAGGTGGAAATTTGCAAATGGGGAAAGGCAGCGAGAAGCAGTGAATAGAACCGGAGAGCAATGGGGTAAAGCTGGTGCACAAGTTTCAGAAAGCAGATAGGTTTCTCCACTAGTAAGGCAGTGAGGGTTAAAAGAAAAAGGAAAGGGAAAGTTGACCATGATTGTGAGCATCAGAAAACATTTTATTTAGTATTTATTTGGCTGTAAGTAGCAATTTTAAGTTATTTCTCTGATATCGCTGATTGTATGTGTGTCTCATCATCATAATAACTGCATTTTAAAAACAATAAATTTGTTTATCATGTTGATGTGACTTTGATATGGGAATTTTGCCCAGAAGGGTGAAAAAATACTGCTTACATTTGCATAGGAAGTTTGACTCAGGGCAGGAAATAGTAAACAGCCTCATCTCACCACTGAGCAGGGTGTGCAGGTTGCTGAGAGTTAATCCATCTCTAGAACAGATTTTTATTCATGTTTATTTGAGTTTTAAACTTCATGCTCCTGAAAGCAGGTCTGAATAAGGAAAGTAGTGGAAATGCTCCCAAAGACTGGGTTTATGCAAATGTTGTCTACAGGTTGAAACCAGGAAACTTCATACACCGTGCCAGGAAGCCAAGTCACCTTTGGCTCAAGGCTGCATACAGGAAAATAAACTGTGGCAGGAATCATATAAAGAAATTCTATACTCATATAAAAAGTCACCCCCTTGGAGGAATAATTCTGACTTCTGGCTAAAGTAATTTTTTTTGATTTTTTACATCCTTTTGGTTTTTGTTTACTCCTCCAATCTCAGTAAAATTTCACTTTTCCAGAGGTAAGGGATTGGGAGAAATTGAGAGTCCAATCAACTATCCAAACACCATACAGAAGAAAATGCTTCATAGTGATGAAAAATCTTTCTCAATAAAAAGATCAAGCTGCATCTTGATGACCTGTGGAAGAAAAAAATTAATTTTACCTTGAATCTCAGATTAATATAATATGAGTATAATTTTTTTTTAAACCTTGACATTTCAAAAAGATTAAAAATATCTGTAAGGTCTAAAATTGACATATGTGCAAAAAGTAAGAAACACAAGAACATCAGGAGCACTTTCAGCAATGATGAAGCTAAAAATTGGTGAAGGGCAACATTTCAATTCTCCACACAAATCAATATGCTCATATTTCTAACTGTATAATTATAAAATACATTATGTTCTAAAGTGAACATTTACCGAAATTGATGAGAGAATTACCAGAGTAGTTGGACTCTCTTAAAGTGTGTTGGGGATGATCATTACAGGGATTTTGCTGGCAGGCATTCCTTATTACCAGAACTGTAAGACTGAAAAAAAAAAAAGCCATCAAAAAAGAAGTTTTATATCTTCAGCTTTGAAAGAGAATATGAATACCTGCACTATGCAAGTAGCAGAGCTGTTTGACAAGTGTGATGCCAAATTAAGGTCTGCAGAGTTTCAAAAATTTTAGCTACACTAAAATATTCCATGCTATGCTTTTAGTAGACAGCCTTTATAAGGCATTTTTGTTAAAGTTGGATGCGCTGTTTTTAGTAAGTTTCCTTAACAGACAGCTAATTTTAACAGATGTACTGGCTTTGTGTGGCAAGGTTTTGGTAGTGGGGAAGCAACAAGGGTGGCTGCTGTGAGAAGCTTTCCCTGTGTCCAGCAGAGGCAATTCCAGCTGGCTCCAGGAATGACCCACTGCTGGTCAAGACTGAGCCCATCAGTTATGTTGGTAGTGCCTCTGGGATAACAGGTTTAAGGACAAGAAATAACTCCTGCACAACAGCAGTGGGAAGACATGGGTGAGAATGTGTGAGGGCAGCAGCTCTGCAGACACCCCAGCCAGTGCAGAAGGAGGGGGAGGAGACACGAGGCACCAGAGCAGAGATTGCCCTGCAGCCTGTGGTGCAGACCCTGGGGAAGCAGCAGAGCAGAGATTGCCCTGCAGCCTGTGGTGCAGACCCTGGGGAAGCTGCCATGCCCCTGCAGCCCATGCAGGACTGCACCAGAGCAGAGATTGCCCTGCAGCCTGTGGAAGACTTCATGGTGGAGCGGGGGGGGATGTCCAAAGACTTCTGTGACCCTGTGGGAAGTTTGTGCTGGTGCCCCATGGAGAGGGAAGGCCGCACTGGAGCAGGTGTGCTCTCAGGAATTAGGACCCTGTGAGGTGCCATGTCAGAGCAGTGTGTACTGCAGAAAGGCTGCACCCTGTAGGAAGGACCCATGCTGGAGAAGTCCATGAAGATCTGCAGCCTGTGGGAAGGACTCCTATTGCAGAGGTTCATGGAGGACTGTTTCCTGTGGGAGGCACCCTCGCTGAAGCAGGACATGAGTGTGAGGAGTCCTCCCCGTGAGGGGGAAGAAGCAGCACTAACCACATGTGATGAACTGACCGCAGCCCCCATTCCCTGTCTGCCTGTCCTGCTGTGGGGAGGAGTTGGGGAATTTGGGAGTGCAGTTGAGCCTGGGAAGAAAGGATGGATGTGGGGAAGGCGTTTTAAGATCTGGTTGTACCAATGACAGGAATTACTGAGCTATTTCTGTTTTCTTATCTTGACCCACAAGACTTTTGTTTTATTTTCTCTCCCCTGTCCAGCTGAGGAGGGCAGTGATAGAGCAGCCTTGGTGGGGTCAATCTTCCACAGCAGACAACAGGACACTGAACTCTTCAAAGGCCTAATTCATAGCTAAACTGTGTCTTCTGGTAAGATTTAGTTTTTTTTTTTTTAATCAAAGAAATTAACTGCAGAAGTATGTGTTTTCCTTCAGAAAGTGTTTGCATGTAAATCTAGTGGGAAAATTTTTCTCCTAAGTTGTATTGTTGTTAAAGCCAATGAGTTAAAATAATGCCAACTCCTGTAGGTGAGAGCACACAGACACAGTTTATTGCATTCATCTGGGTTTCAGAAATAATGAGACGCATTCCAGCCAGTGATTCCTCCCACTCTGTGAAAACTCAAAAGTAGTTTTCTGTCACATTTTATACTGTTTCAGGAGGCAACTCCTTGCAGAAATGTGGGGATGAAGAAGAGCATCCAGCCATTCCAAGGTTAGCAGAAAGACATAAAAAAGTCTATGAAGCAGCCAAGCAGAAAAGTTTTAAAATCCAGGTCCCCTTTTTTTTTCTCTTTCTCCTTCTCTGAAAGCAGCACAAGTGGGAGTAAAACAGCCTGAAGGAAGAAATACGTTGAAAGTTGCTGGGGCTGGATGTGGAGGGGACCCAAGAACTATGTGAAGTACCCCAGTAAATTCTGGGAAATGTTAGACCTATGGGTGGTAACTCTAATAAAATTAAGGTATTTGTATGGTTTCTCTCCTGTTGAATATAACTGTTGTTTAAAACGTTAGTTTTTAGTAATATTTAGATAAACTTACTGTTAGAGTTTTTCAAGCCACCCTGGCAATGCTGAAGTTAAAAATTTTGCTTGCTTTGTGAATAGAGGATGTTGGGAGAATAGTAATGAATGGACTAGCAAAATAAAAATCCCTGAAATAAATGCATCCTAGTTTCTCCCCATGTTCTGTCAAGAGGATTTTAAGGCTTGGTCATGACAGTCATGCTTAGGAAGTTTGTTAAATTCTGCTAGTGAAAATGGCTGCAAGTCACATATTTATCATATATCTATGTTTATCCAGATTTTCTCCTTTTCCCCACTGAAAAATCTTATATAGATAGAATTTGAAAATTGTGAGCACATATCCTGGGATATCTAAGCAAGTTGAAGCCATTCAGGGAACTTTCTATCTATGCCTCAGATTGTATGGACAGATCATCAGAAAAAGCCTATATGCAGTGACTAAGCTGCACCTTGGAAAATCAAACTCAATAAATACATGCTGCACATTTCAGGCAGATTTCTGTCTTTGAGTTCCTGCAAAAAGAATGAGAACTCTGATTTTCCCCTCTGCACAGTAGTATTGGAATTTTTTTACTTTTTGCTTTTGACTAAATATTTCAGACATATTCCTTTTTCTCCATCCCCTGAGAAGAAATATGAGAGGAAGAGGAAGGAGGCAGCAGGTTAAGAAGACTTGGGAGACAAGGTTTTATTCTTATCTCCACTATACAGTGGATTGAAATATGTTTCTTTCTACAGGATTTTGAGATCCTGGGGTTAAAAATGTTTCTGTAATGAGGCTTTATGATTATCATTATTGTTGTTCATATTTAAACTTTTTTCACTATTTTATGATTTTAATTAAGAGAAAAGTAAGGAAAAGGCTGTATTGGAGCGACTCCAAAGATTTCCTTTTTGATGGTGTTTCAAGTTTGTCACTTTTTTACTGTAAATTGTGTTGTTTTCATTGAGACTCAAATGAACTATCAAACTTCAGAAAAACAAATTCAGTTAAACATCTGTTTAACTCTTTATTAACCATAATACATTATTTACTTTGTGTTGCTCCAAATAATTTCCATTCTTTTTGCTTCCTATATTTTTACTCTATGGAGGTGCAATACATGTCAGAAGATAAGAATTTTCAGTCTCTTACAGAATATATTTAGAGGCATGCTGTTCTCTCCAGAAATGCAATTGGTATTCCAGAGGATTTCCCCCCCTCTAATAGGCTGTGAGCTGAAAAGGACACTCCATTTTACTTAAATAGTCTAGCTGACAAATTATGCTCTTTAATTCTACTTAGGAAACTGTCTTTTACATTAACTAAACATCACCCCCCTCCTCACCCCTACTTGACATTTAAAGCTTAAGCAACTGCAACCTGCTTCCCACAAGTTCTCCTTCAATATAAATTAAAATGACATGGCGTTGAACAAAACCATCCAGTATCAAACACTGCACTCCTCTGGGATTTCTTTAATACTGCTCAGGTATAAATGGAGGAATTCAATTAAAAAATAACCTAAGGCACTATGCAAACTTGCAATATCAGCAGAATGCAGTGGAACTTGTCAGAGACCTCACCTCATGTGTGTATACATATACATATACATGTATATGTACAAACACACATACAAGTACATATAGGCACACATACATAGACCTAGAATGTTCCTAAACAAAGAATATCTTCTGCTCTCATTATTTGAGATGGTTTTATTTTAAATGGAATCATCTCTTGCTTTATATGGCTTGTTAGACTTACTATAATGAGCTTCCTCAACAGCAGCAGCCTGGAATTTTAAGATCTGTAGGATGATGTTACAGTACCTTGTAAAGCAAATGGTGTGAATTAAACTCCACAGATTTTACCCAGGCTCATCTCCACAAACTCAGTTTTACCATCTAAAAATCTTAAGAGTGGAATTTGGTACTTGAGACTACCACTGAAAGAATGATGTCTCTGCAGATTCTCTGTAACTTGCCAACCTAAAGTCAAGAATGATCCCATTTGAGCTCCTCTAGATTTCTAGTTTTTGAAAGACAACAGGGATAAAGTGATTTTGTCACAACCATGTCAAGAGAAAATGGAATCATCTTCTGAAACAGGTGGGAACATAATTCTGATTAGATTATTTGGGCTCATTTGAAACCATCTTTGCACCTTCAGAAGATAATGTATGGCAAAGATGATTTTGTTCTTAATAGACAGCTGTGTGTTAAATTTAAACTAAACATCTGTTGAACTCTGCTTTTTGATTATTTTCACATTCAGTTTGAATGTCCTATTTTTAAAATAGCTTGGTGATATGAATTAAATTATTAATTGTGCTTGTATAACATCCAATACTATTCAGTTGTACATTGAAAATGTATTTATAGGGGCAGCAGATCATTCATTAACTGTGGTGCTTTCATATCCTCCCTGTTTCACTGTACGTGATAATCACTTAGTACCTCAGATGGGAAGAGCACAGTGTCAGTGATTTTATATATCTGTGATTGAAGTATGGAAAAGTTAGACCTCAAATATGTTTACTTCCTGTTGTCCTGGAATTTTAAAAACCGGGATTTTTTTTTTGTTGATGAAAATGAATAAATTACAAAAGTACATATCCAGAGTCCTCCTTCCATGTAATTTTGTTTTTTATACCAGTTACAGCTTTTCCTTTAGGTTAAGTATGTCTTTGCTTTTGTGAGTAAACAAAATTTTCTGGAAATGGGTTGATAGACTTATTGATATATTATTCTAAATACAGAAATATTTGTTTATGTAAAATACAGTTGAGGATGTTTTAATTCACAGCCTATCTTTTAATGTTCTAAGCAGCTGTACTTCCAACAGATATGTTGAGTGTACTTTTAAGTAATTTAAACAAAGGACCAACCAATCTGCCTTCTTGGATCTGGTGTGCATTGCATGCATAGCAACAAGTGAAGGTCCTGCAAGAGGTTCCAGTTTCAAATATTTTTCAAAGACCAGAACATAATCACAGAATCATAGAATAATTTGGCTTGGAAGGCACCTTAAAGATTATCAAGATTATCTAGTTCCAGACACCGTCCCATAGGCAGGGACCCCTTTCAGTTGATCAGCTTGCTAAAAGCCCCATCCAGCCTGGTCTTCAAAACTTCCAGGGGCAACCACAGCTTCTCTGGGAAACCTGTTTCACTCCTCACCATCTTAATGGAACATTAAAAATTACTCTAAGATTAATTTTCGATAAAATTGATCCTAAAAAAACCTACAAAAACCATACCTGCACAAGAACATAAAGTATTAATCTAATTGTTGAACTTATTTTTTTTTCCTGCAAGAATAATCTGTTTGTAAAGGTGATGTCAAGTCCTAGAAGAGTTTTAGAGAAACACCTAGCTTGCTTACTGACATGGTATTCGCAGTTTGACACTTACAGGATTAATTCAGGGAAGTACTTAAACATGTGCCTAACTTTAAACACTGCTTAAATCTCATCAACTTTAATTAAATTTAATTGCATATGGGAGCACTCTCAAAGAATAAGATAATTTCCTGTAAATAATTTCTTTTTTCAGAGGGTTTGCTGTATAGAAAAAGCTTTAACTGTAAAGCTTTCAGTTTCCAGTTGTAGTAATGTTTCTGCCTAGTAAGTGGTTTTACTAGTTTTAAAGTAATTTTATCTGGCTTGCTTTAGGAGTAGCAATAGTAGTGAGTGTTTCTTTTATTCTTTAATGCAGATGGATGGAAAGAAGCACTAAATATGAAGCACAGCTGGTTACTTTTATCCTTGGTGCAACCCCTTTGGCTTCTGTGTAATGTTGCTAGGGATGAATTTGGTCTGCTGTTGGAAGACTATTTGTTCTGACTGCATGTGACAGCATAATTTAGTAAAAACATATTAAATATACCATTTAGGCACCACACTTTAGCATTTTTGAGATCCATAGGAATGATGTTCAAGCACATATGGTAAATTGCTCCCTGGAATTAATGGTCTGGTTTGATTGTTGTCTACAAGATTAAAAATAAATAGGAAGTTTTTGAATCAGGAATTTCAGAGAAAAACTGTGAGAGTTGATAAGCACACTTAATACACTATCTAGATGGACCATTAGTTTGATCTGGCATGTCAGTTCTTATGTACCTGGAAATAGCTTTTCAGTACACAAATGCCAAAAGGAATTTCGTCTCAAGCGGAGGTTAGAACAAGATAATTTTATTTTAAATTATTTTCATTTTTAAACATTAAAAAATAGAATGATCAATTTTAGCAGAGTGCATACATTTTAAATGCAGAAGCCCAATATATTTAAGAAAACACGACTGAATTCAGCCTTCTATCTTTCTGCTGTTGTGGGAATTCAGGAGTTCCCAGAGTCAAATAAACAGCTGCTGATGATTTTGAAAAATAATGCAGACTCCAGCTATATTTTAAATTTATCTTATTTACTGTACTTCCATGTCAAAGTGCATGGGTGTTCTGTTTTCAAAAGTGATAATTTTTTGTGACCCAAGGGGCAACTGCTGAACCATTCAAGAATATAATTCATGGACTTGATGCTTTTGTTAAAGTTCTATGAAATTCTCAGTTTTTAAAATTGGAAATATACTGAATGATGAAACATCTTCATAAAGGAGAAAAGTAAAAGAATCATGATCTTTTAAGATGTGCTTGAATACTCAAGGAATTTGAGAGCTATGCGGGTCATGTATTTGCTTCTTGCATGTGAATTTTAGATGTGTTGCAGAGTTTGTACAACTGCAAATTGAATTAACTGCAAATTCAAAATAGATCAAGTATTGCACAAATGCTAATTTTATTGCATAGAAAAATCTACTTTAGATCTAGAGGATCTAAAGATCAGTCAACAAAGGAACCAGCTGATAGGTTGATTGTGTTTGACATCTTAGTGAAGCTGGACTACTATGCCTCAATATCAATTATTTCTTACACGTTAGTTTAACTTCTTTGAAAGTTAAGATGGAGAAACAGTGGGTTTTTTTCTTAAATTTTTATAGATTGTTGACAAAAATATAGTCAGGGCAAAGTATGAAAGAAGCCAGCTATCAACTTATTCTAGGATATTTATGTGTAACAAAATCACAAGGTCTTACACATCCCTTTCTCCATTGAAGAGCTGTGACTTCTGTCATTAATTCTGCAAGTTTTGCAGTTAAATGAGCTACTTAATTTTTATTTTTATTTTTATTTTTTTTTTACTTTTCATCATGGTAGATTCCAGCTATACCCTTGGATGACTGTGACCACCTGTTCTCCCACATCTGTTTCAATTCCTAAACCATATGTTGCAGTCACAGACTAGAACTGCTATATGTATGTGATGTATTTTCTCATAAATATTTCATAGGCTTCCAAGTTTCTGTGATTAAAATTAACTTGAAAGCATTGATTTGCTGAAAATCAGGACTGAAAATGGTTTCTCAATAATATGTCTGTTCCTTAGACAAGGAGTTTTGCTGGTTGCTGAATCATAAAAAGTCCTCATAGAATTATCAGCATATTGCTATCAGATATTAACATTATCTTTTCAAAATGAATTCCACTGGGATCAGTGGTAAGGAAACAGAGGATAACTTGCTGTAACACAAGAATGTTTGCAGTCATTTGTATAGTGATATTTCCTAGACTAAGTGTTCAGACAAGTTTTGCAATCACATGTTCAAATCAAAAATGTCTTTAAATTATTTTATCTTAGGTAATTTGGATAGTTGGCTAAAGCCTTTCCTGATATAAAGGAAACATTTTAAAATTCTTTTCAATGAAGTTATAACAATTTGTGTTGACTATATAAGAGTACTCCACCCACTCGTATGGACACCTATAAGTTCATAAAGATTTAAAATATTATATGCTTGGATATTAAGCTATAGTGTGCCTTTCATTCTCTTGGCAATACTGTGAAACCTCATTCAAACTATATTCTGTCTCTTAAACTGGTCTCTGAACAGGAAAACTTCCATACCCATTCAAGATGAATGCTGGTGGTAGATAATAAAACCATTTCTCATGAAATTAGTAGGCTGAGTTTTAGATCCATTCTTTGGACTTTTAATCTCTTCCTACAACAAAATGTGGATCCCCTTGCTTCCCATGAGGATATATCTTCACCAACTTGTGCTGAATTGATTTGGAAAGAAAAAGAAACTCTTGTACATAAACATGCTTTCTGAAGCCATTTGCCTATGCTGGAGATTGAGATGGACTTATGAAAGCCCTTTATGCCTTACTGCCTTTCAGCTACTCTAAAGTGTTTGGATGAAGCGGAATTGCTTGCAAAATGATTTGTTATGGCATGGAATTTATGCTTCACTTTTACCCTTCATAATGAATTAGGAATGTATATTTATTACACTATGCAGAGGTAGTGAATCATCACAGGTGATGCGGAGCTGAATGTTTAATTAATGCCAGGGATGAACCAGAGTAATATAATGCTCTTTACCTATTATTGTTGAAAGATCAGCAGCTGCCAACATAAAAAGTCAATTATGTTTGTAATGCCTTGTACTGGGGAGAAATAAAGGCTGCTGGAGGTGGTATGCATTTCTTTGTTTCTCTACTTTCTCCACTCCCCTTGTGCTTGTCTTTTTCTTTCCCGTTTTTTGTTTACTATATATTCAATTCACTGATTACTTATACAGAAGGAGATTTGTAGTATTAGAAGTAAACCACTGCTTACTTTCTTCTTCTTTTCCCTCTTCCTTTTCTTTGGATTTCTTGTGTCCCATTCATCTTCATAGTCTTTCTGGCTTGTTTTAAATGCAGTTAATGGAAATTGCAGCATGGGAAAATGAGACTGTTAGGAAAAGCTAATGCTTCAAGCTATGACTATTGTAGCTTAAAAGCAATCTTCCTAAACACAAAGCTCAAGGAACAAACCCTACAAATTTTCAGTGTCTGAAAACGTAATTTCAGCTTAACTTGCTAATTGATTTATCAGAAGTTTGGTTTATTATTTGTCCAATAATGTTTAAGAGAATCTAATACTAAAAGTTAAAACTCCTTGTGTTGCATAGCATAGTGTCCACAGAGTAAATATCATCCTGATTTAGGCCAAGAATTTTGTATGTAAAAGATGTGCAGTCAATAATGATTTGAACATTATTTTAGAGTTAAAAAGAAAAGACTTTGCAATATTTATCTGTTGGGAGTTTCAAGGTATGAGATAGAGTAATTTTTCCTTGTTTTATTTTGGTATTGTTTCCCCTTGCCATAAGAGATTAATAGATTCTATTTTCCTGGTACCTCTGAAAGTAGGGATCTAGTAATAATTGAAACCACCTCATTATCTTTACTTATCATCTGATAAGTAAACATTTTGGATGTTTAGGTCACCTCTAGGCACAAGGAGAACTGGTTTTAGCCCTCATGCCAGCACTGTACTGATTGACTCAGAGATTGCTTTCTGCCCCTTTCTCCTTTTCCCTTTAAAAAACTTCATCTGAAAATGCCTAGGTTTTTTTTTTTTTTTATTTAATAAAAGCCTTGGGATTTCTTGTCATTCCACTTTAAATTTAGACCTTTTCTGTTCAGAAACATAGGAATATGGCTCAGTTCTCTGAGTTGTAATTAGTGAGTTCAGTGCAATGAAGATAAATTAATTGAAACTGATGGAACTTGGGTTATCATCCATGGCTTTTCAACATGAATTTTTCATCTTTTATTTTACTGCATGATTGTCTTGATCTCTAATGCCACAGACTTGCTGAGATGTTTTGATACAGCTTAGTCTTTCCATATTTCCTCCAAAGTAATGTTCTTGTGTTTTCCTCCATATGCTTAATTAAAATAGCAAAATGCCTTCCTCTAGCTATTTAGTGACATTTGGTACAATAGAGAAAGAGGGAGTAAGCCTTTTAATTGGTAGTTCCATGTATGAAAACAAGCAATTAGTTTCTGACGTATAAGAAATGACAGAGAAATTTACTCAAATAAGTTAGGCTGGAGCAAAGTTATGGAATCTGGTTGGTTATGGAATGTATAGAAACAAGAACTCAGCATCACAATCTTGGTGCCTTGTTGCCCCAAAACACCAGGCTAGAGCCTTCCTTGAAATGAAACAGAATATTTAACTCATCTAGGAAATTAAAGTGTGTTACGTAAATAGGAATGTGATGGAGCAATGACTAAAAACCCAGATTAAGCACAAAATCTGACCCTCTAGTAAGAAACTACTAGTCAGAATGTACACGTGCAGATGTGTTTCTATTTGTTCATCCTATGCTTCAGACTGGAAAACTTTATGTATTTGACTGAACTATGCTACTGAGATTCAACCCATGCTTTGTTTTAACTCTGCCATGGGAAAAGCTCAGTAGGACTCTTATTTGGCCACTATAACTTTTCCTCTTAAGGACTTGACTAACATGCACCTGTTCTTATGTTCTCTGTTTTGAATGGGGATAATAAGCAAACTTTAGATAGAATTTGGAGCATAAACTAAACATCAAGGTGAAACCTGGAATGCTACAACATTACAAAAAATAAAAGCAAAAGGAATCGCATTGTGATGCTTTACTCTTCAACAGTAATTAACAAGTCTTGAACCAAGGGCCTCAAGAATGTTTATAGAATCATTCACCATCAACCACACAAGGTGGAGATCTGAGGCTTTTTGTCTTTTTTCCCTTAAAAAAAAGAAAAAAAATACTAGTTTTTATTGACCACACTATCATCACAGAACTCAGTTAGTGATTTAAGGAAAAATAAGATATAGTGTTGTAGATAAGTATAGTTCTCACCACATGCTTTGCTTTCCCAGCTTCTAAAAGCAAAGTGTGATTATTATAAAGTTTCTACTGCTGGGGGGGGGTCATTCAGGATAACTCTTGTTGAGTTTAAGTGAAAGAAAATGTATCCATTTTTTCTTTTTCTTTTATGTTGATTTTTAGGGGAACAAGGGGAAAATGCTGTATGCCCATGGTTTGACAAGGATGTTTTTCCAATCAGAGAGAAGCACACGTTTATTTTGCTACTAGAATACAATTGCATTCCAGAGAATGCCAAGGTGACAAAACCCCAGGGTAATTTCCTACAGCCACACAATTTATAGGTTAAACAGTCTCACTTTAGGTTAAACTCAAAGCTGGTGCAAGATATTCAGTGGGAAGGTTGAACAAAGGACCTCAAAGTTATAACTATTGATTCTGGTTAGTGATATAATGATTAATTAGATGTCACTCAAATAGTGATGTGTCAATAACAGCTTGCTGAGCCCCAGTAACGGGTATCATTAAGTAAAATTTAGTGTGAGCTCTAAGCCCTCCTACTGTTACTACTTTTCTTAGTAAAGCTTAGAAGCCCTTAACAATAGCAGAGCCGCTTGGCTTTTGCTCAAATTCGCACACATAACAAGATCATTCATTGTCACCAGTTCAAAGCCATCTAGAAGAGGCAGAAAAAGAGAAAGACAGAGAAGTGATGCAGCTAAGTTAATAAATGAGGCTGTCCAGGGAAGTTTGGGAACAGGCTAGCCTGAATGGATCCTTGTGGTTTCCTTGAAGGCCTGGGGAACTTCACCTGCTACAACTCTGTCTTGCCTCCTTTATGTTGTAGAAATCTTAAAAAGCAGGAGCAACGTCCTAACAATGGAGGCAAGGTGTTGTAGGGGCATAACATTTTTCTTTGATTCTAGCCTGGAATGGCTTTTAGTTGCTTTCAAAATGCAGTAAGATGAATGATGGACATAGAAAAGTTTATGTGATTTCCTGTAAGTACTTCAGGCATGTTAATATACCTTATGAAATCTAATTTTATTTACTGTTCCTTATTACATATATATTTGGGTCCAGAGAGAAGAAGGAAAGTCAAAGGCCCAATTCAATTGTAACTAGATTTCTTAATTTCTGTTTGATTTTGGGGCTAGCATTGAGGAACCTAAGCCACTTTAACTTCAGTAAGATTTAAGTTCCTAACTGTACCTGTGAGGTGGGACATTGGTATGTTTTCACTTTAAATATCTCATGGAAAAAATAAGTTTCACTCTGAGATAAGAAGTGGGTTATATCTTCACAAAAGAAGTTTAGAAATCCTGTACAGGTGGAGGCAGTTAAAACTCAGACTCTGTAAATTCCTGAGCCTGGAAACCTAGGGCTGCAAGATCCAAAATAGCCTCTCTATTCAGCAAGTTTTGACAATTACACCCCAGTAAAACCAGGACAAATGGTTGTTTTTCCTGGTTTTACTGGGGTGTAATTGTCAAAACTTGCTGAATGCAGAATGACTTTCTCATTGGGAACTCAGCTTGTTCTAGTTTAGTAATTCCTACTAATTTGTTTTAAATAAGAAAGCTCAATCAAATATAAAATTTGAATAAGAAGATTTAAACCTCTCTGTTTAACAATATCTTTAAAGATGGCTACATATATTCCTGCCTTTAAATGCATTTATCGGTCTTTGCAAAATTATTTCAATAATTGTTGAATGAATTAAAGATCTCCATTTGTTGTCTGTTTTGTCACAATGTTTTGAATCATAATTTGTTCTACTGTTGGAGCTCAAGCAGACACGTTTCTTTTGCTTTTTCTTTAGTGCAAGTCTAGAAATATTACTCCAAAACATGGTTTTTGTGGAGCTAAAAGAGCCAAGGGTATGATTAAAATTCAGCCTTAGTGGTTATCTGTGGTATGTACTTACCCAGAGGCTGCCTCTCAATGCTGTAATACTTGGAGAAAATGATTTTCTGAATAAGCCTGAAACAAAATGGCTATACAAGAAGTATAATGAAGCAGTGAAATAGCTAGTATTCTTTTGTTATGACACTATGGTAGTTTTGCTCCCAGTGTTCTAATAAAAGAATTCCAAAAATCACCAAAACAATATATAAAACAATATATTTCTGTAAGAGTTTTTGATTTTTCTTCCTCATGACATCCTGAATTACAATGACACTGGTGATCTGAAGTAAAATGCCTGACCTGAAGGGTGATATTATAATTTAAAAGATACTACAAGTGAAATAAACTCCTTTATTCAGTGTTGATCTCATTTAATCAGTTTTTCTGTCAAATAAAGTGTCCCAATATAATAATACTAGAAATCATGTCAATATTTCTGGAAGCAAAAATCATAATATTTTTTATCTAGAAATTAAAGAATGCTGAAAGTGGAATGTTAGAAGTTGCAACTAAACACTACAGAATTAAGTTCCTAGGAAAACTACCTAAGAAAAATAAAAAACTTTTTCTGCTGCTTTTGATAAAATTTCTGATAAAAATAGAAAACTCTGCTAAATCTGCAGTCCTTTATTCTGGCAATTTATAAACAGCAATCCTATGTTCATACCCAAATAAGCATATATGGGATTTGGCTAACAGCTCTGACCTACTTCAACTATACAATTTAGGCCATTTTTGATTTCAATGGAAGTGTGATACTCACAGATAGTAAAAAAACCTCCCAGAAAAATATTGAAAAGATCCTGAGTACTAAGAGTACAAGTACTCTTAGTGTGATAAGAGAGAATGATAGGAAGAAAACCGAGGAGTTTAGGTTCGTTTCTTCTCGCTTCTTAAGTATTCTTTGAAGTTGCTAAGTATTTTTTCCTGCCTATTACACCATCATCTTGAGTGATTAATAGTTGTTAAGGTTCATGGAGAGAAAATATTGGATGTTAAAGGCTCCTTCATTTATCAGATAAAATCACAACAAGAACTAATGTCTGAATGTTAAAATCAAATACATTAAGGTTAGAAATAAAGTGCCTTCACTGTTGCCAGTGTTAACAATTGAAATGACTTATAGAGAGAAATGGTGCATTCTCCACCTCTTGGTATTTCCAGATCACTCCTGTATGTTTATTTCTGAAAGGTATGATTCAGTCAAAGCCATTTATTACTGATGTGACTACAGGAGTAATTGGGTATATTGTTTAGCTCAAGATACGTGCAAAGGCAGACTAAATGCCTCAGTGATTCCTCTTGATCTTGAAGTATTTTATTAGACAAGTCTTTTCAAGTGGAATATAAATATTTTAAGAGTTGAGGTTTTATAGAAAACCATTTTATTTTTATTTTTGAAAGTATCAGCTTCTCCCCTGAGGCAATATTTTACCACAAACACATTGAACTGTATGTTGATAATGGTCTCTGGATTTAGTTTTTCCCCTTAAATTTGGCTTCTACTAACCCTACGAAAAAAAGGGCAGTTTGATTAAATTCTATCCACTTATAATGATCTTGCTTTACATATTTATATTATATTTTTCAGGATCTTTTCACCTTTTGTATTATATGAATTTGAAACAGCTCTGAACCCCAAGCTGGCAGTGGTATGGAAGGAATCCAATATAACATGATTTGTTTCGATCATTGCTTTAATGAAACTACAGAGGCACAAGGTTCACAAAATAGATGGAGAAAGCTTAAGTCTGGGTCTCAAGACCATATAGACCATAGAGCTTCTTGAGAGGCGCCTTTTGTTTCCTGAGAGCTTTCATTTAATTTTTTTGTTTATATTTCTACAGCATAATTTTTAGGGCCTTTGGAAAAGAGGGGCAGATTTTTTTCAGAGAATCACAGGGTGGCTGAGGTTGGAGGGGACCTCTAGAGACCACCTGGTCCAAAACTCTGCTTAAAGAAGTGTCACCTTTAGTAGGTAGCTCAGGAAAAGTCTGGTTGGGTTTTCAATATCTCCAGGGATGGAGAATCTTTGAATTCACAACTCTCAATTTGCTAAGACCACAAGATGATTTGGCAACTGTCTGAAATATCTCTCTGAAAAATAATAGTAATAATATTTCCAGTTTTCCAAATTCTTCTGCAGGCATCCCCAGCCATGCTTGTGAAGCCACTGTGACTCCCTGTCCACACACAGCCCTCACATAACCATGAGTCTCACAGTCAGCCTGAACCTGTTCCTCCTCTCTGTGATCAGGAGACACAAAACTGCTCACTGTCTGTTCACATGAAACTGATTTTGTCATGTTTCCTCTATTTTCCCATGTTTGTTCCTCCCAGTTCACCTTGGTTACCCTCTCTCCCCATCTTTGGTACTTACATTAAGCATACCACAAAAAGTTTGAACATTCCCACAATTAACTTGATGCGTCCCTTAATAATTTTTACACAATCCATGAATCCTTTTCACCACTCCATTTTGTGATAAATCCTGTACCCTTGAAGGCAATATTCTCCTTTTAATCTGAAGGCCTCTGAGAGAGAGTTTCTGCTGCTGACTCATCTCAGTGGGATTCACACCAGGGACAATAATTTTCTCTTGATAGCTTTAGAGGCAGCTGATTCAGTGTGCTCTAATTTTCACTGATTAGGTTTTCACTGATTGTGTTACTATGGGTCTTCCACTCATGACTGTTCCTTAGATCCTTGCTGAGTCTATCTGTTCAATTTACTTATCTTTTCATCACAGGCTCTACAGACAGCTAACTTTTAAATGAAGCAAATGTGGAACTTTTAAAGAACTGAAAGAAAATTTCAGGTTTTTCTTGCACCAGCTTGCTTTACCTGTTTAAGGAAGAAGTTACCCAGTTTGGAAACTGAAATAATAATGTATCCTTAACTTTTCATGCAAACCATAGGAAGGACAGTATGGGGAGTTCAGCTGCTTTCAGGTTTTCTCTAATTTGTACCAGAGAAGCAACATCTGATATTAAATTCATGTCTCTATGTTCAGTATTGCTGGATTTATGCACTCAATTCCCTGAGGGTCTCAAGTTGATCAGATAGAGCACAGTTGCATTTCTGTTCACAAAGACCACCTCACAGTGCTCTATGCAGGCTTTCTGCAGCAGTCGAATGGCTGATATGTGATCTGGAATAATGTCTACATGGAAAAAAGTTAGCTTTTCAAAATTTTTGAGTCCTTTTGAACAGACAAAGTGAATTTTTCAAAGCTTTGTCTCGTACAACTGACTTATTTTACTCCCATCTTTGGTACCTTTCTACTTAATACCAGATTGACTGTTTCAGGGAACCGTAGTGCAAGCTGTAGCTCTGGAGAGTGAAAGTATGTGGGTATAAGAAGTGCTGCTCTTAGGGAGTGTGAGAAACTATAAAAACTGCAACATTAAAAGTAAGAAATTTGAATTTAAAGAGAAAAAAAATGTACTTCACCCTCTTTCCATTAATTCTCAGGAAAGATTTTCCTCGATTTCTCACTCAATACTTAGTGCCACATAGGTTGCAGATAAATTATTTCCTTTGCTTCAAAGAAATAGGATGCTAAGTAGGACTTGTAAAGGTGGTTTATGTTCTCCTTTAACCATTGAGTTTCTGCTTACTCTTTTCGGTTAAACACATGTCAACAAATTTATTGATTAATTAATCATTATGTAATTAATCATTCATTCTTAATGCTCTTTAGGATTATAGTTCCTTAAATTGGATGCACTTATTCATTATGGGCTGTGGCTTCTGAAATGCCCCCTATTTGACCTTTATATTTGACATTGATAAAAATGACACAAGGTTACTACTTACCCTGGACCTCCCACTTGGAAAATTTAGTAACCTGGGGTCATTAATTTTAGTTGCTATCTGTTAGCAATGAAAATGTTCATAAGTAAGTTTCAGTGGGTGAGTGGCTGAAATTAGCATAATTTTTAAAGTTATGCTGATTAAGGCATAAGAGGATGACTCTTCATTCCTTGCTCTTTCAAAATTTGTCTAATTTCACTGACTTGAGACTCTTGTAATTGCTCATGGATAGTTTGGTGTTTCATGAAGTTAGTAGCTAGATCACAGGACTGAAACACATCTAGGGATCTTCAGTGTCTGTGAAACTTGTGTCATAATTGTGTTACACAGGCAGGAACACATTACTGTGATGCTAATATATTTTGCTCAGCAGTTTAACAGAGTTTAAGGTATTGTAAAATGACTTACATTCACTTCTATTATATAATATAAACTGCTTCACATATGATGAAATTTGAAGGATCCCTTTAGTCCTTCAAATCATTCTCTTTGTTAAGCAAGCAAGTACTTTTTAGATGCTTGATGTGAAGTCTTACTCATTGAAGGAATAAGCTGTGGTAGCATATATGCTCATAGTTAAAAGAGAAAAGATTTCCTACTTGGTAGAGCACAATGCATTAAAGAGTCCATACAAGTTAAAAGAAAGTGATTATGGTTTTAAAGCCTAGGCAACTTTAATTTGTTTCCTTATTATCACCATTAATAGTGTGCACTACTGTTTTTATGGGGGAGAGACAGATCTCTCTTTTCTGCAAAGCCTTTCCCTGGTCTGCTGTATGTAGCAGAATACTATATATATTCCTAATATTAGAAAAAAACTGCAGAAAAAAGAAGCCACTTTCCCAGTTATGCCTTTCAGAGATGAAGTCTATTCTTCCTTTTGCTTCAGAACTCCTACGTGATCCTGTAAAAGGTATCTGCAAAGACTCATAACTCAGTCATGTGGGCGAGGTTCACTGAGGATTGGGAAGCTGCATCCCTGGCATGGAGACGTTTTGTCACCTGTTATCAGCATCACCAGCACCTTGGTACACTAGGTGAAAATATGGTTTCACTTTATCTACTGTGTGCATCCTGTGTGTTTCTGTTCTGCAACTAAAGAAACTAAAGTTTCTGTTCTGTTTTGCAATTCAAAGAAGTCTTCTGAATTTTATTCGACAGATTTTATCACTGTTGCTCCTCTTCAACTGCATGGAGCATCCTTAAAGGGAATTTACAAAGCATCTTTATTGGATGCTTGTTGCAAGTGGGAAACTGAAGGTCATGTGTCCTTTGTACTTAACCTTTTGTGACTCCTGGCAAATTAATACTTGAAGGAAAGACCTATTTTAGCTGGTTGATTCTTCCTTTTCTTGTGTTATCTTTGTCTGGCTTTGAGACTTCTTTTCCTGCTTAGGTGGAAAACCCTCACCTTGATTGTGGTCAAAAATTATCTATTTACTGGGTGGTGTTACCTGCAGTATAGACCAGGAAATATTATAAAGTTACAATAGGAAAACTTTAGAACAGCCTTAATAAAATTAGGAAAACTTGAAAATGTCTTGCATTTTGAATCAGAAGGCTGATTAGCTGCCCAGTGTGGGAACATTTTAGCAGATCTGAATGTCTACAGTGGCTATATTAAAACATAGTTCTGAAATGACTGGCACCTGATTTGCATGTATTATGAAGATGCCTCTGACTAGTTCATGGTAAAAACTAATTGAGTTTTTCAAGGGCTTCAAATTTTTGGCTATTTCATGAAGGAGTCCAGGTTAAAACAACCCTACTTAAGGATGTGGAAACTGAAGAGTCATAAGTGGTAAATGTTTTGGAAATTTTCATTTTGGTGAGTTAGTATGTGAATAGGTGATTAGAGCTATCAGAAAGAAACTCCAGGCAATACAGAGACAGTTTTTCAGAAAAAAACCCCTGAAATTTGTAATAGGACCTTGTACCAAAATTACTAAGAGATTTATAAGTTATAGGATCACTTTTCCACTATTATATAAATTACAAAAAAAAAAAAAAAAGCCTCATATTAAATGAATAAATATTTCTAAATTTAGTTATTCATATTAAAATGAAAAAGTATGCAATTCTTTTTGAGAATATTGTATACCTGTTAGTAAACCATTATTTTAAAAGGATTATTACATACATTGTCTCTAGTGCTCATTTGATAGAACTGTAGCTGTTTGGAATGTTAAATTTGCTGTCATTGAGGAAAAAAAAGTCAAAGAAAGTATAATGTTCTTCTGTAGGAAGCATGAGGAATTCTAGCTGTCTGTGTTACCATAATATATTTTAATGAATTTATTTGTGTGGAACTAACAAACAGGTTTTTCACTTAAAGTGCATTTCTACAGAAACAATGAACTACCAAAGAAAAGTTTAACATTTAAACAATTAGCATTATAATAGAATTACTTATAATTATACAATCCTCATACTTTTGAAAGAAACTTTTTCTTATAAAAATTTGTTTATTTTAAAAATTACCATTATAATTTTTTAAAATAACCTTTCAAAACATTTTATTACAATTTGAGCAAAGAAACAGAGGTAAACTTCACATTTGAATGGCTAGCAATTGTATTCTCCACATATATAATATACATACATAAATACCTATCTTTTCCTCTCTTAAATGAAATTTGAGCATATAAATACCAGAAATGAATGACTGCAAATATCCAAGCTTATAGTACTTGTGCACAAGGCAAGTACTAAGAGTTGTTTTTTGAACTCTTCTGCCAATAACAGACTTACATACCTCATATCATGCTATATGGTTAAGTTGTAATCCTTTTTTATGACTGGTCACTTTTCAACATGGGCATTGCTAAAATTGGAGCTGCAAGTTATTCTGGTAGGCTTCTCCTGTCTGCCTTGGATACCAGAGGTGATAACATTCTGCTGTTTGACATCTGCATCATCAGGGCTGCACAGGACACTGTTATTGCATGCTGGCATACCAACAGAAGGAGCACAGTCGTAAAGAGTGCCTTTACACTATTGTTTGTAGTGCTGAAAAGCTTTCAGTGAGCTGTTTCAAGTCAGTGCAAAAGGCAGCTACTGAAATTCAGAAGGGACATCATCTTGTCTGTGCATTGTACAGTTTTTGTTCTTCCTCCAGTCTATTTGAAAACAGCAGGGATCTTGGCTTGCAGCTATGGGTTCTCAGCTGGCTCCCCTTGGAGCAGGTATTTATTTCCCTGATACACTTACTGGCATCCTTTCCAATTTTTGTATGCGTCGCCGTGTAAGCATAAAGATTGTATGTAAATGTTTGCAGGGTTCTGCTGGGGTTGCCTGGTCCTGTTTCAGGCTTTCAAGTCCTTTGCAGTGGTGACACCCTGAAGGATTGCAGCATAATAAGCATGCAGATAAGTGAGTCAGCCTCCCTCTCTGAACAGATGGGTTATGACAATTACTGTAGGAAAGGAGGCTGCCAGAGAAGCCTTGCTGATAAGATTAGTGGTGGTGCTGATACTGGCTATGTTAGCATGACACACCTTCACAGGCTCTGTTATAGTGACACTGCAATGCACTTTTACACAGAAAAGCATGAAAAGAAATAAAATCAGCTGATCAGTCTATTTTTATACTTTTTACTTCACCTCATGTTTAATGGTAAGAATATCAAAAAACATAAGAAACTGCTTTATCTAGGAAAAAGTTGTTACGTATTTGTCAAGTCCTCACATCCAAATTACAAACTAAAGGATCCTTTTAGTTTCTATGTGACACACAAGCTATAGATTTCAAAACTTACTACTGTTGCAAGGCTGTGAAAGAGGCAAGTTTGTACTGAGAGTAAAATATATTGTAGAGAGGTGGTGGTCATGTCAGGTTTTGATCTCTTTGTATGCCAAGAGTTTCTCAGTCTGAGACACTTATACATCTATTTACTACTAACTCCAAGTGATATTCAGGGCCAATTAGGAGCCTTGACCAAGGTGTGTACAGAGCATGCTGAAACCATGGCAATGAGGTTCACACAGAACATGATGTGATGTCTGCTTTTTAGTGTCAGATATCCGTTTCTACGCTTTAAGTTGGAAATCAAAATTCCCTAGATGCTCACTGATCTGGATGTAAATGGATGTTGAGTCCTTTAGGCTGCATTGTCAAAGTGGCCAGATGTGGTACAAGCTGTTATTCTTACAGTTCCAAAAATTGAAGGAAATGGTATCTTGCAACTACATACCTGAAGAGACCCTCTTCTCAGTGAAGCCTTTATCTTGTCCTATACATCCAGCAAAATAATCTGTCAGCTTAACACACAAGTAACTTACTGTGTTGTCAAATTCATAATTTTTGAAAAAAGTTTCATTGGAGAAAGTGTCTCAGTTTCCAGTGCTCTTCTAGAAGTCACTTTGCATAAATAAGATTAAAACAAAAATAGACTTTAATCGTCCTAGTAGAACAGCCCAAAAATCCCAGAATTCTGGTTAAGCATTTTTGTCAAAAGACTAGCAGTAGCATTTGTATTGATGTTATGAAAATTTCACTACTTATCACTTTAGTTTAAAATACCAACTCCACATGAAACAACTGGATTTGATGAGCAGCCAGCAGTATTGCAAACTGTCATAACAGTTGACTTAAAATGAATGAAACTCAAGCCAGAGTTGTCTAACCAGACTCAGTAACCCTGATGCACAAAATCAATTCAAAATGGGAGTTCCACAGATCAATGAGAGTTCCATAGATCTAAACATGAGCAAAAACTGACTGGCAAAATAGGCTATTTTTAATCTACTTGATTTTGGCAAAATAATTAGCTAGAGAACTAAGTGTTAACCCAAATTCTTACTGCTCAAGATTTAGGGATTAAGTGCAGGCAAAATGGCATTACTGGAATCTTCAAACCTTATAAGTAATAAAGTATCACAAAAAGAGCATTCTGGGAAGGAAATACCACCTCCTGCATGGAGGTTTTCTTTGTGTTGTCCTAATTCACATTTACTGTTTACTGCTGCTTAATTTTAGGAAACTTCATTCTGAAAATAAAAAAAGTTAATTTTGAAATCCTTTGTGTCTATAGACATGTTAACTAGTAGTACAGATGCTAGGTTTATTTTTTCCTTTTCTTTGATACAGTAGAGCTGAAATTGTCTTCCTTTCTGAAATGAAAGTTGATCCTTTGTGTGAAACAACAATAGCAAATAGAAAGACAGGTAATTATCTCCAAAAACATGAACTGATTTGTTTGAAACTGAACATCTATGGACTAAGCTATATCAAATTTAGACAGTGCTTCTGAAAATTGTGGATGTATAGTAAATCACTAGCCTGAGGGCATGCAAAGCCTGAAAGAACAAAAGCAATGTTCCATTTTTGTTACAATCTGCTATAAATGGTTTTTTAAGTTGCAGCAATATTTTGGATTGTAGAAAAAATAAGTAGTGCTTGGCATACCTTATGTGCAGTGCAGAATATCAATTGCTTTAATAGGAAAGAAGGTAATCCTTTGTGTAAAGACTCTCACTTGGGGAAGTGAAATGGTTAAAATGTTACAAAGTAGATGATTATTTTTAATTTTTGGATTACAGTAATGTGGCAGCTCTGTTATCTAGCAAATCCATATGCAAAAGACAACTGACCAGAATATTAAATATAACCTCTAACTAGAGAAGAGAAGCCCTCAGCTCCATAGATGGTTTTTTACAACTACTAGAGCTAAAATAGATCTCAATTAGTGAACAAAAACTTTCTCAGGGTTTTCAGGAGAATTGTAATAGAATGTGAATTCATTGAGGATTAAGTCCAAATTCTGCAAATGGTTTTAGGAGTAAGAACAACATATCCTGAAATCTCACCTTCTCCTAGATTTAGCTGTCAGCGTGAAGTAGAAATTCACAGCTTCAAATTGGACTTAGGCACATTATCTTCGGGGTGCCAAGAAACTATTGGCATTTTTCCTCTAATGCATGGTGCAAAGCAGCAGGCTGGGTCTGTGCTCTGAACAGAGCAGCTGGCCAGGGCAGAGGGCACAGGCAGCGTGCCCCCAGAACCTCCCCAGATGGAGGAGCCCCCACTCTGCTGTCTCCTTGCAAAGGGCTGAGCTCGCAGGCACAGGGCTGTGGGGGGACCAGCTGGGGACAGACTCCCCACCTTGGAGTGGTTTTGGGCATCAGTCACTAGGCATGGCAGAGAAACAGGACCTGATGCAAATCTCGGAATGCAGTTCCCTTGTATTCTGATCTGAAGGTTTTATTCTCTGTGTTTGCAGAAATCCTGAATCCTCTTCTGCATCACCTCACAGCTTTTGCACAAGGACTGCAAAAGGTGTCTGCTGACTGAGCCAAAAGGCTGGTGGGCTGAAGCACTTTTGGCTGCAGAGAAGGGATTAAACTTGGACTCCATTAAGTGACTGTAGCTGGAAGGTATGACTTTGGGCTGAATGGCTTTAAGTAGTTTACAGGAGACCTTGTGGTAGTGATAAAACTGGTGCAGTGATTTCTATTCTAAGCTTTAAAACTGGAAGCATGTTAAACAGATATTATATCAAGAAGAAGAGAAAATTAATCTGTAGATATTGATTAAACTTTCTGCCGACCTGAAAAGAACTATAAAAGTAAATAAATGTTTTTTATTAAACCTTTGTCCTGTTAAATGACAGGAATCTACATTCAGCTAGCATAGTGTGATTTACTCTTATGGTAACAAGAAAACTTGAGGCAGAAACTAATTTTCCGCATCCACTGAACCTGCATTCATGTGAAAAAAATCTAATGATTGTAATAGAACTACCTGTGGGAGTAAATTTTACTGCAGAGTATGAAATGTCCAAGAAGGTTGAACATATGCAATGTAATATTATTCAGGTGTTATGGAATACCAGCTCATCCTATGAGGTGCTGTCTGCTTTCTCACTAGTTACACTGAAGCTTGCAGAGAATGCAAGTTTTTGTACAGTTTTCAACCTCTGTGTGCTCAGTTTGGAAAACAAAAGCTACAACTCTTTTCTTTTGTAGTTGTTGAAGTAGTGCTAAGTACATTCAGATGTGCATTAAGGAAATTTGAATACAGTTTTAAAATATTTGCTTTACTATTTAGTTAAAAAGAAGTGAGCTTGACCTCCTCCCCCCCACCCCCAACTCCCAGAATTCTACCTCTAGATATGTAGAGATATCTGTTACACTTTGCATGAAGTTACTTAGTGCTTACATGATCACTTCCTTTAGTTCTGCTGGGATGGCAGTAATCTTCAATATGGAGGGGTCTTTATTGCTGTTTTCCATGCATTTACATTGTAGGCAGCAGTTTTATTGATTTCATCAGACTTGAATGTTAATGCTGACTGTAAGCCAAATCCTGCCTGTCTCATATACATACTGGTCTAGAGATCTTTATGGAAGTAACGGGATTTGGCCCTTTCTAATTTTAAAACCTTTGAGCTATTCAATGTTATACCTCTATTTATTAATCTTTGTTGTATTTCAAATATGCATGATATTGATTCAGTTGACTATACCAGCTACAGGGTCATTGTTGTACAAATTAAATGGGGATAACTCAGAGAATAGACCTCCCTCTTGAAAGCCCCTTATTTTTGCCTTGGATTTATATGCATTTTCTATATGATACATTGAAAGTGCCGCAGAGTAGAATATGTAACTGGTGTAATATTTAACGATTATTTGTGTAACAAGTTATTTATGCATCCTTTATACTTATTTTTATATTATTTTTAAGAGGAATTTGTGTGCATAAATTATTTTTGCTAATCGTATTCTCTGTCTACTTGCTGAAGCCAGGTATGTTTAGTGTTGCTGAATCTTCTGGCCTCTTAGAGGTGAACATGTATTCGTAGTGGGGGCATGAATTCACAAATTGAGTTTTTATATTTATACATGTTCAGCTACACAGATCAAAATTAACAGAAACACTCAGCATCGAAAAAAATCCCAACACATATGACCTCATCCTCTTACCCTCCTGATAAGGATGAAGATGCATTAATGGGAATAAATACACATTTGCAAGGTGGGTCCCTATGACAGCAAGGCTCAGACACTCAGTCTGTGCAATAGCTTCCTCTGGATCCCAGGCTCTCTAGTTTCTGGCAGCTGGGCACACAACTTCCAAGGCTGGTACCACCCCCCAGTCCTCCCTCTGCACACACAGATGCAGACACACACAGACAGCTGCACTGTGGAGCCCTTCTGTAGCCAGTCTTAGACACTCGGTCTCCCCAGTGAGTGGCTTGTGCATCACTCACAAAAACTCTCTCTATTTCTCTCTCAGTTGGTCTCGACCCCATGGTCTCCAGCAATCAGCCCTGACCTCTGGGTCCCTCCAGTAGCTGTCTCCCTCACAGAGATGCACACTCAGATGCACTCCAAACTGGAGTCCCCTTCCATACGTGGCTGCTAAGCCCTGTATCCTGCTCCCTGACTTGTTCAGTCTGACATTTGCTGGGGTTTGTGAGTGGTTGGTGACACACCATCACTCAGTGTCTGCAATTACTGGCACCCCAGACACAGAGTCCCTTTGACCCATGGTCTGACTCTTGTTGCTGCCACTCAGATCCTTCCCACCCCAAGAACACGTAAAGAAGTAGAAATAGGATTACACAAGAAGACAGGACAGATGGTGATGATGATTACAGGGCATGGCCAGGCAGACAAACAGAGTAACTGGAATATGAATGTTTAAATATGACTATTTACATGTGATCATCTTCTTTTATCACCTTATTCATCTATTTTCCCATGCTTATTCCATCAAACACTTTGATTCTTCCATTTCCCCTCCTTTGGCTCCTCCCTTAAATTTTTAATGATAAGTCTTATGCAATGTCAAGAAATTCCTCCTCTTCATCCCATCACAAGATCCTGCACCTCCCTCAGTCTGAGGGGTGTCGTCCCCAGCTTCACTGGGGGGATACTCCCCTGGAACCCTCCAGGTTGAGACAGGGAGCAGGTGTAGGTGTTGAGGTTACTGAGTTTCCCCTGCCTGACCCTGTGCCTCACACATCTTCGTGTGGGCAGAAAAGCCGTTTTCCACATAACCTAACGCATATGTACAAGTGAACTTGCATCTTTATCACATTGCCTTTGAATGTGACAACAGCTTATTTCAAACAGAACAGGAGAGAGATGAATAAAAAAGCCAGAGGAGACTGTATACAAAAATTTCCAGCAACAACACATGTCAGTGTTTGATCTGCAACACCCCTGCCTCCCTACACCTCTTAGCACCAACAGCTCTCCTGGCACAGCTGACAGACCTGTGACCACAGTAGTGCTAGTGGATAGCACTATAATTCACAGGTATTCATGGGATATAATCTGCTCTGACACTATACTGTGTAGTGCATATTCCCTGTTCAGGTAAATGCCAGTTGCATTCCTGTCTATGTAAAAATTTCAGCATCTCTATTTCTCCATGCAGGAAGCTGAAAGTCAGTTTGCAGCTCAAAGATAGGAATGTATTACATAAAATTACAGATCTCTCTAGTCACAGTCCTTGCTCAAAATCATCCATGGTGAAATGGAATGAGCTATTTGAGAAAAAGTAAATATTCTATGCTGTGTATCTGCTCAGCTATACACATAGAACCCCTTGATTCCTCCAAATAGACAAACTAGGAACATTGTTATCAACCAAATTTTAAAAATTTCAATATTATAAAATGATCAGCTAAGAGAATAAAAACATTGTATAGGTTGCATCTTTTATGCAGTCCCTCTGGAAAAGTTTTCAAATTGCTTTTGGTATAAATATGGCTAGAGGATTTATAGGAAAGAACAAACAGGAATGAATGCTGTTTAGACCTTTAAACTTGGTGATATTTTTCTTAAGACTGGCAATAAAAGCATGATGACATATCATAAAGGGAATAAAAGGAAGCAGAAACCCCCAGTGTTTTTAAACCTCGGTCTTTTGGCTCCAAATGACTGTTTTGTATGAGGCAAAGGCAATGTTGATTCACAAGGACTATAGATTATTTGAGGTGAATTTTGGATCTTCTAGTGGGCATGACCACAGTCTTCTGACTTAACTTTTAGGCCACCTTACATGTTTTTAAATAGTAGTATACTTCTGAATTTTTAGGCAGTAATAGTTATTTATGATATTTTTATATTGTTACAGTAAATAGCTATCAAAAGGGCAATGACTTAAACACTCCCAAATCATCTTTTTTAAGGCTTGATGGTATGCTGTGTCCAGGGTTGCTAGAGTATTTAGGTGTTTTGTTGAGGTAGAATATCTTGACAGCTGATTTAATCAAGAGGTCTATAACATATCATACAACCTGAAGGGACCATTCAGGAGATATAAATCTCCTGAATTTCAGATCTGGGACCTTAAATGACAGCTGCTGAAATCAGGCTGAGAAATTCCTATGATTCATATATATATATCCTTCCAGATTCTTCCTGCTCTCTGTGGTCTGTCAGTGCCTGAGTGGACAGTTTTAGATGCTAGAATAAACTTCACATTTTCATCCAGATCTTCTTTATATAAACAGGACACATGGGGTTATGTCCTATTTCAGTGACTGGGATAATAAAAATAGGAGTAGTTTCCTCTTTGTCACTGTTTCTCTAAGTCACATACTTCTCTGTTTTAGAGGCACTTTGACCAGTTATCTAAACAGGTGTTATTCCAGAGATGTACCTTCAACATTTTACATGAAGCAGTAGTCCAGTTCTGAGGTTAATCCTGCAATCAACTGCAGTTGTTACACATTTTTTGGTTCCAAAGGAAGTTTTGTTACACACAAACCAGATGTCCAACAGGGGATATTAAACTGGGAGCTCTAGTTGTGCACTTTATAACAGTACAAGTTGAAACTAATGTTTGATGCTTCATAATATAGATGTGGTGATGGTGTTTCATCCAGGGACCAGGTTAAAGCCAGTCTGAAGGGAACTCACAGACCATGCAGGGTGTTGATGCTGGGTCACATCACCACCTGCTTTTGATTTAGTGGCCTTCCTCTGTTTTCAGTATTTAAAAAATACTTGTTTTAAAATATTACTTTTTAACTGTTTTTTTCCTTCATAAAATCTGTGCAAAGAGCTGTTTTTTTCTCCCAGCATATGAACAGGGATGTGAAAATACTGAAAGCAAAGCACTGTGTCTTTGATCTCTCCTGACCTAATCTGCGGCTCCTTTGACAGTTACGGAGATAATGGACAATCTTTGATGAATTTGTTCCTGTCTCACTGAGATAGAAAGTCAATCCAATTCTCCATTTCTCAACTCTGTGTGATAACAATTAGTGCCAATGTCTTGTCAACTGTGTGCTCATGCAGGCCTTTCATATGGCAGTCAGTATATATGGAATGGAAACTATACAACAAGAAGGTAGATAAAAACTGGGTCAATATTTTAGGGTCAAGTACTTCAGGATTCAGTGTCAGACAAAGCCCAAAAGTGAATATTAATATATTTTTTCCCTTAAGAATATTGAAGTGCTCTATTTGAATGTTATATGAAGGTCATGCTGATCTAGCAACATTTTAAATGATCATCAAAAATTGTTCTTATTAAAATGTAGGGTAGAGTGCCTATTTTGAAGCTATGCCACTGGATACATGTGACATAGAGTTAACCTATTGAAGACTAGTATAAGCCCATGCACAAAGAAGATGCACACTGCAGAATGCAGCTCTTTAATTTTACTGCAAAGGTATAACGAGATGCAGGGATCTTATTTCAAGGTAAAGCAAGATAAATTCAAGGTTGAAAAGAAAAGTACATATTTCTAAAAGTGAAAGTAATTAATCTTTACAAAATCTTATCTAGGGAAGCTGTGGATTTTCACTGCCTGAAAACTTTAAATAAATCCGGTGTCTTACAAAAGAGATATTCTAGCTAAAAAAGGAGATATGAGCTTATATGGATTAAAATGGAGTATTCTATGGTGTGTGAATATCAGAGGCTAGAGTGGACGACTGTCATGGTTCCTAAAACTCGAAGACTATCAGCTTGTCTGCTATTAATTTAATCAAGATTTGTGTTCTAAAAAAATGAGGAGAAAAAAGAATCTATCACTTTTTGTCTGATTAGACAAGGATTTAAAGTGATAGATGTTCACTTTCAAGTTAGAGTTCTTTTTGTAGGCAAATGTTCTGTGTTAACAAAGTTCAGCAGTGACAGGTTGCTATTCTGAGCTCATTAACAAATAATTGGTGGGTTCTTCTGATGTGCATAAGAGTTTCAAGTTTCTATAATACTTTGAATTAATGAACAAACTGTAACTGATTATTTGGTTTGTTCTTCTGAGGTGGGTGAGTAATAATTTTAACAAATGTCAGAAGTCTTGCTATAATGCAGGAGCTAATAAGTAATTTTTGCAATAATATAATTACTATTATTATGTGTTTAAATTACAATATTATCATTTATTCATTCATTCTGCAATAGTACTCAAGTTAATCAGGTTAAAATGGGTTAATTATATTAGGCTCTTATTATGATGAAAAGCCAAAAATATTCCTGAGCAATTAGTTACTGGACAATTCTGATTTTAAAATCAGACCACATACATAGGAACAATAACCAAATAAGGGTGTAGAAGGGAATGTATAAGGAAATGCTTTCCTCATACAAAGAGTGTGCCTGCATATAAAATATAACATTTGTATACAGGTCATACATACGTAATATACCATTTGTAAACTTGCTATTTATTTTGTTTTGAAGAAGAGTAGGAAAGTGCTTAACATTTCATTGAAAATTTCCAAAATTTTCAAAACAAATGAGAAGAACTGCATCACAAATTTCTTTGACTACAATAGAAAAAACTCCCACAACTTCAAAGAGATTTTGTAGCAAAGGACAGTTTAGAGAATAGTCAACAGATTTAAACACTTGAAAGTATTGTGGAATAATTGAAAGACAGGGAGGGAAGCATACAGACAGAAACTTTTACCATAGATTTGTGAGAAATGGAAATCAAAATATTCAGACTATGTAAACATGAAAAGCATTTTCAATTTTACTTATTTGTAAGTGTGCTAACATTAAAATTGAGACATTCTACAACAGGTGCACGAGTATTTACTATTTGACTAGTAGATATGTATTGCTAGTGTCTTTAGGCAGAGGCTAATATTGGAAAAAAATAGCTTTTAAGCTGTAGGAATGTCTTTGACACAGACAGAGTGTGATACAGTCATATGTAGTTTATCAGAGTACCTGATATTACAATCAGTAGAGGTCAATACTATACATTTTATTGAGTGTTCTATTGCAAGCACAGTTAAGCAATACAAAAACATCAAATAAAATTCCCATTGAGTTTTAGGATTGTAATGCATAAATTATTCTGGGATTTATAATTTTTTTCACAACTACTTGGTTATATCAAAAAGTGTAATTGCTTGGTAAACTCAAAGCAAATTTTGTCAGTTGTCAAAGGCAGGATCTCAGAAAGAATTTAAGTTCTTGAAGTGGAGGAGCAGCATATTTTGAAGTCTTAGTCTAAACCTGTGAGGTCCAGAGCTCCCACAGAGTTCTTTCTTATATTTGACAGGTCTGTAATCTGTAAGCACTTCAGTTCCTGACCTTAAAGTTGTCCAGATGCTTAAATCACTGTTACCGCAGTTGTCAGAAGTATCTCAATCCTGGTAGTTCAGCAATTCAGCCCTAACTCAGGGATCCAGAAACTAGGCACCTACTGCCTGCCTCCTTTGAGGGGTATGATCTGCTAAGCTTCCTCAGACTTACAGGTTACTGAGCATGCAGAGATAGTGTCTGCTTCCTTTGAAAGCATACCTGGAAAATAAATCTCCCTTTTCACTTAGAGATTTGGTTATTTTAATATGACAGTGTGAATCCTGGTGCATTTCCTCCTGCACTGAAGAAAAAAAATCTTAATACTACTTATCACTTTAGACTCACCAACTTGTTTGAAACTTTACGAACTTCATTGCATATGTTTGTGAACAAAAATGCTTTCCACCACAGATAATAAACTTATGTCTCCCTGATGAATTCCTAAATGGAAGGAGCTGGAAAAAAAAAAAAAACAAACCACACACAAAACAAGCTGACAAGTAATCCATAAGCTTTTTTGAAAGAAAAGACTTTTGTATGTTTTATCCAATTTCTGATATGATGTCAAGTAAATGTGGGCAAGTCACTAGGACTGTACTGCATTCAGCAATAAGTTTGAACTCAGATGGGAAACTGCTGAATTTGTGGTGAACTTGTGTAAACTGCTACAAAGACTACCAGGTTTCTAGCATAACTTTTATCTGAGAAAAAAAGGACCTAAAAGGAAATCCTGGAACTGCAGGGTGAGTCTGACTTCCATTCCTTGCAAAATGGTGATCTACAAAATGGAATAACATTTTGATACAGCACAGGTATAATCTCACTGTGTTAGGTGCCAGGAAACATGGGGTTCTATAAGAGTGTGAGTAAGCAAGTGGGTAAAGGAGAGGCAGAAGACCTAATGAATATGGATTTGGAAATTAAAATCCTTGAGTATCTTCTATTTAAAGGCCACGTAAGAAAGTTATTTGCTATTACTGTGGAGAAAAACTAATGGTTTAATAGGATGGCAAGATGAAGGGTAGGCCACAGCTGAATTTTAGATCTCTTTTCAGGGGGAAGAAGAGTATGGATCCCCATAGATTAGGGATGTGTGCATTTTTATTCAATATTTTCACAGATGACCTTGAGACAGGGAATGTGTAATGTTAAATATTCAAGTTTGCAGATAATACTGAGGTCTTTCAGGCAGTTAAATGTGGGCATTGGTGGTGAGAAACCCCATAAGAAGATCAGTAAACTCAAGTATTGAGTAAAGAAATGCAAGATGATCATTTATGTGAGTAAATAGGAGGTAACAGAGCATAAATCATACTTTAAAAATTGTGAACTTGAAAGTGGAAGTTAAAATTCAGGAGGAATATTTTGGGCTCTCTGGCAGTTTTCTGAAATCATCAACTCAGTGTGCACTTTGTTCTCAAGAACAAACAAAATATTTGGCATCATCAGGAAACATATTGAGACTAAACCAGAAACAAGGTTTTTTTCTCTGAAAAACATTGATGCACTTGATACAGTGTTTTTCCTTGCATCTCAGAAAAGCTATAATGTAGTCAAAAGTGATGCAGAGAAATCAACTTCTCAAGGTTATGGGCATTAAACATTGTCTCATATTAAAAGATTAAAGTTGTCATAAAGTTGTAGAGCAATTTGCATTGGAAAGGACCTTAAAGATCATTTTGTTTCAATCCCCCTGAAATGATCAGAGACTTCTTCCACTAGGCAGGTCCCATCCAGCCTGGCCTTGAACACTTGCAGGGATGGGACATCCCCATTTTCCTCTTTCTTCTCAGGTCTGCTCACAATCCAATTCAGCCCACATTTCTGCTTGGCAGTGCCCCAATGCAAGTGCAGAAATTTGCACAGCCCCACCTCTCATGTGTGTCAAGGTCCATCAGGTGGCATCTTGGCATCTCGTCCCTCAGGGAGGACTCCACCACACAGACTGGTGTCATTGGCAAACTGGCTGAGCCTTTCCATTCTGGGAAGAAAAGCCTGGACAGATGATAAATATTGGCCAAGTCATGAAGATAGTAGTTAAGGCTGTTGTTATTCATCAAATCCCCCAGTACCTGAATAAACTCACTGAAACTAGCAGGATGACAGCTTAAGAGAGGTAAAGGAAAGTAGTGTCTTACAGAGTGATTAGTGAATTAGTGGCATGTGTTGCCTCAGGTGGTCCTGGAGAAAAGTAATACAAGCAGGTTCAAAAATGGATTAATCAAGTTCCTGAACAACATATTGATAATGGGACAGTGAAATCAGAGATGTACTCCCTGCAATTCCTTCTGTGAACAATTTCTTCTGAGAAGAAAAGGATGGTGAATGGCAGATAGTGGAAGGACTTGTGTGTGATTGCTAAGTAGTGCCTCCTACTTTTGCAGAGAAAATGCTGAGCTGTGCTCCTGTTTAGCAAGCTTCCACAGGATGGTGATACCAGTGGCTCACCAAGGTTAATACAGTGAGTCCAGGGAAAAAGTAATGAGGGGTTATGGGAACCTGCATTACCTTATTCTCCACAATCAGTGGTGAATAATAGTGGAAGGGTAATTAGAGGGAAATGTAACAATATAAATCTTGAGAGATTTTTATTAAAAAAAAAAATAGTAGGCTAAATTTAAGTTATAAGGAGATATATATCCAGCTGATCCACTCTCCAATGTTTTCATATTTAAAGAAAATAGTATGAGGCAGATGGTTCAGCTATAATATAATCTTGCTATATATTTAATTGATGGGGAAAAACAGTCTTGATGAAATTTCTTTGTATTTCTGCTTATCTTTTTCCTGGGGGATGTATTTCTATTAATTTTAAAGGAAAAATTCAGATTTATTAGGATAACTCCAGCTGTCTTCTGAAGTCTATCTATTGTTAACATCAATAACGTAGAGATCTCTGTAATGTTTCTGCTTTTTCTTCCTAATTATTTCCATATGAAACTTATGTCTCTTGTAGATTTCATTCCATCCTCTTCTTACCTTCATTTAAAGTTTGGGGTTTTTGACATACTTCTTCTCTTATGACTCATTAATTTTTAAAGTATTACATTCAAACCACACATAAATATATATATATCTGTATATATAAAACCTACATTTATCTCTCTAAAATCTTCTAACAGACTTCAAAATAAATGAAGGTGCTAAAAAGAAAAACTGAATAGAAGTAATAGAAGTAACTTTTTTGATATAGCAATGTGAAACAAATCCATTTTTGTGTCAAAAATTCTAATCTGCCTATGATTATTTGTTGTCTTACTGCAGTCTATTTTCAGAATGTCTTCACTTTATCTAGAAAAAACTTAAGGAAGAAAATAAAATTTTGAGTGAAGTCAGCCATGCCAAAAAAGCTGAGGAAACAGAGTTTAACACAGCATCTTTATTTCAACAAATGTACTAACATGGCTTCATCTCTGGGGCCCCAGAATGAATCAGAGAAAGCAGCCTTGAAGAGATTTGTTTTGAGAAGTCTTTTTAATATCGGTGTAGAATTAGAACTTTATAAAAATACAAATTTTTATAAAAATGTAAATGAACCCTGAAAAAGTAGTATACCATATGTTTGTCCTATAAGATACTGTGCCCATATTGGAAAAAAATCATAGGTTAAATTGAAGAGGAAATACTCTCAGACTAAACATCACATACGAGAGAAAATGAATCAGGTGAAACACCTAATGAGAAGAAGCTCAGAAACACACCTTTAGGTGACACAATCAGCCAAAGAAAGGCTAGGGCAAAGGTGTGTCTGCTGCTGAGTGGGGCAGGGCATCTCCTGTCCCAGGAAAAGCTGAGGTACTGAACACTGCCTGCTCCTCAGCACTTACAGTAGGACTAGCATCTGCAGCAGGGTGCATCTTGACATTGCAAATGAATGTCTCAAGGGAGGGTGTGCAGAAAACACAGTCAGGCTCTATTCAGTTCTGTCCCACAAAGCTGCATGAGGCAATGGTCACAAACAGAAATACACAAAACCCTGCTGAAACATGAAAACCAGTTTTTTACTGTGAGAGTGACAGAACTCTTGAACTGTTTGTCCAGGGAGATTGTGGAATCACCCTCCTTGGCAGTACATGAAAGTTGCCTGGATATGGCCCTGGCCAACTGATAGTTGGTGCAGAGTATATTGCATTTGATTTTGGATAAATGTAATGATCCATTTCCTCCATAATTTGTTTCCTAGATACTGCTAATGCAGCAGGGGTTGTGAAAAGGGATCTCAAATTAGTATTAATGAAAGCTCAGATATTTTCATTCTGCCATCATTCTGCCATTTGGAGGATATGTTGGAGAAAACATGCTGTCAATCATTTTACTTTATGAGTTTTAAAACTACTCAATCTCTGGATCTTCTTTATTTTAGTTTCACTTAAGTTTTCATCAACTTTGTGTTGCTACTGTGTACTGCACTAGGATCGATAGACAATTTAAAGTCTTTTGTAATCTATTCATTATTTCATGCATACTGAAGGCAACTTATATACAGGAAAGGAAAGGCTGTATCAGTATTTTGCAATTATATCCAGTCTATTAGGAAATCAATAACACAGATTTTTGTGGAACAGGGTTCATCACAGAAGAAATAGTGCAAAAATTAATTCCTAACAAAGCATAAATCCAAACACGCATGGTGTGAATTGTTAAGAAATAGATAAAGTTTTTACACATATTATCAGAATTCTAAAATGAATTTTACCTTCCTTCAGCTTAGGAGAAGGTTTTTCTATTTTGATCATAGATTAAACAGGTACAAAAGATTTACTTGTATGCCCAGAAAGCTTCCTGGTACCCTTTATGATTAGGCCCACTATCCAGGGAGTATTTTGCACTTGAAAATGAAGGGACAATCAAAGAATTAAGATTATCAGTAGAATATCTACATTTAATTCTTGTCTGTATTAAAGACTTTTTGCATAATGTAGAGGAAATGATTGTTCTGTGATACAATACCTCATCTCTAATCTTCAGAGGAAAGAATGAGTCTGCCTTTTCTGTAAAGTCTTTGAAGCAGAGTCTGTCTCCTTGAATGCATTTTCCAGCATAAAGTACAATGGAACCTCTGATTTGTGTGAGAGCCTTTCAGTGTTACTGCGATAAGAATAAATAATAATTAGTAACAGATGTTTTGTCTACTTTCTTTATGAAGTAAAAGTTCATGAAAGAAAGCAAATTTTCCCTGTAAATTGAAAAGAACTCAGAGGTCAAATTTTAGCTATTATTCTAATGAAAAATGAGATTCACCTAAAGCTGTTGATAAAGAGCAAATTTTCATACATTTCTCCTATTTCCTGTATGTTGTGTTATAATTTTTATATATGTTTTATAATTTTAGAGTTTAAGCACACAAGAATATTAAAAGCCCCCACAGACTGCATTTTTTCCCTTTAGCTGTACTATGAAGATGACATCAAACCTTCCCCAGAGCCTTCTACTACCTTAGTGCTTTAATAAGTAAAAAAATAGCAAGATTTATGAAAATTTCAGTGGGATACTTATACTGGGAGAAATATCAACTAGTATCTATCCAGCATCATTGTTGTAAATAACAGTTTTTTGCAGAAAGTCAAATTAAGATTGACTGCATTTATTTTTATGTTGGTAATGCTTTAGTACATAGAACTCACTCATTTTAAGCAAGAAGAAAAATTAATTTAATTCCAACAGTCTCACCTCATTCTTCCTTTCTGAAGACAGAATCAAAAATGGGAAAATCCAAATTATTATCATGATGCTTTATTTATGGTTTAGTTACTTGAAGGAAGGAAATTGCTGTCTCCAGTGATATCACCTCTTACCTTGTTGAGTTTTTATATTCTCTTGAAATTCTCAGCTCATCAAGAGAAAGAAAGTCAAAGGATTAAAATAAATTTATGTTCTGGTACTTTCTGAATTGCTTATTTATATATATATGTTTCAGAGTTAGAAATAAACTTTAATGTATTTGACAATGAAAAATTATTGAATCACAAGAAAAGGATTTTAGAAGAATTTATAAAATAACTAGTTTGTTTGAAATACATAGATGATGGAGAATTGTCAGTGAGCTGCTTTAAGTGATTTTTGTCTCCTGACTTGCTGACTGCATAGTGTTTTGTATCAATACTAACTTTGGAAATGAATGACAGGAGGGATTTACAATCTTTTTCCATAGGTCAGCAAGAATACAGGAAGGAAGAAGCTGTCTTCTTTGAATATATGCAGCAGCTAAACTCATATTGAGTTAGCATCATTCCCTGAATTTCTCCTGCAGTCCTGTGGTATCTCTGGATCCTTAACTGAAGAAACAGAGCATTCAGCTATTTCCCTGAATGTTAAAGGGACAGCAAATTAGGAACAAGGATTAGAACCAACAGCAGTTTATTAGATGAAATGGCTCTTTACTCCTCCTATCCTTCTTGTCATTAAAGTCTCATTGTCTTTTGGCTTCTTACTTTCAGCATTCTGACTGTTTCTCTGGATGTATTATGCTATCTGTTTTAAAACCTTTTGCTTTTCTGCTGAGTTAGGGAGTGTAGGATATCTTTATTTCGCATCTTTCCACTTGCATGGACTTACTCCAACACTCCTTTATTTCTCCCCACCATTCCCACTAATGGTAATCACTAGTTCACTTTTCCTTCCTTAAATTTGAATGCTTGCTGTGAGAAGCATGCTTTAAATGTCATCAGTCTCTTTGACTCAGTCTCATTTTCTTATGCTGTTTGCCAGTTTTGCTTATATGAGAATTGTTCCATCTAATGCTCTAAAGCTCTCTTAGCCAGATCCTCATCAAATGTAAATTTACTTAACATCATTGGAAGCATTGGAGCTGAAAAACTGTCTTTCTATGCTTCTTACCCTCCAGAGTGTAATAGCTGTATAAAACGCAGAATCAGAGAATTGCTGAGTTTGGAAGGGGCCTCTGGAAATTTTCTTGTGCAATGCACCTACTCCAAGCAGTCATTTAGAGCTGGTTGATCAAGGCCATATCCAGACAGTTTTCTAGTATCTCTGGGGATGGGGACTGCAAATCCTTTCTGGGCAGTCTGTTCTGATGTTCAATCAGCCTCAGAGTAAAAATATGTTCTCTTATGATAAAATACAATTTCCTGTGTTTAGTTTGTGGCTATTTACTCTTGACCATTCCCAGGGTAGCATGAATGAGAGCCTGGCTCTTTCTTTACTTCCTCCTGTCTGGTATTTCTAGACACTGATTAAATTCCTGAACCTTGTGTTTTGCAGGCTAAGCAGTTACAGTTCTCCCTGTTTTTCCTCACGAGCTGATTAGTCCAGTCCCTAAATCATCTTAGTAGCCTCTCACTGGACTCTCTCCAGTATTGCCATCTCTCCCTTGCAGAGCCCAGCACTAGATGCAGCACTTCAGCTAAGGCTTCACCAGTGATGGGTAGAGTGGAAGGATCATGTCCCTTGAGCTCCTGGCAAGCTCCTCCTAACCCAGTGCAGGAAGCTGCAGGTCTGCTCTGCTCTCAGGGCATGTGGCTGACTCATGTTCATCAGCACCATCCTCCAGTCACCTGGTCCCTGCACGTTTCCATGGCGTTCTTCCCTTCCAGATGACTTCCCTTTGCTGAATGTCATAAGATCTCTGTCAACCCATTTTCCAGCTTCCTGAGGTTCTTCTGAATGACAGCATGACTTTCTTGGTGTATCAGGTACCCTTCCCAGTCTTGTGAAATGTACACAATTGCTGGGGCTGTACTCTGTCCTATCATCTGTACAATTAATTAAGACAATAGACAGTGTTGCCCCAGTACTGACCCACTGGGTTTGTCATGAATGGCTGACCTCCAGCTGGACTTCCTTCTCTGATGCTAAGCCTTCAAACCTAGCAGCACAGCCCGTTTTAAACTCACTGTTCATTTGTCAGGCACATATTTCACCAGTTTGTCTGTGGGAATTTCATGGGAGACTCAAGTCAAGATAAACAAGGTCTGCTGTTCTTTCCTTGGCACTGAATGAGTAATTTCACACTGGTCAGGACACTGGTAAAGCCATGTTGACTGAACCTCAGTCACTTTTCTGTCCTTCATATCTAAAAGTGGCTTCCACATTTAGCTGTTTTTTCCCTAGTAGGTATTTCCTGTGCTAATATTTTCCTGTTCTAAATGCCACAAGTTACAACATTTATACCTTTTATTGTTTTCTCTTTGTTCTATTGCTTGCTAGAACTCCCTGACAACAAAATCTTTAAAGATTCTTTTTTTCTTTTTTCACTTTCTTAAACTGATTTCAGGTGGTTTCATTACATCCTCTTTGATCATTCTATATAATTCTTCCCCTTCTTTTACACCTTCTCATACTCTAGTTGGTGCCTCCTTACATGCTCCAAGAGGTGAAGCATAAATAATATTTTTAAAATTAATTCTTTATATGCTATGGTCGACATTTTCCAAGATTTGTGGAAAACAATTTCTTTTTGGGGTAGAAGAACTATTTTAAATTTGGTGTTTATGAAATCATAACAACAATTGAATTGGCTGTGGTTTTATAAATTGAATTTATGAAGAGCTCCTACACCCCAAGCTGATCTAACTCAGAGTGTCCTCATGTTTTCTTCCAAATTTTAAGACTTCTTTCTACTTCCCTCTGAGCTGACAAAGCCACCATAGGAAATCCTTTATGCATATTTTAGTAACATATTAAAACACTGTTGAGCTAAGAAAAAAGCAAATTGCTTCAAAACCCTCCTTTTTTGTTATTTGTTCCAAAAATTGTAGCACTAGCAGTAAATTGTCATGTCTCCTCATTACAGTTTCAGTCTTCACACCAAGGAGTCAAGGTAATATTTTGGTATTTTGATCAAGGGGTTGATGGCTTCCTGAGATAATATAGCAGGTTATGTACCTTTCCACTTGTGGGTGTGCTTAAATGGTGACTCCACTGCTCTTTGTCCAGAGCCATGGATAATCAAGTTGTAATAATCTCCAAGCTATCCCTTCTCATTACTACACTTTTCGATCTGTAGCTGTATTTTGAACACACACAAGTTCTATGCTGCCTGATGACATCCACTTTTAAGGTACTCAGATTTCAGTTTTGGTTTCTATCAGCAATTTCATATGCTGCTAACTTCTTAAGGGAAAAAAGAACACATTTCTACTGTACAAGTTTATAATTCCCCTGCCTCTATACAATAAGGTGGGTATATTCCCAATAATTAGATTAGACTGTCTTGATCTTCTGTTTACATGATTTTTTCTAGTAAAAGTTAGCTAAATCTCAATTTATGCAAAATCTCTTTATGTATTTCCTAAGTAAGTCCCTTTCCTAACCTTGCTAGGAAAAAGATATCACAGTATCTTTTTATTGTCACTTCATTATCCTTTTCTTTTCCCACAACAGAATTTAAGAATAAGAATACGGCTTCAACTCAGCCCTAAGAATTAGCAGTGCTTATCTTCATGTGATGACAGCAGCATAATTTAATGGTTATGTATTACTAAATTTAGTTTGTATTCAGTAATTCAGTTTTGTGGATTTGTAATCTCTTGTTATGGAATTGTAAATATATAATGAAAAATAATTTTTTGGTCCTATGGTTCAGTTCTGGTCCTCCTTTCTTCAGTTACTGTGCTCTTTCAAGTTTTCTTTAACGATTTATAACATGTTTCAAAAGGAAAAGTTAGTAATTTTTCTTTATTTTTGATAAAAATCATGTCTGAAGCTGACCTATTTCACATTGTTAGGCGTTCTTTCTCATTTTTTGTCCAAGGTGGTAGGCATGAACATAAAAAAGTGTATTTAGTATTAGTCTGGCATAGTAACTGTGCCATAAAACTGAATTATGCAGTTTGGGGAGGTTGCTATATTCAAAAATCTGTTAGAGATAATACAAGCATAACTAGGGGAGAGGAAAGTTGTGATGCAGCATTTATTGACTGATTATGAAATAGTGCATTCCAGAATGACTACGGTAGCGTTTGCAAAGCTGAAGCAAGACATGTCACTATGTCATTGATTTAGACATTTTTACTTTTATTCTTAGGAAAAGAGTATATTTTTCAAGTTATAGAGGGAATTGGCTCTGTACAATTTTGATTCCAGTTACAATTATTATCATTCCAATGCATTGCTATTGCTCAACTCAGAATTTTAACTACTACTTTCCATGAAAATAGATTTAGTTGAAATCTCTGCCTTCAGTAGGAAGGAAACATATTTTAAAACCATGCAATGTTATATTTGTACTAATGCTTTATTGTTTTAAAGTAAAATAATATTTCACTTTTTTGTGATGGAAATATAGTTAAATTTATACTTGTGTTTTCATATTAGGATATGCAAAGGCTGTGCTGGGAGCTGAGGGTAAAATCCATGGCACGCTGGTGAATAGACCTTATTGGAGATAAGAATAAATTAAAGAGTGTCTCCTGACTTTCTTGCCAATCTTATCTAAAAGTGAAGCTAAACTGCAGTTATTGTTGCCCTCTAACTGTGCCAGAGCTGTTAGAATTTAGTGTGAAAATGCTTTCTGAGGAGAGTTTTATAACTGCCTTTTTCAGACCAGTGAAGAAAATGTAAAAAAAGAAAAAAAAAAAAAAAGTATTCCACAAAAAACATCTGGGTGCTGGACCAAGACCTGACAATCTATTGGAATCTTTTCCTGCCTCTGAATGTCCAACTTTGCTAGTAACTCATATAACCACTTTAATAATAATCTCTTTTCTATTTTATTTACTTTAAGTGAGAAATAATTTTATCAGGGACTGTTTGGGACTGTTTGGTAATGTGTAAGCTCAATGTCCTTAAATAGGTTTATAATTTTAGTTGAGGCTTCTCTCTGTCACTCCAAATAAATAATCACAAGAACTTCCTATTGAGCAGTTTGTATTTCACAGAGGGAAACTAAAGCAGTGTTCATACCAACTTTGATTACGTGCTAAAGCAATAAATGTAGCATTCCAAATCCTTGAAGGGGGGGAAGATTTTTAAGTACTTTCCTACAGAATTTTAAATCTCTTCTCATGGTTGCACAGAACATAATTGGAGGTTTGCTATTGATTGAGATACATTGGTGACATGGGCGACCAAAAGCTTCAGCTAACCCATAATTCCTTCTGGCTGTTTCCCATGAGAGATGAATAGAGAAACCTAACTCAGTCTAGTGAGTGAATGTTTAATCTCTGAGGGAAAAAACCAAAAATTATAATCCTTACTTCCTTAAATATGCAGGGGAAATTCTGATCAGTATAATTTTTGGAGGTGTAATTGTAAAATGGGAGTATGTGCACTTTAGATGTTTCCTATGTTGGCTGGTTAGTCTGCTTTTTTTTCCTATTTGTACTTGCTGAATTAGTTAAAAAAGAATGATCAGCAAACATAAGGAACAAATTGCATTTTCCTCAGCTGAACTGTATGAAAGACCCCAGAGACAATCCAAACAAGCCGAGCATGGTCCCTCAGGAACCTAGAAATTCCATTGGCCTTTTTAAGACTGTCTACTCTGGGGAACAAATCCCTGCAGCTGCTTTTAAAATTGAGGGTTAAAAGCATTTTTGTTGCTGAGAATGCACATTGGAGCACATGTAATGCTTTAATGTGCATTTTAAAGTGAAAATACAATACAACTTTTCAGAACCCTTGAAAAGAATCACAGATTTGCTTCTGTGGTTGAATGAATTCAGAAAGGTACTTTCAGGCAGAGCTCTGAAAACCCCTTCTAGAAGAAATTTTGATATTTCAAGAATGTTTTCATTTTGAATCAGAGTGAATTTAAGAACTTCCATTTCCCTTCGCTGGAAAAGTAACTGTGAAAAAAGGGAAGTGTTTTTTTTTTTAATTTTATTTTGAGGGTTAGGTTTGGTTTTTTAAAAGAAATTTGCCAATTTCTACACTTAAAAGACTATTCCTTGGGTTGCTAGCTATTAGAAGAATCCAAAGAATTCCCAGAATCCAAAGTAATCAATTATCATTGAGAAAATACTCTGAGAATGAAGACTTAGAAATGGCTTATAAAGTTTAGATTTTGCATAGTGTTACTGTGAAGAGGAAAAAAAGTCATGTTGTCAGCACATTTCCTGATATTAAATATTTTCCAAAAAGGGCAATGGAGTTCTGGGAAACTATGTAGAATAGCTAAGCTATCTCTCTTTTCAGTGATGCATTTCCTCACTTTACAATTGATCTGGCCTCGCTGAATACTTAAAGGCAAGTTTTGATTGATTTCATTTCATAGGGAAGATTCCAGTAGAATATGCTGCTGGAAACTCTAGGACTGATTTTTTTTTATCACCCACTCTGAAATTCACATGCATGAATATCCTACATCAACCAACTTGTCTCCCTCAACCAGTCCTTCATGGAGTCTGCTGTCTGTCTAGTCGAGCTGCACGTAAACAACCATTTCACTTTGATATTTTGCTGTAGATAACAGGGAGAGGTGCTAGTTGCTGACTGAGATGGCAGTGAAGGCAAAAGGGAGCTTTTCTCCTGCCTAGTCCAAAATATTCCTGCAAAATAGCTCCAGAATGCTATAGGCCTTGAATGGAGAGGTGGGAAGGGTGGTGGCAGAGTCTCGGGATGTTTGGGCCACTACAGTAGGAGTTAACAGATAAAAGACTGCAAATACAGTGATATCAGAAGAAAATTAGTACAGAAGTGTGTATTAATACCTGTTACCTTTAAAACTGTGATACTACTGTGGGTAATACATTGCCCATGACTATTTAGGGTTAATGAGGATATTTTCCATTCCTTCTTGTATCATGGCTTATCTTCAACAAGTGAGCAACACTTGAGATGAGCAGTGCTGAGGAGCAACTTGATCCCAAAATGACTCTTCTGTGAAACTGGGACTGCACTCAGAAAGTGCCAGACATCCTTTTTCCTGGTGTGTGCTGTAATGAGTGAGCAATGGTGAAAAGTAGGTCTTGTTTGTTCTCCTTTACTTGATGTGCATCCTAAAAAAGATGCCAATAACTCAGCAATGTATCCTCAGCTAAGTGCCCATTCAGACATTGAACCTTATATATCTTTTCTTCTTTCTCTAGACAGCATCTCACTAATCATGGGTGTCCTGATTTCAGCCAGAACAGAGTTAATTTTCTTCACAGTAGCTGGTACAGTGCTCTGTGATTTGGATTTACTAGGAGAATAATGTCGATAACACACCGATGTTTTAACTGTTGCTAAGTAACTTGCTCTAAATCAAGGACTTGTGTCTTATGTTCTGCTGGTGAGCAAGTGCACAAGAATATGGGAGGTAGCATGGCTAGGATAGCTGACCCAATCTGGCCAAAGGGATATTCCATACCATAGAATATCATGCCCATATAGAAACTGCTGAGAGCCACCAGTCACTGCTTAGGGACAGACAGGGCATCAGTCAGGGGTTTGTGAGCAACTGTATTGTGCATCTTTTGCCCTTCCTGCATTTTATTTCTCAGTCTCTTTCTGTTGGTTCTCTTTTCATTACTACATCATCATCATCATCATCATCATCATCATCATCATCATCATCATCATCATCATCATCATCATCATCATTATTATTATTATTATTATTATTATTCACTTATTAACTGTTTTTGTCCCAAAACATGGAGTTTATAGTTTTTATTTAATTTTCCTTTCTATAACATCTAGGGGTGGAAGGGTGGAATGTAAGCAAATGTCTCTGTGGTACTTTGTTGCCAGCTGAGGTTAAACCATGACAATGGGAAACTGATGAATTATCCCAAAGAGGTACTTATACCCCTTTGTGAGGTTACTGAAGAGACCTTCATTTCGGTTCTCTTATGTATCCCTCTTGACTAGTACCTGTCTTTGCATAGTGTATTTTTATTGCACAGGTGCTCTGAAACACTTTGCCTACTTTGTATTCCTGCCACAGCTGGCCTAAACATAGATCAACAACAGGAAATACCCCATTTAATTCTCTAAAGTAGTAGTATTCTAAGAAAAAGTAATCTATTTTGTAGCACCTAGCTTTGAATTCTCTTCTAGCAGAAAATGGGAAATTTGACCATTATAGGTCTATTTTTGAAGCTGTAATCACAGTTAATGATGCAAATCATAACTCATTTTCACTAAATTGTGGATGTAAAGCCAGCAGGTGTAATGTATCACTACTTAGAGACTGAAGTAATACTGAGCAGAGTGATCTATTCACTTAGCCATATTCTTTGTATTGTAGGAATATAAAATTTTAAATATATTTCAGATGGGACTTCGATGGTCATTGTCCACAATAACCTGCTAAATTTAGCTGTCAAAAAAAACCCCGAAAAAGGCATCAGGTCTAGCCAAATCATTATGCTCCCTGCATATCAGTGAAAGTCAAACCACAGACTCTTCCCCCAGGCCTTTGGAGTGACTGTGGGGAGCCTATACAATTACTGTAGGTGATTGTCTGGCTTATACATGTTAAATATTCAGAAAAACCATTTCAACTCAATGTTGGGATGATACAGACTTGTTTCTTTGTGTGTTTCATGTGTATCTTATATACCAAATGTCCTGGGACTCGGAGAAGGATTTCCTTCCATTTAGTAATGAATACACTGGCCCTAAATTGTAATTTACTGTAATACTGGCTCCAGTGTGGGCTCATCTGCTGGCCACAGAGCCTTATGAGAAGCAGCTGCTCTGAAGCAGGAGTTCTGTGGGCTGTTATCCCTGCAGGAGCCTCTAGCATTGGTCCTTCGTGAGAGAGGCGCCTTGGTCCTTTGGGAGAGAGGCGCATGTTTGCTTCACCGCAGAGTACCTCCTCCTCCTTTGAATTTGGTATTTCCTCTTGTCTCTCTTTGTTTTTTTTTACCTTCTCTCTCATTTTCTGACCTTGGGTGAAGATGTTTCCACAGAGCCATGATTAGCTTGGCTTGATGGGCTCAGCCGTGGCCTGTGGTGGATCTGCTGTGGAATGGGCCTGACCCTGACCCTGTCTGGCATGGGGCAGGCCCCCGTCAGAAACCACACTTGCAGCCCTTCTTGTACCAAGACCTTGCTGCCTACATAACATTAACATTAACATATATTAACAAAGGGCCCAAATCAGTGGCCTGAGCAGCTGTGCCATCTGACATGTCTTATGGTACCCTCTATGCCCATATGGAGGCACAACATACAGCACAGGTGAGGGTCAGGGCACTAGATGCCCATGGGTAGACAAGTACACTCCTAAAGTCCTTGAATAGATCATTTAAATATCCTTTTACTAATTTTCAGTAATCATGTGTTCCAACATTTAATTCTGAGTGTTCATACATTTTTTGATATTTCTAGCCTAGAAAGATTCAAAGTAATGCAAGTTTTTCACACTCTTCTTATGCTTTGGCTAAAGAAACCAGAAGAATATTCTATACCTATTTTGAAAAGCAAAGTGTTGGGCTGAAAGTAGGTTACCAGTGGAATTTCTTAAGGCTTGGCTCGGAACTAATGTCATTTAATATATTCATTTACGACCCTGGCACAAAAAGCAAAAATGTTTTAATGAAATTTGCAGATGGCATAAATGTGAGAGGAACTATAAATACAAAGCAGCACTTGAATATTGTGTAGAGTTAAGAGACCTTGAGGACCAGGGTAAGAGAACTGTAATAAGATTTAATAGCACAAAATAAAAGGTCACAGAATTCGGCCTTTTCATCTTACCCATTATTACCTGTCTAAAACTTAGAGGCCTACTTTAAGTTGTTCACCTGGGCTCCTTTAAATAATCATAGAGAAATGCCTCAGCTAGTACTAAAGTAGTTATTTAAGACAGGAAGGTTGTCCTGGCTTTTAGAGATGCCTTTCTCACTGCATTGCTTTTGGAGGAAAGCCTCAATCCCCAAGAATCCCAGCTTCAGATATAATATGAATGCTTGCTAAATGCCTATTATCCTCCAATGGCATTTAGCAAGAAAGAGAAATATCCATTAACAAACAGCTTCAGGTAATGCAAATATGGTCCTTCGATACATCAAGCTTAATATTTCTGTGAAACAAAAGGAAATAAAAATATCCCCATAAAAATCCCTTGTGGAATATCTTCTAGGACCTTCACCATTAAAGTTCAAAAAATAAAAATTAATTGCAAACATACAAATAGTAATGAGGCAAAATAATTTTACAAGATGAATTTACATGAATATTTTTCATATAGCAGATTGGAGATGAGAGACTCCAGATTTTTTTCTGATCTGAACAATATCTGCACCAAGCATGCCTGTTCTATGTGAAATAACACCAGTAACAAGTCAGATTAAAAATCATAGAAACTACATTAGTGCTAGACTGTGCCTCATACAAAACATGCCATCATGTCTTGTTTCTAGGACAGGCACGACAGCCACTGGCAGCATGTAGACAGTAGTCAGTAGTGGCAATTGTCCCATCACATGGACTACATCTCCATAAATCAGAATATGCTGGGTTAGCTGAGCCTTGTGAAAAGATTATTGAGCTTGTAATTTAAAAAGTTATGAGACATTTTTTTCAGAAGTATGCAAAGCCTTTTTTCCAAAATATTCTGGCATTTTCATGCCTACCATTTGTGTATATATTCCAGCATTTTCAGTAGACTAAAGGTGAAAATTCAACTATCAGTTCTTGAGTTGTTCTGATTAAGCTGATCCAGTCCTGCCAATATGAAGTCAGCTGGAGTGCTGTACTATGGATGTGGGCACAAGTCATTGCTTTTCAAGCAGTTGAATGTTTTGGGTAGCTCAGCTTTTGAAGGTGTTGTTTAAAACATTAGAATTTCCATAGTTTTGAATATCCGCATTTTCCTAGAAAAAATGTTATGTTTGCAGATTTTTCTAGTTATTCCAAAACCTTTCAGATTATTTCTGCCTAATTCACTAGAATTTTCCATTTTATGATTTCACTACAGTATGAAAAATATAAGAAGTGTTAATTTGACTATTTCTTGAGAAGGGAACAATAAAATATACAGACTGTAAAAGTCTCAAGATAATGTAAATCACTACCTTAGCTGGGAGTAAAACTGCTAGGACTTGGAAGGCATCTTCTGATTTACACTCGAATATCTGACCCATACTTAATACCAAAACACTGTACTGGAATCTGGAAAAATAAGTGAGAGACAACATTTGTCTGGCTGACAAAACCATGTTTCTTTAGCAAAGGTCATTAATTCAAGTTCAGCTAGCTTTGCACATTTCCACTAACCCATGGAAGACATTTGAAACCTAAGTATGATGTGAAAGTTGGAGAAGTATTCCTAAAATAGATTAGATTTATTGCAGAAGTGGGAAATGAGCAGTGCTGCCTGCTAAGGGAGGTATTTGTTGGACTCTGTTTTGTGTTAAGGTGCTACCTTGAACTTGCAGATTGAGCAGAAACAATACTGAGTCTTAGAAATATATCATTTTGATGAATGCCTTCTACTGGAAACGAGCCAGTTGTATTTGCTTTCTTTGTTGTCGGCATCTCGAGACTCAGCGTGAACTCTACCATGGCAAACTGGGAGTAAGTTATTTCTAGTCTATAATGAGTATTTCTACCCCATTATTATTGAAAATAACAGGTCTCAAATGTGGATGGTATACCCTTTTTCACCAAAGTACAGTTTTTTTAACATTAGACTGAGCATGAACACCCCTCCAACACTACTTTGAGTATAAAGGACTGAAGATAAAATTGTCTCTATAACTACAAGAAAAACTCTCTCTGTATGTGTATATACAATTTACAATTGGTGTTTTGAAAGAAGGAGGATGAAATGTTCCAATGCATAATCAAAGTAAGTTTTACAGGGATTAAATTATCTGAAAATTTAGTCAAGTAAAATGAATAATTGTATGCAACAAAAAATTTAAAAGAAAAAGGAAACATATAATGAAAATGTGAAAATGTAAAAATATAAAACTTGAATTTAATTATGTTTAACTGCCTAAAATAAAATGAAAAAGGAAAGAGCTAAAAATATGTATGAATTTATGAAAATAGGTTGCATATGAGTTTAAATAAAACATTGTGGATTTACACAGTTTCTTTTTCACACTCACCCAGTGTTCTGTTTTCCTCTTTCCCTTTGATTTACTATCCTTCCCTCTCCTCCTTTTTATTTGTGATTTATCATTCCATATTCTTAAATTTTTCCTGTAAAGAAAATTATTTTTTTAAAATAAGCATTGTTTACCAGTATGAACATTGTCACTATTATTTTGCAACTGCTTTGACACTAATTAAAACAAAAATGAAACAGTGATAAAGGAGGAGCTATTTGATTGTATGTTTCCCGAATTTGGATATTAGACAGCCAGGTTAGTTGATTGAACTTCCATAGTTTATAAAGTGAGATTTAGATTCCAGCCTGTACCTCTGTGGCAGGTGTTTCACACTGGGGTGAATTTCCTCCTGCAAGGGACTGTTTCTCTCTGTGGGAAGTATGTTAGCAATGTCCTCAGTGGCAGTGTTTTCTTATACAGTGCTAAGGCTCTCAGAATTTTATCTGATTATGATCTGTAGCATGGCAACCTGAAAACCTTGGGCAGGCTCCCCAGCTCTCAGGCAATGTATTCCCAGGCTAAGCCTGTCTCAGAGTTAGAGCCTCTGATTGGAAAAGGGCAAGAAAGTGCAGCAATGAATTGTATAATGTAGATTTAAGGGCCTCCGTGCCAATTTTTTGCTCTCCTGATCTGTTCCTATCACATTGAATTACCTGCCAATGCAAGCACAAAATAAGATAATCATATAATTCCACATATAAACCTCGGCGGCTTTGTCTTGTTGTCTTTATAAAACTGGCATAATTATTAAACCAGCTAATACTCAAATATGCTTGGCTTTAAATTTATATCAATTTTGAGAATAAAAGGTGTTTCAATCATTTATTAAAAAAAATATCCTGAAGGACAGGAACTGTGGATACCATTTGTAGTGGGGTCTTAAGAACTGTATGTTGAAGAAAGAGGGTGCTACTGTTTGTTAGAAGCATTTAAATCAAATGTGTGCATGTAATTTAAGGCTTCACGCACAAGTACTGCTCAAAGTGAAAAAAGGAGAATTACACTATGACTCATTTTTCAGTGGAATATCATAAAAAAACCAGGGAGTGGAGAGCTCTGTTTCTCAATTCACAAGGTAGAGAAGTTTTCCCAGCAATTTTAATGTATTTTAAGATGTATTTTGTTAGTTTGTGCTTCATCTAACATCTAACTACTAGAGACAACCAACCATATTCATCTTTATTAAAACCACCACAAAATATTATTTTTTGATGTTAAGATTCTAAAACCAAGGAAGGATTACTTTTTAAAAGTTTTAGAGATCAATAAAGAACTTACTGAGTTGTGAGAGCAGAGAAACAGAAATATTCACCAAGATTAATTACTATTCTTTCTCTCTAGCAGATGATTAGAGATCAGAGCAGGTAAAGACTACCGTTGAAAATCCCCGTACAGACTAGCAGTGATAGCTAAAGACAGATGAACACAGTAGCATATCAAATTTTGAAACTGGAGCATCACAGCAGGTTTTTGTCTTCAGCGAGCTTGACAATTTACTTCAGACCCTTGCTTGCAAAGTTAAGACGTCAGAAAAGAAATCCAGTTTGGGGATGCTTGTCAATGGGAGAGAAGGTTTTTTCTCTCTCCAAAGATATGCCTGCAGATCTTTCAAGGTCTTGAGGGCTACTTTTTCTTCCTACAAATCTTTAGAAGTCAACACTGAGTGAAGAGAGACCAATACTTTTCATTTGCAGCTCTCCTGACACATCATTTGTTGCTATACCATGCCATCCTTCTAAATTGCATTCTGTAACTCACTATGGTTTGACTGTGACATGAGATCACAGAAAACAGAAGCATCCATGAGGGATCAAGATGAACTATGAGGTGAAGAGTAAGACTTGAAAATGAATGTCTCCTCTGAACTTTACTTCTTTGTTATGTTTTATTCCTCTCCATTAATGTCCTCTGCCTTCAAGAGAAATATGTACCATCTGCTTTTTTTGAGTCCCTATCATTCTGCAATAATTCCTTGATTTATTGCATGATTCACAGTGTCCTTTCAGTTTGGAGCACATATAAAACCTTTAGAAGGAGAGGATTTGGAGATTATCTAGAAAGCTATTTTAGTGTCTTTAGGATACTTGTCTAAAGCTTGAAAGAGACTCACATTAATGCCAGTTTAGGAGAGAATTTTTAGACATTCACTCCTTGGAACAATAAAAATACCATGTGTCGTAGGAAACTCTCCTATCACTTGAACATGTTTGTTATACATGAGTGTAGGGCATGTAAATTCTCTGTACTGGAATCATACATTTGATTGCTTTTCTCAAGCAGATACAGTACTGAGCTAAGCAGTCTAAGTCTTAAAGAAGGAACAAATCATTGAGTAGCCTGTATGTTTTTTGAATTTATTTTTTGTGTTATGTCAGCATTTCAATCTTTCACTTTTCAGTACTACACTAATTTTTAAGAACTAAATGCAAGCTACAGACCTGACCTCTGTGGAGCTAAGGAAGCTAATTCACAGCAGAATTTGGATGTAATAATGGTTGTATTCCAAATAAACAGTTTTGGAAACATGCTATCTGTGTTTCATATGCACCACAGGACTTGTTTGGCTTGAGGAATCCATATCTTCCTACAATTTGCAAGATATGCAGTTTTCTGAATACATGGGAAACTACTTGTTTAATTCCAATACTTCAGGCAACTACTTGTTTAATTCCAAATATGAACATTAGATTGGGTATTTTCAAAGTAATTTTCTCCCCATCATGTGCCACTACTTCTACCTGCCAACATTTTATCAACATGTTTTCAGTAGGAAATTCATTTAATACTTGCTGCTGGAGTTTATTCTAACAGCTGAATGGCCTGAACATGTTCAACATTATAGGTCAGAAGGTGCCACGGTGTAGAGCTGAGATAAGGGAAAAAAGAAGACCTCCAAGAAAGTAAGTTTTGACTTGTTTCTTCTGGTATGTAACAGCCAGCATTTTTTCCCTATCACTGTCTCCCAAGGGTTATAATTGGAAATGTAACATTAAGCTTGATAAGGGTCTTTCTTATTTCAGTCAGAGACTCCTATTTCTGTTTAAGAGCATACTGCTAATGTATTTAATTGGGGAAATAGGAATAGTTTACATTCTGCAAAGTACAGAATTGCTACAAATTATTCTGGATTTTAAGCCTGTTAAGAACTGTGCTTATATAGAGGCCATACTTGCAAAGCATATTTATGTTGTTGGAATGTACAGTCAAGAAGGTAATATTGCAATACTCACTTGGTGGAAAGTCTTACTGAAATCAGTAGAAACATTTCTAAAATATTGATGTTTTTTACAATTGCCTATTACAAAAAAAAAAAAAAAAAAGAAAACAAACCCAAACCAAAACAACCTTAAAAAACCCCACATAAACAAAAGCACAAATAAAAACCTGAAAGTCATTGAAATTTAGAAGTATTTAGAATAAGTCTATATATGCCTGCAATTACATTGATTATACAGTGGAAAGCTAAGGATGCAGTAAAGTGAGGCAAAGTTATGACTTAATAGGAAGGTAAATTGTGTTATTACTCTTTGCAGAGCATCATATTTCTTAGGCTAATTAATGGAATCCCTTCTGGTTATCAAAAATTTTTCTAGAATACAGAGTTTTGAAAGGGCTAAAATATTTGATAATGATGCTCCCAATTTTCCATATCACTTATGAAATCTTCCTAGGTCATCATTTATCAGATGATACTGGTTCTTTCAGTATTTATTTTAACTACAGTCTATTTATTTAAAATAACATTTCATTTAGCACTTGAAAAGAAGAGTTTGTTCAGTACAGCAATTACTTTCAAACTTGAAGATAAACGAAATAAACACAATGCTAAGGTTTTATTATCATTGTCAAAGTAATGCATTTTCCATATTTGTTGAGTAAAAATGGGAAGAGTTCACTTATTTGGGCAAATAGCTTTGAGCTACACTGAAAGTTTATATTGAACCAATTGAACTTTATTTACAATAGAAAAATTTGATAGCCAGCATAAAATAATATCAACTTTTAAAATTAAAAGAAAAAAAAGCTTCAAAATTTGAACGTATTTTGCAATTTTGGTTCCCTCTTGTTTACTGATTTCTATTTAGGTGAAAAATAGTTTGATTATTGTCTTGTACCACCATTTTTTATTTCTCTTCCTCCTTTGACTTCACAATTCCATGTTTATGACAATAAAAGCACTTCAAGAAGGATGTCTGCTAGTTTCCTTTTAAATTTCCTGTGATTTGAAATAAATATTTGACAAATTTATCACTAAAAATAATCTAGAGAAGAGTTTACAGATAGTAGGAAAGGAATGTTAAGTTTTATTGGCTATCTGAAGAACTCCAGAAGAGTATTTTTCAGAAAATGCAATTTTTCAGTATTTCTGAGGTAACACTGGTTTGGAATTACAATTGGTAGAAATTTTTCTTTTTTTTTTTTTTTTTTTTATTTAGACTTTTTCTTTGAGGGAAATTTTGGAAAGAATTATTTTTTTGATGAACCAGAAGCTCAAAAGATTTTTGTTCAGTTCACAAAGCAGGGAGGGAAGGTAGTTTCACTTCATGCAGGACAGAATTTAGCCAGAATCTGCCACAGAGGGGATTTTCTGCACCGCTGCCTGCAGGTTTAGTAAAATATGCAGGTGAGGCTTCCTGCAGTGACAAGGAAGGGAGATGTAGGTGAAATAAGGAAAGTTTCAGGATCTGGTGGGTAGTAGATAATCAGTGGCACTGCTGGCTAAAGACAGAGGTGTTGACTATGACCAGGGAGCTACCATGTCTCTCCAATGCCATAGAAAATCCAAGAAAGGATTATTATTAATGGCAGTATTGGCTTCCTGTGGAATCTAGACTTTCTAAGTAAGCTCCTTTTGCTCACAGCTCAAATTACAATGTGGATATGGTCCAGTTTTAAGTATTCAAGAAACAAGAAGCTTCACTAAGGCTTTTGAGGGGCTTATTGCCATGAGACTCTCCCTGCTGAATGTCTGTTGCTAGGGGCCAGGTTTGCAAGAGGAGATTGTCTTCTGCAGCTAGCTTAAAACAGAGGTAATATGTCCCCAAGGCAAGGTGGTTTAGGAAGAAAGGCATCAGCTAATTAAACTTAATTGGGTTAGCTAGGGTAGTCTGATTAGCATAATTAATTTAGGCCTCTGAGTAGGCTTGAGGGGTGTGTGTTTTTGTGAGGGATCCTTTGAGGGAAGTGTTTGGGACTCTAAAGTGGAAAGAGTAGTTAAATCTCTGGGTCAAGGGAGAGACACTCTAGATGAGTGGGAAAGACAACGTACAGAAATGCAGAGGATTTAGCCTGCCTAAAGGCTATGTACTCTTTTGAAAGTGGCAGTGGTTAAGGAATAAACCAGAGGGGCTAGTTAGAGGATTTTAATCCACCTGGAAAGCATGGGGAAGGAGCCTAGCCAGCCTGTTCCACTTGTGCCTGACAATACTGTGATATAAGTAAAAATGTGGTGTCTAGGGAATAGTGGATAGGATAAAAACCAGGCTGTATAGCAAAGAGGTAGAATCCTTCAGTTAGGGGAAGTTAAAATTATTTCACCTTAACTGATTTGGGATCTTTCTCTACTGCAAAAAAATGAATTAAGTACTGGTTTAAACCGTATTCAAGAGCTTTGTGTACTGTGCTCTTAGTCATGAGAAGAATCCCTAAGAAATAAAAACTTGCAAACATAAATTATTTTAATGAAATGACAGAGTAAAACAAAAATTATGATCACTTAATAATACTTCTTTTGCAAAGAAAGTGGATTTTAAAACACGTATATCCTATCTTTGATTGCAGCACTACTTTAATGGAGTAGATGGTGTAGTGCTTTATTCCTATACTGAGTTGTATATTATGTCAGTTTCATTTGGTTTAAATTGTCTGTTCTCTGAACTGCCTTCACATTTCAGAGCTTAGGTTTTCTGACTTTTTTTTTCTTTTTATTTTTGCTAAGCATTTAATTTTCAACTTCTCTGTGGGTGATGTAGTGGTCAAATGAGCCTTTGTCAGCTCTGTTTTAAACCAATGCACATCCTGGCTGCCAGGCAGAAAATCTCTTGCTTTTCAGCTGAGAAAATGAGGCACCTCTATTGTTAAACTTACCCTAGAGCTGGTTGGGATGAGGCATAGCTGGGAATTCCAGAGGGGAAAGGATTGTACTGCTGGCCAGCCAGTACTTTGCCCAGGTACTCCTGTGAGCTCCTTTTATTTCTTGCCAATCTGCAATTTAAATCATCATAGCTTCAACTCCAAGAGAAAAGTGACAAATGGGAATTTTACATGAAAAACTTATAGTAATTCTGTATACATATCTGTGGCTATAGACTACTCTTAAAAGACCAATCTGAGGACTTTTCATTATTTATATGAAGGATTAGTAATAAGTAAACAAGCATATTTGGCAGGTAATTTTGTAAGGATTCTCCTGAGACCTTGAGAATTTTGACTAAATATGATGTAATGTTGTCTGCAATAAGGAAATGTAGTGATTAAATGTTGGGAAAGAAATATAGATTATGGAAATCGAAATATTGGTTTTTTTTGTAACTAATGTTTGAATCACTTTTTACTTAATTTCTTTGAGAATTTTTTTAGCTGATTTTTCATTCTGTCCAAACCATCACACATTCCTTGAAAAGAAGCTTTGTATACTAAATAAAGATATTGATATTTTAGTTGAAGGTTTGGAGGAGAACCTCAGTATGTGTGAAGGTAATTATAAATTAAGATAGTTGTATTCTAAGATCATGGTATGTGGTAGCCTCTGGGAAACTTGGTTCCATTCTCACTTGAAATAGTATGAGAGCAATTTTACAGGGAAAGGTTTTTTTATGTGCTAGCTGGACCTGGATGACAGAATAAAGCATGAAAATTAGAATCAAAGCAAAGCTGATGTACCAGAACCAAGACAAATAAATAAATCCCCAAGTTTTCCTTTTCTAATCTTTAAAAGGTTTATGTTTAGGTCAATTCTTGCCCAGTTCTGCTTCAGAACCATTCAGATGAGATTTTATTAAAGGAAGAAAGGAGAAATGCTGCTAAATTGCTTTCAGAAAGGTTAGCCACTCAGCATGAATAAACTACAGTTTGCTACACCAGAGATATATATGACATGTTGAAAAATGTTTTAATGAAGTAGCAAAGGTCTGCTAGAGACTGAGTTAAAAAAGAAAAATATAGCAGTCTAGTACACTTTGAAAAGACAGAAGAATTCTTTTCTTCTTTCTCTTAGAGAAGAATTGAAACCATAGTATTTCATGTTTTTGTTTTAAACCTTGTGGAAACTCTGTATTGTTTAAAATACGTACTCCAAATTTCAGGTTTGGCACCTGCATTATTTGAGGTATAATTGCATTTACTCTATGTAATTAGAATATAAATTTGTGTTGCTGAGGCAGGATAGTGGTGTGGGGTTTTTTTCCTGGGAGATAGTGCTGTGCAGCCTGGTTTGTGTTCAGAAAATTTGCCATGACAGTGCTTCATAATAGAACCAATTATCAGGAATGCTGTTACACATCGCCTTCCAGACCCCAATTTAAACAGAAGCAAGTGACAATTCCTTCTGTGAAACTGTCACCATAAATCAGCCATATGTGAAGACCTACATGCTATGGAGGATAAAACAAGAAATACGAGTTTAAAAAAAATAATTATTTGTTTTTAATGTGTTCTGATTAACTTTCAGACGAAGGGGAAGAAGCACATATTAACTGCCAAAACTTCTTTCCACGTATCTTTAGCAGGTATCAGAACACTATATGTTTTCACATTTCATCTTAAAGAGGAAAAGATCCCACTTCCAATGGTTCAAAATAGATATTTTCTACTTTGCAGCACAACAGGGGACACTGCAACTGATCCTGCTCTTTGATATTCTTGTCCTGCGTGCAATGACTTACCTGATTGTTGGTGTTTTTAATGGACGTTCTCAGTTAAAATGCACAAAACTGAAGAAATAGCCACTATTTTTGATATGTAATTAATGTATATTTTTTTTCCCTGAGGCTTCACTTTGTTAAAATTATCCAAAAAGCCCAGTTCATCCTCAGGCACACTTGGGAACATTTAGATGTAATGCTTAAAACAGCCTATTATTTATGCAATGTTTATCAAATGCAATGTCCTTTGTCCTTGAACTGTCCATCTCTGAACACAAAAATCCAAACAATCCAAACACTGGCTTAGATGTCAAATTTAGGTTTTCCATACATTGATTGTAAGCATTTCCAAAGTATACCATGACACACTGTACATACACACATACAGAAACTTCAGACAATATTCTCTTTCCTTTTGCCTGTTTTTTATATTTTAGATGTGTTTCTTTAAAAGTGTGATTATGTAGGTGTTTTTATACTCTATTATAATTACCTGCCACTTGAAGTTTTCCTTGAAAGGAAATCTAAGCAATAAGTAGTTAAGAATAGCAAACTTCTAGAAAAACACCTAGGAAACTTGGGTAACAAAAAGAAAATTGAATAATTTAAGACACTTTTACTACATAATATTTCAAAATGTACTATATTAAAATATATAAAATTGTATTATATAAAAAAAAAATTTAAAGTAGAAACCTTAATGAATATTCTGCTCTGTTTCTATTTTGCCTCGACTGGCTTGCCTACTGGAAACAGATGGGAATGGCATGTTTGAAAGTACCTTGCCCACAAACTTTCTAGATTTTCTTAGTCAAAACTGTAATTAAAATAATAGCTCTCTAAAGAGAACATGAAATTTTAAATAAACTAGAGTTACTAATAGAAATTCCAAAACTGTTTATTTTCTCTCACTGTTTTCTGTATGATGAGACATAGGTCAGATTTACCTTGGAAGTTCTGTGAAAGAATGGGGACATCTCAGCCTTCATCTCTCTGCTTTCATTTCAGGCAATTCAGTGAAAGGAGTAAATCTTGGCTTTCTGACTCCTAACCTGTTTTCATGCAGACATCCATACCCTGCTGCTGCAGAACTGGCAAGTATCACTCAGGATCATACAATGCTCACCTTCACATTCATTACCATTCTTGTAAGGTTTTCCTGCAATTTATTTGACAGCAAAGGAGCCATGAGATCAGCTGTAACTGAAAGTGTGAAAAGTAAGGAAAAGAGACTGTTTTAACACTGTATTTTCCACTATTATGAGCCAGTTTTGCAGCAAAGAACTTTGTTTTGCTAGTGAATTCCTTTTTTCCTTTTATCCAATAAGCTGAGATTATGAGACTGAATCTTAGGCAACAAAAATAACAAATTCTTTGGTTTCTCAGAAGAAAAAATAACTATAAAAATTAATTTTGGGTCTACCTTAAAGGCAGGGGGAAAAAAAGAAGTGTTTATTGGTTCTTTAAATCTACCTTTTGTGTAGATGGTGGGGGTGGTAAGTTCAGTTCAAATGTTTGCTGCAGCTATTATGATGGTAGAAACAGAGTTCATTTGTTTTCTTGGCACTGGTAAATTAAAGCTTTATTTTTTATGTGTTTTAAATCTGAAATGTGTAATAAATATTGACTAGGTCTGGCTTTCCTAAATGTTAAGCATTGCAGTTGTTTAAGGTAGAGAAATATGCCAAGAAACTCTGCTGCATTCTGCCTTGGGGAATGTGCTGGTATGTGTAGTTTATGTCCCAGTTTGTGCAAATCCATAGTTTTCCATCTATACCAAACCAGTAATTTCACTTTTTTTTTTTTTTCTTTCAACTACTTGAAAAGAGGGATTGCTGCTGTCTAACACTGCTATGGTGAAGAAATATCTCAGTGTTTTAAAATAACATGTGCAAGCCATAAAAAGGACGGCCTGAGATATAATTATCACAGCTAATCTCTCAAGATTCCTGGAAGGTCAGATTCACACATTATTGATTTGATTGATTCTTTTTCTGAAGTTGACAATTCTACTTTCAATAAGCTCACTCTTTTTGAGGTTTTGCATTGTCATTCTGAGAAATATTGAGAATAAAGACATTATTGTCCATTTCCTTGCTGAGGAGAGAATAAAAGAGAGAGAGTGAATGAAATTTGGAAGACATTTCAGTTTTCTAGAAATAAATTTTCTTTTCCATGTGGCTGTGTACTGCTTCCCACTTAACTTTCACTCTGTTGTACCTTGGTTGTGCTTTCATTTTAGAAATGGCATAGGTATATAATAATTTTTAAAATATTTAAAAATATTTGAATAATAAAGTGCTTATACAATAAAGGAATTGTCTAAAGCTCATTAAAACAAGAGGGAAACTTTTCAAAGTCTGCTATTTGGCGTTCTAGTCACGTCCTGATTTTTTTACTTCTCCCTTCTTTAAAGAACAATACTCAATTCAGAAGCTATTCTGGGGATAATAATATAATGATTAAAAAAATCAGGAATTTCAGAGTCTAAAGGTATGAGTTCTGCCTTTGAAATCATCACAGATTCAAATGAATAGTGCCAGGGTTTCTTACTGTCTATGAAATAAATGAATAAAAAATGTGTTTCACTTTCTTGCCAACCCCTCATGAAAATCACCATTCTCCTTCCCATACATCTGACTGCTTTGCGTTTTTTATTTTTGAAATTAATCTTACTGATGAACCAAACATTGCATTTGAAGTTAGAAAACCATTAGAACACAATTGTATAATATTGTATCACAGTTTGGGAATGGGCAAAGCATTCAGTATTAGTGAGGATTGTTCAAAGACTCTGCTAGAGCGGAAGCTGATATGGTGATGCTTGTCGGGCATTGGAAAGAACGTGCTTTTCTTCTCCTCCAGCCCGAGGTTCGCTCAGGTCACCATGGGCATGTTGTGAGCTGAATTCCTTCAATGCCTTGCCTTGGTGAGAGCATTTCTTTTCACAGGAGCTGCTGGGCTTTATCCAGCTGTGATACTAGTTCTCTGATCCACACCTGTTCCTGACACCTTTGTTGTTCTGCTTGGTCTCTGAATGGCCTCTTGACTACTCTTCATTTTTATTACTATTTGAACCATTGTTTCTCCTTTTATGCCTTCGAAATTCTGTGTTAGGGATAAAATCTGTTCTCAGTGTGGCATAAAGCCATTGCCCTTGCTGCCCTGAAGAGCAGTGGATAACACCTAGGTATTTCACTTGTTAGCTGTTAACCCAGAGTCAAAAGGGAGTAGACAAAGGCACCTTAGCTGGATACTGAAGGATGTTTGGCCAAAATGGCTTCTGTGCTTGCCCTGTGCTTGAGCTTCCATGTGCCTCCACTCTGGCCACCGTCAAACTCTACCACTGGGTCAGTTAGCCTTGCTGTCCACCACCAAGCTGTTTCTGTGGGACATGAGCTACCTTTAAACTTTATCTTTGAACTGGACCAAGAAGGAGGGAGGTTTGTAACAAGAAGCTCCTTTCCCTCAGTACTCTCAGAATTTATTTAGTGGTGATTTCAGCCATACAGTCGTCTGTGAAGGAATTTTCTGCTTTCTCTCACCCTGTTGCTGGCACTCCTCCAAAGTGTTTGATTAGGGGTTATGTCTGCAGTCAGTGCCTAGCAGAATGAAATACTACTTTTCAGGGTGTTTCTCATGTCCTCTCTTTATCATTTCGTATTGTATACTATTCTTTCTTTGGGGATACTTAAAACTGGCAAGTAGTTTGCCTGCAGGTTTGCAGGATTTTATTCTGCTATATTATTTTCATTTCTCAGCCTTAATTATAATTCTAACAAGTCTGTATGTGAAGATAATCACATAGCAATCATATGCATTTATAAGGAGGATAAAAACTGTTGATTGAACCTTTCTATTATATTTTTATTTGTGTTTTGGTTGTTAGGCAAGTGGGCATTTTATACATGGATGCTTTTGTTCAAAGCTTTTTTTGTTTGTTGAGTGAAAGAAGCAGCTAATATCTTGAAAACTCAGTTTTCTTTTCCCCATATTTTTTCTGCCTACACAACAAAAGCTGCTGGGGCATTGTGCTGAGGAGACCATGCCAACTTCTTTTGTATCAGCATGAACCCCTCTGATCAAATCAAAGCTCCCAGTGTTATCAGACTTGTTTGAGCAGCCCCATATTGCATTTTCCAGGCAAGCTTCCTTCAAAAACTCATAAAAATAGAAATTCGTAAGAGAAAGAACATTACATGAGTGATGCTGAACTGGAAGGAATCGCTTGGCCAGCAGTCCAAACATTGGAATGGGTATTTTTATAATATCTTATATGAAACTCATCAATTTACATTGAGTGTGGCTGCAAAACTGCAACTCCAGCAAAGACAAGGAAGGCAACACATTGCAGTAATGCATTTAAGAACTCACTGTCAGCTTCTCAGCTAGACTGCAGATCCTGCTGTATGGATTGCCCATTTGGAGATATGGCTCTACTTAATAATTATATTTGACAGAAAATTTGAGAATAAATCTCTAAAAGATGTTTGGTTATAGGTGTGATTTTTTTTTTCCCGTGCCAGCAAGTGTACTCTATTTCAAACTGATACAGCAGATTATGGTCATCTATGTAGCATCATTCTTAGAAAAAGCCTATGTGTTGTGGAGTAATTCAGAGTGACAAATATCGAAATGCAGATAGTTTCTTAGAATATTATAGAGAAATGTGTGTTGCATTATACTGCTGCAAAAAAAGTATAATAATATATGCTGTTTGTAGGAGTGTCTTTCTCTAAACATAGATAACTCTATAATTTTAACCCTTCAAAAATATAATGAACAATATCATTTTATTATTTTATTATCATGACACTTTTCTTTTGATCTAAAGACTAAACAGAAAAAAAAATAGTCAATAAATGTAGAAGAATAATGTTATACTCACAGGATTTCTGAGACCAATAACAACATATTATGCTAGTGTTGGGGTGCAAAATTGATGAGTAATTTTGGGAAAAAAGGGACAAAAAGAAATGAAAGAATAATTTAAATACGTAAAATTTTATTTTGAAGTTATAAATGTAATAGATTTAACTTTCAAATAAAGTGACCAGCCTGAAAATTTTTTGTAAATAACCATATGAAGAGTTTTCTGATGGTAACGTCACAGTAAATTTAGGCCAACAATCTAGTATATTTCTAAAAACCAGATCTGAAAATAATGATCATTTAAAGTAGGAGGGGATGCCTTTTTGAAATATGTTTTGACTGAGTCTAACAGCTGGACTTAGCAGAAAGGGAGCCCACGGAAGAAAGTACATAAACTAAGACCATCAGACCTACTCTGCACATGGTGATCAGGAATAAATAAAAACACTCAAAAATTTAAATCTGTGGGTCTTTGAAGCATGCATGACACTAAGATGTGAATATCTGCCTGAGCAGCAATGAGCATCTTAATGTGGATCCCGTCCTTTGGGTGGGAGATCTACTAAAGGAGGTGGGAAATCCAAGGAAGGCTTACTTGTAAACAACCTGTATGGATGCTGGGGTTTGAAGGTGTGCACCCTTGCCAAGATAAAATATAGACACACTTAGGGCTCATTAGATACTGGAATCATCTATTGTGCTTTGAATGTATTCCCTTAATGCTAAATCATGAGCCAATTGAGAAATCATCTTTTAGTAGAAGGTTAGACTTCAAATTAAGAGATGTCTTTTCATGTCCTGGAACCACTCTCTGGTGGCTTCAGGTAAGCACATTTTCTTATTTTTGTTTTCTGTGTGTTAAATAGAAGCAATAATTACCTCCTGAACTGCAAAGCTCTTTAAAAGTTTCAAGACACGCAGTTCTGGGTGAAGGGAAAAAAAAAAAAACCTTGAATGAATAAAAATGTGTTCAGAAAGGGAATCAGAGGAGACATGATATGATTTCAAAAAAAAAAAATGAAAAGAGGTGGGGAGAAATTAATGTTTTTATGCAGTAATAAAACCCCTTATATTTGCCCCTGAAATATTTTTAGTGTGTGTCTTCCAGGAAATTCCAGGAAATTCTGGAGGCCTTAAAAGATATCTATGTATATTTAAATTAGGAAGAAAAAAGGGGAAGTGATTAATTTTCAGAGTAAGAAGGATTTACATTTTCTGTTTTCAGATCAGTGTAGCTCTTAAATCTAAATGGAAACATGATAGGAATCAGACTGGAACACTAGGGTTGCGCCACATTGATGCATGTTTAATGCACATGTATGCTACCATGCAGAGCTCCTTGAGAAGCAAATTTTCCTTTTTCTCACACCTTCTTTCTGTTAGTTTTTGTGTCCCATCTTTTATCACCAGAAGAGAGCCAAATAAAATTTGTACTGCCAAAGAGGGTGTACTGAGTGATTTATACATGAGAATCTCATGAGCAGGAGGAAGCTGGGCTCGATTTCACAGCTTTCTAGATATCTTTTCTGAGCTTCTGAGTATTTCCAATTTCTATAGAAGTTGAAGGGAACAGAGCATGTTGTCAGCATGAGATAATTGAGACACAGGTTTGTGAGACAGTCAGGAAAAAAGCAGCTCATGCTGTAAAGTTCTTAAGTGTTATAATGAAGACAGATATTTAAAAGCATTGATTAATGAGAAACTAATAATTGCTCTAAGGAAAAGCATTAAATATTTAGCACCATCAAGAGATGAGCTCAGATCATACTCAATATATTTAGTGTAAACAAAACAATCACATTTTAAAAGTAAATAAAAACATTCTCTCAGGTAAAGCTGTAAAAGTAACTGAATGAATGCAACATGAGAAATAGACAATTAATTTTTTGAATCGTATTTTGTGACATTTCAGACCCATATTCCTTTAGAAGGAGCATAAATATTCCTGTAAGAAACTACAGCATTGCAGTTACAAAATTTGGCATCCTATACCTTTTGAATTTTGTTCCTGATAGAGCTTCGAAAAATATAGGAAGAGAAATCACTGAAATGCTTTTCTTTAAATAACTCTGATATTTCCTAGAACTCAATATGAAATACTTTTCTTCAGCTGGAAATTCAGATCATTAAAGGTATGCTTTGGTTCTTACACTAATGAAAAAATAATTTTGCCATGGAAAATTCCAGAATACCTAAATGTAGAAATATCAAAGTTTAGAGAACAATAAAATATTTCTTTTTGTGGAAATAAAAGATAAATTACAAAAGCCCTTTTTTTTCTGTTCTTGAACAAAGCTTTGCTATCAATCCTTTTCCAGCTTTTTGTGGTTTTGTTTGTTTGTTTTTGATATGGGTTTAGTAAAGTGTAGAACCAGGAGCTGTGCTTCCATTTAAATGATCAAACTTTCAGCAAAAAGATCAAACTTCTGATTTTACAGCAAAACTTTTGCTTTTCTTGGACATTCTACAAATAGAGGAGGAAACCTAGTCCATTCATTATGACATGAGATTGTGATAGACATATCAATGAAATCTACTGGAAAAATACATGTTTATATACACAGTGTTGCAGACTCTATCATGAAACTGAAGAAGATCCACTATGGTGTTCCAAGTCATGGATACATTTAATCAACAAATCATAAACTTTATTTCAAAAGTACATATATGGGTTTATAAAATGTACTCAAATATACAATATAAACATTAAGTTTAAAAAGAATGCAGCACTACAAATACATTGCCAAATCCAGTGCAGAATTTAAATCTGATATTCAACATGATTAATTATTATGAATATTTTAAAAGGAAAATAATAATGGAAATATTTATTAAAAAGTTACTTAAAGATAACCTTGTCAGTCTCAAGATGGTATCTGTAAGTAAATACACACATCAGCACTCTGCAAAAGCTGAGAAGAGGAGAAATAAGAATAAACCAAAATTATGTTCACTGTGAGTGAAAAGTAGTAACCAGATTGTGAGCTAACACTAGAGACCTATATGAAAAGGCTTAAATGTTCTGAATTTATCTCCAGCTATCATAAATTAGACTATGCCAGAGCTGTACCAAGAGGAAGAAAAATACATTCCCTACACCCTGCCTTTCATTCTGAGGATTCTGCAATCTGAGTACCAGATAAGCAATGTAAGTCTATTAAACCTGAATGCTCAGTCCTCTAGTTGTGCTCAGTCTTTTTTTTAAATATCTGAATTATAAATAGAGTGATTTGCTGTCCTTGATGGAAGAAATGTGTAATAAAGTGTTGAAGTGAGCAAGAAGAATTTTGCATGAACAGCAGGAGAAAAGCTGCTGAGATGACAAGTAGCTCTTCCATACATTTGGATTAGGCATAGTACTACTTTGCCCACTGGTGTATGGTATTAAAACAAGAAGCTGTAGAAGGGAGTGTTGGGCATAAATCCAAACAAACTGACATATCTGTATTATCCATATAGTCTGATAAGGAGGGGAAAATGAAGATATGGCCATAAATCACCTCTGAGTCAGAACAAAATATATAATTTAATGTGTGTGTGAACTAAAAATAGTGTACACTGACACCATGACATGCTGCAGTGCATGAAATGAACAAATGTAGACTCCAGCCTTGTGAATAAAAAACTAATCATATGGAGAGAAAATAAAATAAATAAGATCTATAACTATAATTATAGATCTATAATCTATAATTGCAAAACGAGGAATGATATTTCTAGTTTAGTTATCTGAATGCACAGGAATGCAAAACTGCTTATTGACAGGCGTGGAGCAATATATTTCTTGTTGTGCTTTAATTCATCACAGAGGCCTTTGACTACTTAATCTCTAAATATTTTTCTGCATCTCTTGAAGACTCTGTACTAGCCATGATGGCATTTTGCATAAATTTAGAAGGCATGAGCATTCCCAGGCTGTAATGAATATTATTGGACAAAGCAGATGGCCCAATAAAGGGCCTGTGTGATGAGATCCTCCTAAAGAGATAATTATTACAGAGTTTTAAAGCTATCTTAATATTATTAAATTAAATTGAATGATTAAATTTGTGAATGGGCTACTTTTCTAACAAATTTTAATGAAAATAATTGTATAGTAGTATCTCTTTAAACTCTTTTCCAGAATGTGTAAGGAAACAAAAAGTTGTTTGTCATAATATTTGAAATGGGTAGGATCACTTGCTGGGTAATGGGTAAAACCAGTAATGTTTTTCTTCTTGGCTGAGAATTAGTTGTCTGAAGATGAACTTATAATTGTTGCATTTATGGATGCTGTAGAAAAGACTTCCTTATTCCTATTACACTATTTCCCCCTCCTTTTATAAAAATTGCTGTTTAAAACTAGAGAGAAAAATCCTGAGAAAATAAGACGGAGTTTGGCGAACAAGCCTGGTATTCAAGATCAGTCTATCTTCTCGTGGAAAGTATTTTGTAAGTCTTGATGGTTAGGAACTGCCTTCTCATCCCAAACTCATACACAGCACCCCTGCTAACATGCAAAATTCATCTACATTTGATGTATTTGAACTGAAAGACAGTAGCAACCCTTTTGTGGTGGATGTTCCTTGTACTAGCTATGCAATTTGACTTTGCTGAGGTAGGGAACAGAAGAAAAAAACACTCACACCTTGAGCCATGATCTCAGCTGGAGCGCAGGCACCAACAGCTGTGAAACTACTGTGAGATGTCCCTCTTGTCAGAGCAATGCCTGACTGAAAGAAAGCTTCTTGACTTTATGTCAGTGCAATATTGAAGCCTAAGCTTCCAGCTGCTTGCTCTGAATGGAGCTGTGCAGAGTTTTATCTAAGCAGACTTCCTTGCTTAGCTTTAAAATTATCTCCTTCTGTAGTAAAGATGCCTGAAAATGTGAGTATTTTCTTCCAGCAAAAGCTATGAAAGGGCTAAATGAAACTGTTCATCATTACAGTAGAATTAAGCAGAGGAATAACTCTGCAGTTTAGCACCAGTCTCAGCTTTAAGGTGCTGCCCAACAGCTGTAAAGAGCAGGACAACTACCTGAGGCTCTCAGGACAGATGGATATCTCTTTACATGACCTCCTTAACTGCTCCTCTACAGTGAAAACCATATTAATTTAATGTTTTCATGGCATGTCTCAGTGGTTTAGGTTGTCAGGAAGGCAAAGTGGGCAATTAGACCATGAGAGTAATTAGTTATAAACTTAACTGCATGGTGATACTATACAGATACATATAAATTGTTAGGGTTTTCTGTAACCCAGAAGAGCTTTTAGTTTACTCAGGCCAGAAAGAATTAGTTTTTATTTTGTTTATATCAACAGAACATTCAGGCAAAAGTAACAATACAATTTTTAATAGTTGCTTTAATTCACTTTAACAGAAACATTCAACACTTTAAAATTCATGTTTTTCCAAAACAGCTCTGAGGATTTTCTAATTGCGATTTGCAAGGTAGAAAATGGTGATTGATTTTTGAAGTTGCCATTTTTCCTTTGGAATATTCACAACTAACTTTTGTATGCATGTGACTGGTTGTGGGCCTGCTCACATGTACATATATTCCCTTACTTTCTGAATTATGAAATAAGGGAGAATAAGAAAAAAAAAATTGATCTGAAAATACAGAACACAGAAATTCAAAACCAAATAAGTAATCCAAACATTTTCTGAAAAATGTTTTCTATATTTTTCATTATCTGAACTTAGATATTGAGCCCAGTTGTACCCAAGGTGTTTCTAGGATAATTCCACTGACACTGGTGTTCTTCTGTCTATGTACTAATGAAAATGAGTCAAATTTTGTCTCTAGACTTTTTCTCTGAAATTGTTGTTTCTAGAAAAAAAATTGTGTGACATTTGCTACTGCTCAGAAATTACTGTGGAGTGACTACTGGGCATATTCATCATTATTCGTTTGTATTTGTCTTCCACATTTTCTTGCATTCAGCATGTTTGGGCTTTTTTATTTTCATTGCTACTTGTGAAAATTTAATTGAATATATTACACAGTATTTGACGATTTATTAATCCCATGTCCTGTTGTTATAGGAAATGAGCAGTCTCCAATGTCACCTTCTAGCATATTCATGTGGGTCAATCGAGGTCAGAATTTATACAAACACTTACTGTCAGGAAGTAAATTTTGTGTATACTAACGAATGTAATGCAGTCTGAATACTGATAACCCTGGAACAAAACTAAGTGTGTTCTCCTCTGTAGTTCCATTCCTTTCTGTTAATACCATTATCAGCTTGTTTTATGGAGGAATTGAAGTTGAAAAAACCAAGAATGCATTAGGTTACTTTACTGTCTGGACATATGGTGAGCCATGGGATCATTAACAATAACACATTAGCCCCAATAATGTTTTCTGAAAGCTCACGGGGATTTAATCTGTTGTTGCATATTAAAGGTATGCATATTGTTTCCTGTCACCTTACAGATCATACTGAGTCTACAAAAATAGCACCCAAGTTTTATTCATCTGGAAACTTACATGGAACAGCTGCACATAACAAGCAGATCTTTTCTGTCGAAATCTTCTTGATTTATCCATTAGAAATATCCTCCCTTCCATAAGGTAACAGCCATTCGTTCACTCTGAAACTAGAGAATCTGACTGTGCTCTGATCTAGCTGTAGGGTGTTTCCATCAAGAGGTTTATTTATATGGATAGATATCCAGGAGGAATATTAGGTTATATTGATGCTATCCCAAATAAATGATATCAGGATTGACTGAGGGGTTTAAAAATATATGCTACTCTAACCATTAGATCAAAGGACAACTTTGTTTCTCTGACTTAACTGGTGTTGCTAATGAGTTAACTCAGCTCCCTGGCACAGTTTGGGCATGGTAGCACAGAGTAGGTAAGTTCCTGTAAAGGTATTATAGGTTGTTAATGAAGAGTTTGAATATTTTTCTGCTGCTTTGGGTTCTGCAGTGCTAACACACTCTAGGTATAATGGCTCAAACTCCCCAAAAATGGATTGTTAAATCTAAGGAAAAAGTATGGGAAGTAGTTAAACAAGAATGGAATTTATATAAAAAATTATTGTGGAAATGAGAGAAAGATTCAGCACTGGGGAAAGATTAAAAAGTGTCTGAGAGTGACTGCTCCTGCTATAGTATATTCTTTCCTTGGGCTGGGCTCTAAATCTCTTCCTATATCTGGGTAAGTTGTCAAGTTATGTTTATCAACACCTAGGTAATGTAGAGGCATACAAGGTTTCACATACCTTGTCTTTCTGACAGATAGCAGGAGACATTCTCTGTTTTGGCTATTCATTCCTCCTCACATCCCTCTCCCTTCCCTTCCTGTTGCTTTTTCTTAAACCAAGATCATGGCTTTTACTTGGTATGCAATATTTTTATAACATATAGACACAAAATTACACACAATTACATTTCTATATATTATTTACATAACATAAAATTATGTAAATAACATATAGAAATGTAATGATAGTATATAAATACTGTATATATTTATATGTATTAACTGTGGCAATACTCGGACAATTGGACTGGTGGAAGCTTGTAAATGATGAGTGGGAAGATGGCTTCTTAAAATCAGCTTCAGCACCAAGACAAGGGGAAGGTAACTGCAGTCTAATTCTGAGTATGTCATCATGAACTGATCCACAGAGTTAACTTAGCACCATAGATCCAGCAGATCAAATCTTATGAAAGAGCATAAGAGGGAAAGAAGTTATTCTTTATAAATAATAAAATTGTTGAACATCTCTCAGTTTAACACACAATAAGATATAAATCACTCAAGGCATTTATTTAAAGTGCAATTTTTGTTTGAAAGTCACTAAATGTATTATTTTCTTTAGTACCTTTAGTTTCTTCCATTGGGACTTTAATCAGCCTGCATGGTCATAAGGTATGAACTAGAGAGTGGTATGTGAGGTACAAATTCTTCTGGTTAATGAAGCATTTCAGATTGTTTCCATGAAATCTTCTCTTATTGAATTATTTACCCCAAACTAAGGCTTGATACCTGGTACCTTTCATGATAGCTAGTATCCCCTTTGAAAAAGTATTGTAAAAATTCTTTCGTCTAAGTTGAAAGTTGTTATGCTGAAGTAATGGAAGCTAGTTGGATTTAAATAATATAATGAAGCATTTTTATTTGAAGTTGAATGTGCAATTCAATTGTATTTTTCTTTCCATTTAGAATTAACTAGACAAGCTGAAATTAGTATATATGCACTAGTATCAATGACATCTAAAAACCTACATAAATAGGTGTTGACTGTGAAGATCAAAATAGTTATTAGGCAGGACAGCACTTCCCAGTGATTCATTGCACTTCTGAAAGGTGTGGACAGCTTTCCATTAATTTTAATGGAACCTGAACCAGGCCCTTGTAGAATTTTATAAAACAACCTAGTATTCATAATTTCCTAATTCCTGAGAAACCTGTGTTCACCAGCTATTTCACTGGTAACTTGAAAGCACTGAAGTGCCTTTCTGCTGCTTGTAAATTAAGAATGACCCAGTCTTGAGGAAGGTTTTGATAATAAAGAGAGGAATAATCACATAATGATATTTAAAAATTTCTGTCCATCCACAGAAGTAGTTGGTACAAAACTACCTATATTTTGCATAGTATCTCTTTAATTAGGTAGGAGCTGGCATCCTAATCCCTACTTTAGCCTGAGAGGCTTTTCTTCACCGTTCTATAAGAGTGAGAGCCTCAGTGTTTACCTGAATACATGACAGGGAGAGTCTCATTTCTGATGCCTAAATCACTGAGCACTAACCTTCTACTTTTCTTTTCCATTATGTGGTCTGGAGTAAAGGAGGCTGAGGGAAGACCTCATTTCTCTTTATAACTACCTGAAAGGATGTTGTAGTGATGTGGTCTCAGTCTCTCCTCCCAAGCAGCAAGAAATGGGACAAGAGGAAATGGCCTCAAGCAGTGCCAGAGGCTGTTTCGATTGGATTAAGAAAAATTGATTTAGATTGGATATTAAGAAAAATTTCTTTATGAAAAGAGGTGTCAAGCACTGGACCAGGCTGCCCAAGGAAGTGATGGAATCACCATGCCTGGTGGTGTCTAAAAGATATGTAGGTGTGGAACTTATGGACACAATTCAGTGGCAGACTTGTCAGTGCTGGGATAATGATTGCATGATCTAAAAGGTCTTTTCCAACATAAACAGTTCTATGATTCTATGATTGCTGTGCCTGAACTAGAGGTCTACATCCTCTAGTAGAGGTCATGGAGGTGCTTCTATTCACTACAATACAAAATGAGCACCATTCTTAGGAATTTGTTTACCTGAACAAGTGTAGGGAGAAATTGCCAAGATAAATGCTTGTTAATTTGCAGGATTTCTTGCGTCTTGCTCGGTGTTCTCTCTTATTGATTTGAATACCATGGCTTTTCACATGATATATGTTGTCTCTAGGTAGTTGTTGCTTTTCTCTCTCTTACATCACACATCTACTCTAGGAAGCCTAGTCTGACAATTTGGTGCCATATATCTGACCACTAGGTGCTGTCTTGACAAAGGTTAAACTTTCTGTCTGGCTTTAGCTGGTTTTAAAGCACTTCTCCTTTTAGTGACTATCAGTTCTACTGTTTTGCTGCTCCTGGAGGTTGATATAAATATTGAATTAACCTCTTTTAACATCTGTTTCTTGTGCCAATACATATGAATAAAAATACACTGTCTGCCACAGGGTTTCTTTTTGCCCTTTCATCTTCTTTTTCACTATCAAATACTGCCTGTCACCATCTTAGGTTAGGCATGCTTGCAGCTATTTTGCATTTATGTAATGAAAAATAAATATGTAGGCCATTGTAAACGGTTCTGTATTTTTCTCTTAAATCTAGATCTAATGAACTAAACTTTGATGCTTATATCAGTTGCATTAGTTTTACCCAATTTTTTCAAGCCCAGCTCCAATTTCAAAGTTCATAGCGTAAGAAGGAAATTACCCTGGGGAAAGTTTCTTCCAGTTTGTGAGACAATAGCTGTTCAGTAATTATTACAACTCCTTAACCTGTTTTGAAATCGTTTCGTCTCCTGCTGCTCACTTGGTGAAAGTGGCTATAAAATCTTTCCAGTAACAATATTTTGAGGTAATAATTTTCATGGGTTCAAGAGAGGATTGTGTTAAAGCTTTCATAACAATTAGTGTCACATCCCAAGCTTGTGCATATACATGTATTGGGATTTTGGCATTGTTAATGGCTGTATTTCTTCAATGATAGCCATAATTAATGGGTACGAACTAAATTTGCTAGAGGAGGAAAGCTGAAAATACAGCTAAATGAGTTCTATTAAGCCTAAGCAGAACAACATGAAAGAATTCTACAATACAATTAAGAATTACAATTGCTTGACTGGTTCTAGGTATTTGTTTCTTTTCCAGGCAGAAGCATGTAGAACTTGTGTATTTCCAAAGAAAACGTCACCCACAATTTTACTTTTAATATCATGATTTTTTTACCCAAATATGCATTATAAATTGAACTTTTCCATAAGCCTCACATTTTTTAAAACTTTCATTTCTTTTCCAAGATTTTCCTGAATCAATGTGGTACAGAAATACTTTGTAAAAGATGAGAGGGAATAGAGTTCTTCTAGTTGAAACATAGTAAAATTTATCAAATGTTTTCTTGTAGTTTCTTAGGAAAAACCTAAATTCTTTCATGGTGGAAGTGTATCTGAAATAGACTTTATGATGTTTGTTTTATTTTTTACATAGCTTTCTCTTTTGTGATACAAGCAATGTTCTCCATCATTGCTTGAGTAGAATAATGGCAGAATATAATGTAGAATGGAAAAAGACTATATGAAATATGTGATATTATATTAGATGTGCTCCAACATGTGCATCATAGTGTTTTAGCCTTTTCAACTGTTAACAGTTGGTATCCACAAGTACATTACTCGCTGCAGCTCTTTATTTCATTTTCTAAAAGACAGATGAATGAATACTTAAAGTGTAGTGAACAAAAGTAAGCCAAAATATTTACTCAGATGGTTACTGAAGTTATTTTTTTGTCCTTATTGACTGGCCATGTACCCAGTAGAATTGCCACAGCCTGTAACTTCTGAAGGTATTTACTACTACATTTAACTATAAGTAGTTATATACTGCAAATGTGTAAATAAGCATTTTGCAGAAATACAGTGAAGTCAGCTTCCACCGGAATTTTGGCATGCTCACAAGACCCCATGTTCCTTCTGGTTACACAATAATTGTAATTATCCACTTAATTACAGCTTTTAAGACCTTGAAATTTTGTGGTGAAATGGAATACTATAACCCAGCTGAGTGCCAGTAGATCAGGCTTACAGGGGGCATGCATGCTTTGATTACTTTCCTGCTGTGAAGGTTCTTAGGTTTGAAAGTTTCTGGAATGACTTTGTAATTTTATCAGGTATTCTTTGAAGCTCTTCACTATAGCTCACTGCCTATTGCTTGCAAAAATCTGCAGTCTAATGTGCAATAAGCTCGTCAGATAAAGACTGACAGATGCATATTCCTTCCTACTCTGCAGTGTAGTGATATATGTGCTTTACATGGTATAAACAGCTGTAACTTTGTTGCAGCACAGGCAATTTCATAGGATGGCACAATTACTGAATGATTTGGAAAGGACATTAAATGTCTACTTCCAAGCTCTATCCAGGGGATATCACTGATGAGTGGAAGAAAGCAGAAGTCATACCCACTTACAAGAAGAGTACTGAAGAGTATACAGGCCCATTAGTACTACCTAAGTCCCTGGAAAAATAATAGTGAGTCCTCTTGGAAACTGTTGAAAAACAAACAAAGCAGATGACTGGGAAAAACCAGGATGGATTTACCAAGCGCAAACGAAAAAAAAAGATAAAATCTGTTTGAAGAAGAGAACTGTAGATGTTGTTTACCTGGACTTCAGTAAAGCATCTGCCATTGTTTCCCACAACCTTCTCCTGGTAAAACGGAGATGAGACTGGATAGGCAATCTGCAAGGTGGATAGGGAATTGACTGTCAGGCTGCACTCAAGGAATGGGTTTTACCCAGGCTGGCAGCCTGGCACCAGGGGGTCCCCAGGCCCCATGCTCTTCAGCATCTTCATAAATAATTTGTATGATGGGACTTGAAGAACCCTTACCAAGTTTGCTGATAACTACCACACTGGGTGGTAAGGTGGATGTGGGTATTGATTTTGCATGGAATGGTTTTCACAGCAGGGAGCTACAGGAGTGGATTCTGTGAGAAGCTGCAGGAAGCTTCTGCCATGTCTGGCAGAGCCAATCCCTCCAATGGATATGCTGATGGCCAAGTCTGGGCCAATTAGAAATGGTGGTAGTGGCTCTGTGATCACATATTTAAGAAGAAATAAAACAAAAAGTTTTTACACAGTTTAATTTTCAACCAGAGAAGACTGGAGTGAGAACACATGAGAGAAACTCTGCAGACACCAAGGTCAGTGGGGAGGAGGGGGAGGAGGTGCTCCAGGCACCAGGGCCAAGATTCCTCTGCAGCCCGTGGTGAGGCAGCTGTGCTCCTGCAGCCCGTGGATCCACAGGGAATGCAGGATCCACTGCAGCCCGTGGATCCACAGGGGATGCAGGATCCACTGCAGCCCGTGGATCCACAGGGGATGCAGGATCCACTGCAGCCCGTGGATCCACAGGGGATGCAGGATCCACTGCAGCCCGTGGATCCACAGGGAATGCAGGATCCACTGCAGCCCATGGATCCACAGGGAATGCAGGATCCACTGCAGCCCATGGATCCACAGGGAATGCAGGATCCACTGCAGCCCATGGATCCACAGGGGATGCAGGATCCACTGCAGCCCGTGGATCCACAGGGAATGCAGAATACACTGCATCCCATGGATCCACAGGGAATGCAGAATACACTGCATCCCATGGATCCACAGGGAATGCAGGATCCACTGCAGCCCATGGAGGGGATGCACACGCTGGAGCAAATGGATACCTGGAGGAGGCTGTGGTCCTGTGGGAAACCCATGGAGAGGTAAATGCTGCTTTCAGACTGGAACAGCCTGTCCCTGAAGGACTGCACCCTGTGAAAGAGTGACCCACGTTGGCAGCAGCTTGAGGGGGACTGTTGCCTATGGGAGGGACTCACACTGCAGCAGTTCACAGGCAGCTGCTGCTCAGGAGAGTGGAGCCGTGCTGGAAAAGTTCACGGAGAGCTGTGCTCCATGGGAGGGACCCCACAGTGCAGCAGGAGAGTGACTCCTCTCCCTGAGCAGTGGGAGAAAGCACAGGTGATGAACTGAGCATAACCCCCATCCCCTGCCTCCTTGCACCACTGGGGTAGGAGGCAGAGCTGGAAACGACAGGGGTGTAAAAAGGTGTTTTGAATCATTATCCTGCTCTGATTTTCTTAGTAATAAATTCACTTCCTATCTCTGTGTTTAGCTTGCTTTGCCCTTGATGATATTTGATGGGTGAACTCTGTCCTTATCTCTACCCATGAACCGTTCATTAAATTTTCTCTCTGGTTGCAGCGGGGAGTGAGAGCATCTTCTGTGGGTGCCTGGTATCTGGCCAGCCTCAATCCATAACAATGTGTCTGAAGAGACAGCACTCTTAGGGACCTGGACAGACTGGTAGAGTGGGCTAGAAGCAGCAGCATGAAGTTTAGCAAAGACAAGAGCAGGGTCCTGCACCTGTGACAAACAGGTGCCCAGTTCTGGCTCAGCTCTGTGTGGCTGGCGAGCAGCCTTGCTGAGAGGAACCTGGGGGCTCTGGTGGGCAGTGAGCCGAGCAGCAATCAGCAGAGCACTGCTGCAGTGACAAAGGCAAATCAGACCCTGGAGCACTGCTAGCAGAGGTACAGACATGGTCATTCCACTCTACTCAGTGCTGGTTGGGCTACATCTGGAGTAACGTGCCCAGGGCTGGTCTCCACAATCCAAGAAAGACAGCGAGAAAACAAGAGAATCCAAAGAAGGGCCATGAAGATGATCAAAGATTTGGAAATCTGCCCTGTGAGGAAGGCTGAAAGAGTTAGACCTTTTCTGACTGGAGAAGAAAAGGCTCAATGGGGATTCTCTTCACAGTATTCCAGTACCTAAGTGGTGGATCCAAAGAGGATGGAGGCTCTTTGGAAGAGCCACATGGGGATGACAAGGGGCAGCAGATATAATTTGCACTGGAGAGGTTTCATCTTGACATAAGAAATAATTTTTTTGTAGTGAGAGCAGCCATTCACAGGAACAACCTTCCCAGGGACATGGCAGAAAAATTGTTAGGCTTTTTGTTCACTTTGTTTTCTGGAGTGAGTGCCCTGTGGTACAGCTAGAAAGATCTTGGGATATACCTTTACTTTCACTTATGGACATCTCTGCAAGCTCATAGTCACAAACCCAGCATAGTGAATCTGGGAAAAGCAAAGCATATGTCAATGTAATTTACTTTAAATAGTTGCAGGAACATCAAAACAAGCTTACGTGTACATGTAAAGTATTATCCTACAAGAAGACATTCTTTTTTACTAGATTAAAAAAAAATACACCAGAAATCTTTGCTAATCTGAAATTAGTCTCATTTAATTGTAACTGGCCCCATTTCCAAACATGAAGTTCAGCAATACTGACTTATGAAAACCAGTAATAAGGTATTAATGGCCCAAGGATGTATGTTCATGATCAATTACTCAAAATTTATCACTTTTCATTAATACTAAGTCACTTTAATACTTTAAACCAAAGCATGTATTACAAGATAGGTAATCATTCATGTAGAATCTGATTGGGGCACAAGGGTATGTGTTTGGCTTTCAGGAATTCACGTGGGTCAATTCTATCTGCAGTGAAAGCTTAAATGAACTTGGCTGCACCTAACAGATCTCTTGACAGCAGATAAAAGCTGGTGGTAAAAGAGATAAAACAATCTCCAAAACATCAGGGAGAAATAAAGGACTCAGACTTTGAACATAAGAACACCAGGAATGCATCACATCCAAGATTAATGCAAGACCTTGTGTTATTATATTGAGTTTTGTGAACGTTCAAATTTTCAGCACAATTTCAAGTCTCTCATTTCTCACAGTTATCTTTAATCCTTACCCTTTCCAAGAATGTCTGTAAGAGAATTCCTGGAAAAGAGTATCTTCCTTCCATTTTTCAGTTTCCACTTTGCAACACAGGGGACTTTGAAATATTTATTATTTCCCAGTGTATTTTTTTCTTTGATTTTTTTCCCCCTGGATCTCATATAGATTTCCAGCACAAATAAGAACCTTTGACAACAATCTCCTAGGCTACCTGCTGTATGAATTATTAGCTTTAGTTTTAATTGTTATTTTTGTTATTATTGTTGAATCTGCTACCTTTCTTTGATTCTCCATAGTTATTTTATTGTACAAGCTGGGGAACAACCTATCCAGTCAGCTCATGAAAGTCAGCTGTCAGCATATACCATCCTCCATATTCTCTTCAATCCATATCGTAATTAATATCTTTTTTCAGATTGAAGAGTCCTTAGTCTGCTTAGTAATTTCTTGCACAGAAGCTGAATGATATCTTTGAGCATTCTTGTCTGAAGCTTTTACATATCAGCTGTCACTTCAAATGCCTTTGTCATTTATATCTGAGGTATTTTAATCCATGAACTAATGCTGACAAATCTTTTTATTTTATTGCTCAACCAGTGCTGACTGAGTGATTATTTCAAATATTGAAAGACTCTTCCTTCATGACATCACATGATAACATTTTTAGAATTTATTATTTAAACCCATCAGAGACTACCTGAATAAAAATCCAACCCTCTGTCAGTTTTTAAAAGGCCAATGGTTTTTAAAGCATTACCTTCTCCAGATCCTGCCCACCTCACCAGCTGTAGTCTTGCTTAAAATATTATCCCACAGTGATTTAAATTAGACATAATACATTGAATTAAATGTATTGTAGTAAGTCCACTGATTTCAAAATAGACAATGATCTGAGCTTTTGTTCATAAAATATACCACAAATTCAGTATTATAAAAGATTCAGTATAAATGTAACATGAATACATTTATGCTTGCCATTTTTAGCTATGTAAAACAGTCAGTGCTTGAGTAAATGTTACACTATTGTGTTCTGAGTTTTTATTTTGTGAATGTCCTTAATCTCAGGATTATAACTAGCTCATTTAAAGTCCTGCCTCATAATGGTAATTTAATGTCTGTGCTACACTGAAAATATCCAATATGAACGAACTAGTGAATATTAAAAATGTAATCAATTACTGAAGCAGGAAAACTTTACCTTTAGTAGAGAATAATTTTTACATAGCAAAATACAGTATGTGGAAAGGGTAACTTAACATTGGAGTACAGAAGAGAAGTTTTATTAAAGCCATTAAAGTTCCATCTCCTCTTACTGCAGTGAAAAGAATCAAAAACACAACCTCCTTTTGTCTAGGAAAAAAAAAGCAAAAAAGACTGAAAAGCATGCTTGGATCTATGGAATGGAGAGTTGATGGACAGGTAAAAGAGGAGTTGGAAGCTAAAAGAAAAGAATATATTAAGTATCAAGAGACTGCAGGGGAGAATGTGAAGGACATACTGAAAAGAAAATGTTCCTGCACCAATACTTTGTGGTTGTAACAAAAGTAAATATATGGCTTTTAAGAACGAAGAGGTCAGATAAAATATTATTTTGTTTTGCTTATATATTTGAAGGATGCAATTATGTATTTCTGTTTCCTGAGTTCTCCTGGATTTGCCTGCCTGTCTGAGAAAGAAGTAGTCATTCTATAACCCAGAATGGCACACAGCAAGTCACAAAATGTTAGAAATTTGTCATTTCAAATCACTAAAAGAAGGTAAGGAAAGAATTTTAGAAATCACCTTATCCCTGAATGAGAGGGAAAAGGAAGGAACATGGCCAATTTACAATTGAGGGGTTTTTCACTCCCTTCTCTCTGGAGTGTTGCTGTTCTGTTACATGCAGCATGCTGTGGACCTAATTTCTTTCTATACTTCATTACTTAACATCTTTTTTTAAAAAAATCTATGTCTTATGTACCAGGTATGGCAAATCAGTTTTAAATGATTTAATGTCTGAAAAATAAAGCATATAAAATTTATTACACCCATCAAGGCAAGCATGTGTCAGCATGTCGTTTGTAAATGGCACAAATGATTGACAAGGTTGTCTGAGGGACCAATGTCACTTGTGCTGGAGTATTCATTTTGGAGAGAATTAAAGAGGGAAATTTAGGATTTGCACCAGTTTCTATGAGAAAGAGTAAGATCCTTTTTTCCCTCATAACTAATTTTTGTTTAGTTTCATCACAGTGTCTCTTTTTCTTATCATGAGTTTATAAATGTTCTGCACTCTGTAACCAAGAGTGGGACAGGCCCTGTAGAAACCTGTCAGAGAGTTGTTCCTTTTCATTTGCCCAAGCACTATTCTGGAGTCAGAGCAGTCACTGCAGCCATTGGTATTGTGCCAGAATGAATCTGAATAAAATGATGAGATTTAACTGAAGGTTTTTTAAGGCAGTGAGTCCATTAGTCTAACACAAATCTGCAGAGAGATTTGCAGATTCATCTGTCTTTGAATTAAAGGAAGAAAGGAAGCAGACAAAAGAGAAAGTTATACAGCTAAAATTAGATATGATGACAGATAGCAAATCTCTAGCCTTTATCAAATAGTTTAAACTTCTTTCCTGATGGTATTTCGGCTATAAAGAAAACTCTCTGCCTTAGGAGCAAAATTATAAATGCATTGTGTGGGAGAATTATGTTGAAAGTCTGGCATCTACTTGATAACCTCATGAAATTCTGCCAGATCTGTCCCACTGAATACTGACCAGGCATGAGAGGACTATAGTTTCATTTTCAGGAATGGATTCTAGGGACTTAGTTTATGCTGAATTTAATTTTTTAAATTTTATTCTTTCCCTTATTTCCCTCCACTTTGGCAGTTAAAAGCAAGGAAGACTAAACATGTGTTTTCACCTTACACATTTTCAAAACTCTACAATTATTCAACCAGTTGAAGTCTGCAGGTTGATTTCTTCTTCTGAAGAAAGAGTCACATTTTCAGAAAAATTTTCAGAAATCTCAAATTTCTGAAAAACCTTTTTTGATAGGCTGTTCTGGAGAAATAAGTATGAAAAAAAGGAAATCCCAAGAAAGACAAATGTAAAGAAAAAATCCAACTGAAACTTGTGCTTATTTTGGCAAAGACTGTTGTTATGTCAAGTCACAGTAGATGGTGCTGATGGGCTGGAAGGCATAAATTCATTCTTTTGGGTCATACTCTGATGAGGCTGTTTTATAGTAACATATATAAATAAGCAGTATTTGGTGTAAGAAACAATCAACTCTATTTGCTATTCACACATTGTCACTGCTACATCTGATATTCACTGGGTTTTAATTGATTCAGCTGGTATTAATGACAATGTCCTACTACTCATCCTTCCCTAAGAGATAATTTTTTTTTTTTACTAGAGGAAGGCATCAGTGGTAAAATGATTTTTTTTTTTATTTCCTACAATAATAAATGAAAACGGGGGAAGATATTTTTGTATATGGAGGGAACTGTGTGCAGTTTGATGGGGAAACTGAAAAGCTTATTGATAGCAGCATTAACTCTGCTGGTGCTTTGTGTGTTCTTTCTGCTGTTCTTTGCATTATGCAGCTGATTTGGTCTGACAGAAGGGGATCTCTCCCATGTTTGCTGTGCCATAAAAATGCTGAAAACATCCTGCTGACCTAGCCAGTTGGTAACAGCATTACTGGATATCTGCTATGGTCCCATTGTATTAATGGCATCTTCTATCCTGAGATGATGACGAGGGAAAAACCTCCTCGAAATCAAGTTAGTTTAGCTGCAGACTTATATTTACAGTTCAATGAAATTGAGTGAAACATTTAATTTAAGGCAAAACCTACCTTCTGGAACACAAAACAGAAGTAAAAAAAAAAAATAGTGCCATATGCAGGAGAAACTATGAATATCTAGATAAAATTTATGCTGGCAGATACTAGATAGTTCACTTTCTAAGTAAAATGCATTAATATAAGTAGCTACTGCACAAGTGTTTAAAAAAATACTAATGATCATCATATCTGTTATTGTTTTATCTCATGGGGTTACTCCAAAAAAGAAATTTAAAAAGCAAAAATTTATTAACTGAGTGAAATTACTCTGCTAGACTTTATTTCTTTGTTAGATCAAAAATTAAATACCTTTTCTGACTGAGACCCATTATAAGTAACAGATAGCAGCTAGATTTTATGAGTAAAAGTCCTTATCTTCTTTCTAGAGCTGACCAAAGCCAAACTCCTGCATTTGATGCATCAGAGGGATTTAAAGTCCTCTTAACTCGCAGAAAAGAGTGCTGTAATTATGGAGATAAGCTGTTCTCTAGCATGGGTCTTTCACCTGTGCAACTTCTTGAACTGTTCATGAACTCTGACAAGTAATTACCCACTATTCCCTTGATAGGAATTGAAATGTAAAAAGACACCTTCTTTTTTGTGTTATCAGTCAGGTTGTGATAGAAATATGAAGGTTTTGTTTTATTTCATATCTGTCTGCTACTTCAGCTTGGTGGGTTTTTTTTTGTTTTCTTTTCTTTTTTTCCCTTGAAGGAAGCAATGTATACATGGGTACACTGGACTAGGACTCTGGATATCAGTCCCCTACCTTTTGTGAGACTTTCAATGTCTAAGATTCCTAACTCCCAGCCTCACTCCCAACCTTCCTGCACTTTTCCCTTGTTGGATGTTATGTTGGTAAGTGATTCAGTTTAGGAATTTGAAAGCTATGAATGCAAAGTACTAAGTAACTCCGTGATAATTGTAAAATCCAGTACACTGTAAATGGATTTTAGCTTTAATCCATTTGTCTTACCAATGTCTTGTCTTGTCTTGTCTTACCAAAGCAATAGCAGTGGGTGGATTTGACTATTACAGTATATATATATATTTTTTTTTTTTTTTTTTTTACTGTAATAGTCAAATCCACCCACTGCTATTGCTTTGGTAAGACAACTCTATGTCTTAAGTCCATGCAATTTGCAGCAGTGCTTTAAGTATTAAAGACAATAAAGCTGAAACCAGGTCGTATATTATATGAAGTAATACTTCCTCTACACTTGCCTTCTGAGAGTGATAAAAGCTATTAACTTTGTGTGTGAATGTCATTTAAATTTTGCATTCCTTTTTTTTTCTCCCCAGTGATCAACAGTAAATTAAACCACTACGTGGCTTGTTTTTACAGATGAAGAGAGAATTGAAAGCAGTGCATGAGGGAGCTTTTTATTCCTTAAGACCTCACAGAAACCAATTTCAGTGAATGCACCTTCTAAAAGAATAGTAACAGAACATTTAAAATGTATTCCTTTACAACTCTATCTGTATTTTCTTTATCTGATTTTATGAGGATGTTATTATGTTTGTACATATATGAGAATAAATGGGTTCAAAATTACACAGATTGTACTCTCTCTTCTCAGCTAGTTGTATTATTTTTAAATCAATTAAATACAGTGGCAGGCCACTAAGCCTGTCTGTGATATTATGTCTTTGTCAGCAGCTTACTTATGTCTTTCCCAATTAATTAAATGGGAAACAGTGAGTGGCTGATGCACTGCTATGCATGGTATGTAGGACAAACCACACCTGCCACTGTGCATAAAATCTGCTTAATGCACATGATGGAAGCACACATGCACACAGCATATTGTGCATGTGTGTAGATATTGTGAAGAGTTAATTCCTTGCCAAGATATTTGCAGCTTGTCTTTCTTTTTGAACACACTAGCCCTTATCTTGCATTTTCTTCAGTGTATTTACAGAATTTTTAGTCTGCTTGTTTTGGCTTAAGAATCTCCTGAGCAAGCAGACTGAAAATTCAGTAAACAAGCTGAAGAAAACTCGAGATAAGGTGCAAAATATCTAGAAGAAACAAGAGTTGTACAGATCAGAAGACCGAACTAAACTTTCAACATGGATTTTACACAGTGTGCAGAATATTTTTCCTTATAATGTATATAAGCTCCACCACTCAGCTGTTTTCTTAACATGTATATTAAATACTAACAAACCCTAAAATGTTAGTATCTGCAAAAATTTGACCTCCCCACTGAACATTGCTCACCATCTGCTTTACACCTTCACTTTATTGTCCACAATTAAGCTTACCATTGTAAGCCAAAATGCTTTTCTAGTTTTCAATTGCATCTCAGGATCTGTATCTCAGTTTATTTTTGGCCTGAAAACAAAATGAAGAGGTAGCACAGTGCATTGGTATTTTCTGATTCAGTCTCCAATTTCAGTTTTCTTTTGCCTTCTCTACATGTGGGGATGAAAAAGGTCTTTTTCTCCCTTCTGCTTTAACATCTTCCCATACCCTCACTAAAATGGCTCAAATACATGACAGCTCCCACATCTCCTTTTCAAAAAGTGCCACTGAAATTAACAATGCTGAAAAACCTCCCTAACTGCCATTAATGCCTTCTGCAAATGCTAGCAACTAACAATTAAATGGTTACCTCTGTGTGCAGACTTCTGTAAGCATCCTCAAGTCCAACCTTGGCCAAGACCTGAAACGGCTTCTGAATTATGCATTTATCTCTCAGGGAACACCATTCTATTTTAGAACAGAAGAAGCCACGTGAACTTATCACACTGCCCCTTCCTTCACAATTTTTTTGCTGCTTGACATGTCCCCTAGGCAGACTGTGTGAGACAGACCTTTCCTCTCTAAAATTCTGCCATTTTTGGCAGCCTTCTGACATGTACTCTATTCATTGCCTGCATTTATTGGATCTCAGCTGAACCATTCTCAACAGCCCATATTTTGCTGTTACATTCCTCATCCTGCTATCACCCAGCTCTGTAACTCTATCTTGTGTAACAAAATATTCTCACTTGTGAAAAAGAATGGTATGAAAAAGAGCATAAACAGACTTTCCCTTAAGTCTTTACGTAAGTCTCTTGTGTAAGAGCCTGGGGGAAGGTAAGAGGTGCAAACACATGCCCTGTGGGCGATATTCCAGCCTCCAGGCTGGAATTATGACAAGGACATTTAGACAGCCTGCTTGACAGACTGGTTCAACAAGCCTCTTTAAACGCAAGTAAAGCTTTTGAGTCATCCTACAAGATTTTATCTTTTTCCAGATCACCCTCTATATCTAAATATTTATTGCTGGTCCCTCCATTCTGCTTTCCTTTCCCAGGTCTTGTCTGGGCATAGTGTCCTTTATCACAGAAAGTGCACTAAGCCTTGTGTAGACCTTCTGGACAGCTCTTGTACTTCTAAATGAAAAAAAAAAAAAGTTTTCATATTTAACAAGTCTTGCACATTTCTGTACAATTTTTATCTCTAGTGTTGAAATTGTAGAACTCATTATGCTGGGATATTGTGAATGTCAAGAGGAAATTATATTAGGAAAAGGATTAGACAGATTTAGGTAGGGTAGTACACATGTAGCTGGTAAGCAAGGCAGAGGCACAGTTTCTAGTTTAGAAAGTCCTCAAAATTTTGAACAATTGCAAAAGCCAAGTTGTTCCATGGGACAGTTCATTCTGAGCTTTCTGCTGTTCCTTTCTTCACTTGATAGCTTAATAGAAAATTTTGCAATATTTTGCATTATGAGGTGTTTGCTTAAGACTTGTCCAACAAAGAAAGCAGGAAATTTAATTTTTAAAGAGGGTATTTTAATGTAAGGTTTAGTAAATTTAGGCCATATTTCAAGGATTTACTATAAAAATTATCAGTTACAATTATTTTAAACAGAAGCTTTTAAAAAAATTAAAACAGAACTGGCTGTACAGTATTCATAGATGAAAATATATATTTTTGGATTTGTATAGGCTACATAAATGGATACATAATGCATAAAAAATGATACTTGTTTTCCCATTACTCATTATAAGGCAGTGTTGTCTAATGGGAATAAACTAGGTTAGTAAACTGCTTCTTCAGCAATTTACCTTTACAGTTGATTCCAGCTGCAACAAAAAGATAAATCATATGCGAACATTTCCAGATAGCCAAATTACAAGCAATTTAGATTTTTCTCTTTAAAATTGCTCATCACATTTGTAAGATCTTGTTCCCATATCATAGTCTTCTGTTGTAACTCCTTTTGGTAAAAGTTGCTGTAACCTTAGTGCCTTGCTAGCAAAAATTACACAGAGGACATTTCTCCTCTGGAAAATGAGCTCATGTTTTGACCTTGTTTTATTTATTTACATCTTTTTATAAAATGTTTTCAGTATGGTCACCTAATTAAACCCAGAGATCATGACCTGCGTGACTACTCGTATTTTCAAAACAGTAGCAGAAAAATTCAAGCTGAACTTATTATCTGTAAAATATGTATAAAAATCTGCTTACTAGGAAAACTTATTGGATGGGCATACTATTTTAAAATATTTTGAGAATAAGGTCATTATTCATAAAAACTTTCAAACCACAGACACTTTATAACAGGGTGTATAAAAGTCTTCTCTTTCCTACTGAAGAAGTTTTATTAATTGTTGGCTCATAAATGTACTTTTGAGACACTTATGTAATTGAAGGATAATTTACGTGAAAATTAGATGACTGTGTGCATTACCACTACCTCCACAACCTTGCTTTATGCACTTTGACATAGAAAGTGATGACACAGAACTCCTTTTCCTCTTTAAAACTTATATGACTCAGGTTATACGGTCAATAAATGCTGTCCAAATCACTCTCCAAAACAGGGTTGCCATCATTCACACTGGGAAAATTCCCTCTGCTAGGAACAGTCCTCAGTCCATGCTGTTTCCTGAGCATTTCACTGGCATTTTGGGGAAGATTGCTATTTGTCCATACATACATTTGTCCATAATAAAATAAAGTAAATAAAGCCAGTCCTACAGCTCGTCTCCAAGACCTGATCAGTTTGCTAATGCAGCTCCAGAGACCTATCTTTTGGATATAAAATGGAGTTGTAAGATTAGAAAACTTCTACTCTGTGTTTGATATTTCCAGGGGACAAGGAATCCCAAGTTCTGGACCAGTTGTGATTTTATTTATTGATTCTTATTGCAGAAGGATAAATAAGCCATCCCCAAAAGAACAATAGAACCTTGTTCCCCCTTGCTGTCTGAGAACAGCTTAATGTCTGGCAATATTCAATTTTTTCTTGCACATCTGCTGACTGCTTGGCTTATATATCCTTATGTAGCCTTTCTGCTTTAGATATCCTTATAAATCCTTTCTAACTGGTGGTACAGCTACACAGGTTGAGAAAAATCTCCCTGTCATGTGAGTTACTGCTTTTCAAGTAGGCCATGATTTTGTGGACAGAACATCTTTCCCGGGGTGTTTGAGTTGATATTTTGAGATCCCCTCTGAAACTGATGGGGGACTAGAATAGACATTGTTTACATCCTGGAGGAACACCCAAAGGTACAATGAAATAAGTGAAAAAATAATAATAAAATTTAAAAAAGGGTTCTTGCTACCATCAAGACTGGTTTGTAAATAATGGAGCAATATTGGACTGTGAATCTCAGTCTCATTTAGTTTTAAGCCCAGATGAGAGCAGGATATCACCCATTCCCTTTTCTTCTGCATAGAGTAAGGTTTGGCTTAGATTGTCTAGATAGTTTAGATTTTCTAAACATGGACATTTCTCCCATTCAAGTGATTTAGGGATCTAGAGGGCAATTTAGACCACCAAAACCTCCTCTAGGGTGTTGTATAACATTAGCCATGGAAATATTTGGACCCTTTGCTAAATATCAAAGCCGTGTTCATATTTAAACAATTCAGGCCTCTTTAAGACTGTGCACAGCATTATTAAAATCTACTCGTCTGCTTAAATCCCTCAGGCCTGAGTTATTCCTTTATATGGAGCTACTGCACACTGGAAACAGCTGCTGTCAGCAAAAACAGCCTATCTGAAAACCTACAAAGCTTCACAAGTCTTAACAGCTTAACAGACCACTACAGAACAGAGGTGTGAAGTTTACTGAAGTCCAATTGATTAAAGTCACATGCCAGTCTTAGCTGGAAAGCAAAGAAAAGAGGTATTTATAAATATTTGGAAAAGTCTTTCAAACAGAGTTGGCAAGTACAGCTTCCTTGAAGATTTCTCTGTCTTTGTTGTGTTGGGATAGATCTGTAAGTAATTTAAGATAGTACAGATCCATCATTTTCAAAAGTACATCTGGGCTTACAGGAGCTGAGACTCTCACCCTGTGAATTTTAGAGCACAGCAGGGGCTTATTTCGTATCCATAAAACACCCTGCTGTGAAGTAAAAATTATTTCCTGACAATCATATGCATTTTTAAAAAAAGAGTGGTATCAACCTTTTGGCTCATGACCACAAATTTATCAGAAATAAATTTAGCAAAATGTCAGGGAGAAATGTCCAGTTGGGGAAGATATTTTGATTTAAGCAGAGCAATTGTTCTTTCTGGAAGTTTGAAATAACACAAGTCCAAATTAAATTAGTAGCAACCAGACACTATGATGCAGCATAGTACAGTTTGTCAGAACTCCTAGGTAACTAGAGAAATCCTCTGTTGAAATTCAAGGTTTTATTTAATTTCAATCACTGTTGAATCAGAAGTTGCCCTTATATATTTGCATTAAGGGCTGCCATGGGCACCATTTTGTTTGTGGATGAGATGGTGCAGACCTTCAGAGAACCTTTCACAGTCACACCTGGTTCTTACCAAGCTCAAGGTATCTAGCCAGGGGTAGATGTGACAGATGCAACAGGAAGAAGAACAACCAAATGAGATTTTTATTTTAAAATTATTTGAAAAATATTACTTTGCAGACATGGAGATTTTAGATAAGAGAATACAGAATGTGAAAACCCTAACAGGTATTCTACAGCAATTGCTGACTGATAAAGTGCCAATGTAAGGAAAAACTCTTTTCTTAGAAACATTATAATGTCCTTTCTTTAATAGACAATTTGCTTGAAAACTTCCAAAGATATTGCCTGAGAAAGGCCCAAGATGCAATTTTATTCCTCTTTTTAATTTTTTTTCTTTTAGTGGAATTGGTTTTTAAAAGAGTTCAAAATATTATCTATGCAATACTGTATATTCAAATGGTACCTTAATAAAGTATTGAATCATTATCTGTAATTAGTTTCATAAGTCTGAAACTGAAGAGCCAACATAGGTGAAGGTTTGTATTTCATACAAATAATTTGTAATAAAGAAATAGGTTAGAATCAGAATGAAATTACTATTCTGATATTCAGGGGTCCTATTGTTTTTGAATTTTAGCTCCTTGCTCTAAAAGATTGGATAGGAGGCAAAAATTGTGAAATGAAAATAGTTTGTTATAGTGGCCTTTCATTATGAAGGTTGAAATAGAAATAAGAATGGTTGCAAATACCCACTTAGCTCTTGCACAAAAAGAAAAGGGTGTTGGCTGCTCTGAATTTGCAGGCTTTAAGAGATGATCTCAGAGGTTTCTGCAAATGCAAGCATGATTCAGCTGGTTGTGTTTCCTTCCCAAAAGTTCCTGGGTTTGTGCCTCTTGTAAAAGTTAAATTGTGTCAGAAATACTATTGATTAGTCTTAAACTGATGTGTGATTAATTTTGCTCATGCTAGGAAAATTGTTCTTTACCCGAGAGTGTGTCCTTGGACATTTGTGTCACTGCTCACAGTGCATACTGACACAAGCAGTGTAAATCCTATGAAAAAAAAAACAAGAGCAGAGATTTGAGTTTATTCTGCAAAAACCTTTATTCTTCTCTCCTTTAGCAGTTTTAAGAACATAAAGTTAGTTTATTGTTTCATTTTGTTTTTAAAGACATAGTTGGATGGAGAACACATAATTTTGGAAGTACAGGAAATGAGGAAATTATGTTTGGGTGTGTTCAAACAAGACAGCTTTTGAAAATGGATGCAAATGTTATACACAGATTTCAGCTCAGGTTGCAGAGGGAATATGCTGCATTAAAGTATAGCAGTAGAGCTAATCAGCCTGTCAGAATTTAATAGCCAAATGTCTTATATTCTAGATAATGGAGAAAAAAACTTTTATTTTTGTTTTTAGTACTGTCTCAGGGATTTTTGTGCTCCTGGCTATGCAATAGTAATAATAATAATTTGATGAGGCAGCAAGGGGAAACAGGAATTACAGTTAAGGTCCTTCAGGCACAGATAATAGATCTTACAGTTCCTGGCAGCCTGACCTTCCTTTTACTTGTTATTCAAAGGAAAACCACCTTGCTCTTCTTCCATCAACATGTTGGGGCCTTTAAAAAATAACAGAGTTATGACTGCTGGGCTTTGCATTGAGCACCACCGTGTCTCTAAGAAGGAGCTGAAGGCATTTAGCATTCATGTCATGCTGGACCCTCTGGGTAAGGATGGAGGAGCCAGGGGCCTTCCTTTGCTGACAGAGGGGGAGTTCAGGCTAAAGCTGATGTTTAGAGATGATGGGAACTCAAGGGCTGCTCAGAGCAGCCCCTAGAGAGGCTTCTGTGTCTCTGAGGGAAACAGCACTGTGGAGCAGGTTTTCCTGATGATATTCCTGGACATCTGCAGCCTATTAAATTCCCACAGAGACAAAGTGTGGGTGGTCTGGATCCTGCCGTAGTATTGTTATCAAAGAAATTATTCTAAAAGAGTGACTTACATAGTGTGAGAGCTACCTTGTTTGTCTAAAATTTAAAAATCTATGATTTGAACAAATTGTCATTTTATCTTCCAAAGAACACATTACCTCTGCTGTGTGGAATACCCATATGATCTGCACTGTCAGATTCTATTATTATTGTGACAGATACTGTAGCATATAAATTTTAAACTAATGAAAAAAATGTCATCTATCTTTTGGAGCTAAATGTTCAAAGTGCACCAGCTATTCAATTTGATAGATCATTCTTCAGACAGTTTGAGAAGAATTGCATATTGAAAATACAGTGAATGGGAGAAACCCTCACTTTTATCCAGCTTCCCATTTCTTAAACTAATTCTGGGGAACTCATGAGAGGTCTAGTTCAAAAAATTTTTCTTCACTCAATCTATCTGGGAAAAAAAAGGTAAATAAAATATTTCTATATTAAGATAAATTTGATTTGAATAAAAAAAAAGCAGGGTATTAGAACTTACTAATGCTGTTTTTCTGTTTATTATGGTCTCCTGGAAATAGCTGAAAGGGGAAAGAATAACTGCAGTTTATTGCTTTCATATTATTCTGTAGGTGAATGGTATCAACATTTATGATTCTCTAATAAAAGAACACACACTTGGGTTTCATAGGCTAGAGTAGTTGATAAATTCCATTAAATGTTTTAATGCAGACAACTTTTCTTATGTGAAAAAAAAATAAATAAAAACCTTTGCAGGTTCCAGATGCAGCAAAATTTTGGATGTTTCTAAAGCTGGACAGAAAATGAAGAGCTTGAAAGCTGAAACCCTTGGAAAATTTCAGATTGAAGACATTTGAACACAAGGGCAAATATGAATCTAACCATGAAATTTTCTAGACTGTTTTGTTTGCATGTTCATTAGCATCTTCATGTTAGCACGTTTCATTAGAATTAACATTTTCTTATGTTTCAAATGTTTTATTTTACCAATTAAATCATTGCTTAAAATATCATCAGGGGCTCATTTTTCATGAGGGCAAAAACATTACACTTCTGTTCATGTATGACTTGTTACTGTCATCTTCCCTCTTTCTGTTACATACTTTTGGAAACATTAAAGTTTGTTATGAAAGCATAGAGGATGAAAACCAGCACATAAATAGGTAATTCTCAGAGCCACTAATGGTCAGATTGAAATTACTTAGAGTATAACTTAAACAAAGGTTTTATGATTTTATTGTAGTTAATTTATAGGGACTCAGGAATGTAATAGCTATTTATCCCCTTCCTCACTTTCTGAAAGTCAATTTGAGAAATTGACAATTACAGCTGGCTTCCAGACATTTTCCATTAACTTATTGGAAAAACTTCCTTTCCTTATTTGAAAAAGAGGGAAAGAGAAGCACTTCCTCAGAAATTAAACAATTCCCACTTAGAATAACCTGTAAGGCTCATGCTGTCAGTGGAAGTTTGATTGCTTTTTCAAATGTGCTTCATTTCTATGTTCTCAGTAGATACAAGGGCTTTTCTTCCTGTCCATGTGTGCCTCAAGAGCCAATGCACAGAGAAGAAATTGGAACTTTTCAGGACTTCTTCAGGCAAAACAACGGGAACAGGAAACTTGTCATGTCCATACTCAGCTCCCTTCCAAATAAAGCCCTTGTACTGCTTTGGCAGCTAATGCTGAATAATAAATCAAGTTATAGGAGATAAGCTGAAGAACAGAAAACAACAGATTTTTCACTCTAAAAGGGAAGACATTCTAATGTGAAGAAACTTTTCAGTCTGAAAAATCCATGACATTTTAAAAATAATCCCTGCAGTCTGATTAAATATGGAAATGATCTTTAGACAAAGTGAACACTTCACAGTTCTGAGCTTGATATTTTATTTTATTTATCTCCTACAGATTCAAACAATTTCAGAGGATGTAACTAAACCACATGTGGTTTACCATTGATCTTTACCATAAATCAGAAGAATGATGAAAATTGTGGAAAAAGGTCAGTGAACTTTATTCCACTTCTCCTTCACTTATATCTTCTGTTATTTAAAATAAATTGTATTATTTTGTGCTACAATAACTTCTTGTTTTGGGGGGACAGCAAGTAATATCTAGGATGTTATTTACTTTGATTCCATAATAGAGTTTTGTTCATTTTCTGCTATGAAAAAGCCTCAGAGAAACACAGCAGGAACTCTAACACCAGATATTAAAACTGTTTTATTTTTTGGGAGAGCAATAACAGGCATTATTTATTTGATTTCATCTTCATTGCATGAATAAGTAGTAGTTATCCCTTGCATTTTAGTGGAAGGAAAAAGATCTAGTTTTGCTAGGATTACATTATTAATGCAATATAGTAAGTGAAGTATTTGTTTTTTCCAAAGGAATATTTTAGAACAGGCTGAAATACAGACACTGGGAAATGAGAAAAAGGTGGAGCCTTCTCCCTTACTCAAAACTGCATCAGGATTTTGTCCAGGACTTCATCCATCATTCATCAAGTTTTAAAAAAATTTGTCCGTCAAAGACTAATCTCAAGATATTTTTTCTTTTTTGAAACATAAGAAGTGTCCAATTCTTAGGAATACGCTGCATAAAAAATCTTCAGTACAATATGTTTGACTTCTCCATAAATAATTTTACTGTATGAAATCAGAGCTTCTTATTATATTTGTTCTTATTCGTTTTGATGTGCTGTGATTTTCCTGCCTCATGCTGTAGGTCATGCTGTGGGATTAGTTATACAGCCATTCTGCTACTGACTAGTAACTGACAGAAGCTGTTTCCATAACCTTTTTTGAAGATTGCAACATCTATATATGTATTTCTGTTTTCCAGCTTATCTTGACTTTTCAACATACTTGCAAGCTCCTTATCAGTAGAGTTTCAAAACTTGTAGTAAGGAATAAGTTCCTTTTTTCTAGCTAGCATGCTATCAGTTTGGGAAAAGTCACTTAAAAACATGAGCAAAAGAGTCCCAATATGTTTAAATTGTAACCTTGAAAGAAAAAGGAATGTTACCTCAAATGATCAAGACTAATGATTCAGGACTGTAGAGATCATTATCAAAACTTCAGAGTCAAGTTAGATGTACTGGATAAGCCTGACTGCTGGATGGATTCAGAAGGTCCTTGAGAGCAAGGTGCTTTGGCAGGCTGACCTTCATCTGAAACACACATGTACATGTGCCCTCACCCAGCTGTGTGCTTGTGAAAGGTTTTGTACAGCAATAGCATCCCAGTCTATTTTTTTTTTCCTAAATCAGAGCACTGGAATTCACAGAGGAAAGTTTTCTTTATGCTTTAACAATCCAAATATACAAAAAAAAAATGTAGATGATTTTATCTTGATCTGCATGAACAGCCTAGAGTAAGTATTATTATCCATGTGCCTAAAGATGAACCATCCTATTCACTTTGCAGGATGGAGAGAGCAGCATTGTGCCTGAGTTTAATGTTGCTGCCAAAAAGTCAGTTAAACAGATTATTAAGAGCTGTACAAGCAGCTTAAATTCTCAATCTAGATAAAAAACTCACAGTAGCAGTGGCCTTAGAAGTGATGAATCAGTGTAGTAAGGAAAAAAACTCTTTCGGTACTTTCTCAGTTTGTAGGGTGAAGATGTGCTGTGAAGTGTGAGTTTGAAGGTTTTTCCTGGATTCTAAAACATATTTTATTTTCAGTTGCGTTGCAATCCGATTAGTGAGAGATGCCTCTGCCCAAATAAGTGCAGACCATATGCCACAGTCAATAATATGGATTTCATTTAAGAATGACTGTGAGGTTAATAGGAAAGTGGGCTAGAGGAGAGGAGACCAAGCACAAGAACATCTGTGGGTCCAGCAGTGTCCCTTGGTCCTTTCTTCACCCTGGATTTCTCAGTGGTGGGAGATCCAAAGCCATTCTTCTGTGGGTACCACCTTTATACAGCCCAGGTTTTGGTATCCATGGGTGGTCACAGATTCCAATAACTTGGGATGATATATGTCTGAACAATTGCTTCCTTTCCCACAGTTTGTCACAGCAGGAATTTTTGTTGGGATGCATTAAGCAGGATATGCTAAGCAAATTTCCTCTGCCAGGCCAGGAATTGGTGCCTTTCTGTTGCAAATGCCTCCCTTCTGTGCTTATCTCAAATACCTGCTGTGGTGGCTTATCTTGTGACAAGATCCTTCTGTGGCCTTGACAGCGTTTGAGACAGGCAGCTGGGCTCTTTAAGTCCTGAGAAGTATATGTGATGGTGTTTTAGTATTTAGAATTAAGTTTTAAATATTTAGTGTTTTAGTAGATGGTTTGCTAATTTTATAATTCAAGAATGACTTTTTTCCTACCCCTGAACATTGTTATTTTAATTCAAAATTTGCTACAATTTGACATGAATATGATATATTAACTATACTGATAGTATAAAGGCTTTTGGAAATTACTTTTTTACACTGACAACTTATAGCACTCTATTCTACTGCATTCTAACAAATAAACAATATGTTCTCAATATACACCATTATAAGCCCTACAGCTACCTTGAAAGAAAAGCAAAGCACAACACAAGAATTTCAAAGGATATCTAGTCAGACAAGTGCATGGTACTACCCATGAAATACATTTTAACTGGACTTAAACATAAAATGAAAATTAAATTTCTGAAGGTTCATTTCCACTCTCTTTTAAGATAGTAAGTAAATCAGAAAGAACATGGAACTCCTCGTTCAGTAAGGGAAATTCAAATTGGAAGGGGCAATTTTCTGTGTTAGCAGGTCTTGCATCACTATTTCTCTGACTTGAACAACCTCATTTAAATAGTCAGTGAAGGCATGATGGGCTTTGAGGAAAATCTTGATAGACAGTGAGTGTTTTCTAATAATTTTGTTTTCCAACCTCAGTTTTACAACTAATTTAATTTTTGTCCTCCATCATTTTCTTGTTTGAAATATTTTGTCACAAATTTTCAGATTAAATGATCCCTTATCAGTCATAAAACAAGCCAATATTAGTGATTTTTACTCCATGTGAAATACATTACAAATACAGAAAACCCCCCCCAAACTATAAACATATATTAAGCAAATGGATTGTGTAGGAAAGAGAAGTAAGAGAAGAAAGGATGTATGAAGTTCTCAAATCAAATAGTTTCAGGTTACCCCATGAAGATCCATTATCAGCTCTCTGCAGTGTGGGAAGGATGAGTTGGGAAGCTCACAGGTGCTGGCTTTTGTGTTTTGTTTGCCTTGAGATGTGTATGTCACAGCAGCACAACATTCTGTCATGCAGTGAGGTGGTAAGGGTCACGGCAGGAAAAATTATAACAGATTCATTAAAATCATGTTCATATTAATCTAAAACTCAGATACATTGCAAATAATGAATGAGCTCTGCCAGACACTCCAAATGAATAATGGCAAAATCTATGCAATAAATAATTCAGTTATGTGTGTCTTCTATTTTACAGAAACTTCTAAAGTGCTATGAGAAACATTTTTCGTAGAAAAAGAACAAACTTTTGGGAGTGAGGCAAATCTCTTCAGCTGTAATGATGAGATTCTTTTTAAGATGTATGACATGGAATACTGCTTCCACTGTATCTTTCAGAATTGTTTTCTTGATCACAAAATGAGAAGCAAAGTTGAGTGCATAGATGTGTTGCTGGGTCCTTCAACTCCCATTCTCAGTAATAATTCTGCAGAACTAAGATATATGCTTGTCATAGATTACATTAAACATGTAATCTAAGGCATATATATTCCAAAATGGAATGCCTCTCGTTATTGTTTACTTTTAAAAATGGGAGATATGTCATAGCTGTGAGCTAAATACCTCCTTTGCATTCACATCTCTGAGTTTCCTAGAAAAACAATAATGCTAATGGAAGGTAGAGCATTTAATTTCAAATTTAGAGGCTTTTGTTGATAATGTTATTTAAACCCAGGAAGGTTATACTTAATTATAGATATGGCAGTGTTTTTGACAGTTCAACCTCTTTAATGGATTATCTTTCCTCATTTAAATATAAGAAGTAGGAATAATAAAAAAATGAATCTACAAATTTAACAAGCTTCTTTTTATATGCTTAATAACTATCTTTGAAGCAGAATACACAGCACACTGAGCTTTAAAAAACTGACAATATTTATTAAGACACAAAAGAGCTTATGTAGCTTTGTGATTATGGACAGGAAAGAATTTTAAAAAAGGCAAAGTTAGCAAAAAAAAAGCTTTAAAGTAAGCAGAAATTACATGTCAGTCATAGACATTAAAGCAGGCTGTTTTTAAACTCCAACTGCTAAGCCCTGGGCATGAAACAAGAAAATGATGAGGTAGGCTGAATGAAATGCACACAAATGCTAATGTTTAGAACCTTACCTAAAGTTAAAAATACAAATGCTTGCTTTAAGGAAAAGGTTTCAAATAAAATAAAAGAATCCATCACATGAGTCTGTATGAATACAAATATGCTGAAATCCACACATAGGGAATATGTTAAAGATAGACTTTCCTTTTCTGTTGAAAAATCTTCCTACTGTGTGCTCTAAAGGATACTGAAGTTTCCTGTTAAAGGAATGCAGAAATAAGGATTTTTACTGAATAAAGCCACATGATTTTATTAGGGGGGGAAGGAACCTGGCAGTCTTCAAGTGGAATAAGACAATTATCGTTGCATACAATAAAATTGGCACCAATTAATTAATTTCCTGCTTTTTTTGAATGGTTACTATGGTAAATCATAGCATTTGCTGAAGAATTCTGCAGAAGAATATGTACTGAGTATATTTCCTAGAATAATTATCAGATATTAAAAAATTAAGTATTTGATTTAGGAAACCACATCTTAATTTCCTTATCTACGGCATTAGATACATTTATATGTGCCTATTATGTATGCACACTTACATGAGTGTGTGTTTGTGTGTGTATAGTGCTGAGTGTGTTTGCATGTGTAAGTGTTGAAAAAATCAGTTTTGTTTTTACTGTGTTCATCTGCAAAATAGAGCAACATTGTAAAAATTAAAAAATAGATGTCTATCATAAAAAACTCCAAACCAACAAACTGCAAAACATTTCAAGTTAGAACATTACTATTTCTCTTTCCTGGCCCAGATTCCTATTATAGACTTTGTTGTACTTCAAGAAAGGAGTGCTGACAAATCAGCGGAAAGGGCAAGGATTCCCAAAACTTACATGCATTCCTCATTGAAGATGGGAAGAAACCCAGAGGAACCAGCTCACTCATATTTTCCAGTGCATTTGTATTCCCTTCTTGGACTCCTCTGTCCTACAGACATTTTCCCACCCTGGTCTAATCACCTGGTGTGCAGCTGAACTGCAGCCAGTGGACTTGGTCTCACCACTTGGAGCAACCCTTCTACTTTAAAGGGAAGAGCTGATGAAACTGCCAAACCCCACCAGTCTGAACAGAAAAATCTATAGCCTCTGGGGGATCTGTCTCCCTTTTGTCTGCACTCATGTTTTACTCTAAATGATTGTTGATTTATGTATCTAGAGTCAGCAAGAGTAACAGTGACTCATAATGACCCTGCTAGGCCATTGCACATGCTATTGTTTGGTTTTGTTACTGCTACCATATTATTTCTATTCACTCATAGTGTTTCTGTTTTATAACAAGTTCTTTTTTCCATGGACCTGGCTGTGTGCAGTACAGTCAGGCTGAAGCACTGTGTGGGATCTTTGCATCCTTCCATCACAGACAGTGATAAACACCAGTTTTTGCAACAGTCAGTTCCATTTTCAATTTCCTACTATATGTGTTAAAATGAAACATACTCAAATTAAAAGGCTCTTTTGAGTCACAGCTAGGAGGTTCATCTTTATTGGAACACTTTATTAGTCAAGACTGTCTTGAATTTATTTGTCCTGTGTGTGTGCATCTCCAGAAATTACAATAGTGTATGGAAACAATTAATGGTAACATCCCATCCAGAATGTTCTCCCTATGATACTACAAGAAAATTGTTTTAACAATAACAGCTGGCCACATGGGCCCTTTAGTCCTTTATTTTCACCAGAAAACTTGAATAAAGATAACAGAATTTGACCTAATAATAAGACAATAAATTATATGAGTACTGTAGATAAAGCCTTGTGAAATATAAAGCCTTGATGTAATGGCAACTGCTCAGCTCATACCTTTGAAGAAAGAGCAGTGCTGGCTGTTTGGCTGAACTGTTGCAGGCAAATGTATACTGCAAACAGCAGTTCCAAGGAAGTTGGAATACCAGAATAAGCTTTGTTCTTCTATAGGAAATACCACTTTTTTTCTGAAAAGAAATACCATTGTAAGGTAGCCAATAAATTTTTTATACAAGACAGATAAAGAACCAATAAAGCTCTTAATGTTGTTTGTCTCAAAAAAGAGTACTTTTTTCTTCATGAAAGAAATGGAAAAACAAAAGTGAACATTCAAAATTCCAGCATTTATGTCCTTTCATGATCTGACATGAACAATGTAATTCAAAGGTCATCAGAAACAAAAGGTCTAGCAAACTCCACAGCATTTCTACATTTGGAATTTCCAAACAAACCTACCAAGGTGAAGTGTCTGTTGTTTTTTACAGTCTGTTCTCCTGCAACACCCCCAATGTTTTTGTCATTAATATATGAAACCAAGTGCATCAATTACAGTTGCCATTAGAATAAAAACCTAATCTCCATTTTAAGAGTTGGTGTGCTCTAAAATAAAATAAAATTATTTCTAGACATTGCCACAAACAGCACATCAGGGATTTCATATTTCTGAGAAGCAGCACTTAAAATCATGAACTCAGATATCATACAGAAGCTACAAATACATATTTTTAAAGTAACAAATACAGTATCGAGGCCCTTCACTGTTTTCTGCGCTCCAGGCCCTTATTCCCAGCAGCAAAAAAGCCAGTGCAGAGATGCAGCATGTAATAGGTTCAGGAAAGGTACACATATCACTGTACATTCCTTGTCACTGGAAATGGGCTGGGTACACCAGTGGAACAATGTAAACTCTAATTTTCTGACAGAAAGATTCACACTGCGGGTCGTTTTTCACAAGCTTTCTGAAGGTGACATTTCATCTCATGAATTTTCATCAGAAAATATGTTTCACTCCACACAGGTAAAATCTATTGTCTTAAATATGTGCAGTGAATATTCTGATCTGAAATTTGCAAACATTTATCAAGTCAAGAATAAAGGTGTGCACTCTGATGGATCAGTCACAATTAAAGCTGTAACACAGCCATCACATATGCAGCCCTTGTGAAGGCTGCATACTTGTGGAGAAGTCTATGCAAATCAAGCATGAAAATTAAGAAAAAAAATTTAAAAAAAAGCAAAAAAATTACACCAAAATGATAATATTTATTAATATGGATGTAACGGAGATATTAGCTGAACAGAAATCCAAAGGCTACTCCTGCCATAGTGAACAAATTAGTGATGGAATGTATTTTTTGGCCAAAGACCTGTTGCTACATCCTTATCATTAAGTTCTCAGCCACCAAAATCCTTGTGCTTATGTATCATACTGGATTTTTCCAGGGGAGTAGTAGGAGGAAAGAACAAAACGGTGCCCCTGAGCTTCTTATCATGAATGTAGGTAGGTGATGGTTTTCCAGTGCTTTTCTTCACTCTAGAAATACACTGTTTGTTGTTATGGAAATAGTGAGAAAAGCTAAATATGTAATGATGTTGGATGTTAATTATTGCAAATGCTGCTTAATGACAGTCAGTGGTATACTTTATTGTAATCTTCAATTCAAAACTGTTTTATTTTAAGAAGTGGACATTTCCTGATTTCAAAAATGACCCTAAGACATGGGGAAACAGGGCTGACTAACTGAAGGGTGTGTACATGTATTTTTATTCCAAAATGGGTTTTTCTTGAATTTTTACTTACAGTATTTGGAAACTTAGTTGGTGTCCTGCTGTGCTATGTACATGACAAGCTTCATACTGAGATAACAGTCCTGGAACCAGTCACTTAAAATCTAAAAATAAATGGTATAACTTAAGGCTTAAACAACCAGAGAGAGAGGAAAATTGGAAAAAAGAAAAAGACAGAAGGAAAAAACTGCTCTGGACATTGCCCAGTGGAAACAAACTATATAAGAACTACATCATTGAATCTGAACACAGCACAGAGCTTAGAGACAAAAACAACAAACCCATGATTTTCAAGAGAAAAAACATTCCATGGGTTCTATAAAAATGCCTCTTTCTAACTACTTCATAGACATTTACAATTAGATGACAGAACACACAGATTATGAACCATATTTTCTGGAAATGGAGAGGAATTCACTTCTAACAAACTTCCTTGCTTTTGTCTTTACATCCTTCTACCGGTATGTCCTCTCTGAAAGAATGTTACGTTCTTTCAAAAAACATTCACTTGAGCATCAGCAGCAAGAAATAGTGAAAAAAATTATCTGTTTGTCTGCCTTTTTCTTCATTTATCACGAAAAAGACAAAACCATGTCAAGGAAGCAGGAAAAATGGAGGATATTTTATTACCATAATGTACTGTAATGCTTCCTTTATGATAGCCACTTATTTATGTAATTTTTAGATTCTCTTACTGTTTAATAGTAAGACAGTTTATATATGGAAAAATGACTATTTTGAGATAAATCTATTTAGTCATCATTGTTAATTTATTTTCATTCCCCTTTTATACCAATCTGTGATTCCTCTCTCCATTCCATTCATTTTGGCTAGAAATTTCAAGTGCATAGCCTTTCCTTTCAGTAATTCTTTCAAAACCTATTTCATATTAGCAGAGCTAGTGATTTTTTTCTCATTCACTATGGATCAAAATAAATATTTTTTTTCCAAAGATAAAGAGTTTTCATTGCAAATTTGATGAACGAGAGAATGAGAATACCTTTAAATATTATTATTCTTTCTTTTCCTTTTGCTTTAGGAAATGAGAAATATTCTGCTGTTTAAAACATAAATAACTCATACAGCTATTAAAAAAAAAGTCCTTTAGAGAGTTGATGTGACCAGTATCGTCACACAAAATTGTGCTATTTCATAGCTGTTGTGCAGAGTTGTCTGCAATGTAGGTGAGCAACTTTAACAGCTAATGCAATGGATCAGAATTTTCCTCCAGGATGAACAATGATGGAAATTGTTTGGGTCAGGCAGTCCCAAAGAGTAATGTGTATTCTTCCTAAAATCTACAAGGACTGAAGAGAGAGGATATGTTAAACCTGCTTCCCAGTGGTTTCCAGCTTCATTTTGAATATATTTCTGCACATAAGTCCATAGGTTTTGGTTAGAAAGACTTCTATTTCTTGTTTGCTTACAATATGTGCTTGCAAGATCATCTTAAATTAGAACCCATGCTGACACTATAAATGTGTGTATTTCTTTTTGGAACTAAACAAAACACAAAAAAAAGAAAAGGGGAAGTATCTTATTAAAACAGTATGTGTATCATAATAATTAGGTGCATAGCACCATTGTGTTGGACTTTAATAGTATCTCAAGGGTTGTTAGATTAATTTTTCAGTTGAACAAAGGTGAATTTTCAAAGATTTCACAAACATAGGACATTCCTTTCAAGGTGAAAATTCCTTCTCCCTCTTCCTCAAATGATCTGCTTTGCTTAAGAAAACAAACACTTGACAAGTCATAAATGCGATTGTGTTCTCTCAGGTAAGGAAAATGTTCAGATGGAGAATCAGTTCAGACTGTGAGCTAATGCAGCCTCCTCGGTATGTCAGAAGAACTGTAAATCCTATTCAGAAGATTTTCACCCAAATGAAATGGATTTTGGCTATGCTCCTGCCCTGGATGGGTACTCTGAAGGTATCCATGAACTTTCTATTATTAATCAGAAAATACACAGAAAGATGGAGACTCAGCACCCCTGCAAATTCCATGGCATTTCACTGCCCCACTTTTGCTGGAGAGAAAATTGTTATTTTGTAGTGATTTTTGCCAATCACTTTTCAGTGGTTGTAATATAGCAGGAACTCTAGTTCCCACAGTGGAAATACAGACAATCAGAAAACATCCCACCTATCTACATCTTTACTTCTTAAGGGGATAATTTTGTGAGAAAGATTGACTGAGCATAGTATTAATAAATCCCAATTTTCTATCATAGCACAATAGATAAATGTCAGTGGCTCATATTGGTAAAAATGTTTGGAAAAAACATTTTCACAGCTAAGACCACATAATTAAAAAATAAAAAGAAACATACAGGAATCTCTTTCTAGGTATTGGGTATCTTTCCCTCATTCTTTATCTTTTGAGAAAATCACCACCTTCATTAAATGAGTCTCATTAATATCATACTCCTAGATATAAATGCTCCCATTTAGGCTGGAATTCAGTTAGCAAACCTATTTTGGTCTGTGTGGAATTGGCTTAATTAAGACGGACTAATATTTTGGACCAAACTAATTAATAGCTTAGTAGTGGGTTCAGCTTTAAGATTTTCAGCAGTCTCTTAAAGTAGGGTCTCTCAGAGGGAGACAGCTGCTCGTCATTGACATGCAAGACTAATACATTCAGCTTGAAAATGAACTGAGTAGCTCCAGCTGAGCTTTGCCACTGCAGGTATTGGAAATCTTCTTGTCACCTGAGTATTCCTAGCGCCTCTTCCATCTAATTAGCTCTCATATCCCAAACCAAAATTACAGAAAAACTGGTGTACTCTTGCTGACTGAATTCGTAGTGGAGTAGAAAAGATCAAGGAGCAGAGAGGGCTGAAAACCCTGTCCTGCCATCTCCCATGGAACTGCAGCACTGCCACCCGTTCCCAGAGACTGAGGAGGTGAGGTGGATGGTGCTTCCTTCAGAAGGGAGGGAAGGATGAAAGAGGTAGCTAATAATATAAATGGGACCTGTATTACTTTCCTTCTTTTACTGCTGTTCAGGTTACAAAACTCATCGGGTGTCCTGACAGTTACTGACCCTTGTTTCTCACCTTTTCCTTCTAATTTGTTTCACCCTCTCCCTTTATTGTGTTGCATGTATAATCACAACAACAGGATGTGATGTTTATTTTATACTTATGCACTTCCAATAGCACACCCAAGTCACCTGAGACCCCTGGATGGGATGTAGGGTTACAAACGCTGCTGAATCTTGAGTTTGCTTGCTTGAGTTAAAGTCATGACAATATGATATTTGAATTACTTATCCTACAAGTTATTACTTGTAACTTCTGAAATTGTTTTCTTGCAAATTTAGGAATTGTATGTGACTTTGCTTCTTGTTGTCTCAACACAGCGTTCTTCTTTGGGAAAAATGCCTTCCTCTTCACTGGGAGTTGAAGATCAAATCCTCAGTGGATCAAGTCCTTGGACAAAAATTGTGATGGAATAAATTGCTTGCAATCCTGCAATTATTTTTAAGCATATATAACCTGACATATACATACTACATATATATTTCTTGCATGTAAAGACAACAAGAGTTTAAAAACAAAGAAATCAATCTTCACTATAAAAAGTCACTATAGCATATGAATATTGCTATAGCAATTTATTTTGCTTTGAGTAACATACTAATGCTTCCTTAGAGTAGCCATATAATTCAGACTCTTCTGATGTTTGCAAATCATGCCAACAATGATCTTTTCTACATGTAAACATAAAACCTCACAATTATGTTAACACTGTGGTCAATATAGAGAACGGATTTCTAATTCCATACAGGTTATAATTTACTGCTTTTTTTCTGCCACTTTATTGTACCTTCCTTTAAATGAAGCAGCACTAAAATTTGCTAATTATTTTTCTCACTGCAATGTTTGTGGTGCCACCTTTTAATTTTTGTCCAGATTTCTTCATACAAACAATGTTTCTGAAAATGGTATTCTTACAAGTTAATAAAAAAGGTATTATCTTAATCATATGTAGTTTCTTCTGTGATATCAAGATGAAAGAAAAATGTTTGAGGAGGTGACAGCTTTTATATTTTGTGTTTCCTTGGTCAGAGCTCCTGCTGCTGCATAGCTCTCAATGTAAACAGTTTGCTAGAAAAACAGTGGTGCTGTTTTTCTTTGTATTTTATTTCATTTGGAATTGATCATGCCTCTGCTTTCAGATTTACCAAGATTAAAAGTATGTCTGAATTAATGTCAGCTTTAGATATCTATTATAATGTCAGTAGCTTGAAATCTATTATATTAACGTCACATATATCTAGTAAAGTAGAAGCACAAGTCTAGGAATAGGGATTTTTAGAGATCTGACCTGTTTTTTCTTCTTTGCTGTAACTTTCTCCCTGATAATAAACAAATGTCTGCTGGTTCACATTCTCTGAAATATCTAAGTGCTGATTTGTCATTGAAATCAGTCAGTCACCTATAGCTAAGAATATTTAAAAGACATCAGCCCCAGTCTCCTGTCTGCATGATGGTTATTCAGACAGGAGATATCTTTAGATATTTTAACCTTAGTGTCCTTGCTGCACTGAAGGCCAGCAGTGTCCTGGGCCACATAGGTAGGAGAGCTACCAGCTGCCCAAGGGATGTCACCCTTCTCCTCTAATAAACGCTGCTGAGACACGTTTGAAATGCTGTCTTCTTTCTAAGAGAGAAATGGGCATTCTGGATGCAGCCCAGCAAAGGGTCACAAATGCCATCAAGGAATGGGAGTGTCTGTTGCATGAGGAGAGGTTGAGAGAGATATGTCTTCTGCCAGAAGAGAATGCCCTGGGGGAGCAATATCAATGTGTATATGTTGGCATGGTGTAAATATGAGCTAGACTTTTCTCAGAAGTAGCCATGGAAAGGACAAGAGGCAACAATCACAAACTAAGATACAGGCAATTTATTTTGAACATCAGGAAAACATATTTACTGTGAGAGGGTAAGACACTGGCACAGGTTACCCAGAAAGCCGATGAACTGTTCATTCTTTGAGATACTTTAAACTCAGCTAGACCCAGATCTGATCAACCCACTCTAAACTAACCACACCTTAATCTGGGAGCTGGACTACATGATTTCCAGAGGTGCTTCCCACTTCAGACATTCTGTGATTTTGTGGTGAGGATCTTCCCATATAGTTGAGAAAGAAAGGAAGTGAGGAACAAAAAAAAATTCTCTAAAAACATACCTAAAAGACAGAATTAATTTAAAATGTGAGATACTCGTTGTTCCAAGTATGCAATTAAACAGTTTAGCATACACTCAGAATAAGCTGAGTTAGAAGGGAGCCATTAGGATCATTGAGTCCAGCTCCTGGTCCTGTGCAGGACAGCATAGTCTCAACTCTGCCAGGATTGATGCTGTGACCACTTCCCTGGGGAGCTTATTCCAGTGTCTGACCTCTCTCTGGGTGAAGAAACTTTTCCTGATATTCAACCTAAACGTCCCTGATACAGCTTCATGCCATTCTCTTGGGTCCTGTCACTGATCACAGAGAAGAGAACAGTACCTACCCCTTCTCTTCCCCCACAAGGAAGTTGTCACTGCAATGAGGTCTCCTCTCACTCTCCTCCAGAGTGAACAGAGCAAGTAATGTCATCTGCTCCTCAAATGGTTTCCCCTCAAGGCTCTTCCACCATCTTTGTTGCCCTCCTTTGATCACTCTCTGATAGCTTACTATCTTATACTGCAGTGCCCAAAACTGCACACAATATTCAAGATGAGGCTCTCCCAGCCCAGAGCAGAGCAGGACAATCCCCTCCCTTGCCCAGCTGGCCACGCTGTGCCTGGTGCCCCCAGGACAGGGCTGGCCCTCCTGGCTGCCAGGGCACGGCTGGCTCATCTCCAACTTCCCACTGGCCAGGAGCCCCAGGCTGATTTCCACCGTGCTGCTCTCCAGTTCCCTACACCTGGAAAAGCATGTGAAATCTTGGGAGTTACACATAATTCTTATTCGTTAAAAGATCTTGGGATATATTTTTGCTTGTTCTCATTCCCTCCTGATCTCAAAATGTTGTCATGCATCATACTGAAGGGGTTATGCATATTGTATAAAACTTGTCAAATTAATAACCTGAACTTAGATATGAAACAGAAACAGTGGGACACAGAATCATTTTATGAACAAGGAATAATACATGATTCTCTGAGAAAATGCTAGATCTAGAGCTCTTCAGATTTTCCTAAAATGTTAAATCACATATGGATTGTTACATCAGAAGCTCTAGATTTATAATATTAAAAATTACCTCCTTTGAAGTGAGAGAGGTTTGATGTTTATGCAGAGAGAATATAATGATTGATTTAACTTTAGAACAGACACTGGGCAGGACTGTGCATCATTATCAGCTCTGTTTACCTATTAAGGAAAAAAAATCATCTCTCAAAATACAAAAGTTATTGTTAGAAAATCAGACAGCATGTATGGTCAGAAATAAAAAATCAGCACAGTATTTCTTATGCTGTAGAACAATTGGATAATTTTAGAAAAAACTAAGAAAAATTAGAAGGATGAAGAGGATAAGCAGTAAATTTTTGCTGAGAGCAGAAAAACTGGCAACAACTGAAATAATGAAATTGTTATCATGTAAATATGAAGATGAAATGTACTGAAATGCTGAAGTAGTAGTCTTTTAAAGGGATTTGAAATAGAACTTAGGGAATCTATAGAGATCTGGAATTACAACTACTTCTTGTAGTTGTAATTGGGAAGTTAGGAAGTTTACTCAGATTTCTGAATGCAAAGTTTTTCTCATAATGTATGAAATGAAACACATGCAGGTATTTGTCCTCAACATCTTTGTGCTTTTGAGACATGAACATCAAAGCAAACAGGACATTAAAAAAGATTTTTGCTAAACTAAATTATTACAGATGAATGTTGTGAGTCGGTTATGCCTTTTTTATGACTAAAAAAAGAAGAGAAGATTCCAGGTATAAAAGACATCATTTGGTCTGACATTTTGTACCACTAAGGTGACCAGGTAAAGAAAATTCAGTTCTGTGAGACCTGTAAAGGCAAGCTACAATAACATAGCTAGCCTTGTGACACATAATGAGGTCAATCTGGTGGTAATGACATGACAGCTGCTACAGGTTTGTAAAATGCTTTGATAATATAAATGAAGCATATGTATTCAATAGAATGTGCAATTGGCAAAGACAAAAATCTGTGCCAGGCACCATGCTAACAAATAGACAGCATTGCACAGTTCAGTTTGCTAGCATAGATACACACACAGGTTCCAGCCCCTGTTCTGCTGATAACTAAACACGTCCTCACTCTGGAGCATTCTGGTCTCTGCTACCCATACATAGGTACAGATAGCCCAGAGTATATACCATAAAAGTCTGGTATACTCCATGTCTGATCAAAAAAGTGTCCTCTCTTCTTCCATTCTGCTATTACACCACCTCTTTTATCTTTATCCCACAAAGCCCTCATTCTCAAGTCTAAAATGTCTGTTGTGCTCTTGCTCATTATGCAATAGGTTTATTGGACCCCTTCTACTGAACTCTTAACAGATTACAGGTCTGTAAAAGAACTAGAATGGCAGAAAATGTAAAGATGTCAGATATCTATGTCTCTCTCAATTATCCTAGAAAGTCTGACCTTGTGAACTTTTGCTTTTTAGTCTTTGCCATCTTCCGCTCCCCATTCACTACATAATGTAGCAAAAATGATGGGTTTTTTTTTTTAAAAAGTCTTACTTTTAGTCTAAGCCACTCTTCCATTGTCAAGGGGCTGTTGTAAATTGGTTGATCCAAGGTAATCCAAGATGGAATTGGAGAACTTCCATTCTCCTTCACCTACACTGGAAGATGGAGGTGTGATCAACAGCAGTGCTCCTAGACACTTTAACAGCTTGATATTCTTTATCTCGTGTTTCTGCAAGTTATGTTGCCTGTTTCTCTCATCCTCACATAAGAATTTAATTTTAAAGCTTTGACCTGGTTAGAACTGACCTTTGGTGAGGCTATTAAACATTTTTCTATGGCAGGTTTATTTTTATTGACTTACAAGCTTTTCAGATTAAAAAACCTCCAAAAACAAACCAGAAGTGATCTCCCTAGACCCACCCTGAAAATTCTAATTCTTCATTTTTTTAACACTGTAATTTCAGTTTTAGCAGTTAAAGAAGTCTGAAAGGCTATTCCAGGGGGAGAGGGGTGGTAGAAGGAATTTTGTTTAGTTTTTAACTTTAAATAAGTTGTTCCACTTCATTTTTTTTTCCTTTCTGGAGAAAAGTGTATTGCCTAGCCTGCTGTAAACAAGTAATATATTCTTTCCAGTTAGAATTTATAATATTCCCACGCTGTTGACTGGGGCAAGATAGAATCCAGCAGTTAGCAGTGTGCCTCACAGGACACCCATGGATGTGTAGCCAAGCTGGGCTCAATGATCACTGTAGGCATAGAGCATCGTGGCACAGCAATCTGGACCAGCCATGCTAAAAGATGGGCACCAGGAGTCTGCACTGAACTAAAGTGCCACACTAAACCTGCCTCCTGCCTCCACAAAATGGAACAGTTTCTGAGCTACACTGCCCTTTCAGTAGTTATTCCATCCAGAATTTCTCCACTTCTGAGTCTTCAAATTTTTAAATTTACAAATAGCAAAGTGAGAAAACCAAGAAAAATTCCAACTTTTTAATTAAAAAAAACCTAAAAACAACCTCATTTTTCTTAATAACCCGTGATTTATGACAAAAATTAACTCTTGAGTGAATTTTTATGGTAATAAGTTATATCACAAAGTACTTATTACGGACAAACTAGCATGGGCTCAAAAACTTAGAAGAATGTCCAGCTATGATAGGGTCATTCTTTTAATGAAGTAAGAAGATTATACATGTTGACAAAGGAGAAAAATAAAACATCAATTTCTTAATGTTGTTATATTATAATTAGGAATAACAGGAGCAGTGGGATTTAACACTGATGGGATTTACTATTAATGGACTTCATCCTTAAGAATTCATAGCACCAAGGTTTCTGCTAACATCAATTAGGGTCCAGAGTTTCACAAGTATTTCTGAGACCTCATTATGAGATTCTGGGGTGCTTCTAATCTGTGACTTTTGTTGTTTCAAGTATTTTCTCCAAATCCAGTCTCTCTTGCTTTGACTTTTCTTACAGAATTATCATCTGGGCCTCAAATGTCTCCTGTAGATAAGGACATGGGCTAGGCAAGCCCTAGGCATGGCTTTTGAGCTCACAGTGGTGATAGTTACTTGAGCTGTGGACACTGTGAGCAAAAGCTACAGCCTAGAAGAGCTTTTAACTGTACAGCAAGAAGTATTTAACACTCCTATTTCCTAGGATTGAATAACCTGCTAGATTTTTAACCCGAAAGTGGATTCCTTTTCCTTTGCTTACTTCTTAGTTAGTCTGTTTCTTCTAGATTTTGTTTATATTAATAAATTGTACCTGACTCCTTTTTGCCCTACTTAGGCATAGTTGGTAATGTTCCTTTGTTTTTAATGTTAGACATAGATTTTTCTTTTCTCATCTTATTACTTATCGTTCATATTTAATGCTGCACACAGAATTATCTTTTAGAATCTTTTTACCTTTTGATTTTTCATATTAAATGACACACCCAATTGTTTGATATCCTTTTTTTCCCTAGGAACCTGTCACTGCTCTCTATTTAGCCTGCTTTGAACTAGCTTTCATCTTTTAGTATTTAAATCATCTAAGTTCTCATGTATCATACTGCATTGTTCCTCATTATTTACTCCTTCTGACTGCAATGCCATTCTCTTCAAACTAGTGTTACTTTTCTCTTTGTTTCCTGCTCTTTGTTTTTAATTTTCCAAGTCAGATTTACGCTTATTACATGACTCCCACACCTTAGCTATTGTCATTAACTTCAGATGTGAGACTTTATCAAAAGGGTTTTCAGAAGCTTGTCTGAAGTGTCTTATCTACAGCAGCTCGTTTGTCGCCCACGACCAGGAGAGTTATTGAATGGCAGAAGGCTCCTCTCGCTGGAAGCTAAGTGCCCAACCCTCTGAGTCCTTTCTTTGAATGTAGGTCTCCAGCATGGCAGTCTACAATCGAAGCACTTGACAAAAGGATTGATTTTTACATCCAGCACTGGAAGAATGCATATGATTTCCATGTATTACATGGTGTATGTGCTACATAATTTGAAACTTTTTTTCCTAGCTGCACTGAATATCCTGTTTGAAGCCTGGGCTATATTGAATGGGATTTCTATTATAAATAAATGGCATTAACCTCAGAGTTAAACTCTCAGTACTTGCCAGCACTGCCACAGAACTTTACCAGATATGACGAATTGTTTGCTTGCCAATCAAAATCCAAATCTAAAGTGCAATTCCAAATCTGAAATCATGCTTATAAAGTACCAATATATATAGAGAGCCTAATTGGAGCTGGATGAGTTTTTCCTGTAGATACTTCAAAAAACAAACTTCACTGAATCTGCATTTACATTTAAAAATGCTTTAAATCCTGATGATTCATAAGGATCTGTAAATAAGGAAATAAAGTAATGCCTTCAAGAAAGTCAGTGCTATAATTTGGTCCTAAATACTCTGGGTAACACTATTCATTCCATTTCAAGAAAAATATTTAATCACTGATGAAAGATGAAAAGGGTATATGGGGGAAATCTCACCTATTAGTAAATGGGGAAAAAATGTCTTCAGTTACAAGGGTGTTTATATGGTAAAAGCATAAAGAAAGCCCAAATAGTAAAAAAACTGGAGACCAGGAACATTTGTTCTCTATGCCCTATGCCTCAGAAATAGGAGAAGTTTCCTAAAAGGCAGTAAATGAACTTCAAAACTCATTGTCATCATATCTCAGTGTCTGTAAAAATGCTAGGAAAAATCTCATACTCCATAATTTAAGGCTGTGTTGACCAACAGAGACCAAATTAAGACCCTTTGGAAACATGGGTCAGAAGGCATTATTCCACCTCTACTTACATCACATTTCTCTAATGCATCTATTCCTTGCTATCACCTGAGACTCTATGTATCACTGATGACTTGAATGACACCTTCTGTTGGTGCTCACTGCAAATTGTGTTAATAGGAAATAAATTAAATCCATTAGAACTGCTGTCTTCATAGCTGACTTTAATTCAAAGCTGCTTTGAATCAAAACATAATCAAACTTTTAGCCTTGAGGCTTCACAATCAAGTTAGACTGATCAAAGGGGGAAGTTTTGTGTAATGTTCAATCTAATATAATTGAGGACCTAACACAGGTGGTTTGCTCTCCTTCTTGTTATCCTTCTTCATATGATCCTGCCCTTCTTAAAATCTTTGTGTCTGTTTGTTAGACTGAACTTTCTGATCTAGCTTGTTTTGCAGTTCCTTACGTGTTATATCTTATAATAACCAGGCACTGGAAAATGCTGTGGGTAGGAAATCACTTTTGAACAGGATCAACTTAGTGAAAATGCACCCTTAGGTCAATTTTCCTTCTCATACCTATTTGCATGTTCTGTTTCTATTTTCTGACAGTGTGCTGCTTTGGCTTGGGTAGAGTTTATTTTCTTCACAGTGGCTGATATGTGGCTGTGTGTTAGACTTGAGCTGAACACAGACTTGATACTGTAGAGATGTTTTAGCTCTTGCTGAGCTGGATTTACACAGCGCCAAGGCCTCTTCTGCATTTTGCACTGCTGTGCTGACAAAGAAGTTGTGGGTACATGGGAGGCTGAGAGGAGACACAGCCAGGACAGGTGACCCAAACTGACCCAAGGGACCATGACCAGACCATGCAACATCATGCTCAGTGAATAAAGTGGGGAAAGAAGGAGTATAAGTGGGGCATTCGGAGTGTTTGTCTTCCCAAGTTAGCATTACATGTGAATGAGCCCTGCTTTCCTGGAGATAGTTGAACACCTGTCTGCCTATGGAAAGCAGTGAATTAATTTCTTGTTTGACTTTGTGTGCACTGCTTTTACTTTCCCTATTAAACTGTCTTTATCTCAACCCGTGAGTTTTCTGGCTTTTTCCCTTCTGATTTCCTTCTTGATCCTGCTGGTGCAGGACTCAGCAAGCAACGGCATGGGGCTTGGTTGCTGCTTGATATTAAATCATGACAGACAGCTAGAGTGGTTATATAGCCCAGCAGTTGTTTGGGTTTTTTATACATATGATTCATACCATAGATCAAAATAAGCAAAGTTAATGCAAGAAAATAGCAAGGAAGCCCTGGTGAGAAGGTGAGGGTAATTATGGACAGAATTACCCTTTCTAATAGCTGCCTGATTTAGCTTGATTTAAGCTGACTGCGGAGCTATCAAAAAAAGCCAAATTCAGGTTCCTCTAATGAGCATATTTCATACAACCTCTCAAAACAAAGTGAAATAGGTCAAATAGTAATCACAGTCTTGTATTGGAAAAGGTTTTCTGTCCTAGAGAGTTCAATACTAGCTCTGTTCCTGATCTGAGAGCCTTAGATGACTTGAGGCCGTATGCAGAATAAACAACATAGTGAATTGTACCCTGAAATAAAAATGTAACTGCTGCAGGGCAGAGAGCAATCATTAAATATGTCCCTCGCAATGACTCAGTTGACTCCCAAGATGAATCACTCCTGTTAGCAGTAGATTAAGTTTTCTTGCCAGGTCTTTCTCTAACATGGTAGGATAACATGTTCCAGTAGAGTTTGTGCTGCACGGGTGTGTGTCCCTGCTTTCAGTTCAATCTCAGAGAGGAATGCTCAAGCTGTACAGGGAAATATGACAGGGAGAGTGAGAGAGAAAAGGCATATTTGCCATTCTGAAGGATGAAGATGTCTTACAAAACTGTGACAGTAAAATGTATTGACAGAGGTCAGTTAAATTTACTCTGTAAAAAATACATCACCAACAAAGTTGTGCAGATTCTGTCTTTGGTCCTCAGTATCATTTCTGTTCTGTAGGGAAGTCAATTATCAGGAAATCCCATATCTGTCATGCTAGGATGAAATGGCTCTACTTTTTATACTCTTTTAGCCAAGACACCAAAATTGCTTTGAATATTGATGATACTGCAAATTTAGATGTTGCTGCATTCTTATTTTACTACTAAAACCCAACCCAAACCAAACCAAAATACCAACGAAAATAAGAAAGAGGGAGGAAAATTGCAAAATAATTTGCTAATGGAACTCTTGGACAGGAAGAATAAAATGTGAGTATTTGTCATTCTGAAAATTCAAAGGAGTAAATCTATCAGATCATCCTAGCTAGCTCAATAGAGAAATTACCAAAGCCCAAAGTGGTTTTGGCAATATTTACTGATGAAGCAACTATAGTGTTTAAATGAATAATACTTGTCTAATACTATCAGAAATTTCCCAGATTGCATTGAAACATAATGGTCTATAAAATCTAAGAGTACAAAATTGCTTAAACAGGACTTCAGTGGGCAAGGCAGGGTAGCATTTGGCCATAAATTGATCTGAGTGTTAGTTTCAAAATAATTTTTTTACTCTTTTAGTAGCCTTATTATCCCTTGTTTATAGATGTTTAAAATCTGCATTTCTGAAGTACCACATCAGGCTTATATTAATTGTTATGTCCTCAACTAGTTAGGTGTAGCAGGACTACCTAGGGAAAATATGATGATCAACACAGATCCTTTGCAGTTCATTTTCACTGCTGTTGCTCAATGACTACTTGGAAACAGATGCAGGAATTAATTATTTTTCCCAGCTATCCAACAGTATTCATGCCCACACGCATGCAAAACAGGACCTTTTGTTCCTACTTAGCAGTTTGCTGAAGGGTTAGAGACCATCTGACTTAAAAATACCCATCCACACTGTGTTAATAAGATTGTGGGCATATTAATAGTCATCTCATCTTTCTCCCTCTCTTTTCTGCATATATACATATCTATATGTGTGTGTGTAAGTGTGTGTTACATGTTTGTATGTAACACATACAAACCTTTACATTTTGTGTGTTATACAAACTCATACCCTTATAATATAAACACATTTATTTAAATTAAATATTTTGAAGATGCAGACCTAACACATATATGAACATAACACAGATTTATAATTGTAAGTCACTAATGTGAGTTGTATTTATAAATTAAAATTTACTAAAACCATATTTTAATATATATTTTAATCAAAAGGTTCTTTCCCAGGCAGTAGACAGATGAGTTACTTAATAATTCAGTGGACCCATAATAAATAGCTTCAAATCCCATACTATGGTGAAATTTCATTAATTTTTTTCTGCTTATATTGAACTCAAGCACTTGAAGTTCTTGTAACATAATGGCACACTGACAGGGAAGGGACAGACAGCACAGGAAGAAAAGGAAATTAAATGATTATTTTTAGGAAATTTCATCTTTCCCACTGGAACTGAGTCACATTATAATTGTACTCATATGCACATAACAATGTAATTCATTTTTCATCACACTAATAATATGAAAGTATCAATAAGTCTCATAGTAACAGGTTAAAATTCACTGCATTTATTGTCAAATGAAAATTGTATCAACTTTCAGCAGATGCACTATTTCTTTGATGCTTCATGCCTATCACACTCATCATATTGTGTTACATACAGAACCATAACACAATGTGACTCTTCAAAATGGATCTGGCTCACATTTGAAATACTGAGTTGGGGAATAATACAGGCTGACATGGATGGAATAAAGGATTTTGATTCTGTTTGATTTTGAACTGCTTTACATTTTTGGATATAACTCAAATCCTAAAGATAAAACCATATTTACTCATCATCACTGACTTGAAAGTTACAAAGAAGTCTCTGCACACCTTAACTATTAATTGAATGTGAAGAAAATTATTAATTGCAATTTGAATTTCTCAATTCAGTGAAAAATTGGTGCCATTAATGACGGTGAGTGCCAGGGGCCAGGAACCTGAGTCTACAAAGCATTTTCATACTGTAGGCATTCTCTCAGGGTGGTTTCTTTAGGAATCTTTTACAGGAGCTGACAAAGCACCACATATCCGAGATGTTGAAATATCATACTGAGAAGATTTGTATAGTCCTCAGACAGACATTTTGAATTGTAAAGCCTTGTATCAATATCTGTTACTGCCACCTACTACCATCTTAATTCCCCAACACTTTATTACACTATTGTGAAGCAGTAGAATCTAACTTTGAGGTTTGTATGTTGACAGCTGTGATCAAATTGTTTTTTTTGTATGATCAAATTGGCACGCAGAAGGGAGGAAACACTCAGAAATAGTATAAAACATAGTTGAAAGCTGTAACTGAAGTACACAATCTCTAAATGATTCTTCCTTTGTTGTGCTATGTCAGATGTTAAATACATTATCACTTCAGTTAAAACTGAGACCATATTACATTACTTTTGCTTTATATCTGTATCTTTTTTCCCCCTGTATATAGTTATTGAATAAAATTGTTTATAAAACACTTTTGCCTGATAGACTTGGGGGGAATGATCAACATTTATTACCTAGTTATTCCCTTTGGCTGGGTCTGAGAACATGACTGGAATTTTCTTAGTCTCTACATATTGAACATTGATTTTTTTTGTCTCTCTTCTTTTAGTTTCCAGTAAATTTAAGTTTAATACATAATCTCTGACACTGGACTTCTACACGGTTTCCATAGTCTATAACTGTGCTTCAGATAGATGAACTGTCACTAGCTGGAGTTTTGAGTGCAATTTTTTTTTTTTGTAAATGTATTTCATACATCTTGGTTTTTTTTTTTTTTTTTTTTTTTTTTTTGTTTTTTTTTTTTTTTGAGAAGGAAAGTAAAAATTCTAGTAGTGGATATTAAATTCAGGTAATAATGAAAAATGTATAAGAAATGAAATCATCACAAAGAATCCATCTTTGAAATGCTATATACATGAAGCAATCAGCATGGCCAAATTGTATAAATGCTTAACATCAGAAATAGGACTATCAAATGTCATCTTTGAGAATTCAGGAAGTAGGTTGGGTAATTCATAGAACTTGTTTTTATAACTCTCTTAAGTAAGAATTATATATGAGATCAGAGAAATACTTCAATAAATCCTTTATCACCTTGAGGAAAATTGCAACCAGCAAGAGTTCATAAGCAAGAAATCATGTTAAATTAACTTGCTATCAAAGAAAATTCAACAGTTTTCTACAGAAGGTAGGGCTACTGCAGTGAGCATAATAGGCACTGTTTAATTCTTCTGACTTCAGTAAAGATCTAACCTATTAAATCTAGGGTGAATTTGAAATATTTTTCAAGAAATCACAAGAAATATGGTGTATATATAGCAATGTGTAGAATGAGAACTTGAAAGATAAATAATGGCATTATCTTTCATTATGATTAATCTCTGATCAGATTATTTTTACTTTCACAATAGTGTTACTAATGATCTACATACCCCAGTGCTGTCCAAATCTCATTGAACAACTCCATGAACATACCAGCAGAAGGTAACAAAAATAAAGCTTGGTAAATTATGTAAAAGGTAAAATATCTTTCCTTTTGAGGAACATAACTTTAAATATCATCATCCAGATGTTGTATGTAATATTTTTATTTATTTCTGTAACTCTGGAGGAAAGATTCTGTTCTCTCTAATACCAGATTTCAGCAGGTAAAGATGTCAAATGACACTTTTACTTCAGGTTATTTCTGACTAAATTTCTTGCCTGATAGAAAGGAAGGAGAATTTTATAATGGCAATAGATTGGAGAATTTCAGGCACTAAGTTCCGGAAAAAAATAATGAAAAGAGTTAAACACATATCATCTTCACCAAATAAAGTTTACAAGGACTTATAATGACAAGTCTATGAATATTTGAGGGAGCAATGTCAAACAAGGCCATATAAAAAAGGGAAGGAGAAGGCTTATTGAAAATTACCTAGCAAATCAATAAAATAATGAAATAATTGATATGATTGTAAATGTAGTAGGGAGATGTATTCTATTTTATCTTTTCTGACTTTAGAATTTTTGATTCTCTGAACCTTTATAGACTAAGAAGATTGGGTAAAATATCTTCTATCTGAGACTACTTGAAAGATTTAGAGTGGAGGTACTGGAAATTTCTCAAAGAGGCTGAAAAACTCGCTGGTGTTGGTATAACTACTCATAGTGACAAGATTAAACAGTGATTAGTAGTGATTCTGGCTCATAAAGTTTATTTCATGCATTCATTTACATATGTACATTATTATTGCTATATATTTAAATAGTTATGTCTATAATCTCTATAATCAAAAAGATATACATGAAGTAGAAGCTGGGAGATATTTTAACTTCATCTATGAAATTCCAAATAATTTTTGGAGATTGAAGCTCTTTGCCTCCATTTCACTTAGAAAACCTTTGGGATTTTAAGCGTTGAATGCTAACTCTTTCTTGTTCCAGTTTATCTTCCTGAATAGTAGAAATCAAGAGGTCAACCTTAAGTCTGCATGTGTCCAGTCATTCATCATTTTACCAGATATGTTAAGAAAAACAGGTTATACTTGTTATCTTGCAGTTACCTTATCACAGAATTTTATCAGAGATGAGCTAAAAACCTAAAACAGTAGTGCCGGTGTCACAAGGTCAGTCAACAGCAATGTCAAAAAATAGTGTTTGTTCTTTGCTTCATAATTTCCACTGCTTTCAGATACCTCTATATTGTTCAACATACACTTGCCTCCTAACAAAGAAGGACAGAATTTTTCATCTGGAAAGAAATAAATTGCCTCGGGAGTCTGTTCAAAGAATTTGTGCATCTTCTAGTGATGCAAAGTAATAAATAAATAAACAAACCTGTATGGCATTTCAATGGGAAGTAGTGTGTTTGAAATTAAAGCAGTCAAGGACCATCAGCTAGCAGGCTAATCTATGCAAATATTCCATTCTGTATTGAGGAAGCACTCACAGCAACATCATCCTGACTTAGTGCTTCATTACAGGCAAGAAGTAATATCACTGTCCATTGGCGCTAAGATTTCAAAGTGACTAAGTACCTCATCAGAAGAAAACCGATGTGAATAAGAGCACTTTGCTGATCAGAAGACTGCAGATGAGTTTTAGTGTCCCTGGCTTCATCAGTGACAGACTTACTAGCTGTGGCTGGAGAGGCTGACCCTGGAATGCAGAGCTGATCTTCAGCCATAAGCTTGAATTGCTGCAGGTGTCTGCTGACTAACCAGAGCTCAGCAGCAGCTCTGCCAGGGTCATCAGCTGCTCAGAGTCCCTTCTGTAATTGGTATTGGTCACATTGTTAAACACAGCTCAGCCAACACCCAAACAAGGGTAAATCATCCAATATTTTGCATGGCTTAAGCAGATGTAGGACAGCAGAACTCCAGTCCCACAGCAGCAGCTCACACTGCTCGCTGGAGTGACTCTTGGTGTCACTCATTGCACGTCCCTTTCGCTCTCTAAAAGTTAGTCAACTGCTTCAAATGAGCCTATCCTTCCCCTTGAATCATCAGAGAAAACTGCTTCTCAGAAATATTTAATCAACAATAATGTAAGGGTGTATGAAAAAATGAGTTGCCCCTTGGGAGATGCTTCTCTCTTTCTGTTGACTAAAGAGCAATAAAGCCTAGATAACTTAGAGCTGAGGCTACTCACCAAACTTTTAGAAGCCTGTGTTACTTGAGATATGACTGTAAGGCCAAGAGCAACGGCATCAATATAAAACTGAACTAATAAAACTGGTAGGCTGTAATGTCTCCTGGTACCTGTCTGCAGTGCTTGTGACTGGCTATCTGTCAGGTCTAATGGAATGGTGTGGCTGTGCACCTTTTACAGGTTAAACATCCCACCGTTTCTGATACAATGCTGTGCATCAGGCACTCTTTGCAGTTTGCATTGAACACTATGAAGTTGTAAAATAAACTGCATTTTAGGCAACAAATTCTGCACTATAGGAATGACTGTGACACAGTTTGGATTTATTTTCCTATCCAAAATTAAATCTATGTACCTATTTAGACAGTTTTGTGCTGCTAACACGTTACTACAATGTGTCAACTAGAGATAGCAAAACAGTGATGGAAAGATCTATGTAGAAATATTTTCATCATGTTTCCCTGTATCTGATGCTGCACTTGAGTCAAGTAATTGGGTCAAGTTCATAATTGCTATTAATCCAAACATTTGATTTTTCCTAACTGCACAAATGAAGAGTTTTGTCTGCTGCACAATGTTGTGCATACAAAAGATCTTTGCATGTTGGTTCTGGTCCTGGAGGCTGTGTGAGTAACAGCATAGGAATAGAAAGCATTTATACTGCTGCCTAAGGTCTGTCTGCCTAGCTGGTAAAGGAAGAAAGAAGGATACTTATATTCCCTGAGCACAGTCCCCATCACTCTGTTTTCTTGACCAAGGTGATGTAATCCATGTGATTAAAAGGCAATTTCTGCAAAAAAAAATTCTTTGTTTCAATTAAGAAAAAATAAAATAAAAATGGAGGTGAAGAAGTAAGAATAACTACCAGAATGCAGGAAAACAGAATGTGAATTGATGGCATGATATATATAGCTAAGTAGACCAGTGTAGATATTAAAATAATAATAAAAAAAAAAGTTATAGCCCCACTTCTTAGGAAAACACAGGTAATTCTTCAAAATAGCCCTGGCAATATGTTCTAACAGAAAAGAGAGATTTGCATTTTCAGCATAATAGTAGGGCTGGAAGAATTTACTGCAGCCAACTACACCATTTCTTCTGTTTTTTGCAGCCTTAGAATATAGCAAAGACCCCAATATGCCCTACTGTGATCAGGGTCTAACTACTGCAAAATTGACCTTTTATCATGCTAAATGTGAAGTGTGAAAGACTCTAATGTGTAACATGGAGAAAGACTAATTTAGAAATTTCCATGGCTACAGGAAAAAAGCCAGACTCAGAGCAAACCATAAACTCTGCAGAAGAATAGAGAGTGACATGCTGCAGAATGGCAAATACCATATTGAGCATGTACAGTATAATGAGAGGAATTAGGTCAGGAGAAGGGGGGCAGGTAATTAATTTTTTATCTCAGTGCAGAATTGGTGAAACTGTATTTGAGTGCTTTACACTGTGTTTTGGGCTCCATAACACAAAAAAGATTTTGCTGAATTGGAAAGACTCCAAAAAAGGATAACAAAAATGATAAAAAAATGTTTATTAAGAGAATTTGCAAAGCCTGGGGAAAGTAGGACTAAGGCACAACATGAAAGCTAATTCTAAATACCTGCAGGGGATTAACAAAAAAGAAAAAAAAAAAGACTGAGGGTAGAGTAGGGAAAGAAAAAGTATTTCAGCAATCAGTTCAGGTACAAGAAAATAATTACCTCAAAATAACTTTGGAAAAGAGAAAATAAAAGGTGTCTGTGTGCAGCTTGCAGTCAGTCTCACACGAGTCAGTTCATTGACTTTCCAATAGGGAAACCTGAAGAACCAGTTATTTGTCAGTGGGAAAGAAGTACTTGCCAGTGTGAATAAGGGCATAGTCTTTTTTCTGTTTCTGGAATTCTGACTATGGGCTGAAAGAATTTCCTTTCCCTTTCCCTTTCCCTTTCCCTTTCCCTTTCCCTTTCCCTTTCCCTTTCCCTTTCCCTTTCCCTTTCCCTTTCCCTTTCCCTTTCCCTTTCCCTTTCCCTTTCCCTTTCCCTTTCCTTTCCTTCTTCATAAGAAATATGCAACTGGTAACATTGAAATTTCTATCAAACCTTTATTGAAAAACAAGATTTTCAAATGTATATTCAACATCTCAGCAGACAAATAAAATATGAATAAAAGTGTCTGGAAGTGTATAACTAATTTGTTCACATGTATTTGATCAGGAAGACAAGACTTGGTTACTTGCATTAATCCCAAGTGTTTTTCCCAAGTTCAGAACAGTATTTGAGTGTCAAACCAAACAATAGCCATTTATTTTCCAGTATTTAAAATAAAATGAAATTTTAAAAAGCAGCTAAATTAGGGTAGAATCATGACCAGATCTGTATACATAGGCTTAGCTACTTACTGTGTTATCATATGCCAGGTACATTATATACATATGACCAAAGGGTCTGTTAGAGAAAGAAAAATTAAAAATAACCCAACAATATAGGAGGTGTTTTTAATGCATATACTGAATGCATATACTGCATGTGCCCAAATGCAAAATTGTGAGAAGAAATATTCTTTTCTTCCCCTCATACTTTTAAATAATCATTTCATTCTCTGCAATGGAAATGTATGACACTGTTCAAAAAATGTCAAAGCAAGCTGAATCTACATGAAGCTCTGAGAATTTCTGAAATACCCAATCTTTGTATTAATGGGCACCCAAAACTAGATGAGCAGAATTTGACTGATGCACAGTTCATTTTCTTCATCTCAGCTGTTATGGGGCTATGTTTTGGGTGTGTGTTTTGATAAGAAAAGGATATTTTACCAGGTGCTGAGCAGCACTGACACAGAGCCAGGGCCTTTTCTTCTCATCCCACCCCACCAGTGAGGAGGCCGGGGGTGCACAGTGAGCTGGGGGGGACACAGCCAGCACACTGACCCCAGCTGACCCAGGGGATATTCCACACCCTGTGGCATCATGCTCAGCACACACAGCTGGGGGAGGAGGAGGAGGAAACGGGGATGTTTGGAGTGATGGTGTTTGTCTTCCCAGTCGCTGCTAGGTGTGTGATGGAGCCCTGCTTTACCAGATGAGGCTGAACGCCTCCCTGCCCATGGGAAGGGGTGAATAAATTCATTGTTTTACTTTGCTCTCGCACAAAGCTTTTGCTTGTCCTTTAAAACTGCCTTTATCTCAGCCCATGTATTTCCTCACTTTTACTTTTCTGATTCTCTCCCCATTCCCACCAGGGGAGTGAGCAAGCAGCTGTCTAGGGCTTAGCTGCTGGCTGGTGTTGAACCACAATACTGAAAAACCATCTTGCTAGCTGCTATATATCAAGCTGCACTTGCTATATAACAAAATACACCAAAAGAAAATATTTACCTATACTAATAAGAGAACAGGGGGGTTTTACATAAGAATGGTGGACTCTTTGGTCTGGGGGATTTGTCTGTCTCCTTGTTTTGCACTTTGCATTTATTTTAAAGTGGCGAGGTTTTTGTCCTTTTTATTTTGTGATTGTTCTTGTCGTTCTTTTTTTTCTCTATTTATCAGTGAAGGACTGTGATGAATCATCTCTTCAAGGATGGACAACTGAAATTACAATACATAGCTTCTAATTTATATAGAAAAATATACAGATTGAAGCACAAAGCTATATAATGGAAAGATATTGAACACATGAAATCAAAAAGTGCAAATTTCAGTCCCATGACTAAGAATGCTTTAGAAGCTGGCCCCTGTTTTCCTAAGCAGTGAAAGAATTTTAGTGCAATGATTTCTCTGGAATATAATGGGAACTGTATGGCTTAATTCCCAAACACTACTAAAAAATCTTGAGGGCTAATTACCAATTTCAGTCCTCTGCTTTACATGTTTAATTATATACAGTAGCTATATGAATACATTGCAGATCTGAAAAATGGTGAGAGAAATACACTTTTAGTTTCTGGAAATATGCTGTTGGCACTAAACAGATAATGCTTATAACAATAAAATAAAATATACATTCCTGTTTTAAATTTAGCCATGTTTATTAGGGATGAAACAATTCATCTGAAATTTTGTGAAAGGGATGAAAGAACTCCCTGCTCTGGAGCCTACATTTAAATTTCACATGATGCCACCTCCAGCTAATTGTTAAACTGGGTCAGAGAATACTGATCCATTATGTTAACTCTTCATTGAGAATTTAGTACCTTCTTGAGTCACATACCTAACCTCAGTTCAGCAGTGAATGTACCATTAATTTGACTTATTTCAACCAACTGACAATAATTTTGCAGTAAAACTATTTGTGGCAATCTGGTCTTTTCCTGGATCTCCCTGTATTTTCTTCTCGCTCCTTTAATGAAAGAGAAAAATAAAAGAAATCTTGTACCTTTCTAAAATCTATTTCTCTGGAAGAGCAATCAAATGTAATTTCTTAGGTGTCCTAGTAGTCATAGAAAATTGGCTATGTAAAATGAGTCCAGTGGCTTTAAGCCAATGAGTACATCTGGATAAACTTTGCTGTGCTAGTAAAAAACTGCCACAGCACAGATACAAATATCTGTTCACCTAGAAAAGCCCACAGAAGTGCATGCTCTGTGCTGCAGTTGTTCTGTTGCTTTCATTTATCATTTCAAGCTGTGTTATTTTGATGGCTTTTCAGTTGCAGGAGTACCAGTGCTGATGCAGAGATAATGAAATACTGAAAGCATCAAACAACAGGGATGTCTGTAACTGGTAATGGGCATCCTTCCTCAGTTTATTAACTCCAGCTGTGCTGTTTGACAGTTTCTGTGAAGGGATACAGCACAGTGTGAGAATACTGAATGGAGAATGAAGAAGCTAGTGTCAAGAATTAAACTGCATCACACACAATCTCTATGAGCAGAATTTCAGAAGGTAAAAAGGATCATCATCTTTCAAAATTACGGTCTCCATCTTCATCAGACCATGAAGTGACCAATAGAGAGACCTTCAGTTCAAGGTTCAGCCTACAGCACTTTTACCACAGTGCAGTTATTTTCTGATCTGAAATGGGTTCCCAACACTTTGCAGATTTACTAAATAAGATAGTATCTAGTCTTTTATAATAGTAAGATTAGGTTGGACTTAAAATTATACACATCACTGCTTCTGAGAACAAACTAGTTGGGAGTCATCATTACCAAAACTTTGCTCAGAGCACGGAGGACTGTTGAGGGAGAAATAAAAGCAGCCTAATATTGCAGATCTTCTTGCTTCTAATTGGTGGTTATCCTTCGTTTTTAAGGGTTTTAAGTATCTGAAGCTGAATATGCCAGGAAACTGGAAAAAGCTGTGAAATCTTTTTAATCATGTACCCTAAGTGGAAGTATTGCACAGTGTGTTCTCAGAAGTGTCTTAGCTTAGACATGTCACAAAGGCCTGTTTCTGTATGGGAGGTTGTGAATAAGACCCACAAGCAATCCACAGGTACGGGTGCAGTAGTACTTATCAGAAAATAGCAGGACGATTAGAGTGAAAGCATTTGCTGGGAGCAGTTGCTTGAATGTATCACCAGAACAGAGAAGTTTTAGAGTGCAGCGGTTCTGCTGAATCTACAAGAACTGTTTAACTCAGGACACTAATTGTCCCTCTGGGGCCACTCACACACACTAGCACCAACAACAGATTGGATAACTCAGGTCACATGCAAGCCTGCAGAATTTTCTATATACATCTGAAAAAAAAAAACTTTGAGTCAGCTTTACAGTTGTATTACCACTACCAAGGGACAGCGTTTTGGGTGTGGGTGGCAAACTTTTGATAAGGGGGATGCATGATTCCTCCCTCTGAGAAGTTTTTGCCATGATGTTTTTGCCAGATGTTTTTGCCGTGTCCAACAGAGTCAGAGCTGCTGGCTCCAAAACAGACCTGCCACTGGCCAAGGCTGAGCCCATCAGTGATGGCAGTAGTGTCTCTGGGATAATGCATATAGGAGGGGAGAAAAAGCTGCCAGGAGAGAGAAATGAGAAAAAGTGTGAGAGGAAGAGCACTACTACAGACAGCAAAGTCAGTAAAAAGGGAGGCAGGAGGTGCTCCAGGCACCAGAGCAAAGATTCCCCTGCACCCCATGGTGAAGGCTGTGGTGAAGCAGCTGTGCTCCTGCAGCCCATGGAGGCCCATGGATGTACAGATCCAGCCACCTGCAGCCTGTGTAGGACTCCATGCCAGAGCAGGGGGATGCCTAAAGGAAGCTGTTACCTGTGGGAAGCCCATGTTGGATCAGGCTTCTGGCAGGACCTGTGGCCCCATGCAGGGTCAAGCCCACTCTGAATCAGATTTTCTGGCAGCACTTGTGACCCTGTGGGGGCCTCAGGCTGCAGCAGCCTGTTCCAAAAGCACTGCACCCTGTGGGAGGGATGCACTCTGGAGCAGCTCATGGAGAGCTCCAGCCCGTGGGAAGGACTCACACTGGACATAATCATGGAGAATCATTTCCATGGGAGGGCCCCCTGGCTGGAGCCAGGAAGAAGCGTGAGGAGGAAGAAGCAACAAAGATAATTTGTGATGAACTGACTGTAATTCTTGTTTCCTATCCACCTGTGCAGCTGCAGGAGGAGATAAAAAATATCAGGAGTGAAGTTGTACCTAGGATGAAACCAGGACTGAGGGCAAAGTGGTTTTAAGAATTGGCTTTTAGTTCTCATTTTTCTATTTTGATTTGATTGGTAATATATTATATATGTTTATAATTTCTTTTCCCATGACAGTAATGAGTGAGTGATATTTCCCTGTCCATATCTTGACCCACAAGCTTTTTATCACATTTTCTCTCCTTTGTCCAGATGAGGAGGAGTTCAATCACACATTGGCAAATCAGTATTGCTTCCCCTCTTGGCAAAGAGCTGACTTTCCAGCTGTTACTGCAGCTGCATATGTATGAGTTTGTGTGATGAATTAATTGAGTGAATCATGACAATACTTATCTGCTGTTAATAATAAAATCTTAGAGAAATAGTTAATTGCACTGGTTTTGGCTGGGATAGAGTTAATTTTCTTTATGGTGCCTGGGGCTGTATTTCAGATTTGTGTGGAACAGAGGGCTCATAATACAGAGATATTTTTGTTATTGCTGAGCAGGTCTTGCACAGAGCCGAGGTCTCCTGCTTTCTGTACTGCCACTCTGGCAAAGGACTGGGAGGGCATGGGAGGCTGGGAGGAGGCACAGCCAGGACAGGCAACCCAAACTGACCCCAGGGATATTCCAGACCCTGTGACATCATCCTCAGTGTATAAAGCGGGGGGAAGAAGGAGGAAGGGAGGGATATTTGGAGAGATGGCATTGGTCTTCCCAAGTCGCTGTGGAGGGCCCTGCTCTCCTAGGGATGGTTGTACACCTGCCTGCTCATAGGGAGTGAATTTCTTGCTTTGCTTTGCTTTGCTTTGTTTGTGTGCACAACTCTTGCATTCCCTATTAAACTCTCTTCATCTGAACCCATGAGTTTTCCACCTTTTACCCTTCCAATTGCCTCCTTGATCCTTCTGCTAGGGGAGTGAGCGAGCAGCTCTATGGGTTGTTGGCTGGGGTTAAATCACAAAATTAATAAAAACTGTTCTAATAAATGCTGATCTGTGTCTCTCCTGAATCACTTTCCTACCGCACAGCTTTACACAATTGAAGTCCTGCAGCAAGCAGCCAGTGCAGGTGTTTGAAGGACCACCAGTTCTGGTAGGTGCAGCTATAGCACACAGAACCCTTCAAGAAGTAGGCTGATATTTATATCTAGTGCAAAGACTCAAATCAACTCATAGATATGTTTTGTTTTTAACAAAGTCTGCCATGTACCTGCTGTCTTCATGGGAAATTGGTGGCTGAGATGAGGGCAAGTGAAGGAATGCAAGCTACTGTGAATGAGTGAATGAATGAAGAAATTAATGTATCTTCTTGTTTTTTTTCGGGTTTTTTTTGATTTGATCATTTATATAAACTGTTACAATAACCCCAAAAGCAGTAAGTTTACAGTGTTGCTGTTGTTGACTCTCTTACCCAAAAGTGCTTTGATGTTAAGGTCAGTGTAATTAATTGGCTGGAGTCTGCAGTTGTCAAAGTACAAGGTTGCTTTCACTCACACCCTGGGGTTTTCTGTCACCAGCTCTCCCTACCAGCAACTTTGTGGGCTGACATTTCATTTTCAAGCCAGAGGCTTAAAATTTTTTGCTATTCCTGCAACTTGTCAAAAAACCAAGGAGGTGTCCAGAGCCTGGTTGAAAACCTAAGCAGTGAGTACAGGTGAAGGTTACAAGAGATGAAATCATGTTCAGAAAAGCATTTAAAAGGCATTGCCAAACCTGTTTGCATGCTGTAAAAAACCACAGATTAGTAAAACAGGCACTTTGGCTATGCCGTAGCTGAAATGGAGGTTGAAAATAGCGCCTGTTGGCAGGTTTTAGATAACTTTCAATTACAGGCTTAGGAGTGCCCCCATAAAGTGGTGTGAGTGTGTATGAATATGTCAAATCCTAGCATTTTTATGAAACTAAATAAGAAAAATATGTGGGGGGTACTGATATAGATAGAGAGGATGGCAGAAGCATCAGTGTATGCTTTTATCTGTTTGGAAAGGAGTGAGTGTGGCAGCATGCCAACTCCAAGACCCCAGGACACAGCAGCCCTGCCTATTCCTGGATGGTGACTGCTGCTGAATTGTGTACACTAGCTGCCAGGATCATTCTAGCTCAACCCACAGACTGTGTTTTCTTGGAAATGTCATACAGGGCCAGTATGTTAGCAAGACATGTCTTTAATTCCTCTGGAGAGCTCATATTCTGCTGTTGAAGAGGAGAAAAAGGAAGAAAATAATAATATATTTTTTCCTGATACTAAACAAGATCACAAAATAAGGTTGATTAGCCTTTTACATCTTCCTTAATTGGCTGGAAGGCTTGAGGAAGCTGTGAATCAAAGTGCTGGTGAGTTGGACACAGGCGTACTCCCTAATGGCAGTTCTACTTTGTTAAATGAATCCTACTGGCTAATCTCAATATTCCATTCCAATACTGGGACTGGTATTTGGGAAAGGTATCACTAAAAAAGAATCCACTTCCCTGTGGCATTGGTAACATCTGGGAGTAAACTGTTTGTAAATGACCCCAAAAATGCTGTAATTGTGTGACAAGGAGAATCATATAAGTGAACACGTAATAACACATTCTTTTTTGTGTTCCTTCCTCATAAATTGCCTATAATACTTGCTCTAGATTTCAGTAAAAGTAGGACTAGCAAAAGACTAGGCATCAGACTGTGTTTTAAAGGAACCTTAATACGAAAATAAATGTTTAGAATATCACCCAGTAACAAAATATAACATTGGGTGTGATTTAGTTTAAGATTGGCAGGTGAACAAATCTGTTGTTTACACCCAAACTGGCTTGTATCACAAAAGCCCAGTATCTAAAAGCTGAGAATTTATCAATTTCTCCTCATGGTCTGGGAAGCTCCAATTCTCTGACTGCTTTCCTTTGGTCTTCATAGTGTCAGAAGATGTGGTTTGGTTTTCACTGGTTCCACTGACAGCCTGACAAGTCTGGAGGCACGAGGCAGAAATGGCAATGCAGTCCCTGATGCACCACCCAGGGGACATGGTCTGAGCTGGCCTGGGCAGGCACTTTGTGCCATGCATTCACCTGATGCCCTGGTGGCCCTGGGTGTCTCTTCTGATGCTGGCAGCCCAAAGGTGAGTTCAGCCTACAGTAATGAAAGACAGCACCCAAGGGTAGGAGGGATACTCCAGCTTTTACCTGGATCTTGGACAGATGGTCAGCTAGTCACTTTGGTGGTTAATAATCTGCTCAGTGCAGTGAGTTTCTCTAGATTCCAGGGGAAAAGAAAAGAAAAAAAAAGTCAGCAGTGAGATTTTCAAAATAAATTAAACTTGGTCTAATACTGCTCTGATATGTACAATTTGATCTTGCCTTTGACCCAATGTCTTTCTTGTACTCTGTCATTCCCTTCCTCAGTCATCTCCATAGGCTCTTTCCTCACATGTATATGTACGGGACATTTTTTTCTGATTTTCTCCCATGTTTTACCTCATAAAAGTTAAATCTTTTTGATCCATATTATTACAATACTCTGTAAAAGAAATAACAATACACTATTTTGAAGCTGCCCACTTTGAACATAGAAAACTAAATGCCTCAGTTTGATAGAGAAAAGAAAAAATAGTTCTACAGAAATGAAATGAAAAACTTTTCTTAACTACCCACACAATGGCTTACTCAAGCCACCGATATCAAGTTTCTTTCTTTCATCATGTCTAAATGCCTGCACAAAGGAGAAAAAAGGAGAATAAAAAATATATTACATGCTCTTTGTCTTGATCCAAAGCCTGGAAAGACTGTTAAGGAATCTTTTGTTGTTTAAGACACTCATACATCATGCAACATACCTTATTCTTCAGCAGCCACTTTCCCCACTCAAAGCTAGTATTTTGACTATGAGAAATGTGTGTTTTTCCTCTTCTTGGATTCTTACTCTCAAATGATGCAGGACAAAGACTGGCAAATAGTCTTTTACCATTTGTAAATACCTCAAATCTAAGTATATTGTGCTTGTCCTTGAGAAGTCAATATATATAACTGGGTTCTCTATAATAGAAATTACCCACCCCAACTTTCAATGTTCTTTTTACTCTTCTGTGATGGAGTGGCTGCAACAGTCAACAAATGATGGCAAATTGATGTCATTCACCCAGTAAGGCCTTTGGCATGGTTCCATAAGAAATTCTTATTTCCAGGTTGAAGATGCATGGATTTGAAAGGTGGACTATTCAGTGCATAAGGAATTGGCTGTGTGGACACTCTCAGAGTTGCAGTCAATGGTTTGATGCCCAAGTGGAGACACGAGACAAGTAGTGTCCCTCAGGGCTCTGACTTGGAACTGGGGCTCTTCAATCTCCTTTTCAATGACATAGGCAGTGAGATCTAGAGCACTCCCAGCAGGCTTGCAGGTGATGTGTAACTGAGTGCTGCACTTGACACAAGAGGACAGGTTGCCATCTAGAGAGACCTGGACAAACTTGAGAAATGGGCCAATGAGAACGTTATGAATTTCAGCAGGTCCAAGGGCAAAGTGCTGCACCTGGGTCATGGTGATCCTAGATATGAGCATAGATGGAGAGAAGAACTAATTGAGAGCAGCTCTGCCAAAAAGGACTTGGGGGTGCTGGTGGGTGAAAGACTGGAAATGAGCTGGCAATTGCAGTGCAGGAGGGCAACTACATCCTGGGCTGCACCCAAAGCAGTGTGGCCAGCAGGCCGAGGGAGGCGATTCTCCCTGTCTCTCTGTTCTCGTAAGAATCCACCTGGAATATTGCATCCATCTCTGGGGTGCCCAACACAAGAAAGGTGTGGACCTATTGGACTGAGTCCAGAGAAGTGCCATGAAGATGATCAGAGGGCTGGAGAACCTTTTCTGTGAAGACAATGAAAAAATTGAAGTTGTTCAGCCCAGAGAAGAAAAGACTCTGAGGAGACTGTGGAGCAGCCTTCCAGTACCTAAAGAGGGCTTCAAGAAACCTGGAGAGGACTTTTTAGAAAGGGCATCACAGAGCAAGTGATAATGGCTTTAAATGGCAAGATAAAAAGTTTAGAATGGATATTGGGGAAAATTCCTTACTGTTAGGGTAGTGAGGCCCTGAACAGGTTTCCAACTCCATGGATGCCCTATCCATGGAGTTCAAGACAAGGATGGATTACATCCTGAGAAACCTGGTCTACTGGGTTGCCACTCTGCCATGCCCTTTTAGTTCCCTCACAACCCAGACCATTCTATGTTTCTTTAGTTCTGTGATTCATTTTATAAACCTTGAAGATTGTGGTGAGGCAGGCTGTCCCTCTGCAGCCCAATGTGGTCCAGTATGGAGCAGGGATCTGCCTGCAACTACATGCCTGAGCAGGTGGATGCCCAAAGGAGGCTGGGACCACCAGGGGAAACCATGCTGGAGCAGGGTCCTGGCAGGACCTGTAGAACCATGCAGAGTGAAGCCCACACTCAATATTTGCTGGCAGGACTTGTGACCCATGGAATACCCACACCAGAGCAGTCAGTTCCTGAAGAACTGCACCCTGAGGAAGGCTGCAGCATTTTGTGAAGGACTGCAGCCTGTAGGAAGGGCTTACATTGGAGAAACATATGGAGGACTGGCTTTGCTGGAATGGGCCCCGTGCTGGAGCAGTGGAAGACTGAGGGGAGTCCTGCTTCTGAGGAGAAAGTAGCAGCAGAGACAGTGTCATGAACTATGGTAACCCCCATCTCCCACCCACCTGCATCATTGTGGGGAGGAGGTAGAATTCAGGAATAAATTTAAGTCTGAGAAGGAGGGAAGGGTGAGAGAAAGGTATTTTTGAGATTTGGTTTTACTTCTCATTACTCTGCTCTGATGTGATTGATAGCAAAATCAATTAATTTCCCCAGGTCAAGTCTCTGTGGCGAGTGATCTCTCTTTATCCTTATCTTGACACAAAAGCCTTTTGTTGTATTTTCTCTCCACTCTGTATCTGAGGAGGGCAGTGGCAGAGTGGCTTTGGTGGGCACCTGACATCAGCCAATGTCAACCCACTGCAAGCTTACTTTGACTTTCAGTGCCATGGAGACAGAAAGTATGTCAGGAACACATAGTGAAACAACTTGTCTTAAATCAGACTAATCCTTAATATGAAATCAAGCTTTATTTTTTTTTAATTTCTTCTAAGGAGGAGATACTTTGAAAGGTAATTTTGATTTTTTCCCCAGAATTTCTTTTCTGATTGTACCTTAGTCCATCAGGACAGAAATGAAGGAATTATTCACAAAGAAGAATACTTGACTTAGCAGTCCTGGAATTCAGGGGCCTAATGCAGTTTGCACCAGCTATGTCCTTATCCTGTATATATGAGGATATAAATGCAAAATCCTTTAGGTGATGTAGGATTTTGGCACATATTTTTCCTGAAAGAAACTTGCTATGCTGCTAAGTAAAATATTTTTCATCATTCCTTCTATTGATGTTGATCCAGTTCTGGACATTTAAAGTGTTTGGTCTGAGCACCAACCTTCAATTCCAACTTTGCAAAAAGGACCTTTCCAGATAGATAGTTAAGAAAATCAGGACTTTTTTCCTATGTTAACATCTTAAAGTTATTTTTTTCCAGACTAGTTCAAATTAAGATTTTTTCCTTTTGATCAGTTGTTCTATTTATCAATAAATGTTCAAATTAAAAGGAGGACGCTCTAATAAGCAGTAATCATGAAAATATACCCAAAGGAAGATAAAATGTATGCTGTTTTCAGGGAAAACAGACATTTTCATTTCTCCAAATAGGAGACATGAATACTGTATTACTAATAAATACATTTAGCATTGTAGACAAGGATCAGTCCTGTTTTATATCCCTTTGTAATCAAAGGAGATTGGAACTGCAGCAATTGACTGTATCTGTTGCCAAAATTTGTATCAATAGTTAAGATCTAATTTAAACAACCTCTACTGACTGCACTGCCATCTGTAGATATACATATTTGTGTGTGTAGAACCATTATAAGTAGTTTATATTTGGCTGAATCGTAGCTAGGTGCTGGCTGGATTAATTAGTTAATTTTATTAAATTTATTAAATGACTTGACAAAAAAATAGTTGAGTTTGATGTAAGCTTTCTGTTTCAAATCTGTAACCACTTTAAAAAGTATGAGCATTTTCTGACAGCACTTTTCATGAAAATAACCACTGTGAACCGCTGAAAGTTGTGCTGCCTCTGACTGACAGGACAGCGACTTGCCTAGACATTTATTACAACTTTAGAGAAAACTGCTCATAGACTACACTTTTGGGGAGAGAAATTCTAAATACAAAAGTAAATAGCATTTGAAGACTTTGAAAAACTATCTGGAGCACAACAATAATAAAAAATATTCCTTATTTCTTTAGCTGGAAAATAGACAACCAAAATCAGAAAAATTTAGCCAGGTAGGGAAATCTGAGGCATTTTTTGCCTCCTCCTGCTTGATACTAAAAGGAATTCCCTAATTATCAATGATTATATTGAAAATATTTATCTATCTTCTAATAATCTGAGTCTCTAGGCAGTATGTACATGCAAAGGATGGATAAAGAATTTCAAATACTCAATTTCTTCCTGCAAGTCCTATTAACAACCACAAGTGTGAGTCCAATACTCATTTCTTGAAGCAATGATGTTAATGAAGAAGAAGAGGTGAGACAAGCAGAGTAGAAAGGACAAAGATAAAAAGACAATCATAAAAAAATACCCCAACAAAACAACACCCAAAATTATTAACCCTGCCCTGCCAATCCCCCCCTGCCACACCAATATGAAAAAGACAGAAAAAAGAAACAACAAAAATAGCAGAATAAGAAAAAAAACCCCAAACCATAAACACAGAAAGGCATGTGTTGCCAGTGCTGAAAGAACCCCGTGAAGAACTGTAAATGACAAGGAAATGTGGTGTCTTTTGCAGTCTTCCTGGAGAGAACTGTACAGGAGGAGAGTACATTTTAAATAAAGTTTTTACCTGAAACTTTTGGCAGTCTTTTGGCAGGCCATGTGGAATCTGAACTGTGCAACTGGTCTTCACCAGAGATCTCCTATTTTCTGGTGGAGCCCCTTGATTTCACACACAGCTTCCCTATTCCTGATATTAAGAGAGCCTCTCTGATTACTAAGTATAATATGAAAGCTGTTTTCCCTCCTCTGATGGTCTTTCTAGAATTGCTGAAGGAAGTATTAGTATTTTAAACATCTCTTTTCATTTATATTTTCTTATTTTAGTGCTGCTCAAACATTCACTACAAGTCTTTTTCTACTTGCCTGGAGGCTAACTTTCAGGTAGACCGATAACCATAGTATAAAAAACCATAAGTTTCATAACATACTCCATTGCAAGCATCCAAAATCCACATGTAGATAAGTGTGTGACAGTTGACTACAAGTAATAGCCCTATGGTGCAGTGAAAATCACCAGAGCTGATGAGTTCCATATACTTAACCAAAGATGAATGTAGGGTATTTTCTTATTTTTTGAGTAATGGGAACTGGGCTTGCAATTTATAACAAGCTAATTTTTTGTACATACGGACTGTGAGGCTAGACTGAGAAAACTGGCCAAATGGATCTGAGTCTTTCTAATAAAAAAATGGCTTAAGGTTATTATTATCTCTCATAAGTACATGTAAGAAGGCAAAACAGCAGTATTCTCTGGCATTCAGTTCATGGTTTTGATTTAGAGCCTTTGTTCATGTTGTGCGCAAATCCTTTATCAGAAATATGCTCCCTCACTGCTTGAAGCACTGAAGATATCTGTCTTGATTTCAGTTTTAGAAAGCCTAAAGTCTTGATGGCAAGTACACAACCCTGTGTGGGAGAGAATTAAGGAAAAGTATAGTCCCTTCTTGTAATTTCTGAAGGTTTTGGCCAATTTCAACCAAATTTGTCGAATAACATCATACTTTATTAGGCACTTGAGAATACATAACATCTGCACAAAGACAGCAACTAGGCAGTGGGTATGGGTATGCCAGTACACTATTTATATTTTCTTGTGCAGAGGAGCAAAGGATATTAGTCTTGTACATGGTAGATCAGGTAATTCACAAATGAACTCAGAAAAAGCATTATCCCTAATGCTCCAGTGAATAAGCCAAGTAGTCGTTGCCACAGGTTAGGAATAAACTTCTATTTTATTCTGTTGCTATGCCAAGTCATCTGAGGTGCTCAAGGCATTTTATTCCTTAGAGCTGAAACCCACAAAGGTTAATATCAATATGATTTAGGCATCCAAATGGCTTTGGCAATGTGGACATAAATATGAGTTGCTTATTTTTGTCATCTCTTGGAACATCTGACATAGCCACTATTAGAGACATGATACTGAATGAAACGGGCCAGTGGTCTGGAGTACAAGGTTATTTCCATTGTGCCATGTTTTCTGACATTTTAGCATGTCTGAAAATCTGGCAAGATTACCAGTGGGAAGAAATTAAATAATAGAATGCCAGGAAATTTTAAACCCATCTATTTCTGCTGTAAAACTGCTAATAGCAGAGAGAACCTTTAATTCTAAGCGTTTACAACATTGGGAAATATTATTTTTAAATAATTAACTGTTTGAAATTAGTCACCCTATGAACAAATTTTAAACTTTTTGAGTACATGGATAAGCATTCTTGCCCCTGAATTGCACTTTTATCTCACATTACTCTTTTCAGTTATCTTTACATAATATTTTGTTTGTTATACACATGTTCTACCGAAGAAAGAAGAGATGATTGCATTGCTGTCTTACTAAATACAATAAATACCAACACACCTTTCATTCTCTTTTGGTCTAAAGTGGTGTTCATGCCCTCATATATTTGGTCCCACACGCATTGCATGATCAAAAGCACTGAGTACCTTTACAGTCCTTCCCCAGTCATGGCCTTTCATCTATTCCCACTGGAGCTGTTTATGTTCTTCAAGCTACCTTGTATATGTGGATCCAGATAGGAAAGAAAACCTAGCATGTGCAACGTAAGTGATTGGTTTCAAACTTGAATAAGGATCCACAAAATCTGGAACTGGAAAAATTTCAGAGGCTTTCAAGGCACTAAAAATTTGCATGCAATACTGTCACACTGGTTTTGATGACAAACATGCTCACAGAATTGGGATTTCTTCACAAATAATCTGTGAATCCAAAACAGCCACTATAATTAAAAATCTTAGAATTTATACAGAATTATTCCACTACACTCATAAACTTTATCTGTAGCTCCTATCTATTTTGAAAATTGTGCTTGAAAAGATTAAGTAAATGCCTATGATTCAACTGTTAGCTAAGCTGTCTAATATTTTGTGAGAAGAAATCCCAACTTAGGGATTTTTCATATTCAGATCACATATTTGGTTTGGATGTCCTTTTAGCTTCTGAAATCTTCTGTATGGGTCTTGTACATGGGGACTCTGATTGCACTTTGCTTTGTTTTTTTTAAGCCTCAGGTAAAACACATTTGTAATCAAAAGTGGCAGGAAATGAATAAAGAGAGGAAGGGATTTTGTAAACAATTTTTTTTCTCACCTCATATTGCACTCAAGAAAGGGAATGATGTTTGGAATACAGATATAAATACTTGGATTAAATCCTGGAAGAAGAAATCAAAGAGACCATTATACAAAAAAAGGAGGGCCCCTAAATCCAATTGATGTTATAAATTGGAAGGGCAGATGAAAAGTAGGGAAAAGGGTGTAATTGTGGAGCAATCACCAGTTTAATGAGTATTTTTTTTTTATCCCAAGAAAAAGGTTAGAAATCTAAGATTTTATTTAGTGTTTGGTCTTTAGCTTAAATGTTTTGAATTGTGTAGGATTTTATGTTCATAAGAAGAAAAATAAGCATAACTGCTCCTCTTTTTCTGAATTATCAGTGTTAATCCATTAATTCATTCTTGTATATCCTTCAAGACCCTGCTTTAAACAGTAAACTTAGAGGAATGCAGGATGGATTTACCATCAATAAAAAAAGGTAGAAGGTCTAACTGGCAATCACTGCATCAGAGGAATATATATGATCAAGAAAATTTTGTTATGGCTTGGTACTTGGACTTCAGATTCAAAATACAGTGGGCAACCAAAATGAGCCCAGTAGGTTATTTACTCACCTGAGCCAGACAGACATCCAGTGGTAGCAAAGACCAAACACATAATGCCCAAGAACCTTCAGCAGTTTTCTGAAGACTGCTGTATTATAGCTCAGAGGAGAGAGCAGAATAGGAATATCAGCTCAGAAATTGAGAAATCCCTGTGGGAAGACCTGGAGGATTTTAGCAGCATCAGGATTTTATTCTGTCTAGAGCAAAAATTATCTATAGAAGATTTATGTAGGCAGTCACTGGATAGCTTCAAATAATAGAGCTGTGTGTGCAACACAAATACTTTGTGATGCTTGTTAGAACAAATCTTTCTCATACAGTTGCATCTTATCTGTGCTGCTTACCACAATTTCCTAATCCCACCCAGATTTATAGGTGACTAATGGGCTATTTGTCTCACCATAGGAAATGGGTAGTCTGGTGTACAGAAAAAATAAACAAAAAATCCTTCACGAGGGAATATCAGCATGGAATTGTTATGAACTAAAATGTAATGGAAAAAGCCACAATATAGAGAAATTGGCAGATTCTGAGATTTTAAGCAATAATAGTAAATATATACCCCATAATCACTGCATGCAAATGTGAAATGCATCCAAAGATTTGTCTCACATGCTGCTTTTTGTGTGTGACTGCACAGCATAGCTGTTAGTCACCTGTGTTTGCATTCAGAGGATTATAATTTTTATATAATTAATACATTACTATGTATGCTGAAGATAGTAAATAGTGAAAAAAAAACAAACCACTCATGAAGAGAAGAAAATTAAGAAATAAGAAATACATTTCATCATGTTGTGACTTTTGATGTTTCACTTTTCAGATTCTTGATAGTCCTAATTCTAAGAGGACTGCTTAGTATTCAATTACTTAAAAAAACCTCAACACATATCTGCTGTTGAGATTAACAGCCTTATTTCCATCATGAGTGAATTATAGCTGAAAGTAATTGCCACTTGTACAGGTTTGCATACCATAATTCCCCATCTTCACGTTCTGAGAAGGGTAATAGTATCTTGGAGAACAGGAAAGTGCATACTGCTTCTGTGTCCTTACCAGCTCACCCAAACATCTTTCCTAACATAAAATACATTGATTACTTTCTAGAGAACTAAAGAAGAATTTTAATATAGCCTTATTACCCTAAGACTCAATAGAGATGCTTTGGATCCACAATTCTCCCTTAGTGCTGCCTCCAAAAGTTATTTAAATTCAATCAACCCTCATGGTTTACCGCAATGTAATAAAGTTATTGCCACATACTATTTGTTATTAATAATCTGTTATTACTACATTAATAACAGATCTGTGCATGCTCTGTCAATTGCAATCAGGGGTTAAAAAACACCAACTTAAACTTTCTCATTAACTGTTTATGACATAGAACAGCTAAGGAATAGTAACTCATTAAACCACATTAACTCAGCGATGTCTGAGTCCTGGGAAAAAAATCCATTTGAATTTCTGTAGCTCACTATGTAATAAATTTGAAGAAGTGCTCAGATGATTTTGAGGAGTAGCTGAAATGAGATGCAGTTGTCACTTTAATGTTTCTTGGCAATAAAATCGCATCAGAACACTGTATGATTCTATTTCTGTTTGTGAGAAGTCAAAATACTTGCAGAATAGCAAAAAAATGCTGAGTCAGGGCCAAAGCTGAAAATCACTGCTTTCTCGTGCTTAAGCATGAGTTCAGCCTTGGTAGGTGTGGGATTAAAATCAGTGTGATTAAATGGAAAATGTTGAGGTCAAAAGTATTGTGAAAGATTGGTAATTACCTAATTCAGAATTCTGATGTACTTGAAGAGAAGAGAATCTGACTTCAGGTTCTGTTAGTAGAAAACTTTGAGCCCATTTAGTTACTTTGGTTTCCAGATTTTAATGTGACCTGTTTGTAACCAAACTAGAACAGAGGAAAAATGACAACTTGGTACAGAGCAGAGTCAAATGAAGTTCAAATATTTACTGTTTGCAAACAAAACATTAATGCAAATTATATCAAGTCATTCCTAGGATAAAGACAAATTAAAAAAAGGTTCTAATTGTTCAATTAAATTAAATGTTATTATAAAAAGTCATAATAAACATAAGGCATTTCCAATAAAAAGCAGCTAAATTTAAGCCCTGCTTTATTCTGTTCAAATTACTGTTTGCACAGGCATATGGCACATCTGTGTTCCATTAACTTTATTTACCAGGAAGAGTAAATATTGCTTCTTTTTCCTTCCCCTTCTTTTTCTATTTGGAGGTCACCTTTTCCAAAGATGCTGGATGTCAAAGGGCAGCGAAGACTGCTCAGCACCTTGGCAGTACATTCACCTCCTATTCTATTTATTTTCTAGCTATCACTGCATTTGGCTAGGAGCCAATTTAGCTAGGCAAGGCAGTGCTCATGCCAGGGCTGATCTGTCAAAACAGGCGTGTAAGTGAGCTGATTGCACAGGCCTCCTTGTGCCAGCTTCGCTCCCCAAGCCAGTTCTTCACTGTCTCCTCTGGAGTGTTGAGCAAAACACTGTCTGCATGAGTAGGAATTCATTTAGGAAGACCTCATATGCCATGCACAAATCTGACATGTGGGCCTGAGGGGTCAGAGGACATGTTACAAGGATTTCTGCAAGGTGTGCAACTTGTCGTATGAAATAAAACTTCTTGTTTGCTAATGTCTAGCAAAGTACTCCCAGTAAACACAGGTGAAATAGCTTGGCCAGTATGAAACCTGTCTCTGCTGTTAACTTCTTGTTCCTTGTATTTAGATATCTGTTATTGAGAAAATAGAATTTTATCTGTTTGATAAAATAAAATATTCTGTTCTCTTGAAATATTCTTTTGTCAACTTGTTGGACTACATAAAGTCTCAAATTTAATTGTTTTGGGGGCTTTGTTTCACATCTTAAATAGCCTACTGGACTAATACTCTGAAGATTTTGGAAAGATGGGAGGAATATAACCTTGTTTAAAAAAAGAAACCTAACACTTATTTTCTTAATATATTCCAAGTCCAGAGTTGAAAAATATCCCAATTTTAATTGGTGATGGGGAAGAATGATGTGTGAACACTTTGAAAAACTGGATTTTCAACCATTGGGTAATACTCTTGCTACCTATGATGCCTCAGTGTTTTCCTACTTAATTTAGTCTTTCCCTCCTGGCTGTAAGTGAGTGATAAGTTGATGACTAAATAACATTAGACACTTTCTTACATGTAGTTGTCATGGGGTGCTAAAATTTTAGCACTCTGTCTCTCATGAGCAAAAGAGAATAGGATCTCTGGACTATTGCATGTAAAGAGCTGTTTCTTTAGAGCTGCCTTAACTTAAGCTCTCTCCAGACACCCCCAGCTCAGCTGCTTGCAGAGGTAACCCAGCTGAACCTCAGGGCTGACTGCCTGCCCCTGAGTCAAAGGCACATAGTTATTCCATCAGGGACCCAGCCTTGGCTCCTAAAGGGCACGGAAACAGCTTCCCAGTCATTTGTCTGCCATGGCTGAACCCATTTTGTCTCTGGCAGAGTGCAATCCTATTTTGCGTGATTTTGGGCCTGTGTCTTACCATTCAGTACCGACTAAAGGTATTGTGCCTATTCCTCCAAAACTGAAGATTTAGCCCTCTTTGGTTTTTTTATTTTTCCTTCTGTGAGTGTTTTTTTCTTTGTGTGTGTGTTTTTTTTTTTTTTTTTGTAGTTTTGGTTTGTTTGTTTTTGTTTGTTTTTTTTTTTTTTAGAACACTCTCACCAGCTTGTCAGTAAAATACAGCTAAAATCTCCTTCAGTGTACTTATTTTCCCCTTCAGTGTACTTATTACAAATCAAGTGATTGTGGTGTTTATTTCAAGGAGCAGTTGGAGCATTCACAAGTGAGGGTGAGAGCCAAGGCAGGGGGACAGTCCCAACCATGAGGAGCAGAGTAGGCCTGGTGGCCATACTCTGTGTCAGCCAAAGGTTCACTGATTACCAAACAGGTCAGTAGTGCTGAGTCAGAGCCAGATCAAGACAAGTTTGGACACAGCACACTTACAGTGCAGTTAAACAAGGGCCAAGGAGGGAATCTGAGCTCAAATGCAGCTATGGGCCCAAAGGGAAGAGGGTGTGTGGAGAAGGGCCAGAAAAGAGATTGAGGAGGATGGCACTGGTGCAGTCAGGGGCCTAATCTTCCCCTTCTGTAGAGCTCTGTGCAATAAGTACAGTCAACAGCAAACTTTGTTCCCTCAAATCCAGTTTGCTTTTAGCAAATCTCATTCACAAAGAAATCTGTGGGGACATTCTAGTTCTTCACAGTATCTGTTGTAATATCTAACCATACCTGATCTCATTTATGGATTTAGTTTTCAACAGTGCATTGCCGAGGAGTTTAAAACACATCGATCTTTTAGTTTTAGTATTTCAATTACATAAATGCAGTGTCTGGAAAGCTGATAAGAACATATATAGATGTATTTGAGTTCCTGCCAATTCATGTGTGCAATTTTGGCATTTTGCAATGGATTGTGCTGAGCACTTCAACTTGCCTACACAATTTGAGAACTGTTTTAGAGCAGCATATTAAATGAGGCATGTGAAATATACTACGTGAGTAATCAATGGGGCTGAATCTTCATATTGCAAACTTGTATTCTGCAGAACTGTTCATCTATCAGATGAAGGCCTAGACTACTATGTGTAAACCAGATTTTAAGGGAATAAAACTAAAACTTAAATTTTTCCCCCTTTTTCTTGCACTGCTTATTTAATTCCATCGTCTCAGTCTATTTTCCTATCACTGTATATTGTCTGTCTTAATCTCACTTAACAGTTTGATCATGATTGTTTCCTTCAAAGCCCATCATGTTGTCACCAGCATATAAGATGAACTTTTTTTCCCAGTGCCTGTTTCTTTGTACTTTCCATCCTTAATGTCAAGATTGCCATCTCATTTCCTTTCAATACTAAGAAAGGTTTATTATATATATCAGTACCTATGAGATTGACAGCACTTCTATATAAATACTTATGCAGAGTTTCAGTCAAGTGGTTGTTGACTCCTGGTAGACTGTTATGATAATGGCTCCATTAAAAAAGGAAAGGTTCAGTACATACAGAGGTTACCTTGCTTTAAAAACAACTAAGAAACACAGTTGCTCAAGGCAGTAGGAGAAGCAAGTACCATGCTGGTTTTGAAATTCTGTTCATCTTTGCATTTGTAGACATGGAAACATCATTTTGAGCTATCTGTCCATAAAGGTCAAAAAGAAATTTGAATCTAATTTTTCAAACTAAAGGATAAGTGCCTCTGTTATGACCCGTTGCTTGCCATAGTAGCATAGTGACAATGGAAAAGAAAGGTAGTAGCAAAAAGTCTGGCTAAATTGTCTGTCTTACATTGGGTCAGATTAACAGAACTGGTAGAAACTGAAAATGGTCCATAAGGTAGAATTTTTACATTAAATAAAATTTTCTGCATCTGAGTTAGCAACCACACTGTCAAGTGCATGTTTAGGCAAAAGGATGCCATCCCATATCCTGTAAGTAGCTTAAGGTAGTTAGACTGTACACACTCAAAGTAAGGGAAAATTAATCCTACTGAAAAGATTATTATGCCCATCTGGATGTGATCAGAGAGCAGGCCAAACCACACAGCTTTTCCTTCCTCTTTACTAATGGAAAGTGTCTTGTCTGGGATTTACAGGCACTACTTGTTCCAAGAAACTGAAGGCTTTAAACTGGAACACCTCACTGACAACTCACTGAAGCGAACTGAAATTCCTGTTTTAAGGTAAATTTAGTTTATTTTGCAGTAACTACTCAAACTTCCTGCACAGGCTCAAGAATTTTTTTTTTTTATTTCAGAAGGAATTTCACCTGAATACATGGTGGTGAAAGGTGTTGACTAAAAATTATATATATAGAGAAAAAAAAGTTTAGTTACAAGTGTAATATTTATATAACCAATTAAAAAAGATCACAAGAAACAGGTTAATTTCAAAATCCATAGAATGACTGGTATCTCAATCCTCCTTTGCTATAGTGATGTACATAACAGAATTTCATAGTGTTTACTCAAGACTTAAAACTATGACTCTATCTGATTTATCAAATTTATGTACATATTCAATAGTTAAAATGTATCTAAGGCTTAAATTTGGCTTTTATTGTACATCAAAAGTTCTTTGCTAAAAATAAGAGAGAACATAGTTTGAAAATTCTTGTGCCTAAACTTTGGAAGAAAAGATGATCTGCCTTTTATCCAGCCTTCACAAGCATGTTTCTCATAGTTATTACAGTCAAGATTATAAATGCAATTCTTGATTTCAAGCCAATTTGCCAGCAGGAAGTCTCCTCAGGAACAACATGTGGCAACACCTGCTGGGCCAATTGGCCCAGTAAGGTAATAAGCCAGTCAAAAACTAAAATAAAAAAAGAAATCAACTCAAACTATTCACTGCTTTATTCACCTCTTACTTTGAGGATCTCTAATAATGACTTTTTGAGTAGAAGGGGTGCACTATGCTAAAAATTTTGAAACTATTTGAAGTAAGTGTTGCCAAGTTGGGTTGTGTATTGAAATTGCCTAATATATTTGTCCCTACATTTGCCCTGTGACTACAAAACAGAAAGGGAAAAGAATCTCTATTTTACTGGTTTTGTGTATATAATATCTATTCCAAAAGAAGACAAGGTGGCTCATGAAAAAGTGAGTAACCCAGTGCACACACCCCCTGGGAGTACTGGCAAGCTCTGGACAAGACCAGCAGTACACGGGTGGCATCGTACAGCTGCCCTCAGTGTGAAAGCTCATGTGGGAGGGGTGATGTAGACCTTATTTACCCTTTAAAGAAATGGGTTACTTTGGGAGAACCCTTTTCTTTCCATAAAATTTGCTTCATTAGAGCAGATTTTCATGATATGCTGGCATAGAAGGAAGGTCTGACATCTTCATGAGAGGTTTGACATCATCCTGCTTGAGGCAGGAGAAAGGGAAAATGGTTTCCTTGAAGGTGCCTGCTCAGAGTTTTGCAAGATTTTTTATTAATCCTGGGAGAAGTTCTCTAACTTGTTTGCCTCAGACTCCCAGAGCAAGAAGCAGTGTAGTTAATGCTCTGCTCAGCCTAATCAAGTCTGCCTCAAATATTCGTTTTGACCATGTCAAGAAACTGTTAACCCCTTAGAGACTGAGCCTATATGTGAGAAAACTAATTTTCTCAAATATTAGTTCATCTCTTTGACTGAAATGAATGAAAATCATTCCTCTCGCAACACAAAAAAAGAAGAAAGACAAAAGTGCTACTTTTACCACTGTAAAATGAAAAAGAAAAGACATTTTAATGTAGTAATTTAGTTGGCTTGCATTCCACTTTCTTTTGCTATAGTAGTAATTTGATGGAGAAATAAAATGAAACTAAATCTGAAATTGCATTAAGATCCTCTACTTGTAGTATAAATGCACAAAAAGTTTGAATATATAAGAAAGATTGTAGCAGCCGTGTCTTTTATCACCACAACAGCAAACTATACCCCACTTTGGAAGCTCAGATAATGTAGGAAGTGGAAATAGAAAATGGTTTAAAAATAAAAATTTAAACCCCTGAATATCTAAACCCTGCATCACTTGCACTGTTTACACATTAGCTCAAAATTCTTTATCATTTTTTTGAGTTCAGAGTTGTGCTTCTGACATTTAACTATGTGTTACAAATCCATAAACCAATACCCTCATTCTAACTATCTGAGAAAGGTTTCAGAGCTAATTGAAGTGTCTCTGTCATTTCTCTGTGTATTTTTCAGTATCAAGGGCTATAACATGTCAAAGGAAATGCTTTTGTTGAACAGAGCAATTTTTTAAAGTGCTTTTAATTAACACTCATTTCCAGGTTGAGTTTGAGTGCTTAAAGACACTTTTGTTAAGCATTTCTGAGTATTCTTCAATAACAGTCAAGTGAGAAGTGACTTAGCAAATGTAAAAGGAGCTTTGGTGAAGGCAAGCAGAAATATGTTTTCATTGCTTATAGAATTCCTTGTTTTGTCTGATATTTGGCCTATGCATCCTTTTCCTACTTCATGGTTGTCATAGAGAGCAGTTCTATGGTTTGCACAAGCAAAAAACATACCCTGGGACTTGGAAACTTGCCTGATGTGGAGACTAATTAGTATTAATTGTTGAGAAAAAACCAAGCAAACAAGCACATATAATGCAGCCAGATGCATTACTACTTATGCATGTGTTATGCATTTTATAATTTTTGATTAAAATTGTGTGAAGAGCTCTAAAAATGCATAACACCAATTTGCTCTGTGAGCATAGTGTTTGTAAATCAGCTAAACCTAGTGGCAGAGTTTCTAATGCAACTAGTCTTTGGGTATATACATGCCTTTACACAAAATCATTTCCTCTTCTTCCCTGCTCTTCAAAGCTACCCACTGCAGAGTTTTACTATGACTACAATCAAGATTTCAAATATGCTCTTGCATAAACAGAGACTTAGAAGAGGCTATATAGAGCCTTCACAAGCAGTACTTGAAACATAATCGTAGTGTGAAATTGCACAGCTTTACATTAAGAAAATGCAACCCAGGGCTAATTGGTTTGAATCCCTCTTTATTCACAATACATTACACAGGAAAACTCAATATTTAGTATGGTTTAGTTTTTCAAGATTAACTTTATAAAACCCCACTGCATCAGCAATAGAAACAATTCCACCCACCTGAGGATCACTCTTGAAACTGAAGAGCAGCCAACCATCACGAAGTTTCTCAGTTGCTTCCTTACTCTTAAGATCTTGTACAACTGCTTTTGAATTTAAACCATTCTTTTTTGCTATTTTCTGTTTTATTGAATTTCACACAAGAGAGAAGTGATTCACAGAAGTTATCCTGAGTGTGGCTTTAGGCACGTCTGTAATGTACAATCAAAGGAGAACAATACACAACAGAAAAAGAAATCCTGTTATGGACCAAATTGTTTTTTCCAGGTCATATTGAACACATCCTTATAAGGAAAACATCTAAAAACCAATAGAACAACTCCCATGAAGAGCTGTTACTTTGTGAGAGAAAGGACACCATAGTTCAACTACTAGATTTATTAAGCATTGTCTTGTAGCTTGGGAAGGGACGTGGGGTTCCTTTGTTTCTTTGTTTGGTTGTTTTCCTTCCTTTTTTTCTTACCAAACCTAGATTTACTGTCTAGTCTCATCTTACCATTCTAGACACCAAGAGAACATCTTATCTACATCCTAAACTGCTTTCTAAAGTACTTCTGGTCTCCTCAGAAAACTTTAGTTTCTGGAACACTATGATTTCTGCTTTCTGAACTTCACATATCATTTGTCACTTGGATCACCTTCATCACATTTGTTTTCACTATGTTTTCTCTCACTGAGAAGAGCACACAATGACCTTGTAGAGGTCTTATACAAAGTCATGTGTTATTTAACTCCAATTTCTGAAAATATTTTTGTTGAGGTCATATGAAAAGAATAACTCAGCTGATCCTGCAACTCATCTATTGAAAAATGTATTGAATATCTAAACTTAGCAACACAAATACAAAACTGAATGCCAATTCTTACATAACAGCCATGCAATACCATATATTACAGTGCTGTCTGACAAAATCCTATGGAACTACATATCCTTGTGCAGTACTTTGAAAGACCACTCATAGTGACAGAGAAAGGTATAACTGAGCATGCCTGTGCTTGAACACTAGCTGCAAATTTTGGCTGGAGTTTTAGAACTTTGAATTTTGACCCTTTGATTCTTGAAATGATGGAAAAAACCATTCTGCTTATTTGTCATTTGATTTCTGGCAGGTAATGAGAATAAAGAAAACCAGCTGTTTGCTCACACAAAAGCATCAAGAAATCTGTGTTTGGACTTTTTGCACTGCAGTTTTCTCCTTTCTTTTCCTGGAGGTGATTCCTGTATTATTCAGAATGGGAAGGTTGGAGAGACCTTACTTTCTGTCATCCACATTTGTTTCAATTCTCCAATTCCATTCCCACTTATTCTTCTGCTGCATAAAACTGATGCATAGCATCGTGGCTTACAACATAAACACCATCTCCTCTTGAAAAAAATTGGTGAAACCTGCATTTTCTTCTGTAGGTCTTCTCTTTTCTCTTACTACATACATTTTGGATGCCATCATTCTATTTTAAAACATAATATTGAATCAAAGCCCAGAGATTTTAAAACCTTAAACTGCTGTGCACCATCTACAGATAGACCCTTTGAAATTGTGGGATTCAGATGTAAACGAAACTGCAAGATGAAACTGTAAACAATATGAGGAATATTTTCCAAGACAAAGAAATCCTAATATTAAACTTAGAGCTGATCAAATATCATATGTCAGTATAAAACACTAAATCAAGCTAGCACCTTACAGACATCTGCCAGTTTACTTTTGAAAATATCTAATCATATCAAGTGTGAACACAATTGGTGGGATAATTACCTGCTACTGAACTTCAGTGCACAGAAAAAATAAATTCATTCTCATCCAACAGTCATCAGCTACTTTGCTCTGCTTTAGCCTCTCATAGCATGTGATAATTCAGTTTCCCAGAAACTGCATCCAAACCTTTTACAAAACTATGCAATTCCACAAGGGACTGAAGTGTCACTTTCACAGATTTAATTTATTCCTTAGGGTGGCACCAAAGGAATCATCTAGTTATGTCTTTCATATAAGAAACTTGCAAAAACCTTCTGTTTCATAGCTGACATAACAGTGGGGATTTAGTGTAACCACTCCCCTTTATCAGAGGCAAGTACCCCTGATCCCCCTGGATGTAAGCACTTTAAACCTAGTGAAAGGAGGACACATAGTTACACGTTCCCTACAGCTGCTTCCAGGACCACACAGAAACCATCTCAAATATTTCAAGACCTAAATCCAATCTGAGAAGATCACTTGGCAACATATGAAGTGTGCTGGCACTTCTTGAGTGCAGAAACTTGTCTGTAACAGTACAAATGTGCAGTTTCAATGTTATCTATACATGCTATTTTTGTTCACTGCCAAAACAATCATTCTGATCAAAGACTGCTAGTCCTGTAAATTTTTGACATCCAATGTCGCTATTTTCACATTTAATCACCGTCGAGTCACTATCTGAAAGACTATTGTGGTAGATCAGGTAAAACCAGCAAATCACATTTTGGAATCATTCCAGCTAAAGATACAAAACCAAGAGTGAGGCTGTTACTCACATTTTCATGTATGTACCTCCCATAGCATTTTTACTGCAGGCTGCTAGCTATCATCATGCTGCTGAAGCAGAAGGAAGGAGTAATTATTACACCAGCAGCTTGCAGAGAAGCAGGGCTATTTCCTACACATGTCTAGTGTCACACCCTGGTATTTTCCAAATTCAGAGTCTTTGTTCTAAGAAGACACACTGGGAGCAGCTTTCTAAGGGAGTATTTGGCAACTTTGCACTGGAAGCCATAATTCTTCCCTACCTTCTACACCACAAACCCCTTGTTTTAGAAGCTTGAAAACCAAAACTTTCACCCATCTTGCCACCAAGATTTCAAAAACACTTGACACTGCATTTCTCAACTGGGTGTCCAACTTGAAATACATATGTAAGATGCCTAGTGTGTACAGACAAATAATCTACAGAAAGATGTATTTCTCAATAAAACAAGCTCTTTAACATCATACTTTGTGTTGCTTTCTAAAGTCTTCAGTCTGGAGAAAATTGTTAACACAATGTTGTGTCCAACAAATTCAATATTTTTGCCAGTGCCTATGATTTCAGACAAAGCAGGCTTCTAAGATAAAGAATACATCTGTTTAGCTAAAAATGAACAATTACCTGTCCACTCACATGCATTGCAGTGAAGCCTCCTCTTAAAGCAAGTGCAGGCCTCTCTTTAAACAAACCACATTATTAGAGGGAATAAAAATGTTTCCTTTACTGACTTTATTGCAAACCCATCAAATAGACAAGAGACCAGTCCAAGACTGGCTTGTAGGTCCTGCACGTAGCTTGCACAACTGCTTATCTGGAGACCATCAATTCCCTTGATGGCACACCTTTCTTTTGCACTGCAGGCATCTTGTACTCTTGCAGAGGTATAATTTCTTGACAGCCCTAAATATAGCCCAAGATTCTAATTTAGTCCACAACAGGACAACTGAAAACAACAAAAATTGTCTCTCTGGGGTCATTATTGATTAAAAGAGAGAAAAGGAGGAGGAATTTTAGTAACACCTGTGACATACTAACTTCAGTCAGCTAGAATCCCAAAACTGCCCTAAAACCTAAGACAGAGAGCAACTGTTGCCAGGCTGCTATTCTATTTCATAACTAGAAGCTCAGTCTACCATTTCAGCTACTTGAAAACATCTCTCCCTTTTCCGTTGGTAAACCAACATTATTAATCCAGTTTCTCCTCCCAAGAGGAGACTTGCTCAGTTACAAATCCCTACAGACCTGGGAGGCTTGTACATGGGTGAGCTATACTGAACTGGCCCCAGGAATATGATATTGGGCTAAATATTTCAGAGACTTTCTAGCTTTTTACCTCCAACCTGACACATAACTGGGCTTTGACACTTTGACTTTGTTTCTTCTGCCTTCACTCTCTCCCCTGTGTCTCTGTCCCATCCACCCCACCACCCTCAATAAGCATTCTGTCCAGACTTAAAAGCTGATACAAAATAGAGGTTAGAAAACCAGAAACAATCACAAATTTTATATGTTAGAAATCACTATCTCTCTTTTAATACAGTTAAAAGAATAGACAGTTACAAACACATGAATTGAGAAAGAAAGGTGTCCTTTAGAAAATTCCTCAGCAAAAGTACAACAAGGTAATTTTTTCCCCACCTTTGGCTTATGAGTTTACTACATTTGATGTAGCAAACATAGTTTTGAAGTAAAGAATATAAATCTCAATGTTCTTCTATTCAATCATGAAAGCACAGATTTTACATTTGCAAAGACACATCAAGGCTTCAGATAAAGCCACCAAAATTCAAATTTTCCCTGTTCTTTCTTTTTTGGCAAATTTTGGGAAACATCCTTTACCTCGGTTTTAAAAGAGTGACAAACAAGTAAAAGGTAAGCACTATGTTTTTTATTTGCTACATTCTTCACAGCATTTTGCTGAAGAAGAAATATTTGTGATTCCCTTCAAAATTTCTTAGCAGGAGAGTAGATAGAGCAACATGCCTATGCTTATTTTCCTCTTTTGGCCGATAGGAAAAAAAAGGAAGAAAAATTCAAACCTAGAGTTTTCTTCATCTCTCACAGTTGATGGAATAATTCAAGTTTGAAATTCAAGTTCTGAATCTAAACCCTCACTTCTGTATTTATGTTTTTGTGCTAATAAAGCAAAATGTATGTTATTTACAGGCATTGCTTTTGTTGGGGGGAGGAAATTCATTAAAGCACTTAGCACTGCAATGTATTAGCTGTCAGTCTTGTGTTTTTCTTGCTGTACTCATCTGGTCAATCTTTTTGCCAATTAGCTCAGGACTGTGGACAGGCCATGCTGGATGGATGCTGCTCATTTTCTCTGGGCTGTTGCCTATGGAGGAACCTCTCAATTCCCACTCACCCTTTTGTCCCTAAGATAATAGTAGAGTTGTTCTTCCTTTCAGGTAACAGCTTATTTTTTCCGAATACCAGATGGAGAACACAGGTAGAAAGAGGGCCAGGAACTTCCTCAAAACACAGAAGAAATGCACAGAGGAGCAGACACTAAAGCCAGATCTCTGGAGTTCAGCATTAATGGATGGTATATCCTTCCTCAATGTGTGCATGCAGGCATTCTGGTTGACAGAGTGGCTCATTCCTCACCCTCTTTCTGTACTGCCAGAAACATCCAGTAAAAACAACAATCAATGATAAAACATGGACTCAAAATCTCAAGCAACTATCAGATGGATGACAGTGTTCTATGCCTGGCAACCCTTGAATAAAGTTTCATGACAGTGGCATATCACCATCTGAAGGTGGTGCTCCTGGCCACGTTGCAGTAAGGAACCACCTGCCTCAACCAGGGGATGTGACTTCACCTCCTCAACCAGGGGAGCTTCCAGAATCGAGACAGCAGCCTGCTCAGACTGCCACACCTGCTGCAGGAGAATCATTACCGGAGACAAATCATAAAGCCTCAGAGCAAACCATTAGAGAGAGCTTCAAGACAAGATTACAAGGGATTCCAAGCTTTTTAATCACCTTATATTGGAGATACCTAGAAATTTTATTTTAGAAATAAATGCAAACCAACAAAATTTGAAATGTGACAAACAGTGTGTACTTGGGATCTTACAGTTTGCCTTCTTTTTGACTTTTCCATTTTAAGCTCACAACCACTTTTTCTTGAATGACTTCTAAGAGTAATAAGAGCACTCAGATGTGGAAAAAATCTGGAAAAAGGTATCAATCTTCCATTAAATAAATGATTCTGTCTTTTCAAGGATCAATGCATTTTACTAAATATATACACATGCGTGTATGAATACATCATCAAATGAATTAGCCTGATTGTTGTTGAACGGAAGAGAAAAATTTCACAATAATTATTCTGACCTTGGAACATTTTTAAAGCACATCCATCCCCAAAGCCCTGGACACAAACTTTTAAAACTCTTTCTTTTTCAACAGAAAAAAAAAAAAAAAAAAAAAAAAAAGACACTTTGAAACACAATATAATTTAAATCTGAAGAGCTGGACCAAAGAACACAGCATAACATAATGTATGCTTGTAATATCCACAATCAAAGATGATGAAATTAGTTTTCCTTTATTCACATATAACGTGTTCTACTAGTAATTCACATGATGCTTTGACTACAGTTTAGTCACTCTTGTTATACAAAACATGGGTTGTCCAGTCAAAACTTCATTATTCAGGCAAAATTAAACTCCACATTAAGACTATGGGAGAAGAAAATGTACTTAAACATTCCAATGAAGTATATAAAAAGCTGGATTATCATTATCTAGGAAGCTGCCTAGTTTTACAGAGGCTATATCCATGATATACTGCAATGAGCTTGCTGCTGTTCCTCTGAAAGGACAAGATCAGGCAACAACCAAGCAGATATGATCCTTTTGAAGCAATAAACTGATCTCCTCAAGACTGATTACTTAAATCACACTAAACATTCTGTGTATTATTATGGAATTCTATGTTTTATGGAAATTTAAAAGCCACCTCTCAGACAGGCAAGTAAACGCATTAACTGAAAATATAATAGGCTAGACATTCAAGATCTCCTGTATTTGTTCTCTGAAGTAGAGGAATAAATTTCTGGTGTAATTTTTCACAGATCTTTTCAGAATCCTGTAAATTTATTTCAAAAGTCTTTCCTCATTTTGATGATGTTTCAGCATCTCCAAGCAATTAAATTAAACTCTTCATAATGCAAAGACAGCTCAAGCTTCACTGGCATTTTAATCCATCTCTCAAGTTGCTGCTAATCACATGAAGCTTTGCAAGACAAGACAAAGAGCTCCCAACACATTTCTTCCTTTTATTGAAGGTTGGTAGTTAGACATGCTAGCAGAGATTGGAGCTAAAACTATCTATATTGCTTCCAGATATAGATAATCAGAAGTAATATATCTTCCCCATCCATTTGTTCATGGGAAACACCAAACATCCAAGTGTTCAGACTAAGTGCTGCCAATATTCCTACAGAAGCTCTTACACCCTGCAGTCTTAACATATTGATAAAATGGTAGAAACATTGAACACAAATTTCCTGACTCTTAGAATCTAGGCATGGAAAGAGCCTCTGGTGATTGCTGATAGAGGACCCATGAGAGGTGGCTTAGAAAAAGCTGCAACACTATTGAGTCATAAAGATTTTCATCATCCCAACAATAACACCAAAACCAGGGGCAATCTCAACCCAACTTATTGAGCACATCCTTGTTAGAGAGGAGAGAGAGAGAGAGAGAGAAACCAATGCTGTAATTCCCTACAAGACAAGCCAGCAAAGTACAACAGATTAGATAACCTCAAATGCTCTTCTGTTGTACCCAGGATCACTTTGGAATGCTTCAAAATTAGTCCTAACATGAAGGACTGTTGATTGCCTGCTATGTGCTATGCTTTTTGACAGATCTACCAGAAAGAAAGAAAATTATGCAAAGATTATTATGAAGCACTTAATACAGCCTAAATACTGTCTATCTGAACACCTTGTTTAACTTTTATTACTTACTAAGAATAAATTAATAATGATTTTATAAGGAAATGTAGAATATGCAATCTTTCAGAATAAGTTACATAAACTTGTCTCAAAAATGACCTGGCGACAATAGATGAACTAAAATTTGTCATTCTGGCTTTCTAGTCCTGTGTTTTTAATATTCTATCAACACTCCTCTGAACACTACCACAAGCACCAGGACAGATACATGAGATTGTTTGTGCTCTTTTGGGGTGTGTCAAGTAGAATCATAGAATCATTAAGTTGGAAGAGACCTTCAAGATCACCCAGTCCAACTATCCACCCAGCACTGCCACTGTAAACATTAAATCACAGCACCCATGTCCAGATGTCTCTTGAACACCTCCAGGGATGGTGACTCCACCACCTCTCTGGGCAACTTATTGCAGTGCCTGAGCACCCTAACAGTGAAAAATGTTGCTCTTATATGTAATCTGAATGTCCTGTCTCATCTTAACTCTTAACATCTTCTCTCACTGCAGGCACGGCAGAAGAAACTGCCTCCACCTCATTGCAATTTTTTTTTCAATAGAGTGATGAGGTCCACCCTGAGCCTCCTCTTCTCCAGACTAAATAAATCCAGTTTCCTTAGCCACTCTTCCTAAGACACATTTTGTAGACCTTTTATGAGGGTCCTTCTCTGGACAAATGTTTTATCTTGTTTCCATGAATATTTACTTCCACATTTGATTCTACTCCTCCTAGGCAAAATCTAGTATACAAGAGAGAGGTAAAGAGTAGGAAAAGAGAATATTGCACAGATCCTGCACTCAAATAGCACAAAATCACATGAACTTTCTGAATTATATTGCCATAGCCACTCTGTCAGGAAAAGAAATATATATATATTAGGGTATCTTAAATACAGTTTTCTGGACCACAGCTGAAAAACCACTGGATTCCAGGCCAAGATCCCTTTCAGTTCTGGGATAATTCTGTGATCTGGTTTCTGGGGTATCCCTTACTCTGGATGATTTCATACCAGTCATTTACCATAAAATGCTTTTCATTGTAAAAAAAAAATAAAAATATGACACTTCAGCATGAAGTGTTCCACTTGTAGTTACAACACAAAAAATATCATGCCAAGTAAAGTCATTACTACTTCCAGCATAGTTTTCTGTTGCCAACAGAGCCATAGAAGATGCTGCCCACAGCTTTCACTTCCCTTACATTCTCTTAGTGTCCGTAATTTGTTTATGAGGAATGCTGCAGCATACACCCAAAACTAGTAGCCATTTATTTCTCCTATTCACCAGTTTTTCTAATCCCTTTCTGAATTTGCAGGTTCTGTTTCCCAAATTTTCTGTGGATGAAATTTCAAGAAAGAAATAAGTGCTTACATCTGTTTTAAATCTACTTCCTCCTTGTTTCATTAAGTGTTTCCAGTTTTTGCATTATTGGATTTGTAATTCAGGTTATTCTTTGCCTTTGCAATTTTGCAAACTTTGAAACCTTGAGTACTGAAATGAGAAAGAGCTGAATGCAATCAGAAACTTAAAATCACTATCTAAAATCTATATTCAAATTTTTGAACTACTATAAATAATCAAAGTGATTCAAAGCCCACACAACAAGTGCAACAATACTGAATTTTCCAGTGCTGAATTAATATTATTGGGTGTTGTATTTGAAAAGAAACATTGATAGGATGCATCTGTTTTCTTGTATTGGATGGAGCTTGATAGACTTTTTACAATTGCTGAATCACATATTGAACCTCCTTATACTTCTGGTCTCCACAACTCTTGACAATGAAGTGATTCAAAACTTAATTTTATTCTGTGTGGAAATGTACTTCCTTTGGCCTGATAACTTTATTGGATGTTCTTATTTCCTGGGCACTGATAGAGAGTGAATAATTGCTCCTTAATCCATTTTTCCATAGCCTACACAAAGCTGAGCAACACTACCACATCTATCTCCTGATGCTTGTTTTGCAGGCTGAATAGTCCTAGTTTATTAAGGATTTCCTACTATGAAAACTGTTCCATTTCTTTGATCATGCTTGTCATCTTTCTTTTTACTTTCACAGGCTGTATCTTTCTGAGATAGGATGATTAGAACAGCATGAAGCACTCAAGATATGTATGTACCATGGGTTTACACAACAATGTAATCAGATATTGTGGGTGTCTAAATTCTTTTGCTAATAATACTTAACATTCTTCCTCTCTTTTTCAGTGCTATTGACATGAATCTGATATTTTTATAGAGCAGCTTATAATAGTGTAAGATGTTTTTGCTGTGTAGAACCAGATGATTTACCTGACAGGGTAGAGGTAGCAGTTATCTTTTTGCCTATCTGCTTTGTTTTCAATCTACTGAAAATATTCTGTTCCTGCCTTACTGAATAACCATTACTACAAAACAAATTTGTGCAATGATTTTCAGCCAATGTTCATTTTTTAAAATTTTGTTTTGACTCACTAGCAAAATTTTCCATTTCACCACTTACTCCCTTTCCAGTACAAATATTTGCAGGGCAGCACTTCAAAAAGAGACAATAATGTATCTTCATTGGTAGCCCATGTTGAAAACTTCTTGCCTCAACTCATTATTTTAAGAGAATCTTTATTTAAACATCTTCTGCATAGCAATGGGAAAAATAATGAAAAGACATGAATAAATATTTTAAATATTAGAATGACATAATAAAATTAAATTAAAGCTTAGTAATAAAGGACTTAACACACAAGAAAAAAGGTGACCTAAAATACCTACATATAATGAGATGATAAGAAGTCATTATACTTGCTCTCAAAAATTACCTTAAAACAAAGGAATCATGAGCCACTTACATACTCTATGATTTTGATTACAAAAATTAAATTTTGAATTTCACTGACAGATGCATGAAGTTTCTGTGGAGCAGAAAAGTTGCAGTATATGTTTTAAAAGGTCTTTGAGAGATCACTCATCCAATTCCCTACCCAAAGCATCATCAGTTAGGTATAACCTGGTTTTCCCACTTTGTCCATGCCTCAAAAACAGAAAAAAAAAAATGCCTACATTGTTTGGAAATCAGCTTCAATACTAAATATTAGGGTTTTTTTCATTAATATCCTCTCTTAATTACTCTTCATTTAACTTACATCTGCTGTCTCTTATTCTCCTTTCATGCACCAAAGTGAAAGGCTTTATATTCCCAATGACATCCCCACAGGTACTGTGAGGCTGCTCTGTGATCCTCCCAAAGTTGCCTCTTCTCCACACTGAACAAACCTGACTCCTTCAGCCCCTGCTGGTCAAATCTACCAAGCTGACATTTCCCCTTATCTTACTGATCTTTTAATACTTCAAAGATTTTAGTTTGGTAGTGTAATAATGACTACCATGGATCTAAGGTTTTTATATAAGGTTTTTTTATATAAGGATCCTATGTGACTCAGAAATATTAGTAGAGCATTTCAGATCTACTGTGATCATTAGTAACAATTTCTAACAAAGGGAATCTAATTTCTAGGAAAACCTTCCTAAAAGATAATATGAGAACTGTCAAAATTCTTAAATTAATTTTTTGCTGCATTTGTTATTGTAATAAATGCAATTAATTTCCACTGAATTTACTAACATGAATAGCCCTTAAAGTTGTTCATAAATTTCCATATAACATAAGCAGCATTTATTATGTGAGCATGCACACTCACATATTGTCTATAAGTATTTATGGCATCATGTGGGATATGTCCAACTCATCATGTTCTGTAATTTGATATAAAGATATGACTAATTACTTTGAATTAGTGTATGGAATCACCCTCATTCACAATGTGCACAGAGATATAAAAAGTAGAATGTTTTCAGACTTCTACAGAATTTATAATTCAAAGTGCTAGTATCTTTTTCTTGCATAGATTACTTCCAAAGATTTCTTGTTTACAGAAAATAAGATGTCCCAAATTTGATTTAGTCAAATATAACAGCAGCTTGTTAGTAATTTGTGGTCAAAGCAAAATTTTCATGAAAGGTAAGTTCCTCTTTAATGTAATTTTCATGAAACCATCCTTTAGGATGTGTGCAGCCTTCAGGTCAGTAAGACAGATTCAGAAAACCTTATTCTCTAAGGAAAAAATGTCTATTTGTATTCCTACTTGAAATCATGTACACAAGGAGTCATCAAACCTACTGTTTCATTCAGTACATCATTAATTTATGTAGGCTTGGAAAGTGCACTTTGGTCCTAATTTAAATTTATGTTGTTCAGCAAATTGTTTATTATGATTGGTTTTTTAACAGGAAAGTTTAGGGCAGAAATTAAGTTGTCTGATTATTACTTTATCAAAGTGATGAAATATATTGAAATACACTCAGGATATTTCAGATACTGAAATTAAAGTTCCAGTTAACTACCACAGGCAAAACTTTCAAGAAAGATGTTGACTAGGCAGTTTCTGAAAGCTATCTGTTATAAAGGTATTTGCTTATTTATTCTTGTTTCCAACTTTGAGTCATTGCTGTTTCTTTTGTAGGTGGAAGTAATGACAACACTGAAACAGCTTTGAGAGACTATTCTCTGGTTCAGTGAACTGAAAATTACACAACCTCTCTTGAGGTTCTGTTTAAATTTTTGAAGTGGTTATACAAAATCTTCAAAGATGTTAGCATTCAAATGAGACAGGGTAAAAAATAGACTGGGGACAAATCTAGCTTACCTTATCCACTTAGATTGTCCTATGTTAATGACACTATTTAACATGAAATATATATGAAAATAAATTTTATTATATTAAATTTGTAGTCAGCAACACATAAGATGCTTTCCATACATGAAAGAAATAATTTTTAATAGTGTAATTTTAAAATCTATTATTGTGCAGTTCTTTCTTTAATAGTCTTTATGTGTATCATTTTTAGATTTCATCCTACTTTTCTATGTTGAGGGGGTGACCTAGATTATAAGTTTCCAAAGATGTTTTCAGAGAGTAAAGTGTGGGAGGGAATATTTCCAAATGTTTATGACTATTTCCTCAGCAGTTTTCCAACGCTTTTTTTTGTGCTTTTTACATTTTGGCTAATCTCTGAGTGGATAGGAAAATACACATGTTAAGAATGAAAGGTAAATCTCCTATTTCATGCTGATTATTCATGCTTGAAAAGAGAGGGGGGAAAGGGAACCAGAAGCAGGCTGAATGCTCATTCCACCTGAACTACAAGAACTGGGTATGAGATTGCTTCACCATACACATGCTTTTCTGGGACTCTAAAGAGATAATGTGACATAGATTTTCTTAAAATGCCATTTCAGTGGATGAAATATTAACTCCCAAGATTGTCAAGAGTTCTGAGAAATAAGATACGTTTCCTCAGAAGAAGCTTCCCAATAACACATATCTTGTCTGTCAGTTCTAGAAATATCATTTATAAGGATTCAGTCAAGAATTCATAAAATGGGACATAGATTACTTCTCCATGTTATGTTATGCTGTGTTATGTTACTCTGAATATATCCTTAGTCCTAATGCCTTGAAAATGTTTTAACATAAAACCAGGAAGATAAGTCAAACTCCCCAATACAAAGCTAATGTGATCTTGAAAAGAGAGGAATAAAAATTTAAATCTGTGATTATTTTCCACAAATGCACTATAATGAAAAAGACCATGTTAATATAATCTGAAAATACGAATACCAATGCCTCTGGCTCTGAAAAAAGTGATACATATTTTAATTATATACCATAAATTTTTTACTAAATAGAGAGTTGAATATAGCACTCAGGAAATTGTGGAGTTTTTTGATTAGTATATACAGTTCATCCAGGATTTTTTTTCTTATGTGAATAAATGGCTGGTAACAGAATTTATTTTATTCTTTATATATATTTTCCTGGGGTCTGAACACCCTCCTTATTAAAAACTAAAGCCTTATATATAAAAAAGTACACACCATTTTTTTCAGAAAAAATACATCAATAAACATGATACCTAAAATAACTGCAACAGGTTTAGATTATTATTATTATTTTAAAAAAAATGTGCACTCAACTCACCACTGTGTCCTTCAGAAGTTCAGTTGATGGTTTCACTAATAAGTCTTTCACTAATAAACTTTGTGAATTACTTCTAGCTTCGCTGGATTTGGACACTGCCTGTGGATGCATATTGGTAAATCACAATAAACACGAGAAAATTAGAAAGAGATTATTTTCTTCAGGCTTACACAATTCTACTCAAATGAACAAACATAATCGTCTTACACTGATGTCACACCATGAATGCCAGGAATTCTTAACAGGCTTTTATCATTGCTCATGAGCAAAAATTTTGAGGAAAATGGTAACCTACTGAGTGGATATACTGGTATATGAAGTGGGTAAAAGCTGAAAATATTAGTTGGCTTTCTGTCTGGAATTTCCCATGTAGGAAATTAGCCCTTAGGCCATTACCAAACACATTACATGTAGGCATGTAATATGTTTGGTAATGGGCTAAGAGTGGTAATGGCTTCCTGCCTGTTTATGAGGTTATAACTCTTCTTTGCCAAGTAAACCCTGAAACAAAACTCCAGGTTTGTCAACTTATGGTATAATCACTATAGAGAAATAAAACTGCAATTCTTGAAACATTAGTGAATATTATTATACTTATTTTTAGTTTTATACTTTTCCTTCATGCTGCTTAGCTACTATAAATCTGTTCAGATTAGCAGCTACCATTGGAGTTATTTTATGAAAATGCTGGTCAGAAGTTTTTTGTGTCTCCCCTCATGTGCTTTGGTGAAGCCTTTATCCTACCACAAGCAGACCTCAGTATTATTCAATTATGTTGCATATTTTAGATGAAATATTCTGGCATGATGAAGAGATGGCTTTGAAGCTGTCATTCATATTCTGTAGTGAGAATATGAATAGTAAATGCAAAGGTTGGTTACTGAATTGGTCCTTCAGAATTTAGGGTTTGTAATGTTAAACCTATGGTCAGCAAATCTAGGGAAGTATTGGTGATCAGCTGATTTCTTTAATTGAAATATTAAAGTAATGACACAGTGAAATATATTGGTGGAAATCAAGATTGTCCTTTGATTAAAGAATTCTAATTTACATTAGTAAGTTTGAAAATAATAAGTAGGCCATGACCATGACTTTTGTTTTTCATGCAATGGGATATAGAGAAATGCAATTAATTAAACTGTCTTAAATGTAAGAGAAAATATGTACCAAAATACTCCTATGAATAATTGCATTGTTGCCATTGATTAGATCAATGACCACATGTGATGGCTGGGCCATTGTCACATCTAATTTACCTACACATGCCTGCCTGGACAGTAACGTTATCTTACCCTGCAGACCCTGTTTATTCAGTGGTTGTGTTTTGCCAGTTTAGAATATAAGCCAGTTTTATTTATTTTTATTATTTTCAGTACAGTGGGATTCTAATCCTTGATAGAAAATATTAAGCGCTGAGCAAAAGAATACATTTTTTGCTGAATTTTGGCCTTATACCATTTGTATTTTGTTGTTGCTGTTGTGTTTAGTTAAAGTTTTTGGGGGTTGGGCTGGTATTTATCTAATTACTTTTTTCACTGTGATGAGGGAATTTTTTAAAGTCTCTCCTGACCACATTTATATATATATATATATATATATATATATATGTGTGTGTGTGTGTGCCTATGATGACTGGATCATTTTGTCTGACCTTTGAATTAAAACAGGCCCTTGCATATTACTCATTTACATTGCATGGAGACTAATAAATGGTACAAAAACATAGAAAATCTTTAAGTGATAGAAAATTCAACACTCTTAGTGAACTTTTCTAGAGATAGAATTTTCTATGAATTTTAAAGAATTCTCCTAGGTTTCTTATTTGAACGTTTCTGGCTTTTATATTGGTTGTATTGATCACCTTGTTTAAGAGCACCTTAACAGTTATTTCTCCTGCATGGAAATACTTATGCACTATAATAAAATGAATTACTGTCCCTCTCTTTAATAAACCAAAATAAAATTATGGAGATATTTTGATCATATGCTTTGTTTTTTCTAGATTGTCTTCATTTTGGGAAGATGTTTTTCTTCATCATGCATGCTCCTCCCATATATTTTGGCTCATTGAATTGTTAAGCGATACTAAGATTTGAATTTCATTCATTTACACATTTATTTCCAGTTTAATTCCTTTCTATATTTTTCAATTATATGAATGGGGGTTTTTTTCCTGTAATTTTATCTATATTTGCACCCTTAATAAGGATTAAGCATTCAGAAATTACTTTTGTAAAGCTATACATCCTACCTAAATTATCAGTTGGTGTAATAACTGCCTAATTCTTTGGAGGCTCAAACGCATTTCAGTAATATTTCAAAAACCCTGAACTGGACTAAGGAAGAACAGAATACAAAGTAAGAGGAAGAAAATAAATCTTTGAAATGAGGGATCTTGATGAAGCAAGAGTCATAAGACCCACTTATAATTTAGACTAAAAGGCTAGTTTATTTTCCTATAGCAACAAAATTAGTATTAAAATAGGTTTAGTTTATGATTCCTATATACTGACAGGGTTATGAAACAATGATTTAACCTAAATGAGGACACAGGCCTAAGGAAAATATGTCTGAACTTCTCTTCACTGATGAAAATGACAGCAAATGCAAATTTTCCATTCTGATTCCAGTTTCTGGTTAAAATCTTCTTTGAAAGCAGATAGCTCTCTTCATAATTACAAAAATATTCGGACACTAAGATTACTTTCTGCAGACAGTCTTATAACAACAACCATAGTATACTCATAGAACTGTATTTCACATGGGAATTCTTTTCAAGATCATGCACGAGTTAAATAGTTAATTTTAGTTGGATAAATATTAAACAGCAAGGTTTAGTTGGATAAACTTTCCATATTAAGCAGCATAAGGAATGTGATTAGCATAGAACAATCATACAACCCAGCAGAGCCTCAAACTTTCAATCCTTCTAGAATGTTACCTCAGGATTACTAAATAGCTTGCTTAGTTGTGTTTTTTCTCTCCTAACAGTTCCAGTCTGAAAAAGGTATGTCAAACTGTTGGAATAAGAGGAGTTTTGCAGTTTGAAATACTGAACAGCAGTGCAGAACCGTGTGCTTCATACAAATTAATCCATCCCTTAGCAATAATCTTGTAGCCAATCAGAACTCTCCCTTAATCCAAATAGTTTTCTAATGCACTTTAAATCATCAAAGTTCAGGTACCTTACACTGTTTAAATGTAAAGTAACAAGGAAATTTAATCTTAAGATTATTAAGTATTTATAGCAGTGGCTAAGGGGTATCACCTAGCAACAAGCCCCACAGAATAAATCTAATAAACTCTAGCTCATCCTTTCTGTCATCAATGATCAAATAATCAAGACAGGAAAAGCACAAGTAGTGATGACATTGAGAGAATCTAATGATAAAGTACAGGAGCATTTCAGGAAACAAAGAGTGTGTTTAGATAAAGGAATATAGTCTGCACAATAATTAGAATAAAGCAAAGCTGGACTTCAGCCACAGTAAGCCAAATGGAAAGAAAAGATTAAAGTGAGAGGGAGGGGGAAGGAAAACTGGAGGAAGAAGATAAACGATTAAACATGGCAGACATAGGGATTTGTGAGAAGTAAATAAAATAAGATGCTGTCAACGCATCTTTCCTTGGCTGACTTCTAAAAAGGAGGGCAGAGAGATTAAAATTTTATCAGATAGTTTAGAAGATTATGGTAGTTGTACCTTAAAACATAAAAGCTACTTTGCAGGGCCTCATGCAATTCAGCAGGATGCAGTTGGGTCAGAAATGATATCAGCAAGGCACTGAGGATAAGTTTGAAGTTATCACACTGTAGAAAGGAGAAAAGTTCAGCCCAAGATTTACAATAAGTAAAAAAATAAAAACCTTGCACCAGGATTTTCAGCAGATAAAAAAATGCATTAGAAATGTATGTAATTACAGTTAAGCACTTGTCATCATTTTGGAAAGGTGGTATTTACTCAAGCTTATACTATACAGAGACATCTCTGGTTTTTTCCTTCTGAGTGTGTGGTGCTGAATTCCATATGAAATATGAATTCCATGCTGAAAACAGAGGACCTTTCTGTCTGAGGGTATTTCATATTCCACATTAAAAGACATCTACAGGACCTCAATTGATCAAATAATGGTAAGGGCATATATTCATAATGATGAGAAACTATACATGCCACATACCCCTTCAAAGCATTGAATTTCCTCTTTGTTATATTCAACATAAACCAGTCAAGTGAATGACAGCAGCTCAGTCTAACTATAACTTGAATCACTGGTCCCTGACAAAATGGTTCTGAAACTTCTATATGGTTAAGCTTAATGGAAAATACTTTCTGCAACAGGTAGTGGTCCCACTTAGTGTCAATACCACTGTTTTATCTAGACAGAGGTCTCTGGAGAATCTTGTGGAGAGCTCTTCTCTCCTTGTAGTCAAGGAAGAAGTCCACATATAAGCCCCAAATATAAAATGAAAGGAAGTGCCATCTAATTTTTCTTCATTACAACCATATAGCATCATTATTCAAAGCATAGTCAGTTTATTTCAACTAATTTAACAGTCAGAAACAGCATTTCCATAGTCACTCAATGTAAAGATAGATAAGATTTTAATATGACTATATATATCATACATTATATGTGGAATAGTTTATTCATGTTAGAAGTAAAATAACAGCTGTTCATCATGAACTACTACTAAGCAAGGACTTACTCTAAATTAATCCTTTGGAATAACAGGATTTCTAACTGACTGTTTTGCATAGGATGAAAGAGCATTAAAATATTATTCAACACTAAGGACTTGAGTCAGTTGGTCATATATAGATGCCTAATACCATTTGACAACATGAAAACTCTCTGATCCCCAGATTCAACCTTAGAAGGGTATAAGTTTCCTACAGTCATTGTAATATATGTCACCCCATGCAGCTACCTTCCTTACCCTAGAGTCTCAAAAAATGTGTGGCTAAATGAATAAAGCCTCAGTTTCAGCAGCTTCAAAATTAATATTTCATCCACAAAACAGACCCAAGGAGTTTTTAGAAGGTAGTTTACCATACCGAAATGGAATATGGTACTACTTAGAACCAGAAGTTATCTTTAATCATTAAAAATACTCATATTGTTCTGCACAGTGGCAAACTTACTCTTTGCAGGAGGGTACTTCAATGGAAGAATTAGGTAAAAAGAATTCTATATATCTGCATAACTGAAAAATCTGAATCTGAAGTCATAATTCAGTGTCCATCAACATGTTTTTAGCTGCTGCATAGACACATTTGCAACTTCCATCTTTCATTTTAATATGCTGTTGATTTTACAGCACTTCTGTAGTCCAGAAATAAGAATATAATTTCTCTTCCTATGTGGAATGGGGTAAACCCCACAGTTTTGATTTCTGTGAGATTTTTGGGCGGACTCTGGAATGGACATGCAGAGATATGTATTCATAACCTCTGAAGCTGGCACAGGATACAAGAAGCTGAGCTTGTTTCACAGACCAAATTCCAGGTACAAATAAAAGGAATAGCAAATCAGTTCTCAGAATGAATGTGGTAGTACTGATTGTGCAAGATGAGATGAGGCAGAAAGTAATTAAGCTTACAAAACCGTATGGCTAGGAGGGCACATTGCCTTCTATTACCTGTTGAACAGAAACCTGTCAGGACAAAATGAGATTTTGTTCAAATGTTCAATGACAGTAACCTTGTAAGTGTTGCATAAATGCTGTATGAATAGGGTGTGTCAGAGAGATCAGATATAACTTCAGATTTTGAAACCTGATTTTGAACCAATCTTAACTAATTCAGCAGGCAATTTTGAGGTATTATAGAAGGCAGTAATACTTACTTTTCTGCCTCTTCTCTTCCCTCCTCCTTTCTCTGCTTTTATCAGAGTGAAAAGTTTTTCATGAATATAAGACAGATAGGCAGAAGCCTGGAAAATTCTATATAAAATATAAATCTAACTGCAGCTACTAACTGAAACAACCGTGTTGCTTCTTTTGTGTTAACATCTAACAGTTATTTATAGGACCTAATGGTAATGGGTCCTTTATCTCTGGGTTTTGGGGATTTAGGGTTTCCTGAGAAAACAAACAAAAAAACAACTATGAGATTCATCAAACCTAAGAAGCTGAGATGGAGTAAAAGGAAAACAATATAAATTATGTGCAATTTGCATCAATGTTCAATTTATATCAACTAAAAAGGAGTCTGTGCTGCTTATTTTAGGACAATATCCAGTAAGCTGTGTTAAAAATGTCTTTGACTTAAGTTGGATTAGTAAAAGATTTCAATATCTTATTTGATAAAACTAACCCAGGATAAAAAAAAAGCTCATAAATGCCTTTCTAAATCACAGTTTGTTTTGTTGATTTTTTTAAACTGTCTTTTGCCTCTGTGAAAAAATGCCTGGCACTCCCTCCAAGAAAATACCTAATTAAGATTCAAGGTCACAAATTATTTTTACTTTGGATATTTTTCTTTATTTTTGAATGTTCCCTCTGGCTTCCTCTGACTGAACAGCAGATCACAGAGGGTCATGAGAAGTGACACAGGGTCTTGTAAAGGACCAGTCATGAGTGGTGCCCTGCAAGGTTCAATACTGGGCCCAGCAGTGTGTAACTTGTTAATCAATGTCTTCAAGGAAGGTCCAGATCCCTCCTCAGCAAGTTTACTGACAACATAAAGCTGGGAGGAGTGGCCAATAACCCAGAGTGCTGTGCCTCAGAAGGACTTGCATGGATTGGAGAGCTGGGGAGAGGAGAACTGCCTGAAATGCAAGTGTTGTGTCCGGTTCCAGCAGAGGGAAACAAACACAGTTTAGCCTCTGGAGCATCTCTCACAAGCAAAGACTCAGGGAACCTGTTCAGTTTCAAGAAGAGATGACAGAGAGAGGACATCATCAATGTCTATCTGGGCCTGAAAGAAGGGTTTCAAGAGGATGGAGCCAGGCTCTGCTCAGCGGTGCTTTCCAACAGGATGAGAAGCAATGAACAGAAACTGATGGACTGACTGATGGTTCCACCTAAATATGCAGAAGAATTTCTTTACTGCATGAATGACCAAGAACTGGAACAGGCTGCCCAGAGAAGCAGTGAAATCTCTGTCTCTGGAGGTATTCATTAACTATCTGGACAAAATTCTGTGCAATGTGTTCTAGAATGACCTTGCTTGAGCAAGGAGGTTGGACCCACTGTGGTTCTTTCCAGCCTGACCCGTTCTGCAATTCCCTCTCATTGTTCATCTGCCATTACATGTAAAGGGACAATTTACTGTATTCAACTTAGTACAATATGATTGCATTCTATTTTAGAATTTGTTCCACTGCATGCCCTGTGTGGTGAATTATTAAAAATGCTATATTTTATTAAGGTTCTTAAATAAGAAGGAACCCCAGAAATATTAATGATGATGAGAAAACAAAACAAAAGAAAATCCTACTTCAACACTGACATTGGTTCTTACCACCACCTTTTCATTTATTCTCTGAAGATTAATATTAAAAGTCCCCCGCATTTATGATAGCTCTTTCTTAATATCATGGTGCTTCAAACTAGCTAATCAGCATCTAGATTAAACACTTATCCAGACTGATCTGCTTGTAGAAATTAGATGCTTAAAACCATGATAAAATCAGTAGGGGCCCACTAAAAAGAACATAACCTCCTCTCCAAAGACAGAGCATTGCTTAAATTCTTATTCTTCTTCAGGACTTGAATTCACTATGGTTTGTGAAAAGACTGAACCTGCATATCCCAAAGGAATACACTAAGCTATTCATTGTTGAGTCATTGTTGCTTTGAATTTATTTCATCTTAAGGTTTGTAGTTGGACATATTGAATAACTGGACATATTTTTTTTAAACTCTCAGACACAGAGACTGAAATGACATATTTTAAACTCTACAGAAACCTTCTGAAGCTAAAACACTTGGAAGAAACAAGAATCACAAAAAGTTTAAAGAATATTGTATATTTTTATTAGCTCTAAATTGAGATATTCTCTGAGCATTTTCATCAGATCAGAGCCTGTTAAAAGAAGACAGGAGGAAAAATGCCTTTTTATGACTTCTGATGATCTTCAGGCCAAATTAGATTCTAAGCACCAGAAAGTACCTATGGAGGTGGAATTTTAGGATCATAAGAAACTTCAGGGACACTGCTGTCTTTAGACATTTCTGAGAACAGCTGACACATAGAGATAGTAGGAATATAAATAGGAGTGACCTAATCTATAAATCATGTTAAAATATGCCAGAGTAGCCAGCTAGTGTACACAAAGTTAAACTTATCTCCTGATTTGGACTTAAATGAAGGATTTTTCCTCTTGTCATGCTGACAGGGATGTATATTTTATTGATATTGGAAATTTTGCATATACTTTATTCCCACAATAACAGAATCATCTATGTTGTAAGAGACCTTAAAGGTCCTCTAGCCTAACTATCAACCCAGCACAATCATAATCAACCCTAAACCATACCCCCAAGTCAACAATGTGATAACTTTGAATAGCTGTGTTTTCACATCTAATTGATTGATTGAAATGTACAAGCATAAGGATAAAATATATGGAAGGAGAAAGATGAATTCTGAAAAAATTGTTTTCTTTCTAGAGTAAAAATCTCTATCTATTATTCTTTAAAGTAAAAGGCTGGAACAGATCTTATGCTTTTTCAAACAACAATAATCTTCTCAGGAGATGTGTGTGCACTGGGAATATCTGAAAGCCCTTGTACAGTTATTGTATTAAAGAACTTATGTAACAATACACGGATAGCTGCAAGAAATACTGTTAGAGCTATTGAAAGAGCTGGATTTTAGTGTGGGATGAACTCTTGGAACTGTGGAGAAAACTACTTCTCTAAGTGTCAAAACTGTCATAAAACAGTACAAGCTGCCACTGCAGCCACCATCAAGTATCATTCCTTCTTCAAAAGATGGTCATAAAATCAACAGGGAATTTAAGAAGAGTTAAACACACTTTTACAGTGCTGAAGTTTACTTTGTATGAATTTTTACAGGAACTTTCCCCTCATATCTCAACGTACTTCAAATTATCAGTTTTGTAACAAAGTAATGTTTACCATGGTGTTGTTAGGTAAACACCATACCATAGAAATTATTACTTTCAGCTGTATGTAGGTTAGTTAAAATCATAAAATATTTAGAACTATTGTCCCTGGAGCACCAAAACATTTTTATCCTGTCAAATGATGTTCTGGAAGATGACGACCTGTTATACACTAGGTCTAAGATGTTTGCTGTAGAGTTTTTTTTTGCCTTCCAAACTGCTGGTTCATTCTCAGCCTTAACCAGCAGAGCAAGAGATGCCTTTGTTTGCTTTGTAGAGAAACACTAACAGAACTCAGTCTTTAAAAGAGAGCATATTCTTTCTTTTTTTCTTCAAAAAGGAGTTATCTGATTAGAAAATTAAACCAAAACAACAAACCTTCACACTACAGCTGGTACTAATAACAATACAAAAATATGTACAAATTAATTTATGGCATTATACTTAAGTATTTTTATCATTATTCTTTGAACTTTTTTCAGCAGCAGTTGACATTTGGAAACAAAGATATTGCATTTACCAATATTATTAAATATCCAGATAGAAATTTAGCTACATAAAGCTTTTCGATATGTGAGATTTTCAGTTTTTCTCTCACATGCCACTCTTTGTTTCACTTATTGCTTCCTTTTCCTGGGCCTTTTGACTGTATGCTAAAACTATAGAATGTGTTGAAAAGCACTTGAGTAGTAACTCTAATATTACAAGAAATGATGTGACACGGAATGTGTGTGACATGTATGATATTTATTTTTTAGCAGTGGCACAAATAAATGAATGGAATCTTAAATCCTATTGCTTGTATAATTATTCAGTTACATGATATATATTGGAATTTATTATTCTGTGTGTCAGATCAGTGGATATGCTGTATATAATGCTGGGAATGCTCAGTGGTATTGCTTCTATTTTATTTTAATGATCCCTAGGGTTTGTCCTTATAATGAAGAAAAATGAAAATCACAGGGACCAAAAAATCTGCAATTATCTACAATTAGTGAAAAAAATGTTAGGCGTTATAGCTAATACTTTTCTTTCTCTCAGTAAGCATCTGGTGCTGATCTTTCATCAAAGAAAAGTATAAAACCCTAATAAATGCTAACAAAAAAAAAATACAATCAAATGTCAAAGCTTTTTTATATAGTTCAACTAAAAGAAGCATTTTTCTGTGTAATAAGGACAATAGTTATGTATCTTGTTTGCTGATTCAGTTTAGATTATCTCTATTACAATAGCAGTGTCCTTGTGCTGCATTTGCTGATAATTTTTTCTAGTTAGTTACACCATAATTAATCAAAGTAAGCACAATACTGTAAGTACTGTTATTCTGTCATGTTATTTGCATGCACTGTGACTTTTTGAAGTATGCTGTGCCAGACATAATCAGTAGGTGAAGAAAATTAGTCACATGGTAGCAGCATTTATGGTTCCAAATTAGACTGTCAAATACCTTTTGGGTGTTGCATAGCTGTCTGTACAAAGTTAATGAAAAGAAGTTCATTGGGGGCTATTGCATGAGAAAATTTCCTGCATTGAATTCTCACAGGGAATTTGCCTAAACTTCTGAACTACCCTTCTCTATATTAGCTAGTGTCCTGAATGATTAAGGTCAAGTTTCAACAATTCTCTTTAGTTCACTATTACCATAAAATCTAACTTCATTAGCATTTTCACAGCATAGACCCTGAGAGCAAATTATTTCAGGTATGTTTGGAAGGATTTTATAGAAGCAGCTCATCCTATAGATCTTTTCAATCCCATCAACAACAAGCAAGCCAGAAAACCAACATTTCCATACATGGAAACCAATGAATCACCAAACCTATATATTAGATCTCAAGTCTGGCAAGACAGGATGTGGTACATTAAAGAACAATGAATAATGGGCCAGAATTTTCAAAGTGCTAACAGCTAAAATAAATATAAATGCACATAAGTAGCAAATCGCAGTATATTCGGCTGTACACATCATTTTAATTTCAGGTGCTCTTTGAATTGCAATGGATTTTGCAGGAAATATCTTCCAGAGACTCAGGTCCTTCCACTACAGAATGATTTTGGATATTGGAAGGCACAGAAATTACTGCAGTCCTGTGTGCCTCCTCAAAGTCATGGACAGTCTTCCTGCAGCAGGTTCTCAACATAGAAACTGGTAGAGGGCTATCATTGTCATCTATTGCATCTGTACTTCTCAGGATATTTTTGGTGAGAAATAAGATATTTTAGAATTTTATTTATTTCAGTCTCATGGCAGAGACACTGTCTAATGTACCGTTGGTTGTTCAATAAAGAAATGTTTGCTCAGATAACATATGCAACTTCACATTACAGTTCCTGCTTGACTTTGTGTTCTTCTGACATATCCTGCCAGGTATTTATCAAATCCTTTATGGTAAATACACAGCAGTTTGTGTCCTTTTGAGACTAAAACTTGAAAACCAATCCAACCTACTCATTAAATACAAACTTACTTTAGAAAAACATTATTATGACTTTGTAATGTATTTCATTTGTACCAGAACAGAAAATCAAGTGAGCATACAGGGATTGAACACTCATTGGCTAATGTGTGTCTACAACTTATTGTACAATTCACACAGGTCAAAAGCCTGGGTTTTGGCATGCATGGCGTCTGAAATATAGAGACAGAAGTACTCTCAAAACCAAATCAAAATCTTCTAAACACACAAAAGAAAAATCAGCCACTTAGTTTTCTTAAAAATTTCCTGTCTTTTCTCTCAAAACCAAGACAGGTTTTGAACACCTACATTCAAACACTTCTCAAAAGTGTTTCCTGAGACTACAAAAAAGAAACTGAATTTAATTTCTAAATGCATTTCTGAGACTTACACATACTCACTAGCAGATACATATCAAAAGCTCAAGAGGATCAAGAAAACATGGAGCTGCCTTGCCTAGATGATGCCTGGTAGCTGTGTACTACTGATTTCTTCACAATTGCATGTTTGAGGAAGCAAAAACAAAATTAGGGAAAAAATAATTAGAACTGGAGTGATGAGTGGAGGAGCTTTCAGTATTTGCTACAAAACTGATTCTTCACAAACATCTATTATGTACCATATTCATCTAGTAATTAAACTCCTTTTCAGAAGGTTGCCTGATTTTTCCTAATGGACCAAATTCCATGATTATTAACAGTATAAATTTATTAATAGGAATTAATAGGTAAAACATGGAAACAGCATTTGGCTGAATAACTGTGATATTTCCATCTATATAAAAAGGCCATGACAAAATGAGACAGGAGAAAGTTAGACTTTCTTTTCATAATTCCAAGACAAAATTTGGCTTATAAATTAGCACGTTTACCAATGTCATCTTGTATATTATATAGAATGTATATATTTATATACGATTACAATCAATTTTTTTTAATTTGAAAGAGATTCTCAATTTCTTGAGAATACCTTCAGATCTCTGAAAATCTAGTCTAACTTGACCTTCTAGTTTTATAACTGGGTAGAGAGAAACATAACTTAAAAAATTTGAAACCCTTTGTAATATGTAATAGTGTAATGGTGTAATGGTGTTGTAATCATGGCTCAAAGAAGTAGTAGGGGGCCCAGAGCAAAAGAGATAGATTATGATATCTCATGCCTAAGTTGTGAAGAAAAGCAGCCTAGGTGGTCTGAGCAGATCTGCCAAAAACCCATGCAATAAAACCCAGGGAAATGCAACAAGCTCTCTAAATGCCATGGCATGAACGATGCCCTAATTCCTCTGTTGGATTAGTTGTTACAGTCATCACAGGGAAGTTCTGCTACAGCCCCCTACCCTAGCTTACTTTGAGGAGTGTCTGATTTTTATCTTTTCATCCCATTCACACATTTTCTCTCACACAATGATTACTTGGGCTTTCAGGGTAAAGTGAATTTTATCCTATAAGAAAAAATGTATTGTATTTTCCTGATGAAAAGGCTCCATTCTGTTCACAGTTGATTCTTCTCTCCTTTTCTCTCTCTATTGTGTGCATATATATTTAAATTACTCTTTAATTGATGTAGTTCTGGTGTCTTTCATTGAAAAAAAAATCTAGAGTTGAGTGAAAGAGAATGGATCCTGAGAACCTGTGGGTGTAAAATGAGGCTCAGGCTGTGCCTACTAAAGCAACCTATTTTCATAAATGAAGAAACTATTAGCCTCTTTGTGAAATTAACAATGTGTATCTGATCCAAAGGATTGTCATTAATTCTATTTCAACAAGAAAAAAGGCCATAAATTTGAACTATGAAATACTTCCCTAGCACTTGCAGTTTCTGAACTATCCAGACAATTTACTGGTATGTCAAATATATTTTAAATGCTGGCTTATCTGAAGCCAGAATCTCCTGGCTTTTACATTCCTTATCAAATAATTTTGTACTTAAAGATATAATTTCATTTTATGTGACCTTAACAGTAATTCCAAGGAGAGGGTGCCCCACAATAATAGTAATAAAAAAGCAATTTATTCTAGATGTTAATTTTAAGGAAATGTAGATTGAAAATCAGAGACATTTTATGGTATTTGTGAAAGCTATTGATTATGACCAACTTAATAGTAGAATAAGGTTAATTTTCTACCTATCAGGTTCTGAATGCATTCCATTACTAGTTGCTCTCTTTCCTAGTTCAAATTTATAAGCTGTAGCATTTATGATGGGTTCTGGAATCATAAATTCAAGATAAATCTTTTTAGCACATTATATGGAATACCTAATGCTTATAGAATGTGAGAAATGCTTCCTTTTCACTACTGCATAATCCATTATTGCCAAGGGATCGTTCTGAGACCCTTGCATTAATATATAGCTAAGACATTTCCTGGTGTGTGTAAGCAAAGCCTTTTCCTTACAGCATGAATTCTCTGTAGAGCAATACCGTGCATAAGGTAAATCTCTGCTTTCTTTAAATTAGTGTTATATTTTAAACTGTATTTCAAGCAAAACAAGACAAAACCCCAAACCTGCACAAAGACCCGTAGTTATTACTGTGTTGCCAAATTTCATTATAAATGCCATAGATCACAGAAATACGAACTAGCATGATTTGGTATTTTTCTGAAAGGCTTAGTTGATGGCATTGAGCATAAATGTACAAAGTAGATGGATGATACAAAATATGAGATTTTCAAAACACTTGAAAGGACAGAATGATCTTCATAAATCAGAGAAAGAGTTTGACAGAAAGACTTTGAAATGGAATAAGGACAAAGCAAACAGCTCCACTTTGCTCACAAACACCACACATATGAATATAAAATAAGGAATATTGTATATAACAAATATTTCACTAACATTCAAATAGAATTTTTTTAAATGATCAGAAATTAGTGATACTCTTGTAGGAAAGAAATGTGTAATTCTGAGATGCTTTTAACACCAGTGTCATACAAGATACGGAGACTGATTGTTGAGTCCTGCCACGTGGTACTATGATAACAGTGAGAATAGAGTGTTTAGCTTTGACCAGCACACTACAGGAAGCATTAAGACAAACTAGACAGAAGACAAGACACGGTAATAGCAATGATTAAAATTTTGTAGAAGTGACCTAGGCATAAAAATTGTAAGAACAAGGTTTTCTTACTACGGAAAAAAGAAGACTGAAAAGGAGAATTCCCAATTCATCTGTCATGGAGATAAAGCAACACCAGGATAATGTGACACCATTAAGTTCAATTTATATCTAAGCTACAACTCCATTACAGAGCACTGTTTTTTGTTAATGGTTTTCTATAATTCTTTGTTTGCAGCTATGGATTTTTGCAATGGCTAGTTTATATTATGCCTGCACATAAACTCGCAGCATTTATTTCCTCTTTGAGCACACATTTAATGTCCACAATAAAGGCCAAACAAAAAAATTCCATATGTATTACCAAGCACCTAATTACTGCAATGTTTTGTCAGTTACTCATTCATGAACACTTTGTTAATCTAACCATTTATCATACTGAACATCAAAGTTAGAAGGCTGAAAAACTGAAAATCAAAAAGACCCTGAGGATATTATCAGTGATTTTTCAAATAATTTTTTAAAGATTATCCTAAACATGCAAGTTCACGAAAAAACTCCAATCAAACAAAAGCAAAAAGTAAACCTACACCTTCTCAATAGTCTTTGAATATATTTTCAGAATAAAAAAATAAATAATCAAAATGCTTGGATCACTTAAGATAAGCCATGTTTTACAGAATTCTGTTTAATGTATCTTATGATCTCCTCCAAATATGTTATTATTTGTTCTTCATGATTCACTCTTTAACTAGTCACACCTGAAACAATCCCTCTCCTTTTATTAAGTTGAAAGTGGCTCAGAAAGATTTCTTATAATTGTTTCTCTTGAATAATTGAAAAATTTGGTGACTTCTTTCTGCTAAGGCATATTCCTCACAGGAATTTTTCCTCAAAATTTGATAATCTCAACATTGCGTGTAAAAGAGCAACTAGTACAAATTTTAGAGACTATTTCACTTCTCCTTACCACAGAATCACAGAATAGTGATTTATTTATTTATTTTTAGTGATTTAGTGCAGCTCCTCTACTAAGGTAGGTACACCTAGAGCAGATATCATAGGGTGGCCTTCAAAGTAAAGAAGCTTTCCCTCCCATTCAGATAGAACTTCTTGTGTTTCCATTTGTGCCTGTTGGCCTTTATCTTGCTGCTGTACACCACTGAAAATAGTCTGGCCCCATCCACTTGTAACTTGCCCTTAAGAGATGTGTACATATTGATAAAATGCCTCCTCAGTTGTCTCTTCTCCAGGCAAAACAAGCCCACCTCTCTTAGCCTTTCCTACTAAGAGAGATGCTCCAGTCCCCTAATCATTTCATACCACTGCACTGGACCCTTTCCAGCAGATCCTTGTCTTTCTCAAACTGGTGAACCCAACATTGATCACAGAACTCCAGATGTCACCTCACCAGGGCAGAGCAGGGTAGGCAGGGAGGATAACCTTCCAAACCTGCTGGATACCTTCCTAATGCACCCCAGGATCCCATTGGCCTTCCTGGCCACAAGGGCACACTGCTGGCTCATGGAACTTGTTGCCACTTGGATTCCCCAGGTACTTCTCTGCAGAGCTGCTTTCCAACAGCCCAGCCCCTATCATCACAACCCTTTCCTCTTCGATGGCAACTCACCTCCCTTCATTATTATTTCCACCATTAACTAGTCACCTTACCTACAGGGATTTTGTCCATCAAGTAAAATTTCTCTTTTTGATGAAGAAATAAGAAAAGAGGGATGAAAGATGAGAAGAGATAAAAGTAACCCATCAGCTTCTTTTTTCAGTTACAAGATATGTATGTAACTACTGTAAGCTGGTGTGTAATTGCATCAGGCAGGCATAGTCCCCAGTCTATCTGAGCCTGAGTTGCTAACAAGCTCTGTCAGAGGAAGCTCTTCCCTCTCTTCTGCAGGTAGGAGTCAGTGGTTACAGAAGCAGATGCTACTGCTTGCTTTGTTCTTTGACTTGGAGCAAAGCACTGCCTTCATGCATTGTTTGAAAGATCAAAGGAACCAAGGATAATTTTGTAAATTTTAAAATAAACAGAGAACCAAATTTCTCAAGATTAAAAAATTGAGTATTGGAAATTTGTATTATGATTATCAGTTACTGTTTTCCATAAGTATGTCACCTGGAGATAAAAAATTAGTTAGGATTTTTATGTTTAAGGTGAATAAGTTTTCCAGGTCAAAAAAGGATTTATATACTCTGGTAACAACCTTATATCACTTGCATTATACAACGCTTCAGATCAAGCTACTATCTGTAGAAAAGAAATAACCGCAGCTGACCCATGCAGCCCACCCTAAAGCTCAGCACTAACCTGACAATCCCCTGCCCACAGAGTCTGACTTTGCTGAGGCAGCAGTGCTTGGCTCTGCTGGAGCAGCAAACCCACCACATAGAGCCTGGTCTAGGCCTAGTCATGGTCCTTGGTCCAGGCCAGCCTGCCTGGCTAGCTGGAGCTGTGCCTGACCCTGGTTTTGCCCACTAGGCCTGAGCCTGGCCCCCACCCAAGCCAACATACCAGCCTCTCCCCCAGTCCCATCCCCAGGATTGTCCCTAGCTGCCTTTCTGCCTTCCCTGCTCCCCAGCTGGAGCAGTGGGATGGACATGGCCAATAATACCCTGCCTTGTCACCCCTCTGGGAGACCATGACGCCTCCAGCTCCCTGGCCCAAGTTGTTAGCCCCTGCTGTACTGGGAGGTGTGGAGAATCATGGAATCACAGAATAAGCTGATTTAGAAGGGATCCATTAGGATCACTGAGTCCAACTCCTGGTCCTGTGCAGTACCATTCCCAAGAGTCACACCATGTGCCCGAGAGTATTTTCCAAACATTTTTTGAGCTCTGTCAGGCTTGGTGCTGTGACCACTTCCCTGGGGAGCTGGTTCCAGTGCCCAGCCTTCCTCTGGGTGAAGAACCTTATTTTAATACCTAGACTAAACCTCCTCTAACATAACTTCAGGCCATTCCCTTGGATCCTGTCACTGTCACCACGCAGAAGAGACCAGTGCCTGCTCCTCCTCTTCCCCTTATGAGGAAGTTGTAACTGCAATGGGGTCTCTACTCTGTCTCCTCTTCTCCAGAGTGGACAGACCAAGGGACCTCAGCTGCTCATCATGTGGCTTACCCTAAGGCCCTTCATCATCTTGCCCTTTTCTGGACACTCTCTAATAGTTTAATACCTTTCTTACATTGTGGTGCCCAAAACTGCACACACACAGCACTGGAGGTGAGGCTGCCCCAGTGTAGAGCAGAGCAGGACAATCCCCACCCTTGCCCAGCTGACCATGCTGTACCTGATGCCCCCCAGGACAGGGCTGGCCCTCCTGGCTGCCAGGGTGCTGCTGACTCATATTAACTTTCCATTGACCAGGACCCTCACATCGCTTTCTGCTGCTCTGTTTTCCAGCACCTCATTCCTCAGTCTGCACATACGCCCAGGGTTATCCCATCCCAGGTATGGAATCTGGCACTTTCTCTTGTTGAGCTTCACATGGTTGGTGATTGCTCAGCCCTCTGATTTGTTGAGGTCTCTCTGCAGGACCTCCCTACCTTTGAGGGAGAAGAGCTCCTCACAGCTTTCCATCATCTGCAAACTTGCTTAGTATACCTCCCAGTCCTGCACTGAAGTCCTTTATGAAGATGTTGAAGAGCACAGGGCTGAGGATGGAGCAGGGATGTGGGACTCCACTAGTGACAGGTCACCACCCTGATGTCACCCCATTCACTGTAACCCTTTGTCCCTGACTCATGGCCAGCTGCTCTCCCATCACACCACAATGTTTTTATCCAGCTGTGTGGGACATTTTGTCCAGAAGGATCCTGTGAGCGACAATATCAAAAGGGGTACTGAAATCCAAAAAGATTGCATCAACTGGCTTCCCTTGATCAGGTGAGAATATATAAATTATTACAGTTCTTATGAGAACAATGGATCCAGATTGTGGAATGATTGTCCAAGAGCAGCAAAAGCAAAACTAAATTAATCTCTCTATTCTAGTTAGATGTGAAATGCAGTTGTTGCACTAAACATGTTTGTCAGATATACAAATTTTAGGTCTATTCTTGGGTGTCCATTTTTTTCTCTCTTCAAGGACTCTGAGGGCATCACAAAGCAGAAGACTTCCCCTTCATCTTAATCATTCTTTATTGTCTCCCTCTTAGTCTGTATGAATGTGGACCTGAAAAAATGGTTCAACTAAGGAATCTCTGGAAAAGCAAAACATTAATTACTTCTCTCCAGCCTTTTTTTTTTGTGTTTTGGAAAGGGATTGTATAGCATCTTTTAAAAGGTATGGTCCAATGTAAAGAAACTCCAACAGTTGGCAATTGTCAGGATGGACTTTTAGAAACTGCTTTGGTTTTATATCAAACAAGGTTCCTGAGAAAGAGTTGAAAAAATTAATCATCTTGCGCAAAACAGCATCTCAAATCCATCAAGCAGTTTGGAAAGATAACTTTTGAAGATTTCAAACCAAGTGTAACCAGTGTCCTAGATGTTCCTATAGGTGCAGGTTTTAACCTTTAAAATCTCTAACCACTCTTGCAAGTGATGATGCCTCATTTGAAGGTATGACTCAACAGATACATACATATATTACATATGCGTACACGTTTGTTTGCATGTGCGTCTATTAACAGATGCTGCCATTATATTGCAAAGGTTCCATACTGTTGTCTCCTTATTAGAAGAGTTTTGTACCTCCTTGACGTTTCTTGTAGGCAGCTTCTCTAAGCACTGACTCTTCCTTCTTCTCACAGCAGCCAACTGACTACAATTCCCCTCAGCCAACCAATCCACTCTTTTATAGCCCTCTCGTTCTTACTAGCTACAGTTGTACCCTGTTAAAGTCAGGCCTGCTCCTAATCTTTAATAGTTAGCCCAGCTGCAACTCTTTTAGGGGTAAGATTATTTTCTATACTACCTTTATTTTCTTATATTCTATCCCCCTACAAATAGATATAAATTTTTATAATATACATTTTTGCTAAATGCACATACATACATATTGTATAGGTATATAGAGTATGTTACCTAGGTTTTACAGTAAGTGATACTAATCTAGTCAAAATATGGATGAAAATTCATGCTTGGCTTGGATCAGAATATAATACCTTTGACTGTAGTAACAAAGAGGAAATATACTCAAGTATGTGACTGCAAGTAATTTTTGGGGTCGGAGTCTTAAACAAACCTGATTTATTTATTTTAATTTACTTTCATTATCTTCTTTTTCTGCGAAGCCTCTCTGTCATGCTCTCATTTGGTATGTTGAGTATATCTATGTCATGCTTTCATTTGAAATGTAAAGCTCTTAAGGTACAACATGGTAAGGTATATTTCAGAGGGCCAAAGGCATAAATACTTCTTAAAAATTTCAAAAAGGGCAAGACTACTGATTGGTAAAATTTAAAATTCCAGAAAATAGAAACAATATTAGACATAAAAATATACATAACAGTCATAAGAGCCTCACACTGTGACTTGGTAACTTTACAGTCCTTAAGAATCCCCATGCTGTTTATTTTTTCAATTCTTTTTTCCAGATTCTTATGAAACTCATATTTCTGCATGCATGAACATAAACAAACAAATAAATAAATAAATGCAAAGTTAAATTAGAGCTGCCATTTAAATTCAAATAAAAGCAGTTTTGATAGTTTGAAGTCCCTTTAAAGTTCCAATTTGACAGAAACGAAGCAAATAAAATTTTTCTTACTAATAGTTGGTTTAGATATTTCTTTAGCCTAATTGAATGAATTTAATTTAATTTTCAAGGACTTTTCACTTTTGTCCCAAATGAGATTTTTATGCTCAACTGCTACAGTGGAACAGTCTGGAAAGAAATGAGAGATATTTCAGTTTATCAGGACAGCAGTACAAGTGGGGTATTTAAATATACAGCCTTATAGTCTTACTGGAACTAATTGGCTGTAATGTTTCTTAGTTGTGTTTGAAATTTAACAAATTGGTAAATTAGAGCTGCAAAGAGCTTTCCCCCAGAGATTGAAACTGCAGTTCATGAGCTCCCCATTCTATATCCATTAGGTTAATAGATCACTTGCTTGACTAATTTCTGCTGCTTATGTTTATCCATTTGCTTCCTTGAAGAACTGGAGAGAAGAAATGTTGATATTTGCTACCCAAAGGACATGCTTTTCTACATTCAAGCTGCAAGAATTGAAACAGAATCAGCATTTATGCACACTGAAAGCTGGGTTGTAAGAAATATGTGTGAAATATGATCCAAGCTTAGAGATGCAGAATTATAAACTTTCTGCAGTTTGACTGCATATTTTAGTTTTTCATTTCCTATACATTCAAAAAAAACATGTTTAAAGTGAATAATCTTAATTCTTTTACTTTTTTTCAGGAACATAACTTGTTGATAGCGAGAAATGTATTAGATAAAGAAATCCAGTCATTCTGGTTATAGATTTTAGGTCAAAAAAGTTCTCAAGAATAACATGATTAACTTCTAATAGGCAAGTGAACTGTTGCCCTTACTGAAAGAGTCTGATACAATTTTAAGACTTTAATGATTTTTACTGCTAATATTGTAAGGTGGGTTTCTCCTTAAGCATAAGTAATCGTACTTGTTTGAAATTTCTGCCATAGCTTTTTATGTCTTGAAGCTAAGTGGCAACGGTTTCTGTCAAAGTGACAACCATTATGTCTCCTGATTACAGCAGAATTGTTAAGAAAGGCTATTAAGGAACAGCCCTGCACTGATAGGGAGAAAAGTGCATGTCCTAATTTTCCCCCTTGGATAAATTACTTTATAACACTTTTTTTATTTTATGCTTCACCACTACCATTTCATTTTTCATAATTCAGAGAATTTGGCTGCAGGATTTTGAAAATCTGGCTTTGCCTTTTTTCCTCTGGGTGTCACTATACCCTATGTATACACAAACTAGAGGTCTCTCATTGGTTGACTACCTATTAAAGGTTTGAACAATTATTTCTGGGTTTTTTTTCATTCCAGAAAAAAAGTCATAATTCCAGAGAAAATTGCTGAGGTTTAGTTGACTTTAGTCTCAGCTGTGATTTGTAGATTTTTATCAGAGTCTCTAACTTTCTATATAAGTGTGTTCTTTTGTGGTGAGGTTTAGGGGAACTCAGTTCCTCCTACTCTAGAAACTCATTAAGCCAAATGCTACATTGAGGGAAATTTCAGAAAAAAGGGAGAATCATGTTGTCAAAAACACATAAAGGAAGTATAAAAATTGGCTTGTGTTCACAGTGGAGCTGGCAACTTGGGAAGAAAAGCAATAAAGGGAAATCAATTCACTTGACAGACATATCAAATAATGCTACAAGTTTTTTCAATCAGGATGGTAAGTGGTCAATACGCAGCCATATCTGAAATCCTACAGATCAAAAACAAACTATCAAATAAGAGTGTCAGTGTTAACAGCACAAAACTATATTCAGATCACTCATACAACTAATGATTATCAGCTGAAACAGCAGCACAAACAAATGGTCAATACATGTAACTAATTCCCCAGTTGCACAGACTTACTGTAGGCTGCTACCTCACTGCTAGAAATCCACTAATGCCAGTGGAGTTATGCTAAGGATAGTGGAATCCTGAATGCACTGTATTATCCTGCATCGATGGAGGACAGAGAGGGATTGGAGTGTCTGTACCAATATCCTTCTTCAGATTAAATGGCTTCTCGGTGCTTTGCTGCATTACTGTTTCCTCATTAACTAAACTGGAAGGTGAATTTAACTACGGATTTCAGCAAGAAGCTTTGGAGTGTTTTGAAGCAGGTCATAGGACTTTTTTTCAGGTGATGAGCCTTCTGAGCTTGAATCCTGGAAGAAAATGCTTTTGCAGAAATACCTAATCAGAAAAAAAAAGGATTTTTTTACACTCCAAACAAAAACTACCTAAATATATTTTCATACAGTATATACAGTAAGCATGTAATATTTAAAACACCGCATAGTATAATTTGAATCTCTGCTTAAAAATATACTAATATTCATGCTTAGTTAATGAGTTCAATTCTAAAATTTCATACTTAAAATAGTAAGTGAAGTACTACTATATTGATTTTTTTCCCTACAAATTGACACTGAAAAATATGTAAGTTGCAATCACACACTCTAAATTCATTGCATGTTAACACATCCATTTAAACCTTCAAAGGGAGACTACTGGCACAACAAATACATTACACAGATAAGTCTAGCAACAAACATTATTCTGGGCACTGAGCCTTGATTAAAGATTTTGTCTTATAACTCGTATTATGCCTTGACAATCATTTCAGCTTTAGAGGTAGAACAAACAGCATATTTACCTATGAACAATGTTGCAACTACATTTCAAGAAGCAAGGAATTGTAGTGCAAGGCTCAAAGGTTAAACCAGTTCAAATCTGTACCTTAATGCCGTTATTTAAGCCTGAAGAAATCACCATCAAAAAACCAAATGCATTTGAAGCAAAAAATACATTATTTAACCAGCTTGAACAAGGTTATGAAGCTAAATCAGCTGGCTGAAGCATGGTGCTAATAAAGACCAAGTTGCAGGTTTGATCCCTCTATGGGCCACTCACATAAGTGTTGGACTTGATGATCCTCCTGGGTCCCTCCCAACTCAGAACATTCTGTGAATGTTCTTCTACATTCTTAACTGTGACAAACCATCTTTATTGATTAAAAGGTACAAACAATATGAGTAAAATACACTTACAGAGTTTGCACTAGAAAAATAGACCATATTGATTGGAACTTGAAGAAATGTACCAACTGGGACTTTATGTATCAAAGGTCAACAAAATGTTTAGCTTGTTAAGAAAATACCATTTTTTGGGGGTTAAGGCATGCTTTTATCACTATATACAAGGACTCAACCATTTCCTTGAGATATTTGAGGATGTTGAAGAGATCTACACAGAGCTGACAGAGATGTCACAGGATCTGTGACAGATTATGCCCTCTGAAATAACAATGTGCCTTGGACTGTATTCCATAGGGAATATATAAAACATCTTGAAGGAAAGTAGAAGGCTATATCTATGCAACGGAATTATTTACATACCTTGTAGAGAAAAATCTGAAAAAACCAGTTTGTTAAAAATTAGTAAAAACTGGAGAATGAGGTCTTATAGGAAGAAAAACTAGGAAGATGCATAAAACACTGAGAGGTACCTTTAGGGGTTATGGGTTAATTTTATCATAAAAAGTGTCTTAATGGGGCAGACTTTATAAAAGTCATATATATAAAACCCAATTGCTGGGGTTGAATTTTAGTTCAATCCCAGCAATTGCATTTGAAGCAATCCTAAAATTTCATAACAAAAGCTGTCAGATTATATGAGAGTAACAACTTTTGAATATAAAATCTCCTGATTAATCCAGTGAGGACTGTGATTTGTAAGGCCTTCAATTTTTGATTCCCCCTAAAATGCCCATGAAATTACGTTTTAAGTGAACTGGCTCCGTAACTGTCCTAGTTTCACCTAGAACAGAGTTGTTTTCTCAATCTTGCTGTGAGAGGGATTGATCCTGGAGCCATGAGGGCACATTTAGGTTATTTTGTACCCTTCCCATAATTTCTTGGTGATGTGGCTTTGTATGGAAGAAAACCAGAAATGCACAGTGGAATATACACCATTTTTGTTCCTTTTTCCAGGGGAGCAAAGCTACAGGGAGGTGGTGCCACATGGTCCAACTCGTAGGCTTTGTCCAATATTGTTCTGTTTCAAGTATGGGGAGGAGCATGGTGCAAACGATTTGTCCACCAATGTTTGTTGTTGTCTCCAGCTCAGGGGAAAATAGCTGCAGTAGTGCCTGCCATTTTCTCCTTTCTCTTAGGAAGCTGTGTGTCACTGGCTGTGGGAGCATTGACTTGGTCAGGTCTTCCTCAAGCATTTTTGGAATTTAATCATCCTCTCTTAAACACTGTTGCTATTCGTATTGTTGCTGTTATTGTTTGTTTTCTTCAATTTATTTCTGTTTTTTTGAGTAAATTATCTCAAATTATTATCTCTGCCTCTTTCTCCCTTTCTCATGGGAGGAGTGTGGGGGAAGGGAAGTGGCTACAGACACTTGAAGCTTAATTTCCAGCTGTTTTTGTACTGCAACAATAATAATGGATATCAAATATTTGATCTAAACAGTAGATTATCTTATCACAGACCAGATATGAAACTCTGAGCTGTTAAAAAAATAAGATTAATAAGTTTGTGATGTTAAAAACCCCACACTGGTTCTGATTTAAAATCAAGGATATGCATTATCATTTTTTCTAGAACATATTAACTTTAGAAGGCTTTTGTATATTCTAGATGTTTTGTATCCTTCATATTACCTTGAGTTGCATTTTCTATTAAATTAGAACCTTTAGTATGTTATACACATTAGAAAAAATTAAAAATTATTATTGACTGTGTCTAACATGACTTTTAATGCATGATATTTTCTTCCTGAGAAATTGTTTTGAATATTTTCAGTCAAAAGGTTACAGCTAACACTTGCAGTACTAAAATTCTCTTTATCTAATTCACTGCCAATCCTAGAGCCTGAGGCTTCACGTATTTTTGCCAGTAGAAGACAGAAGAGAGTTTGAAATTTATTTGAAAATACTAGGGGAGGGTTTTAAGGATATCTAAGAAAGTGAAAAAATAGTGGGAAGGTTATTGCGATGGCTAGTCTTGTCAAAATAATCAAGAAGGCAAATCATCATCGATGAAACTTGGCAGTATTCAGGATGCTGACATACATTCTTGGCACATAATGTTTGCATGTTCTCCTTCTGTTTGTTAAGAAATCAGTGTCTAAATAATATGGCATCTTGTCAGGAGATAGTGTTGGAATGTATTAAAATGAAAGTGAGAACTAAAGAATATGTTTGGTAAATCAAGAATGAGGTTAAAATTGTTTGGAAGTTTCAAGGGAGAGTACAAGCTTATTATTCCTCATTGAGAAAGAAATGGCTAGATAAAAATGTTATAATTTTTGGTTTGGTAGTCTTATAGGTAGGCATTCTCTGCTAGCTCAGAAAAATGTAAAGGTAATCTTTACTTACTGATGTACAAGAACATCACATCAGGAAAACTGAAACGAGTTAAATACAACAGGATTTTTGAATCAAACTGACTTGACATCAAAGTGAGTTTAAATCAAAGCATGTTATCATCAATGAACTAAAATTGGGTCATACAAATAGAATGAAAACACTGAAACAAACTGATGGAACTTGGCAAGCTTCATTGATATAAACATGCTCTGCTAAGATCAATGCTACTGCTAACAATAACTCTTTGTATTATTGGTTCTGTTGTGAAAAGGCTATCAAATAATGAGAATAGAAAAAGGACCAATGACAGTGCGTTTTCATTGCAGTAGAAGTACAAAATGACTGTTAGCTATTTTGATTTATGTTTACTAGCTAATTAGTGTATTTTCATTAACATATGACTTGAAGCATACAGGAAAGCATTTATCCATGCCAGAAAACTGGAAAAATTACATGTATACATGCTCCTGAAAGACAGGAATGTTTTTATCCAGGTGTAACTCAAGCCTACTATTTAGGCTTTTTTTACACTAAGTATAACCGCAGAGGTGAAAGCCTCCATTTGCTGTCATGTTTTCTTGTCTGGCTATGAAATGGAATTAAAATTAACGAAACCATGAATTGTTATCTTTTTTTTTCTGGTTGAAGAGGCAGGGGATACCACTAGTATAAACCAAAGCATTAGCAAAATGAATCAGCCTTCTCAGTGTCCCATACTCTTGTGGGTTTGCCCAGTAATGTAGATTGTCTGCACAATGAGAAGGCCTTTTTAAAGTCCACGAATTCAGTGCAGAAATGCTTTAAAACAAGTCATAATCAAATCCCAGCTGTAACAGCGATATTTCATCACTGCCTAAAGAGCACAGTACTTCATACAGGCCAATGTTTTATTCTGCTCTATGCAGCTTACCATTCTATTTTAGATCTTGCAAATTGCTCTCTAAGCAGTCCATACCTCACAGCTGGGTTAGGGTGTAGAAATCTTCTATGCTTTTTCTTGACATTCATTATGAATTGGCTCCTGTTTTATTATGGTATATAAGTACAAAAGCAATACTGTTAAAATACAGACCTAGGATTCTGACAAGCAAAAGTAAGCATTTATGCTAAAACTGATTTGATCTTGGTGTTGGAGAGCAGAAAAAATTCCAGGGTAAATGCTGGTAGTATGCTTGCCTCCTATAAACAACAACCACAACAAAACAAAACAAAAAAAAAGAGCTACCCCAAAACAACAGCAAAAACCCCCCAACAACAAAGAAAACAAACGAAAACCAAAACCAAAAAAAACCCAAAACCAAAGAAAAAACCAATCTTCAAAATCAAAACTAAACCAAAATAAAACAAAAATACAAACAAAACCAAACAAATCCAACAGCAAAACAAATTAAATGATGCACACTGAGTATTGCACTTCATATTTACTGCTGTAGGTTGTGGCTAAAACTGAAGAAATAATGTAGCAAAGCATCTCAGTGCCTGAAATTAGTACTGACAATAACAAGCATGATCCTGCATAATTCTCCACATACAAATGATCCTCATTTTGGGGGGATTAGCCACCAGAGATGGTTTTGCAGAACCAAGACAATGGATTTTACTGCACATTTTATATTGCAGCTTTAAGATATAGAATCTTGCTGAAATACTTCATGGGAATATGTCTTAGAATTACTATCAAAGTTGCAGTGTCTGCCAAGAACTAATTAAAAAGAAGCTATTTTGAACAAACTGAATTAAAAACATTGTAGACATGTCAGGCAAGTTACTTATCTATTTGTGGTTTTAAGGTACGCTAATAGCTTAAGTAGAATATTTTTGAAAAATTTTGGTAACTGCAGAAAGCATATCATGAAAGGCAAGAATGAGACTGATGAACTATGCTGAACACAGAAAACTCACATAAATTTTGCTTATATCTAGTAAATCCCAGTGACACGAAACTATTAAGGTTGCTATTGTCTCCAACATTTTGTAAGGACTGTTCCCTTTCTGTCTTTCAGATGATATGGAAGTCATGCACATGGCAGCGCAGAGATGTGGAGTTGACAGAGCAAGTTTCAGATATGGTGACTTGAGAGAGACCGGACTATTATTGATTAATGACTCAAAACATTTGCCCATTTGTGGAGGTGTTAGAGTGCCTTGCTGAGGCCAGGTTTGTGCCCCCCAAGGGAGTAGGTGGGTTTTTGGGTGTGTGTGATCACCAGTCTGCACAGCATAGAGGAGGTGAACTACCAAGCAAGGCAAATTGGTGTTTCTCATCATGCTGACTGCTCTCCCCTGCAGAACCCGTTCAGTTGTAAAACTGCCCCCTCTCTCCCCCTCCTCTCCTCTGCGAGGGTCTGATGAGGCACTACTGGCTCAGCTGTGCTGAGGGGCAGCTGAGAAGGGATCATAAACCATCAAAGAGTGCCAAAGTTCCCCCAGACTCATTTCTGGGGCCTTCCACCAGAGGACTGAGAACTCCCTCTCCCAGGGGAGATTCCTGGGTGTTACCACTGAGCCTGACTGTGTGTTTTGGGCTTCATCCCTCACCCCTGGCGGATGAAGATCATCACTTTGACCAAGGGACAACAATTGAGACAACAATCAAGTCTCAGTGCAAGATCTACAGGTGTTCATATATTTTTACTCCTATCTTTTCTTTCTTTCTCTTATCTCTTCTTTCTTCTTACTCCTATCTTTCTTTCTTTTCCTTTCTACATTTTCCTGAGTAATATTTTTTACGCTTTTATATTGCTATATCACTATAGACAATAGTAAACAAAGCTACATACCTGTTTTCCATTGCAACCAAATTTCTCTAAAATAAACCCAACATATATATGTGTATCTATAAATATCAATCATTCATTTCACTCCAATCTGTCACAAGGGAATTCTGTTAACAAGAGTCTTGGTTATTCTCACCTTAGGGGGCCAGGTTGTAATGATTGCGTTCCATAAACATCAGCATACATCTCTTTCTCCAACTTAGGGTTTTGCATGGTGGAGTATGCAAGAAATTCTGCTTTGGCTCCCAAAAGAGTTGTTGGAAGTTAATCTTGCTGGTTTTATGTATTATTCACTTGTCCATACATCAACAATGTTAAGATGCTTCTTTGTTCTTCATCATTAGGCTGTATAGCAATTGGCAAAAAAAAAAAAGTTGCTTTGAGTATTTTGAGGAAAAATGTTTTAAGCATTTTAAGATGTTTCGAGCATTTTGTTGATGTTTCGAGCATTTTGTTTTAAGCATTTTGGGCTCCTGGCCCAACTAGAAAATAAGAATACTCCAAAACATAAGGTAATTTTGTTGTGTCACTCTGCAGAACTGTCCCTTTCATGGAAAACCACTTGATAATGTAGATACAGTCTCAATTTCCTCAATACTTAGTCCTGTGTATGAGTATTTTTTCCCTTGAAAGCTCAAATACGTAGGAAAAAGGAGTATGTGACTGTATTGCTACTTTACAGTTATTAACTACTTAGCAAAAATCAGTAGCAGAATGTAAATGTTCAAGGAGACATGAAAAACAGATGTGCCTTTGAACTCCAGCCTACACAGTGTATACTGCCAAAACACTGCATAGATATCATACTGACTCTTTTTTAACACTAAATCTTCATAGCAAACTGTAGAGACATAATTTTATCCTTTTGAAAGTTACTGCTTATTAATTTCAGTAACCTGAGAATTACATCATGGGAGAAACACAAATATCTACCTGTCCTTTGTATAATAAAACCTCAGCAATTTTGATAACATAAATGCTTAATTGAAATTAAGGACTTCTTGTGAAAAGTATGCAATTCCAATTTTTGTAGCATACAATTCTTACTTTTTTACAGCAAGTGCTTCTTTTAATATTCCTTGAAAATACAAAATATTTTTTTTTTTGGCTCAGATCTTTAGAAATTTTGTCTAATGCTACTAAAGTCTAAACAATAAAAAATTATGGTGAGGTCAGAATGAGAGTAAAAGGGTCAGATATAAGTCAGCAAACAACAAAGCCAGTATGAGGGTTGTGTGATCTTTTACACTTGCCTTCTTCATTTCATTGTCTTCCTCAAACATACAAGTGTGTAAGAAAATTGTGGGCATGGGCATGAAACAAATTGTGGAGTTATCGTTGAAGAAGCAAAGAAGCAAGCAAGCTGACAAAAAAACCCAATTCCATGTCCAGAGTTGTGTTTAAACTTATTTTAAAAATAGTCTGAACCCTTACAAAGACTTTAAACTGGTTTCTCTTTCTTCTGCACAGTGAAATTTTATTAGAGGCAGACTGCAGTAGGAAATGCAGCCTTTTCATCAAAAGCCAGAACATTGTCCGCCACAGAGAGAAATATAAAGTTTTCTTTGACATTTGGTAATGGGCTTCTGATAAAATTGTGTCTTCTTGTCCTGATTGTCTTTGCTAATCATTCACCTCAAAAAGAGCAATGCGCATTATATCCAGAATTTTAGCAGATCCTACTGATTAGTAATGTACTTTTAAGTTTGTTGTGTCCTGTTTCCTGTCTGTAGCTAAGTGACTCAGAATTAAATTATACTGTCATGGTTGCTCTGAAAGTTTGATTCTTCATGGCAGTCAGAGTCTGTTCCTTCATATGCATGTGGTTTTACTTAATCTGTGAAATAATGTTCTTGAAAGATTTTTTTAAATTTTCAGAGTGGGAACATAACCCTCCACCTTATATTTTCATTTATAACTGTCAATTTATTTTCTAGGAGAAATGTTTTGTCAAAGGACTATTACCAACTTTGATAATAACTGAATTAAATGTCCATCTTTCCCAAATAAGATATTGTGCCCAAATGCTGATTACTGAAATAAAAAATTAAAGGAACATATCTGGAGGAGACGTGATCCTTCCCATATTTTTCTGTTAAGTATAAGTATGGAACACTTCCCTCTAGACAAAATTTTTTTATTGTGCACTTACAGTAACTGTGCCTTTTTTCCCACCTCAAGATTTTTAGTATATTTCATTGAAGGAAAAGATCTTTCCAATAACAATTATTTTGATGTAAATGAGACCAGGAGTTCTGGCCTTTTTTTTGGCAGACGTTGAGCAAAAACCCGAGGAAAGAGTTCTTGCAGTGAGCTGATAAGAGCACTATTGAAACCAGTAATATCTTCTTACAAAGACCTTAAAAGCTGTGAGAACTTAAAGGAACATTGCAATAGGCTCTCTATGGCAGTAAATTGCATCTTGCTTGTCTTTATGCTACCACATTTCATCACTCTTATTCTGGTTCTAGCACAGTCTCTCTACATATCTGCTTGTCTGCCTCTCTGATTCAAAATAAGATGTGCTCTGCATCTTGGACAGAATGTGCTTTATCCCCATGGTAATTTCGGTTCTTTCTCTAAAGTCAAAAACATGACCTTGGGTATCTTTTCAACATGGCATATAAAAGTGGGTCTATCTGTAAAAAATTGAAACTTTCTTGAATCATAAAGTGAATATAGACATTATGGTTAGGAATTCCAGTTTTCCTTATTGAATTAGAATTTATAAGTGAAATGAAAGCAGTTCTTTAATTAAAAAATAAAGGTATTTTTGTTTCTGCCAAATCTTGAGGCTTCTGAAATGGTAAAAACCTAGCCAAAATAGGGTACTTTTCCTTTTTTTTTTCTGCATGTACTCTTCATTCATGCCATTTCTACTTCAGTATTTATGAAATTTTACTCCAAGTTGGTTGGTAAGGAAAGGAAAGGTCTGCATGAAGGAAATTGCTTGGTACCATGCCACAGAAAAGTATGGCTTAGAATCAAACCACCTGCAGAAGCAGCTGGTTACACAGACATAAATTTTGTTCATGAAATTTTGGTCCCCATTACCTGGTGAAACATATTGTAGTGAAAGTAACAGATATTTAACTATTTATCAGATACCTCTCAAGCCACAAAAGAAACCAATTCTTTTCTTACCCTGAGGCACAAAATCTTAGAAATATACAGAGTGACATAAGTGTCTGCAGTGACATTTTAAAAATATATAGTTGGTTGTGAAGGATACAGATGGTGGACAAAGCATTATTGTGTCCTTAACACTTCCCTTTCACAATTAGTATCAGTTTTGGTGGTTTTGTCTCCTAAATGGTTCATGTTGTATTTGAAGAAAGGGTTTAGTATATAATTTTTTTTCTCAGCTATTTTATCATGAGTCCCTGAGACATAAAAGCTTAACTCATATTATAATAATGTGCTGGTTGATATAGAATTTAAGCACCTCCACGTGGGAATTAAATACAAGGTGCTGAAGATGCTTGTGAAACCCCACAAAGTTACAGTCTATAACCTTAGATGCTTAAATTCTTTTTTACTTCAGGTTCTATAAACTTCTCTTCTTAGAATCACAGTAATAGTTTCAGGTCACATAGGTATCAATATTTTGGCCTAAATCTCAAGAGATTTAGAACTGAGTCTCGTCTAGTATTTTTTAAAGTTTGGAACTTCTTTTCAAAACAGAGACTCAGAAGCTTTCAGTATTTCCTCAGTGGGCCATTATACAAATTTGACCTGAGCATGGAGGATAAAATCACTCTTAAGTGTCTAGAATTTTTTTCACCTTGCTACCTTTTTAGTATAGAGAGATTTTCTCTGCTTGTTGAAACATCCTAAGGCTCAGGCACATTGGATTTTCCTATATGTTTCTTTGTCAAATTCTTATGCTATGGCTCTGAACTTGTATATTACTTTTGACCCTGATGTATTATTATGATGCTTTAGCCAACAAACTTATTCCAGCAAAGAGGAAACCAGCATTAAATTGCTTTGAGCATGGATGTCACTTCACCAACCAGTAATGCAAATGAGATATTTTTAAGTTAAAAATATTTTTTTTAAAATATAAAGTCTGAAAGGTCACTGATATTTATATTTTAAGTGCAAACTCAGAGCAATATTAAAGTGTTTGGAGTTCACAGAACTCTATGAATGGTTTTACTGTTCCTGCAGTGCATGACAAAAATGTTGACAGGGAAGCCTCAGGCCACCTGCCAGGCATAGCAGCATTCACTGTGTGCCATGCTAAAGGCTGAATGGCAAGGTTGACACGGAGCTGCTCGATAAAATAGATCTTTCACATCCTGCAAGAAATGAAACCCCAGCGTTTCAGGACAAGCATCTATAACCACCCAAGAGAGCACTGCAATATTTATATTTTTTAAATGGAGTTTCAGCCTTCTAGTTTCCCCAACCCTCAGCTGAGAATAAGAAGAGTAAGAAGAACTGAGGAGTAAAATCCAAGAATTCAAGCAGCACTGGGATAGTTGGGGTTTTTTACTCCACATTTCTAGTCATATTACATACCATAGATACGACATTTTGTCATTACCTAAACTCTGCATTTGAATGAAGCAGCAGCTGCTTGGTGGACTACAAGATTTCTATTAGGAGGAATTGTTGCTTCATGGCAGAAAAACATCTTCAAATACACTCTTATTTCAATTTAGATTGTATAAAAACAATGAAACTCACAAGACTGATCCTGTACTTTTATCTCTTAGCCTGACCTCCATGTCATTATTCTTTGCCCTTGCAAAGAGAGTCTGTTTTCATGAAGCCTGGAGACTGCTTTAAGAGTTGACCTTCCTATTGAAGTCAATAGTGAGCAACCAAGAATCTAGCCAGAATTTCACTAATTGATATTTGTAGATCTATGAAGTACTGGTGATGTAATCACTGATGTAATGTCAGACACTGAATAAAATTATTAATATTTCCTTTAAAAACTGTGACTACTACTTCAAAGCCATTCAAAAAGGAAATTGCACATGAGAAACAAATGCTTATTAACCTTAATACGTGTAGAAGATCATAGAGCAATGATGTGATTTTAAGGGGAGAAGCCAGTTACAGGAAAGAAACTGAATCTTCAAATCTTCTTATTCCAGGCAAGGTTTTTAGCTAAATACTTAATTGATTTCTTCTGTCATCTTGCAGTCTAACTGATTGACAGAAAATATGGATCTTTTTGCTATTTTGTATCTTCATTTTCTATTTAATCCAATCAATTTCTGGTGTGTCTGCACATCAAATATGAAATAAAATTTGTAGCTGGGCACATGGTGGTGTCTGACAGACAATTATAAAGCAAAACTGTCATGAAGGATAGACAATATGTATACACACAGAGTCCACTGTTGCTGAAACAGGGATTTTTAACATTAATTGTCAATGGTATCCTTACCTTCAGGAGATAGCCTCAATGTCAAGCATGTAAATTCTCATGAAAGCAAAACATTTTCAGTAGATAAAAGACATGAAATTATGAAAAATGTTCTGTTTCCTTTAATGTATTCTAAATCAAACAGTCTGTAGTATGATATGTTTTAGGTTAATTAGTTTAATCCATATTTAATTAAGATGAGGTTTCCATGCCAACAAATGGTTTTTAAATTGTAGAAATCTTGGTGATGTAGAATGAGAGTAAAACATTAATTGCCTAAAACGTTTTGTTGTAATTCTTTTAACTAAAATGTGAAGTGCCTCCACATTTGTAGCTCTAGTTCAGCTAATAACCAGAGTTCCAGTTCTGTGAGGGAATAATTTAGTTCAACTGCACTCACACATCAAGGCTGATTGTACCACAGTAACAAGTTTTCTGTAATTCCACCTTTAAATGATGGAAATGACATATTCACTAACAACAGGTGTTGCACATACATCTATAACACCTCACATAAGTTTTTGCTACTCAGATATATTACCCTGAGATTATTTAATAAATTTGCCTCGAATTTTGCATCAACAGAATGTTGCAGCAGAATGCCACAACTGCTGCATATCTGTAGTGAGATGGAGAAGGTAATATTGGAGGAAAATAAAGGAATCCTAATTAGATTATAGGGGGTTTCTCACCTTCAGTATAATTGTGCTGTAAAACGTGGTATGTGAACTGTACAAACAGTATATAACTAACATGTTCAATATGGATTAGACTTAGAAGTCTAAAAGTAGCTTGTCAGTTCAAACAGAGGATCCCTAAGAATAGGGGAAAATACTTCCAAGACAGTAGACTGCAGTACTGCTTGTTGACAAAGCAACTCTTCATCCTGATGAAAAGCAAGGTGTCTTCCCTTCCCTTCCCTTCCCTTCCCTTCCCTTCCCTTCCCTTCCCTTCCCTTCCCTTCCCTTCCCTTCCCTTCCCTTCCCTTCCCTTCCCTTCCCTTCCCTTCCCTTCCCTTCCCTTCCCTTCCCTTCCCTTCCCTTCCCTTCCCTTCCCTTCCCTTCCCTTCCCTTCCCTTCCCTTCCCTTCCCTTCCCTTCCCTTCCCTTCCCTTCCCTTCCCTTCCCTTCCCTTCCCTTCCCTTCCCTTCCCTTCCCTTCCCCCTTCCCCCTTTTTATAGTATTTGTATTCTGTACTTATATTTGTAATTGTTCTTGCTAAAAAATTAATTGTGATATTTTTTATCTGGTCCTTAAGTAACAGCAAAAAACATGTTATGATAGTTTCTTATGGAAACTATCCATGAAAACAGAAGTTACAGATAATGCCATTGACATTAAGCAGTTATTAAAGGAAATACATGAAATCATAGAATCTCAGAATGATTTGAACTCAAAGGGACCTTAAAGGTCATCTAGTTCCAACCTCCATGCCATAGGCAGGAATACTGTCCACCACAGTATCCACTATCAGGTTGCTCAAAATCCCATCCAACCTGACCTTGGATACTTTTAGGGATGGGGCATCAAAAGCTTTTCTGAGCAATATTTTTCAGGGTCTCACCAACCTCAGTGAAGAATTTCATCCTAATGTCTCATTGAAATCTACCCTCTTTCAGTTTTAAGCTATTACCCCTTGTCCTATCACTACACGCCCTTGTAAAAAGTCCCTCTGCATCTTTCTTGTAGTACCCCTTGACAGAGCTGGAGGCATCCATTCTGCCAAGCCTGTCTCAGATCCCTAGATTCTTTCATCCCCATACTTTCCTCTCTGTGATCCCCTAAGTCTTGAAGTGTATCCCGGGATGGCAGAGTTGAGCAGTACACGGAAGACACCATGAGTAGGCTAAATCCTCTTCAAGGATTTGAGAAAAATGGCTGAAAATTCTCTAAATTTGATGGTTGTACAGAATGCAGTCTTTTTACTTCTTGTATCACTGGTCTTGTATCACTGACATGATACATAAAAATACACAACCACCAACAGAATTAAAAAGAGAGTGTCTTCTCATTTTACAGAGAGAAAAGGTTGCACATCTAACCTGAGAAGGGGATCTTAAGATGCAATACTAAACTGAAAATAGCCTCTTCTTATGGCTCAGAATTAAATTTATAGACCCTGAAAAGTGTAAGGTTTTGGGTCCACTCTGATTTCTCATTTTCTGTTGACCAGTTCAAGATGGAATCTGTTGTAAATCCCTAATGTGCTGCTTAAAAGTTGCATGTAATATATTTAATATTTACCCTTCAGCATGAAGCATATTCTGTACAATTTCTAACACTACCATGTCAATGCTTTTGTGGATCTACTTCTTGATTCTAAAATTTCTTAATACCAAAACAGTCAATGCATCTAAATCTGGCCTTTCAAGTACAGACTAAGTACAACTGAAAGTAAAAACTTTTATATTTTTAAAATTAATTTGTTAAATCCTTTTAAATTATGTATCACATTAAATCTCTAAATTAAACATGCTCATGGCAGTTTTCTCTTTCATTATTTTTTTCTTTTTTGGTCAAATTTATATGAGCTCTTCTCTTGATGCCAATGTAATGTTCTGTTCTGGTTGTTTCAATTAAGACCATTACCATGTTTGAGGTCTAACTTCTCTAACAAATCTTACTAAAATGAGTAGAACAGTGAATGTGCCTCTTTTGCCACAATTTAAAAGACACAGCCGTAATTATGCAAGATTACTAGAGCTCAATTGTTTCAGAACACAAAATTTCTGTTTAGGCTTTGTGTGTCATAATTTGTCTCCATCTTTAGGTAGGTTCTTCCTATCAAACTACATCTTCCCAAGAGGATATGAAAACAGTGTCTTCAAAACCAAGTTAAAGATCTAAGGAATTTCAAATACTGACCCTTACTATCAAGTAAACTTTAGCTGCAAAATGATGAAAAGCACTGAGAATGGTCTGATGGAGAACAACTAATCCATATTGTTATCATGGCAACCAGAATGCATGCAAACTCATTTTTATACTAGAAATTGAAAACATTACTGTTAGGTAATAAAACTAATTAGTTTTAATTAATGATATCTATTGAAAAGTTTTACACTTCCAAGCGTAACCACTAACTATTAGGCATATACAAATTTAGAATCAGGAGAAATAATAAAAATTATTTATTTGTATTTATGAAAATAATTGAAATTTAAGCAACTAATTTTTCATTAGGAAAAGGAAAAATGTACCGTTAGTACTTAGTACCACTATTTCTAGTTTAGAAAAAAAAAACTCCTTAAAAGCAGAAGCCGAAAATCTGTAGTAGTACTGTAGAAAGCTGATATTAAAATAAGAAGTTTTGTGTTTTGTTGTGTGTGAAATATAGCAAAATTTATTAGAACTACTAGAAAAAACATAGCTTGTTGAGCACATGAGATTAGGTGAAAAATCTGTAGAGATGGCTAGCACATTAGATTGCTAAAGTAATATTAGCAGTTCTAAATAACAACCATTTCCAGCTGAGATATGCAACAGAGAAATGCTAGGTGAAGATGTTTCAGTGAGAATTTTACAGGAAAACAATTTTTGTAAGATTTTGTGATTAGAAACTGAGAATATCTTCCTTGCAGGAAAAGTGGTTTGCAGTCGGACATCCTCTCTCCATTTACATTATGAAAATTGATAATGGCAAAATTGGGTAGCTTGAACTAAACCATCCTTAAACAATTTTGTGTTCTCTACTAACCAATGTACATGGAATCTTTCTACAGCTTATTCACAAACTTAGGTCATGATAACCTAGTTTGAAGATGGGTATTGCAAAGTACTCACACCTGAAGCCTTTCTGAGATACTGATGCTTGAGAAAATGATAATGTAAACTGCTAAAGCGGAGATTTTTCAGAGAGTTCTGGCCCTGTAGGGATTAATTACTCAAAACAAGGGTCAACAATTCCCTTTTGAATATTTGGTGATACTAGTAAATATTGTATTTGCAAGCTAGCAAATTCCATGTTGCTAGTGCCTGCACTTTGTGAGCACATGGGTACAAGAATATCTGTACATACAAATATATTTGAACAAACCCATAATTTTTTTGAGGGTGAAATAAAGTGTATTCTAAAGGCTCAGTGGTCCTAAATCACGTACAATCTTCTTTTATCTTCTGTAAAAAGAGACATGAAAAAATAAAAATTTAAATTCTGTTTTTGCTGCAGGGATGATGTTATGGGCTTAGAGGGTCTAAGGTTTCATTCTCCAAGAAATTTTCAGTTACTCTGAACACAAAAAGCAATACATGCTTACCTGTTTAAATCTAGACAACAGTGCAGTAGTCTGCCTTGACTTTTGGCCCATCTTAACCTGTAAGACATATTTGTTTTATAAGATAATGAATTTTCACTAAAAAGGAAGAAATTCAGACTGTACTGATATAGAGTTAGGGGGATTTGGTTCACTGAGTTCAAATCATGACATCACTGACACATGTAGAGACATCTCCTCTGTTTCCATGTGGGCACAGTTAAGGGACGAAGGTACCAGATGGAATAAGTGCCAGTTCTTGCTCTCAGGTGCTTTGGTGTTGTTATTGAGGCAATAAGCAATTAACTCTAATTATTCTCATGAAGATAAGCAAGTATGACCTTGATCTGATATGGCTCGGGAATTAGTGGGGTGTTTCTGAATGTACAATCTTTGAGAAGTGGCTTTTCATAGTAAATCTACTCCTTAACCATGGAAATTTTATTAGAAGTATATGTTGGTTGGTAATGAGACCCATGAGCCCGTGAGAAATAATGGCCATTCCAGGTGTCTTCTGAGTGCACTGAATGACTAGCTAGGGTTTTAATCACACTTAGATTTGCAAAAGCTATTTCTGTATAGAGGTTCGCTTTAGGTGTTTTGAAAATGGAACTGGAGAGGGAAGATTAATGTTAGGACTTCATTAAGTGGCACTAAGATTGCTAATTCAACCTGCTATTTCTGCTTAGGAATGTAAGATTAGGATTTCTTTCTATCTGAAAGAAGCAGAATTATAAAAATAGCATAAAATCCATTACAATGATGAAGAAAAATGATAATAGTCTAGAACGATGTTTTAATTAATATTGGGCTAACCCTGGGCGACGGGAAATGTCAACTGCAATTGGCCATGCCAAGCCACAATGTGTGCAGTCAAGTGAGCAAAAATATGATGATTTGAGGAAAGCAGAAAAAAGAAACTGTAAAGCACCTAATATTAATGCACATGAAACTTAAAAGGAACAGAAACCGCAGTTATGCTGGACTGAGACAGCCACAGATGCTGGCAATAAATATCAGCTTCTTCCAGTGCCAGACTAGTTTAATCCAGGGTTTACTGAAAAATGTGATTGTGAAAATAATGCATATTTTTCAATGTGTAATTTTAACTGTCTCATCCTGCCTCCTCTTGTCTGTTTTTCTATGCATACAATGAAAATACATATTGAGTTTTTTCCTTATTCTCCCTTTTGTGGAGAAGACTGGCATCTGAAATTCAACTGCAGTTGCAGTTCATTTTCTGCAAGTTCATTTTCTGCAAGTAATATTATCGCGTGTCCCATTGTTAAACAGAAAAAACGCTATTTCAACTTCTCTGCAGGTTTAAGAGATTTTATTTATGCTGTAACATTACTGTTTTCACCAACTTCAGAGGACAATATAAAAAAGCAGCTGCTGAAAGTCAAAATGTTTTCTTATAAATAAAGCATTTATCAGCTTTATCTTTTGAATACCATTTATTTTCTGAAAATGGAATGTGCACCAAATAAATAATATTTCATAGGATGGATAGATGGAAGACTGTTTTCCTTAAATATTAAGCTCTTCTCAAATACAAGGTTTGTTGTTCTCTCTAGGATTGACAAAGTTCTCTCGTGTATTAAATAGCTTTGAAGAAGTTTTTGTTTTGGTCAGAAATGTTATTCTGACTTCGAGAGTGCATCAGCTGATAAGGAAGAATTAACCAAAACCAAAACCCAAAGCCAGTGGTAAGAAAATGCAAATTATTGTTTCCAGGCATTGCTTAGACCATTCACTGAAATGTAATTATAAATCTCCTGGAATAATATTGGAGAGACTACTAAGTAAAAGTTTCATAGGTAGATGCAGAAAAGCAATATAGTGTTGTGTAATTTGTTCCGAACATTTTCTCTTTTACCCTGCTGTGGATTACTCTGCGTAGCCCTTCAATCAGCATTAAAACAAAAAGTCAGAATGTCTCAGCCCAAATTAAGATAGAGATGAAAGTTTTCCACTCAAACAGAGACAGGCAGACATGTCAAATCTCTTGGACTTTATGAGTCACCCAAAGATTTGTCTTCAAAATGAACAGCAGAAATAGGCTACATAGGTAACAAATCAACTTGTTAAGTTGATTTTTTATCTATGTAGCCTATTAGCCTATTCTATTGTAAATTATGTCAGGATCTGAAAATCTTCCTGTGAATTACTGAGCCAGGTCACTAATACCATTCACCTCTTCCTTATTGTTTTACCTTAACTTCTGAAGCCATTACACATAGTGGGGTTTCTTTTTTGTTTGTTTTTTGGGGTGTGTTCATTACTAGTAGTAGTCTAAGAAATAGGCCAGAGTGGGGCAGGTCAGAGGCAAGCTCCTTGTCCCTGGAATAAAAAATAGGGATTTTGGTACTGGTGTTTACTTTCCAGTCTTTCTTCTACAGTGTTTTCCAGAGTATTGTCCCAGGAGTGTTTAGTAAATTTTCTGATGTATTTTGATGTGTGAACTAGACAATTTACTGACACCTACAGGTTTTAATCCTGAGTTCATCTGTAGTGGTCAGTTCTGTGAAGAAAAACCCTCTTGCATTCCTTTTGCATTTGTGCTTAGCAAAAATTTTGTGCACGTATTTAATTTACTGGAGTTGATCACAACAGTTTATCCCAACTTTAGTTGCTGTTGAATAGAGTTCATGGCTAAATAAGTAGCTTTTTAGTATTAAATGTATTAAGTTTAATTTTAATTAAATATAGTTAGAATTATATGTTAATTCACTGACACTGAATTCACTGACAATTATTCACAATACTGAACATTGTTTTCAAAAATTTAAATTATTCATTCAAATAGAACAAGAGTGAAAGTAGTGCAAAATAATGACCAATTTTCTGCCCCATCTCACTCTTGTCCTACAGAGGTCTGATATGCATCCCTTTCTCTCATATGGACGCTGCCAATCATGCATTAGTACTGCACTTCATGTACGCTTCTGTGGTGTGAATACACTTTTGCACTCCACAGCCTAGGGGTATGGACGTGTACTTTCACTGCTCCTCCTAAAAGTCATCTTTGGACAAACACACAGTGATGCTTGCTGGATCAAAACGTGTGTGCAGAAGCAAGAAGGAGAATATGAGTGGAGCTCGACCCATCTCATGTGTAAACCAAGAAATTATGTGAGCAGAACCAAGCACTCTGTGCGCTAGGAAAATTACTCATTTTTCTCTACCACAAGGCAAGAAAAATTTTGAAAAATGTTGGATTTTCAAACTGGCCTCTGGAATGAGCTTGCAATCCAATGACAGAATAAATTCAACTCTCATGCAGTTCCAAGTGACTGAAATGACAACTGTTTTGTGAAATTTCTGAGAACCTAGACTTCTCAGTATTGCGGGCTTCAAGATCCAATCTAATTGCCTATTTTTCCTATATGATTTTAATGGTGTCTTTTTGTGTGCTTTAGGGCCTTATATATGCACAATGTGAAACAGCTTTTAGACCAGCAGATGTTCTCATTTGTTACCTACACTCTCTACTTTCAAGTAATTTTAAAATAGTTTTAATTTTTTTCTTATTTTCATTCAAATTGCTTTTCCATGCTGCATTAAATGGTGAGTTTTTATATCACAAAACATATTAGTTTGAATTGCAGATATTGTATGAACATATTTAAATGATGGCTTCTTAATGTTATAGTGATATTTTACACCAAGTAAAGTGTGTTTAAATTCATTAGATTTAGAGAAAGTGTAAATCAGGTAACAATAGATAATCGCTTTATTCCTGTAGTAGTTATTGCTTCAGGCAGATGGGATTATTTAATAAGTCTCTGACGAAATGCAGTGACAGAGGATCTTAGTGGTATACCTGCCAGAACATTTAAGAAAACTGAAGGTGTAAAACTTGAAAGAAATGCTGTTCCAGCATGCTCATAACAAAGGTACATTTTCTGTGCTTTTTATACTTTATATTATTTCCTTAATTAAAGAAAAATAAAAACTAAATAAAAGTCTGGTCAAAATACTAAGAAGTTATCATTCCATCATTCCAGATTATTTTCAAATCAGCTCAGAGCAGCTGTCAAGCACTTTTAAAATCATCTGAGTGTGGGAGTCAGCTGCCTAAACACAGGTAACTACTGCAGCCTCAGAGGCCTCAGATCCAGTAGTCCTTCACCTGTTACCTTACTAAGGTATGGTTATCCTGTAGGTGTTGTGTCATACCCACTGACCTCATTTCAGATGTCCTAGAACATTTAATGTGGTCTACATTTGTCACTGTCATTTTTTCTGAAAAATCCTCTTTGCCCAGGATTTCTCTCCTGTGAAGCTGAGAAGCCTCAGAGAAAAAGGAAAATAATATTATCTCATTTGGTTCTCCTGTGTTTTGCTGCTTTGGAATGTGGTTGGGGATTGTTTATCCAACACGTGAATTGTTTTTACTTAATGACCAATTACAGTCCAGCTGTGTTGGGACTCTGGAGAGAGTCACAGGTTTTTCATTGGTATCTTGTTAAGCCTTCTGTAAGTATCCTTCCTCTATTCTTTAGTATAGTTTTAGTATAATATTCTTTAATATAATGTAGTACCATAAATCAATAAATTAGCCTTCTAAGAACATGGGGTCAGATTCATAATTTTCTTCCTGCCACAGGGGACCCCACATACATTTACACAATGAATTCTACACTCAGTATCCCCCAGCTGAAAGCTACACTTTTGCTGAAAACCGGCCACAGCATATAAGTCCTTCCAAAATGTCTTTTTTTTTTTTTTTTTTCTCTGTATGCTGCACTGGAGAACAAAGATTTATGGTCAAGGCACAGCCCAGAGACAATGAGTAAGTTGTTTGAAATCAGAAGGAAAACATAGAACCTATTTGCCTCTTAGAGAAACATTAGGAATTGGACAAGTTCTAATATTGCTTAGAGCCACTGTATTCCATAAAAGCATCACTAAGAAATTATCTCATGGGTGGTGGAATCTGTTCACCTTCAGGAAAAATTCATAAGGATAAAAATCTAATGAAACTTGCAGAAAATAAAAGAAGCAACATTTGGTGCAAAGAGAAAGAAAACAAAATGTGCAAGAAAAAGGAGATATGCTTAATTTTGTACTGCTGTTGTTGCTATTACATTAGTTACCTGAGTAGGCTGAATGTACTTCTAGAGTGTACTAAGATCAGAACCAAGGAAGATATGGTACCTAGCTTCCTTCTAATTGTATACTCCTCAGAAAATCAGAACATGGATATTTAACGCCTTTAGAATGCTGTCAGTCAGATTTGTACAATATTTTCAAAGAATTTAATACATAAGGCATTACCAGTAGCTGTGAAAGCAGTGTGGTTTTTGAGTTTTTAGTTTTTAAAATAGTTTCTGACTGAAAAAAAATAGGAAAGATGGTTAGGTCAAAATAACATGGAAATGATGATAGTTTTAATCAAATAAAAATTAAAAACAGACAACAGGAGTACAACCTAGCCTGAACAAATTCAAATATTGTGTCTAATCTTAGCTAAGATTTTCTATTTTACTCTCTCTTGTTGTGGCATGATGATGAGGCCCTGACACAGCAGCCTGCATGCTTAAGAAGGACAAAGTCTTAGTAATTTTCCTAGAGAGAGAAGGAACTCCCAGCTGTGTTGGCTTCACACATTCCTCTCTGTATGTGCATGAGACTACCTCTATTGCAGAAGATATATAGTTCAACTGTGCTATAAAGGTGGGTTTGGTCGCTTTTCACTTTTGATTATATCATTGTTATGGATTGTTATGAACTAAAAACTTCCAGAACTCTAATGTAATAAAATGAGGCCAAGATATCCTCATATCCTCTGCTGATTTCTAACTCTAAAGCACTCTGATATGAACTGAGATTGCATTGAAGCAAGGACTTAACATCTTTTTAGCACATCTGGAATAGGAAACCAGAAGGTGATAATACCTTTGAAAACAATCTCTAATTGGTTTTAAATATAGAGAAAGCCAAAGAAATTTGCCTTGAGTTATAAAACTAGCGATATCATCCGTGACTTAATCTAGTTATCTAATTTTAAATAAATATACTGTTAAGACAATAATCTTTGTGAGTGGAGGGAAAAGGGCTCTGGGCATGGGCAACAGCTATGGGCCAGAATGCTCTCCAGGACTCAAACATATTGATCAGTAAGAGCTGTTTATGTGGTCTGTGCTGGGCTGGGGAGACATGATCCTTGTCAGGTTGTGAATGCCATAGCATAGAAATCTTATAATAGGCATTGATATTCACCTGCTAAACCCATGCTGCTTAGAAATTAAATTTCAAGTTATGTCACTGAGTCGCGTGGCTCTTTTTTCCTCTAAACCCGCTCTAAATCCCCCCTCTGTGATGTCTACACAGCTGTCACATCTTCATTTACTTGCCACAGTACCTGAGCTAACTCAGCTGTGTTTTTATTAGGACTTAACAAGTATATCACATTAGTCAAAACCCCAAAATACTTACAAATAACTGTAATCTTGACTGCAACTCAGATTATTTGGTGACACATTTCAGTACAGTACTTTGCAGAATAGCAGCTGCTGTATCACTGTGAGTGGGTGAATGAAAGTTGTGTAAACTGTTTCATTACTTCAACAGCAGAGAATAATGCAAATAATCTTTTAGAAGACATTGGAAAAAACACTGTAAATACTAGAAATGGATTAATGGATATCCATGAATAGCTAAAATATACTTACAAATATGTAGCTTATTAAGAAAAGCAAAAGATAAAATGGGAAAAATTTATATTGTTTATATAAACCAAAGTTTGAGGCTTTGTTAAGAGTGAAAAAAAATCTTTTTGAGATGACAGTAGGATTCTTCAGGCCTAAGCAAAATTGCCAGCAGAGATTTTAGGATAACTATATAAGTTTTTTTCCGAAATTCTTGATCCTGGAATTCTGCTGTTTTTCCAACAGTGCCTTCTGAATTTAAAAAATCTAGCCTAATCTGTGCTTTCAGTTTTGTCACTGTCTTCTACCACTGTAGGTTATTTGGAATTTCAGTGAAGAAAACATTTATTGGCTTGATTTTACACATATGCTTCCACATACTAAGCATATACTTCTGTTTTTGCTTAAGATTTTCTGCTCCAAAATAAATTTAAAAAAATTTAAAAAAGCAAATACGCAAAGCTGGATGCTTTTGGGGTTTTCTTTTTGCATTTTCTGTCTCATTCTAGCCAATGACGCCGCAAGTTTTCCTGTTATGTAGTGTTGCCAGCAAGATTTATAGTATGGAATTAAAAAAATTTGGCCATGTATAGAAAAGACATTAATACTTTCAGAAATTGACTTAATATATTAAAAGATAAAGTCTATTTATTTAACTCTCATAGCCATTAGTAAAGACCAAATTATTTGCTTATTGAATTAATATGATAAAAATACTCATGCAAGCACTGTCTGATGTGTTCAGATTGAGCTTGCATTTAGTTCTAGTGACAATGTTTAGATTGATGAACAATGCAGATGAGTCATTCTGGTCCTTGGCACTGGAGTATGTTATAATTGTAGTGTGATGAGATAACGAAGAGACTGAGTTTAAATAAAAAAAATAAAAGGGGTAGTCTTGGGATATGAACAGTTGAAAACAGAGAATACCAATTAGCTTTTCCATTTCCCTCTGCTCTTTTGCCCTCTCTTCCCCAATCCCTTTCCATTATATCCTATTTAAGAATTACAGTTCATGATTTTTTGCAATAATAGGAGTATTTGAACTAGAAACAAAATGTATCATATGTAGGACATTCATTTTTGAGCATGCTATACACAAAGGGGGAATTGAACAGACATTCATTTCAGATTTCAATGTTTTGAAACTTTTCATTTTAGATTTCAAAAGCTGCAATTACATGATGATATTTGATGTATTCCAAAAGTGATGTTTCGTGCATAGGACATCTGATATTTATTGAAAATTCTAGAAAAATAACACATTCTAACCATCATAATTTAAATATCACCTTATTCATACTCTCTTCAGGATACTTTAAAATAGGTCTAGAAGGGTCTATTAAATTGCATTTAAGCCCAGTACACTTTGCAGGTGTCCAGTATAATGAACACTTTAAATGGCTATGCTCTAAGGTTAATTTGTTCTGTAAAATTGCCCAGACCCCTCTAGAGTATTCATTAGTAGAATAAAACAGAGACCTAATCCAGATAGATGCTAAAGGATTATCATTATTGCTGTAAGGACGACTTTGATAAAATTCTAATTGGAATTGCCACATGGGGACTGAACAAATGAAGCAGATTATGATAAATACAGGGTTTCAGACCTCTCTAACTAAATTCTGAGACTGGGGTAAAATAAAGTGATCAAACTCATCTGAAAACAGATAGCTACCTCAATTTACTCCAGAATTTCTTAGAGTGGCATGAAAATTATACTCAACTGCATATAATTATACCAAATGTCAGCACAATACAATTAGAGCTAAAAGACCATTGCACATTTATTTTGCTTTTAACGGCATTTCATTGCAAACAGACTTTTGTCTCATTAGTGTAGGACTGACAGATTTAAACCTATAGTTATACAGATTCATCCATAATAATATCAAACAAGAGCATTATATTGTCTTTTCTCTCTGCATTATATAAAAAGGAGAAATTTTCTTTTGGACCTTTTAAACACAAAAGGGAATTAACATTATCTAAATAAAAAAAAAAAAATAAACTGTCTTGTTTTGCATTCAGATATATAAGTGGTAAAATTCCTGTGTCATGAATCAGTTTATATGCCATTAAAACAGATTGTGAATTAGTCATTGTACATGTCCATCAAATGCAAGTTTTCATTTCATGGTTGTTATAGATTTTATGGTTAGCAAAACGAAAGGAAAATTTTTCTACTCAGTGTGAGCTACAGTGGCAGAACACAGCCTTCAGGGATAGCAGGGATAGGGAATCCCCAATTTCTTCGGGCAACCTGTTCCAGTGCCTCACCACCCTCACAGAAAACATGTAAATATAAACCTACTCTCCTTCAGTTTAAAGCCATTATTCCATAGCCTATTGCTACTTGCCTTAGTCAAAAGCCCTCCCCAGCTTTCTTGTAGTCCCCCCTTTGGTACTGAAAGGCTGCTGTTAAGGTCTCACCAGAGCCTCCCCCTTTGGTAGTGAAAGGCTGCTGTAAGGTCTCAGCAGAGCCTCCCCTTTTGGTACTGAAAGGCTGCTATAAGGTCTCACCAGAGCCTTCTTCAGGCTGAACAACCCCAACTTTCTCAGCCTGTCTTCGTAGGAGCGGTGCTCTATCCCTCTGATCAGCTTTGTGGCACTCCTCTGGACTAACTCCAATGTGTCCATCTCCCTCCTGTGCTGAGGACCCCAGGGGTGGGTGCAGTTATTCCAGTGGGGTCTCAGGAGAGCGGAGCAGAGAGGCAGAATCCCCTCCTGGCCCTGCTGCCCACGGTGGTCAGACACAGCCCAGGACAGGTTTGGCTCTCTGGGCTGTGGGTGCACCTGGCTGGGTCATGTCCAGCCTCTCACCCACCTGTGACCCCAAGTCCTTCCCAACAGGGCTGCTCTTCATCTGTTCATCCCTCAGCCTGTGCAGATTGCAGAGGTTGTCCTGACTCAGGTGCAGCACCTCGCGCTTGGTCCTGTTAAACTGCAGGAGACTCACATGGGCTCGATTCTTGAGCTTGTCCAGCTTCCCCTGGGTGGCATCCCCTCCTTCAGGTGTGTCAACTGCACCCTCAGCTTGGAGCTGTCTGCAAACTTGATGAGGGTGCACTCAATGCCTTTGTCTGTTTTAATTAACTGCATTTATAACTACAGCCGTTTTTACAAAATTTTCTGAGTGAATAGAGCTTTAATTCACTTTTAAAGAAATTTAGGATAGCCCTGGTTAAGTATTTTTGATGTTGTTTGGAGTGGTTTTTTTATTAACATAAAAACATTTGCTACTGAACTTAGGTTTTCTAGTCTAGGATTTAAATTTGAATCCATTTACACCAACAAAAAGTTATCCAAAATATCAATGGAAGAATCATATCAGAATTAACATACTAATTATGTAGAATTTAAAGACAAAACCCCTAAAATTTGGGGAAAATAAAGAATATAAAGTTTAAGAAATTTTTAAATTATTTTACAAGATATATTGAGGCAATATCTTTAAGCATATATATTAATCAGGCTTAAAACAAAGACCATATCTATATTCTTTCTTTATACTGTTTATATGGAATTGCTACAGGTTATAATTGAGCATAGCCTGAATTTAAGAAAATGCCATATAATTCAGAAAGATGAAAATCATGTGATTTTGCTGATCTGATTCATTTCTATAAATAAGTCTTCAGATTCAATTATTTCAAAATATTCCTATGACTTATTTTGTTGCTGATAGTCACCTGTACCTTGAAACTGTAAGGGAAAGATCATAAAAGATGATATGATCTCTTCAAGAGTTTCACCTCACACACATTTCCTAATGATGTGCTAAGGTTTTCTTACCTATATTACTGTAGGTCAGCAGCAGCAGGCAGCACTGAGACCACAACCCTTTCCACCACAAGCTCCCCTAATGTGTATTTATAAAAGGCAGTCCTACTAAACATTTTTAATCAAAGATGAACTATTTAGGACTCAGGTATATACTTCTTGCTCCTTTTTTCTCAATTAAATTTTTAAATAGAGAGTAATGCATCATGAGCAATGTTTTTGTCATAAGGTATATGGACTAGGAGAGCTACTGCAATTCTAGTTTATCTGTGGGTGTGTCACAAGACCTTCAAATGGCTTTATTACACCTCTGTATTCAAGTGTGCATAAAGAAAATGTTATGGTACATTACAAACAAGTTTGTAAGATGTTCTGTATCATCTATTCTTATATCAAAACTAAGTGACAAACTAAACTTCCACATATCTGAGCAACTTGGTCCAGTGAAAAGTATCAGGAAGGTTAGAACAATATGATCCTTAAGGTCCCTTCCAACACAAAGCATTGTATGATTCTATTATATTCTCTAAAAGAAAAGTTTTGTGGAAAGTAGTTTTATTTTAATTTTATATTTTAAAAAAAATCCTTCCAGTTAATTCTTATTCCCAGAATTCTAATTCTAGAATTCTATTCTAATTCTTATTGCTCTTATAGACACCACTATTCCTACTGATTTTTCTAAATCTATTCTTGTAGTGTGTCACAGACCTATAGTTACCCACATATGAAGAACATGGAGGCCTCACAAAAAAATCCTGTTTTCTGCTGCCAATTATGGAACAGAAATACTTGATTTTCCTCTGCCTCACAATGTAGTTCCACTGTGGCTTCTCACACTTGATGCGTTTTTTGTCTTGGCAGCTTTTTCACTGAGAGAGACATAAAACTGGTAGAAAACAACTCCAGTTGTATCATCTACTTTCTTTGTAATTTTTTGTGATGCTGATATAGGTTTATGTGCATTGTGTTTGAGATTGGCCATCTCTATTCACACTTTGCTGTCTATCTAATCCAAGAAACCTTAAGAATAGAAAGGGCCAAACTCTTTCTTCAAAGGAAGGTCTATTAGACTGCTGTATATCTCTGTCCCAAATCCAGTTCTGTATTTTTGTTTGATGACAATAAAATCTGTTTCTAACATATAACATTCCTAAATGTATAACAGATTTTAATGCTTTGCTTATAGTGCTATTACCCACCGTGGAAGATCCATGTCACTTTATTGATACAATGTGTCTAGCTTCTCTATTGTTAAGTGCTATTGAGGTCTCTTTTTATTTGCTTGCAATTTTATCCATGCTGCATTCCTGCAGCAGAAACATTTACTGGAAAAATGCTAGCTCCTGTCTTACCACACAATCAGATTTCAACTGGTGTTGAAATCTTCTACTTCCTCTATTCATGAATCACCACAGAAATTCACAAAATACATCTTTTCAGTTCCTATATGTCATGTTTTAAACCCAGTCAGCAGCCAAGCCTCACTCGCTCCCTCACCAGTGAGATTAGGGGGGAAATCAAAAGGGTGAAAGACAAAAAACTTGTGGGTTGAGATAAAGACAGTTTAATAGGGAAAGTAGAAGCCACACACACACAAGCAAAGCAAAACACAGAATTATTTCACTGCTTCCCATGGCTAGTCAGGTGCTCAACTACCCCTGGAAGAGCAGAGCTCTGTCCCAGGTAATGGTGACTTGGGAAGACAAAGAACAGATGTCTCTTCCTTCCTCTTCCCCCCACTTTATGCGCTGAGCGTGATGTCACATGGTGTGGCCATGGTCCCTTTGGTTGGTTTGGGTCACCTGTCCTGGCTGTGTCTCCTCCCAGCCTCCCATGTACCCCCAGCTTCCTTGCCAGCACAGCAGTACAAAAAGCAGAAAAGGCCTTGGCTCTGTGTAAATCCTGCTCACCAAGAACAAAAGCATCTCCATAGTATCGGCCCTATGTTCAGCTCAAATCTAAAGCATAGCCCCATATCAGCCACTGTGAAGAAAATTAACTCTACCACAGCTGTGATCAGCACACCATATCTGTTAAAATCTTGGTTTTTGTAACATCTAACTGTCACAATTCTTATTGTCTTCTATTGTCTCTTATACTCTGAGCTGTAATTGAGTTAGATGCTTAAATCAATGTACTAAACAGCACTTTTATTTTAGTTCAGCATGAAAGATATGATATTATATGTCTACTTTTTTTTTATGAGTGATTGCTAATAGTAACTTAAGTTTTCTCCCAAGAGAGGCTATAGAGTTACCTCTTTTTAAGTCCATATTTAAATTATTAGACATTTAAATTTCATGGGTTTAAGATTAGTTATTTTTTATTCACTAAGATCAAAGAAAATATAGGGAGAAGAATAGCAAGCTGTTGGAAATATAGGGAAATATGTATCTTAATAAATGATGAGTATATTTTTGCCATTTTACATCTTTATCAAATATTTGTCAGTTCACTTCTATAGTTCTTACTGGTCTTAAGTGTCTATGAAAGATTGTTTTGTATAGACTTTTAATAAAGTTCAGAATGGGAGGATAGTATAATCAAAACTGAAGATGCTAGTCATCTTCCTATTGCTGACAGAAACTTTATAATTTTAGCTTTATTTATTTACAGAGTAAATTATTTTACTTACTGCCATTAAATATAAAGTGTGCTGAGAGATTAAGAAAACACTTTTACATATCCCTTTACAAATTCATTGTAGTGGCAAAGATCTCTAATATAGAGAACCTTCTACATCTGCTCTTCATAGCAGTACTTTAATAAGACAGGTGTTTTTTTATTTTCAGTTCTCTCTTTTTGATTGTGATCCCCTACAATAAATTGTTGTATGGTGGTGCCTGAAATGGTGGTGCCTAAGAGTATCATCATATAAATTTTAGAGAGAAAGCATATGTACACCAGAGCATCAATTAGGTAACTGCAATTATACTGGCTGCACTATCTGCCTTAAAAGTGGACTTTCTGCTCGGCACATTAGTACATTATATTGTTACAAAACCATTTGTGCCAGCTATCTACTACAGAATGAAGTTCAAATAATTGGTATTGACATAGACAGCAATAAGTGATCCAAATTTCAACTGAACATTTTCCTTTCTACTACCATTTGCTGACAGCAGATATCTATTTTGCTCCAAGATTTTTTTTTCTGGGTTATTCTATGCACTCAGTCTGGGAGTTCTTTCAAGCAAACTGCCAATCTATGCAGTTTTAATTGTTTAAAAGGGAAAGCTTTTAGGATTAAAACATTTCTGGGTATACCTGTGCTAAGAAAAATGTCTTCAAGATCTGATGCAGGCCAAATGAGATTTGGAAGAGGGTGCAGTCTTCCCTCTGTACTGCAGGGCAAAACCAGAACTGGGTGGACTGACGGACTGCTAAAATAGAGTGGCAGCATGGCTGTTGAGCAGTGACAGACACACTCTCAATTCCATTCCTCAAAAAGTACATGTAAAACAGTAAGAAAATAAGAGAGGGACTAAAGGTGGACTGAAGATCTCTAAATCCTCTTCTCCCATGAGTGTATCCAGATTACAATAATTTAATCTGTTAAATCTACACATATGAAACTTCTGAATTATCAGCCTTAATAAATGTACATTTATAATTTGTATGTATAAAAGGGAAGTATACAATCACATATGCCATGTGGTAGACAGACAGAAAAATAGGAGAAAAACAACCCATTGAGTACCTATGAACAGATATTTAAATTTTGGAATTTAGTGTCAGTTGTTACAAGGACACTGCAAGCCACGTCCTACACTTCAGAGCAGTTGGAAAGGAATGAGTGAAGAGAGGTGAAGAACAGAAACATTAAACAGTACTTCAAGGTTTTCAGGATGCCCATTTTACACCTGAATTTTCACGTGTATGAGTGGGAGCTGGAAAATAAGTACCTTGACAAGAGAATTTTTCTCAGGGTGCTCCTTCTGGGAAATTATTCTGCAGTGGTATGCCAAATTTACTAAATTATTCCTGGTCATTTCAGCACTATTTTTTTTCTACTTCCTCTCCAGATGCCTAACATTTACTAAGTGTTGCCAAAGTTCTAGAAAAAAGAAATTATACTCACTTGAAAGAACAGTGTCCATAGCACAAGGAACAATTTAAAATCAACCATAGGTGACTCAAGTCCCATCAAAGTAATAGGGTGAGACACAAAATTAGTCAATATTCAATGTGGTCCAAAATGTCTAATATGAAACCATTTGCAAAATCCCTTGTTGTTTTCATTATATTTATTCATATGAGGATTATCAGTGCAACATAGGTATTCTTAAAACTGCTCACAATAAAAAAAGGTTAATGCATTCACATGTTGATTACTTGGTTTCTACCTGAGATAAAACAAAAAATCCCAACCAAATCCCAGGCCAGTAACCACTGAAAATGTTTGGCAATCACTTGTTATAATTTGAAGGCTATTGCAGCAATATCCAACTGGGATATTGCTGGGTGGTTAACCCAAAATCTGCTCAATACCAAACTTAGGACTAGTTTTCAAAATTCACTGTTAATAATTAAATTTATTCTTTCCCCCACCCTCTTTCTTACACATGTTAGAAATTTTGTTTCAGATAGATATATTCAGCCAGTTTTTAAACATTATTTTATAGGGTAAATGGGAAATCAGAAGTTGAGTTCTCACAGTTTATTTCTTTACAATGATCTACATCTCAGTTTATTATTCTCAATCTAATACTCAGTTTAGTAACATTTGGTATGTGTTGCAAATACATAGCGCAATTTGCAGTCTGTTACACCATTGACTAATTTGCCATAAAGAAACAAGAATGTACAATTAATGATTTAGTATGTATTTCAACATGAAAAAAATGCAGGAAATATTCATGACATTTCTCATAAAACAAAAAAAAAAAATTGCTGTTCCCTGGTATTTCTTCAGTTTCTTGCTTTCTGCTGCATATACCTTTTAAGCATATGCAAAACCAAGTTAAGCAAAGGCAAGAAAGTTTGAAGAGCTTTTCCAGCTTCCTCTGAAAGAAAAAAAACCCCAATCTATGCACAATAAGTTTGACAAGAACAACATAACCTGGAACTAGTGAAAATAATTTATTTAATAAAAGTCTTCAAAAGTTTACCCTCAGTCAAAGTTCTGATAAATTTAAATACTTTTTCTATCAGTAAGGACTTATTTCTTCTTCCCTTTCAAAGAGTATTTCAAGTATTTCAGCAAGGCCAGTGGCACACTCAAGTCTCAGTTCAACAAATTTAGGAAAAACTCATCATTTTTGAAAGCAGAATAGAATTTTTTAGTTCTCATTTACAATACAATAAGAGGCACTTTCAAAACAATGATTTTCATGTCAATCTGATGTTCTTAACCCAATTCCAATGTTAACTTCGAAGCTTCATCTATCTTTTGAAGTCCCTACTTTTTTTAAATGCTTTGGGTTTATTTACTAAACAAGATAGTCTTGTTTTTGTCACATGGCCTAAATAACATTCCCAAATTTATGCCTTCTCTTCACCTCCTCATGTCACTCCCTTAAACAATGTGTGTTATTCTTTAAAACAACTACTTTCCAAGAACCTAACTTTTCTCATGCAAGAAATACTAGAAGGAGAGAATTTTAAGCCATGGTTAGTTGAATACAAAAGCAAGGAGAGGTAATCTTTTTTGTACAGTCCAAAATAAAAATCTGTTGAATAGGAAAAGGTGATAAACCCTTTTCCAAATCAATAGGAAATATCAAAAAAAGTTATGAGTTGACTGATTTGATTATTTGGGTACTTCAGAAAGTAGGCTCCTGTTGTGATTTAAGCTCAGCTGGCAACTAAGCAACGTGCAGCTTCTCGCTCACGCACCAAGAACACCAGTGGGTTTGGGAGGAGAATAAAAAGTATAAATTGTGAGGTGAGATAAGCAGAGTTTAATTATTGGAACAAATTAAAATAGAAGAAGAAGAAAGAAAGACAAAACACATGAAAAACAAGTGATGCACAGTACAGTTGCTCCCCAACAGCTGACCAATGCCAAACCCATCCCTGAACCAAAACTGTCCCACCTTAGCAGCAACTCCTGCAGTTTATACACTGAAACTCTTACACAAGAGTTTACTTGTGTAATCTCTTTTCTACAAGTGAAGTATCTCAGTGGATGACTCTCAGATTCATTCAGTGGCAATGTTTCTGACTCTTTCTTCCCTTATGCAGTTCAACTAATTAAACTTGCATTGAATATAATGTTTTATATAGGTTCAGTCCAAATCACAACTCAAAGTACAGTCATTGTACAGGTTGAAATGTCTTGGAGACGAAATAGTTAACAATGAGATTTTAAAATAATGGAATAAGAAATTGAATAAACTAAAAAAGATAAGTGTTTTTACATAATCTGGTTTCTGAAAATCTCAGGTACTAAATGCTTTGAATGGGAAATTCCATTACAAATTTTTACTCTTTATCTAGACTAATTAATGGTATATAATAGCTTATGATTCACCTCTTGCTCTTACATGACTTCTAGTGCAAACTGGGTTTATGTTTCTTCTTTTGTGTTATTCTTCTTAATAATATATCTGATTTTTAAAAATGAAAGCTTTACAAAGAAACAATTATAAAGCATGTAAAAATAGATATAAAAATAGATGATTTGCAGCCTGATTGCAAAGATAGATAAAGGTAAATATTAAATTATGCACAGCATTTTTTACAAAACTAGCCTTATGTTCTCTATCATTTATATTATTATATGAATAGCAATTGTATCCATATCCCACTGAAACAAATGAAATGCCAGTTAGAGATATGAAGGTGTATATAAATCATTATTTAGTTTGATTCAGAAAATTGCTATCCCAGTTTTGGATTATCTGTTTTTCTAGTCTTAGGTGATTGGCTATATCTTCATCTATTTTTTCTTGTACTGCATTCAGCTACAAGTGAAATACATTATAATGTTATTTTTTATTTATATATATTTGAAAAGTCTTATTTAAAAAAATAAAAATTTATATCTACTTCATAATGTAGGTAACAGATGATTAGTAAAAGCTTCAATTTATTGTTCAGCTCCATTCTTATTATGGAATTTGAACATCAGAATAACAAATGGTAACAAAATACCATATTCTGGTAACAGAATAACAAAACACAATACTGATGCTAATTTTATAGAATCCGTAATGCTTTTATATTTGCTCAAATATTTAGTAGCTTTCCACATACATGTAGGCAAACAAGAAAAATTAATTCTATTTTATAATTTAAAAAATATATCTGAACCAGGAACACACTAAAATATCCCCCAGCTACTAATTAGGGCTAAAAATTACAACAGGTTCATTTCTCAGAGTTAGAAATTTTTAAGAGAAATATGGTCTGGAGATATTTTGTTATACAGAGAACTTAAATGAAAATAATTAAACTCTTCCAATATTTCTTAGCAAGAGCTTTAATGAGACTCAATCTCTACTTTCATATCAGCATCAATTGCACATACTGATTAATGGAGAAATATTAGAGAAATAATGAGATCTTCTGCTAGTGAAAAAGTCTGTTCTAATTCATGCACTGTTACAGTTAGAGGCCAAACAAAATATGCACTTTATAATCAGTCAGTTATTTCAGTAAAAATTCTTTTATACATTGTTTGCAAAAGTATCATTGAAGCAAATTAATGTATTAAATAAAAGAGTTCTGTGAAAAACTGCATGGATGCAAATATAGAAACTGGTTAACGAATGATCTGTTAATTGCCTGAAACTATGGAAATAAGAGCTAGAAGTAAAGCTGATAGGAGAATTATATACTTTTGGTTGAAAATGTGTTTATTTTTCAACATTTCCTGATTGAGTTGGGCATTTCAGAGAGGGTACTTTGCAGCCTCTGTGTAAAATTTGTGGATGACACTAAACTAGCTGTGTCACTTCATACACCAAGGCAAGAAGCAGGGCAAGATCAAAATGCACAATGATCTTGACAAACTAAAAGTCTAGTTTAAAATTAAAACAAAAAATAATAAGAGTACTAAGAAGAGCAATACTTCCACACATAACACAACAAATAAAATTAAGAGTATGAGCTGGAGAAAAACAGGCCTAACAATGACCATGAGCCACCTATGGAGCAGCAGCTCATACTGTTTATGCTGCTGGCTCATTCTCCCTCCTTGTTAAAGTGGCCTGGAAAACAATGGATGATACAATGGGAATGCAAATCTACAGATTGCATCTGTATACTGCAGCCAAAGCATTCTGTTCTTATGGTTTTTGCCAAAAGTGAATATGCTAAAAACGAAGCTATAAACTACTACGACATCAGGATACACTAAAAAGTGGTTATCAGGGGACTTGATAAATAATGAAGGAATCAGTTAAGAAAATTCAAAAAGGAGCCAAATAGAACTAGAAAAATGTTTAGTAGTGTCAAAAGAAAGGATGAAAACCAGAGGAGCATTAGGAACATGTTTTGGTGCTGTCAGAGTCTCTCTGGGTCATTGTGGCCTCTGCCCAGGTTCAGTGTCTGACAGCCAGCACCCCCAGGTCCTTTTCTTCTGATCAGCTTTCTGATCACTCTGCCTTAGAGATCCTGGGGGTTTTGTGACCAAAGTGCAGGGCTGGCACTTTGCTGTTTTGAAGCTCATGCGCTTGGCCTCAGCCCACTGATCTATATCCCTCTGTAGAACCTTCCAACCCTCCAGCAGATCAACAATTCCAGCCCATTTAGTGTCATCTACCATCTGAGGGTATATTCAATTCCCTCATCCGTATCATTGATTATGATATTAGACATGAATGGACCCAATACAGCTCCATGAGGAACACCACTAGCAACTGGCCACCAACAGGATTTAACTCCATTTACCACCACTCTCTGGGCCTGCACACCCAGATAAAATTTTTTAGCCACTGCACCCATCCAAGCCACGAGCAGCCAGTTTCTCCAGGAGAATGCTATGGGAAACAGTGTCAAAGGCATTACCAAAGACCAGGTAAACAATATCCACAGCCTTCCTCTTGTCTGCTTAATGTGTCACTGTCATAGAAGCAGACCAGGTTGATCAAAGAGAACCTGTGTTTCATAAAGCCACGCTGGCTGGGCCTGATGCCCTGGTTTACCTGTGTGTGTTATGTGATGGCACTCAAGAGGTTCTGCTCCATGACCTTCCCCAACACTGAGGATGATGCTGATAGGCCTGTAGCTCCCTTCATTCTCCTTCTGGCCATTGAAAGTGACTCTGGGCATGTGCACCAGCTCCTCAGCACCCTTGCTGCACCCCATCTGGCCCTATGGACTTGTGTATGTCTGAGTGGTGTAGCAGATCACACAGCACTTGGTCCTAGAAAACAGGGACTCCACCCTGCTCCCTGTCTTCCAGCTCATAGTGCTGGTTACCTTGATGACAACTAGTCCTAGTATTAAAGGCTGATGCAATGAAGCCACTGAGCACCTCATCCTCTTCCTCATCTGTCACAACATTTCCTTCCCTGTTCCATAAAGAATAGAGATTTTCCTGAGCCCCCCTTTTGGTTTTCAATCTAGTTGGAGTAACCTTTTTATTATCTTTTATAGCAGTACCAAGTTAAATTCTAGTTGGGCTTTTACCTTTGTTTTTCCCTGCACAACCTCACAACATCTTTGTGAGCCCTCCTGAGTTCTCCTGACTCATCCTGCCTCTTCTTTCACACATCAGAAACTCTCCTTTTTTTACCTGAGTTCCAGTTAAATCTCTGTTCAGCCAGGCTGGCCTGCTTCCCTTTCTTTCAGCTTGTCTTTCAGCACATAGGAACAGATGGATCTGTAAATTTGATTTAAACAATATTAACTGAGCAGGTTTTCCTGTGAAACTACACATATTCTTCACAATATGAAATATCTTGGAGAAAGGCTATCTTATATAAGATAGCAGGAAGATACTATTTTATTGTTTTGAGCGTAAATGACACTTTTTATAAAATGTCATTTAATTTAAGATATTACCAATGCAGCAAGAAAAAATAGCCTATAGTAGTGTAGGAGGTATGGAAAGATTGGATTTATAAGAATGAAAGGAAGAATTTAATTTGTTGAGTCTAGATAAGACAAAAATGAGATAAGGTATGACTGCAAAATGGAAATGGAAAACATGATAGAGAGGAATGACCTTCTCAATGGCCACAAAAACAACATAAGAAAAAATGAAACTAAAGTACCTATACTAAAAGTGTACATTAGGAATACCCCTTAAGTATCTACTTTATGAAGTTAGCACTTAAAACTTCTAATAAAGTGATTAATTACAGGTAAAATATATTTTATTGTTTTCAAGAAAATTTCAGTGAAAGCACATGCAAATTTCTATACTTCAAAGTCAAATTGAGTTTTTTAATAATTTGAGTCCAGACTAAGAAATGCTGTGTGGAATCCTCTTGGAATCCCACTGTAGCAGATCTACAGGTGAAGGACCCCATAGCAGGAAATGTATTCAAGAAATGAGCTGTGAGGAAATAAGCAAAAGAATTTCCTGTATTGTTTGCTCAACCTTTGAAAAATCTCTGACTTTCTACCTTTCCCTGTATTTCCAATGCTGTCAGCAAAACTAGCAAAAAGACTTTGGCCCCCTAAGTGTTATTTTATGCCTTTTTTCCTTCTCCAGCTAGTCACATTTTCTTCTTTAGACAAACCACCAGGAGCTATAACCATGGGATGAGTCCTGGTTCAGATACAACATATTCATGGCAATCACTTCTCACCTGGTGTCACTTGATTCCTTTTGCAGGCTGCTATGATTATACCCTGCTCTGATTTGCATTGGATTAGTGGAATTTCCCTGCCTTTTAATGGAAAGGAACATATGGCACATTGCTTTAGAAGTGTGCTACCAAACATAATGAATGTTGGATTGACATTGTTACACCCATAAGCTTTGTTGATAAAAACAAATATTTATACACTATGACATTCTTTCTGCAAATTGCTACCCCTACTCAATGTATGATTCATGAGAGAAAGGATCAGATAAAACAGACTTGGCAAATGGCTAGAAACAGAAATAAACAAGCAGAGAGTAGAACAAAATTCTGTGTTACAGAATCCAGGGCCATATTGTCATTCCTAGAAATGGACTATAAACTTTTTACTGATATTTCAGATATTTTAGGGCTGAGACTTGTCAAACTTGCTCTCTCTGAACTTCTCTTGACCTGCCTATAGCTTTGTATTACTTGATTTCTCTGTGAAATCCATTTATCTAATTTACAAGGTCCACAGCTAATTTATTTTTCTTTTATCTCTCTTTTTATGGTCCAACTATAGTTTTGTAAAGATAAAGCAGTTATTCTATATAAAATTGGATATTTATGACTGTAAAATATTGATGCAGCCAAGAGAAATATATGCCTTGTATGATAGCAGAGGCCTTGAGAAGCAGAGCACAGTATGAGGAATAGCAGAGCATAGACCTGAAATGATAAGGGACGAGTCCCAAGAAAATAAAAATTTCATTGAGTTTTGGTTAACCAGTGGCAAAATTCCATCTTCCTGCCATTTCCTCTTCTCCATTACTCCTGTGTCCTAACCCATGAAATTTAAGGCACTTTCCTCACTGTGGCTCTTTCTTAGAGATGGGACATACCTATTACAGTCCACAGTATGTAAGTGATATTTCTTAAAAAACTACTGAAGTAAGAATTCTCTAAGTTGCCACTATGCAAGTATAACTATCTTATGACTTGAAAGGTTCCAATTTGTGCTTGACCTTGATTTATATGAAAAATCATAAGGGTGGGTATTTTGTAGTGAATGGAAAGTGTTCTGGGTGCCACAGTCATAGTGGAATCAAATGTCTATACATTGCATGGCAGAGAGAATTAAGCTAGAAATTTCAGATGGAAATAATTTAATTCCCTTATTTTTCTAATTAAACTGACAAATTGAAAAAATTACAAATTTAGGTATAAAAATGCATACATGAGGTACACAATAATTATATATATATATATACATAGTTTTGTCTGCCATGTTTGTATGTATGTATAGGTAAACACATATATATATTCATAGATATGTTGCCTGGGATTTCACATAGTTTGATGATAGCAATGAGATCATCACACATAAATAATTTGGAAATCAAAATTTTTCAAATGGTTTTTTTGTACTGAGAAGTCCTAAGAAATCAGAGTTTATTTCATAAAAATAGTAATTGCTGAATTTTTGTAACAGTATTTTGCTAATCTATCAATTATAAGTGCAGAAGAAAGCCTTAGTCCCCACATAAGAGCTTCTTCCATGGAAGAAACCTTATAATTGCCTGTGTATCTGTGATTTGTGTAATGTATATTAATCATAGAAATATTTAATGGATTTCTGCTATATTGTGGCATAACAGGCACTTGCAGAATACAAAGTGTATTATTTTTATGGATTGCTATAAGAATATATAGCAACAGATGTGATATTGCCATTACCCAGAGACATTTTTCCTGCTTCTTGGAAGCTGAAGCACTGTTGTGGCTTAACCCCAACTGGCAACTAAGTACCATGCAGCTGCCTTGCTTGCTTATTCCCTACCCTGGTGGGTCAGGATGGAGAATCAGGCAAAAAAAAAAAAAAAAAAGAAAACACCAAAAAAACCCTCAAGGGTTGAGATAAGAACTATTTAACAATAGGAAAAAAGTTTAAAAAATGGTCACACATATAAAAGGGACAGAAAATTAAAACCCAAGAAAAATGAGTGGCACAAAATACAGCCACTCAGCACCCTCTGTTTCTCCTCTTTATGTTTTTGGTAGCCATTTCATAAGGCAGCTGGGCAGCTTCATATGGCAGTACTGATATTGGGCCTCACACTGACTGTAAATCATGTGTGTGGCAGCTTCTGGCACTCCACATTATAGTAACACTTCTGTTTGTCTTCAGTTGTGTTTTCAAACATCTGTAAATTTCCAGTCCAGCTAACACAATTCTCACATTACAGGTATTCTTGATCTCTAAAGTCTGTTAAATAAAATATCTGTAGGTGTCAATCAGTGATTCTTTGGTGCTCTTCCTGCAAGTTAATGATAAAACCTACCTTACTACTTCACCCTGAAGGCTTCAATATATGTTTAGTATTTTGATGCTGATTTCCAGTGTTCCATACTATGTAGGTTTTATGTCTAAGCTCATATTTCATGGCATATTATTTGAATAGTGTGGAGTAATCTACAGCTTATTCTTAGACATTACTCTATTATACTATATTACTATATAATGGTTTCATTATATAATGCAAAACCAGTTTTGATTTGCAGGCAATCACACTTTTTTGCTATAACATTCTCCAGTAAAACTAACTTAGGAGAACATTAAAAATAGAGTTATAAAACAGTAGACATGGAGGGTATTCTAAAGGTTCATACAGTCCTGTAGTTTTCAAATTGCTGTTAACTAATTTAGAAAATCCGTGGTATATTTCTTAGGAATATGTAGAAGATCAACAGAAATTTAAGTATCAAAAACTGTACAAGGTGTTCTATACTTCTGCTGTTCAATAACATCTAAGATTTGTGTAAGTATCTCCTGCAATTTTTAAAATGACCCTTTACGTGCCTCTATGGTTCAGAAGAGATGCTGTTGATTTTTGGTTTAAGAAAAAGACAGCTGGTGGGATAAATGAGGGGGAATTCAGTGGGACAGCTCAATTCCAGTAATTTTTGAGAGAAGGAGTTCCTTCTTTGGTCACACTTGCCACAGCTTTGAGCCTAGACAACTATTTTGCTCCAGGTAAGAGCAACAGTTAAGGAATTGCTTAAAAGCAAAGAGTCCATAGCCATGGTCTTCACGTTCAGCTATTTATTTTTTTATTTGTCTGGCACCAATGACATAATGGCAGTGGACATAATTCCTTTTATTCCAATATATAACTATAAATTTCCTCTTATGATAACAAGGCTGTCAAATTTAAGTCATGTCCAGTAGCTTAGCCATCAAAAACTGTGCTGGTGCAGCTTGTGACTAACAGTGGGCCTATGCCTAAAGAAAGGAACAGCACAGGAAAAGAAATTCACTTTTACTATATTTTAGCAGTAAGTACTGAACTCTTAGCAGTAAGTACTAATCAGAAAAAGAAAAAAAAACTGAAATAATGTTTTAAATTCTATTATCATTGCAAGCAAAAGGATGAATGGTATGAGAAGTCTAAAAGAAAACCAGCTCATATAGACCAAATTGTGTTTAAATGGGCTTTACTTAGACTGTGTCAACTGACGAACAATAATTTCAAAGCTGTGTTACAAAGTATTTGCTAATGGAAAAAATGAAACCATTTAATCTTTGACACCACCTTGAAAGAAGGCACCTTCATTTCAAAGTCAATAGGGAAAATTCCTTCAAGCATAAATTAACTGGAAAAAAATGAAAACAGGAAATAAAATTTTCCATTCAGCTGCTCCTGTGACTACAGATGTGCTCAAATTACCTCTTTGTATGAGCTACCAATTATGAATATTAGGGAAAAAAACCCACAAAAGCACAGGAAACCAGAAGCTACCTTGCAGGAGAAAAGAGAAAATTCCTAAGGTGGATGAAGAACTGTATTCAAGCAAGCTAAATTAATTGCTCTTGCAAATAATGCAAATATAAAATATATTCAAGACCTGGACAACAACATATTGACTTTAGTTACTGTTAAAATAATGTCTATTTTTCTTTGCAGCTAGATGACACTAGAGAGGTTTAACTGCCAATGATTTTCTACATTATTTTAAATAAGAATTAGCATGCGAACCATTGGAAGTTGTTGGCCCTTATCCTGCAGATATAGATATATTTATATACAATGTGGATAATTTTTGTACAGAAAAATTATATGGACTAGGAGTCAGTGAAAAGGAGTTTTTCTGTATTAAAAAGATGGTCACTAATATTGCCTAAGAGTTTTGTTGTATTCACAAACAAATCCACCCACAGGCAGCCCGAAAACCACAGACTTCCCATAAAAAGGGTTTTGAATGTGGACATGAAAAGAAATTGGCCTTATCAAAGCTTGACAGATGAAGTTACACATATTTTCAGCTTTCTGTGATGATCTGGTTGTGAACATGATGGTTTGCTTTGCATTCTAATAAGAATTAGCTATCAAAACTACTTGTCTATTTTTCTCAAATGTTCAGAAATGCAAGTCATTTCCCTGAACTTTTATTAAAACTGTCATATTAATGTTTTATTAAAACATTGTGTGAAAGTGAAACCCCGCTTAACAGGTTACTTACATCTTGGGTGGGTTTTTGACTTAATAAACTTGATCTAGTAGAGCAAGAGAAAAGTGCAATGGTTTAGAATACAGCTGAAAAAACCTAGCTTTATGCATAAGCTTCAACTCTATGTTGAAAAAAAAAATAGCTTTGAAATTGCTTTGACACATCTCAGACCTTTCAAACATTGTGGTTGAAAAATATTGGCACTCTACAGTATGTAAAAAGCTTAAGCAAATATTTCACTGTGTCTTTCATTAGTGTAATGAATCACAGAATGACTGGTTATGAAAATCATTTGCAAAATCTTGAAATTTTGGTTAAAGTTAAGAAGCTAAGAAAGAAGTTCAAAGACAACCTGATGGTGAATAGCACTGGAATTTATGTAGGAATCTTGTTTCATTAGCTTTAAAAAAAGCAAAATGCTCTTGCCACAGGTCAGAAGATAAGACCAGAGTAACATTCATGCCAATATCACTTTATAGTCATTAGTTCGCTGTTTTAGCCTTACTAGCAATGGAATTGAAATATTGGTATAGCCTGGAGGAGCACTGTTGGAGACAGACATTGATCGTTTTGAACCTTCCCTCACTTTGAATTTCAAGTCCCTCATTAGAACTGATATATAGCTACAATGGTAGACATGTGGAATCACAGCTTCTTTTATTGTCCTGTTAAATATCTTATCAACAGACCTAAACATTTTTGACCCATGTGAAATATTTTTTGGACATATTGAACACATTGTCAGAACACCTTTGTCATTCAGGCATGCTATTCTCTGTATGCTCTCTGTGGGCAAAGATATACTTCCTTTAAAATACCTGAAGGCTGTTATCTTTTTTTTATCAATCCTTTTAAGACCAAATTAAGACAGTTTTTTGAGGTTGTGTTTGCTTTGTGGATAATTTTCAAAGCTTCTAAATATTCCTGTCACCATATTCCGGACTCCAATTTTGTCTACGTTTTTTCTTATAGTTCAGTGACCAAAAAAGCAGCATTCCAACTGAAACCTCACCAGTGCCAAGTAGAGCAGAATAATTACCATCTGAACCTTACATTTTACACCTCTGTCAAATCCCACTAAAATGACTGTTGCTCTGAGTCACTATACAGGTGATGCAGATTCCAAGAGCAATTTTCCACAGATTACAAGAGCAATTTTCCACATACTTCCTCAGTCTTTTTTTCAGTACATACGACATACAAAATATTTGTTTTTCTATCTTTGCATGTGATTTTTCTCCTGGACTGTGCTAATAATTTTATTTTAATCTTAATTTTATTGATTTCTTGAGTTTCTGAACAACATTTCAAATTCTATTTCTTTTGCTTAGTCTGAGAGAAAGACAGGTCATTAAATACATGCTCTTTAATTGGATTCAGCCTTCTTAAAAGTCACATTAAAATTATAAAAGGAAATATTGCAAGCTTACACTGTAAAACAACAAGAGTGATGTTAAGCACACTGTATTACTAACCTTCTGCAAGGATTCCTATGGAAATCCCTAATGATTTATAAGTACATTCACAGTCCCTTTGGCTTATGCTTGCTGAGTGCCCTCAAAGCATAACCTATTTTCATAATCCCTGCTTCACACACACTTTGAGGATTTGCAAACTCTTGCAAGATTGTAGAATCCATTGCATTTCTTCCATCTATTGTCAATACACTGTGTTGGCAATCACTGTAAATCCAAGATTTCCTTTTTTTTTTTTTTAACTCTGACCTGTAATGTTGAAAGTCTTTTGTTTCAGAGTAGTCTTTTCTTCATATTGTCAGACTCCTGTACACTCTCCTGGCCTGATTCTGCACTTTCTGAGTCTGGAATATATTTTTGCCAATACTCTCCTTCTTCCTAATTATCTTTTCTTGGCCTTTGCCCCAAGTTCCCTTAGCGACCTGGTACCTCAGTGAATCAGTAAAGATCAGTATAGTACGACATACTTTTATATAATTTTCTCATTATTCACAAGACATTTTAAGCATTAATTTTCCTTCTCCTCAGGTGATTAAACATGCTTCTGTTTTATACTTATTTTTTGGTTGGGTTACAGCTTAACTTCTGTCCCATAGTCCCATACTATTGCTGCTATTGTTGTCTGTGTAAGCTGATTGAAAATAAGCAGAAAGTTGGAGCTACAGAAACAATCATTCTCAAAAGCAAGGCTGTATGCTGCACATTTTTATTTTAATGGCATTTATTTCTTGCAGAACATTCTACTGAGAGTAAAAGTCTCTAATACAGGTAAAAAGTCTAGCCCTCTGTCCATCTGGTTTTTATATACAAATAAAATCATACAGAGGTGTCCAGGAATATTTCTTCCTAGCAAAGGGAGCAAGTATAGAGTATACATGGTACAGAGCCATTTTATGTACTCCTTTATATCTTCACTGCTGGGATGCTGTTATTGTATTGCAAGAGTTCTATTGTCAGTACATGGCAAAGGTTCCATATTGCTGAGGTTTCGTACCTCAATGTTTCTCATAGACAGCTCCTCCAGGCATTGACTCTTCCTTCTTCTCACAGCAGCCACTGACTCCAGTTCCCCTCAGCCAACCAACCCACTCTTTTATAACACTCTGCTCATTGGCTACAGCTGTGGCCTGGTAAAATCAGGCCTGCTCCTAATCTTTAATAATTAACCCAGCTGCAACACTTTTCTATACTACCTTTTTTTACTTATATTCTATCCCCCTACAGGATGCCATGACTTAGGCGGTAAGTGGACATGGTGATTTGGCTCTTGAAATGGAGGAGAAATGTTCTTTTATTGTAGAAGAGCAAAAAAATTTTTTGCAGTAAAAGTGGAAGTCATGTTGAAAAGTAAAAGCATTGCTGGTCACAGACTGCCATTGCAGTTGCCACCATTGTCCCTTGATGGGCCAAACATTCCTTGAGTTAAACCAAGGCTTGAATTAAGCCAAAAAAAATTTTGATTTGTGTAGCTGGCTGCCTATTTCTTATCTAGATGTTTACTTTTACTTTTGTCAGATGGAATGAGTAGGAAGTTCCACATTGTTATAAGAAAATCATACCTTCCCTTTCAGTTGAATTTAAATGGCCACACCTGGCATACTTCCTGACCTATATTTTTTTTGTTGTGCTTTTTCTTATGTCCTTTAAGGATGTTTCCCACTTCTATATTAAAACTATTTTGTTACACATGTTGAGTAGGTTTAAGTCTTTCATATAAAAAAAGATTCCCTTGAAGCGTGATATTGCAGTTAATAAATTGCTCTTCTCTTACTCTAGTAACACGGCTGTTTTATGCCTTCTTTGTCTGAGCTACCTTAATATTTACACAGTCAGATTACAACCAACATAAATGGTGAAGACCTTCTGAAATTCCACTCTCCCTGGGCATTCAAAAAGAAAACAAAGAGTAAGTAATATTAAACTTGCCTTATTTTTTTCTTTCATATGCAAATTAAACTTTCTCTGGTATCATAGCAATAAATCTTTTTTCTGATAATATATGTTTCATTTGGTCTTACACTATAGCTCTACCTACCTAGCAGATAGACTGAAGTCTGTTCTGATAGAGATGAGACATGAAAACTCAGTAAAAATTTGAATCAAAAAACGATTTGAATACTATTAGGTTAAAGAGTTTCCATACTAAAATGTGACACCAAATTAGAAGTTATTTTAATTAAATCTTTGCCTTCTGGCTTCCTAAATGCAATTCAGAAATTACTTTCTGACTTTTACATTTGTTGTGGTTTAAGAATGGTTTCCCTCAGTGCTCCCACTGAGACTTTCCAAATCACATGGTGCTTGCTCCCTGCCCACCCTTTCCCTTCCCCTCCCTGCTGCAGTGCATTGGAGAGAATTGGAGGCACAAAAGACAGAGATCACAGGCTGTGACAAAAAAAATTTACTGGATACATTAAGAAAACAAACAGCAACAGCAATAATATTAATAACAAAGTTGTACAAAATAGAGAGTGCGGTGCTTGACCCAGCTGCTGCCGTACCACCCAAACCAGCGTTGCCCCACCGTTCTGTCTGCCACGCTTGCTTGACTGGAAGGAACCAAGCCCTTCTCCTTGGAAGGGAAGATTCCCTTTTCTGCTGCCTCTGGTGATGATGTGAGATGATGAAGAATAACATCTGGGCTTTAGCCACACTTGCTCCCACCTACTGCAAAAATTAACCTTGTCTTAGCTATAATCGCAACAAGTGTTCAGTTAACCTCACTGACATGTATAACAGAGTTGCAGCTGAAATGTGCCTTGTCCTTTTCTTTACATGCATTTCATACTTGTGTATTTTGGCTTTTGTTCCATGGATCACTTTTTTTGTAAAACTTGACTATGATGAAACACAGTAGAAGGCAATCTTTAAGAGAGCAGGCTTCAGGTCATGTAACCACCCCAAAGTTGCCATGTTGCAGATAATTGTTCTTGTAATAAAAATCAGCATTTCTAGGAGGATAAAGCTTTCAAGTGCCTGATGCTCATGAAGACGCTTATTATGTGATGCCATGTGTCAAATTTCATTCTAACACTTCCACTACGCAGTATTGTGCAAGGAGGCTCATATCAAGTTGAAGAAATCGAAACATAGAAAAAGAGGAAAGAACAATCTTGTGAAGGGCGTAGTTCTGTTGCATACCAGAATAAAAAAGAATGTCATTGCAAGGGTATAGGACTCCTAAGAAAAAAAAAATTACTTAAACTCACCATTTCATGTTAAATGCTAAGCAGCCTTTGTTTTAATGAGTATTATAATCACTACAATTGCCCATAGCAATTATGAATATACACACTAACCAGAACACACAGAAAAGGAGTGAATATTGTTCTGAGAAATAAAAAGAAAACCTTTTAAATGACACATAAAACTTAATTCAAGTGCATTATTCTTTTGCTGAGCCCTTTACATAGAGGTAAATTTGAACATCTGCAGGATTAAAATTACAGCACCATTAGCATGTTCTGGAAAAGAAGTGCATGTTACAAGGAGATAAAGCAAATTATCTCAAATGTATCATCGTGAACTAGAATGACCTCAAACCTACATTAAGTTTAAAGTCGTCTTTGAAGGCTGTCTCAACATGAATTTATGACAAAGTTCCTTTGCAAATAATAGGTTGCATATTCATGATATACTTGAATTTAATGTCTTTGCCAAATTTGTACATTTGGTTATGGTCTGGAGAGTTGTAGGATGAATGCACTGGACATGAAAGGTATTTTTTCTCTTTGAAGAGATATTCATCAAAACAAAATAAGATTAATCAATTTATCTATTTTAAGTTACCATACTATATTTTCTGCAGAGATTTTTGAGTAAAATTTTTTAGGTGTGTGTATTTCATCACAGTCCATACTTTAACTGGAACTCTGAAAGCCAGTACAGAAGTCCTTCAGGGAATTTTTCAGAGTTCTTCCTTACAGTTAGGCCAGATGTTTTCACTGCCTGTTTTTCTTATTTCATCTTTCCACAACAGCTTCTTACAGTTTTTGGGGAATCTCTGTGTTCGAATCTCCTCCCCAAACATTTTATAAACTCTGTGTGCATTTCCTAACCTTAAAATCTCATTACACTAGCGTAAATATATAAAATCATTAAAGTAGTTATTATAAAAAATGCGCTTTCTGAGGAGCTGTGCTGAAAAACTGAGTGCCCTGCATGGATGTTCCTTTTATAAATGAACCATAATAATTTCTCATAAATTTGCTCAAATTTTGGAGATTAGCTATATATAATAAAATCTATTAAAATATTGATTTATTAGCTCAAAGATTATATACTAATAGAAAAAAAATACAGAACACTGAATTGTAGATTAAGATGTAGATGCTAGTATTTAATAGAAGTAATTCAAATCACTGAAGAAAAAAATGTTGAAGGCTTGTTTAAAGAACCATTTAGCCTCAGGCCTATTTAGCAATGGCCAGAAATAAAGGCTCAGTGAAGTGGGCCAAATTAAGCAAAATGTGTTTCTTTCTCAAATATTTAGCTACCCTAATGAGAAAAAAAAATCTGAAGAATATGCCTGAAATATATAGTGACTTGGTCCTATTTAAATACATATGTTGTTAGGTCCCAAAATACTTTGTGAATGAATGTTTTCATTTCCAATCAATTTTAAAATTTAGATCATAAGAACTCTTATTCAGGTTCTGCCCAGCATTTGAGATGCACGAAATGTCTGGAACTGGAGACCATCAGTGTTCTCCATCATGCTCACAGCTCACCTAATGAGGGCATTAACAGCCACAAGAGCTCAGGTACCCAGTGCACTGCAAGTTTCATTGGGAATGGCAGATTTAGCACAGATGTCCTTTTTACCTGCTTGGACTGCTCCAGTCAGCTCTATAGGAAAGTTGTAACCAGATCACTATACAGAAAGCAAAATAGATTTAAAAAACCACAAATCTTCCCACCTTCTCAATTTTTATGGTGTTTGCATTGGATAGAGGTTCAAGTCCCATCCAATGTTTCAACCTCCATTTTTTATTCTTTTTTAAGTAAAGCTCCTATAACAGTTTCTTATTGAAGTCTTCAATAAAATGTCCATGAACATATTTTGTTTATGTCTGCTATCAAAATTTTCTAACATATAGTCCTGCATCCAAAATAAATGTTTTTACTCTTGTACCTATGGAACATCAATCAACTAGTGAAAAATGTAGAGAAACACAGGTGCTGTTTCCAGAGGAAGTTTCAGCATGACATGTCTTAGCCTTAGTTAGCTGGCTGCAGCTATTGTATGTGACAAGTTAAAGCCCATCAGCCTGATGCCTTATTTCTAATTTCACATTTTCATAACTGTATTTTGGAAGTGCCTGGGTTTTTCCACTTGTACTTACATGACCTTTACAGCACATCCTGGACTGCTGATTACACAAAGTGAGTGTAAGTTCTGTATACTCTTTTAGATAAAGCATGCTGTGCAGTGCCTCAGCCTGCTGTCATGCTTGCCATCTTCATTTCTAATATGCATGAATGCTCAGTTTTAGTGTAGTTCAAAAATTAAGTAAATTGAGTTCAAAACTGAAATGATTTGAATTGCTTTCCTATACAAAATGTCTGTGTATTAAAAAACACTTTTCTCGGCCAAATTTTTTTTCTGGATGATACAGTTAATAAAAATAGTTTGTGTTCAGCAGAAATCCAAAACATAGCCCCATACCTGCCACTGTGAAGGAAATGAACTCTATCCCAGCTGACACCAGATTTTATAAATTCACAGATAAAGTTCTTTATCCTCTCCTGTATACACACACAAGCCAAGAAAAATCATAGGAAGAAAAATTAAATTCTTGAATGAGATGGGTTTTATATGTCCTTCTGTAATTAAACAAATATTTAAGTAACTGTCAGCATATATTTTGTTTAAGCAAATATGTAAATAATTGATAGAAAAAAAAAATACCATCTCTGTTGCTAGAAAACACTTTTGGTGCCTATGACTGTGCTGGGTTGTACACAGAAACATTTCTAGGAATTGACCATGCCTGGTATTTCAGTGTCTTCCCCATTCAACAGAGGAGAAGGATTCACAAAGTAGGAGTTGCCCAGACTTTCCCAAATGGAATCAGGGACCTTGCCTGTGTGACTGCAATCCTGAAATCAGTGTCTGTGACTTCTCCCCAACGAGTCCTGTGGAGAACACTGTATGAATGTGACATCTTCACAGGCAAAACTCAGATTTTCTGAGACATAAAAAGAGCAGACATGATAAAACACACATGGGATTATGGGCTGTTCTTTTATTGATTTTAACAGGCTTTGTATTAGATTTTTAAAGCGTATTCTCCTCTTCTATTTTCTGCTACTTTAATTCTTGAGACAAAGAAATAATTTTTTTTTTAAATAGCAACCCTTTGACATCTCAAAGCCAAATAGTGTATATTGACTGTGAAAGTCATATAGGAATAATCAAATTAGAATTCTAGTTCTGAAATATATTGGTATTACGTATTGTTATGGGAACTACTGATGCTAAGAAAAAGTGCTTTTAATACTTTTTTTCTGCAAGATCTTTAGGATTAAATTCAACTAAAATATTGTAACATGTTTTGTCAGCTTGCAATAAATTTAAATGAAAATGATTATATTTTATCTTCCTAAGAATAAAACTTATGCTAGAGAACAGCCATTACATCAAAGATATTTTCCAGAAATGAGTACATGACTGGATCTAGGTAGGTACTTAACTTTCACCACAAATGAGAAAAATATCCACTGACTGATACAGCAATTATTTAGTAGTTCTCATTTCGTAATTACAGTTTCAGTGAAAATAGAACTGTCACCATGAGGCATGCCTTCAGCATTTTTTAGGATGGAGATGCCACTAAATTTTACAAAAATTTGCAATGGTAAAGAGCTGTGAAATAATGTTAAACTAGTGTTAAAGGTTTTCTTGTTGATAAGAACTGGCTTTTGGTAGCTGTTTTCCTTTTCACAAACTAACTATTTAATCCTTTTAAAAAAATGTCTGCCTACATGCTGAAATGTTCTCTTAGCTGAAAATATGCATGATAACTTCATAATAATTGGACCTCTTGTCATTTTTTAATTACTTACATGATAGCAACTTCAGGTGTGAATGATTCGTTACTGACAGATGCTGTTCACAGTGACCTAGATGAGTTCAAGGCCACAGGATGAAATTTTATCATCCTTTCTGAATGTTGCTCAGGAGAACTGCTTTTAACAAAATTAGTAGGGAGGTTTTTATTTTGTTTGTTTTTTGGGGTTTTTTTGTTTTTTGTTTGTTTCTTTGGGTTTTATTTGTTTCTTTGTTTTGTTGTTATTTCTCTTTTCCCTATTTTCTTTAGGGAATAGATCTTTAATGGGCTCAGATTTTAAAATTGGAGGAAGGAAGGGAACTTGATGTTGATGCTCTAGAAAACTAAATCGTGCCCTAGGTTATAAGTGAGTAGGCAGCAACATTTCAGACAGAAATTAGGAATGGCCATACATTAAAAGTATCTGCTGTGTGGGAAAGTGTGATTCACTGAAAGCACTGACATTCTAATGAACAGTATCCAATGCAGAGGGTTTTTTTTATATAGATAAAAAACCCCCACATTTTAATTGGCCATATTCCTTAGGAGGCAGGACACACAAAACTTGTGCAAAATTTCATTCCCAATTTGCACATTAATGAAAAGAAACATTCATGCATCATACATAATTTAAACCACTAAAGTATGAAGCATCTGTTCAATGTAGCTAGGATTGTCTTATGTCCTCCACATGCATATTTCTCACTTGTACAAATAGATAATATTGAGAAGAATTGATGTTTCTTTTAGAAAATGAGCAGGTGCTAGAGTTTATTATGTTCTTTATCAATTTTAGAAAGGCATAATGACTTTTTCTTAAGGGCTACATTTTTATAAATTATAAAAATTCCTTGCCATTTTTTCAGTCCTCTGCATGATATAACTGTCAGTGCATTCTATAAATAAAACATGTCCATAAATACTTCATAAGGATGATACTTCCACATCAGCTTGTGAATACAATGAGTTTTGATATTAAAAAAATTCCAGTAATTTTTTTGGCTTATGTGATTTTTAAAGAAAAAAAAAATTAAAAAATATATCTGTAGGAGAGATGACATAAAATTGAAAATGTCTAATTCCATGCTTGCCTTCAATATTTTAGGGTCATTTATGCCTGCATATATCCGAAGGAGAATATCTGTGGGCTTATATTCCTCAGTTCCAGAATAAAGAGCATCTCCATTGTTAGTCTGTATATTCCAAAAGCACCATCTTCAGAACTGAGAGAACATCCTTCACCTTGAGCAGGAGCTAGCACTACCTATATATTAAGGAGTTGTTTATCTAACTGAGCAAATAGCAAAATGAAGCATAACAATGTGAACAGATCAATCATTAAGGGCAAGTGGAACAATCAGCACCATTCAATAAACTGAAATAATTGGAAAAAAGACAAATTGCTGCTGGGATTAAAGAATGCAAAAAAAAAAAAAAAGAATGAGATCATGGAATGGCAAGATGTATCAAGGACAGCAGTAACAGAATGTGATTTTTCACTTCAATACCATATGAAATTTTGAGGTACTTTAAAATCTGAACAGGAAAATAATAAATAAGGCAGGAAATTAGAAACATTTACACTAATGTTAAATAGTAAAACCTCTGCTTTGTTCATTGTAGTAGGGCCATTAATGGAATAGTGCATTGTGTCCCATACTTCCTAGAGAATGTGGAAAACTGGGGGATGCAAAAAAAAAGGAACTATCCAAACACATGAATTCTGGGAAGCTTGAGATATTGAATTTATTTAATTAATTAATAGGAATGTAATAATGTCTAATCACAGTCCATTCATATTATGATGATACATAAGTGCAACGATAAAAATCCACAGTTTAAGAACTATAGCTAGACAGATTTACCAAATAAAGTCAAACTTTTTAGCACATAGAATTAGTTTCTGGAACGAATCTTGTATGACAGGCTTGGTGTTACTCAAAATGTTTAATTCAAAGTATATGTCTCTTTTAAAAGATACTATTTGAAGTGTTTGAAGTCAGGCTTTAAATCTCAGAAATACCATGGATGAAATGTTATGTCTTACAAAGTGTATCTAGCCTTCAAAATGATGAAACCCACCAGCTAATTTTTGAATACTTTCTGTGCTCTTGTTACTTATTATTTCTACTAATGCAGAAGATATCAGTCCTACCCAAAATCACATATGCATGATGAAATAATAATACTTTGAAAAAGAATGATGTAGAACAGATAAGAAAGAAAAGTAATATTTCTTTTTATATTTCAGTTTATATATATAAATATATATATATATTCAGTATATATTATAGTTCTAGATAATTTAGTTTACTTCTCTTGCAACAATTAACAAATTAAAGATTAGATATCTTTGATGTTGCTGCACTTACTGGTAGTGTAGACATAAACCCCCAGATTTATAAGAAAAATGTTATCTTGAATTAACTGGAATATCTTTTTCGTAAAATACCTGACCAAGGAAAGGAACATAGTGCTTTGGCTGTTTGCCCAATATTGTAATCACTGCATCACCATCTACAGCATAACCATGAGTAATATTTCAAAATAATTTTTTTGCTTGCCTGCCTCTAATCCTCAGGTAAGCACATTGTTGGTACAATCGAATATGTGCTATAATGGAGATACTGACAACAACCAACATATTGGTTTTGTTGTTACTTGCTAAATTTTTGTCTAAGTGTAGATAGTCTAGCTATGGCTGCACTTTCAGGAATCATGTAAACTCACTACAACCAACTGTAGTATCATTTCTGAATGAGCAAAATGCAGACAAATGACGAGGAGCAAAACTAAAGAGCTTCTAATGTGAAATGTTATGTAAGGAAAACCAATATTCTGTCAAAAAGAAAATGGTCTGAGCAGCCCTAAGCAGAAAGAAGAGGAACAGGATGTTAGGTTACAAAGAAAGAGGTACTCAGCTTTACTTCATAGGAGATGAAGGAAGAGGAATGATGCCTTAAATCATCTGCTTTAGCTGGAGTCGTAATACCTGAAAGATTTGCTTCCCAATGAAGAGCTTAAAATACTCAATAGAACAGTAAAAATTTCCAATTTCTGATTAAAGTTATTTTCATAGATTTATCAAATACTTCAATTTGGAAGTGACTCATTGGCATCATCAGGGAACTCCCTGCTCCTTGCAGGACTACTTAAAATTAAATCATATGACTAAGAGTGTAGTCCAGACACTGCTTGAATACTGACAGGCTTGACCACTTCCTGGGTAACCTGCTCCAGTGATTGACTACAGTCCCAGTGAAGAATTTATTTGATTATTCTCTGTTTTGCTAAAATACTGTTCTGTGTTTAACTTGGTATGTATGATTTTGACTTGCTAACAGAAATCCATAAACTTGCATTGATGTGACAGTGCAAGTTTCAGGACTTGCCTGGGTCACTCATAGCCTGAGCTAATTTAATAGTGTCTGTGTCTGTGTCTGTGTTTAATTTGCTTTATGTTTGTGTAACTGTGTTTTGGTAGCAAGCAGACTCACAAGGATGACCACTGTGTTACAAAGCTGCTGGTTGTGCACGATTCTACCTTTCTATCTCAGCCCAGACAGAGTTTTGATTTGCCATAACAGAGGTTTAGAGTTCTTTCCATGTTGCATGGGTCAAGCTAATTTTACAAATATCTAGCATGTGGATCTCTTCTTGCCCTGCATACATTATACAATTATACAACTGAAATTGTTCCTTCAGGGATTTCTGTACTACAACATTGACCTTGTGTGCACTTGTGCCTTTGTGTCAGGGCAGCTGTAGAAAAACCTCAGGCATAACCAAAAGATATCTTAGTCATAAATTTGAACTTATGTATTATGTAGTACTTCAATGTTTCTACAATGTCATTCTCTTTCCAAAGGAATTGAAGTTTATACTTAGTAACTAGATGATGATCTGATCTAGTCCAAAGGGCACTGAATGGTGGAAACTTGCTACCGCTTGCTTACACCCTTGCCAAATTATGTCATTTGCACTATATAATGACATTTTCTCATTTAGGACTTCCTTCCAATAACATTTTCATAAAATTTGGACAAGTTATTTGCATGTCCTAGGTCTCTGGAGAATTTTTCTTTGGATCTTGATATTGACTGATCAAGTACAGTATTCATTTACATAAATTTGTGTCCTGAGTCAATGTCCTCCAAGCTGCATGCTGGCATCACTTCATCCACATAGATTTGCACGACACTAGATGGTTGAGACAGATGCTATCAATGTGTTCCATTTGCAAACAGCAGCTTTTATTTTTATATTTTCTACTAACGTTAAAGAGGGGTGCATCAACTTTCAATTCATTTATTAATAATAGGTTAACAAGGACAAATAATGACATTTTGATGATAAATCATCATGATGATGATTTCCTTACTACTAGAAAAGACAAAGACTCATAGATTTTATAGGGAGAGCATTATTTCTAAAAGTAAATATTCCTCATTAAAAAAAAAAAGCAAAACAAAAACTAAACCAGAAAAAAAAAAACAAAAATCAAAACAAAACAAAATCCCCCGAAAACCCCAAAAAAGCCAGCCATTCTAAATAAATGAATCATTAGTAATAATGTGAAGTACCTGTAAGAGCAGGAATGAATGATGAAATGAGTGCTAGACTAAAATATGTCTGGACATAATAGGAAATTACATTTCCTGGTAGAAGTACAGATCCATTCTACCTTGTTAAGTGACTAGATTCTAGTTAAACTATTTCAAGTGAAAGCTAAAATACAGAAGCCTGTTTTATTTCACTAGTTGTTTAGAAGCTTGTTTTATTTCACTAGTTGTTTAGATAATGCTATAATATCAACACTATTACTTTAATTATCTTTAATATTATTATTATTAGAGGTTACCTAGAAGTGTGGCTTCTTATTTTGTTCTCATGGTACAAAGCATCCTGGCACAAACAAGTCATCAAGGAGCTGATAAGATTCTAAAGTGGTGACCATACCTACTCTTGGCCTGAGAAAGGAATAGAAAGTAAATTATACTAGGATAGAATGCAAGTAGATCAGAACAGAAAAAACAGAACAGGGTTTAGTTCACTCTTCCATTTTAATAACCTTACATTAGGAAGAAAACTTACAGCAACTGTAGTTAGGTCAAAAAATCCTCAAGATTACTTACATAAATACTAAACCCAACTGTGGAACTGAAAGTAAAAAATCCTATAGGCAAATCACTCTCCCTAATTTTCTATTATTTTGGAAAGTGTAGTGCTTAGAGAAAAATATTGAAAGAAGTGGAACCTTTATGTTTTCATGCTGTACAAAGAATAGAGAGTTTTGTTTTGTGAAAAGCTTTATATGAATTCTGTTTAAATTTTAGATTTTAATTAAAGCATATTTCCTAAAATAATTTGTTAATTTCTAAAAGAAAACAATTCTTGAACTGTTTTGACACATGTTCATTATATATTCTTCAGTGGAATATTAAAAATAACCACTCGGAAACACAAGCACAAGAATAATACTGTGGAATGCCGGTGACAAAAATAAAGAAGAGCATACCTCATGAAAGGTTCCCGAATACCTTATGTTATAGCAATGAATTTGTCTGAGAATAGAGACACAATTAGTCAGTATCACCCTCACTGCGAAACACCCAGGAAGTTTCAGCATTCAGGGCTGTATGTGTGGTCTCAGCAGAGCCATATGGAGAAAGATGATCACCTTCCTGCTCTGTTGTACTGCCATTTTGCTTCGCAAGCTGGTGTTTAAACTGCTGCCCACACACTACTCATTTGGGTGTCAGTACCAAATGTGTTCATGCCAACTGTGTTTCAGTTTATTATTCCTTAGAGGTATCTGCTTACATTTTTCTATAGCGAAATCTCAGGACTAAACAAATTCATGTTACAAACATAACAAAATGAAAACCAAAAATCATGAAAGAATAAAGAAAAATGATTGAAATGTTCTTTATTACAAAAATCTATCCTGAATAATTAGAGGCCCAGAAAAATGTTTCTTTGATGGATTCATGATGAATTTAATTTTGTAGAACCCCGTGTTTCTTTCAAATCACCTGAGACAGGCACCTCTGTATAGATTTATTGCTCTTCAAAAGATTTGTGACTCATTTCCATGGAATTCAATGAATACTAATTGTAATTTTTTTTGTCATACTGCTGTTAGAACACAAATCATTGTCTCCCAATCTTCATCAAGATTTATGATTATTTGGCATTGTCATCTCTAATTGGAGTTTATGAAAATTGCTGCTCTGAGAATTGCCAGTACATTATGCCAATGCATGCTCAAACCATACTGTTCGTGCAATGACACAGCCAATTCAGGTAATGTCATTGACAACAAAATGTCATCTGTTCCAGTAATCTGTAAAAGAACATCTGATGCTCTATGTAAATATATGTTACATTCTCTTGTGTTTGCCATGTTAATAGTAGAAATCAATTATTTCATATGTTGCAGCATATATCATAAGGAAAAATTTGATGGAAAAAATCTACTATGGTCATCAGCAAAGGTTAGTTTTCATTTTTTGTTATTACTTTAAAATTATCTAAAGAACTATGCCTTAAGTTAGCTACAATAACCTAGACATGAAAAAAACAATAACATTGATTTTATTAAATTGCGTAATGAGATAATAAAAACAACCAAACCAGTGGGTATTTACTATTCAGAGGCCCTCAGTCTGAACACAATAATTTAATTTATCAGTTAATTACATAAAAAGAGAATGAGTCCATTAAGTACCATGAGGAATTCTGGACCAGATCTTAGTTGCTCCTTAATATCATAGATGCAGTAATCCTAATGGAAATTCAGTGACACACATTGTTAAAAAATGCAATTTATTGCATATGACTAAAGTATTGACCATAATGGTACATGAGGGTAAAATTTAATTCCTTTATGGTACTGAAGACACAGAATAATGAGAAGAGTAGGAGAACAAAATGAAATGACAAGAGACTGTGGCAGAAAAGGAAGAAGGCAGAGAGGAGAAAAAGAATAGAAAATTGAAATAAATAAAATTTTGATCAGTTCCTATCTGGTTTAAGGTCAAACATTTACAATAGAGGTATTTCCACTAGTTTCTTTTAGAGATAGTGAAGGATCACCCTTGAGTTTGACGATTGTAACTGAGATGAAGGTTTGATATGATTTCTTCTGCAGGGTGCAAAAAAAAACTTATGCACACCTTGATCTAATTTTGATGTGGTTGCTCAGTCTTGGCTAAGAGCCAAGCTCCCACCCAGCTGCCCTCCCCCCAGCTCTGGGGAAGAAGACAGTAATAGTGGAGAAAAGAGGGAGAGCAGGAATCTCAGGGGTTGGGACGAAAAGAGGGAGGGAGATCTATTACAACTTAGCATTGCAGGAAAAGCAGAATTGGCTTCAGGAAAATTGACTATATTTATTGTCAATTAAAATAAATATTTAGTTCTAGATTTGGGTAATGGGAAACAAAAAGAAAAACATTAAGTCTTTTCCTGTTCTCTCCCTTTTCCCAGTCCCATCTTCAGTCCATACCCCAGTCCCCTGTCCTCCCCCCTCACTGTCACCGCTGTCCTGATGGGCTTTCCAGCAAGGAATCAGAGGGGATTATGGTCAGCTCGTGGTCGTTTCTCTCTGTCTTCCCTTCCTCCTCAAACATTTCCTCTTTTCCAGTGCAAATCCTGTGGGAGACAATATGAAAAGTAGATCCCAAATAACGAGAAGAAGACAAGCACATAAGTAAATGGGGAAAATGGGAAAACGTAGTTTCTAAAGAAAACATAGTGAAAAGAAAAAAACTCCAGGAGAATGTTTTATGAAATTGAGATAAAGAGAAAAGAAGGAAGGAGTGAAATGGAGAAAAGTAAACAGGAATTATAATAAAACAATGTATTAATCATATGTGTAATTAATAACTGTATTACAGGCACATGTCAGAGTAGGAATCTGAGAAAAAAAACTGTAATAATTTTAAATCAGTGGTTGCTTTTGATTTTTGAGAATAAGATAATTACATAAATGCTTCACATCTTTTCTCTTTTTTGTAAAGATGAAGTCTGTGAAGCTCTTACTGCAGTCCTTAATAAGCTAAACAGTTTTCCTAGGACATCTGGGGAAAACAAAATTAAAATCCTAAAGGTGATAATTAGACAAGCACAGTGATTTGTCTGATGTAGCTTATTGCAAATATTAGAAATACTATAAAATCGTGACAAAAGGGTAAATGAACAGAAAGGTTTTTTCTGCACTTCAGAAATCTCCTAGAAATGATGAAATATCAAATTAATGCCCTAAAATTCTGAGGCTTCCTCATTTGGAGGAACAAACAAAATGTTATACAGGATACTGTAGGACATTGTATAAGTAAAACAGCACTGAAATGCAGGTAGTTCTATATGTATATCTATAATCTATATGTATAGCTTTGAAAAGCACCTGTTCTATGTCATGGTTCAATTCTGGCTGGCAGTAAAGTACAAACAGCCTGTCACTCACTGCCCCCTTACTGTGGAGCAGAGTCAGCAAGATCCTACTACAGACTCATTTGGTAAAGCTGGACTCTGATTTTAATTTTTAGGCTTCAGCTTTCACACTTAAAATACAGTATGACTTAAACTTCTATGTACATATGCTGCCCATCTAAAATATTTTAGACAAGAATCAGTTTCTGCAAGGCCTTACCTTTTTATTGCCTGAGCTAACCTTCCAGGAAGCCTAAACATGAACTTTTTGTAAATTATTTACAGAGGAAAATATTATCTTGGTTTTTTTTTTTTTTTTTTTTTTTTTTTTTTTGTTTTGTTTTTGTTTTGTTTTTTTTTTTTCCCTTGTACTTTTATTTCATATTCTCCTGTGTTTCTGACTCATTAGGACCGCCTGGTGAAAATGCCAACAGGCACCCCCTGAAAGTTTTTCTGCAGAACAAAGGAGCAGGAGTTTCTAACTGCTGGTGTAAATCAAATATATTTAGGCCATCAGCATACCAAGTATTTAGTGCTGCTGCTCATGTGCAGACTTTTAGAAGTCTGCATTAGCAAAGTTAGAAATTCTGAAGTGGTATTGCCCCATTCTCATTGAAAATTATTGACATTTCCTGCACTACAAAGTGAGACCAACAAGTGTACAGGAATAAATAATTACTTGAAGACAACGTGTGAGTGAAATACAATTGAAGGTTTTTTTTCCAGTTTGGAGCAAGCCTGCTCCACCATCAAGGCAGTAAAGCAACGAATTAAAAAAAAAAAAAAACAAACAAAAAACAAAACAGACAAACAAAAACCACCAAAAACCCAAATAACCCCCAAAAACCCCAAAGAAACCCCAAAAAATTAAAAAAAAAGAAAAAACCAAAAAACCCCAACAAAAGTGCCAAAAGAAAAATAATAGGGAACACCACTCTCTAAGCAATTACAAGAAATGAGATAACATCTAAAAGCAGAATACCTATCTACTTATACTGTCATTTTGTAATGAACAAAACCAATCGCCATTTCTGCATAGTGTACTCCTGTTTATTAGACCATGAAATCTCATTTCTTATTTTTGAATGCTTTTTCTGACACGTGGTTTGTATATTTTGTTGCTGCATTGTAAATTTAGGAGGACAGTGTTTGTTGCGTTACCTGGGAAAACTTTCAAGTGGCTATTTTGGGGCTCATTTTACCATTTGGGTGAGAAGAAATCATGGGTTTTACTGAACAGACTCCAGCAGTGCAGGGATAACTTCCATATTCAGAGGTGCCCCGAAGCTGTGTTTAACTTTAAACAGTTATCTAGGTCCCACGGAAAAATGATGTGCTGAAGTGCAGTGTTTGATTCTGCCTTGCAAACAAAGGTGTCTAGTGCCATCTGAGATGACCTGAGAGATTTAAATGTGGCTGGCATATCTGACAAAGAGCCTACAGGAGATATGTGCCACTCTGCGCTTGCAGATGGACATCGGGCAGGATGTCCTAAAGCAATTCAAATGGATGTTGACTTCTGTCAACAAGGAGACAGCAAGGAGCAAATGAACTGAACCCATTGTGTCAATACCTGGTGCACTGAAATTGCACTTATAGAAATGTTAGGCTCTGAGCACTTTCATATATATGAAAGCATTTCGTATATATAAAGAGTGTGAAATGTGGAAATGTATGCTTCTGGAAGAGAACCTATTTTTGTCAAATATACACAGCGACAGGATATGAAGGTGTGAAGAGTAATTTAGAAAGTGAGGCTAATTCTGTACATCTGTCGTGTTTCAGGGGTAGAAAGATTTGGGATTAAAGGAAATTAACCACCAGTAGACAAAGAAAAAATAATCCCCAAAGCAGTTTTAAGAACTCAGTGAAAAGTGACATAGAGAGGATGTTAAAATGACTCTAAACTGCTGCTATTACCATCCTGATGGAATGAAAAATGTGAAACTAAATTTGTCTCCCCAGGACAGACTGATACAGTAGCCCTGATGAAAGAGCATCAAACTTTATTTAGTACAGTTTCCTTAGAAACAAATTTGGTTGTGAATTTTTGAGTACCAGTGCCTCATAGCTGTTCCTTTTCTTCAGCTGCCACAGAGGTCATGGAGGAAAGACCTTTAGGCTTGCAGAACATTTGGCTGCTGGAAATATTATGGTATTCTTCCTTAACTACATCTGTAAAAAGAAAAACTAGTCAATGAAGAGCAAGAGTGCTTTTGTTTTGTTTTCTTTTTCCCTATGACATTGGTAGATCCTTTTTTTAAAAATTAAATTCAAACTAGGCCAAAAGAAGAAGTGGAGTATGAAAAAGATTCTGGACAAAATGCATTTGTCCTCCTACATAAGTTTAAATTTTATAGCTTATGTGAAATAGGTTTCCTAGTTTATTTGTTCTGAGTTCTTCTCAGAAATAGTAATTGTTCACACGTTTTACATAGGAAGTTATAGTATGCAACTTTGCAGAATTTACTGATAGTCATTTAAAAATGAAACACAAAAACCACTTGAAATGTGATGGTATTCTATGTCAGTGTCATGTATTGTCCAAAGCACACTGTAAAATATGCAGTGTTTGTTACTTTTTTCAAAGATCAAGTTTAAAGAAATAAACTTCAAAACTGCAGTGTAATAGAAAGTGATATTTTGAATAATACCTATCTCATAACAACTGCAGAGAAGGCAGAATTAATTCTCTAATCTTCAAATTAATTAGTTAAATTTCTACCAGTTCAAACTGGTAAAGGATAACTGTGAAAAAAACCTGCTCTGAGATAATGTACTTCAAATGACATGTCTTTATGAAAGGACAAATATCAAAAAAGGATTTTTAAAACTGAGAAATCAATGAGTTCTTTTGCAATGACTGTAAAGCTATATCCTTCAGAATTGCTTTCCAGACTTTCAAATTGTTGCCAGACATAGACTGTTTAGAAATACATCAGTTTCCAAAGAAAATCTTGGTTCTGAAATGAAAGCACTTGCAAAAGACATACATAACTTTAAAAGTAATCAGTGAAACACAAGGAATCTGTAGACAGGTTTTCCTTATTGTGCATAAAAATTGTGATGTAAAATCAAAGTAAATTAAATGCTTTTGTAATATTTTTGATACTTCAATTAAAAGAAAAAAACCCCTATGTTTTACCCATTGCAATGCATTGTTTAGACATTTGTTATTCTAAGTGTGTCATTCAAATGGGCACTGAGGCTACTACCCTGAGACCACTCCTAGCCAGGAAAGAGATTCTATGAAATTTTTCAGTAGAAAAGAAATGGTTATGCTCTAGTTCTGGCCAGATCCCAATTTACATTTTCCTTTTACATTCTACAGTTGCAAACTTTTGACCTTGCAAAGGAAGAAATGTTTTTCCTTTTCTTTTTGTGCAAACTGTTTTATTGGGCTGTGGCAGATCAGATGACACATTTCATCTAACAAATACTAGGATTTCATTACTAGACAGAAATACATAATATGCTTTGGGATATTTGGAAAGGAAATTACTACTTAGCTAGTAAATGTTATTAAATTGTTCCTGATTTTAATTGTATATATTTTAATTCCCCTAAATATTCCAGAGTGCACAGACATAAGCTAGATTTCCTCTGATTTGTACATGTTATCATTATTTCAAAAGCAGCTCTAACAACATGTGCAACATCTGTTTTCTGTTTCTGACCAGATGATCTTTTGCAGCTTGCAAACTTGGTATCCTGTGTTTAAAACTTCTATTTAGCTGAACACAAAACATCTGCACAGGGCTGAAAACAATTTCTGTTGAATAAATGCAGACACATTGAGAAACTTAAACAAGAAGAGAAGGTATAGGAGAAATTGTTCCATGCAGGAGTAATTTTTCAATTCCAGCCCATTGGGAGATCCATCCCAGCTGCCAGCCTGGGGTTTCTGATGCAGGATGAGGTAGGATGCTGCTTTCCAGATCCACCTCAAGCCTGCCCAGCCTGTCCCCAGGGCGGCTCCATGGCTCCTGACAGCCTGCAGCGGAGAGCAAACCCAGGTGTTATGTTTGCCCAATTATCCCATCATAAAGAAAACCCAAACAATATTTGAGATAGCAGCAATTTTAATTGAATAGTTTAGAAAATACGTATTTACAATATAATTTGATTAAAAATAAGGGATAATTTGGTTCCGATAACAGCGCACAAGCAGAAGATAACCGCGGGGTACGGAGCGCAGGGCTCTTGGACCCTTGCCACCTCACGTACGAGCTTGCCAAGCGAAAATCACCCCTTATGTGCCACGTGTCAATGCCATCCCCTCCCATTTTCTATTCATCACACTTCCCCACCTTTACTGTGCATGCTCCACCACTCGGTTTCGTGGTTGCACAGGTCTTTGGGGGTCGTCGCTGATGAAGGCCTGTAGTCTTCCTCTCTGTCCTTTAATTCACCTTTGGGTTACGCATGCGCACCAAGCCAGTGTAATGTAAGCCAAAACTAACGTATTACTACATTTAAGCATCAAAGCAATAAATCTCTTATAGCTGGCATTTTCCTGGGACCCAACCAGATTTTCCCTTCTTTCTGTTAATTTTTAGTAACTGTTGTCTCATGCTTTTCCTCCTGTCCTTGAACATCTGCAGGGAGGTGGGTGGAGCCCCTCCTCTCCCTTTCCTCCTAACGTTACAACTTTTAACTGTTTTATTATTCTCACATATTAATTACTGTACCAATATAGATTACTGTTTCAATTTTATCAGCACGAATCATACCTATTCACCACACAGGCAAGGAAGTTGACAATGGCACATTGTATTCTTCTGCCCCTCCTGCTCTATCATCAGCGTCTAACGCTGCATAAATGTGCATAAACCGAGCCTGTGTGTGCATCCAGCTTGTCTAAAATCAGAGACATGAAGTCTAGAAACCACAGATGGCTTCAAATATCACTATCTTAAATGCATTTCCATAGAAATCAGGAGCAACAACTACTTCTGTAAATAAATTTTGCAACTCAATAATTATAATGTGAATTTTACCATATAATTAAAACAAACAAAAAAATCAAAGAGGTGAAATATAGGATTTTTAGAATTTAAAAAAATTCTATAATATAAATTCACCTGCTCATACACATGCAGAGTGATTCTTAAGACCTGACCAGAAATTTAGGGTCCCTGTTATATTCAGTGATTATGGTTGCAGAAATTTTAAGCATTTATGTTGAAATCAAAGAGAACTTGAGGTAAAGTTCTTAGGATCAAAATAAGAAAAAACAAAACTACTGAGATGTATATTATTTTCCTGTCTTGTAACTCTCCTCTGAACAAAGTTCTGTCTGACAATATTTGCAATGCTTTTCCTTTACCAAAGAGAAACAACTTGAAGCCATATTTTCAGAATTTCATGGTTCTTTCATTTCATTTTGAATTAATTGAACTTGAAATTTGAATAAATCTTAATGTATTAAAATGCTTAGAGAGATAAAAACAAGGTTCTTTCTTTTGCATGCTTGACAAACAAAACTAATAATTGTTTTCTTAATTTTGGCTTATATCTCTACTTACAAGCCCATGAAAGGGAAAAATTAGTGCAACCTAATGTCAAGGGTCTTTGTGGAAATGCATTTGTACCTCTAGGAAATTTTTTGATGTTATAATAGTAGTTTTTAAAAAGGTTTTTATAAAAACACTACAAATTAAATACTTTTATATGCAACACAGTTTTGGATAATACATGGTAAATAAAGTCCAGTTAAAAAAATCTTGAAAAATCTGAAAAAAATATACAAAAAGAATAGTACATGCATTGGGAAAAACAATAATTAAATTTAACTAAAACAGGTGAAAAAACTTAAAACTGTGTTAAGGATTTATCTGGTTTTATCTGTTTACAGCTCAAATTCAACTTAAACATTCTTACAAAGTAGAACCAAGTAATTTAAGTTAAGTATGTAACTTAATTTAAGTAACCAAGTAAATAAAGGTAAGTATGAAGAACGTAATAAAGCTTTTTACAAGGTTTAATGGAATTCAATAAATTTGGATAATGGAATTTAATGGAATAAATAATTCCATTAAAATTATTATTTACTAAAATATTTTTCATATTTTCTTAAGTCAGTCATCTGGCAATATTAAAAAGAAAAGTTGACTCTCCCTTAAAAGGTTCCAATTTGAATTTCAAAATCATAGGATTACTTCATAATTGCTTGAAGTTAGAACATTACTTCAGTTACCAGCAATCAGCTGTTTAAAAATAGTGTCCCTAAATCATAGATCTATATTTTTTCTGGGCCATTTTCCCCTTAAAATTGACTTGACATTTAAAACATCAGCTTTTTCACAGTGTGCTTCCCATCTGCAATTATGCTGCAGCCCACTCAGCTCTGTCCTTGCAATAGCAATAAACCCATTAAAAAAAAAACACCTGCAGATGGATAAAATGGACAGCTATCCACCACACACACAAAAAAGAGAAAACAATGGAAACAGCAAAATAAAAAAAGATGTTTTATATAAACAGACATTCTTACAGACATCCATGACACTGTAGGGTGTGGAGTTTAGTATTTGTACAAGAAAGGCATATTACATCCTGAAGTCTCTTCCCTCTTTGGGTAATTATAGGCACCAACAGCAATCAACCTCTCTTTCATACAAGAATGCTAACATAGTGGGAGCACTCATTTCCTATTATCTCACAGGCTTTGTTTGTAACATGGAAGAGCAAATTAGTGAGAGTGCTTGTGTCCTTTGTCATAAACTGGATAAAATCTCATGTTAGGGAATGAGGATAAAAGGCCTGGGTTACCTTGCTTGTGAATTTTACTTGGATGGTAGCCATTCCAAAGGCTCTAAAATTCTTCACGGATCATGGCAGATGTGTTTGTGTTTGTTGTTTACATACAAATTTTATGCTCATTCAGTTTCTAGCATGACTCCTGATTTACAGTGGCACACAGAGGGAACGAGAGCAAGTAAACCCACAGTGTGTTCTGGGACCCTGTGTCTGCACAAGTTGTGGGCCAGCTCATTTAAAGGTTTTTAAATTCTCCTATTCCACAGAGCCAACATTTGTGTAACCTGTATGAAGGCATAACCTCCACTTTACCTTCTTGCTTCTGCCTTGACTTGCAAATCTCATCATGCAATTTAATTCATATAAAATTGGAAAAAGCCTGAAAAAACCTGAAAATGTACTTCCAAGGAAATTTACATATATGCAAGTCTTTTCATGAGCAATGCAAATGTTCAGCTTTTGATTAATTGATTCTGTGCTTTCTATTTGCATTCACCTACACTGAAGAAGCTTTAATATTTTCAGTTGCTGTGGAGATTATAACATATTTCTTTTATATATGCTCATGCATTTATTATTTTACAACAAGAATAATAACCAAAAGAATAACAAAAATACCAAGAATAGTAGTGCAGTATAATCACACTAAAGCCTTTACCTGAAAGAAAATATTTTGTGCATGTCTCATCCAGTCATAAAATAAGAATTTTCATAAAATCTGTAGAAATTTAGGCTGAAATGTGTTTGGAATTCACCTTCAAAACCTGAAAGGTAGAACTTGAGAGACAAGGTGTGGTATATAGGAAATAAGAAGCTAGTCTAAACTGAAAAGAAACTATATATATAAATTTTGTTTTCTACTCAAAAGTTTTAAAATCACATCTGACTTTATTAACATCTTGAAGAAAACTTTCATTGCAAGCTAAAATATTAAAGAAGAACATCCCTAAAGTGCTGCTGAATAAGCATGAATTTTCTTGCTCTAAGTTGCTTGTCTAATTCAGAAGGTAGTGGCAGAAAGCCAAACTTCTTTCCTAGATGTTAAGACTGTACCATAAAGTATCCTTAATGTAGTTTTCAACTCCTCTGTTTATCTCCCTGGGGATAAAAGAACCTACTGTTTTGAACTGTCAGATTTTATAGTGTGTTGCAGTGAGTTATTTTTATTTATCTTCCATTTTATATTTTTCTGAGGCATATATAAAAGTAATCTTCAAAGAGTTATTCCTACTATTTCAGCTTTTTTCATTTTTAAGCTTTGTTTTGAAGAACCATACAGAAAAAAACCATACATAACTTATGTCCTGGTAATTATACTCAGACTACACGTACCTTTTGTTCATCATTTTTTTTTTTGCCTTTGGAAGACAAAAGGAATCTGCCATTCTAAATCAGATTCTAAACGGTACTGCATGCTACTTGAGAGCAGAAGAAGTTGCATTTAACTACAGTTTCCTTCCTGTGCTGTGCAGATAAGCAGTTGTTTCCTGTCTAATTGCCTGCAAATGTTTGGGGACACTGTGATGGCCAAGTCTCACCCACGCTTAGGCTCTCCCCAGTCCAGCAGCCAGAAAAGGAACTGCAATGTCCTGAGTGCGTGCCATAAAACCTGGCGGTGCACACAGGATGCAAGTGTTTTCAGGAAATATATGACTTGCATAATGCCCTTTTGTGATCCCCTATCATTAAAAGTGACAGATGTGTTGCACACAGGTAGGCAGGTCTAATGTGATGTCCTTGAGGAGACGCTCTTTGGCAAGAAAATCCTCTGGGGATCTCTAGTCCAAGCCATCCCCTAGTCATTTATATAACTTCTTGAGGAAAAAAAAAAAAATCAGCAAAAAGTCCTTCCTGCTCAACTTTAATGAACCAAAAAACATTATTTCTTAAAATTCAAATTTCCTTGAGAGCTGTGAGGGTGAATTTCCATCAGAAAGTCATTAAAATAGGAATTTTCTAAATATAAATATAAATCAGAACTTTTAGCTGCTTATACAGCTGAGGCCTGCAAATCTCTTTAAGATATATTTAATTTGAAGAACTACTGAAAACAAAAAGAATTCCTCTGAGAAATGTTCATAGATGTATCTAAGGACCCATAAAGTGGTTTGCAGCAGGAAATTGTAGTCTTTCTCTAGAAGTCAGGGTAGAAAATCAGTATCTGATTCATCAGTGACTTTATTTGAACTCTGAATTGGCAGCATGGATATGATCCTTGAATAAGTAGATTTCTTCACTCATTTATAGGCATGCATTTAAGTGTACATATCAGAGCAGGAATAGAAGCACAGATCTTGGCCTCGGCTCCATAAAGCTGCTTTAGGGAAAAAAGTAGGACAGAGAAATTTTGGGAAATATTGTTAAAATATAGAAGGAATAAAAGGTGGGAAAATACAGATTTTTCTGTAGCAATTGTTAGGAACTATGATGGAGCTATTATAAGGTAGGATATAGTACTATCTCTTCCTATTTAGCCTTCTCATGTACATACATTTTTAAAATTTTATATTACTGTCTCTTAAGTGTGCACCGATAGTCAAAAGTAGAGTTATTTTAAGCATTTTTTATATTTTTAAACAGTTTAATTAGAAAGAGATGTTACTAGAAGACTTCATGTAAAATCTGAAATTACAATCACATCCTTCTTCCTTGAACTTGATGAAGCACACTAGCACTCACTGCAGAGAAGACTGAGAAGCTGAACTCTGCTTTGCAATAATAAATTATTAAACTGTCCCCTTGCAGCTCTTCCAGATATTGGTGGTAATGATTATCAAGCTTTTCTGGGTTAATATATTTTTCCTTCATGAAAATTGCTTATATTTCTAGCATTCTTATTTTTATGCATTTTGCTAGTTCCATAATTTGTGAAAATTCTTCCCTCATTTGCTATTTTAATCTATGCTATTCCCTACTGTGTCATTGTACTTCACTCCTGTGCCATGCTGTCCTCAGGCTAACATGAATACCATTATCTACATCTCTGAGGTTAGATGCAAATCTAGACTAACATCTTCTTGTGAACATGGCCTGTAACATCTCTCCTTTGTCTGTTTAAATGTTCAGAAATGGAAAGCTGGGGTAAACTTAATGCCAGTTGCTGTATTACAAGGAATATTCTCATACCTAAAGGTACAGGACATGCTTATCTATGTGTTTGTCTGACACTTGCATCCAACAGGGAGTAAAGCTGCCTTGCTGAAGGAACGGGGGTCCAGATGCTCAGACATTTAGGGACCCAGCCCCAGCTGGTGCTTAGAGGGTGGGCTGGAGAGCACAGCACCGCTTGTGGTTATAGGGAAAGCATTGAGAAGCAGCCATTTCAAACACACTGAAACCACAAAGATGGAGAGCCAAAGCCTGGTCTTAGTTAAGAAGTGTTGAACCACTTGCATCTGAAGTTTCCGTCAAAGGTAATAGCTTACAGATCCATGTGGACAAAGATGTCCTGACACAGTCCACAGCAAAACACGCTATTCAGTCACTGCAGGGAGGGCCATGACAGGGAGGGTTGTGCCCCAAAGGAAGCGAGGATGGCAGCAAGGCAGCTGGATTGCTGGCTCACCTGCAAGGTGTCAGCACGCTGAACAGGGAAAGTCAGGGGCAGGGTTAAGTCTGGAAAGAGGAATCGGGGCCGGTCTGAGGCCAGTGGTAATTCAGCAGGTCTGTCGTGATGAGTCAAAGTCACACCAGGAAGTCATGTCCAGGTCTGGGTCAGGGAGGTAAATTACCAGGTTAAGGTGTAAACATTCCAGCTGTGGTGCAGCTCAGGATCAAGCTGCAGAGCTGCTGACTAAACAAGGCTCCTGTGGAAAAAGGGATTAAATCCCTTGTTTCTATCTCACTTCCCAAAAGCTCTTAGTGAAGAAGCTGACATTGGCCTTGGCTAGTTGAAGTCCTTAATTTGTCTTACCTAAACTCATGGAAGTGGAGATGCATTCTGGACTCTGTCAGGAAGAGTTTTAATCCCTGTTGAGTCAGTGGATTGTTTAGTAAATCATGGGACATCTTATCAAAACTAGACAGTATCATTTCTATATCTGAAGAAGACAGATACATATCTAAGTGCAGCCAGATAACTCCTGGATAAAAGTGGATAAAATCAGCTTTTGGACAAGACATCAAAACTTCCTGAACTCTCCAGAAGAACTGAATGGAGAACAGGTTAACTGAGTTAACAGGCTTGTCCACGATGAATATCTGAGGGTAGTCCCTGAGGGCCCAGTCCTGAAATGTGTTCTGTGAAAGAAAGGACATTATTTCTCATGGATGGGTGCTTTTTCAGAATCTCCAAATAGAAATGCAGCATGAAGCATGAAATCATGACTGCCATCTTGTAAGAAGCAGGTGGCAATTCAGCTGTTTGAGAGAGATATTCTTATGAGGTAATTTTGACATGATCAAATTAAATGTGATTTTTTTTTCCCTTTTGTTTATTCATCCATCCTTATAAAATTTGTTACTCTATTATCTATTCTAGCTGGTATGAATAAATTGTGCCTTGTTACATTTGTCTTAACCAGGACTTCATTTAATATTCTTCCCCTTAGGATATGAGGAATAACTTGGGACACGGAAACAAATAAACAAGGATTCAAGGATCCACCATAGAACTTTCACTGTAAAGCTAGGAGTAATCACCAGTGCTAGCTGCATGTATATAGAGAAAAAGAGTTACAATATTTTTTCAGGTTTTTTTAATCACTAAGGAGATTTTGGGGTTCATCCATGACTTTATGGGTGAATCATGGGTGGCTTTACATTCTTGCAAAGTACTTTTTGACTTTTTCTTAAACTAAAAATTAAAAAAAAAAATCCAGAAATAATTTCATTATGATAAGGCATAGGTCTTTTTTGCACTATATTTTTCGTCTTTTCTATTCATTCATTATTATATTTCCAGAGAAAATTAAGTGCATAGTCTCCCATAATTTTCTGAGAATCTAGGGATCACAGAGGAAATTCTGGTTCATGTTTCTTCAAAAGCAGATCTGCTTCTTAACCTGCAATTACTACATCTCAAAAAAAGTAATCCATTTAGAATATTTCAGTGGCATGCATGAATGTATTAGACAAAAGGGGATCGAGGTTCTTAAAAAAATATTTTGAACCCTTTAGAACATAGGAATCGTGTAATCTCAGTCCAAAAAAGTGTTCTAACTCTGTTCAAAATAATTAGGAAAATGCTACATGCAGGACAAGTTTGGATTCATATATTAAGGGTAAAGAATAATTGAATTTCATGGTAAATCCTTCATTTTTCTTTCCCCCAAGAAAAATCCCATATGAAAAATATGGGCAAGTAAAAGAGCTACATTTAAGAAACCCTATTCAGAGCCTAACCTCCAGTAAATCAGTAATGGCATCACTTTTTAATATTTCTCCCTCTTTGTGACATACACCTATCCAGTTTGAAACCTGAAACAGCACAGTTTGAGTTCTGTGCTCAATTACAAATAACCAGTGCTATTTCAGTACATAAGGTAAACTATTCACAACCAAGTTGTTTGGTTCAGACAATGTAAACAAAGAAAAAAAATAAAATGTATATTCTCAGCTCTAGAAAGAATTTCAGTGTTTCTGGACAAGTTACAAGTACAATGTAAAATTTTTTCTAGGACTTCTTTACTTCAATTTATATTAATATAAGCATGAAAAAACAAATTTTAAAAATTGTGTCTTGTACAGGGTTAAATTCTAATGGATGTTGAGGAAGAACAAGCTTGGAAAAAAATAATATAGTGCGATATACTCTTCTCTTGTGTTGACTAGTGCAGACAGAGCTGTATCTAGTGCCATCGTCCCTGGCACCAGGGCCTCTTCGAGGCTGGCGCTGAGGCCCTGACACACTCATGATTTCGGGTTTTCTGTGAGTGACATGACTCCCGAGGTATTAGAAAGTCTTTTTTCCCAGCCCCACGACCAAAGAAGAAGTCGAGATTCCTCTGCTCTGATTTTCAAGGTTGTTTATTTTCTCTCATCTGTAACATTCTTTCTTCGACCCACTGAGGTCTGTCTGGCAGGTCGGTTTGCGGCACACACTGACCGCCCTTGGGGTGCTGTTAGTTTTTATACTAAAAACTACATGTGCTTTATTTACAATAATTTTCCAATACCTATCACAGATGCTAGACAGTTTGTCTCTACTCTAAACCAAACCAGAAGTGTCACTATCACAGCAGAAGATGGAGGACAAGAAGAAGAAGAAGGAGGACAGGACATACCCAGATTCCTCCATCTTGCCTTTTGAACTCCCATTCTAAATCCCCAAATTCTAGTTTTTCACCCTGTGACAAATTAACTATCATTCTACTCAAACTCTTGTGGCTTGTAAATCTTCACACAAAGATGATAATTTTTTCCATGGGTTAAGATCAAAGGGACAGGTGTCTTTGACTCCATGCCAAGGTCTCTGAGCCCCCTGCCAGGGTCTCGAGTCCTCCAGGGCAGTCACAGGAATGTCCTGGCTTCTGATACCATGACACATGCTTGGCTTTTAGTCTTCTATGTAATTGTTTACAGTTGATAATGCATTCTGTAGAGTGCTGTTTTCAGTTTGTATAGTGAATTGAAACCTTGATTGCATGAATGTTTATGCCTACAAAGCCAGTGCCTGCAAATATATAAGCAATTTGAATTTTTAAGCCACTTTGACAATTATATTTCCTCCTACTGGTTAAATTTGAACTGTTTGTCTTGACTAGACATCATATATGTTGTGTGTCTAAACATTTTATTTATTGGTTTCCTTCATCAATTTAAATGAAAAAGAAGTTTTAAGCATTAAAGTAATATTAAGGAGCCTTTAATGAATTTTAATTACTCTTTAAACAAACAACAGTGGTGAAATTCATGAAAATTTCATTTTAGAATCACAGTTCTGAATATGTGCAAACAACGCTAAGTCTCAAGCACATACTAAGGTTATTTTAAACTTGGAAGGTCGTAGACAAGTGCATAGCTCCCATTTAAATATTCAAAACTGTTAACCGGTAATAGAATGTTTGGTATCTCATTTTCTATCTCAAAAACATAATAGACACCTAGATGAAAATAAAAAGGAAAAGACCTGCCAAAAAAAGAGAAAGAAAATATTTCCAGTGCTGTCACTGGAAAACAGTTGTTTAGTGGATCTGTCAGAGTATATCGGATTTGGGAAGAATGTGTTCCAAAGAGCAGACGGTTGTATGTACCCTAGGTTATTCTCAGCTCACTCTTTCATAATTCTGTCCAAGAAAGAGGGATGTATTTTCATCTCAGGGGCATCAGTAAATATTCAGATATACCATTTTGCTCTGTGCTTCTATGCCCAATTTACACTGGTATTACTGTAAGTCTTGGAGTACGATTCCCATCTTACATAAAGTGTCAAGCACAAAATTTGTAAAACAAAATTGCAAAGCAATGAAGAAAGCCAAGTTAAGCTCAGAAATATGTGTTAAATGAACTCAGTAATCAAACTGTGAGACATGTTTAACATATGTTGAATTAGTTTATTCCGAATTCTTTTTCCCTATTCTGAGAGACATTTTTTTTCCATCAGCTCTGGTGCAGTTGATTTACTATGGACATCTACAGGAAAATTCATAACAGTGAGGTTTTTCTTGTTCTCAGTGCTATATTTACAATTTTTTACAGAAACATATTATAATATACATGCCAGAAAAATTCCAAGAAGAAGCAATATGACATATTATAGTGGAAGGTATTTACTCATGCATCTTGAGCCCTGTGAGGACATTAATCTGAACTCTTCAATCACAAATAGCTCTAGGTTTAATTTTTGTTTCTGTACTGAGCTGTAAGGTGGTGATTCATAAATTTTTGATTTTTTGATTTGGAGCAGTTATCTTTCAATATCCTCCTAGGCCTCACAGAATTTGGAAATGTAGCAAACCCTCCTTCTCTTGATGACTAGATCTCTATACTCAACTTTTGTCTAGTCCAGCTGTGACCGTATCTGTAGCCTCTAAATACTAAACTATTCATTGTGACTTAAATGTCCAGATTAGTTTTGTGGGCTTTGCAGAACACAGCAGTAAATGGAGGTCTTTGTGCCAAAATGTATGCCGTTTCTAACTTTTAAAATACTTTTAATAGTAACCTACTGTCACAGCCAAAATATAGCCCACAATAAAGCTGATGTAATGTCAAACAACAGTCCTTAACTTAGTCCTTAAACAAATTAGCGTTTGCTAATTTGGCAATAAACCTATTCTTATTCTCCTAAGACTAAACGTTATTGTACTGCCAACACTAACTATAGCATCAGTGGCTCATGGTGGAGCAAATCCTGAGCCACTCCTTACCAGTTTTGAGTTCTGGCTATTGCATAATGAGGAACTGACACTTTTTATGCCGCTGTGTGTGTGCACATCTGTTCTTAAACCAAGTCTGTCTCCATTCTTAGCAGCCGTTCCCTGTCAAAAACCCAGTGAGAGGTTGCCCACACAACCCATTCTGGCTTCAGACATTTAGCAGGATGAAGACATCTTCTTCCAATCGATCCATAATTTTAAATGCAAACCTCACTTTACCCTCAACCACTGTGATTCATTCTAATCTAATATTAATACTTATATTTCCCCCAAAAGGGTCTCCATGCAGGTCTGCCAAAACTGTGGAAGAAACCAAAGACAATGATTCCTTTGGTTGCAGGGGCCTTGAGTCACTACTTGTGCTCAAGAGTAGTTTCAGAGTTTGTATTCAAATTAGGATGTAAAATAGAGCCATAGTTCAGTGTTTTGGGGTACAATTTGAAATCTGGAAAATGTGCAGAAAATTCAGTGCATTGTGGCCTTCCCTTTTACTCACAACTCTGCCAGCCTTAGCTATATACTGAATTAGGAATAATTTTTCATGTTTGCAGGTGAACTCCCACTCACTCTTTCTTTTATATTGATGGGCACTGTTGATGGTGCTGCATGCAGAGGCAATGACACATCCCTTCCACATTCTCTTCACGGACTGCTAGGTGGCTTGGCAGTTGATGATGTAGTGTCTTTCCTGAAATTTTGATACGCAAGAGTTCAGCAGAACTGCAGCTGGCATGCTCTTGCAGCTGTTTTGGTGTCTGTAAGCCCTTGTTTCAGGAGCAGCTTTGTAACAGCAGAACCTGGACCTCAATTTCCAGTTTACTGGTATTTCAGTGGTATCAACTTCTCTACTTCCATTCGTGGGAGAATAGAAGGTACCCCATATAGATTCTTGGTTTTCTTCATTTGCAGTTGTGAGAAATCTAGAAATTTGAACTTTAAATTTTGAACATTGGGTTTTATTTCCCACCTTAAAAAGTGAGTTGTTTGAAAACTACAGTAGAACACAAGGAGGGTATGAGCTAATTTTCATCTCTAATTATTTTTAAACAAATGTGTAACATTTGAAGGACATGAAGACACCTCATAGAAAATTTTTCTTTATTTGTAATTTCTAAAGAAATTGCAAAATACTGTGATGTTATAAAAATTAAATTTTAAATTTTAAAAATATAAGGAGCATGGTGTGCATTTTTTTGAAATCTGAACTCCGTTAGACTTTATAGATTTTATTTCACAAAGAATGGAGACACAGGCCATGAGTTGTCTGGCATACAATGATTTTCCTAACGAAAGTTACTTTAGGAAAAAAAACACCTCCATATAACCTTTTTATGATAGACTAGGAAATCAGTTTCTCACATAGATTGTCCCATTCTTGCTTTTCTTACTATGAAGACATTTTTGGCTGACTTGTTCAATTGTTTTTAATTTTTAAAAAATTTTTAAAATATGTGATTGACAGAAATCAAGCTCAGGGAGACACTTAAGGTCATGGTTTGATAATCCTGACCAAAGGTTTATGAAAAGAAGTTGTCTTTATTACAATGAAATTTAGTGTGCATTGTACACTAGTGTACATGTAAGAGAGAAAACCTGAAGATAAACATGAAGGAAGCAGGGCTTCTGGGAAGAAACAATAGTTTTTATTAACCAGCATGTGGTAAACAACTGCTCACTTTGAAAATTTAAAAAGGTTTATTAAACCTTGATAAAAATACAACAAAAGGACTATACTACTATAAGGAAAAATTCACAGATCTGGGAACTGCCCCCTGTGGATACCACGCGGTCGGTTCAACTTCAAGATGGATGCTCAGTCTTTTATACCCCTAGGGGGGTTACATCAGCCAGCCCTGGCCCCTCCCAAAGTCTGTCAGTCAGCTCTTCTTTGGCATTTATTGATGGAAACTGCTTTCTTGTATCTTGGTAGAAGGTAAGGTGTTGCCATGCCTCACCCCCTAAGCATCCAGCTTTTCCATTCCCCACTGCCCCCTGCAAGGGGCACCTGTGCAGCTCCTTTGCACCTGTCCTAGACAGCCCAGGCTGTCTGGCGGCAACAATACAGGGAGGGGAAGGATGGAAGGGAACTATGGGAGAACAAAGGACTTCTAAACTACAATAACTTAACTATACATCACTAAAGCTATCCTTAATATTCACACAATAGTTATCCCTTAATTGTGAGAGCCAATCATCTCATTATCCATCTATAACAAGCAGGTAAACTTGAAAAAATCAGACAAGGTTGGACTTTCTGCCTCTTTAGCAAGGCTTCAAAGAAGAAAACAGTCTCTGAACAAAATGATTGCAATATCATTGCTTCCTTATTTTAAAGAAAATGTCTTCCTCTCAGAACTTGACTGGATTCAGTTTTCAGCTGTTGCTTTCGCTAGCTGAACAAATTAACCAGCTACTTGCAAAGATGCTTTTTGTCAATCCTTGTAGGCTCCAATGAAGTAATTTCATAATATCCCTTTGAAAAGCTATATAAATGAACATATTGGTTTTTCTTTTTTACTGAAGTGCTATTACTGAAAGTTTACAGATAGTAAATCTGACTTCTTGGGTTTGTGGTTAATGAGCACATTCTGCAGATCATGTATTTTGAGAAAGACATTACAAGACAAGATTTTAAATCTTTTTCTTTGAATTGAAGTACATAGTCATCTGTGGTCAGTCTCAGAGAGCCTCTGTGACAACATAAGAGCACTTGGTGAGACAGATATTTGGAAAAAACATTAAGAGGCATAAACCACCCACACGCTGTTTTGCGACAGACCTTAGAAAAAGGGAGTTCAATGCTGACTTCAGTGGGGGTAATATTTAGTTTCAAGATAAGAATAAGTAAAATTGAAATTAAAATTCTGAGTGGCATTTTGAAAGATCTGTTTGACATCCTGTGTCTTGTTTATTTTTTCTGATGAGAAAGAACATTATCTTGTAACAGGGAACAATTTCTAAATGTCAGTGATTTTTCTTCTCTTTGGGAACACAGACAATGTCAAACTAGGTTTACAAAAAATTCCAGTAAATCAATGTCAGATATATATTTGGCATAGCTAAACTCAGAAAATGAATTTCCTATTGTACCCCCACCAGGCAGGATAATAAGCAGACCCACATGTACTAACAAGGAAGGCACTTAATAATTAGGAAGAGCAAGACCAGGCAGCTAAAAGCAGGTTGTAAGTGAATACTATCGGTGAAATAGAACAGCTGAAGTAGTCCCAGTAAATAACTCTGATATTCTTTGGTACTATGTACTTTCAAAATCAGAACTGCTCTCTTAGGCCTCTGCATTGCCCTTTGCTAGGCATTGGACATGTCTATGTTAGAAAAAGGCCCAGAATACCACTGTCGGCACACTTTGTTAATTCTCTTTCCTGCTATATCTCATTGTTTTCTTTTTTTCCCTTCTAATTCTACTTTTGAAATGGATTAAACAAAAATTTTAAAAAGAATACTTTTTCTTCCAAGGTGAGCAGGCCATTAATGAACACTTGGATGGAATAGTTACTGGGGTCAAGGTGTGAATAGATGCGATATTGAAAAATAACCCCTATAGATTTCCTTTATAGGGAAGCTTTTACTTTGAAGTGCAGTGCTTACCATTACCAAATCTTGAAGAGGAAGTAAAAAACAAGACTTAGGGGAAAATTAATTAAAAAAGTAAAAGGTTTTGAGGTTTTGAATCCCAAATCAAAACCTCCCATGCTATTTTTTTATAGGTATCTATCCAGTTAGTTCAGATAAAAATCATAGGAATTCTACTTCTTTTAGGATGAGTAACTAACCTAAACCCAAAAAGAGAACAGAGCAATCAAGGTCAACATCTAAACAGATAAACTTCAAATGTGAAAGCTAATAAGGCTTAACAAAGGAGAGATCTCCTTTAAAAATATTACCTACATTTGCAAAACAATTCAAACCATGATTGCTGTGAATTGAAATTTCAGTGCATCAACAAAGTCAATTTGCTTCAAACTTAATTTTTATGGAAGATTAGTAATTTCATAATAAATTTTATGATGGTCATTGTGCCTAAATTTTTCATCATATTTTTAGTTTCCTTTTATTATTGTTTACATTGGTGTTCACAAAGAGATACCTGAAGTTACAGTCTCGCTAACAATATCATGTTAATTATTACAAGGTTGGTCATGGTTAATTACTACTCTTCATTAAACACAACACATCAGGAAACTGTGGAGGGCTTCTGAAGAGTGCATATCCCATCACTGCTACTCAGTGACCTAAATCAACCTTAATCCAGAGTCTGCAGTGATGGAGTTGCCAGTCTCCTGTATCTGAGCAATTAGCACAGAAAGGAAAGGCACATGTGCAAAGCTTCACTCACACAGCCCCAGCAAAACGTTCTCACAGCACTTGTGGTGTGAAGGACCCATAGTGAGCTGGCAAGTTTTGTGCTGAGCTGAGCTGAGCAGAAAAGCTCCTCAGGGAAAGAAGAGGTAGGACTGGGTGAAAGAATGAAACTGGTAGGCATGACTTGTTAATGAGCTGTGTCAGAGCCATCTGAGATTTGGGGAAGATAATTGCAACTTGAGAATAAAGTAATCTTTTATTTCTGTTCAGGACAATGTTCCTTGGAGCTGTCCAAGCACACTTAGTAAAGCAAAGAAGTCAAAGAATCCTGGAGATGAGGCTTTTCAGTCCGACAACTCGCTGACTCCAACTAGCTGTTTTATCCTTAAACAAACAGACTACCAGATCAGTTTCCAAAAGGAATTTTGACTTGTAAAAACACAATTATTTTTACATTATTTCACTGCTGGTCATTTAGTTCATGCCAGATAAGAAATGAGCCTGCTTCTTTCACTTCTTGCATTCCAAATAGGAAGATGGAAGAAAATTCTGAGATTCTCTCTGCTTTTAAGATCAAGGAGAAGCTCTATTTGTTTTTTTCCTTGTTTTAATTTCCCAGCCAAGTGACTTCCAAAGGTTTGAGTTTCCAAATGGCTACTGCCCCTATTGCAAGCATCCTTTCATGATTGTGACTAATTTTACATCTCTACCCTGTTTTGCTGTTCTCCTTTTCTTTTCTGCTTTTAAATAAAAGAATTTAACCTTACTGGGGTTAACAGGTTCTGTCAACTAACAATATGAGCAATTAAAGAAGCACATAATGACAAAGGAATGACCTGTAGTCTTAAGGATGGGTGGGAAGTGTTACACCTTTTTAACTGGATTTCTACTGATAATTAACATTTTGTACCTTAGGTGGCTTTCTGAGCAGATTATTTGTGCAGTAATATCATGGGATTATATTATTTTTGATAACTATTTTTATTCTCTCCTTCTGCCTTCCTTTGTGTCTCTATACACACACAGACACATGCATATATATATTTTATATATATATATATATATATATATATATATATATATATATATATATATAAAATGTATATATATATCTATATATAATGTTATGTATATCATTAAGTCTAATTCTATTCCCTACTATAAAGTGTATAAAACCTGATACAATCATAATGTATTTGACAAACTACTTAGAAACCTTTCCCAGGATTCAGCACACAGCAGCAATGCAAAATTAAAATCTTTTGCAAGCTGTCTTGTCTCTGGAACTACAAGGGCAGATGGCAATATAGGTCCAGCACCTGTAACCCTTACAAGAGAGTACAACCAAAATGAAGAATGAAATGGAAAGCAGCTTTGCTACCTATTTGTGAAAAACAAAAACAGTTTTTCTCTTGTTATTTACCTACAGATGTATTGTGTAAATGCTACTCTTTCTGTCAAAAATAACAAAGCCTCTATTGACAAGAAGATGGTCATATAAGAAGAAAATATTCCCACTGCTTCCTACATGCCAGCCTTACAGATATTTCAGATTAATAATGGCAAAGATGTCCAAAATATATGCATATATATATATAGATATATATACCATATATATAAATGAGTTGGGGAGTTTGGGAAGAGATTGAGAGAGTTCTACATCACTGAACAAAGCACAGCTACATTAAAAGTGTAGGGGTAAGAAAAAATCATCCATTTTTTCTGTGACTGATTTGCAAATGTTCCCATTCGAGTAGCAGTGAACAGTTCAGCATATCTGCACATACAGTGCATCAGAGAGGAAATGTTTCAGCTTAAAGACTATTATACATGCACATCATGAGGTCTGCTTCTCTTTTTCTGGAAAGGCTGCAGAGCTGGCAGTAAAGACTCTCTTATTCCTGTGTGTGTGAGCCAACACATTGAATACCCATGTTTCTCCATGGTATTAAGGGGTTACTACAGTGGCAGGAAGGACAAAGTGTTTGGGAGAGATCTGATGTTTAATCCTACAGGGTTTACAAGGCCACTCTTTTGCAATGACAAAGACTGATTTAATGAAGCTGTTACAATTCTTAAGCTCAATTTTACTAGATACTCTTTTTCTATTAACTAATGAATTTACAATGTGAAACTCTCGCAGTACAAGGCAGAGAGCATTACTTTGATGTTGACTCTCAGCTGTATAGCATTCCACTGCAATGAAATTTCTGGGGTAAAGTGTGGAAAATAAGGTGATTTACTGTGTTTTTATCAATAGAAATAAGAAGAATAGGAAAAAAATTGAGAGAGGGAGATGTGTATTGTTTGTTTGTTAGACCAACTAAATTTTATACTGAAGAATGAAAGGTAAATTTGATTTAATAAAAGGATTTATAGATTGTAATGATGAACATTAATATGCCAGCCACTATCATATTTCCTCTAGGTCTACAGTCCATAATTCTGCCCAGTTCTGCTAAATAGGGATAAAAGAAATCAGATACCTCAGAACAGGAGGCAAAGCAACAAGAAAGGTAGCAGAATCAATAAACTAGTGAAAAAGAAATGCAGTGGGGAAAACCAGGTATTTTCCCTGTACCAGTGTCTATCTTTTAGCTATGATAGATAATGGTTTCCTTTGTTTGGTGTTATTGGGTGTTTTTTGGGGGGTTTTTGGTATTTGTTTGTTTGTGTTGTTTTTTCTTTTTGTTTGTTTGGTTGGGGTTTTTAGCAGAGAAAGTTTAACTTACTGTTTAAATACAGGACAAGAGATGGTTTTTATTTGACCTCTCTCAATTATTTGAACAGTAGTGAGAGTGGCCAGTCATGAGACAGGAAAAGTAGCTATGTGCTCCTGTTCTAAAAGAAATGTTTTATGTCCACTAGCCCTTCAGGAAGAATCACTGAATTTGATTAAGGTTTTGGGCTGGTTTGGTTTTTAATTTCTTTTTGAGATCAATAGAAAGTCTTCATCTATCTCTTTTTAATGTTATCCTACCTTGCAGAAGAATAATAGCAATTGTCTGTATAATTTTCTGATTTAGATGCTCACCCAGAGGGAAAATGTATTGTCCTAAACTAATTCCTGTATTTTGCATCATGCAATCAATGCAAACATCTTTGGCATAGGTATCGTAATACTGCTCTTAATATCAGACATGACTTTTTGCAAAATTTGAAAGTTATAGTCTCATATTAAATACAATACATTCATTGAATATATTAAAAATAGTTTGATTTTATAGAAACCAGAACATAGGCAAACAACAGCCCAAACCAAAACAGAAAGGCTGCATCCAGTCTCTCCTTATAAAAGAGACGTAGTGAATTGATTAAATCCAGTAAAAACTTTGATAAACAATGTCCATCCTAAAGTATCAGTAAGAAAGGATCTCAGGTTTAAGGATCTTCTCAGTTTTAACATGTCAGATGTTTTATTAAATGTCACCCCTGGAATTTTGAATGAGAGCGCTCATGGTGTCACTTTCTAATGTGGAAGTCACATCAGTGGTGGAATCGGATCACACTGAGACTTTGGATCTGAGAAGGGCAATGAGTGCTGGGATAAGGACCTTGCTGAGACCTGCACAGCACTGGCTGGCACTCCAAACCAGATTCTAAGTTTAGGTGCCAACATAAGAGGAAATACAGATGCTAAAATTTAAATGGTTTTCTAAGGTTGCCCTCCCAGATCTAGAAGAAATTTAGATTGCTAAGTCTCCATATAATAAGCCATATTTGTAATTCTTATTCTTTTGATCCTCCTATATCACGGTTTTAGATATAAGAGGAATGATTTTTAAAAGAAAAGGTGTTGTTCCCATGTGCTACCCCTCTGTTTGTACTGCAGAACATTTTCAGAGCACACAAGACGAATTCCTTTCAAATGAAACTCAGCTGCACTTCCAAGCAGAGTACCCAGTGAGCCTGAAATTGCTAACAGATATTAGATAAGATTTGACTAGAGCTAGTTTAAAAGAAACCTTCTGAGATACATTTAGTATAGCTGCCCTGTCCTCAATTTCAATTGGTTTTGTCCTTGAAACTTGCTTCAACTAGGTGCTAAGGTGGAAATAACCTTTCAAAACACCAGATCAGATGTTTTCGTTTTCTGCCACAGTTCCAGCATTAACAAAATAAGCACACTGCGTTATGGTAAAGTGAACATATATCTCATGAAGGTCTAGGAAAACTCTCATGTCTCACTCTGGCCCTTCCCTACCACCACAAATGAGTGCTTGTCACCATTAGCAGTCTCAGAGTGATCCAACCTGTTTTGGGGTTTTTCTTACTCTAATGCTTGCTTTCTTTAAACATCTGAAAGATAAATCTATTTTTTTAAATAAATTAAACAGCAGCAATAAATAGCTACTTTATACTTTTCCATGGATTTTGCCAATAACATATGTTCCTAAATTTGGCATAAAATTTATCTTCTTGCTTCTGTTAAAAAATAACAGAATATAATGTTGGGGTTTTTTGCTTACGTAAGCATACATTTATCTAAAATTTGTATTGCTTGCATAGACTGAGGTATTTCTTATTCCCTTATCACTGAAACTGGTAAACTCTAGGACTGCCTAGACATGATCTAGCTGGACTTGTTTTGAACAGGGGTTTGCACTAAGTGGCCTCTAGAATCCCTTCCTAATTTGAATTATGCTCTGATTTTGTGGCATAGCAATATTCATCTCAGTTGCACCTGGTGTGTAGAGGAACAACTTCATTTATTGCATAGCATTCCTACTAATATTTTTACTTGTCTGTTTTCTTCTTAATGCATTTGAAATAATGCACATGCCATCATCAAACCTGAGCTTAACATATCATGTATTATATGAAGCAAAGAGCACCTTCTGAAAGAAGTCTGGAAAGAAGCTGAAGTACAATGATGTGACTTGCTAAAACAATTTTAGAGAGAGATTTTTACATTTATTAATGTACAAAGAACAGTAATAAATAACATATAAGCCCAGGTAGCTTTTTCAGTGAAGTCATAATGATTCTAAACTAGAAATTGTCTCTTTAGCCCAAATTTGAAGTGTGAAATTGTTCTGTAAGTCAGAAATAAAATAAAAGTAGCCTTTCTCAGGGTTCCTTATCAGATAATGTGGATGTGTTAAACTGATTCATGTTGACTACACAAACATTTTTGACCAGTTACAAGCTACCTCTAATTATAAAAATACACGATTATGCCCTCAATAATCAACTGCATATTTTTTAGAAAAAAAATCTGATTTCATTCATACAGGAAAATTAATAAAACATTTTCAATAAAAGTGTTAAATAATTACATATAGCTTTCCTTAATTAACACTGTCGGAGTTCTACATCTTTCCTGCTCACCTTGCTGAAGAACACAGCTTCCAGAAAAAAATTCAAATGAGGACAAAGTACAATTAGAAGAGATGAAGTGGGAAGGCAAATACATGCTTGCTTTCTGGCAGGTTCCTGGTGACATGGGTAGCATCAGTCCTTGTCAGTTCTGACACAGGGTGCACAGCTGGATAGTGATGACCAAAGCCAGACACTGAAAGAGCCAAAGAACAATGGATCAATATCATACATCAGTTTGTCTGTTCTGAAAGAATGGAACTAATTTAATTGAATAAAACAATTTGAAAAAGATTGAAAAATATTTGTAAGCACACAAGTACCCTCTGATCTTAGTGACTGCCTTAGAACACCAGACATGAATACTTATTTGCCTCATTAGTGTGATATTCCTATAAAAAATATTCCTTGAAATATTCCTTGTACTTGAAATCTACAAACCCTTGCACGTTTTTACCAATTCATGATTGCTGTGTCCTAAACAAAGGGATTTAATCCCAAAACATCAAATAATTGAATAATTTGGCTAGTAATGTCATTTTTAGGTCACCGCATAACTATTTAACTATTTTAAAAGCTTTTCTACAAGCTACCCTGTTCCCGTGAAAACAATTGGTGTCCAACAATAATATGGTTCTTGCTTATTCATCAGCAGGAGATTAACTAGAAAGAGTCAGTCAATAAGAAAGAGGAATGAGGCTATTTTCTTTTTTTGACAACCCTTTAAGAGTAAACTGAACCCTGTTGGAAGAGCTGATCCATAGTTAGGAGCAAGGCTGACACAGTTGGTGATATCAAAAGCCATATACTAAATGTTCTTCCATATGTACTTTATGCTTTACTTTGTTTGTTTTTCCCTTTAATCTTCAATAAAAGTTATCTCACCTGAAAGATATTTGCTGTTAATCTGGTAGAAATCAGAACTGCACTCATTTAGAGAAGTGATATCACCCTCTGAAACTTGACAGCGTGTCGGGGCAGGTGGAAACCCACTGTGTTTGCACAACAAGAATCTAAAATAGGAGACTTCATTTTCTTTGAGTATGTTTCCCTTAGGGGGTATTCAGAAAAACAGGATATATACTTTCTTTTGTTTTTAGAAAAAAAAAGTTGCTGAGACTGGAATCTGCTTGCTGGTTTTATCAAGGAAGATGCATTAAAATGTAACTTCAGAGATCTGTAAATTTATACCATATGCTATCTGAGTCTTATCTCCAGCATGAAAAAAAGCATTCAGTTAATATTCCAAAATAAAATAACCACAAGGTTCAAGAAAAATAGCCAACCTATACATGTTTATATACTGTGTTTCAGCCCTAAATAAGCATAGTTCAGAGACATACCAGGAAGAGATTAACAGTGAAAAACAATTCCCTGTGACTGCATACATTCACTTTAAGGATTTCTAATTTCTAAGCTAAATATTTGCCTGCAATTTTCTGCCCAAATTCATTCTGTGTAGTTGGGCTTTTAGTTTTCATTCCTTCCTCATCATAGTTTACTCACATGGAATAATGTTTTTAATTATTTTCCACTGTATAAGTGTCTGAAATATAGTCCTTGTAATGGGGAAGATTTCAGTTATTCAAGCAGTTATTGTAAAAGCTAGTAAAAGCTGGAAAAAAGCCACATCTCTTTTACTGCAGCTGACACACTGCATTGATCCAGCAGGAAATCTGTCTGTTCCTGAGACAGATGGGGGAGCTCTGGGACTCGGTTTAACGCGGCTGAAGCTCCTGCGGATGCTGATATCCTGCACTGACAGTAGCTGAAGTCTGAACAGCAGAGTTTACATGCCTGAAATAAATTGTTTTGATTAGAACCTTTAGGAAAGAAATTCATAAGGTACAGTTTTATTGACTACTTGCCAAACAACACAGACGTGTGCTCTGTAAGCTTGTTTTGTTCTTGTAAGTCAAGCACCAACTGGGCTCTTATTTTCTAAGGTTATGGACTTACAGCATAATACATTATAATTTACTCTGAATTATTGCAGAGAGTAGAACCAGAAACAGAATGCACTTTCATTTCTAGCTGTAGTTGACCTTAGGAACATTTTTTTAAGTAGTCTTTGCATTTGTTTATCTTCCATGGGAATCTGAGAAATTTGCTACTGATAAAAATGTTTACAGAAAAAAAAGGCACATACAAACCAAATTTGTGGCAGTCATGAAGAAAAGAATAACTTTATCGCTTCTAATTCTTATCAAAATATTGCTATTTTATCATAGAATCTGGGGGTTTGTTTAGGAGCCATTTCAGGTTCTGTTTTATTGACAGTCAGAGACCACTCTATTTGTGGCATAATGCTATTGTGATCACCTAAATAGAACTGAAACAAATGTTGTTCAAGGCACAGCTAAGATTTTCTTCCCCTAAGCAAAATCTATATAATATTATTGTCACTAAGGCCATTATTTGTTCTGCTGTTCTTTTGGAAATTAGTATGTATAGGTACCATTATATTCATTTATCATTGTCTGTTCTGGTCCAATGCATTTAAATGCATAGTCTGGTTGCTGAAACTGAGCACATGAAATTTTGCATTATTTTGTATCACTCCAGTGATAGCGTTCTGGCAGTTCATTGCCATTTTTGTTTTTTAAACCAACGTCTTCCACTGAAGACTGCTTTTATTTCAGATTTCTTATTTCTTTAAAGCATAGTAATTTGAATAATACTTAAAAAAAATAATACAAAATGAAACTATCCCACAAGAAACCAGAGAGGTCATTAGCTGTATCCATAAGCAACAAGGTAGCTTTATGAATTTTCAAATCTGATACAGCATCAAGCATTTGTCTCGGGTCCAGCTACTTCAGCATATTGATTCATATTTTTATTGACAGTAGAGGATAGATAGCTTTTAAACCTTCCAAAAAATGAAAATGACCAAAGTTGTTTTATGTTTTGTTTTCCACTTAGCTGAGACAACTTATTTTCATAGGAGAACCTGAGAATAACAAATAATAGGTTTCAGAATATCCCTTTTCTCAGCTATGAAGTAAGTTGCTTGACACAACTCATTACTGACACATTACTTGATGAAAGTATTAGATTGAGACTGTGGTTCAGAGTGGGCTCAGTCCAGCTGTGGTGGGGGCTCAGAAGCCTCTGCAGAGCTGCATTATGACACCTGAACACAGGTAGCCATTCCTCAGGCAGCCATGTGAATGGGAAAGCTTCCTGTCCTTCAGAGCCAGCAGAACTACAGCTACATGTTAGTAACAATATTTAGAGAAAATGTTCAAAAGAAGTTCAGTATGTGGCTGGGGCTTCGTTGCTCATTCGTTCAATAGGATTCTGTCTCAACAAAATATGTTTTGTAAATTATCATTCCTTAAAAATAAGACAGCCTCAGGCAGCCCCATTATTAAGCCAAATTTGTGTCTTAAGCAATACAATTGCTTAAGAAAAAGGAAGGCAGCCTATTCAGGCTTCTGGTCTGAATCATCTCTGAAATAGACTTTCTCTGTTAACTGTGTGCAGGAATCTTAATGAATAATCTAGATTTAGTTTTATGGAATATTTCACCTCAAACCCTCAACAATAGCAAGTCATATTCTTGTTTTTACCTAATTTGATGAACTCTGAACAGACTTGTCAGAAGTGAAATCTTGGTGTTATGATAGTACTGTGAGAGTGTTGTCTCAAAAGCAAAAAAAAAAAAAATGCCCCAAATTTTACATTTTATTAGGAGTAGAATAGAAAATTAAATAGAAAGTATCTTTATGTTTTTGTGTAAATGTGATTATTGTTCAAAGCCTAAAAATATGGCCACAAAAAACTTGAAAAGACTGATAGAAGGTTGTTAAAACTAATAACGTGGGACAACTGTCATAAAAGGAGAGTGGAAACCCACAACACTAAACAAAGACCCATACTCTTAATGTTTCAATAGAAACAGCAGGGAGCAGAAGGACAGATTTCTCTTATTTTCCGAGGGCCAAGGAACAAGTAAATGACACTAGCCTTTCACAGTCTCTCCTGGAAAAAGAGAACATCAAATAGTTACCTAACAGACAGAGGAAATTCATTTGGTGAATGAATCCTTGATCTGGCTACGGCAGTCATTATGTTATGGTTTTGATCTAGTGACAAACCAATCTGTATAATAAATGAGCCCTAGTATTTCTTTAACTTATGTGGGATTGTGTTTTATGATCCAGTGCAATTGCCCTTTTTCAGGAAGATATAATAATAGAAAAGAGACACAGAGGGTTTTCTCAGAAAGGCTATTTTAATTTTCTCATTTATACAAAAGCAAATCAAACTGAAAAAGGAAAATATGAATTGTTCATTTTACTTGGCAAATGTAATCCTCACTGTCTTGTGTGAATTGAACACATTGCTGAGAACATAGTGCAACTTATTAAAAGAGCTATTGTTATGTTTACATGCATGGATAACCAGGGAACATGTCTCTGCCAATGCCAGGCTGAGTTAGTTCCCTTCCTTCCCTGCCCAAGCTGACAGCACAAGAGTTAGTTGGCTCCTTCCAGCTGTCTTGGGTCCTAGTTGACCATTCCCAATCTCTTTTTTAATTTAAAGCCAGAAGGCTTGGAAAGTGATTATCTTACTAAAGGCACAGGTCTAAAGATACTGGTTAGTCTATATTCTGGAACAAAAATATTGTTTCAAAGGATCCCATTCCAGCTGTAAACCTGTGGCTTGACATACTATAGAATCCACATGAGCATGCTTGAACTGACATCCCTGGAAAACTAATCGCAATCTATTTTACTATCTGTCAATAATTTTTGCAGTTCTATACAATAAACAGATGAAGAAAGCACAATATGGGTTAGTTACATTTTACAAACTTTGATCACATTGTCGTATTTCTTTGGAATATGTCATCTTGCCAAAAGGTAAAAGGACCATATGATCATCTAGAAGGCAGCATATGCAAATAAATATGGTAGCAAGTAAAACATATGTTTAATCTTCCCACTTCATCAATGTAGAGCTCAAGAGTTTTTGTCCGCACAAGCCAACAAATCTTAAGGCTTAAAATGTGTTTCTGGTACTCCTTTTTTCTTAGTTCCATAGTTGTATATCTCTCAAAAAGCTGTGCAGAATTATTTTTTTAAAATAACTTTTGGAAAAACTCCTACTGAGGGTAAAACTAGACGTATACATGCGAGCTCAAAATTAAAAAGAATTGCCTAAGAATGTACTGAATTTGTTCACCAAGTTTCACACATCATACGTGATCTATTTATACTGAAATGAGACAAAATAGTTCACAGTTTTGACAAAGTACAGGAAAGAGGCATCAATCATCCCAAAGGACAACACAGTGGAGCATTTAAAAGTTGTACTTTATAGATATAAGGAGACAGAAAATCTTCCATGCCTCTAATGATTTGTTCCAGTAGTTAATTAGACATGCTGTTTAATCTGTATGCTTTATTTCTTATCTGAATATAGTTAAGTTTTGCTTCAATACACAATTTTTTAGCATGCCTTCCCCTCCAGATTACACAGCCCTGTATTGGTATGTATTTCCTTCCTGTGTAGCTACTTATACAGTGCAACAAAATTAGTTTTTAGTTGTTTTCTAAGGGCAACACACCTTAAGGTGTTTTGGGGGTTTCTTTTGGGTTTTTTATTTTCCCACATTATAGCATTTTCTACATCTTTTGAGTGACTACTGCCCTTTTTTAAATCGATTGCAATTTTCAGTCAAAAAAAATTCGCTATTCCAAAGTTCCTGTTACCTATGAACTTGGTATATTGAACTTGAGCATATTCCTCTGGTTATCTTATCAGAGATCATTTTTATTTGCTCTTTTTGAGGAATACTAATTCTGGAAGCTAGTGTTGTTCTGTTTTTCTTCCATTATTTTATTTCAGGATTTACCATTTCCATGAGTGCCCCATATTTTTTGGGGAAGGAGAAGGCATCAGCCTCTGGGTGGAATTCCTCTCTGACCTTTGTTTAGATATCACTTGTATTTGCTCTCCTTCCATTTAATCTTCTTAAGATAAGAGCTCAGAGCTGGTGTCTGCATCAGCAAAAAGTGTGGCACTAGGAGATGCATCTTTAGGGTGCTGGGTGTGCAATATTTACTCTATTTGTGGGTGCCTGCTTTCCAGTATTTCCGTGCTTCAAAGGCTTATTAGGTTTTCTGATGCCTCAGGTACACTCCTAATGTTTTCCTTCTGGCTCAGGGTTTTTGGAAGGAAATAAATGTGAAGGCCACGAGGCCTCTTATCTAATGTTAAACAGAGCATGCTGCTTAACACTGGGGTGCTCAGGAAAGTTGCTTTGAAACTACACTCATGATGGGAACTGAAACACAAATGTAGATTCTGTAGCATTCCTTAGAATTTCTGGATCACTCTTCAAAACAAAATTTTACCTGAAACCACTCTTTTTTGTTTATTTTTTTGTTTATTTTTAATAGTTATATTGAAAAATTAATTTTGGCAAAAATCAAAATGATACATTATTTCAAAATCTAAATTTGAAATATTTCAATGTTCAGCTTTTCATTAACAGTCTTTTATTCCTAACTTCACCAGTTAAGTTTAAATAAAAAAAAAGTTATGAATATTTTCCTTGAAAACAAAATAATTTTATCTAAAAAGAGAAAGCAAATTACACATCAATTATTATTTAGGCAACCATCCTTAACTATAGCTTTTTCCTCATCCATTACTACTTTAATGTAAACTTATAGCACAGACCTTAAGGAAGGGAAAAAACCCAGATTTATACTGAAGTCTTCTGGTTCTAGTTGTAATATAATCCCAAAATTTACCTTACTTAGGATAAGAAGCCAAAAAAAACCACAAATGGATCAGGAACAACAGACCAAGGAGAAATCATCAATGAGGAAATAAAGTGAATTTCTTAACATTGCCCAATTCTATGATAAACTATTGTAATTTTTCATAGCTCTTGTAATGCAACACTGTATTTCAATTTTTTTTAACTATATCCTGTGAGGGTAATAATGTTTTGGTTTATAGAAAGTGTTGTTTTAATCAATGTTAATTAAAATATGAAACTAGTAAAGCGTTCTAATATTTCTCTAGTGATCCTATTCATCTGCTCTCTGAGGGCATAGAGAGATATCAGATTTTTAATTGCTGTTAAATATCTTTTTTATGAAGAGTGGAATGCTTTTATAAAAAAATTCTTTTCATGCTTTTTTATAGCACAGTCTGACAAATAAGCAATTTGAATCCAAGAAGTCTCCTTCTACACAGAGTGTTTGCTACTTGGAGCAATAACCACAGCACTGAAAGTAATTCTCAGGGCAATCCTTTGGAAAAAAATTATTTCTTATGGTGGTCCACATAATTATAGTGTCTGCACAAAGAAAACCAATGAAAGAAATCTAATGTAGTCTGCACTTTTTATCTGAAATATGGCAGACTAGAAGAATATGGTGAAAATAAGTAAAAATAAACAAAACAAAACCCACACAAGAAATTAGAGTTTTAGAACTAGATCCTTGCCTTCTTTACTTAGAGTTGGAATTGTATATGAGCCATGAATCTATTAGCATACTTTATGGACATACGATTTTAAAAAGCAGCAGCACACTCATATCACAGAATCAGAGATTCACAGATTCATTTATGTTGGAAAAGACCTCTGAGATCATTGAGTCGACCCAATATATTATAGAATGATTTAACAGATGGAATTAATGTACTGAGGAATCAGTTCTCTGCCAATATTGTCTTCACCATTGGATGACTCAGGCCCACTCTAATTTCGAGATGCAGTGGATGTGGCTGAATGGAGTTGATTAAAATTATCATTTATCAGTTTAATGGTCAAACTGAAGTGTTAGAGTGAAAAACGCCAAAGAAACAAATGCAAAATATGCAGAAAATAGCAAGAAGATTTTCTTTAAAATTGGGAAACCAGAAAGGAAAATGTTGACAGTAACTTGAAAAATATTTTTGTTCACCTTTGTTTCCTTTGGATGGAAAGAAGACAAAGGGATGAATGTAATTGATCCTGATCTGACTGCAGATATAAGAGGCACGTTATCTGCAAAAGACTGGAAGGTTATCTCAGTGGCAATCCTATGCCTCAGTGCCATGCCATGCGAGCCACAGTTATGGCTCAGTTCATGCTTGTCAGCACAATTCATGATAATGCATTTCGTTCTAGAACAGAAATTATTATGTATTTTTTATGAGAGGTTTTGGATTTTCCTGAGAGAAAAAAACACTTTTTTTTCTTAAGGTGCTCCAGACAGTTTGGCATGCAGTTGTCATAAAAAACTAGTTCGGTATTGAAAGTAGCCAAAGTTGGATAAAAATGGAAAGCAGATGCATTTTCTTTCTTGGCTGGTTAGTTCAAAAACAAAATATACAAAAAAATGAGGTGTTTTTTCCGGTCTAATGGGGCTCAGTTACCATCTGTGAGAAAAAAAAAAATCTGAGTAGACTATTGAAATTAATTATATTGTTTAGTAATCAATCAATTTAAATAGTTTAAACAATCCTTTTTATTTTCAAAATTGCCTCATAATCCAAATTTTACTTCCATCAAAAAAAAGGAAAACAAAAAGAAAAGAAAAACCCCCACAACAAACAACCTCCACAAAATCCCCACCAGAAAAAAGCCTGTGGAAAATATCTTTCAACAGCATTTCTCAATTATCATTCAATTCCATGTGAATGCTAAGTTAATTTCTAGTGTTAGAATGAGGACTAGTATTATCTAAACACTTTGAGTAAACCATTAATATAAATACATAGCTAATGCCTTTATTTCATCACTCTTCAACTATCTTCATCTCACAGTGAATCCCTCTACTACCAACATTTTTCCTTCCAGATGCATTTTGTGAACTCAGTCTACAAAGTAGAAGCACATTGACCTTTATGGATGTAGTAATAGTATTCAGTAATTTCTTAAAACAAAACATTTTCTGGTTTTTTCTTTAGAAATTACCTGAATCTCCTTTTCTTTCAGAATTTACAGGTCCTGCCTGAAATTTTAGTAGATCGTAAACCGGAATTTGATGTAATGAAAAACAGGAGTACTGAAAAATACTGTGTCAGGTTTTACCTACCTGGCTGAATTGCAATGCATTAAGTGAAGCTTTGACCTGCTGTTTTCCCTCTGAAGAGCTGCCTTTTGATGTTGCAAATTGTGTGTCTGTTCTTTCTGCAAAACAAATGAGATGGTTCCTTATGCAATCCACCAAAAATAATTATTTTCCCACTGAATAATGGAAAGAATAGGACAGTAAGACGGCTACCCAGGTTCAGGAAATATCCAAATTGGGGGTTTAATTTTGCCTTCAGACATTTGATCACAATTCCTATTATACCAGTTGAAAATTAATTTATTAGTCAGAGGGCAGCATTGGCTCTATATGATTAATATATTCTGACAAATTAAATTAGGTGTAGAATTATTCAATTTGTTTCTTTTTTTCTGGTGATCTGTTACTGAATACCTCACACATCATCAGTGCTTTCCACCCAGTCTTTGTCTATAAAACTGGATTTGGTAGCTTCTTAACAAGGAATTTATTCTTTTTCCCTGAATATATATCATATTATTGGCAATACAAAAGAGGAAAGTTTTGTTCAAAGCATCAAATTATTCAAATCAGTTATAATAAGCCAAAAGGATGTCAACATGTTCTATGATGCCTCCTACAAATATTGTTATACAGAGCCATAAAGAAGTGGGTGGTGAGGCCTCAGGGAGGCATTGTCTCTTCAGGAGGTGGGAACATACTGTCATTTATATACTCTTTTTAGATGAAACTTCAATCTATGAGGAGTTCCTGCCTCCCTTAAAATAGAGCAATACTAACCATGTGAGACTGGGCCTTAGCCTGGCCTAATTATTAAGGTCATTGTAAGTTTTCCAACTGACTTCAGCTTGCAGAATTACAGCATTTTATTTTTTTTTTTCCTAAATATTACTAGACTGAAACTCACACGACACAAGATGAAGCTAAGCTGCCTTTCTTAGGTCTCAAACAAGTCTGTGCTTTGGGGGAAACCAGTCACCTTCTCCAGGTCACACAAGGAGGGGCTGAGTCCAGCAGACAGGAATCATGTGAGGAATTTAGGCATACCCAGTATTCCCAGCATGCAGCAATGGCAATTCATTGGAATAATGCTAAAGGAACAATGGGATATTGAGCTAAGGGGGCTCTCAGGTCAAGTTGCCTGCTACCAGAGGCGTTCATCCCCCACGTTTTAACTTGCAGTTACAGGGAATCTGGTGTCTTTCCCACCTTGGAAAGCTGCTGCAGAAGTAGGCCTCAGACTTGGTAGGTTTTTATTTACCACTTCTTTCCTCTGGTCATATTTAATTACATCATGAACTCTTGGAAGGATACACAGTATTCAGCTTATGATCTCTTCACAACTTTCCTCAAGTCTTTTAATAAACCATATGCTGTTGTATTGGCCTTAAATCATAACAGAGTGGCAGATCATAACTGTGCTACGAACAAGTGTTACAGCCACTGAGTCCTTTCCAACTAACAAGTTCTTGGTTATAGATGTTTTGGTTTCTGTGTGATCTCTCATATGCAAACCCAAATACATGACACCATATTTTATGTTATTAGATTTAATATGATAAGTTGGAGGTCTGAGAAGGCACTAATCTACAGTTTCTAGTCCAAACTGATGGTCTGGAGTCACTGAGTACAAAAGGCTATCCTATATTCATAGGATTGAATGTTTACTCACAGATTTTACATCACCATCTTCTCCCACTTGCAGATGGAAGGAAAGAAACCGTGATCTATTCCTTTAAGATAAAAGTTGTACAGAAGGAAGTGGGTGTGAAAAATCACACGATTGTAAAGACTACTGTTTTATAACATTCCCCTCTAAGAAAGCCATTTTCCAAAATGGAAAATGCATAAGTGAACTTTAAATGTATTAAGCTGTGTTAAAACTTGGTATTCGCTTTCAACATGAATAAATATAAGCATTTTGTATGTATTTTATGATGTATGTATTTTGGAAGTAGGACAGATATTTGCTCTTTCAGCAGTATATGTCCTCTATAACATCACAGGTTAAGATTTGCCAGTCAATTCACTCATTTTTAAATATGTCAGTCATTACCTCTTTAAAAAAGAAATCATATAACAGAAAACATCTATAAAATTCTCACTTCATTTTCGCTGATCTGATAGCTTTTTCTGTGGAATTACAAAATGCTAAATGGCTCATGAGGGTGAACCATAGCAAATAGAATCCTGATGTTCACTTTCTTATTATGCAACAAGACTGTGAAAACGTCCCAATAGGTGTAAGAGGAAAATGGAATGAGGTGATAAATAATTTATAACTAGAGAAAACTAATCAGAACTCCTCAATTCACATTGTCCCCATACAGGTGCTCAATTACTTCCTTGAAGGGGCCAAGAGACCAATAACCTGACATCTGGGATATAAATGAATTTTATTATTAAGGAAGATATTAAAACTTATATTAGTACACTAAAGTAGCTAATCTAAATTCTGCACAGAATTTCTACCAACCTTTCATGTGCCCTTCTTGATAGGGCTGCTTGCACAGCAGTGAGTCTTGATAGAGCAATCTGCTGATCTTATGTAAAATCAGTAATTTCACCTTTACAGTAGTTCTCTTTGTGAGGTTTGTAATACACTTTTTATTTTTATGTGCTTATCCTGGTCCTTTAAATAACAAAATTTTCTTTTTATATAATTCATATATATACATTAAGAAAAACTAACAGAAAAATATCCAAGTCTTTTGTACAAGACCATCTTCAGAGTTCATTATTCCAACTAAAACTGCCTACACAAGAATGATCACGCAAAATTTACAATGTAAGAAGTGTGCATTGAAGACTTGTATATCAGATGCAGAGTTGACTTATTTGTAAATAGACTAAGCATGATTAAGGATGAGAAAGAAATATTTGATTAGCTACAGCAAGGCCGATTAGAATACTTTTTTAAAATCTTCATAAAAAAAGTAATATAATAGTTACCCTCTTGTTTTGTTAAGTAATTTTTTAACCCCCAACCTGCCTTTGGAAACAGCAACATCTATACAATGTACCAGTGTCCTTCATGGTAATTTTCTCATCAAAAAGCATGGTTTCCTGACTGAATTGTGGCTGGTCATTCTCAGGGATCTGCAATCTTCCATGCCCATATACATTTTTCTTGAATTGCTTTGGTATTGCATGTTTGCAGTCAATAAGTGGAAGAAATGCTAGATGTTTATCTTATCGGGGTGTATGACAGAGTTAAGACAGGGCTAAAGGAGCATGTTGGTAACAGATGTTGTGTTCCAGGGTAATAAAGTTTTAAAAGCAGAAATGAGAGGTGTTTATGAATAAAACCACCAACAAATAGTTGACTTACATACCCAAGCATGAACACGTAATTTACTCTCGCACAGGTATAAAGCTCAAACTGCCTGTGTGATTCCCAAGATTTTGAAAGTAAAATAAACTTAAAATGAAAAATCCAACAAGCATTCTCTTTAGACACAGCTACTGAAGTAGGTAATATTTGCTAAATATGGTCTGTGCTCTATGATCCTCTGCACTGTTTTCCCTAACGTATCACTATTTACTATATTTCACTTCAAACATTGAAATCTCTTCCCAAAATACTGCTCTCATGTGAGTTGTACAAAAAGGATATGCTAAAGAACCAAAGTGCTCTTTCAGAATTCACATACTGAAATGCAGTGGATTGCTAAATATTTTGCAAATTTTGCTCCCACTTCAATGTATTCTAATTCTTCCTCTACCTCAATTTCTTCCTAATCCTTGCTCAGCTTTATCCAAGTTAGCTCTGTAGCTTGTAACATTTCAATGACTTGGTTTATTTCTTCCCATCAGTTCTGCCTGACCTTTAAGCAGTCCTTGATTTTATTTCAGATATTCTACTTCACATCCAAAATACTAAATTATTGTATTATTTTAGTGCTGATAACAATGACTTTGCACTGAAAAATTATATTTGAAAAATAGGAAATATATCTTAGTATCTCAGTTTCATAACATAAAACTTTATTTCTAAATAGAATACATAACACATTTTTTATTACCTACTGATGGCCAAACCCACTCTGCTTTAAACAGTAATGATTTCCAGCAGAACATAATTTGGGTGTAGCATACTAATGTATGGATCTCTTATTCTTGTACAAGGACAAAATTATACAAAAACCTTAGCACTTTCAGAGATATGAATTTTTACCGTTAAGAAAGAACTTGTATCTACTATAAGTATAGATGGTTGTTGTATCCCATCCCGATGCATTCCCACCTGTTATTTCTTACCATCTTTGTGGGATCTACTCAACTCATCCAAATACTTTAACCCCGAGACCATTAGCCTGATAAAAATCACTAACTTCTGCTATGATTGTGAAGCATATAAAATTTAAACAAAGGGAAAAAATATATAACAATACAGTAATTTAATGTAGAAAATATATGTTTTACAAATAAATTCAAAATATCTTTTTCTTTCTCTCTTCCAGATTTTAAATCAGCTTGTATTCCTTTCCTGAAGAAAAGCAAAAAATATAAGCACTTGCATCAACACTATTCCATGGCATTGATGCTAGAAGTCAGCCTTTTTCAAACTACATGTTCTTAAAATAAAATTCAAATTTCAATGTTAGTTTAACCCTTCTTTTTAGATACAGTTGGGGGAACAAAATGGCTGTGTCTATACCTATATATCTCTATATATTTTACCTTTTCATAGCTCTAAAGACTCAAACATTGCCAGGCACTGATTTGTGTTCTGGAAATAGCTATGAAGAGGAGCATAATGAATCACTAGATAGTAGCAGATCTCAAAGACTATTTTAAAGAAACTAAAGGAATTCATATATTGGGGTATGAATTTAACTTTCTCTCTATCATAACTACTAAATGTTTCAGCTTTGCTCTATCTAAAATTAAATGTGCTTCAAATCTTCCTGCTTTCAAATACTTAGAATCTTTCTTCATACAAAGAAAGTTTAGCTATGCTACATTTACCTTGTCACACTGCAGACAAGATGGGCATAAAACACATCAAAATACTGATATTCAGTTATGAGGGATTGTTTTTAATACTACTTTTATTGTGCTAGTCTTGCTCTTTACTGCACACTTTCTGTGCCCAACTCCCAAGGGAGAGGGAGCTGATTGTGAGAACATTGATAATCAAGTTCTTTGTTTTGGGTTTCAGTGGGTTTTTGTTTGGGTTTTTTTTTTCTCTCTTGTTTTAACCCAGAGGTTGTGCAGTTTTTTTTACTAGTCTATAAACATTCACACTTTTGAGATAATTTTGGCATTATATTATAAAGGCTTGAATTTCTCAAACTATTATTCACTTTATTAAACCTATCTGAAGTGGAAGGAAACTTCATGATAAGAATCCCAAATGAGTAAAACTCATAGTTGTGCTACTTTGACAAGCAAATTAACTCCAGCTGAAATCAGAATGTTCTCTTTTAAATGAAATGCATTAACTCTTGTAAATTCAGGCTGTGTGAGCACCAGTGACTTTAACAAGCACCAAAACAGCTGGAGATCCCCTAGTATCTCTGCACAAGTTGGAATAATCATACAGTGCTCAATTTTAGAAGCTGTTTTGGTCATTAGACCTTGAGCTTAAAGTACTGAGTCTTCATAAGACCATCAGCAGCAGCTACAGGTGCACTGCATGACCCAGAAATACATGTGAGATGAATTATCTAAAGTATCAGTGAAGAAAAACCATTACACATCAGCCTCAAAAGCACATTATAGGGGTAGAAGTTCTACTTATATTTGGATCAGGGACTTGATCTGAATAAAATCATTATCACTGTTCATCCTTCAAGCAGCAATAGCTTATAACACCCTTCTACTGCTTCCCATCAAAAGTTAACAAAAGACATGTCTTACACCATAAGCTTGTGTAGAGAACTACATCAAATAATAATTTAATTCTTCAGTCAAATCATGATTATGCATGGCTAATTATTCTCCTGCATACTTTCAGCAACAATAATGAACATGTCTAAATATGCAGGGGATCTGTTTTTCAGTGAACAAAACATCTTTAGGTTTCTTTAGGTTCTTCCTTTCCAGTCTCTTCCCAGCTCAGGGAGCCTCTCCTCCCTACTAATCAGTGGTCAGTCCTGACTTTTACCACAAGGAAAGATGTAGAACCAGATAGAGGAAATAAAAATGAAACGGCTATAACAGCCAAAAAGCATATTTATTTGGGAAATGATAACAGTAAAGCAATAGTACTTTGATATGAACTATAAGTAAAGAAACATCACCAGCACTGATTTGGTACTCCCACCTTCCTAACACCTTGTTGGCAATGTGTATTTCCCTTTTGTATACTATATAGTTTGGAGTCATTGTATCACATGCTTTGAAAACCAATCTTGTAAACCCATTCCTCAGTAAAGATTACCACTGTTTAAATTGGGTGTTTCTGTAGTCCAGTGTTATTCAAATCTTTGCTCTAAAACAGATGAACAAGAATCTTCCTTTTCCATGTATGTTATTACCTCTGTGAACATTAATTGTGACCATGAATACGCAGTCATACATGTGCATGTTGTGTGATCATATGAACATGTATGTGTGCATACCCACACTCTTCAACTTTGGGTAAAAAATCCTTTACACAATAATTCCAACAAATACAGAAAAGGTCCTAAATTTCCAAAGGAATAGAATATGAGGAAACCTACCAGTTGAATTTATTTATTGAGAGGAACTTGATAACTTTAGATTCTTTAGATTCACTAGAAATTTTGTATGGATTTCAGTAGAGTGTATTTCAAGTCTTTAGTCTGCAAGAGTTTGATTTTATTATGACTGGAGATGTGCTGTGAGGATGTCTTCATTTTGTGGTTTTTTGGGGTTTTTTTGTGGGTTTTTTTGTTTTTTTTTTTTTTTTTTGACACGAAAATTTAGCATGTATTTATTGATTATTACAAAATTTGTGTTTCTCCAACCTCCTCAGTGTATTATTTCAGTCAGAGTCCCAGTTTCAGACCAAATGCCTTTTCGGCTTTGTCAAACCCTTCATTGCTGTTCAAATCCAAAATTTTTCAATTTGTTCATTTGACCACTTCTTTGTTTACAGCTGGAGAGAACTTTCCAGCTGCCACCTCTGCTCCTCTGTCAGGCTTTTTTCTCCCTCCTTGCAGGGGCAGCTAATAGCTCTATATCCCTTTCCTCTGCCCAGTCATGCTTTACACATCACTCACCATTACTGCATGTGCTTCCTTTGGTGCAGCAATGTCCTGCTTTGCTCTGGGGAGGTAGGAAAATGTATGCAAGTTTGAATCCATAATCATATGAAAGCCTATCTGGTACCCTTTGCCTTTCCTTTCCCCAGGTCATTTGGCCACTCTGGGGCTGGATTGGGCTCTAGTGGTGGAGATAAGATGAGGGGGAATGGTTTTAAACTGAAAGAAAGTAGGTATAGATTAGATATTAAAAAGAAATTCTTCACTGTGAGGGTGGTGAGGCACTGGAATAGCTTTCCTAGAGAAGTTGTGGATGCCTCATCCCTGGGAGTGTTCACAGCCAGGCTTGGTGGGGCAATCTGATCTGGGAGAATGTCTGCCTATGTCAGGGGGATGGGAACTAGATTTTTGGTCCATTCCATTCCAAACTATTCTATAATTCTATAGTTCTATGATTCTAAAACACTGACAGAATAGTATAAGCCATTTTTTCTGAAAAAGTTATCAATTCAGTTTTCTGAAAGATACTAAAATAAAGTTGTTCTCATAATGTGAACTATAGTATAAGTTAATAGCATCCTCTGTTTTATTTAACTTCCTCTGTTTGGAAATATATGCTGGTAATGCTAGTTTTCAACTTGGCTTTGTTGTCAGTTCAACACTAAGATGAATAAGTAAAGTCTTCACTGTTGTTGGAATTGCTATTCCTACCCATCTGGGAATAGAGTAAACAATATATAAGTACACTTATTTGCAGAATGAAAGCCCTTTCTTAGAAGCAGAAAAATTAGAGCCCTTTCTTTGTTTAATGGAAGCTCACATTTTGCAGAACTGTGCAAAAGATGGAGAAAGAACCTCAGGGAACTTAAGTTGTGTTAATGTGCAGTGAATCACTGCTGTAACTCATTTAAACTCTGATGTGTTGTGCACCACCATGGAGGGAACAGAGTCCTAAATTCTCAGGAGAGATGAATATTTTGCACTGGCCTTTCTCATATTTCAAGACACGGCATTATCCTTTGGGACAGGTCATAATACTGTCAAATACTTGGAGGCTCTATGCATTCATGTAGTATCTCAGCACCTTCTGCATAAAATCAATTACACCAATAGTTGCATCAAGTGGTAAAAATACTGCTCACTTTTTTTAAATATGCTGTTTAGCAGTATGAAGCTACAGAAGGGGGATAGAAGTAATTTAATATGAAAAATTTTAGTCATTCACGTGGGTTTTGGCCATTTTATTTTGACACTATAAAGGTAGTACTAATCTTTTATAGGAACTGTACTAAACAAATTCAGTACATTCTTCCTTTTCCAAAACTAGGAGATTCACTGAGTCATAACAGGAGCAAAAGAACCATAGGATACTTGTATGTCTTCATGCTTGTCTCCATGTCAACAACTAATAGGAGGTTTAAGCACTTGAGTTTGCTGTCTTATTACTGTATAAGGAGTCAGGGATAATACTTGAATCCAGACCACAGAAGGACCTCCAACATGCTGTATTTTTCGTCCAAGTACTTCTGCTGAAACCATAAAAGAAAGGACGCATAAATTTCCTTTATCATCCTGAGATGGTAGTTTGCACTTCCTCCAACACAGATGATTTCTGAAGTGAGTGGAAATGAGAATGTCTGCAAGTTTGCAAATACCTGGGAATACATTAATGGATATTATTCACATATTTCCACTGAAACTGTGTTAAATAAAGTAAATAATGCCACATAGTCAATTCAACATGACGTATAGAATCAAAATGAAAGAAGTTTTGTGATCAGAAATTTTACTAAGCCTTTTTTCAGAAAAAGGCTTTCTTGGATTACCTACTCTGTTTTCCAAACTTATTCTAAGAAATATATTTCTTGAAACACAATGGCCCTCATACTTGTTGGTACTAAGTGGTTATTCTTCAAGATTTTGCCCATCACTACCTGAACATTAATTAATACTGAGAACTTTGATTTATGGGTAGATATATTCAGTATTTTTCTAGTTTAAAAGAATATTATTTAACACAACAATGGATTTTTGATGACTTTGCAACTTTCTGTAAAGTATTTGGCCTCAAAATCTCTTCTAGTCACAGTTCTTCATATGGGAATAGAACAAATAGCAGAACTTCCTGTTCAGTGACAGAGATGGGAATGAAGGAAGGAAAGGGAAGATTCTCGTCTTAGATAATTTAATTTTAGCTTCTAATCATTTGCATACACAGTTATCAACAACTTTAATGAGAACTGAGTATTTAGATTCCTATTACAAGTTGGAAAATTTTAAACTGAAGTTCCCCTTTAATCCTATTACCCCTGTTTGATAGTTTGTCAAATGAGCTCAAGGTTCTTTAAATATCGGAATGCCGAGATATCAAGTACAGATATAAAGGAAACACATATGGCATGAAGTAGGAACTGGGCATATGGAAACCCTAATTATGCCCCAAGGGAAAAATCAGCAGCTGGAGAAACAGAAATAGGATCAGTTCTGTTCCTTGGGAAATTTGGGTTCAGATCCAATTGGATAAAGTAAAGACTGTATCTGGCCTCCTATTTTCTTTAAGACACTCCTCAAAAAATGCATCAGGAGATAAAAATTGGTTACCTCATCTTTATTCCCATGAAACAAGTATGAATTTTTTTTTCATAATTTCCAGCAAAACTATTTTACAGATTCAATCAGAATGTCTGAGTAGTCAATGATGACTAAAACATTCAATATAGCAGCCACTGCATAATAAAATTAAAGGTAGGGTTCTAATGACTATTCAAAATTTTAGAAACTTGCATAATTATGTCATCTACACATTTTCACAAATCCTTTTTTAACATTTTTTAATATTGTAAGGAACACACTGTTTTGGTACTAAGCTAAAAATATTTGGAACTTTTTCAGACTTTTTTGCCCTGTAAAACTGTAATAAATGTGCCATCAACCTGCAGAAATGCTCAAATATTAAGATCCTTATCAATATTTTTAATATTCCTCTTATTGTTTGTTGTTTCTTCCAGTTGCTTCTCAGATGTTTACAAAAAATTTACATTTATTTAAATTTAAATTACAAAAAATGTATTTAATTTCTCATATATACTTTACTGAGAGACTGTAAATATTGTAAATACATGCATGACTAACTATTTCTTATATTTAAAAAATATGCTAGCAGCTTTAGGGAGTCAATTATTCTTTCACTGTTTTTTAAGTTTTAATATAGTTGAATTTTGATGTCAAAGAGATAGAGAAGAACTCTCTGGAGTTCAACAAAGGCAGATAAAGGATCCTTCACCTGGGGGGGGGAAACTCCCATGCAGCAGCGCAGGCTGGGGGCTGGCCTGCTGGGGAGCAGCTCTGTGGGAAGGACCTGGGGCTCCTGGTGGACACCAAGTGTCCGTGAGCCAGCAGTGCCCTTGTGGCCAGGAGGGCCAGTGGTGCCCTGGGGTGCATTAGGGAGAGCATTGCCAGCAGGCTGAGGGAGGTGATCCTGCCCCTCTGCTCAGCCCTGGTGAAGCTCATCTGGAGTTCTGTGCCCAGTTCTGGGCTCCTCAGGACCAGAGAGACATGGAGCTCCTGGAACAGGCCCAGAGGAGGGTGACAGATGCTGAAGGGACTGGAACAGCTCTGTTGTGAGGACAGGCTGAGGGAGCTGGGCCTGTTCAGCCTTGAGAAGACACAGCTGGGAGGGGAGCTCATCAATGTCTGTCAGTACCTGAGGGAGGGTGGCAGGAGCACGGAGCCAGGCTCTGCTCAGGGGGGCCAAGCAACAGGACAAGAGGCAGTGGGTGGAAACTGATTCTCGGGAAGCTTCACCTGAATATGAGAAAGCAATTCTTTATTGTCCAAGTGTCCCTGCACTGGAACAGATTGCCCAGTAAAGTTTTGGAGTCTCCCTCACCAGAGATATTAAAGAACCATCTGGGCACAATCCTGAGCCGTGTGCTCTGGGATGGCCCTGCCTGAGCAGGGAGGTTGGATCAGATAACCCAATGTGATCCCTTCCAACTTGTCCCATTCTGTGTCACAAGGTGCTATACTTACAAAATTTAATAAAAACTCTCAACATCCATTTTCTGCAGTATTCCTTAAGGGGTGCTACCAAACCCATGCGTACCTAAACATAAACTCCAACCCTCTGACTTTCAGTTGTTTCATTTGAATATTAATTCCAATTACCAAAAAAATATGCCAAAGAATACATTTAGTGCAGGTAGCCCAGTGTGATGCTACTGTGCCTGTTGTAGGTTGAGCTCTGGGTGGTGTGAGCCAGAGGCAAGGGGCTGTGAACTGGCACCAGTCTTTGCACTGCAAATATCATGACAATTTGTGGCACCAGCCTGGTGGCCAGACATTCAGAGACACAGGAGTCAATTGCCACAGACTCTCATGCACTTAGACTGAGAGGGTACAAAATCTCAGTGTTTCATTTGTTAGGGGTCCCACCTCAGAAACACCAGTTTGAGAAGTTATTCTGCTGCTGCACCATGATAAAATTACTTAAAGGAACCAAAGGCCTGAGACTCTGCTATGGGAACATCAATCTGGTGTTGAGCTGGTAGGGAAACCTGGTCTGACTGTGTGAATGTGGTGAGGTAGGCACTCAGGTGGGTCCCCTCAGGTCCCTGGAACAATCCAGAACTTCAGTGCCAGGAGTTAAATCCTCAGGTGTGGGGACTGCGACTCCTGAATGGTCAGACAGGAAGTTTCCCCTAACAAATGTTCAAAAGACAGAATAAGAAATATCTTGATTAGGTATGTCTCAATTACTCAATATTTCTTCCTCAAAAAAAATTGACCCTCTGAAACTATTTTAAAGAAAAATAAACATTCCTTTATTTGCTTAAGAAGTGCTCTTTCTTCCCTTGAACAGATTGAATTTTTGCACTGGATTCTTACTTTTGAAAATATCCTCCTTCAGTGTATGCATATGATTTGTCGTTTCACTTTACTGCACCACTCCTGGTAACTTTTCTATTTGAGAAAAAATTTTCTGCAGTGGCCATCTGAATTTGCTGCCTTTGTGATTTTAGATTTTCTTGTTTTAATTTGTTTTGCTTTCGAGAAGATGTTACTTGTCAAGGTATGAAAAAACAGGAAATAGCTGACTTATTTCAGTATTTTAAAGGATAACTTTAAAATAACAGGACAAAATGAAGGATACTGTATATTCAGAGCAATTTAAAAAAATAATTTCCAAGTAGCCAAATAGCCAGTTTTTGTCTGTTCCTATGTTTTTTAAAAAAAAAATTAAAAATATAAATGTTGAAAAATTATTTTCTCTGATCCTTCTTGTTGTGAGATACGCTGCAAGAATTTTTTTTTCCCAAACAAACGTACAGAAACAATGTTTACAGAATGCATTATATCCATTACCTTTTCTTGACCCTTACTTTTCCCTTTCAGTGTGAGGACCTTGGTAAGAATCTCTCTCTCATTGATTCCTAGAAATCTAATGTAGGCTCTAGAATATAAATCAAGTAAAACTGATGTGCTGTGGAAGGCCTGAGGCCTGATCAAATTAAGAGCACAGCTGGATCTTTTACAAGTTCTGAGAAAACTGGATGACACATTGCATATGCACCAGATCCTGATTCCCCCCTGGCAGGGCATGAGCAAGCTCTGCAGCTCTTCCCTGGGTGTGATCCAAGTTCTGCAGAGTGCTGAGCAGAGCCCAGTGGCACAGACAGAGACAGGCAGTTCTGGGTAGGAGAGCAAGGGAGAGTACGGCTAAGAAGTTGAAAAACAAATTCAAATGATTGCTAGAGGATGTTACCACAGGGAAGTGACAGCATTCCATTCTCAGCTTTTTCTGCTGAGAGCACACAAACATATTTTCTACTTCTCCTTTTTTTTTTTTTTTTTTTTTATGCTTTGGCAGAACACAGTTGATGATTATTATGAATATTCAGAATAAGTCACAGCTGAAGCATTTGAAGAAAGAGATGGCAGTTTGGTTTGAATCTTTAGCTTGAAATATGCAGACTCTGTAAATCTGGTGATCAGTTCAGCCTTCAATAATACAAAAAACTGCATTATGTAGTGATGTTAAGAAATTTCTTCACATAGGATAGAAGCTCTAGATGTTTCTACAGACTAGGCATTCTACAGGGCCTTTTAGTCCTGACACAATGATTTTTCTATAAGTATTTCCTCTCTGAATTTCTGAACCCTATCTGTGATCTTTATCCATTGAAAATATGAAATTATTTCATAAAGCAATATTAATCCCATTCTTGGGATTTTGGGCATTTGGTTGGGCATTTTTTTTCCTGTTTTATATTTTATTAGAAATATTAGATCAAGTCTAGAGATTTTCAAACAGACATTTTCATAATTATTTTCTTTTCATGAGAAAGTCAACTGTGTATGTTGACTTTTCTGTATAAAAATATCTACTTGAAGTATGTCAATGTGATACTGATTCCTAAATGTTGTAGAAATGTCACGGATAAATAATATGATAAAATAATACAATTTAAAAAAAATGGATTGAAGACAATCTTGTCATCAATATACTAATTATTATTTAATATAAGCTCAGCACACTACTATCCATATCCAGAAAAAGTAAGTACTCAAAAAATACTCATAATACTCAAATTAAGTACTCAGATACTTTGAACATCTCTCAATACAAGTCAGACTGGGGAGGAATAAAAGAGGGGGATTTTTACTTTTGCTTTCTTTTCAAGAAAAAAAAGAAATAGTCTATACTGCTGCTTGTTTTGATTCTTTTATTGAAATTTTGGTGATACTTGCACCCTTGCAAGTTTCCTGGACATTGTGACCTGGCAACTGGCTATATTATGAACATGATGCTCTTGGAATAAGGCTAATTTAACAGAAAACTAACAATCTCATCTCTCTAAGTGGCGGTCTAATATTAATGGACACTGTGACGTTTCTGAGGCAAGTATTGACTTAATTAAAAATCCAGGGAACCTAGAGATAATAATCAGTGTCTGAAACTTATAACACAGAATATACTTAAAACAGAATAACAAATAATCCTGAAAAGAGAGCAATGCAAGCAAAGCCTTCAGCTTTTCAGAATCTTTGAAAGTTTCTAAGTACCCCTGGATACCCAATAGACCCTTTCACACATTCTCAGGCTCCCACTGTTCTTTTCTCAAAGCCTTTTGTTTAATATTCTTTTCTACTGTCTTTCCATACAACCAGAGAGTTCATCTTTGCCTACATTTTTGAATACCTGAAATAAATATGACTTGTGAAATAAAACTGAGGACTAATTAGGCTGTATCCATATGATCTGACTTTATTATAGAGGTTATTACTGAGACAAAAAACTTTATCAGAATGAGCCTCAGGGTGAAATATCTATTATATTATATGGAATAAAGTCTGTAACATCACTTAACAGCTCTCTGAGAGGATTTTTCTTGGCTTTTCTCTGTCTTAGCTACATTTTGGTATGTAGAATAATGTATAGGATTTTCTATTAAGGAGCCAAATTCATTATAGTTTAACATTGTCAAATTAAGGTTCCAGAAGAAAAAATCTAAGAGAAAGAGAAAGAAAGGGAGTTTCAGTATGCCAAAATATAAGTCAGTCCTGGAAGTTGTTACAGAGGGTAGTGAATGTTGTATTTCATTGGCCATAAAATGTAAGCAAGCCTGTTAAATTGTGGATTGGCACTATATGTTTGCATTGTAAAGTGTGCCTTGGTGACTTTGATGTACAAAATCAGACAGACTTAAGATCAGATGAAATGAAATTAAATGTAAGTTTCTCTAAGTCCATCAAATTGCTAATTTAAATTAGAAGATACACCTATCACCTGTATTTTTTCATTTAATGCTCACTTCCAGTAGGATTTTATTCCAATTATTATTTACTTACTGGGGGACAATTTCAATAGACTTAATCAAGGCACATAATTTTCACTCATATTTAAATTCTAAGACCTAACATTCCTAAAGATATTGATTCACTTTCTCAAAAATAACGATGTAGGTCAAGCAGCATTTGAAACTCTTCACAATATTACAATATGTGAGGCAGTGCCATGAGGCCATCAGATACTAAAGACTTTTAGGGGACCCACTGTTCTCAGCGACTGGAGGACTGGTTATATGCCCTCAATAGTGACACCCATCTCAAAAGACATGAGCAAGCCATCAGTACCCCTTCTTAAAGTGATTGAATAAAGCCTACAGTGTGTGAATTTCTTTGTAATTAAAGAAATGAGAAAAGTACATTTGAAGTTCAAAAGAGTAGATTTCTCTTCCTGATTTAATTGCCATATCTTAGGTAAAAAAATTTTCCTTTTGTAAAAACTAAGAGACTGTCCCAGAATGTAGAAAATCAATAGACAGAAATTAAATGTTTAGGTAATATGTAGTGAATCTCCACTTGTGCATCTAGTAGTTTCACCATTTTCATTTCAGTTATGTCATTATTATCTCCAATTGCAAAACAATTGGATGCACTTTTTTTCTCTTTCACGAACTGTTTTCCTGAAATAAAGAAATATTTTATTAAGTTTTACTTTTCCTTTGAGCAGGACATTTCTGCAGTCTCTTTGATGTTGTGTCTGTGGGACAATCTGTGAAGAAAATGTCAAAACCAATAAAGCAGCAATAAATTTTTCCCCAAATGTGCTAACTCTTCAAAGTTGAAAGGGTGGGTAGCTTATTTTAATAGATTTCAGAAAAGAATGTGACATGTAAGCATTAGCATTTGGGGAGTAACTCCTGGAAAGAGTCTCAGAAACATCTGTTTGAATGATAAATTAAACTCTTCTAAAAAATACAATTTTGATATTGTAGTGTATTAGGAATCCTCAATATTTATTTCCCCACATACCTGTTTTATGAGGATACTGAATTGCCTTGTTTCTTTTGTGCACATATATATATATATATATACACATAGATAGATAGATAGATACACACACACACACACACACACACACGAGATGCACTAATGCACTTCTTCTTCATTTACTGCTTTCTCTTTTTTTGCAATATGCACTTTTAATTTTGACTGAAATCTGTCCACCTGTAATTAATTTAAATGCATATTTTTTCCAATGCAGTTGCTTTGGATTGATGTTTTCTGTGTAGATAATAAGAGAGCAACTTGACATTCCTTGCTAAGAAATACAGAATATTTACCAACTCTGTATGCCTGCTTTTTCTAAGACTTGGTTTCAAAGACTCCTGCTTTTTGAAGATGGCAACTTTACATAGAGGATATTGTGCTTCAAGTTACACAACTATATATTATGCACCATAATTTGATGAGATACTGTGAATCTGGAATTCAAGAATAGCAAGTATTCAAAGTAGCTTGTTTTGGCTTAAGAATACTTGTAGTGTTTCTGTTCTTTTTTCAGCAGTATGATGTACAGACACATATTCTAGCTCTAAATGAAGGAGATCAAATTCCCAAGTCCAAGGAACACAAAAGTCCATATGGGTTGATTAATCCTTCCAGAAGGGTTTTTCTTTAGTTTTTTTTTTGTGTTTTTTTTTTTGTTTTTGTTTTTTTTAATATCTAATTTGTACTAAGAAATGTGACATCTTTGTAGAATCATAGATTCATAGAATTATAGGATGGTTTGGGTTGGAAGGGATCTTGAATGTCATCCAGTTTCAACCCCTCTGCCATGGGCAGGGACAGCTTCCACCATACTGGATTGCTTAAAGCCCCATCCAACCTGGTCTTGGACATTTCCAGGGATGAGACATCCACAATTTCTCTGGGTAACCTGTTCTGGTGCACTGTCATAGTGAAAAAAGTGAACCTAAGTTTAGCTGAGATGAGTTTATTTCACCTAAATAATCTTTTAACCCATGAAGTAAAATAACTAAAGGTACCTCTAAAAAAATTTGACATCATGTTGCAATCCAGTTTTTCTGTAGCCATATAGGGCCAACTTTTCATGGCCATTTCATAGTACAAATGTACAGCAAAACCAAAAACTTCCATTCAAAAACTTAATTCTCAGTGGAATCTAGGAAGAGCTAAGTGTATATACATGAGTTAAAAGCACAAAGTCCTTGTGCTTCTGGGCCAAAATAATTGCAAGGTTGAAGTTATTATTTATAAAGTCTTAAAATCCAGTAGAGGCCTATCTGCAGCAGAATATAGACCTTTGAAAACTACACTTTTAGGAGACCAAGTTAATGCATGTATCCCTTAGAATAAGAGTTATGCCTTGAATAAAGGTAAGATGCCATTGACCTACTTCAGTCCTCAAAGTTAGATGCCTAATCCAAGCTTGCCATTCATGCCAACCTTTTCTTCAAAGTGAAGAAGTAAAAAGAGATGACATCTTAGAGTGATTCATCCATTCTTAATACCAACATTTAAGTAAGGTAAGATAAATTGTCCTCTAGAGAAGCCTATCTCTTTCCTTTCCAACACGTAAAGGAGTTAAGTCAAGTGCCTTAGACTACATGTTCAACTTCTATACAGTGAAAGATTAGGTAAATCCTACCCTTTTTTCCTCTATGACACATTTCAGAATTGTTTATTCCTTTTCTTGCTGTTCCCTTCCCACAGGGACTGCACTGATATATCCATCATTGTATAAACACCAATTCCCAAAGGTACTGTAATTTGTTATTGTGATCTTTGAAATATTTTATATTATGTCTAACTTATTGAAAAAAAAAATTGTGCAAGACAATTTTACCTCTTTTTTTCACCTGCCTCCTGTCAATGTCTATTGACTTGCATCATATTTTCCCAGAATTACATAGCAATCAGAGAAAGAGACTGAGCTTTGGGCTTTTTGGTGGTTTGGTTTTTTTTGCTTGTTTGGTTTGTTTGTTTGTTTTAATAAGAATTACTTTGTATCTATAAACTCCTGTAGACAGAGGAAAGGACCAATATAGAAAAATATCAGAATGTAACAGTCAAAACTCCTTGCTTACAACTTTAGTCTTAAAATTTTGCTGGTAAAATTATATCAGAGATAATGTTAGTACTCCAACTATAAAATTAAACACAATGATTGTAGACCAAGGGCCTGTTCCTACTCCTCCATGTCCCAACAGAGGAACAATGGGATTCTATGAAATAAACAATATTTTTCAGTGATAATAGACACAGCAAATCCCAGAGTCCACGCCTTACCTTGGGGCTTATTCTGTTCTGTATTAGTGAATTTAATATCTGGAAATATTGAACTCCATCCTTTTTTGTCTCTAGCTAAGTCAGTGGTAGCTGTGAGTCATTATTTAAGATTTTTGTTCAAGAAGAGACAGTTCTCACACTGGCAGTGCTGGAATTTCTGGTGTATAGATTGGACTTGAAATTTGGTTTTGGAGTATGCACAGAGTAAAAATCCAAAAAAAAAAATCAAAAAAGCACACAAAAAATTTGATAGATATTATTTACTATCCGTATTTTTTATAACAGCGATACCAAACACCCCAAGTATACTCAAATGGCCAAAAGCAAATATTTTAATTTTGTTTAGTTGCCAGTGTTAACAGTGTAATTGCAAAGATTTTCTTTCATTCATCAGCTTCAGATTTTTTCAGTCAATTTTGCTGCCTGCAATCAAACATTATATTTACTCTTAAATAACTATAAGTTTATTGATTTTTATGGGGTGGGGGGGGAACAGGTCTGAATCCAAGCTGCTGGTAGTTAAAGAAAGAGCAGCAGAGTGTAAAACTGACATCTGATCAAGTAAGTGTGATTAATGTGTATCTGTGGCTGACAGATGATTTGGTTACACGCAATTCTGAGTCATCAGTTATACCTATTCCAAAACACAGAAGACTGCGGCAAGTTCTGACAACCAGTTTCTTTGTTGAAAATGTGTTCTCATTTGTAATTATCATAATGTAATTCCACAGATATTAATGTAACTGAGAAAGCCAACATCATACAGGATAGGTGGATCTACTAAAACCCCCATGTAAAATAAACATGATTAACACAGAGTAATGAATTTGACAATTCCAAAGAGTTAAGTTTCTTCTTGTTTCCATTTGTGACATGTAATTAAATGCTATCTTTATTGACTCAAAGCCAACAAAGGGAAAAGCCAGATCAGTTACTTCTGTCTGTAATGTTTGGTCAACAATATTTCCTGCCTCATTTTTAGCTTAAGGAATCCTGAAGCAAACAGAATTTTGATTAGTCAACCCCTATACTACTTAATGGTTTTATTATTCCTTCATTTCAGCAGGGAAAAAGGTTTTACAAGGTCTGGGGTATTATCAAAGGCATTCCAGGTGTTGAAGAAAAATTCCCTGGCAGATAGCTTTATGCTGAGACTAGTTCTAGTCCTCTCTTTCAGCTATTTCAGGCGAAAACTGTCAAAACTACCTCATTAAAATAAGGCAATGCAAGATTTTTCCTAACATAATAAAATAAATAAAAAAACCCCCAAAATTATGTGTGGGGTTTCCCTTGTAATGTGAAAGTAATTCTTAACCAAAAGATGTAGTTTTTTTATTGCTGTGTCGACACCACAGACATCTCTGCTACACTTGCAATAAGTGGAGGAGGATTGCTGTATAAGACAAGAATAAAACATTTCTCTCAAAGTGCCACCTTCTTTTCCTGAAATAGGTGGTATCTGATCAATGTGCAGTGCTGCTATATATATGCATGCTAATTTTAATGATATATATAAGACCCTGCCAGTAAATATGAATGTGTGACACATGGATGGGAATCCCCACACTAGAGCGGTGCTCTTAGACTCCTGTTTTGTGAGGGCAATGAGCCTAAGAAGAAAAGGCCAGAGTTGCAGCTGAAAATAGATCAGCTATGAATGCTGCCAGGGCTGAAGGACTTTCTTTGAAAACCTTGAGGATGGTGGATAAGTGCAAGGTGGAAGGAAGCAAGGAGGGTGGCTGGACTCAACAGAATTGTGTTTGGTAATATAGACTGCTGACATAGTTAATATGAATTAAAGAGGGATTGATGACAAGTGAATTTGTTGTCATTATGTGAAATAAGAGATAAATTCTTAGGGAATAAGATATAGCTTTGGCTGCTCCTTGCCCAAACTGATCTCTTCTGCCATTCTAGCCCATGACCACTACTCTTTTGCTCTAGGGGGCAGAAGCAGATCTACAGGAATGTCTTCTGCAAAGCAAAATTTGCAAGGACTCTATAAAAGAAAAATCACATTCCTGAGTGAAAAATACATATTACCTTCGTAGGTAATTTCATTCACATTTTGCAGATAGGTGGTACTTACATACATATGTATTTTCTCCCATGGAAACAGACAAGCTAATAATTTACCTGGGAAAAAATCACCTTGGGAAAATTGTTTTGATAACAATATCTCCTTTGATTTTTATGAAAATAATAATTTCTTTTTGGATTTGGGCAGGGAACCAAAAATAGAGAATCATACCTCTCCATGTGATGTGGAGAACTACATCATTCAGTGGATTGCAAATTCATTTATTAAGCAGGATGGCTCAGATACAGAACAACTTCCAGTCTCGTGTTTGTGTCTTACACATCCTACACCAGTTATGGTCCCTTTCCCTCGGGTCTGGGCTAGACTGGCTGCAGGACCCAGGCTCACAGAGCACTCTGGATGTGCTGGATGTGTCCTTGTCCTTGTTCTGACTGATGGCCTGGCCTCTCACAGAATCACAGAATCACAGAAGTTCAAGACTGGAAGAGACCTAAAGGATCATCAAGTCCAGTCGATGTTCTAACTGTTCACTAGATCATGGCAGCAAGTGCCACATCCAGTCTTTTTTTGAATTCTTCAAGGGATGATGACTCCACCACCTCACTGGGTAAATGATTCCAGTATCTGACCACTCTTACTGTGAAATATTTGCTTCTTAATTCTAACTTACATCTCGCATGATGTAACTTGAGATTGTGTCCTCTTGTTCTATCTGTTATCGCCCGGAGAAAGAGACCGACCCCCAGCTCACCACAGCCACCCTTCAGGAAGTTGTAGAGAGCGATGAGGTCGCCCCTGAGTCTCCTTTTCTCCAGGCTGAACAACCCCAGCTCCCTCAGTCGCTCTTCGTATGGCTTGTGCTCCAAGCCCCTTATTAGTCTCGTAGCCCTCCTCTGGACACGCTCAAGTAACTCGATGTCCCTCCTAAAGTGAGGGGCCCAGAACTGGATACAATACTCTGTGCAAAAGGATTTCATCTTGGTCTCAGCCTTTGATATTAAGTCTGAGGCCCACACATGATGTGCTGATCTCACCTCCTATGGGGTAATTGTCTTCCCTATTGCATTGTAAAGTGGATCATCAGCACAAGCTGCTAACGGCCTTGTTAATCAGGCAGCCTGAGGCAAATCGCTTCGACTTTTTCTATATCTAGGGCTGATTAGCAGTTATCACTGTTATCTCCGTGGTTTCTGTCAGTCACCTTCCCTGGCCCCAGATGTGTTACAAAAGGGTGAAATCAGCTATAGGCACATTAAAACATTCTGGGCTGCAGCATAAGGAAGACATATTCAAATTGCTCAGTGTAAGAAAGTTTTCAAAGAGTTACAAAGTCTTTCAGAATGTAGAGTGGAGAAGGAACTGTCCAGTCTTTCCCTCATTTCATCCCTATACATACCTCTGCACAATGCAGTGGATTTACTTGACTCATACTCCAGAGCACAAAATTCTCATTGTGATTTAGCCTATGGCAAAAAAATCAACTGGTATTTTTTTCTGACTGGTTGGCTAATTTGTTGAAGTAAAGGTTCCAGCTTTTGCAACTCACTGTTGCATTACATAAATATTTGATATTAAAATATATCCATTTACATTTTTCAGATCTAATAATCTAGTAAGGTTTGTAAGGCTTGGATTGTGAGATTTTTTAGAATAAAATAGGATCTTTGAACCGTCACTCTTTTCAGGTCTTGCGCTCACATTCTTCAAATAGGAGGCTTCTTCCAAGTCCTAAAAAAGAGAATAAATCCTAGATTAAAAAAACCTAAAACATGAACATTTTTCTCTGGTTAATAAGACTGGAAAGCTCTGATGTTTTCTGAGGCAGATTTAGGTATAAGGTGAGTACTCATCTTCTCCACTACCTGGAAACATTAACTTGCTGATGCTGAGGAAAGGTCAAACCAATATGTGATCATATCAAATGATGAGCATCTAGGCACCATTTATACTTTCACCCAGTACTGGGAGGAACAAAAGGTGTGGTTCTTTATGTCTCTCCTGCCAATAACAAGAGGGACTGAGGTCTTTTGGAGGAGCTCAAGCACCATAACACTTTGTGGAAGCGCCATATATAAGTTTCTTTATATAGTACAGTATTCACTTTTGAAACCAGTGAAGAAATGAAAACTGATGAAAAAATATCATCAAGGAAGCAATACAAAAGTATTGAAAAAACTTTAATTTGTATTCCAAATTAATTCCATCACCCAGTTTCCTTCAATGGCCTTACAAATGCTAATAGCAAATGTACAGGCTGGGGTATGTGTGGAACCATTTATTTCAGCGCTATTGCTAACTGACAGTTGTAGCAAAAAGATGGAATAACAGTCTCTGATCACAACAGTAATCACAGAATTTCCATTATATTCCTCCATCCCTCTGGTCTCCTTTGAACCCTTTCCTCGCTAAGTCCTGAAGTAATAGGTTCAAGATATTTTTGGGCAGGTGTACATTGTTGTCCTGTACATTTTTGTACTGAATGCAATGCATCAGAAACAGGGAAAGTAGAGTTGTCAGGGCAGACTAACGTAACTGATTAGTTACTGTGACCAGCTGTACTGGATAGAAATAAATACAGAGTGGAGGAAGAGATATTGAGAAGGTTTTCAAATGCCTCCTGATGCTTATAGGACAGGACAAGCTGTACAATAGCAGTGGAAGGCAGGGAAGATGCAACGATCCTCTTTCTCTTTTTTACTATTCTCCCACATGTTTGAATTCCCATTATAAACTGTGGCATCCTTTTAGGTGGAAAAGATTTGTGTCACCTGGCTTCTTCTATGCCCTCTAAAACTTGCTCTTTTTCTCCCATTACCATCAGTTTTCCCAGTCAGAAGAATTAGTATAATTATCTCAGTTCACACCTCAGTTCACAGTGAAGACACTCCAGTTTAATGGTCTGAGATACAGACAAACTCAGACACTGTTAAAATTATTTTTCTCATAGTCTCTTTTCTAAAGTCACTGTTCCATGAAAACAAAATTAGAATAAAATTTTTAGCTCTCTCTTACCCACTCAGTTCTCATGTTAAACCAATTTTTTTATTATTACTATTATCATTGTTTTTCCTTTTTTCTGCCCACTATCTGATTGTCTCAGTCTGTTGCTGACCTCTCTCCCTCAGACAAACTCTCAGATGATCATCATCTTAGAGGCTGAAAAGCAATACCTCCGGGCTGAATTCTGTTCTGCTATGCAGATATGCCTGTGTTAGTTTAAAGTCACTTAATTGATTTTCTGGTTAGAGAGGCATTGGAAGTGGCTGAATAAGAGGCCAGGTCTCTCTCAGCCTTTGGCTCCAGATGCTGGTTGTTACTGATAAATCATTTCATAAGCTGCTTTCCTTTTTAGATATTTTGCTTGCAAACACAAATCTTGCTTTTCGAAAACTGTAATCAAGTAAGTGCTCTTGCTGTCTAATAGAAAACAGCAATAGCTGCACAGCACAGTTAGTGTAATCTCTTTCACAGTATGTCCTCTCTTAATCTTTTATTTGGTACAAAGAAACTGCCAGGTCAGAACATACAATTGCTTTCTCTGAAGGAAGAGTTTGCTGAAGGTTTCCAAGCATGACTTAAAAAAAAATCTGTTAATTACTCTATGCACACATTGATTTTTGCTTCCTCCCTACGTTTAGCAGAGTGACTTTAAGAAAAAAATTGAGACAATGAGACTCAAATTCAGTGTATCTCTGAATTTCCTGAGACAATGGCTGGGAAGGATAAGTTCCATATGGAAAAATAAACTAATTTTCTGTTTTGAGCTTCCTCATCTGGAAGAGTCAGCATTCATGCCTTTGCTACTTATAACAGAAAATTTTTGAAAACTCCAAAGCTATTTCAGTCTATGGTGAATTTTGGAGTAAGAAAGGATTTCAAAGTAATTTTCCCTTAACCTTCCAGCAGTAAACATCTGAAAGCAGAGCCCAATTAACCTAAGCTATATGTTATGCAAGCCCATAAAAAGTGGGGATGTATTTGCCCAGACATTAGGGAGAATTGACTGTTTTTAAGTTGAATATTTATTCATAAGTATAACAACAACAGCTGAAGCAGTCACTGGTGGCTAGAAGTCTGAATTCCAGAAAGCCTCAGGGCACATTTCAACATGTTTGCATGGACAAAATTCCCATAATTTACCTATTCACATATTTCTCCACATTATTTGTAAACACAAATTATGTGACAATTTTTTACAGATGGAGAGATACACTTCACTTGTAAAATAGAAGTAGCAACACATTTATTAATATAAATTAGTGATTTAATAAAGTTTGATGGCAAGTAAAACAGTGGTTTAACTAGATTTATGGCGGTTTAACTAGATTTATGGCAAGGTATACTGAATTATTTACTGCACAAAGGACTGGGTCAAACAAAACTGTCAGGGAGACCTCTTGAGTCATGAGGTTCAGAAAGGGCCACCTTGTGTTCTAAACACTTGTGTGTCCTTCTCAAGGGGGAGTTTGGGTGAACTTGGATTCAGACTTGTTTCCAGAGCTTGATCAATGCTTTATATCTGAAGGATTCTGCATGGACAAGAAATTCTTTATATCACTTAGCTAACATTTTGCGCGAGGGCGTATTTGGCCCGAGTGTCCGGCTAGCCGCTGTTACGAGGGAGGTGGCCGACACCCCCGGCGCATATACTCCCAGCCCCCCTTGGCGTCTTGGCCTCGGGCTGAGCTGGCTACGCGGAGCGGGCAGAAGCGCGACGGAACGAAGTCAGAGGTGACCACAAGCTGGGGGCTAACTCCGATTTATTGAAGGTTCGGTGACAGGAACAGGTAGGGAGGGTGCCAACCAGCAAGTGGCCAGGAATGAGGGGGGAGGTACAGTTTTAAAAACAAGGGGTGGAGAGAGGAGGGGAGCCCAACTAGCCAATCGGGGAAGGGTACAAACATAATTGGCAAGGAAAACGAACCAATAAATACAACATAAAGGAGGAGCCCCGGGACCACAGCCAACCACAGCCCCCAGAGAGGAGAAGATTCTGGAAACCTGGGAGGAGTGGGGGGTGATTGACTGGGCCCAGGGAGGAGGAAAAACTTACTTATTAGGAGTGTAAGGGAGGGGTGATTACATAACAAAGGGAGACTGGCAGTTGAGGGGGAAGGGGGTAACCAAGGAGACCAACAGTCAGGGGAGGCAGTGGCGGGAAAATCAGGGGAGGGAGGAACCATTTTACAGAAAATTGGGGGGAGAATACATAAAATGGGGAAATAACTGAGGAAATTAAACAACACACAACAACATCTCCCCGTTTCTTAACAAATAAAGAAAAGGAACAAAAGAGTCCATATAAACTTAAACTTCGAGGACCCGCGGCTGGTCCGGCCAATCTTCGCTTTCTTCGAGCTGGGGCTCGTCCGCCCATAGGTGGTCAGCGGGCGGCACGATTGACCCCTCCTCATCCGCAGCTACTTCGGCCTCCGAGGAGAGGTTCCCCAGCTCGATGTGCTCCTCTGCGGGCATTGTGGCATGGTTGACACTGGGCGAAGTGGCTTTTGATATCAGTCTTTGGACCAGACCACGGATCACCATGATGAAAACTGAAAAAGCAACCAAACTCAAAACAACCTTAATAATAGATTCAAAGCGGGGGCCATTAGGGAGATGTAACTGAAACGACAAAGAAAGGTGAGAGTATATCAAAACTATAAATATGGTTCCTCCCCGAAAAGCCAACTTAAATAAAACATACGAGGGGATAAATCAGGGAGAGGGGGAGAACAGGTGGAAACATGGAGGAGAAGGTCCAGAGGCCGGAGGGGAAGGCTCTTCCTCTACGGAGGGGAGATCTGGAGGAGCAGATGACAGATGGTGGGGTCTCCTCTGTCGCCGCCAACACGCCTGCCGAACTTGCGGTACAGTTCCTGCTTTTGTCCCCTGCTTCGGGACGAAGGGCCTTACCCACTTGGATGGAACCCACTTGGGACCTGAGGGAGTAGACACACAAGCGTATCCCCTCCCCCAGGTCACCAAGTCGAAGGGACCCTCCGTCCGCCAGGTCTCCGGATCCTTAACTAGAACCGGAGGCCTGACTTTGGGCTGCAGCTGCTGGTGGCTGCCGAAGTGCCGAACCACTGGAGGATTTTGGCTGTCGAAAGAGCAATTAAGGAAGTTCAGGGTATACAATGCTCTCGACAGCCGGACGTGGGGGGTCTCCACCTTCATCGCCGGTTGTTGTCGGGACAGGATCTTCTTAAGGCTCTGGTGGGCCCTTTCCACCATGGCTTGGCCTGTCGGGGAATAGGGGATGCCGGTCTTATGGACTATTCCCCATTGCTGCAGGAAGCTCCGCAGCTCCTTAGAAACATACGCAGGGCCATTATCGGTTTTTAGGGCCCTAGGGATGCCCAAGACAGCGAATGCCTGAAGCAGATGCTTCTGAACATCCGCTGCCTTCTCCCCTGTGTGGGCAGAAGCGTAGATGGCACCGGAGAAGGTATCCACTGAGACGTGGACGTAACACAACCGGCCAAAAGATGGAACATGTGTTACGTCCGTCTGCCACACCTCACAGCTCGCCAGGCCTCGAGGATTAGCCCCCGAGACCACGGTGGGCATTTGATCTCGCTGGCATTGGGGACATGTGGCCACAATCGCCTTGGCCTGGTCCTGCGTCAGATTGAATTGCCGAACCAGGCCGGGCGCATTCTGATGGAAGAGTTGGTGGCTGATCTTAGCCTGGCCGAACACATCCGGGAGAGGGCCCTGCGTCACAGCAGCCGCGGCCAAAGAATCGGCACGACGGTTGCCTTCTGCAATAAACCCAGGCAGATCTGTGTGTGATCTAACATGCATAACGAAGAACGGATGCTCGCGGTGGGAGACCAACTCGACGAGCCTATTCAGTAAATTAAATAAATTTTTGTTAGAAACCTCCTGAAGAACTGCACACTCAGCTCTTGACACTACACCGGCTAGATACGCAGAATCTGTTACCAAATTAAAAGGTCCTGGGAATCTCTGGAATGCCCTGACGACTGCGTCCAACTCAGCAATCTGTGGAGAACCCTCCACAACAACAACATCGGTCTCCCACTGCTGAGTCTGAGGATCCTTCCAAGTCATCACTGACTTGTGGGATGCTCCAGACGCGTCAGTAAAAACTGTCACGGCATCCAATGGTTCCCTACTTTGGACCTTTTTGAGAGACAATTTGAACTCCGAATTAAATAATTTGTGGGCCGGCCGATCAACCGCGATGCGCCCAGTGTAGCTGTCGAGTGCAAACTGAAGGTATTCATTTGTTTGCAGCAATTCTTTGAAGGTTCTCAATTTTAATTGGCCCGATTCCAATTTAATTGGGATGTGTATGCATGAAAAATCACACCCTGCCAACTCCCTGATCCTCGATCTTGCCTTGAGGATCAGTTCGGCTACCAACTCCTGTGGCCGTGTCATCCTTTTGGACCTGTTGTGGCTGAGGAACACCCACTCTATAATTAAGAGGGGGTCACCCAGGCCCTGGTCCTTTAGGTCTTGGTCCCACTGGTGTATTATGCCATGGAGGTGTGGCAGCTTTCCCAGTACAATAAATTTGAATGGCAGGCCCGGATGGTACCGATGGGCCTGCCTGGCCGAAATAGTCTTTTGTACCTTCTCCAGAGCCACCTCTGCCTCTGGGGTGAGAGTCCTAGGGGAACTAAGCCCCTCTCCCCCTTTCAACAAATTGAAAAGGGGGGCTAGGTCTTCGGTGGGGATGCCTAGCCAGGGTCTCACCCAATTTAAAGACCCACACAGTTGATGGACATCCGCTAGGGTCTGGACTTTCGTCCGAATACCCAATTTTTGCGGAACAATGGTCCGCTTTGTGATTTCGAGGCCCAGGTATTTCCAAGGTGGCATCCGCTGAATCTTATCCTGCTGGAGCTCGAACCCTGCAGCAACCAACGCATTGGTTGTCAGGTCAAGCGCATGGGCGAGTAGACTGTGGTCGGCCGCACACACGAGGATGTCGTCCATGTAATGATGGATGATGACGGCATCCCCGAGGGCTGTACGTAAAGGTGACAGCAGCGAAGCGACGTACCATTGGCAGATCACAGGGCTGTTCTTCATGCCCTGTGGTAATACCCGCCAATGATAGCGCTTGGCCGGGGACTCACGGTTGATTGACGGCACCGTGAAAGCAAAGCGCGGGGCATCGTCCGGGTGAAGGGGAATTTGGAAGAAACAGTCCTTTATATCAATGACGGCCAGATTCCAATTTTGGGGGAGCATTGCTGGGGATGGCATCCCTGGTTGGAGAGATCCCATGTCAACGATTATATCATTAATTTGGCGGAGGTCGGTCAGGAGCCGCCACTTATCCTTATTAGGCTTTTTGATAACGAAGACCGGGGAGTTCCATGGAGACATGGACTCCTCGATGTTGCCCTTCAGTAGCTGCTCCTGCACGAGCTCGTGGAGCACCTTTAATTTCTGCTTGTTAAGTGGCCACTGTTGGACTTGTACTGGTTTATCCGAAAGCCAATCCAGCTTCCAAGTCCGGCGCTCCTCAGTGGCCACGGCCCGAAAAACCTGGGGAGCCTTTGGCAGGTCAATTCTGGCCCCCCACTGGGCTAGTAGATCTCTCCCCCAGAGAGGCTCGCTGTAATCCAAAACAAACGGGCGTACTGAAGCCAATTGCCCGTCTGGCCCCTTAATTTGTACAGTGCTCCTTGATTGTTTGGCCAATTGTAGACCCCCGACACCAGAAATCGTGCCCGCTGCACTTTGCAAATCCCAATGTGACGGCCACTCCCGAGAGGGAATGATCGTCACATCTGCACCCGTGTCCAAGAGACCCCTGATGACCTTACGATCCCCGCCCAACGAAAGCTGGCATGTCAGGCGGGGCTTCTCCCTCCCTACGAGCTGCGCCCAGGCCACCGACGGAGGCGATGTCCTCTCCACGCCGCTATCCCAGTGGTCTTGGTCAGGAACGGGGATGGCCTGGGCGATGACCTGTCCCTTGGGAAGGAGAAGTGGGGGTCGGACACAGTACAGCCCTACCGCGAAACGATCCCGGTCGGTAGTGACCAGCCCGGGGATAATGTGCACGTCTCGCGGCGTGTGCTTTGTGTCACCGATGACAGTCCACCTGCAACGTCCTAGTTTCCTCCAGCGACCCGGATGATGGAGGTCGACAGACACCAGCTGGATGTTACTATTAGGGATGTAGAAATCCCTAGTTAGCTGCAGCCTGTAAGGGGAAGCAGAGGACAAGGTGTTAAGCGCAGGAACTGCACCACAGGTATTTGTCACGTCCGATAGTTGCGTCAAGTCCGGCAAAGCGAAAGTTGACGGCGGTCTCTCTTCTCCTCCCTCCCCGCTTGATGTTGTATTGCCCGCCGTATTTCTGTCCGCGCGCAGGGAGGGGCTGCGCTCAGGGCCTAGTTTTTTTGGCCCTGCTTCTCTTTCTCCCTCTGCCTCCTGAAGATTAGGTAGTCCGCCCTCATGGGACACTGGGGCATCCAGTGCCCCATCTCGCCACATAAATGGCAGGGGTGGGTGTCTGTCGTTCTTCTGCTGGGCCCAGGTGTCGGTGGCCCAGCAGCGGGGGCAGCCTCCAGGTCGAACGGCTCGGGCTCTGGGAGGTCGGCAAAGGCTACGGAGCTTCGGCGTGGGCGCGCAGAGAGTGGAACATGAGCCCTTACCGCCTCCATCATTGCCTCCACCGTGGGCTGGGGGGTCCGGGGGAGAGTGCGAATTGCCTTTCGGCACTCCGCATTGGCGTTGTAATATGCCATTTTTCTTAGCATGCACTCTCTCTCCCGGTCCCCAGACACCTGCGCTTCCACGAAACGGTAGAGGCGTTCGATGAAGGCTAAGTAGGGCTCCTGCGCGCCCTGCCGCACTTCGTCCTCCTCCCATTGGGAGGTGACTACTGCCAGCCTAAAGAAGGCTCGCTCCGCAGCCTGAGCCGTCTCCACTAGGTGTTGGGGGAAAAGAGCCCGAGCCTGGGCTGCCCCATTTGCCCATTGCCCCTCGCCCAGCAGGTGTTCCTCCTGCACTATCTGGCCATCCGCATCGTGAGATGTGGCAGGATTCCCCCAAAGGTTTGGGAGAACCTCCAGAATCTCCCTCTTCCACTCCGCCACCCATATCCGGAATTCCATAGGGCCGGTCAAGCTGGAGAAGAGAGCCCTAAGGTCAGCGGGCACAAGATCTCCCCGTGCAAGGGCATCTCGGAGCAACCCCCGGAAGTATTCAGACTCCCGGGAGTAGTCCTTCTGAGCCTTGCACAGTTCTTTGATCCTGGCCGGTGCTAAAGGCACCCACTGAGCCAAAGAACTCCCCTCTCCGCTGAGGGTGTACGAAACCGGGGCAGCTTCCAACAAGGGCGCTTGTCCCAGCCTCCGGTCATCCACTCCCCCCCCCCCGGAACACAAAGCGTGGGAACCGGAAGGGAGGGCGTGGGAACCGGAAGTGGAAGAGGTTGAGGCGGGGCCAGACAGTGAGGCGGGACGAGGGGGCGGGCACAGCACACCACCCCTTTCCGCCCCCTGGGTGGAACATGGGGGCGGAGCGAAACATGAGGGCGTGACAGAGGAGGGGTCTGAGGGGGGCTGGACTGGGGGAGGAGTTACAGGAGGGGGAGGGGTTACAGGAGGAGCAGAGGGGGGAGCCAACGAAATGGGAGGGACAGGGGCGGGATCAGCAGAGGGTTGGACCGTGGGCGGGGGAACATAGGGGGTAGAGGGAGGAGCTGAATATGAGGGAGGTGCAGCCGGAAATGAGGTGTGGTCAGGAGGGACAAAGGGGTTGGGATTAGGGAGAAAGGGGTTCTGGGGAAGAGAAGGGGCCCTGGCGGGAACGGCCATGTGGCCGGCGCCATTTTGGGCACCCTGGGAGCCATCTTCATAACTTTCAATAAACCGAACTTTGGGTCTAACAACTGGGGAATTGGGGGTAGGAACAGAGGGGTCGGGAAGAGGAGAAGCCTGGCCAGGGCTCCTCGAAAGGGAAGGCCGAGCAGGTCGAGGGGGAGCAGGGGCAGGTGGAACCCCCTGCTTCTTTTCGGCCTTTAAAATCCCCCTCGAGGGCTCCTGCCTAAGGGATGAGGGAGCGGAATGAGGGACAAGGGCAAGCGAACGAGGGGAACGGGGGGACAAAACAGAACTTGTGGGCCCTTTCTTCGGCTCCCCTACTGGGCGGAGAGTGGCAAGCACAACTCCAGCCCAGTACGCCACGTTAACCAACTTTGCCTCCCCGGACTTCACTGCTTCGTTCAATTTTGCTACAACGGCTGTCCAAAAACGTGGCTGCTTAACAACTTCCGAGGAGGCATTGGGGAACTTCGAAAAGACCCATCTAACTAACAACTTTAATTCTGGTTTGGGCGCCTTGTGCCCACCAGTCAACAGTAAACCCTTAACATAATAATAAACCTCTTTTTGTTCCTTTCCCAAGCCTGCACCCATGGCACCTTTCTAGCAGCAAAAAAAATTTTACTACTAGAAAGGGGGAAAGGAAACCGATGGCACTCCCCTCTCGCCCGGGGAAAACGCAAACAAAAACAACAAACCGCCACCAACAAGCCTTCGCCCTCCCACCGCCCCGAAGTCCGGGGGAAAGGTGTGAGGAACAGGGAATTAGGGTGGTGGGTCCGGCCCCCGCGTCCGGGGAGAGTCCGGCTCCCACGGGAAAGTTAAAACAACAAAATCTGGGTGATGGGGAAAATGGTGGGAGGCAGGTCCCCAGAGCAGGGCCCGTACCCCTAGGGAAGCGTTTAAAAAGGCGAAGGGGGAAGCCCGGGAAGTCCCCAGGGAGAAGGGGCCCGGACTTACCCAACTTGTTGGGGCGGAAACACAAACCGAGGCGAGGGGGTCTTCGTTCCAGGAGTCGTCCCGAAGGGTGCCTGGGAGTCCCGACTCCAATCCCCAGGGAGCGCTGCCCTAAAACGGGCCTGCTACTACCTTGGGGTAGGCTGACGGCCAATAGGATTTGTAAGTCCCACTCCGAGGGGTCCGGTCCGTGGTCAGCTGTCCAGTTGTCCACTTCACAGGCCCCACGTTGGGCGCCAACCTGCGCGAGGGCGTATTTGGCCCGAGTGTCCGGCTAGCCGCTGTTACGAGGGAGGTGGCCGACACCCCCGGCGCATATACTTCCAGCCCCCCTTGGCGTCTTGGCCTCGGGCTGAGCTGGCTACGCGGAGCGGGCAGAAGCGCGACGGAACGAAGTCAGAGGTGACCACAAGCTGGGGGCTAACTCCGATTTATTGAAGGTTCGGTGACAGGAACAGGTAGGGAGGGTGCCAACCAGCAAGTGGCCCGGAATGAGGGGGGAGGTACAGTTTTAAAAACAAGGGGTGGAGAGAGGAGGGGAGCCCAACTAGCCAATCGGGGAAGGGTACAAACATAATCGGCAAGGAAAACGAACCAATAAATACAACATAAAGGAGGAGCCCCGGGACCACAGCCAACCACAGCCCCCAGAGAGGAGAAGATTCTGGAAACCTGGGAGGAGTGGGGGGTGATTGACTGGGCCCAGGGAGGAGGAAAAACTTACTTATTAGGAGTGTAAGGGAGGGGTGATTACATAACAAAGGGAGACTGGCAGTTGAGGGGGAAGGGGGTAACCAAGGAGACCAACAGTCAGGGGAGGCAGTGGCGGGAAAATCAGGGGAGGGAGGAACCATTTTACAGAAAATTGGGGGGAGAATACATAAAATGGGGAAATAACTGAGGAAATTAAACAACACACAACAACAACATTTAAAATTTAGCATGGGAATTTAATGAGGATCTCTTGTGGGAAGGAATCTGTCAGCTCAAGGAGTAACCTTTAGAGGCACCACTGCTCCAGGGGACATCCTGGTCTGCAGCCCACTGCTGGGCAGGAGAGCTCAGTGGGCTCTGTCCATTATCCATGGACTAAGGTAATTGCTTCCGTCACATTTGCATGCCAACTACAGAATTAATTTCTTCCCAGCCTGGCTTGACTGGGTTCTTGACCAGCACCATGTTTAGGGGAGGCACATTGCTCAGATTAGCTCTTTGCTGCTGTGCTTTTATCTGTCTCCCCCAAATCCACTACAAGTTGGTTGCAGCAATGGTGACCAGAGCAGACACCTCCATCGCTGCCACTGCTGATTATCCCTTGAGTAAAATCATGTGAAATAAAGACTGGGGGCCTGAGCACACCATCACACAAAGAGGCAGAGATATATTAGTGTAGATATATGGACAAATTAATAAAAGTGATAAGAGAAAACTTAAGTGAGTTTAAAGTTTCCATTTAAAAAGCAGTTCAATTCAATATATTTGGCTATGTAATGTTTGTGTTTTATGATGACCTTTAATAGAAAGGAATACTAATGAGTCCTGTTTTCTACATTTGTTATGCTGACTAGAAAACGTATTGAAATGCAAAAGCCATGGCTTAAATAGGTTTTATATTTGATATTTCATTCCTCATAACTCAAGGATTTTAAGTGCCATCAGGTAGCTTTAGCTGAATACATAACAATATAGACCAGGAAAATTAGTGAAGAAAAGTTATTTCACTTTTATTCAGTTGTTAAATTATAGATATACAATCTCTATATCATAACTGTCTGGAATCTACTAAATTCTCAAATATTTTAGTTTTCTTAAATCAAATTTTATTTATAAAACCTAACCAACAAAAAGTCATAATCTTTCCTGGCTTTTACAATTAAAAATCACTCTGCCATCTTCAATCAATGTAGAATAAAGTTCTGTTTCATTCGAATGTATGTTAAACATGGACCAAAGTTGTTTTTCTTAAGAGGTAAAATGGCTAAGAGCTTTGGTATTTATCTCAAAATCATTTGTGCTAAAATGCCATTATTTGTTGAGCTCCAATCAGTGGAATAGAGATCTTTTTTTGTTTTTTATTTTCATGGCAATCTAAATATAGTCAATATTGATATCAATATAACTTATGTCAGTATAACAGAGAAGTGAGAGCTTGTTAGATTTGCAATAACTGGGCTCAGGTCTTCAAGCTGAGAATATTACACATTTCTATGGATATCAGAATTGAAATGTCTTTTTACCTGCCTTTCCTGGTCAAGCTGATTTGATCATTAGAATGGATTCATTTCCTCCATTTCCATGAAGTGAGAACAAATGTTTGTGGAGTTGTTTTTGTGTTCTAGCTTTTAAGTGCTGACCTTAGTTTGTCCTTTATTTGAACTTCAGGAGTTCAAAAACTCCAAGACTACATTTAAATACTGGAAGAAGAACTTAGAGTGACTAATATTTTCATTATTCTTTTTAATCTCAAAACTCCTATCCCTTCCCATGTTGTTTGGACTTCAGCACGTTTGCGTGCAACACATCAGGTCTTTGGACTTTTGTATGTGCAGATTGATTTTGTTCTCCCTGCTTTGCTCCCCTCCACCCAGGATAAACCAGACTCTTCTCCTGGACTTGCACCCAGCTTTTCCACATCCTTTGTCACAAGGACCCTGACCCTATTCAGCATTGGTTCCTCATTTACATTGGCTTCCCTTTTACTGTTTATACAGTTGCAGAATCCTTCCTTGTGTCGCTTCACATCCCTTGTCAGATTCAGTCCCTTTGGTTTCCTAACCCTTTGATTTCAGGTGGACCTTTGATTTCCCAACCCATCCCTGCACAATCAGACTGCAGCTTTATATTCCTCCTGGATCACCTGCTACTGCTTGCTCCTCTTTCAATGTGCAAGTTCAGTTAGTAAATTATTATATTTCTGGTCATCATCTCACAAATACTGAAGGCTGTTTAATTCTAGCAGGCTGAAAAAAAACATTTATAACTTCAATATACATATTTATTTCTGAACACACTTAACTAGACCATACAAACCACAGCAAGGTGGAAATCCATTCTTCTTAAGTCAGTTCCTGTATTCCAGCTGTTGGAGAACTTACCTGAATTTCAAGTGGCTTTGTAATATTGCTTTTGTCCAATTACAATCAGATTGGAAACTCTACCTTTCAGGATATTTCCTAGTAATCAAAGATAGAGTTCTTGCACATTTTCAAATGCAGAGAATTGAAATTACTGTGGTTTTTACTGGACTATAATGACTCTAGTTGCCCATTTCATTCTCAGGACTTTCAGAGGCGAATTTTCAAGAGGTGAACTTGAGAGAACCTCACAGAACACAAGATCTATAATAACGCGTCAGCATCAGAATGGGTCAAATTGAATCCAGGCTCCCATACTTGCAGTGGATAAGGCAACAAAAGCAAGAGAGCTAATGCCTTTCATATTCCAAATCACTTCCCATGCTGCACACCTGTTAATGAAAAAGAAAAAACAGACTCAATAAAATTGGAGAAATGTCTTTATGACTTTGGTGAAAACTCACCACTGAGCTTCCTGTCTCAAAAAAGGGGCTTTCATAGTTTCATAGTTTAGAAAGATTAATTTAATACTTTTCTTCTCAGTGTTTTTTTTTTTTTTAGTAACTACACATTTTGGGAACTGGATTTTTAGGGGACTCTATATTTGCCTGTTAACACTCTGCTTTCATTAAAGCGCCTAGACCAATTTTGGTAATTTGCTGTAGCAGAAGATTAATTTACACTGGAACATAACATTTGCCTGGAATTGTAACTGTTTTAATTATCTAGTTCCAAATGCTATTTTTCCTTTCATGGATGCATAACAGTGTCACACACCCACAAAAGTTCAGCATTTATTAATCAGCCAGCAAACATCTAATTTAGATATAATTTATTATTGTTATCATAGGTTGAATAGTCAGAAGTTTATTAAAAAAACTCTTCAAAGTGCAAAAAATGAGATGTTCAAATCACCTCATTGTGTTTAAATTTTTATTTTATATTATTAAAAATCTACCATTACAAATATTTTTTCTGACCTAATACAGATTTCTGTTTCATAGAAAAATGAAACACTTGTGCTACGATTCTACTATGAAATTGGTATTCTTTTGTTCTAACATTTCACAGAGCTAAGTAGGGAAGTTGCACCCCAGAGATATTCTGCCTTAGTCAAATGCAAGTAGAAATAACCAGGCTGCTAAAAACTGTGTGATTACAGAACCATGATTTCATAATGAGTTCTGGTAGCATGGATTTAATAATAGTAATGTCCCTATATTAAAACACCTGTCTGATCTTCAATACTTTTGAATGTTGAAGTGTTGCTATTTCTGCAAATGGAGTGTGAATTAAAATTTAAATTATGAGGCTTTTAAAGCATGCCATGCCTAACAAAACGAGCATTCAAATCCTTCAACACTTTTATCTACCACCACAACCTAAAATAATTCCCAATCCCATTTCAGAATGTGAAGTTTTCCTACATGGAATTTGTCCTTGGTATTTGGTAGCAACAGGACAGTGGAAGTAAAATAAATAATTCTTTATCTCGTTTTTAAGCTTCTCAGCATAAATGAACAGAGGAAAAAAGCCACCAGCAAAGGTTATCATGGGTGACCATTGCCCAGAGCTCATCAGAAGAAAAAACTGTGGACTAGAAATTTCCCTGGCTATTAAAATAGAATTTTTATATGGCATATATCCTGGAGATGGATTTGTGAACGTAACCATCAGAGGAATCAGAAAGAAAAATATTTGAGACCAAATTGATGATGAAATAATAGGTGTGGATTTTTGAGCAAGATAGTACCAGTGTTTGTTTTCCCTGTATTCAAGAGGAATAATTTTTTTAATGCAAGACTACATCCCTGTAACTGACTTTTGAAACCAAAATATTCATATAAAAATATTCTTGGAATGTTTAAATATTGACTGTAAAAGGGTCATTATGGTGCTAAGCCTGAAGCAGTATTGGTTATCTGAAGTTATTATTCTAATATTAAACTGCAAATAAACCCAAGATTTAAGATTATAGGTACTGCAGAGCATGTGGAAAATGAGATCAAGAGGAGATTAAAGCTAGCTATAATAAAGCTGTTCTCAGTTCAGAAACAGTTAATCACCAAGAGCAAATAGTCTGCAAGCAATTTATATCAGATAACATACTATTGTATTGTTGAAAAAACTATAAGAGTAAAGTACTTTTGAAAAAAAAAGACTATTTATCCATTAAATAAAAATATTAGCTACATCATAAAAATTGTCATAAAAAGGTCATAAATTTTTGGTAGATTATTAAAGTTTGTTTATACCTTCACCTGTGGAACCAAGATAGGAATCCAGATAGTTGACAGACAAGCCCTCCTATTTGGATAAGGATCTTACCTGTTTTGTGCAGTGCTTTCAGCTGAAATAGTAGCACTTGATAAGTCCATTTGAGCAGCAATAAAGCTGGGTCATAATATACCTTTGCAGCCATTTAAAATTTACACTACTCAATGGTTTTTATTAATTTTCTTTCAGTACTTCTGTTATACCATACATTCATAAAAAATAAATCCTTTGTTTTTTGGGCTACTTTAAGAAGCCTTTCATAAAAATTCCGTGATTTTCCTTCATTCTTTAAAGGAGGTAGGCTTTTCTTTGTTAAAGCAATTGGAAATTAAACTGTTAGGCTTATTGTCATGTGTTAGGCTTATTGTCATATTTATTTTTATGCTGTTTCTAAATGGGCTTCATTCTGAGTAGCAAAACATGATAAGGCTGGTCAGTGATAATACAGTACTGAACCTATCTGTAACCTCTGTAGATGTATATGAATCTCAGCTAAAAATGTCAAATTCTTCCTTTTGTTTTATCTGTGATGGATTTAAAATCTTTGCCTAAATATTTTTGTGAGCTACAATTTTGTAATTATTGCCCTTACAAAGCTCAGTCAAGAACTGAATTTCATTGAGTTGGTAGGAAAGACGTATAAATACTCCTATTGCATTTTCTAATAGTCTATATTTTTGGACCAAAGAAACAAAAAGAGCTGGAGGGTTAGATAATGTATTTTCAATATTGTCTATTTACAAGCTGTCAAACAGTTATCGTTTTGAGGTTGAGACTTTTTTTTCAGCTGAGAATTCATTAATCCTAACTAGCACTTAATATGCAGGCACTGTAAGGAGGATTGCTGAGACTTGTAACTGTAAAAAGCACTGAGCAGTAACAAATCATATGTCTACTCTGTAGTCGACTCCTGTAATGCAAAACCTGTACTAATTTTATGTTAGATGACTTGAGTCCTCAGAACATCAAAGTCCAGCGAAGGCTATGGACTCAAACATTACATTGTCAGGTCTGCTTGGCTGCTAACTCAGATCTGTCTAGACCTCAGCAGAATGACAGCAGCTGTACTGCAGACACTGGTGATGGAGGTTCACACATATCCTTCCTGCTGTCCGAGAAGATTTTGAGACCTGTCTGTGTGAATCCAAGCTGTCTGGAAAAGCATGGGCTCAGCTGTGTGTAGTGAACAGTAAGTGTGCAGAAGAATCCCGGATTGTAATACAGTAAATGTGATGAAGGAACGAGCCACAGCTCTGATGAGAAGAGCTGAATTGATAATTAGTTTCTATTGAATGAAGTAGGAGGTTTTGTGGTTAAAATAGGGATTAAAAATACATCAGTTTGTGTCCCAGAAGGCATTGTTTTCTCAAAGTCACCAAGAGTCAAAAAATTCTGTAGAAGTTCTCATGGCAGAATATAAAACATGCTTTTGTTTGTAGCTTGGGCTGAAGGCTTTATGTTCCTGGTTTGGCTCTTACTGCCTATGGTACCATACAAATGAAAAGTGCCAGAGAAACTCAGGCCATACTGGGACAAACTGACTATTCCAGATTATTATTTAGGTATGAAAATTAAAAGAAAGAAACAAAGTTCTCCCAGGAACATACAGATGGAGGTGAACAGACTAGAATTTAGACTGCAATACAGAAAATTCTGTATTTTGTTAAATACTTACAACATTTATAATGTTTTCAGTTATTGCTCTGAAAAGAAGTTTAATATTTTACATTTTCTCATCTTGGGTATCGTGACTTTATTTTCTGCTGTTGTTATGCTTCAGAGTCTGCAGAGAAATTGAATTCCATGAAAAAAATACAATTATAAAGTAAACACTGTGCTAAAATTTATTCATCTTTGACATTTCTATTTCATATCTTGCTCAATAAATTTATTGACTCATTTCTTGGCACTCCCAGTAAATAAAGTTTTATTAGACATTGAAACTCATTCAAAGAGGTAAGAGAAAAATGAACTACATAACTGGAAGAGTGGGTTTACTGGATGACAGTCAGGTATGGTTTTAATCTGATTTAGCAATCTACACTTCCAGAGAAAAAAAATCTCATAAATGGATGAAATGTAAACCTGGCAGCTTATGTTATTTATTATAGATTTCTCTGGCACACAAAGCAAAAGTTAAGGTTAAACTGAGATATCAGGTCCTTGTTTACACATCTTCACAATATCCAGAGAAAAAAGATGTTATAATACATTTTTTCTGAATAAACAAATTTCTCAAACAAAACCTTAGAGCTTTCATCTCTTTGAGTGATGTATAATTTTTTGTTGAATATTTTTTCACTCACATGGCATAAATATCAATTTTTGGTCAAACACTTGAAAGTAAAATTATATATTAATTCATTAACATGTATTATATAGTTGTTTTCAATTACTTACTCAAAGATTGTGCTTGTAGAAAATATAAAATCAAATACCTAGTCTCCCCCATTTAAACCAAAATAGAAATGGTAACAAGACTCACAAATTAAATATAAAATATTCTTTAAATTAATAGCAGTCTGTAATGCATAGCACATGTAGTTTCAATATAAAGTGTGGCACATACTAGAGGTGGATAAGAATTATTGCTGGCAAATTCCTAAGTTCTGGTTCACAGATTTCTGTTGCCTATTTCTACTGCCTTATTTTAATACAGCTCAATGCATCACACATCAGGCTCTGACATGGAAAGTTCCTTGGTGGGTTTTCTGATATAAAAACTGAGATAAACATAATAAAATTGGGTGGAATGACTTCTCCTTCCCTCTTTTCCATGTTGCAGCCTAGATTCTGCATTCATTTCACAGGACTTGCTGCAGGACAGGACATAGATTCCACAGTGTGCTTTTTTCCATCACCAAAAAGGTCCTAAAAGGAGCAGAACAAGTCAGAGCTTTTTCATGTTAATCTTAAAATGGTATGTTTTTGCTGGTATTTCACTTTGAAGAAAAAAAATTGGTTTTATTATTGACTTTGAAACTACAGAACTATGGTGTAGTCAGTAGAGCAGGTTTAATACAGAAGTTTGTTAATTTTAATTGTTTACATATTGCATGAAAAACAGGACTTGAAGTTTCACAAGATCTTTAATTCATTTGTGGTTCTTTCTGAAACTAATTCTTGACTCTATATGCTACTTAAAGAAAAAAGAGATCCATTTGCAGATTGTGTATTAGAACATATAAATAAAATATTTTCTGACTTAAAAATGTATAGAAATATTGCATTTGTAAAAAAATGTAATAATAAAAACATGTTTACGCATATGAACATGCATAAAAATATATCTCTATCCATATATATGCACACTCATAAACAGAGTAGCACAACATTGATAAAATCTTTTGTATGTCAGATATATACATAGCTTTGTTTGTTATGAGTAAAAAGATATCTTTAGCCATGAAAGAGGAAAAAAGCCATAAAATGGTTGATTCCAGTGAATTTTCCACAGGGATTCATTAACTAAAGGCTGCTAAAGATCATAATCGTAACTGAATGAACAATATTTTTGAATAGACAGACTATTTTAGGAACTGCAAAATTACTCTGAAACTTTATACTTTTAGATATACATATTTACATATTTTACATCTTGCCATAAATGTTCATTTGTTCCCTTACCATCCTTTCAGAGCTGTTCCCTTATTAGTTATCATGATTATGTTTTGTTTAAGATTAAAGTAGTTAAATTGTGCTCAAGGGCCTTCATTCCAGTAATGAATGCGGCAACATTGCTCTGTGAGCTCATGGTGAAGCAGCCTTAAGAGGTGACCTCCAGATATTTTGTAAGTTACTGCTTTCTATGGACAAGAATTCTTAGCTGATAAGAATATAGCCCATGGATCTGTTGCAAAGTGTATTAGTCTGTACCTGCATTACGTTGGATTCCGACAATCTGACCAAGTGATTTAGATTAAATTCTAACAGTAAACTGCCCTCCTTTTTTTTAGTATTCCATTAATCTTTGTGTCATATGCAAATTTAATCAGTTAAGATTTTATTTCATCATCTAGATTGTTTCTAAGAATGTACTGAATAGTGTTGGACTGGGAATCTCTCTCAGGAGACCTTCCTTGGACAGCCCTGCTCATTGATATCTGCCAATAAGAACTTTTTTAATTCATCTAATGTGTTTCCTCTTGATTAAAAATCTTGCGTTATAGAAAATTAAAAATGCCACGTGACAGAATTGTGAAAGCCTTAGAGAAGTCTAAAATTGCTGTCTCAACACAGTTGCCAGTTTTGTTTGACTAAATACATTTTTCCATGAGACTTGATCAGTACTCATAATACGTTTTGGTTTATGTTCTTCAGTGAAAGACACCTGAAAAGAGATATTATTTCATCAAAACAGGGTGAAGTACCTTCTATTTCTTCAGTCACTTCATTTCTTTAAAATATTTTTCACTGCCTCTTGTTTGTTTCTGAATACTCCCATAAGCAACAACATGATTAGAACCACTGGTAATGAAAGGATTTTCTTCTAAAATCCAAAATATTGTACGTACAATACACATGCATCTACATACATGTACAGACACATGCACTGTATAAATAACAATCTGTATCTGTAATTCTCACTTTTCATCAGACCCTGCCAAGATGAGTTTGAGCATTTCAGTTTGTTTCAAGAAAAAATACATTAACATCCTGTGTCTTAAAATTTTTTAATTGGAATATACTCCATTCATTACAATGGAACAATAAGTGCAAACAGAAAAATCACTTTAGCTCTCTGTGATTATTGTTCTGCCATATTGGGGAAATATATGGGATTATATTGGGAATATGTATGACCATCTGTAAAGTTTTATTCAAAATCTTACTTTCTGCTTTGACCTGAGATATTTGTGCCTTTTTTCGTATTTCAAGGAAAGGAAGTAAACTTCAACATGTAATTCTTTACCCTTTTTGATCTTAGTAGAAAACTGGCCTTTAGCATGCCAATTTATTACATTTAGCATTTAATTTACTTGTAGGTTATGTAGGATGATAGCAAGTGAAGTCACTGGTCCAATGTGTCCTTATCTTTTGATCTTTACAGGAGTTTTATTTCTCTTTAAAATGAAGATGCAGCTACAGCTCTTCACCTTCATCAATCCTTTGAATACTGCTTTGGCTCTTGAACTAAAGATGTGTTCTAATGTAGAGTTCATAAGAGACTTAAAACTCTTTGTAACTTTTAATAAGATGAATGTTTTTATTATGTTAAAGAGAAAACTAAATTTATTTACTATTTGAACTGTTGACTCTCCACATGAAAGCCAGAAAAGTGTGATATTGACAGTTTCTACAAAAGTTAAAAGATTTTTTTATGTTTAAAACGTACAGACTCTTTGCAAATATACATAGTAAAAACTGTGCAGATATAATTCTCATCAAGATGTAAACTCTACGAATAATTTAAGCTTAAAATAAGATATATTAAGAGACAAAAAGTTCAGATTAATAAAAAGCTAAGTAGTATATTAAAGGGAAGGACAGATACCTGATAATAAATAAAAACAGAGACTAAAAAATCAGTTTTCATGGAACTAATGAAAAGCCTAATTAAATTAAGATGGTCACTTCTGATTATTAGGGAAAACTTATCTCCTAGTTGCAGCAATGCTGTGGTAATTTTTGTTTTCTCCTTTAATTTTAATAAGCTAGTAGAACTTTGAACAATAGTAAATCTGCAAGCAATCTGAAAACATGCGCCTGCAATGTTAATGGAGGCATACAGGAAAGCAAGGCATAGAGCTAAAAAATAAAATTAAAATCTGTCTGACTTGTTTTTCTTTCCTCTCATTCATACACTAACACCTGTTTAAATTAAGCTCTTCAAAGGACAGATTAAGAACAAGGTGTCAAGAAAAGAATGTTTCCCTCTCTGCACAAAGCATACACACTGTATGTACTGTGAACTAAAGGGCAAGATTCAACTCTTTATTCTTAGGGATTATAACACAAGACAAGGTAAACTAACTAACTCTCCTTTTCTTTTCTTTTCTTTTCTTTTCTTTTCTTTTCTTTTCTTTTCTTTTCTTTTCTTTTCTTTTCTTTTCTTTTCTTTTCTTTTCTTTTCTTTTCTTTTCTTTTCTTTTCTTTTCTTTTTTTCTTTTCTTTTCTTTTCTTTTCTTTTCTTTTCTTTTCTTTTCTCTTTTCTTTTCTTTCAGGAGGAACATATTTGCATCTTGATTTGAACTGACTGATTGCTTTTGGTCTGACAGGTAGGTGCTGTGTACCTCAGCATTAGGATGAGCAGATGATCCTTCCTTCTATACACGTGGTATTTTCCAGAATATATGAAGCCTGCATTAATTTGTCCATTTTATACCAATGCTTGTACTTGGACAAGGATCAGAAAGATGGGTTAGACTTCTGGTTAAGAGATATTCTACACTGAACTTAGGAAATCTAGCGCTTCCACCACACTCTAAATGGGCACCACTTAGTCCATCACTGGTTTGTAAGCCAGGAGCTTGCTCAACTCACTTATTTGCTTTCAAAGTGACATTAGCTTGTTTTAAATGAAGTCCAGCTATTGGTGAGGGACAACCATTCAAAGAGATTATTTTGAATATTTTTGTGGCTGTACAAAATTTAATTAAAGATTCTTGAAATAACAAGCATAGAGAGTGTACAAAACTGAAGGGAAGTTTGCTGACTATTGCAAATGCAGCCTTTTTGCTACTCACACACCAGAAATTATGGGCTAATTATCAGAGACTCCAGACTCTATGTGCTATGCAAAAATCTTGCTCTTACTGCCTGATGGCATCGTTATGAATTGGAGAGAGCTTGCAGTGACACAGGATCAAACTGCTGTTCCAGTCTAGGCTACCACATGCCTAGTAACTGCTCAGTTTTGTGTTAACATTAGCTGGAGTTTGTACAAATGAAGATGTGCAATGTTGTCATTGCAGCTATTTATTGTAGGCTATGAACACCTGACTTTTTCATCTTCCTGTCATGCACATTTGAAGTTGTTTGAGGTGTTATAAGTACTGTTGTTGGCCTCTCTTTCCTATGAGAACAAGTCCATGAAAACTACTGCAGGAAGCATTGTCAAGATTGAAAATCCTGAGAAGATCTAAGATCTGGCTTTAACAAGTTTGGACAAACTGGTAAAATATTCTTTCCCAATCATTCAGCTAAGAGTAGGGTATCTCAGCTTCCTCCAGCATTGCCCCAGGAACCGTATTCAGAAGCAGTAAAAGCATTGTATAAGTTATTTATAGTAAGCCTTTGAAAGACAGACACCAAACAGCTCTGGAGGCTGCTGTCATTGCTCAGAGACTCTTAGGTATTTCTCAGAGTCTGGACTTTGTTCACATTCTGCTCCCTACAAAACCCTTCTCATTGCTAGTTTTACAATGTACAGTAATGGATGCTGTAACCAAACCACTCAAGTAGAAATATTAACAATGTATTCAATTTGCTATGATAAAAAAACTGTAAACTGTATTAGATATCATTAGACATTCTAGGGAAGATTAATTTCACCATAGGTATATCACCATCATCATGTAGCATTTCATCAGCTGGTAGAGACTGCTTGCTTGTGTTTTTCATTTTAATGAATGTCTTTTGGCTTAGCACAGAGGTTCTGCTGTTTTAGAGCACAACTGACAGCAGCCAAAACTGAGATTGCTCATCCTAACAACATCCTAAACACAGAGATTTATTCACCCTGGAAAATTATGCAAGAACCTACTCAGATCTGCCAAGAACTGAACAGGAGTAAAATGTGTGTTTGAGAATATGAATATAGGGATTTTCTGTTTGGATAATAACTTTGTACGGGGAGCAACAGGAATCTGAATACACTGATATTCTGATATGCCTTCTAGCTCTTCTACCATTTTCCTCAAAGCAGAAAACAACTGAAAAAAACCCTTTTGGTTCATTATAGGAAGAACACTTCTGTAATGCTTGTTTTCTATACCCATGTAGGCAGATACCTGTATTTAATGGATTTAGAATAATTTACCACATTTGTCCCCAGTGATGTGAAGTAAATATTATTTTTCAATAACATATAGAGTCTGGGAATATTTAAGAAAAGGAGACGTTTTAGAGTGGTTTCATTTTCTACTTAGAAATATTCAGTAGCATTTTCCTTGCAGAAAATAAAATTTTTACATTGGAAATACTGTAAATTGCCCACTAGTACTCTGACATCATCTATGTCAAATACACTGGCATTCACCAAAAGACAATCAAACAATTCTGGGATGCAGGAAAGGTGGGTCTATAGACTTCAACAAGAAATCTAGAGTTTCTTTTCACTTAGTTTTTGACTCACCAAACTTGTTATTTTTTTTAGTAATTTTTGGTGTAGATGACAGAAATTTATTTTTGTTTATTCTAAAAGGAAAGATATTATATTAAAATATTTTAAATTTATATAACAATTCAAAAAATTTTTGCAAAAAAGAAGATCACAGACTTGCAGTTATGGTGATATTGTGGTAACATCAGGGCATCCTTGTTTCCAGACTTGCACCAGCAACCTTGCCTCATAACAGAGCATTATCCCTAACTTACTTTCACTCAATAAAGAAGGCAACAACAACCTACATTTACTCCTCACACATCCTCCTCTAGACATCTTCTTCCTTTTTACAGCCTTTTAAGATTCAGTTTTGAAGAATTGCTCTAAGCACAAAATCCTCATGAACTTACAGAAGAAACCCTAATAAAATTTCAGGAGCCTTTCTGTACCAAAACTTTGCAGAAAATAATTCTTCTTTCTCCAAATTAGAATGGCCATGATATTTAACTTGAAAATCAAAGCATGAGTGGGATAAAGAAAGAAAAATTGCGGCCAAAGGACTTTCACATTGTATTCCAGTTCATAAGTGCAAGTGAATACCTGCAGTTGTATCTTAAGTCTTTCCAATTCACTTCAATGTGTAGTATCAATTGCCCAGCTGATGTTTTTATGCTTTCAACGTAATTGATCCTCAGGTGGTCTAAAATCTGTCTTTGGAAACCTACCTCTAGATTTAGGTATTGAAATTTAAGCTTTATCTGCAAGGATTCTTCTCAGTTTCCATCTAGCTCTGGGGGGCATTTATTTAAACAACATTTCAGTAGCTTATTCCTGGTCTTTTCCAGAGTTTTTCATTTTTGGGCTGTTGTGGTTTAGCCCTGGTAGGCAGCTAAGCACCACACAGCCTCTTGCTCAGTATTGTCCAGTGGGATATGGGAACAATCAGAAGAATAAAAGTAAAAAATAAACTCATGGGCTGAGATAAAGGCAGTTTAACATGTAAAGCAAACTTGAATGCATGGAAAGTAAAACAAAGAATAAATTCATCACTACTCATGTCAAGGAAGGCACTCTTCCACCTCCAGGAGAGCAGGGCTCCATCACACACCTAGCAGTGACTGGGAAGACAAACACCATCACTCCAAACATCCCCATTTCCTCCTTCTCCCCCAGCTGTGTGTGCTGAGCATGATGCCACAGGGTGTGGAATACGCGCGCGGGCGTATGTGGCCAAAGGTCCGGCTGGCAGGAGGTGAAAGGCCGACGCCTCTGCTGCATATCAAAGGCCAGCCCTGCTTGACGTCTTGGCCTTGGGCTGGGCTGGATGGCGGACCAGATTCTCAACGCAGAGGAGACAAGGAAAGGAGCGACCACTTGCTGGGGGTGTGAGTCGGTTTATTGATGGCAGGACCGGCGCCACCACACACAAGGCACCAACCAGCAAATGGCGAAGGGCAAAGCGAGAGGCAAGGTTTTAAAGGCAAGGGGTGGAGAAGGGAGGGATGCCCAGCTAGCCAATAAGGAAAGGTATGGGGAGGTACATAACCTAACTGACATACAAAAGCAACCAGTAAATATAAAGTAAAGGAGGGGCCCTGGGACCACAGCCAACCACAACCCCCAGAGAGAAGAAGGTTCTCGAAGGCTGGGAGGAGTGGGAGCGTGATTGACTGGGCCTAGGGAGGAGGAAAAGTTTACTAATAAGGACAAATAGGGGAGGAGAAGTTACATAACTTAGGTGACTGACAAACTGGGGGGGCAAGAGTAACCATGGAAACATAACTGACAAAAGGCTTATGGCGGGAAAACTGGGGAGGACAGAGCCATTTTACAGAAAACAGGGGGGAACAATACATAAAATGGGGGAGCAAAACGAGAAACTTAAGAACACACTACAGCAGGAATATCCCCTGGGTCAGCTGGGGTCAGTGTGCTGGCTGTGTCCCCCCAGCTCGCTGTGCGCCCCCGGCCTCCTCACTGGTGCCTGGGGCTGGGGGCAGAGACGATCTTGGCTCTGCGTCAGTGCTGCTCAGCCCTAACTAAACCAACCCTGAGTAATCAGCATTGTTTCCATCAGCACTGAGCTCCTCCCGTTCTCTGCAACCAGGACAGTCAAAAACCCACAGCAGTGCCCCCTACAAAATACTACAAATAAATTTAACCCTATTGCAGCCAAGCCTGTAGATTATTTGTGCCTCCAAAACAGCTAATGCCATGAAGGTTAATGAGCTAGCAGCTCTTAGATTCATGCTGGTAAATCAAATCTGGAGATTTAAGACAAATTTTTAAAACTTCTATCTCACAAGTTTCTCCAGTCTTTTCAGTTTGGATTGTCTCATGTGGAGTAGAGCTCCTCTGGGGAGTTTATTCATCAGATGAACAAGAGAAATTATCTCATCCACTATTTCCACTGTCTGCCTTCTGCTCTGGGCTTGGCCTGAGGCTCCTTCATTCTAACGTATCCATTGAGAGAGCTTTTTGACATCCCCTGAAATGTGTGATTCACTACTTACCTGCATCACCTTGATTCAAAATGTACTCTTCTCTCAACAAGGGATTGTGGGTGGTTAGATTTTTGAGAAGGTAGCTTATTTTACCTCTGAACATTTTGAAAGTACAGTAGTGAATATTTTTGGAGCTGGAAGAATTTCTACTTTAAATTTCTCTGGCATTTTTTGATAACACTGTAATTTGAAAAGTGGAAAAAGAAATTCCCCATTTAAAATGTAAACTGTGTCCTGATGCAAGCACTCTTTAAGTTATCCCGGCCATCAACCAGAAATCATCCCCTGTTATAAGATCAAATTTCCAAATTGTCACACAGGAGCAAGCAATAAAAATGTTTTGTAAATATGAGACAAAATGGCTGCAGTATGTGATTTTTAAAACCAAGGAAATAATTTGTTTGCACTTCACAAAAACCCAAATATCCATATGTGGAATTAGCACAGACATTTACACATATAGGAAAAATAATTAAATTATTAAAATAAAGCATTCTTTTGTTTCTCAAAGGCTACTCTCTTCCAATAATGGGACTAAGATAAATCACAATATTAACAGGACAGTCATCAATTCTGTTGTAGCTGCTTTGAGACACTTCAGCTGAAAAAGCAAAAACAATGCTTAATATTGTTCACTTTCTAGCCCTTGCATAGAGGCACTTTTGGGAGAAGTGGAGAATGACCTTAGGCTCTGGTGCTTCTCAGCTGCCAGAATAACTTCTTGGGCAGCCAGGCTGCTGTAAATTGCAGTACGGATTAGATTGCCCCTGGCTGATTCTAAAGTCAGGGGAATAAAGTATGGCTTTGTTTCCATTTTCTCAGCTGTGCCAGCTGAGGAGCCAACCTTAAAAGTTCACCACTTGCTGAAGGCATGTGAGGGTGTCACAGACAGAGCTGATAGTCATGTGTGCCTGCAGGACTGGAGGCTGTCAGCTGGCCTGTGAGCCAGCACATACGCTGGTGTCCTCCCATGTATTTCTGCACTGCTTTGTGCAATGGATGTCTGACACTTTCTGCTGCCTTAGGTACCCTTGTACTGCAAATAAATAATGCTGTAGTAAATATAGTATTTACCAGAGAGAATGTTCCTCGGTATTCAACCAATAAACTCTCTTATTTTACAATTATTGACTGTTCTGAGAATAATTGACATTCACATGAAAAGAATATCTCTGCAACTCAAGACAGAATGATTTGCTTAAAAATTTAGAAAATTATAATCTTTAAAAATATCCTGTGATTATCTTGTTTTCTAAGAAGGAAACTTTTAAATGGTCATATGATGTTTGAAAATGCTTTTTAAGAACTAAAAACTAATTCATTTTTCAGTGATTTATTTTCAGCACAAAGAAGACTTCTTTAAGCAAAACTCTGGGATGTTTAGCTTGATGGATTTCAGCTCAAAGATGAGCTAACCCTCAAATTCAGCTGTTTCCACCCCATTTCTGTAACCATTCAAATCCAATAGTGGAATCCCTCATGTGACCTGGCATGCTTTGTGAGCTCTGCTACATAATGAGCCTTACTTACCTTGGCTGTCTCAGGTCAACAGTGAAATCTACCAGTAAGTATATAATATGGATATAGCTCGGTAGCCTTTCACCTTTTATTTTTTATATCTATGTTCCCACAGAAAAGAAAAGTAAAAATCTTTCTATTTAGAATTTACACTGTATAGATTCCTTGAGAGTATATAAAAGCAAATTACTGTGAAGTACAGAAAATAATACCAATGTCCCATCTATTATAGAAGAAGTAAAATATCATAAGATGTAAATATCAATGTTATGTCTTCCTATACCCTTAGGAATTTAGTCCCGCAAAGAAAGAGCTCAAACCTTTTTCAAGTTTTATGAGAGCTTCTTTAAATATTTAGAGTTGGGAAAGCCACTTCTTTTCTACCTCAGGCTGATAAAAGAGGAACGTCCTTTACTCTTTTTGAAACATGAAAGGGGCAAGATCCCTAACATCAGAGGCCTCCTCCCTTTTCTCTTAGAATGGTTCTTTCAAATCTTCAAACAAGAAAATGCTTTCCTCTGTAGTTCCTGATTTTGCACCAGATAGAGTGCTTTGAATCCCACCGGGCTCAGTGTGTGTGTGCTGGCCTGTGCCTGTGCGTATGTTAGAGCAATCCTTTCACTTTTGAACACTATGAAGATTGCAAGGAAGGTTATCTCATTTATATGTTGTTACTTTAGCCCAGTCCACCTGCTTATATGCTAAAGAATTAACAACAATAAAATGTTATCAAATATAATATTAAAAGAAGATAAGAAAAGTCAAACCATAAAACAGAGTAGTACAATTCTGTTCATCTTTCAACAAATAATGAAACCCTACTCAATTTTCCTGAATGTTTATAAATAGCTTGGGAAAATGTTTGATTATAATTATTTAATGCATAATATCTGCCATACACTAAAGGAGTTGGTACAACTAAAGAGGGAAGTGATCAGCTCTCATCATCTTTGCAGCACCAAACCTGTCACTTCCTACCTTAGTATTCTACAGATTCTGAAGCATGTACAAATGTGACTATGCACAGATACAGTGACTGAAGGAGGGAAAAAATCCTGGTTCTGTGCACTATCCCAAGTTGCACATCCTCAGAATTCAAGCTGAGGGAAAGCATGATATCGATTTCTGTGCAATCTAACAGTAACAGTATGGAAAACAGATGGGGCTGATACTCAAACACTTGAACCCCATTAGTTCAAGTCATAAAATCTTAGATTAGATCTTAAATCAGACTTCAGTTGTAATTAGGTTCTCAGGACTTGCAATGATCCTGTAAACTTTCTCCTTCTATGTTTAAAGAAGTTTTCTGCTTACATAATTAAAATGAGATACTTTCTTAAAATGATACACTTTTTAAGCATGTTGAAAGAAACCTTACATACACTCTTAAAAGAAGCAGTCCTGCAGTGACATGGGGTGATTAACTTCAGTTACATGCACTTACTGAACTTTGCAAAGTGTTCGACACTAAAAGCTACTTATACATAATTTATGTCATACTTGCTGGCTGAACTCTGTTCTTATACTTCATGCCTGCCATTCTCATGAGCATAATAGCAATAATCCGTCAGGTGTATGTATAGCATTCTGATGCTGTTTGCAGGTTTATAAGAATAAATATACATTGAAAAGATAAATAGATGATGGTTGCACCAAAGCCCTGGGATTATTAGATTTTAGGAGGGAAAACTTTATTATATAATTGTGTTAACTCTTGTTTTCTATAGTAGTGCTGTAATATAGCAGTAAATGTTAACTGTCCGTGTTTCCTTATAGGACATGGGTAATCAATGCAAAGTCCAACTTTTATTCTTATTAGGGCAATATTACAACTGTCATTAATATATTTAATTCTCTCAGAGCCACTGGGGGCTTGCAAATTTATAATAGCTGTGGAGCTGAACTTTATATGTAAACTTCCTTTTTCAGTAGCATGAGGGTGAATAAATAAAGGTTTGTATTTAAATATTGCCATCACAAAAGGGTTTATTGGAACTTAGCTGATCATGTGGCACAAATTCCAGGTTTGTAGTGTATAAAGCTGCAAATTTCTTTCCTATCAACATATTGTTGGGGGCCAAGAGATGTGATACTTGTCAATGAGTCTTCCTGAAAACTGGACATGTACAACATGCACTCTCAAGGCAGCACGGATGGTTTAAACTCTAGCTTGTTCAATGTATGCCTGACTCCTTTCACAAACAAAGGGAGAACTCAGGTATTAAAATACCTAAGGTTCAAATATGAACAGGAAAAGAGTTAGTCTGAACAGAAAAGTTAAAGAAAGACTAGCTTTGTGGGACATAAGCAGTGATCTTGATGTTTATAGTGTTCAAAAGAAAAAAAAAGGATCATCTGAAAATTACATGCAGTAAAACATGACTGAAAGTAATAATAAAGGGCATTTATCATATGCATTAAGCTTTTTAGGACTCTAAGTGATTATTTTTGAATGTGTTCAGTATGTGTTGCTCAGTGGCACTGCTTTCAGAGATTAGCTCTGAATAAAGTTAATTAGCTGTGAATAAATTTCTGTTAATAAATTTTAAAAAGTTTTGTGAAATATAGTAGCTTCATGCAGAGACACTGACAAACTATGAATCGGTTTCCCGCTGAGAGGAAACCTAATTAGACAGGTGGAGAGCTGCGCCGACATGGCTGTGCTGCTGTATTGGGTTTGCATGGCAAGGTTTGGTCGTGGGGGGTCTACAGGGTTGGCTGCTGTGAGATGCTGCCAGAAGCTCCCCAGTGTTCAACAGTGCTAATGCCAGCCAGCTCCAAGGTGGAGCCGCTGCTGACCAAGGCATCTGGGATAGCATAGCTAAGCAGAGGAAAAAACCTGCAGTGGAACAGCTGTAAGAAGAATGACGTGAGGAAGACAGGACAGCAAGAACTCTGCAGACACCCAGGTTAGTGAAGAAGAGGAAGGAGGTGCTTCAGACTGGAGCAGAGATTCCTCTGCATCCCGTGGTGAAGACCACAGTGAGGCAGTTGTGCCACTGCAGCCCATGGGGGTCCATAGCAAAGCAGAGATCCACCTACAGCCCATGGATTCCCAAAGAAGGCTGTGGCCCTGCAGAGAGCCCACACTGGACCAGGCTCTTGGCAGGACCTGTGGGCTCTTGGAGATAGGAGCCCACATGGGAGGAGGTTTGCTGACAGGACTTGTGACCCCTTGGAGGATCCATGGCAGAGCAGAAGGTTTCTGAAGTACTGTACCTATGGAAGGGACCAACACTGGAAGAGTTTGTGAAGAACTGTAGCCTGTGGGAAGGATTCAGGTGGAAGAAGTTGGTGAAGGACTGCCTTTTGTGAGAAGGACCCTACACTGGAGCAGGGGAAGAGTATGAGGAATTCTCCTCTCTCTGTTGAGGAAGGAGTGGCAGAAACAGCACATGTTGAACTCACCACAACCCTCATTCCCTGAGCACTGCTGGTGGGGGAGGAGGTAGAGAAATCAGGAGTGAACCTGAGATTAGGAAGAAGGGAAGGTGAGGGGATGATGCTTTAAACATTTGGGTTTATTTCTCATTACTCTACTCTGGTTTTGACTGGTGATAAATTAATTTACCTGAGTTGAGTCTCTTTTTCCTATGACAGTAATTGCTGAGTGATCAGTCCCTGTCCTTATCTTGACCTACAAGCTTTTTTTGTATTTTCTGTGTCCTGTTGAGGAGAGCAATAATAGAGTTGCTTTAGTGGGCACCTGATCTCCAACCCTGGTCAACCCTCCACAGCTGCCTTCAGTTCTGGGTTGTGATTGGGACCCTATATGTGGCACCGCAGTGCTCCAAGGGCTGTTGTGATTCAGCCCCTGCTGGCAACTAAGCTGGTCTCAGGGGCTTTGTTGGTCCCCTGCAGTGGAATGGGTAAGAGAGTTGGAAAAGTGAGAAAAGTCATGGGCTGAGGCAATAGGTAAAGCAAAACTGTCCAGGCAAGGAAAACAATAAAAGGAATTCACTGCTTTCCACTGGCACACAGGTGTTCAGGTATCTCCAGGAGAGTCTGGTGTTATCACAAAGAAGGGTGAGTTGGGAAGACAAAAAACATCACCCTGAATGTCACCACCCTGCTTCTCTCTTTCCCTAGCTTTATATGCTGGGCATGTGTGGTGTAGAATATTCCTTGGGTCAGTTTGGATCAGCTGTCCCAGTTGTGTCCCCTTTAACTTCTTGTGCATTCCCAGCCTCGCTGCTGCTGTGCAGTGAGAAGCAGAAGAGGCTCTGTGCCAGCAGCTGTAGTGAAAATATCCCTGTATTATCAACAGTGTTTTCTGCACAAAATCCAAAACATAGCCCAATACAATCTACTGGGAAGAAAATTAACTTTATCCCAGCCAAATCCAAGCTCTAGTAAAACATTTGCATTTTTAGGAAAAAATTCCTTCTCCTTGTAAGTCAATGGTGACAATTCTTATTGTCTTTAACAGGACACTCTTTTAGAGTCTGTTCCTATGTATGGCTATTATGGTGCTCTAACAATAAAGAAGAAATAAAGAAATAACAATAAAGAAAATAAGCCAAGGAACAAATACACAGCATATGAAACTTGGGTATAAGGAAATATGAAAAAGTTCCTCAAATTCATTAAAATAAAGAAAAGATGAAAGAAATAAAATTTCTATTATTTAAAAGAAATGAGGACCAAATAACAGATGACATAAAGAAGTGCAAAATCTTCACTATATTTTTTCTTCGTTCTTCACCAAAGAGGTTAATTGTGACCAGAAGCTTAAAATAATTAACATTAGCAACTAAGTGCTAGAACTATAAGCCAGAATTGGTTAACAGACAGAAAACTTCTTAGAACACCACAACTTAACAACATTTTTCCCTAAAGTATTTATGATCTGAAATCTTCTTTGAACCATTAGCAGTCACCTTTGAGAACTTTACAGAACAGATAAAGACTGAGGGGACATCTAATGGAAAAATACAACTCGTAAACTAAAAAGAAAAAGAATACTATGTATCATCCCTAGCTTGCACTTAGAATGTTAAGACAATAAATTATTAATCAGTGATTGTTCTCTCTGAGCACCTAGAAAATCTGAAGTTGATTAAAAGCAATCACAACAGAGTTACTGAAATCACAAAAGAGCTGCAAATCACAACAGGCCAATCTGATACCATTCCATAACAGTGCAATTAAGAGTAACAGGGAAGTATTTACATACTTCTTCTTTGCTGACATGTGACAATTCCATATGACACTGTCAGAAGTATGGTAATATGTTCCCATTGGAAATTACAGTCAAATCAGTTAAATCACTTAGCAGAAACATCTTAGCATCTGTTCACTGACAGTCTGAAAGAAATAACTGGAGTGCAGCATTATGCAATATTTTTATTACAATCAAAGGACCAGTATTTGTGGATTACATTAACCAGGAAGGTTATAGAAATTCTGGAAGGTAGAATTATATTCAACACAATTTTGATAAACTGGAGAAATGGTACAAAGCAATAAAATAGGATATAACAAAGACATGCAAACTGCCTAGGAAGGAAAATGTAAAATGCAGAATGTCTTGCTAGGCAGATATACAGCAGAAAAAGGGCTCAGGATTACAATGGGTTGCAAATGGAACATTAACCAATATTGCAAAACCAGCAGAAAATGTATGATTTAAAATATGTAAGTCCTGAGACATACAGAGTAACTATTTCACTCTAGTCAGCATTTGTGAAGTGTTAAGAGGATTACTGAATGCAGTTTTAAGTCCTAAGGAAAGGAGGGGATGAGATAGAAGCAACACAAGGTTAATAGATGTGGAAAATATGAGCACGTTGCACAAAAAACTCTCAAAGAGCGAATAAAAATATTAAAAGCCTTTCTTATTTAGTCTTGAAAAGAGAACCTTGGTGTCATGTGTTAACAATATTCCAATATAAATTTGTTGCAAAGAGAACAATCATTTGTTGTCAATGCTGCCACCAAACACAAAACAAAAATAATTGTTTGCAGTAGGAGGGATTTTTGTTGTATATTTGGAACACCCTTATATTACAGTTAGGAACAGCTTACCTAAATCAGTTGTGGTCTATCTCTCTACCTGTTCAGTCTGCCATTAATAAAGCCTTTGACACTGCTTTCCACAGCATTTTCCTGGAGAAATTGGCTGCCCGTGGCTTGGATGGGTAAACTGTTCACTGAGTAAAACCTGGCTGGATGGCTTGGCCTAGAGAGTGGGGGTGAGTGGAATTCCATCCAGCTGGTGTTCCTCAGGACTCACTACTGGGCCCAGTCCTGTTTAATATCTATATCAATGATCTGAATGAGGGCATCAAGTGCACCCTCAGCCAGTTTGCAGATGACATCAGTTTGGGTGGGCATGTTGATCTGCATGGGGGTAGGATGGCTCTGCAGAGGGATCTCAACCTCTTGGAGGAAAACCAAGACCAGTTTGATGAGTTTAAGCTGAAGTGCTGGATCCTGCACCTGGGTCAGAAGAGCTGCAGGCAGTGGTACAGCCTTGGGAGAGGGTAGCTGGAAAGCTGTATGGGGGTGCTGTTTGACAGCTGGGCATGAACCCATGTGTGCCCAGGAGGCCAAGAAGGCCAAGGGCATCCTGGCCTGTGTCAGAAATAGTGTGGCCAGCAGGAGCAGGGCAGTGATCATCCAGTAGCTGGCACTGATGAAGCCATACCTCAAGTGTGTGCCCAGTTCTGGGTCACCCCCTTCAGGAATGTGTCCAGAGAGGGGCAGCAGGACTGTCAACAGCCTTAATAACAACTCTTATGAGGAGTGGCTGAGGAGATGGGGGTGTTTAACCTGGGGAGCAGGAAGCTCAGGGGAGACCTTTTCACTCTGCAGCTACCTGAAAGGAGGCTGTGGACAGGTGGGGGTCAGCCTCTTCTCCCAAGTAATGAATTACAGGGCAAGATAAAATGGCCTCAAAGTCATGCCAACAAAGATTTAGATTGGATATTAGGAAAAATTTCATCACAGAAAAGTTTGTCAAGCGCTGCAACAGGCTACAAAGGGAAGAGATTGAGTCACCATTTCTGGAGGTAATTAAAAGAGCTGTAGACACGGTGCTTGCAGATGTGGCTTAGTAGTCAGCTTTGAAGTGGTAGCTTAAAGATTGGACTCAACTATCCTAGTAGCCCTTTCCAGATTAAATTATTTTATAACTATGAAATTACAGTTACTGCCAAAATAATTTTTTAAAAGATTACAGCCTTGATATTAAAAAAAATTAGGAATTATTCTACTTGGCTATTTAGGGCAACAATGCATATAATGAATATTTTCCATATACTACAGCAAAAAAGTTTTCAGTAAAAGAGTTTAGTAAACTTTTTTTTCTCACTGTGCTAAATGAAAGTCACAATCTGTAGCAAATGCAATCATTACTTCAGCACATCTTCTCTAATATATTTATTTATACTTCAGCATAAAAGGCTTTTTCCTGGCTGACTTGGATCTTGAAGTTTCTTGAAAAACCTTCACATTACCTGTACTTATAATTTTTTTTTCAGTGTCCAAACACATTAAAGGTCACTGAGAGAGGAATTGACTTTTGCTAACTTGAGTGCAAATGGGAAAAAAATCTTTGATCAAAACCTTTAGTCTCTAAATAATGGAGGATTATCAGAATGGATAAAATCTTGGACAAATTTATCTGAAGGTCAATAACCCTGATTTGGCTGAAAGGATTCGTCAATGCCTTTAAAGGTGTTTTTTTTGCACTAATAAAATAAAATTTTATCTATTTGTGGGAAGGTAAAATGAATTTGGTTTTGTTTTGGTGACTTAATCACAAGGAGAACATGAACTCTTGATGTATGGGATGGTCCAAGACGAAAAAAAAAAAGGTAAATTTTGAGCAGCTAAAAAGAAATATAAAAAATACAAAGTATTTCTTACTTTGTATAAAACATATAAAAATGACATATATCAATAATTCCTAATAATGACACTGGAATGTGCGATATTCTTTACATTCAGTTGTAGTTAGCTGTGCTTATCATTCCATCCCTGGTATTTGTGGGATATTTAGAGTCAGGCATAATTTCATTCTGACCTCTCAATGAGTCCTTGTCAAACTGTGCACCTGACATTGACCCGTACTGTGACACCTCCACCTGGATGAGATCTGTTCTGCCTTAATTGCGAATGTCAAGTTCCTTACACTGAACAGGGATCACACTTTTGAGTGAACTCACAACTTATTTCTGAGTGAAATCAAAATGAAAAATAATTCATTAAACTGCCTCACTCTTTGGCGAGTCCCTCAGAAGAGCCTGCCATGTTAACAGGTTCTAGCATTAATCAGACACTTGAGGGTGGCCAAGTAGTACCAATGCAGCCTAATTTTGGATTTGCTTTTTATGATTATTGCTTGAACTCAATCTGGACAGCACATACCCATTGAGTATAAAATACATTAATCTGCAACCCTTCACTTTTCAACAACATATTTCAAAATTATCATTTTGATAAAGGTAACGTCATAATAGGATTCCCCTCTTTTCCCTGTTTTAAGAAATATAAAATAAACAAAAATAAGGGTAAATTCAAAATTAGTTTAAAATTGGTTTTCCCAATATTAGCTTTAGAATTCAATTCTTAACACATAGCCTTCTAAGAAGATATTTTGAGGGGAATAAATATTATATTTTACCCCTTTTGATGTTGGAAATTATCCAAGTGGATTTACCATTCACTGAATGTGCCTTATGTTATGGACTAGGGTCCAAATAATGACATTATTCAGTCCATATTCACATATATAAAGAGAAACATAGAGAGAATATAATATATAATGAAGTACTATTAATCTGAGTGATTATTCACAAAAGAAATTGTATATTTATTCAAATTAAGTTTTCCATTGCAATACAAGTAAGCAACAGGAATTTCCAACAATCTAACTTTCCTCTTACTTAGGCAATTAAATAAGTCAGAAAGACATTTGAGTGTACAGTTCTCTATGAATACAATACTTTCAAATTAAATTAATTGCTCTGTAGAAACATGACAAACCAATTAAATGTAAGTGCTGATCCTGGCCAGTGTATCTTGCTGTAGCCTGCTCCAAGCTTCTGTCTTGCAATATTGAAGGACTGAACAGATTTAAAGTTAGTTAAAATTGCCTTCTCCTTTTTATGAAACAATGTATAAAGAGGTGTAAAATTATTTTCTTTAAAGTCATAAATAAAAGAGAACAAAATACAATATACTTTTGTAACAATCATTACTAATCAATATATATTGAGTTTTTAGTGAGTATTGTCAGAACCAATTTATTCAACTCTATACAGTAAATTCAATCAATTGAAATTGTAACAATTTTAAAAATTGTAGAAAATTAAATAGGTTGGGTAACGAGGATTTCACATCCTGAAATCTATGTGTAGCCAGAGAATCACAGAAGCACTTAGGTTTGAAAAGACCTCTGGGATCTTTGAATCCAACTTTCCACTAATCCCCACCTTGCCAACTGGACCATGCCTCTGGGTGCCACGTCCAGTCATTCCTTGGACGCCTTCAGGCATGGTGACTCCTCCAGCTCCCTGGTCAGCCATTCCCACGTTGCACAAAAGTTTCTGTGCTGAAATTCCTCCTGATGTCCCGCCTAAACCTCCCCTGGCAGAGCTTCAGGCCGCGTCCTCTTGTCCTGTCTCTGGTTGTCTGGGAGAAGACACCAACCTTCACTTTGCTGCAACCTCTTTTCACCTAGTTGTAAAGAGCAGGAGGGTCCCTCCTCGGTCATTCAGTGGAAAAAAGGAAGAAAAAGATAACGCCCAACCAACTTCCTCGTACTTTAAAAAGTCATTTTACAGTCTTATAAGTTTTTACTTGGGTAGCACTCTGCACAATAATAGATGCTGAAAAATGGTAAAATTAAAAATACAAATTTTTTGAAAGATTAAATGGAGCTTTTAATTCATGATCCCAAACTGATTTTAGAAAAAAAAATCCATTTAAAGACACAGTAGATTCATAAACTTTGCAATTATTTGCAGCTGGGTCTTGGACACCATGAATAATATATTTTTTTCAGTATCATGTTTCTTTTGAAAAATCTCTTAGAATGGAAATTACACATTAGACTTTCCAGCATGGATTTCTGTTTCATGTACACAGAGATATTTTCCATTGGTGTTCTATGGTACAGTAAGTACTACAATTTTGTAGGGGTTTGAGGAGAAATGTGTCACAAAGCAATACAGAAAGATACTTTGCAGTGCAAAATATAAAATAAGACAAAAAATAAATAATACTGAGTATTAAAATATATTGAAAGATTTTTAAGTTCCAAAAATAGTTTCCATTTATAAGACGATTGAATTATTAAATAATGAATGATAACTTTCTCTTGCATGATAAAATAGGAATGCATACATGGTAGAAGAATCAATGGAAGCATGAAAGCACTGACTCAGCAGCACTTGTGTGGGTCTCTGGGAGGGAGAGACTGACTCATTTATGCAGATTGTCCACACAGCCTCCAGCTGTTCTGGGAGGCTCAGGAGAAGTGGCTCCAAGGGAGGGCCGTTCCCAAAGGATCTCACAGATGTTTCCTGCAACCATTCCAGGGCCAGTGGATGTTTCTATACCCTGGTTAAACCTAAAGTCAAGGCATTCAGGGCAGCTGCCTGGCACAGCAAAGTCGTCAGGACCATAATTCAGATGCTAAAGTCAGTGCATATTGGAATAGGATCCCAATATTACCAGGTAGATTGTGCCTGGGCTCGTCTGACCCTTGCTGCTGGGCCAGAGGCAGCAACTGTGGTGTTTCACCTCAGAGACACCTTTGGCTGGCTGGATGGTGCAGCTGGGCACTGAAACAAGTCCAGGTTTGTAGAAACTCAGTTTACCTCCGGTGGAAAGGCTTCAGGCGATGGTGAAGAGGAAAAGGAGACGGATTCTGCCGGAGGGTTTATATTCAGAGTCTATTCCGTGGTCACAGACGTCTGAATGTTGCTAACAGCTCCAACAGCATCCCGAGCATGTGGTTCTGGCTCAATTTAAGCCCAGAGACAGGGGGAGGGACGGGACAGATGAGCACCAGCCAGGTGGGAGGAGGAGGGTCTCAGGGAACGAGGGACACCCAGACAGGCCAATGAGCCCAGGCCTGGCTTGCATCCTTTGAACCTGACCAACACACGATGGCCTTGCTGGAATGTCAAGCCTGATTGACAGCCCAGCAGGGGCGAGGGGAAGGGGAAGAGAGGTGCTGCCACACCTGGGAAGGGGCTGGGAAGTTTACAACAGGAAATTGCAACACACTGCAACAAGTGCGGGTTAAATACCAGTGCTGGCTGACACAGAGGGAGCCTCAAGGAGGCACTTGCACTGCCTTGGGGACTGGTGCTGCTTATCACCGCCAGGCTTTGATGTTTGCTTGCCCCATGTGGGACCCTGAGCACAGACTGTTGGTTCAGACAGAGTTTCTTTTGAATCGCTGAAAACATCAAGCGTTCTCATCTCTTCCTTCAACATTAAAACTCAATTTATAGGGATAAAGAATACTAGAAATAATAAAAAAAAAAAAAAAACAAACCCAAAACCTGTTGTCAGGGCATATATGACTTGGCCCTGAATAAAGAATTATGAAATAAATTTTAAACATTGGTGGAATAAAAAGAATGTATTTTATGCATATTAGCTGAATAAGAGATGCTATTTTCTCTATATCCTCTCTAGTCACAAAGTTATTTTAATTTTTTAACATCAATATTCATTTTACTCAGAAAAAATTGTTTCAGATATTACTTTGATAAACTGTAATTTTAATATAATCATATGGGATTTTCAAAAGCAATCACACTGATCAGTCAGCAAGGTCAAAATTGTTATTGACTTTGCTTATGGCAAAGCCTGATAATAATTTAATCCTCCACGAAGTGTTTTGAAACCAAGTTTCTGAGAAATTCAAAACAATAAGGCTTGGAAATTTCTTTTATATATACATTCCTGCTGGATTTTTAATTCTTTTATTGTGATTACTAATCATTATTTATTGCCATCTATATACTGGTAATGCTGTCTTTGAGATCTCTGATTTAGTTTCAAGCAAACTACTGCAATCTGTTTAGCATCCCTTGCTGAAAATAGGCAACAAGAACAGCATGTGTTATTTTGTGCTAAATAAGATTTAGGCAGTAGGTATTTTTAATCACCAAATTTACATGTTATAAAATAGAAAAAAATAATCTTAATTCCTTTCCTGATTATTTGAGACATTGGAGTGCAGCTACCAATGTTGTGTCCATGTAGTAGAAAATACATCAGAATGCTACCTTTAAAATTCTATTGTGGGTTTTTTTAAGCAGTTATATGTTGAAAGACTACCAAATATTGAAGTGTGCACTTCTTGTATTCAAGCTAGCTTTGTCACATCACCAGAGCCTGGAATGTATTTAGCATTAAGGAAGGCTGACACAGGGCTCTGCTTCAGGGATTTTTGATGCTCAGTTTCATACCGTATGAGTTATAATTGCACTTCTTGAGAGTAGGAAGATGCTTTGTCAAAATCTTCAGAATGCGTAAGATATCATTTCAAGACCTATTTGCAGCTCTGGGAAAAACAGACAAACAGATACATTGAAAATATAGTCAGGTACTGTTTGCTGTACATTACCCTGAGACAGCTCTTTTTATCATATCTGTAGTTTTGCAGGATTTCTATTGTCTCTCCTTCCACTCAGAGAAGTTTTCATTATGTTCAGTGAATCACACTGCTTTGCAGCCCAAATAAAATTTGTACTAAACAGATTTTAAAATTAGATACCCCCGTATTTGTTTTAAGGCACTCCTTCATGCTCTGCTAATAGTCAGAACAGGGGAAAAAAAAGGATACTATGTAGCCTTACTGCAGACAGTGAGGATTTGCACCTGAATCACCTCTAAATTCAAGGTTTTGCAGGTATGTGGCAGAATAAAACATGAAGGGCTATAGTGTGGTAAACACTCCTTTCAGCACCTGTGCCATCTCAGGCAGTGCCTACATGTCTGATGTTCCTTATCCTCACTTCCTTTTGTTCAAAGGAACTAGGAAAAATGGTTTATTTTTACTCTGGATCAATTTCTCAGTCTCACAGTCCAGACCTGCAAACAGTTGTGCTAGCTTAACTGAGAAAACGGCATGAGGATTACACTGATAGCTGAGAACTCCCTAAGACAAACTGATACTGAAAAAATGTTAATGTTCTTCAAAATACAGGTAAAGTTATACATACTTTTTCTGTTGTGTCTACATATGAAGAAGTCAAAAGGAAAATCTGTTTAGAAGCAGCTAGTCAATCATTTTTCTATTGTGAATTACTTTTTTTGCAATCCTGATACTTGTAGTACACACCATTGTTCTTTTTATTTTATAATTATAAATATATTAATAATGTTTTATTTGGGTTTTTAGTTCCAAAACCCCAGCAGTTAAGAAACAAACTCCTCTTTTAACTCCAGCTACTTGTCCTATCCAGGAAAACCATGCTTTATTAAACTGTCTTTTCTATGTTTAAATAAATAGGTAGAAACTAGCTTAATTCAATTTTCAATTTGTGTGTGTGCATGTGTGTCTTCAGAGTGCCTATTATTTTTTTCTTCTTGAATTCCTATGGCATGATTTAACATGTTCCTTAGTAACCTCAATAAGTCCTTAATAGAATTTCTTACATATAAAAGGGTGTCATTGATAACTTATCAGTTACAGAACATACACAGAAACTGGATAAAAGATTCACCAGGAGCCTCTGTTCTCATAAGAAAAATGTGACCTGAAAAATTATTTTACTAATGGCTAAGCCCACCAGATTCCAGAAGTTAATTTTCAGCTATCATTTGGGTTATACTGACTTATTTCATTTCTATCAAGATGTTAGGTTAACATAGCACGGTATATGGGCAAAATATGAAGTCTTTATTCTATATGGTCTTACTTCAGGCCCTGCAGAAGTGACATAATGAAACCTCCTGCAGGCTGCCACAAGTCAGATGAAGCGTGTGTTTGGGAAAAGCCCAGAGAGATTCACCAAGGGTGATTTACACCTGACAAACCTGATTGATTTCTATGTCCCACATCAGCCAAGCACCGGAAATTGCCTACATAGATTTCCTCAAGACCTTCAGTGTGGTTTCCCACAGCTTTTCCTAAAGAAACCGATGCACTGTGGTCCAGTGGCCTGTGCTGTGGGTGGTAAACTGACCAGACACACCCACAGAATGCTGGAACACACCTGCTTTTCAAACTGAAAACCTGTCATAAATGCTGTCCCCCATGGATCAATATTGGGCCCTGGAGCGTTTAATCTGTTCACATTGGATGGGATCAAGTGTACCCTGATGAAATTTAGCGACAAATTGAAAAGTGGACACTTCAGAAGGGAGAGTCACCCTGTAGGAAGACCTGGATAGGCTCGAAAAGTAGGCCTTATGAACAAATATAAGGTGTTGTCATCTTACTGCAAAGCTCCCATACCTTCTCAGTGATGTCTCATGGGCACCTCCTTGCAACACTAACTCCTTCCTCACACCACAGCAAATCAAGTCTAACCCACTCTTTTATAGCACTCATCCTAATTGGACACAGCTGGGGCTGTTAAGGACAGGCCTGTGCCTAATCTCTGGTGATTAGTACAGCTGCAACTCCTCAGGGGTGAGACTACCTTCTGCACCATCTTTATTTTCTTGCATTGTATCCTCCCCCAGTAAGGTCCTTCACATAGGATAAAATAATCCTGGAGTGAAACACAGGTAGTGATCAACCTGGCTGGAGAGAAGTTTTGTGGAAAGGCACCTGAAGGACCTGATGGACAACCAACTCCATGTGAGTGGACAGTGTGCCAGTGCATCAAGGAAAGGTGACAGGATGCTGGGCTGCATCAATGTGGGCATCACCAACAGAAATAAAGAACTCATTGTCCCACTCCACTTAACACTGGTCAGGTCACATCTGGAGTGCTGTGTTCAGGTTTGGTCCCCACTGCACAGTAAAGGATGTGGACAGACTGGAGAGGGTCCAGAGAAGGGCCACAGAGATGTTCAAAGAACTGGGCAGCCTGAAATGTGAGGAAAGTTGGACTCGATGATCTTAAAGGTCTCTTCCAACCTAGAATTTCTGTGATTCTGTGATTCTGTGAAAGGCTGAGAGAGCTGGGTTTGTTCAGCCTTGAGAACTGGAGGCTTAGGGGAGACCTTGTTCCAGTATTTATAGGGTGTCTACAGAGAATGGAGACTCCTTTTTACAAAGAGTTACATGGAAAAGACAAGAGGTAGGAGTTGTACAGAGGGAGACTCTAACAGGACACAAGAAGAAGTGTTTACAGAATAGGAACAATCAGCCATTGGAATAATCATCCCAGGGAAGTCATTGGATTTCCCAACACTGGACACGTAGGATTTTGTTGGACATGAGGCTGGACTGTCTTGCCTACTTCATTCTTTTGCCAGCAAAAGTTGAAGCAGATGAACCTTGGTTCCTTCCAACCTGGTGTTCCATGATCCTATGAAAAAAAATATGCATGCAGTTATTTTTTTAAAGTCTAATCCAAGTACTTCTAAGATCTTAGTTTTAGGATCTTATCCTTTCCAAAGAAAAACAGATAAAAGTGTTATTGATTCTCTTAATTAAAATTTAGTCACTGAATGCTTTACAAGGGAAATACAATAACAAATATAATTGTGCACAAAGGAGTCTGCAGATTGTGAGTGTACTATCTCAACTATCTTCTTTTTTTAATCTCAATAACAGAAGCTATTTATTTATTTTTGTTTGAGGTTTGTTTGAGCATTTTCAGTCAATGTCAGATACATCTCTTTTTGAATTATTTTTTCTCCAGCAGGCTCCTTCTCCTTCATCTGCATGGCATCTTGATTTTTTGAAAATATGACCAGACAAAACCTATACCTCCTTTTCTATATAGTAGTGCCATATTCATTTATCATTCTTTCACAAGTTGGGATTTTGTTAGCGTGTTTCTTTTTTAATGTAAAATTAAATTTATATCAAAATATCAGAAAATGAACACATTTAATTTTGTACCTCAGCATACATGCAGCTTAAGAAATATAATCTTAGATTCTCATTGAAAGAAAAATCAACATCAATAGGACCAGGGCCACAGGAAGAATTCTAAAATAACATTGGTTTTTACAGGCATTTGCCGTTTACCTGTGTCCTTTTCTAACTTGGAGAAATTTTCTGACAACAATTTTTAATTTAAGTAAATATAAATTTTCATTTTCAAATTAGCAGAATTAAGTTGAATTCCCTTGTAAAAGGACATTTGTTTCCTCTGTATTGTTTTAATTACCACTTCATGAGCCTATATACTTAAAAGTATCTCAAGTACTTAAAAAACAGGCTTCATGATGACTCTGTAATAAAATTGCTCATACATTTATTCCAATGGCAGGGTTGAAAGTCATTATTCCACTCCTGAGCTTGTTGCCACTTTTCCTTCCAGGAATCGATTTGATTTTAAATATTATTTTGAATTATCAGTATTGTATGCGGCTGTGTTTGGTCTAGCTGAGATCAAGTTAATTTTTGCCACGGCCGCCCTCCCAGAGCTGTGCTGCAGCTGGAAAGGTGCTGCTGGCACAGCAGAGGTTTGGGGGCTGCTGGGCAGGGCTGGCACAGCAGCAGAGCTGTCTCTCAGCATCTCCCCCCATCCAGGGCTGGGAGTGGGCAAGAGTCTGGCAGGGGACACAGCCAGGACGGCTGACCAGAGCTGACCAAAGGGGTATCCCATCCCATGTGACACAGTTCAGATAAAAATCTAGGATATGGACAAGGAAAGGGTGGCATTTGTTATTTACAGACTTTGGCTTCTGTGTACTGGTGCCCTGCTTCCCAGGAAGTAGCAGAACACAGCTTGCAGATGGGAAGGAGAGAATAATTTTTTTATTTCTCTTTGCTTGTGCATCCAGGATCGTTCACCTTTGCTTTAGCAAACTGCCATATTTCAACCTATGAATGGTTTTCCATTTTATTTTCTCTCTCTGTCCAGATAAGAAGTGGGGAGTGACAAAGCACCTTGGTAGGCATCTGGCATCCAGCCAAGATCAACCCATCACTGTGCTATTCCTTTTAGCACCTTGTCAAGATATATTTACCCCCTCAGCTCTAATCTTAGCCGTTTTTATTTTCATCCTGTCTGACCTAATTTTTTTCTGTGAATGACAAGCATTTGTCCCTGTCTTAGCTACAATGTATACATTTTTAAATACCAAATAAACAAATACTTAGATAATAGTCCATGTGGATGATCCATTGTACTAATAATTCATAGCTCATAATTTCAAAGACAGTCACTTTAAAGCAGCAAGATAGGGTATAGAGGGCAAGAATTATGAGTCTGGGTTTGGAGTTAAACTGAAGTTTCTCCAGTGGATCACATCTTAAGAGACTGAAATATGGTACAAAATGCTAAAAAATATGGTAACATGCTTAAGTTGCTGCAGGAAGTCTTGAACCCACTGTGGGGCCTGCCTTGGTCTGTCTCTTTTGTGCATAAACAGGTCAGTCAACAAAAGATGATGAAATGTCTTTACTTCAGAGTTTGGTACATTAAGGAAAGCGAGCCCAGTGAAAATTTCCTTCTTTCTAGGAGTTTGTAGTTTGCTCTCATTGCAAACCTCCAAATTAGGAGCAGAGTATACAGCTGTGGATTTGTTTTCTGTAGCTATTTATAAATCTGTTCATTCATATATACAAGGGCTGGTATATTTCACTGTTCAAATATTTTTAAAGGTCACTTAATACATTCTTGTCTGCAATGACTTTAAATGTGTTGTGGGGTTTTGCTGGACTCCATCTCTTTCAAGAACAGTCTTTCAAATTGTATATGAAGCAGACTTAAGAAAAGTTTATTAGTGATCTAGTTATATTTTTGTACAAAATAATAACCACTCCATGTTGCTTGTTTTTGTTTTCTAGCTAGTCAAATATTTTACCAGCTATAGGCTATAATATCTGTCATTTATTGTAAAAAATGGGGTGGAGCAGAGTTCTTCCAGTCACAGCTGATGACACATAATTATACACCAGAAAATAGAACTCCCTGGGGAAAAAAATAATTCAGATCATGCTCAAGTGAAATTGTTTAAGGCTATTTTGGATGGCATGGGTATTTATGAGCTCTATTAATAATAAATGAACGAATGTTGTAGTTCTACAATTTGGAGACAACCTCATCTGACCGTTGAGAAGCTGGCTTTCTGGCAATAATGAAAGTGCATAAATATTAATATCTTAAGAAAATAAAACTTCCTATCATTCTGTAATGGTTAAAAGTACATAAAATGTAATGAAAACATGAAAAGTATTGGGTACTGAAATTTGTGATAGGTTTCTTCATTTATAGTTTAAAACCACATTAGATATTCTTTCAGTAGCAGAAGCTATTAACCCTTCCACCAGTTACTTTGCCAAGAGTATTAATTACTTGTTGAATTGCAGTGCTGTAGAAATATGCAGATGCACAGAAATTTTGTAAGCTTTTGCAGATAACTTTTTGATATATTTTTTATACCTGTCCAGAAGATAAATGAATGCTGCCTTATTCCAGGTAAGTTAAAAAAATAAGAAATAAGCCCCATCTAAAGACCCAGTAAATGCCTTCTAAGCACTTTTCTGTTTGAAAATGTTTGTACTTACAAAGCTAGTTAATATTCCTTGGGAGGTTATTCTTGCTTTGAAACACAGTTAATTTCACAAAAATTGTACAATACCCAACAGGGAAGTAATTCCTTCATACTCTCTATTTCTTGTGATCATCATTAAAATGACTGTCGAGAAGACAAAATATGAAACTAGGATTTGCCTAGATTTATTAAAATCTGAGGACATGCATTTTCCCACACTGGTCAAATTGGGGATCAACACTTGCAGCATAATGCATAAACAGAAAAATTTGGACTCCTGATATGAGAATCAGGATAGTTCTATTCCTTCCACTGGGTTTTACAGCAGAGAAAGTTTATCCTTCCTGAGGGATTTCTATGCCAGCATGTGATGTAGGTGAATCCTGGGAGTCCTAAACATGCTGGGAACTGGATCAAGAGTGAAGACAGAAAATGTTAGAAAACTTTTGCAAGTCTGCAAGTCACATTTCCTTATTTCCCGGGTGAGTCCAGCAATACTGTGGAAGATATTTTTATTCTTTTTCTTACAATTAAGATGTCAGTTTTATCAAACATGGAAAGAATATTTTAATCTCTGAATTTGATAGTCATAACCAGGAATGGTAATGGATTAAAAAAACAAATAAACAAGTGAAATTAGTTATTCTTTTCTCCTCTCTTCAGTCACCTAAATATGTATATGTATACTCATATATAATACATACATATATATATATATATATATATATATATATATATATATATATATATATATATATATATACACACATGTATATATGAGTGTTAGATAATTAAAGGATCCCCTAGCAGGACAGGACAGGAATAAAAAAATGAGGATATGAATGATTTTGTAACCCTGATTCCAAAATGTAAAGTACCAAGCTTACAGCTGCAGTTCAAAGTCTAAAGTAGCAGCTACAAAACAGATCTGGCTTTTCCCACTGCTTGAAGCAACTCTATATATCAAGTCTCTTCATGAAAGTGGCTTGAACCAAACCTACACTTCAATCAAAAATACAGCTTAGAGAGTGATAACCTGATAGAGTTAGAATGTTAGGAGAATAAAACTCAAAAATTGCACAGGATCTAGGAAATATTATTTTATTGCAAATTACCACAATGCACATGAAATGTGAAAAAACTTGCCTGTGCCGCAGGCCTGCATTGGGATATTGTGGTTATATATCCAAGCTAACAGAATTAGGCATTTGATAATTCAGGCACAGTGTAAAAAAACAACACCTGGAAGCAAGTTATAAGGTCCTTCAACAAGAAGGCCATTATTTCATTTCCAACACACTAGAAATGATAGTCTCTTTTAGTATTGTCTTGATACTGAATAGTCTTCCCTGATCTTGTTTAGTGTGGTATTCTTTAAACCTCTCTTGTGTTATATGCATGGACATATATGCGCATCCACATATAGACACATAGAAAGAGTATTTCAAAGTTTTTGTTTAGCATCTGTAAAAATTCCTAACATTAAGTGGTTCTAATTAATCTATATCTCTTGCTGCCAAAGTACTCTTACATAGCTGCTGTAATAGAACTGTATGATCCCCAAAATTCTAGACATCCATCTCATTTCTAACAAGGCATTAATAGGGTCAAAGATTCACTCTCATTCACTGAGCAACATTAAACATGAATAATTGGAGATACTTGTGCTATTTTTAAACAGCTAAGGGAATCTCCATACCTATAATTTATTTAAACCATTAGCAGTAAGATGGCAATACTGAATCCATTAATAATTTCCATTTTATGAATTTCTGTTTTACTTTTCTGAATCAGAAGTATAAACCTATCCTAATTATAACAATTTCTAGAAACCTGAGGGACTTTTCTACTTTCTGTTAATTATGATAAAGCATGGGTACCATGCTTTGTTGGCCAGTATGTGTTGGAGAGGGCAAGGCATACTTTGAGATATTCCTAACAGGAACAAGAAGAAAACCATAAAATCTGTAGGTAAGTGTTGGTAACACCAAGTTCTACTGAATGCACCATTCTGCATTGAAAAAGTCTTGAGGTCATTCTCAGGGCTAAAAGCAGATGTCCTTGTCCATGAGGAACTGAGCCTTATACCACTGAAGCTAATGATCCAAATGTTCTCAATCTAGCAGTCTCAGTTCTACATCTCCCTGAGGTCAAAAGAATTTCCTTCACTTGTGCAAGGTGTTTTTTTATTGGGGCAGGATACTCTTCCAAACAAAAAGGAATTATATTTTACCCAAGTTTTCTTTGATTTTTATTATTACATCATGAAACATTTTCATGATTTCAAAATTTTACATATTATAATGCGTTTCCTCCCTCATACCTTCTCACCAAACACTCTCCTTTTGTTTTAAATCACTGCTTACTATAGCAAATAATGTCCTGGAGATTAAATATAGGCAGTATAGCTGTCATCTAGGTAGATATCTACAGGTAATATGAGACCAATGTCTTAGATTTCTGCTTTTAAACATTTGTTTTTCTGAGACATTTGAAATCTCTCCTGTTTTCCAGATGTCACATATCTCTAGAAAATGTTTCTGTTCTTTAATCACCTATTGTCTAAAAGTATGACAAAAAAGTAATAATTTTAAGTCCGATTCTGAATATAAAGCAAATCTTTTTCGATATTAGGAGATTCAAGCATTTGGAACACCCAGAGACAATCTGAAATACCCGTCCTTGAGAGTTTTCCAGACCCATCTGGAAATGGTCTGATCTATCTGCTGATCCTGGTTTGAGCAGGAGGCCGGATTAGAAAACCCTTCAGGTTCCTCCCAGACTGAATTGTCCTATTAACCTATGCTGCTAATTCAAGTAATTAGAGAATGTTAGCTGTATTAAACTTTTCACTTATCGACTCTTACTTAATCCTAAATGCTCCCCACAGTTTTGCTCAGCCATACATATAAAAACAGGGCTGGTAAAGTCTATCAGTGGCAGGTACTGTGGAAATGAGTACCAGTGTACTATCTTAGAGAACAGAAAGTATCTTCCTCTTTATTAGTGCCTAGACATTTTGCATCCTAGGTACTGCAAGTAAAACCTTGTATTTTCTACCATGCCTCATCTCACAATATCCAGGTAGTTATAGACAGTTTCAGGTTTAATCTTATTTCGGTCTGCTTTGGTTTATACTTTAAAAGAGACTTCACCATGACAGCTTTACTTCATGGTCTAAGGATAAGAATGGGAATTAACAATCAGGCATAACTTTATTTGCAGAACATAGAGGTTTTCTGTTCAGTATGTTTTATATGAAATGGAAAGTTACCTGTGAAAAAATAATATCTTTGGCTTTCCACAATTTTCCCACCTTTACCCTTAGTCTCTATGACCAATTAGGTGTTGAAACTCAAGATCAGATTTCAGTTGAAAGTTAAGATTGGAAGTTTTCTTCTCATGCTGCCTGTTTCACTGTTAACTTCACATTTTTATTTCCATTCTATTCTCCTATTTACACTTTCTGGTCTCTACTGGACTGCATTTTGCTTGAACTGGTCAGTTTCTTTCTGTCACATCTCCCAATGAATAGCATCAAAAAATTTCTATTTAGTAATGTCTTGGAGCTTCAAATTTAAAAAGTCCACCTTTGTAATAGAACAGAGAATGTTCTACATAAGCAAAGACATATGTGTTGTTAATCATCTTTATTTTATGTATTAATATTGGATTTGAAAATTTTTAGCAGATCAGATATTCATATAGAAGACTAAGGAACTACCTTTTAAACAAAGACCCCTTACAACCAATTTCTAAGTAACTGTTCAAAAATGTGATTTTTTTAATGTTTTTAAAAAATTCTCAGAATTATTTAACATTAGAAAACAATACATAATTTTCTGCTTTAATTCTCAGAAATAAATGAGCTGTTTTATGTGACATTAAAGCTGAAACAAAAACCAAAAACCACAAAGAAAATCAATCTGAAGCAATCACTTGCAATGGAAAAACATATACCCAGATAGATGAAGTTTATTGATGTTTGGAACAAATGAAAGGAAAACCTTATAATGAAAAGAATCAAACTACCTTAAAAATAATTGGCATTACCATCATCTAGTAAAATACCCATTCAGATATATGTGGAGAAATTAATGCTTGATAGTACTAAATGTTCAGAAACTAAGCCAAATTAGACACCCCTTCCCTCTGCCTTTAAATATCACTGTAGTGCAATTGTACATTTATTTATGTACTGGCATTCAAACCCCAGCAATGTCCTACAGTAGCCATCTCTGGAGTATTCTGTGCACACACACCACAGTCATTTTGCTTTCAGTGGCTTTCAGTCACTGTCAGCTATGGATCACTAAGTGTTGAGCATAGCATGCCATGAGAACAGATCCACTCTCTAGGTCTAGTTGTGCATGAGAGCTGTTAGTATGCATCAATGAAGTATTGTGGGATTTGAGATGAGGGGTAACAAGCAAAGCAGTTTCAGCTTCACTGTATGCAAGAAAAATTCAAGAACATACATAAAATTTGCCCCTTTTCTGGATCTCAGCTTGTAATTTTTGGGTGAAGAGCTTCTGTTTCTGTGCCCAGTGAGTTTATTGTGATCAAAATGTACGTCACCCAAAGCATATGGAAATCCAAAAGTTATGATCTGTCCATAGCTGAAAACTTTCTATATTTTTATAGAACCATTGCAGTTGAACTGAAGCTCTTTTCATGACTTATTGGAAAATAAATATGACTCACACTCCCATTCAGTACACTCCTGCATCTAATTGAAAAGACTATCAGGTTGTAAACCAGGAGGAATATTTGTCCATGCACAAGCTTCAAGCTCTCTGGTCATGGGCATGAATCTTTTGTGCTCAGGAAACTTGTACCATCTAGAGTTTATTCATGTCCTGGTGAGGATTTTATACAAATTCAATAACTGAATATGGCTTAGGCTGAAATAAACAATTTGGATTATAATTTCTATTGTCCTTGCATTCTCCCTTCCTCTGTACGTGTCTCTAAAACAACAAGAGTTCTGTCTGAGCTCTAGGAGCTATATCTCACTGATCCTTAACATTCAGATGCTTTCTGAATAAGTGATGTCCTACAGTTTCCATTTGTTACTATCTCTTTCCTATAGGTTGGCTTCCTTTATAGGGAATGCCAGCTTCTTCATTCCTTAATTATCACTGTCCCTCTGACCTACTACAGCAGAGAGAAAGCCCTTGCCTGAACACAGTAGTCAGAAGGAAACTCTTTCTTTTCATCTGCAACCAAACACCAGTTTATATACGTGCCTGTGGGAAGGTGGTTGAGTATCTACAACTGAGTAGATTGAGGGAGCATTTAAACCTTGGCAGTATTAATTTGAATTAAGCCAGATCCTAGGCTTCTATATTTTCAGTTTCCCTATTGCTTTCCAACCCCTGGCAGAGAGGAAGATTTTTAGCATAATTCTTGGCCTGTTTTCCATTCTGTAGATACATGTTTGTGATTTCTCAGTTGTGGTGGTGTATATATGCAAGTGAAATGATTCTATGAAGACATAGGAGAAAAAGATCTTTGTAATGATAAAACTCTGTACTATTTCTCTCTTGTCCAATAAAGACAAAATTAATTTTTCAAGAGATTTAAGAAATGGTACACGTTTTCTTCTTCAAATACTAACTATAAAATTCAGCCTAACAGAAATCAAAAATACTTTCAAACTATTTCAGCTCACTGTAGTAGAATAAGAGCTGAGTAAATTCTGCCACTTTCCCAACAGCTTCTTCAGCTGCAACTTAAAATGTCCTGATTAGATAGTGGCTCAGACTATCTCCCTAGAAGGTAATAATTTTTCTGTCTATCTTTTTTCTGAGCTTTCAATTTCTGTTGCATACGCATGAACTCCAAATACTGTTGTCCATAGAACAGCTCCTTTAGAATGCAAATGCCTCCCAAAATAATTCTGCCACTCTGAATTTGGCTCCCCTGAGCCCCACCCTGTAAAAGAATTTATTTGTCATTTATATGAAATTTATATGAAAAATACATTGAAAAAATCCCAAATTAAACAGTTCTATTTTTTAATGTTATTAACTCATTAACTGCCACAACCAACTCTATGAAAGTGTCTGCAAAAAATATGTTGCACAGCTTGCAAGTTCTTTGCTCAGTCATTCTTTGTGTTCAGTACTAGCCTAAACTAAATAGAGTAAATAATGATGCAGGAATCTCTGGATATACTCTGCTCAAATCCCAAAATGTAACTCAGATTGTTTAGGACCTTGACCAGTCAGGCCATGTCACACCTATTTCTGGTAAAATGAAGAAATAAAAAAAGGAAATCCTCTGTAGCCTGGTATGATTGTGATATTACAGACCTTTTGTTTTTTCTAAACACTTCAACAGTTTTCATTTAAAAATTAACTCAATTGGGTAACTAATTTAACAAATTATTTTAATTCCGTAGCTTTTTGACTAAATAACTAATTGCTAAGGATGACTAATACCCATATTTACTCTCAGTTTCTGAAGCCTTCTATATATGACATTATTAACATTCTTATAAAATTGCTAAGACATATATTATCATAGAAGCCTGGAAGCTGCAGCATATTTCTAAGAGTTTTCAGTTAAAAGTCAGAATTATAAAGCCAGTGCAAACTTTAGGGTTTCCAGCTGCAGTTCACAGTTCTTATTTAAACAAAATATAAACCTTGCAAAATTTATTTTGCTTTAAAACAGTAAAAAGTTCAGGCTCAATCTTTTATGATTGCTAACAAAGACTGTGGAGCCATGGCAATTTACGTTAGCCAGCCATCTGGCTTCTGAGAGGGAAAAGAGTCAAACAAGTGACTGCAAAGCTGTTGCTATTAAATGTTACTCAAAGTCCACAAAAAGAATTTGAATTCAGTGTCTTAGACAGTATAAATGAGTGAACAGATAGCAATAAAGCAGATGAGAATCAAGACCACCTCTCCTACCCAATGCAGCATGGAAAGAAGCATTTCATAGTCACCACTCAGCACAACTCGAGTGTTCTGGAAGTTTCCCACATGAATTCCAAGCAGGGGAACAAAACATTGAGAAACCTTCTGACTGATGTCACAAATTTTATCATCAGAGAGAAAATAACCAGTGTCTAATAGATATGTGGAGTTAGGCGAGGCAGGGGGAGCATTGAGCAGTATGTGTGAAAACCCCAGATGTATTTGAAACTTGATAGTAGGTTAAGGAAAATTGATTTGTGAAGGTTACTTGGCTGGTTAATTATTATAATCTTTATGACTTTCAGCTTCTGGTTGAATGTAACTCTCAAGTATTTTTGAGTGGTTAGCTAGGTGATGCAGCCAGCATACTTTTCATCTCAATTTACTTGGAATTTTAGAATCTTATCTTTTAAATTGTCAAGGAAACATGTCAAATTGTTAAAGGAATATTTCTACCCTCTACCCTTAAATCAAGGTACACTTCTTTCTGCTGATTTGCAGTACTTAAACTCAGTCATTCCTACTTACAGACAATCCACATTAATAGTAATAATTTAAAACTGTCACTCAGCAAGTCCCAAACATCTCCCTTTTTCAAAGAATTGCAGAAAGAGCAGAAGCATAAAGGGACCTACATCATCTACCTGAACCCTCTGCACAAAGGTGTGCTAGAGAACATTGATTAGGGCCATATTCTCCTAAGCTTTTAATATCTCCATGGATGGAGGCTCCCAAACATCTCTTGACAACCTGCCCAAGTACTTCATCACTCTTGGGGTTATTTTTAGTTTTTAATATTTAAACAGAATTCCTTTGTTTCAGTTGATACCTATCGCCTCTTGTTCCTTCACTGGGCATCACTGAGAGGAGTCTGCTTCTGTCCTCCTTGACCTGTCTCACAAGATATTTATACACACTCAGAAGACCCCATCATGAGTCTCCTCTAGGCTGGAGTCCCAGCTCTCTCAGCCTCTCTTTATGTGACACTTTCTCCTATCCCTTAATCACCTTTCTGGTTCTACACTGGATTCACTGCTTTGCATCCAAGTCTCCCTTGCAGAACTGGACACAGCACTCCAGATGGGGGCTTCCCAGAGATGAACAGATGGATGAAATCACCTGTCTCAATCTGCTGTCTTTCCAATTTCTAACACTTAGAACTCTTACACATATATACACTCCTTACAAATCATTTCCTTGCTTCCAGGTTCATTGCTGTCTACTGAGTATGTTAAAATTAGCTGTTTTGCACATTTTCTCATTAATACTACTGAATAGGTAAAGGGGATGAAATTGGACAAGAGCCCTTGGGGTTCTAGGAACTAAAATAGCCTCCTAAAGTCCAGTGCCCTGTAACAGTATAGTCAATGCTGACAAAAGAAATGAGGCAAATTTTTACTTAGCAAATGAAACAAAACCTGTAATCCTTCTAATCTGCAAAGCCTATCTGGTCTAAAGCTGACTTTCCTCACAACTTTTCTAAATTGACAAGAAGAAAATTCCCCGGTTTTGCTTGCAGTGCAACACTATTCTTCACACTGCTAAGCTGTAGCCAACATGCTATCAAAGCTTCAAGAGGAAGTCAGTGTGCCAGGTCTTTCTTCTCAGTTTAATATCCCTGACAGTAGAGTGAATATCGATGACAGCATTAAATGTCTTCTGGCAGGGCTTTGCTAAATCTGAAAGTAAAAAAAATTGAAAAAATATATAACCACTCAGTAAAAGCATGCATGAATCTTTAAAGTCGGTATCTCCTTATGTGCAAATTGAAACATGAAATAATTTAAAACTCCCTACTTTTTTTAAATTTAACTCTTTCTGGGACAACTAGTGATGAAGCAACTGTGAATAAAGTGTACAGTGGTGGAAAGGGGCAAAGAAGAAGGTGACATGCCAATTTTATCACAGTTCTGAATTTTTAGTAGATACTTTTTATAGTATTTAAGGAATACTGAATAGAATGACAGTAAGAAAGTGGCAGGTATTGCTCTAATAACTCCCTTAACAGCTTTCTGAGGAGCACATTGAAAAAAAAAAAAAATTTTGAACAAGACAGTTGAAACTCCTCCTGCTTAAAAATGTGTAAGTTTTTTTATATATGTGTTTTAATAAACACAACAGAATACTAAATATGAGCAAGTCATATCCCCTGGTTACCATATCTTGTGTAGAGGTAATTATTTTTCCAGTACTGGCAATCTGGGCAGGATTATAAAGATAGGCAATATGACTGCTAGTGCCCTAGTGAGTCATAATACAATGCATAGAAAAAACTCACATGCTCTATCTATGACCATCCATTTGGATTTTTGTCTCTTTTAATTCCTCTGACAATCTGAGTAACTTCAGAAATAAATTGTGACCCAGACCTGAGAAATAGATATATTTTGCTTTTGTATCAAAGCTCAGTGGATTGTGGCTTTTGTGCTGTTGGAAGCCACTTAAGCAATAATAAAAAAAACAGTGTGGGAAGATGCCCCTGCATACATTCATTTTTGAATCAGAAAATATAGTGAGTCTTGAGTACAAAAGCTGTCATGTATTTAAATTACACATCTCAAATATTTATTCAAAGCTCATTTTCACAGAGCAGGTGAGTATATAGTCGCTAGACACTAGGCAAAGCCAGAATAACAAGAACAGTTTTACAGGCAAAGAGAAAGATCCTTTCAGTTTCAAAGTTGCTATTGTTGATTGGGGCTGTTGCTGGTGATACAGATTTATGATCAAGGCACAGGTTATTTACAGCCCTATTGTAAAATAACATTGCAGTTTTCCCATGATTTACTGTGCAGTTTATGCAAGATACCAGCTGGTATTTCACAGTAGCTGGGGAAATAATGTTACTGCTCACTGCAGCCTTCTGACAGTGACAAGGATTTATGATGTCACCTGAAGATGAGAGGTTATGAAGTAAAAAAAAGACCTTTGGTCTTGTATCTGCTCCTGGCATCCCACTACCACTTTAAATGTTTTGACAACTTGAATTAAAGGACAAAATAAAATGGCCTTGCATGGCACAGACACTATTTTGCTATAAGACTAGTTATATTTTACCCATGGGAAATTTTTTATTAGAAACTCATTGGCATGATCCTTCATGATTTCTTAAAGGATTAATGACTATTGGCATATCCATTTTTAAATGCCTAACCTAGAACCCCTTTCAGAAAGGACACACTTTGCAAAATGAGGAACATTGTAGGTGTTATTCTTCAACAGCCTATTAGAGCTATGAATCTTTCTTATTAATGCAAATTTTCAAAGGCTGTTTAAAATATGTTATCTAGAAATAAAACAGGGGTCAATAAGAACCTAGGCACAAATTATATTAGAAGGATCTCTGTCAATTGATAAAGTAGCTGCAGGTAAAAGTGAAATTCTTCTGTATTTATAAGGATTCAAGTGATGGAGTTCATAAAGACTGAATATTTGAATTTTCAGGAATTTCAGAAATAGTCCACAGAAAAAAAAAATCACTAAGATAACATCTATAAAATAATAACAACATAGTATTCTCAACTAGGAGGGCAATCTTTTTCTAAAAATATTAGAGTGAAGTTAATAATGTTTAGGTCATGTTTCTTATCTAAGTACCTAAAGCAGACTCACAAATAGATCTGTTTGTTAATTTTATAGAATCTTCAGATGCAAACGATGTCTTTATGTACTAAATCTCATATATGTACATTTGGATCACTCACAGTAAGTCAAGCACAGTTCGTGTTGATCTCAGAAGATAAATTAAGGCTCAGTACTTTTGAAAATCAAAACTTTAATTAAGAAACTTTGACCTACTCTTATTTTTTCTTTTTTCTAGTACTTTTTCTTGACTGTCATACACAGTAATTAAAATATTGCAAGATTCCCTGCTCTGGTTTCACAGAAACTCATGAGATGGCATTTTGCATTCCCGTAAAACTTTCTTCCTTCTACCTGTTCCTCTTCTCTACCTCCCTGCACAAGTAGAAGAGCAAATGAATCTTCTTCTTGAGGTAAAAAGTTTTTAATTTTCATTTTCAGAAAAGGGCAAAGCAAGGAAGAATGAAAGAATAAAATGGCACATATCACAAACTCATGTCTTTCGTTCCCTTGGAACTTCTCTTTTGCTTTGGTCTTAGTTCAGAACTAGGCTGTATGACATGTACTTAGGTTCCTAAGAGTTAATTTGCAGGTTTCATATTCTGTGGTTTTGATATTAAAGGGATTCTGGTTACTTTGAAAACAAACTGTAGAATTTTCTGGTGTTATGTCCTATGTAAAGAGAGATACTAATTCTCCTCAAGATGTATCGGGGATGACTGAAGTGGTCAGCAGTCCCAGCTCTTTATCTTGACCATGTGACAAATTTTGTTTTTCCAAATGTAAAGACATCCTGAATCTATCGTGAATAAATATTTGAATCTATCCTGAATGAGATACTTGTTCATTCCTTACATGTTTACAGTCTAGAATATTAATATAAGCTACTTATGCAAAATTAAGAAGCTGACATAAATCTGCTTGTGGACTAGGAAGGACCAATGCTAATTTAATATTCTGCCTGCACAGTGAGATGACCCAAGAGCAAACGTGCTCTGCTGAGCCATGGCTGTTGCCAGGGTTGTGCTTTGTCAGATGGAGATGGGCTCAGGGCAGTATTCACTTGTACTGATGATATACTTAGTACAGTACCAATTATGTCAGTGCCCCTGTATTCAAATACATTCCATGGAGCTTTGTTAACAGGTATGCAGGGTTTATGACTAAATTAGAGGGACAAATCCCCAGATATTGAAATACTGACAGTCATGATATAGAAAATGCTGAAAAAAATTAAGATGCAATTCATAAATAAAATAATTTAAAATAAGCATCTTTACAGTGCTTCTTTTAACACTAGAAATTATTTGAATGTATTTCTTTACAATGCATTAAATTGTATAAAGAATATAAACTTGTTCCAGAAAAAGTAGGTTTTTCTTTTCTTTAGCAATATCTAATAAAGTCAGCCTGCTTTTCTTCAGCTATTCAGATAACTTAGAATATAATAGACATTATGATTTTATGGAAATGATTAATACTATAATCTGAAGAAAAGCTATTAAGTGTAGACAAGATAGGGAGGAGCTACAGACCTATCATTTCCCACTGAATAATCCTCCTGAAGAAAAGTAAAATTATTCTGATACCTTTATGCTAATGGATCAGAGTGGATCAGAGAGCTGAGATCTATGAATTGGGAGATAACCACTAGGACTGTAGAAGTATAGAATCCTCTGTAACAGGCCAGACTTTTGAATTCCTAGTTGTTTTACTTTCACTATATGCTCTAAAGCATAGGTTTAACAGTGTTATGGAAATTCCATTCTATTGCCTCAATATTTTTTTAATACGGCCATTATTCCACAATCCAGCTCACCCATAATACCTTGGTCTTGATCCAAGCTGTACAGACCTCATTCATTAGCAAAAGTGAACAAACTAGATTAATTTATTGTCTCAGTTAATATTTCTTATTTCTTTGAATCTGAAAAATAAACTCTATTCCATCCAACTACCACCAGGTTAACTGACCTAACTGTGTAAGAGGAGTGAAGCTGTTCAGCTCTCAGTAGGCTGAGAAGAGGATTTTGACTAAAGACATTTTAATTAAATCCTTCATTGACTGGGTAAGAGAGAGGAAAAAGTCTGCTTTCATTTTCTTATAACTTTATTGCTTCTACAGTTCTAATAAAATAAAAGCAATCTATATCTTATTACTAGTAGTAAAATGCATAGATATACCTCACAATTAGATCAAGGTGAATATTGGTGAATTGCTAACTAACTAACTAAAATGCTAGCTGAAGAATTTTGCTGAAATGTTTCAAAATTTGCCAAGTAATGTTTTCATTTATATAAATATTTTTCTACAATTTTTCTTCCAGAGTAAAGACAAATATCATACTGCAAGAATAAAATACTTCAATTCCACAATTCCACTACTAACTGTACAAGTACATTAACCTTTAAATATAGAACAAAGATTATTTTAAAGACACAAATAGAGTATGACAGGTGATTATTGATGGTGTTTAGTCTAATATGTACAGTGAAAAGCACAGAAATGGGTAAAAACAAATAAGGACATTCTCTTTTATTTCATACAGTGAAAATCTGATAATAGCTTAATTGTTACTATGTTCTTGCCAATACAAATGTACTTAATCATTATTGATTCTACCTGAAATACATGCTTAAAATCAGAAAGATTTAACATTTTTAAAGCAAAGTTAAAGCAAAACTATGTTTAATAAAGAAATACTGACTTTTAAAAAATTTGTTCTGTATATGTTTTAAGTCAACCTATTAAATACTTTTTCACCTCAAATACTGATATCAGGAGATAGCATGTAATTTCTTCATGTATCTTATATCAGAAAAATCAAATTTTCTTCTATTTTTTCATTTGCTCTTCTTTCCACACAATACAATCCTTTGTTCCCATGCCTCTATTTTAATGCAGTAAATGGATTTCCTATTTAATGAATCAGCACTGCCAAACTTCCTATAGTTTAATGCCCAAAAACTCTTGGAGTAATAATGAGAACTGCTACTTCCTAACAGGTGATTTGCTGTACATAGTGAAAAAAGGAATTTTGCATGTGGATTTATGGATTGCTGAGACTTACTTGTAGCTTTTTCTTGTTTGGGTTGCAATATATTCATTATAGCATCAATGCCAGTTATAGCTGAATAAATTATTTCTTTCCTTTTTTTCCTATCTGTGCTACGAATTATGGGACAAAAGAACACCTTTTTAATTACCATTGCCTCAAAGCATCTAAATTATTAATTGTGAAGAGTCAGATAATCAAAATTTTTGATGGGTGGTCCATACACAACATGAGTAATATAAGGTTTTGCACCCTTACACTAAAGCTGGGACTAGTACTCTGCTAGGTAACCTCCCACTAGGTAATCCTTGTTCTCTTTTTATTTTTCCCCAATTTATTTGTGTATCCAGAGTTGTTATTTTAATTTTACTAAGAGAAGGTGAACACAGGGCTTGAGCACCTCTTCCATGCAGACAGGCTGAGAGAGTTGGGGCTGTTCAGGCAGCAGAAGAGAAGGAGTCAGGGAGGCCTAAGAGCAGCTTTGCAGTACCTAAGGGGGGCATCCAAGGAAGGTGGAGAGCGACTTTTTACAAGTTCATATAGAAGTAGGATGAGGGAATAGCTTTAAACTCAAAGAGATAGATTTAGATTAAATTAGGGAGAAATTCTTTGCCATGAGGGCGGTGAGATACTGAAACAGGTAGCACAGGGAAGTAGTGGATGTCATTTGGAGTGTTCAAGGCCAGGTAGGACGGCACTTTGAGCAACCTGGTCTCGTAGAAAGAATCCCTGCCTGTGTCAGGGGTTTGGACAAGATGATCCAACCCCAATCATTATATGGTTCTATTTTTAATTTAGTACATTACTTGATACTTATTTCATTACTATTAATTTATATACCTTGGACACCATCTACCACCTTTTTAAGCTGTATTATGAGATTCTTCCACATCATCTTTCCCTTTTCACAGCATTTAATCAACAGATGCTACATGAATACAATTCTACATAAATGGGATTTTGATTGATTTACTCTGTGTTATTGTCTCTTTAGGTCATGTTACCCTGTGACCTGAACAATTTTTTAACCTTAGCCTTAACTGTTCAGATGATTTACCCAGAATATCTCCATGTACTTTCTATTTGTTCTTGTTAGCAGTTGTGCTATTTTTTAGTCCCTTGTAGCTAAAACTGCCTGTGGCAGGGTGATAATGGGTATGGTGCCTTGATGTTTTATTCACAGTTCAGTGTCACTCAGTATACAACCTGGTTTCTTGCTGCTATGCTTTCTGAGACTTTCCTCAAGTTTTCTTTGTGACTTCCTTCAACTCTGTCAGACCATCCTGCACTGCCTTCACCTAAGTGGTGGTAAAATGTAGGGAGATAGAACATAAGAAAATAAAGGTAGTGTAGAAAGTAATCTTACCCCTAAGGAGTTGCAGCTGAGCCAATTATCAAAGATTAGGAACCGGCCTGACTTTACCAGGCCACAGCTGTAACCAATGAGAAGAAGATGCTATAAAAGAACACGGTGGCTGGTTGAGAGTGGAACTGGGGTTGGTTGGTTGCTTTGTGGAGAAGAGTGAGGCAGTGCTTGGAGGAGATGACCATGAGAAACACCAAGAAGGTGTGACACTTTTGTGATAAGGTGACAAAAGTAGTAAGTCTTCCCAGTGGTCTCTCCACACTTTTTAGACTATCTCTTATTTATATAAGCTTAGCTGCTCTATTTCCTGTGTACCAATTCAAACCATTCCTAGCTTTATTTCTACCTTACTACTAGAGTTCCCTCCTTGGTCTGTTACTTTCCATCAGCTAGTCCATACCTATCTAATCTGAAATTCCCATGAAAATGCCTTTTGCATTCTCAAAGAGTTTTTGCTGACTATTTGCTGACTCAACAGATCAAATAAGGTAGTGTAAAACCAGTAGATTTGTAAATCTTGGGGAAACCTTTTAACTTCTGCAGCAGCCTCACTGCTAACCTATTAAGCTGGATTGGGAAGGGTCAGTAATAGCTAAAACCACAGCTAAAAATAGAATAATTTAATCTTGGAGTTATAATAACCATTCACAGGAAAAAAAAAAAGTTGGAGGATGGAGGAGAATCCTGTGAGGTGGTCTTGCCTCATAGCAGAGCCAACTGAAAAGTCAGAACAGCTTGTTCAGGGCATTTGCCAGTGGAGTTCTGATCATCTCCAAGGATAAATATTCCTTAATGTCTCTGGACAATCTGGTTCAGTATTTTATCCCTCTGCTGTGATCTTTTTCCACCTAATACCTACTCAGAATTTTCTTTTTTGCAATTGTTGTCTACTGCTTGAAAAATCAATATTTGTGTGCTTCTGACTAGGAGCTGATTCTATCATCCCTGTAACCTCCCACCAGGTAACCAAAGAGACCAAGAAGATCCCCTCTTAACCTTTTTCACTTAAGCCAGCTCCCCTAGCACCTTCTTACTCCTTACGTGGCCCAGTCCCTTTTATCATCTTGCTTACCTTCTGAAGGACTGTCTCCAGGATGTGGTTTATTTTTTCTTTCATTGAAGAGACAAAAAACAAATGCAGTGCTCCGGGCATGGCCTTCCAAGCTGCACAATAGAGAAGAAAAGCCACATCTCTTGAAGATCTGTCTGCACTCTTGTTAATAGAGCCCCACATGGCTTCATCCTCATTGTCACAGGTTGCGCTGCCAGCTTGAGATCTCTTGAAAATAAGCACTGCATTCCAATACTAACTGGGAATAGGTGAGAGCCCTGGCTTCTTAAGTGACTTATGCTGTCCAAGCAGAGAAGAGATACTTCAGACATCCAGGGATCTTTATATATAAAATTCACAGCTCTCCATGTTCCTTTATGCTTAATGTGTGCAGGATCACGAGAGGAGATAAGATGAATAATGCAGAGATGCCAATCTAGGGTAAGTTAGTCTCAGCTTTTGAATAATCTTTAATAGAAGTTACATAACTAATCCTTTTCCACTTCTTCACATATGAAGCAAACCTGTAACATTACTTATTTCACATCTCAGACACGTTTTGCAGTAATGCAGACACATTTTTGTGGTAACGATGTGGCTGTGAACCAAGTGTTTGCATGGGGCCCATTGGCACCATGCAGACAAAGCTTGTTGCCTCTAAGGAGAGAGTGACAATTGTGCTGCTTTTCTAATTATGCAGTATCTCACTTGCCACCCTGACAAAAATTGTAGTTGTAGCACATTATGTTACATTTTCTAACTCACAGACAGCTTATCTAATTGAGCTAGCTTGCTGGAAATTCCACAAAGAAAAAAGCCCAACAAGCACCTACTCAAATATTATAAACTCCTGTTGTGTCATTGCTTAATTAGGTCAATATAATTATATTAAAAATCAAACATAGTCTTTTGTTCCTCCACTAAAATTGACCCTTACTGTGAAAGGAAGCATTAGATAAACAGAATTTTAGATATTTTTTTTAGTCATTCTGTTCCAGGTCATTTGAAACACCTCTTTCTTGAAATGTCACTATAAAACCTTTATTTTCATTTCAATGTCATAGAAACAAATTACATGTAATATCTTTCCTGTCCCTTTCCTTCTCGGTGCTCTCAACAAAACCAGACATAAAATCCCAGATAAATACTGGGGAGAAAGGAGCAACTTCCTCATCAGAATCATAGAATGGCCTGGGTCAGAAGGGGTCTTAATCATCTACTTCCAACTCCTCAGCATGGTCAGGGACACCTTGCACAGCCCTGGGTGCCCAAAGCCCATCCAGCCTGGCCCTGGGCCCTGCTGGGGATGGGACAGACAGACAGCCAGGGAGGTTGGGTATGGGTTAGGAGGTGCATGGAGATTTGCAAGAGTGAGTGCACAATGACCTGGCACACCTGGTCTGACCCTCTCTGGGGCCAAAGGCTGGACTGGATGACTTCCTGAGGTATCTCGCAACTCGCATTACTCCATGAAACTGCAGGCAAATTTAGAATGGTGAAATGTAAAAGGAAGTAAAGATGGGGATTAATCAAGCCTGTTCCTGAACTCCTGAATTCAGTTGGACCATATATCAACCCAACACCCATTAATTTTATACTCCAAATAAATATACTTTTTTTTATACTAAATTAATTTTATACTCCAATTAGAAAATTGAAAAGCTTCAAGCAATCTAACTTTAGGGATATTTGTTTGGAGATTTCGATTCAGTTTATACCTGAGTATATCTATTGACAATTCTGGAATTATTTTCTAGTGTTATCCTATCAGCCCATAAAGCTTAAAAAGTGGCCTCTTTTCTAAAACAGCAACAAAGGGAAACACTTGAAAAATATTAGAAATTTATGAGTCAATGTCTAACAAGTTGGAAAGACAGTGTTCTGAGCATCCTAAGCATATGGGACTTTTTAATTCAGTGTAACCTAACAATAGATTAATTGGAGGATGATTCCTTCCTCTTGCACATGGCCAAGGACAGCAACTAATTAAAACTCATTTGTTATAAAAGATTTATAGTTATGGAAATTAAACTGACTACATCAAGATTTTTTAAGAGATTGAATTTTCCTATGTGTAAGGGGATTAATAATATAAGAAATTGAATTCACTATAAAATGCAGTGCTTTTGAATACATGCAACATTACTGAAATAGAAGGGAAGTGTTTTAATGAGGAGAATTAAATTTGACATTAATAGCAGGAACAAATATGTGTGCAATTTTACTACTGATATAGTTTTTGAGTTTTACAATGCCTCACTGTGCAATGCACACAGATATAGCTAATTCTTTCTATAATGGTAAAAAAATCCCTTTTCAGGAAATATCCTAATAGTTTATGATTTTATATATCACAAAAGCATTTATGTTCTCTATTCTCTCACTGATTCAGATCCTGTGCAACAGTTAAATTATTATTCTTTCCTTGACAGTGAGATCTGTAAGTGTCCAGCTGAAGGTTTGGTTAACCTGATTGCAACTAGTTTTGAACTTATTTGTAACATTAGAGATGTTGATTAAGATTCTAATGGAATGAGTATTAAGGTGTGTTCCCTAAAGCATTCAGCAGCTGGGACAGACAAATTGGATCCCTGAAGAGCTAAACAGTATCCTAGTGTCACAGCTTAGATTAAAATTCTATGCCCAGTTATTTTTCTCTTAAATCACTTAATTTCAATGTACCTTTCATAGATTTAGTTGGAAATCAGCTGCAAATGCTAAAAACACCAACACCAAAACAACTCACTTGAAAGAATAAACATAGGTGTGTTTAATAGATTCTGTTGCTAACAATGTTGATTCAGAAGCATATGAACCTTATAGAATAGCTTTGTCTTTCACATGGATGCTTTGTGATTATGCTGACATTTTTCCTTTCATCGCTGTTAGGCTGCCCACAGTGTCACTACATGCAATTCAGTGATAATCATTAGTTTTACACAGCTTTAGATACCTCAGGATTATATTCCTAAAGCAACACCCACTTCATTAAAAGTATTATTGCATATGTGAATAGTAACATAGAAATGAAAAGAGAAAGGCTGCCTCAGGAAGTTAATTTTTTCTTCTGCTATTAAGACTTGCCACAAATCTTGATGAGAAGCAAGAATAGAATATCAAGTACAAACTGAATACTTATAAAACATGTTTGGAGCATAATCCTGTACTTGAATACTGTCCTCAGTACCAAATCATAGAAGTACAGAATATGTCTAATTAAAACCTACTGTAGTTAAAAAGATTATCAGTATATTTTCATATATTTAAACAGGTCTAGAGCTTTTAAGCATCAGAAATACACAATAGAGAAATAGCAAAAAAATTAAGCAAAATAATTTCTGTTTTAACCACATATGAACATCATCCTGTGACAATTTTTGCACCTTAAAAATATGCCGAAATTGCCATCTTCATTTATTATTAACTCTACTGGAAATAAAAGCTCCTGGTTGCTACAGGACAGAATGGCACAGTGTTTAGCTACAACCACACTATGCTAGAAGGAAAAAATGCAGCACCACAGTAGCTAAAAAATGAGATTTTGTCTGAGTTCACATACCCTCCAAGCTAAAATGTGGTTTGATGTCTCCTGGTCAACTCATGTACTGGGGATTAAATTAATTAAGAGTTGCCCTAGTCTATTAAGGCTCCCTGTAGACTAATTATTAAAATGCCTTGGACCATTACAAACCTGCAGCAAAAGAAAGTCATAAAAGGGTTGCTTATATTATGAGAACTCCAATACCCAGTAGATTATCTTTTTGCACTAAAGAGATTCTACAATACTGCCTTCCCCTTTCTTTTTCTGCCATGTAAGGAACAGAAAAATGTACCAATAGGAAATCTGCGTATTCATTAGTGTTTCTTTTTTGTATATGCATATGCTTTTATCAGTTTTCAAATTGTTTATAGATGGAAAAAGTCTGCTTTCTAATTTCTGATTTTTGTTTTCTTTTCCTACATTGAGTTACCATATATATAATGATTAGGGATTTTAAAAACTCCAATTATTAATTAAAAAAAATGTATAAAATAACTAAACAGAATTTCTTACAGAAGTGCTGAAGCTGTCTACAAGGTCACTACTTAGAAACAGCAGGACATTTTCCCATAAAGTACAACTACCCATTTTTTTCTGTTCTGCCTTTTAAGAAATCAGAAAAACACAAGGGCTCTAGGTAAGTGAATCTCTTCTCCCAACCCAATTTTACACTTATGTAGCTCTGCTCATTATTGCATTATCAAAACCATGGTGCAAAGAAAACAATGAGACCAATGAAGTGATAGAAGTGAGCACATATACTAGATTCTTAAAATATAATTTTTTACTTTTAATTTCCTCTTAATTCTTAACTAAGCTGCGACTAAATTCTTAACTACCCACCGTAGATGCATTACAACTCTGACAATTGATTTTCCCTGAAGGTGCTTACTGTATCTGCCTGCCAACCACCTGAGTTCATCAGATAGCTCAGGACAAGCATCCAGGGCAACCTTGTGTGTTTATCCAAATCCACTTTTGGATATCACCCAAAATTACTAGCCATAGATGATACATCTGGTGAGGCCACTCAGTATGAAAGAAAGTTGAGGGAGCAATCTGGAGTCTTTCATGGACAGAATACACATTTTCAAGTATATTACCAGAACAGAGAAATGTGAGGTCATATGGAGGAAGTAAAAAACCACTGTTCAGTAAAACTGAGTTATTCCTGTGCTTTGCTGTTGTGCAGTGTGATTTAACAGTTCTGTTTCCTTGATGAATATGGACCATTTAAGACTGCACCATACTGGTGAGAATGTTATCTCTCTCACATACACACATGGTGAACAAGCCTGACTATTTGATTCCAGACACACAGAAAGAGTCTTCTGTGTTTAAAATATAAATTAATCTTCTGATCTTTCTAAAATATTATCTTATATTTTAATTATTAATCATTTTTATTAATCATAAATTATGTATTGAAAGATAGTTTTACAGTTTTAAATAGATTTTTTTGCGAAAATAACCCTCTTACCTTTGTTTATGGATTTAAATAGGTTTGCAGTGGAGAAATATTTTGCAGTAGTTTATTATATCAATGGAGGAGACAAAAGCTGCAATAGTGCAGCTGAATGATATGTCTAAATTTAGCACTTATTTAGTCTATATACAAAGTTGTTTCTTATTAAAACTATTTCCTTCAGGTTTAAAATTGTTGAAAGACCCACATAAGGAAATTCATATAATTGATCTGTGGAGTTTTATAAATGCAGACCAAATGCTGAGCAATCCAGTCCAAAAGCATGGCTACTTGATCAAATCACACAAAGCCACAACAGCTCTAAAGAGAGAAAAAACTGACTCAATAGGAGAAGCAGAGGAAAGCAACAAAGACCACTTGCCCACTGTTTGTGATAGCAGTCTATTTCAGTATTTAAACTGGTATGAAATCCCTGGTTTTAAAACTTTCCCTTTTCAGAGCAAGCTGTACCTCTCAATCCAGTGATCTAATTGGTTACCATAGGAACAGCTGGAGACTTTCAGGTTTTGAAAGTTGAACCTCTAATAGTTTCTATACATGCCTCCAGGTCTAGCCTGATCCTGTAAAGGAATACTTAGGATTTTTAGACCTCCTCTGAAACCCTGTAAAGCTACCTATATGCCTAGTAATTAATATAGAAAGAGATGTGGCAGAAAAACCTAGTGATTGATTACAGGAGGAAGGCTATCTAGTTAAATGAAAGACTGTGGTGGATCAGCAAAGCAAATGAACACAAAAAAAATGCCCTGGGATAGACTAGGAAGAACCTGCAACCTCCTAAGCATAATAATTGGAGATTCTTCTGTTTTCTTAATTTCTACTAATTTTTTTATATTTCTTAGAATGTTTTAGCTCTACTTCAGTGGCACAATATTTGTGTTAGGATAACTATACGTAATCTGTTGTATTCACTGGAAGCCATTGCAGTTTTTTACACTTAACGCTTTTGAAATCTTGGGAGAAAAAGCACATAAAAATCATAAAAACACAAGTGTTCAATCCTCTTCCAAGAATTACTCCAAGCTTTAGGAAACTGTTGTATTTAAGATTAATGGATTTTTCACCCTGCTAAGGTATCCAAGCAGTCTTTGCTGCCCTGGCTGGCGTCTTTTGAGAGAAAGAAAGGCTGCTCCATCAGCCTTTGCAAACACCAGACCAAGACTTAATATTGCTCAGCTGGCACCATCCACTCTCTCTGTTAACACAGATAACTTGACCCAAGTCATCATTTTTGCACTAGCTCAACTACCATTGCTTTCTTTAACATTTTATAACCTTCTATGCAGGTTTTTTCTCTCCGGAATCCTGCTGCACCAATTAATGCCGTTTTAACAATCCTCACTCTGTAATCTTACCTTTCTTATATCTCTGCAGACTTTCTCACCGTTCTTCCTGTGTGAATCAAGGCTGTGTCTTATTTGAGTTGATCCTTGGAGTCTTGGGTCCCCAGCCACTAAAAGAGGGAGAAGTGGGAAGCTTAGGACAGGTAGTTGTAACGCTCCTTTCCAAATTTTTTATTAAGTTGATGATGGAATGCATAAGTAAGGAAAAAAAGGAGAAGTAATTTCCCTTGGAGTGAGCAGATGTAATATGTCAGGGTCCACTGCTATCTGCAGAAGTGCTTGTCCCCTTAGGCTAGAAGCAATTGTTAACAAAAGGGCAATGTTCTCAAGAGGAACATGGGACAGAATGTTATGAGAAAGTAAGAAGGCTGAAAATCAACAAGGATAAAAAAGAAAGTCAAACTAGTCTTTATTTTTGTAGTTATTTGAGGGTTATATGTAGATTTTAGGAATCTAAAATATTAAAGAAATAAACAAATAAGCCAAACTTAAAAAACAAAGTGCTAATGATTTATGTCAACATATCCTGAGACAGATAAACACCATAGTTTTGTGTGACTGCTTATCTATTATTCTGTTTATTCTTATTAAAAACTGATGCTTTGTGTGTTTGTGTTCTGTATGTGAGTCCAGGATAAAACTAGAGAGGTAGATTTGAAAAGATGTGAAATACTAAAATATTCTTTTTTAACTGTTTTTTTAAAATATTCAATATGTGAAAAATAAAATCATATGTCAGGAGTTATAAGCTATGATTAGTTTCCCTAGAGGAATTCTTGATTTTTTAGCTCAAGACTGAGTACTCTGTTACCCACATTGCCCTATGTTTCCATTTCTTTTTTCTACTGTGGCCAACACAGTCAGCACAAATAGCATTTCACATCCATGGTCAAATCTTTACAAGCAGCATCTTCTTGCCTTACTGAAACGCAAAATCTCTCTTGGACATATTGTTCAACTCAGTTTGAGTTTCTAATTGTTCAAATCATTTCAGAGGGACCTTCAAGCGATGAAACCATTTTAAAGACATGGTAGGGCTTCACAGAGAAATTCCTGAATGGTAATGTTAACTTCTACAAGAGAATTACTGAGGTCTAACATTGCTCTTTTTCTCGTATTAGATAGGTCCTTAAACTTTTATATGTTATTTCCAATATCTATTAAAATCTGACTAATCCCTATCTGTAGAGAAATTATAACATTTTGAGGTTTAGTTCATCTGTAACAGATTTGTTCTTCAGTTTTAAGACCCACAGTTTTGGGTAGTTTAGGCAATCATTATAGATGTACGAGCATGTTATTCTTTTCTGGACACATAAGCATACAAGAAAAACTAAGGGTACTTCTCAGGGTAATAATGGATCCATTTCTCATGGATCAAAGCAGCAGCTTTTAAAGCAGCTATTGCTCTTTAATTCCTGCTATAAACTCCTACCTACTGCTGCTACTTTTCCAATCAGCTAATACAGTGAGAATCTCAATGAAAAAAATGTATTTCATGATATTTTCTCGCAAAGTGATTCTTGATACAATTTCTGATAGAAGACAGGATCACTGGGGACTGTATAATATTAGCACAGTGAGCATCTTTAGTAGTAACTTTGTAAACTTTTTCATTGCTTTTTTTTTGCATTCTGACAGCTCTCAGCAGTAACATCTAAGAAGTTTTGAAAATATAAGCAAAAAAAAATTACAAGCAAAGGCACCAAAGAAATAGTTTTTTGTATGATTTTAGCTAATACAAAGTCAGTTAAAGCCATTTCCTTTAGAGAGAGATTGAGCACTTAAATCCAATAGTGAAATCATGACATGGTATCCATGAGAGGGACTGAACTTTTTCCATGCTGTTGACATTTTTACTTTGATTTACATCAGAAAATCCACTAGTTTTGTCCTTTAATAAATTCTTTCTAGTGAACTACTTTGATACCAACTGCAAGTTGCAAAATAAATTGTAAAGTAGTTGTAGCCTTGTTTAGCAAAAATTTTATTCTAATTAGAGTTGTCTATCCATCACCTCTGTCTCGCAGTTTCTTCTCTTTGTTCTGAGCCCTACATGAGATCCACAGGATAAAAAATGGGTAATTTTTAAGTCAAAGATGTGGATGATTTTTTGACATTATTTATATTTTGCTGAACACAGCTCTGATTCATGTCTGAATACATCCTAATACAATTGCATGCTAATACACACCTCATCCTTCTTACTGCAACTAAATTTGGAATGTCTCTGAAGAAACATCTCCTGAGGATGGTCTTTTGCCCAGATCTCATCCTCATTCCCATTCAGTCACACAGAAATTCTTCCACATTAAAGAGAATGAAGAAGGAAAACAAAATCAACATTCTTCAGGAAAACTCTTCTTCTTTTTCTTGACACAAAAGAGATTAGATTTATCCTTTTTAGGGATTGTTTCAAAAGGTGTCTAAAGCCCACCTTTGAACTTTGAAAAAAAAGTTTGAAATAGGAACTTCAACAGAATTTTTGAAGGGGAGCAAAAATCTTACTGTTAGAAATAAAGTTCTACATTTTTCTCTAAAAGCTGTCAGCACTCAGTGGATTAAACACCACTCCTGCCAGGAAGAAGATGGGCAATGAAAATTGTCATTGAGTTTCTCATTGACTTAATTTGTTGACTTTGTTGGCATAGGGGAGATAGGCAGCTGAGAAAGTGAAAATAATAACGCGGTAAACACTTGTTATCATTTTATCAATGATCTGAATTCAATATATTTCTCAAAAATATACAGATTTTAATATATAGAAATATGTATATTGCTTATACATGTCTATACGCAGAAGGACCATCAGTTGAGGTAAAATTCTAACAAGTTTATCTAAAGCAGTGGCTGGTGAGACCTTTGTCTCATAACTTGATGCTGAGTCTCTAGTCATAGCTACACATCTGGAATCTCTCTCTAGGCAGCAAAGACACAGAGGCAGCTCTGGAAGTGAAGTCATTCAACCTACCTTAAACCTGTCTCCACATGGAGCCAAGTGCAATGTATTTATCTCTCTCCTCTGGTGATGAGATCTCAATGATTAGCCTACTCTAGTTATCCAAATTCTTTTTTGTCACCTTTCAGTAAGATGAATCCTATTGTCAGTATAAGTGCAATAACTGTACATTCACTGCATGTATCTGAGGCAGATATACTTTTATCTTCAACAAGTACCTCCATCTCTCCATTAATGTTGAAGGATCTGCCATGTTTTACTTAGAGATAACTTTCAGTTCAACTAGGTAATTTTTACCACTGATAACAAACCACGAAACAATCTCAACAAAAATCTGATTTTGCAGCTGACATTGCTCCTTTGACTAACTTTATCGTTGTATTCAAATTAAGAAGAACAATTTAAATTAAAGATATAAGTCTGAGTGTTTAAGGGTTGATTCAAGTCCATATCTTGCTAGTATTTTTTAATAAATAATATTTCCTAAAAAAAAATTATCCGTTTTTCTCTGCCTGTTTTGTCCAGTGTTACCTGGGTTTTTGTTTGCATTATTGGTTCGTTTTATTAATTAGAATTTGGGTAGAATAAAGCCAGTTTTGAGTGTAGAGGATTGTATGGCATCTCTTTTCATAACTAGACTGTACCTGCTGTCTAGAAAAGGGTTAGCGATGCTGGTAAATCACTTTCACAATAGTTGTGCTGTTATTAGTTGAAAACTGAGTAAAATTTTTTGTCTGTGATGGCTTTACTCAATTTGATTGAGTGCAGGATTACAAATACAGACTTTATTCATGTCAAAATGCATTATGCTTTGATTCAAATGGAGCCTAATTCTCCATGAAAGACTTGGATCTTGACATGAGACAAATGATTTTTCTCACTGTAAAATAAATTCTATTCTAAAGCACTATGAAATCTAAATAAACGAGCAAGCAAACAAACAAAAATTCCAATTTCTTTTCCTATTACTTTGGCTAAGCAATAATAGCTAGAGCTGTATTTTTTCTGTATGGACCAACCTTCTTTCTGATCATAACCTCACCAATGTTGCACCAATGGCACTACCAGAACATCAATATTTAAGTACTTACATATAAACAATAAAGCGTTTGGTCCATGGCACAAAAGAAATAAAACATACAGGCTTTTATTTCTAAAGAAATAGCTTTGGCTCTTCAGGAGTGAGTCCTGAGAAAATATTCTGTGCACAATGGTTATTTAATCCGACTATAATTTGTGCTTAAGATTAGTTCTGCCTCTGAAACAAGCTGGTCATATAAAAATATTTTATCTTTTATAATTAATCATCATAGCGTTAATAAACCCTGTTTACTTACAGCTCCTGGATTAGCTATTGTCATATCTTCTTTCCTAAATGCAGACTTTCTCAAGATATATTAGAAAGAAAAAGACATTAGAAAAACATATATTAGATGTATCTAAAGATACATTTCTAAATTCACATAAAAGCAATGGCATTTCAGAAGTATTTTCTATACAAATGGTTGCCACACCTAAAAGAGTTACTTGGTAAGGAATAGACAAGGAATTTTTTGTTTTTTTAAATGTTCATGGTAATTTTATTTTAACAAGAGCATAACATAAGTGTGATGATGGGACATTTTTCTGTGTGAAAAATTTATTCTGTTTGCATCCATCACCTGCTGACTCTCCCATCACATTTATGGTGCTATTATTGGCAATATGATTTTATGTTCCTGATCTCAGTGTCATTTTTTAATCAAATTTGTTCCTTATGAACCACTCCATACTTGTAGTTAAGATTTTACTACCCCATTTCCAAAATGAAAAAAAAAATATTATCCTGGGTCTCCTAGTGAGGAACTGAAGGTTTTCAGATTCAGGTAGCAATCTAAACCTACATTTCTCTTGTTCCTCCTGTGTAGATTTCTTTTGAAGGACTATCACTGGTCAATGAGATTCTAAAAACAGGCTTTCCCTTATATTCAAGGAGCTGAAAAATAGATTACTAAAATTTATAAAAGTACTTTAAAATGGATGTTAAATTATATTTTTTGAGTTCTCATTATTAAAGAGAATTTTAAATTTTCTGTTACTTATGTTTGAAATCTGAACTTATAAGTGAATTATTTGTGGGATTTTTTGCCGAAAAAAGAATAATAACATATTTTAAAATTTTATCCTCTGTTTTTCAGGAAGACATGAAAAAGATAAAACTTTATTGTTTTAAATTTCTTTATTAAATTTCAGCATTACACTACTTATATAAAATCAAAATATTCTGAGATGAGAGACATTGGATGAAGATTAGTGCCAGGTATGAATCCACAATGCAAACACCATGTTGGACATATTAGAAGAAAGAATACTTGCAATGGGGTCTAAGTAATCCACAGATTTATTTATTCATATAGGTTCTAAAAAAGAATAGCTTCTCTTCAAATCAACATATAAGACCTTAACTGAGTTTTTATCAACTTTAACTTCAATTAATACGTGAACAAAACGTATTGGTTGGTCAGGTCTGTGATTTAGAGAGGGAGCATACAGAGAAGTGCTTATACCATAGTTTTGGTTTGCTTTACTGTTTTTTGCAATATTTTGTTTTCTTGCTGATCACTTTCCTTCTTCCCCCAAGAAGTAGGAAGTGAATGAACAATCACAAGAATCTCTCAGTCTCTATAGACAATTAAAAACAAAATGCCAAATGAATTTTATAGCAAAATATACCTGCTTAGGCTCTGAATTGCAAAAAAAACCCTGCCAAAATGTTTTTGCAGTTGTTTTATTTGTGTAATATGAAAGAACTTCAAAACTTTTTGAACTAAATTTTCCAAGTCATGAATATTGCAAAATGAAAGCAATTTTTTATATTTTTCCTTCTTTTTTTTTACATGAATTGACTGATTGATCAATATCTAGTTTGAAGATTATTTTATAGACCGCATGTGTACTTAACTGCAAGTGTTATGACTTCCCGAGAGAAAACATAAATCTCAAAATGGAGCAGTACAGAGCCAGTTTCTGAAGAAATATAAACCAATCTCTACTCTGCCCTTAATATCCCCACTGAGAGCCATTCTTTATAGGCTGCTTAGCTTGCCTCTTTGCTATAGCTGCATTGTATTTCTGTTTAGTTAGTGCACAATATTTTATTTTCTTAATACAGAAACTAATGAGCAGTAGAGAATGATAAACCTGGACACATGCCAGAGAGACTCTCAGGAGAAATAAAAGAAGTAAAATATCAATAAATACCTCAAACATCATAACCCTGTCTCAGTCTACATTCTTCTCCCCAGAGTATCAAGTCCAAAGTCAGAATGCATACACAGACTGGTTTGAACACTGTGTCTGGTTTATAACCAGGTGTGAAGGGTCACTCCACCTCAAATCCTCAAATTTTCCTCTACTTGGCTACTAAAATATCAACAAGGTATTATTTCTAGGACTCTTGCTTCAATGACAGAAAAGTTAGTTGTTTCTTTTCTGAAGTGTCTTCTACATGTTTGTCATGGTTTGACCCGGAAACAGGATTTCTGGGATGCTGTGGATGGGGCCAATGAGTGCTCAGATTTGAATATTGCCATCTGGCCCAACCACTGGGCATTGGATCCTCCTCTGAGAACACAGGGTGAAAGCAGGGCTCTCCCCTGGCAGTTTCTCTTTGGGTTTCTGGCGGGAAGGAGTTGGGTCTCTCCCCCGGCCCACTTGCTGGCTGGGCGGGGGCAGGGGAAAAGCCATGCGGCCCGGCCCGGGAGAGGTAGGCCTGGCCCCCCTCAAGGGTGGAAGGAAGAAGTAAAGAAATTCCAGGAAGCAATGTGCAGCCTGTTCCCCCCCTTGGAGACAGACAGAGAGAGAGAGAGCAGCCTGTGTTTGTGGCCCTTACCGTGAAATTTAGTAAACATGTGCTGGCAGCAGGCAGCCCGGCTGAGGAGATGGGGGGAGGGTGCAGCCAGGAGTCCAGCCGCCTGGAGGAGTTTTTAACCCTTCTTGAACAATGAAAACTTCACAGAACATTAACCCTTCCTAGACGAGTGATGAAGGTCTGGACCAGAGAGAGAGAGAGTGAGAGATGTTGGAAGAATGGAGAAGATGGAGTGGCATTTTATGCTGGACTCTTTTGTGTAGCCATGGACAGAGCCATGTTTCCGTGTGATACAGAGACTGAGTCCAGGGGGAGAAATGTCCCAGAGCCAAAGAAGATTCAGTGTGGGTACCCCTCAGCCCCAGGGGGTATATAAAATATGGGGGGATAGATGTCCCAAAGGTGAGAAGGTGAGATACTGTGCTTTTCTGGAACTGGACAAAGCATCCTTAAAAAGACAACCCTGGAAGCAGCCCTGATCCCTGTTCGGTGGTGAGGGCACCGGAACAAGGACGGAAGAGGCCACCATGACACACGGAAGGACTCCCTCTCCTCTTGAGGAACTGAAAGTTGAGCATTCTAAAGGGTAGTGCTGGACCCAGAATTGGTGATTTTGGAAGATGTATTGTATTGGGAATTTAGGGGGGAGGAGGAGGAGAGTGTTTTTCTGAGGTTTTCATTTTCCTTGTGTTTTCTTTTTCTTTTATGTGTAGTTTAGTAATTGTTTTTGTAGTTTAGTTAATAAATTTTTTCTTTTTTTCAAGTGAGAGCCTGCTTTGTTTGTTCCTGGTCAAAATCTCACAGCAGACACCAGAGAAAGTGTATTTTCATGGGGGCATTTGGCCTTGTGCCAGTGTCAAACCTTGACAATGCTCCCTCCAATGCAACCCATGACTGAAAGTTCATATCTATGCCTATGATTGGTATGTCTGGAGGCACAACTTTCCTAAGGATATACAGAAGTTAATTAATCATTGAAACTGTAGACAAATCTTGAGTTTCCTCAGTGGCAAATGTGGGTTTTAATTAGTATTTTATTACATTGCTTGTAAAGGAATAAAGAGAATGAAAATACTAAATAATGCAAATTTAATATACCATAGAGCATATATGGTACTGCTACAGTTCAGAGAAGACTATAAACAGTTCATGAATTTTTAAATTTCTTTTCCTTGTTTGTTAAGCTGTAAGTTAGAAAGTATGATGGATTAGCTCCATAAATTCAACTGACCTTGATAGGAATTAAAACTTCCTTCTTGAATTTTGAAACCTACATAAGACAATAATCAGTCTGAAGAATTCGTATCATATTACCATTCTATGCAGCATTTCAAAGGCACTTCTGAATACATGCTACTTCTTTCAAAATTGATAGCTCCAAAGGAGGGATGTCACAATTCCCAAACAGAAATATACATAAATATATTTACTTTTCCCCCAAAAGATATAGAAGTTCTTGTAACAAATAGTACTAATAAGCTCTGCAACTCTTGAATCACTTAAAAGCTGTAGTAAAGCCTAGACCTCTTTGATAGAATTTGAAATCATCATCAGGCAGAAAGTTACAACATATTCTAAAAGGCAATCCTGTGATTTCCATGAGAGCAGAGGCAGAAAATATTTAATGTCATCCTAATGTAGATGTCACTGAAATACAGAAGGATACAGTAGTGGTGGAGTGGCAATAGGCAATTATAAATAATCCATATGATAAAAAAATAATCTATTCAAAACAAAATTTTATATATTGCAACTGAAGTGTTACAACTAACAGATGGCTATGACAAAGATTTAAGCTGCTGCCTTTTAGATGAGCTATAGACCAGAAATGCCAAGATATGAAATGTGTGATAATCTCCCCCTGAAGTAACAAATCTATTTACCAGTCTTTCCAAGTTGTTCACATCAAGCAAGGATGTCAACCTGGCAATATTCTTAGATAATAAGAAATATTCCATTTAAATATTGAAAAAAAATTCATTGGCAAAGAAAAGCACAGTATAGGTAGACCTAGTCAGACAGCAAGTGTTTGAAAGTGAAAGCAAGCAAATTCTAAATTAATTTCAGATGATTTTTTGTGTAATTGTTAAATTTTTAATCAGTGTCATATACATAATTGAAGCCTAGCTAAATAAATTTGGACACATCATAGACAAATAATCATGTTGATTTAGCAATTTAACAATAATGTCATCTGTACAGTCACAAAAAGCAGAGAATATAATTTATAAAATTCATAGGCTGCACTTCAGCAGGAAGGACTGTTTCTTTCAAGAATTTCTCATTCCTCTTCCGTTAATACACTCTAATATCTAGGTTAAACTTCGAGGAAAGATTCTTTTCTCTTTTAAGATACATAATATTTCAAAACTAAAGTGGCTACAATTTCAAGACCTTTTAAATAATTTATTTATTTTAAGTAACTAATAAAATACACATAACTTTTCCTCTTCTCCTAAGCGTCAGCCATTAAATACTTTTTAAGCCCATTATCATTTTACATTGTTGTGTATCTTCTAGGATTTTTATTTTAATGCTTAGATATTTTATGAGATACATTCGGTATTTCAGGAACAAGCCCACTTTGATTGGAGTTGCATCAGGATGCTCAGCTGTGATAGTACTTGGATACTGAGGCTACACATTACTGCTTAGAAATGTAACATAGGAAAAAGTCAGAAAGTGTTCTAACTAGTATTTATGGAGCCTTTGAGAAAGGTGATACATTATTTCCTCCCCTTTACATGTATTCCTGCAGTTTTGGGGCTTTTTCTCCTAATAATCTGGTTAACCAGTCTGTTGCAAAAGACCTTTAGTGTGCCATCATTTTCGGGTTAGGATCTTTTCCATTTGAGTTCATTTAAGTCTTTTGAAAATTGTATGGGACACAGATATTTTAAGATCTATGTTGATGCGAGAGTGAAAAACCACAGAGATAAAATTCTGTCAAAAATATTCCTGTGATGCCAGTGTTGAATTGCATACAGAATTTTATTGTATTTCTACTCTATAGGTAATAGATACAAATTAATATTCTGAAGCTAAAAGAACTTAAACGTTTTGAGTACCAACAACCTATATGGGGCTAATGGCATGTATCACACAGACACACCAAGAATTAAATTGATAGCTGGAATTTGTCTAGTCTCATTTGTTTGAAAACTCATTTTCAGTATGTGGTACCTAGCAATCTGCCTGATTCCAATGAATCTATTCATTACACATGCTATGTTTTCTAATGGTGTCTATTAAATTAGAATCTGTATCTGAAATGCTGTACATTCCTCAGGACAAATGAGACTTAGTGCCTGTAAAACATATTTCTTTACTCGCTTAGTCGAAGCTGTCTCCATTTAGTTGGATACAATTTTTGAAGGTTTCTTTGCTACCTCTTTTTCCATCATAGCCACTCCCCTAAAGCAGTGGAAGTCCATCAGCCTAATTATTTTCCACAGCATATTTCTGCTTTTCATTATTTTATGTGTTCTTACTGATTTTCTTTTTACAGTGTAGCATGTTCAAGATCTTCCTGCTGCTTGTTAAGTGATAAATACATTTGTGTAATACTTGGTAAGGTCAGCTTAAGGAGGTAGAGAATAAATAAGTAAATAATATTTATATTATGTTTGACTAGTATCGGAACTAATTGTTCAGTGCAGTTCATCTCTATATCCATTTTTGTTATTACGAGTTATACAACACTGCAGTAGTGCCAACCCTCTTTCTAAATTGCATTTAAACAAATAAAAATATTTTTCTTCTTAGTAGAGGATCCTGACAGTTTTATTTTATCCATACTATCCAATTTTTATATTTATTTCTAAGGGAATTAATTTTTCTCCTTAGCTAAAAAAAAAAATGGAAAAAGAGAAAAATTAGGGGTGCACTTTTTGTTCAAGATCTAGTTGTGACGTTCAATGCCAAATTAATCAAGAGCAATGTCTAAAAGGCAGTAGATGCACGTACATTTTTTCACATACACTTCCTTTGGTGCATCTAACTGAGAGCTGCAGAACAGCTTGTAAGGAAGATGATGAACCTGCCACTTTTGATGTTGATCACAGAACGGCATCTACGTTGGAAGGTCTCTCTGGACAACACCCAGTTCAACCTTATGCTCAAAGCAGTGCTGATTTGAAAATAAGATCAGGTTGCTTATGATCATATCCATTTGAGTTTTGAAAATCTCTAAGAGGAAGGTTCTCCAGCCCCTTTGGACAGCCTGCATCACCATCACTCTGAAGTGCTTTTTCCTTCAATCAGGATTTCCCTTGATGCAGCCTCTTACCATTACCCCTTGCCCTTTTGCCATGCACTTATGTGTCTGGTTCCAGCTTTTTGGACCACTGTAATTAGTTCATCCACCTTTAATTTTATCCTTGCTGGATAAAAAAAATCAGCTCCTTCAGCTTCTTCCCACATTACATGAGATCCAGACTCCTGACAAACTTAATAGCGCTCCACTGGACTGCAGTTTGTTTATGTGTTTTCTACTGGGAGTCGCAAAACTGGACAGTGCTTCAGATTTGACCTCATGAATGCTGAGTGGAAGGAGTAAGCACTTCACTTCAGCTGTTGTTTATGCTCTTGTTAACACAGCCCAGTAGGCAATTATCTTAAGCACGCATTGCTGACTTTTTCAGTTTCTAGTCTACCAGGACTCACAGGTCCTTTTCTGAAGAGCTCTCTCCTTGGATAGTCTGCACCCTGCATTAGTGCACTTGTTCTGTCTCAGATGCAAGATTTTCACATGTCTGCTAAATCCACGAGGAACATGTAGATTCATTCCCCCATCTCACTGAGATTCTTCTATGGGACAACCTTGACCTTCTACATATTACTGAATCACCTCTGCTGGTTGGGCTAAGTGGGAGTTCTGGCCCATGAACCAAATGCTCAAAGCAGAAGTGAATACATATGGTAAAATTATCCTTTTTTCTAGGTTTTAAAGAATAGAATCTTCATCCATTATTGCTAGATTAGCTTTTTGTACATTTCTAGCTCTTCAAGTGTACACCCTGTAATCGCTGTTGAAGTCCTGGACAGGTATGTACCTATCAACTCTTTGGTTTGAGAAGACTTCCTAAATCCTAAAAGATGATCCTGATAATAAAGCAACTGTACTTTATTTATCTAAGCAGAAGTGCTCCTTGCAAAGTTGTCAGAGATAATGCCCAGTGAAGGAATATCTGTCATACTGAGCATGTAACATCCAAGTGACCACAGATCAATTTCTTCATCTATTAGTTTTTAGCACAGCAACTTAATTCTCTTAGCAAAGAAAAAAGGAATCAGCAAACATTCCCTTAGCATTGTGGATCAGATTCTGTCTTGACTGTGCATTTGTAGCTACTATTTTCTCAACATAATATTACCATGAGTAGCTGGTCTTGGGAGTGTGCTGGCCCTGTCCATAATTGCTTAGTACTATATCTTGTGGAAAAGTATCTTATGAATGAAGACTAAGTATTTTTCCTAGTTAAAAAAAAATAAAAATTGACTAAAGTTAACAAATGTGTTGAATTATTTCAGAACCATAGTGCTACCCTCAACATTCTGAAATTAAAAAATAGCTGACCTAGTGTTAACAAACCAGGATTAAAATGAGGGCAGGGGCAGACAACATTATTGTGTTGTTCCATCTGACCAGCAAGACCATGGGGATGAGGCCCTCTATAATCAGATCAGAGTAGCCTCCAGTTCACAACCCCTGGTCCTCATAAGGCACTTCAAGCACACTGGTATCTCTTGAAAGGACAACAAAGAAAGACATAAACACTTCAGGAGGTTCCTGGGATGCTGTGATGAAAATGTCTTTGAGTGATAGAGAAGCCAGCAAGGAGAGGTGGTAAGCCCGGCCTGGCTCTCAGCAGCATGGAGGGACTGGTGGGGAATGTGAATCTCAAGAGTGACTTGGTCACCATGAAATGGTGGTGTTCAGATCCTTATGGCAGTGAGGAGAGCACACAGCAAGCTCACTGTGGATTTCAGAAGAGCAGAATTTGGGCTATTTTCTTTGGTAGTGTACCATGGGATAGAGTCCTGGAGGGAACAGGGGCCCAAGAAAACCAGTTAATATTCAAGGATCACCTCCTAGGAACTCATGAGTGATGCATCCCATCAAAGAGGAGCTGAGCACAAAAAGATGGCTGCATGGGTGAACACACAGCTCCTGGAAAAACATTTCACAAAAAGGAAGCTACAGAGATTGGAAGCAAGTACAAACAGCCTGGAGGAATACAGACAGATTTTCCAAGTAGAAAGGAAAGCTGAAACCCTGGGGTAATTAAACCTGGCCATGGACATCAAGGGGAACACAAAAAGCTTCTATAAGTGTCAGAGATTAAAGGAAGACTTGAGGAAATGCAGGCCCTCTGAGGAAAGAAATGAGACCTGGTTATCCAGGGTATGGAGAAGGCTCAGGCACAGAATTACTTTTTTGCTTCACTCTTCACTGGCAACTGTTCCAGCCACACCATCCAAGTCACAGAAGGCAAAGGCAGGGACTGGGAGAAAGAAGAATCACCTACTCCACTGTAAGACAAAATCAGATTTGAGGCCATGAGCCTGAAAATGTACAAGCTCATGGGACCTGACAAACTGCACCTGAGGGTTTTGAGGGAACTGGTGGAAGAACTAACTAACTTCTGAAACATGCAGTTTTACAGCTACCATTCCCTGTCTGAAATTCATAACAATTTTCTTAATTAGTGATTACTATTACATCTGTAAGTATTTTCAATAAGTATGTTTAGCATATTTTAAATGAGAAAATGAAATCATATTTTGAATATAATAAAATATGCTATTCTTTTTTCAAATCCTCTATATATTAAAGTGTTTTATAATTTAAATTCTAGATTGCTAGAATTATAAAGAAATGTGTGAATGATCCTCTTCATCCAAACCATGGGCAGAGTCTTCAAGACAGGAAAGTATTAAGTTTTAAATGAGGAAATGAAATAATATTTTGAATATAATAAAATATGCTATTCTTTTTTCAAATCCTCTATATGTTAAAGTGTTTTATAATTTAAATTCTAGATTGCTAGAATTATAAAGAAATGTGTGAATGATCCTCTTCATCCAAACCATGGGCAGAGTCTTCAAGACATGAAAGTATTAAGTTTTAAATGAGAAAATGAAATAATATTTTGAATATAATAAAATATGCTATTCTTTTTTCAAATCCTCTATATGTTAAAGTGTTTTATAATTTAAATTCTAGATTGCTAGAATTATAAAGAAATGTGTGAATGATCCTCTTCATCCAAACCATGGGCAGAGTCTTCGAGACATGAAAGTATTAAGTTCATATTCTCCTAACCTAAGAGCAATGCATTAAAATCTTCCTATTTTACACTTTATTTTTCCTACCGAGGTTAGAAAGTTCAGCACAACCCATCAAATCAAAGGGGAAAGTGATTTTTAAACTAAGATGTTAAAAAACTTCTCTATCAGACACATATTATAAAATATCTAAGCATTGTGGGGCAAAACCACTGCATCTGATGGAAAAGGGAGAGTCAAAAAGTCAAACCAGGCAGATATAAACAGCTAAGCTTAATTTAACACCATATGTGAGCTGCGAAATACTGACATGTCATGAAAAGAAAATGCCTGAGGAAGTCTCTTTGAATAGAAGTCACTTTACTTCCCAGTAGTGACTCACCCACTAGAGTTTTATAAGGTTTTTACTTCATTATCTCCACAGTGAAGGATTTTAAAAAGATTGTTGGTCTTAATATACTAGGTACCTAGTATAGTAGAATTTCTAATTTATGAAGACTCTAGACTGAATTCTTCAGTGCATGACTCATAAACTGAACTCCAGTGAAATCCTCATCCTGCTTTTGTGTAGGTAAAGTGAAATCAAAATATATTTTTTTCAAAATATGACTGAATTGTCATACTCTATTGGAAGTTTTCTATGCTTACTATTCTTTGCAATTCCCACATGGAAATGGGCAGAAATTGTTAGAAAGACACCCTAGAAAGGCATCTTCACTGCTTACAGGCATGCACAGTAAGTATTAGCTGCTTCTTATGCCTCCCTTCCTTAAAATTCTTCTGAGGAAGACAGTGGTATGTTCAGCTTCTGCATCATGTAGAATATGTATACAGAGAAACAAAATGTAACAGAGATTGCTTAAAGACCAATATAAGAGAGGTATTTTGGTTGATTTTTTTCTTATTTTTTGTGCTGTTTTTCTTTTTGCAAAAATGGAGGCTCACGAGGAAAAATCAGAAGTTTTTTCTTTTTTTTAATCAAACTTCATTACAGCATATAGGCTGGTAACCCAGTAACAGTGCAAAACAAATACTTGCTATTGAAGTGGCAGTGACAGAACAGAATTCTTCTCAGATTAATGGAAACTCCCATATCACCTTTCTTTTTTTTAACTGATTTATAGGCATTGGAATGTAGTAGACATAATTTTATTTTTCACCCTGTATCTGAAATGGTGCTACCCATGAGAATATAAGGAAAGTAATAGATGCTGGCTAAGCATGTTTAACATGTAAACTCGATAAAAAGAGAAGCAAAAAGAGATAGTGTTGAAAAAGGAACTTTCAGTCTTGGATGAGATTACTGATTAAGTTGCTAAAGATTAGTCTTGGGATAAAACTTGGTTAATAGATTCATTAGTTATAATGTGACAATAGACTGTAACAATGAAAGCTGATAATGACAAAATTAGGTGCTATTAATAAAACAGAACATCAAGAAATACCAGTATGACATGGAAGTAAAATAATAAAAAATTACCTGAAATTCAATTATAAATAAATTAAATACAAATTCAAAACAGGGAAACTATCCTCAGGATTAATACCAATAATTTTTACCATGCTGTGTAACTCACCTGCTGGAAACAGAAGATGAAGGGACAGTATAAGATTATTGTCTGGTCATCGTTTCACTTTGCAGCTCATGCAGGTTGCGTCTGTTTGGCAGGAAAGTGCAATTCTGTGATGTAGGAGCTAAGTTTCAGAATAGGGCTCCAGGACAGACAGAAAAAGATTTACATAAATTTTTTAAAGTTTTGGAGACCTTTTCTGTCATGCTTCCTTCAAACAATCTGCACAATTATTATTTAATTTCCTGGGAAAATGAAGTTTTTAGGACAGAAGTGATAAGAAATTATGAAAAATTGTCAGACATTCTGAAAAAACTTTCGAGTATGAGGATGCATTAATAAATGAATGACTACTGACTCACTAACTAACTAACTAACTAGTTCTTCTTAAGTTTAAGCACTTTATGAAAATAATATTATGGGATAGTGATATAAAAGGATGAAAGAGCCAAACCAAATAACCTGGAATATATTCCACTTCTGTAGTCCCATGCCTATAAATTTCATTAGGCTCTTTTAACACTATTTTTACTGTCTTCAACTCTGCCTGAATTAAAAAAAAAACATAAAACAAAAACCCAACCAAACAAAAAGCTAAGCTGTGATTCTTTAACAACATTTTGAAAAACTTGCAATCACTGAACATATGAAATATTGTTTTAGCAACTTCCATGATAATCCTGTTGACATCAAGTTAAATGACATTGATAAAACATACAATAATTTTATGATGTATTTGTATATTTTCTATAATGTATGCATAAATAAATATACATGCACACATTAAATATATTCACACACAAATAATTATATATCAATACAGGGGCAACTATAGATGCTTTTAACTTATCTTCCTGTTTTAAATGGCCTGATGGAAAGCTCTTTCAAAGCAGCAAGCAATCTTCATTCATTATGCAGTTGTTACAGTGGGAAAAAATGGTGTACATGTGCTTCCTATTCATAAATCCTATTCATCCTATTCATCCAAATCCTATTCATAATCCTGTTCATAAAGAAATTTTTTTTTAATTAACTTCTCGTACTGTTATATTTATACTAAAAGAACTGTTCTATAAGAGTAAAAATTATGTTTCACCACTGACTTCAATTGGAGGCAGGAGTCTACATACTTTATTCAATCTAGGTGTTTTACCATCTGCTACATAGACTGTTCACAAGGGATTGTGCTCAAGAGGCCTTTCACATGTTCAAATATTTTAATGTTGCAATTTCAGCAATGTAGAGAAACAAGAACATTCTTTTCTTCTGCAGAGAGCAGAAGAAATACATTCCTGTAGGAAAACACATCAAGATCTAATTTGTGCCATGTTCCCTGGTGTTCTTGTAGTTGATGATCTGTCAGTATTTTCATGTATCATATTAATTTTATTTTCAGATATTTATAAAACAGGTCAAATTGTTTACTACGGCCTGAAATAAAAAAAAAAAAAAAAAAAAATCCCAAAGTTTCAAGAAAAAGCCTCAATTAAGCAATTTAGATATAATATTGTTACTAAAAATTACTCAGACAATTTTGCATGAAAATAACCCTCCAAAATATAATTCCAATTCTTTTCAACACAGGTTGATTTATTGAAATGCACCCTATATTGGAAAAAAAAAAAAGAAAAAAAGACACAGTATGAGGGACTCAATCACTTAGATGGGGGCTGAGCTAAGGCTCAGCACTCAGAATAAGAGTGCTTCTGAGATTCTTGGGTGCTCTATAGATACTCAGATATTTTAAACCATCAGGTAGGTTTTGCTGAGCAAAATATTTGCAGCAAAAGCTAACTAGCTTTGCAATTAATTTTCAATAAAATTAATATCTTTGAAATTCTGAAACACAAAGTTGTCCATCAAGTCAAACAGCAAAAGTCCTGAACAGTTTTATTAGAAGGACAAAATGGCAGTTAGACATTTGTATGGAATTAACCTTTCCCATCAATAACAGAATCAAACCATACAGGCAAAATCCCTCTTTTCCATTTTTAGCAGTATTTGTCACATTAAGATGAAGATTTCATATGAAGTCGGTGAATTAAAACCGTGCAGAAGACAGGAATGGGAGGGAGAATTCATCAGTGAACTGCAAAATACCCTGTGTTACCTGTGAACTGCAAAATGCCCCCGCAGGAAGAACACTGCACCGGGGCTTTACAGCCACAGGATGACATGAAAAGAGAAAGACAATAAAATGTGATGGGCAGGGCTCTCTGTAGGCACTTTTGGTTGCCAAGGAACTCTGCAATGTTCAGAGTTCCCTTGGGAACGTTTTAGTCACTCGTTTAACATAAGCTGTGGATAGTGTGATGAGCAGCAGTGTCAAAGCTGTGCTGTCAGGGGGTTTGTTCTCTCACCTATAATATTGTACCTGCTGGCCTCCACAATACAATAAAACAGTAAATGGAAGAAAATACATCTATTCCAAAAAATGTATTATTTTATAGTCTGCTAGTGATTTCCGGTATTGATCATTGGTAAATTGAAATAATGTATACTCCTGAAGGTATTATTTTTAAAAATATTTACTTATTCATCAGTGAGTAGTTAATGGATCAAAAACAGATTAAAAATATATTTGTTTTTGTAGGACATAATAAAACAACCATGAAAAAATAAAATTATCTAAAATACAGAAATATTATCTTAAATAACAGGAATTAGATTCTGTATAACAATACGTGAATTCATTTTTGTGAGATAAATTTTTAAAAACACAATTCAAAATTAAGACAGGAAGTAATTGATGTAAGCTGAAACTTTTTGTTTTCAAAATGATGAGTGGTTGCATTAACTTGTAGGTTAAAATTTTTGTTTATTTTTTCACCTTTTATCCCTAAATCAACTAATAACTTTTAACAATAATACAATTTTGCAAAACGCATAGAAGTACCAAAGCATCTTAGAGCTCCCAATCCCAAAGCATTTGGGGGAGCAAAATACAATTAACAATTAGTTTAAGAAGCTATTTTTAATTTTTTACATCAAAGAATATTTCTGTAGGTAGATGTAGTTATAGTTATATATCACATTAATAAAAGTTAAGGGTCTCACAACAGGGTTCCTGTGCAATTATTTAGCCTCCCAAGTTTTATGAAGCACTAAAACAGTAAATATAGTTTTATTACAAATTTAGAAAAAGGCACGTCTAGGGACAATCCCAAAAAACCATGTGGTCAATCCCTCTTCACTAAAATGAGATTTTTTTTATATCAAACTTGAGAGCATCCAATTAATCTTCCCTTAAAGTCCTGTCTAGGAACATTTCTCTGCAACGTCATGTAGCCTACTGCATTCTGGACCAACATTACAATTAGACCATTTCCTCTTACTATCAAACTGAAATACTTTTTTTTATTATTATTATTTAGCAAGCTGGTATCTCTTTCTGCAAAGACATCTCCTTTGTAAGGACAGCTTACATTACAGCAGCAAGGCCAAGTGCAAGACCCAAGAACTGAGTGGGGTATCAGCACAAGCTGAGGAATAAACAGACTGAGAGCAGCCCTGCCTTGAAGGACTCGAGGGGGCTGGTGCATGGATGGCAGGCTGGACACGAGCTGGCAATGTGCTCTTGCAGCCCAGAAAGCCAATTGTGTCCTGGCTGCATCAAACAAACGCAACCTGCAGGCCAAGGGAAGTGATTCTGCCTCTCTGCCCCTCTCAGGTGAGACCCCACCCGCAGACCTGCGCCCAGCTCTGGGCTCCCAAGCACAGCGAGGACATCAATCTTTGGAGCAAGTCCAGAGGAGGGTCACCAAACTGATTAGAGGCAGGGAGAGGCCATGCTTCCCCTGAGATCAGGCTGAGAAAGCTGAGGTTGTTGAAACTGGAGATGTGAAGGATCCAGGGTGAGCTATTTGAAGCCTTCCAGGACCTAAAGGAAGCCTGGAAGAAATCTGCAGTGGGACTGCTTACAAGGGCATGTAAGAATAGGACAAGAGGGAATGGCTTTAAACTGTGTAGGTTGAGATGATTATATTAGAAATAAAATCTTTACTGTGTGTGGTTGGTAGGACACTGAAACAGGTTGCCCAGAGAAACTGGATGTCTCATCCCTGAAAGTGTTCAAGGCCAGGCTGGATGGGGCTTTGAGAGACTTGGTCTAATGGAAGATGTCCTGGATCTTGGCAGAGGGATTGGAATTTGATGATCTTTAAGGTCTCTTCCAGGCCAAACTGTTCAATGATTCTATGATTTAGGAATGTTATTCTTATACTCCCATTTTTATCTCAATTTGTACATCCTCCTTTCTTCCAGACAGTCCCAGGCATGAGAGTGCAAGTCACATTTGCTTATTTAGAACACATGTGATATGCACAACATAAATAACATCAATAATCATTCCTTTTTGTACAGTGCCAGTGACCAAATGTTATCCTCCATATATGATGCAAAATATTTTTTAAGTCCAATTAAGTCTTGGAATGCAACTGCCTTTTCTTCCCTCAGCAATACATAAAATCTTGTCTAATTTGTGCCCCCACTGCAGCTGTACATTATTTTTAGCACCATTATTTCCTAGAAAATTTAATTTCATATTTGTATACATTTTATTGGTGCTTCTTATTTGTGACACATATACTTTGTTTTTATAGATGATTTCAGGTCATTTTTCCATTTTCTCCAAATCATACTGAATTCTGATCTCCTAAAGCACTCATAACCTCTCCTATCTAACACCATCTGTACACATAATTATATATCAACATCTAAATAATGAACTAAAATCTTCAATAAAATTAGTCATAGTAAAATGTGCCTCACTTGAAATTCTTCCAACAGACAGTGAATCAATAATGCTAAATACTAAATGTAGGTTACCATCCAAATGTAAACCAATTTTGTGGCAAGAAAATGTGAACCATACTTTGTGAAGCTGCTTATAAGAGTGTGTTATATAGTCCCCAAATCTTACTATGGCCTTGGTAAATATTGTAGTGTTTTCTTTCCCCTTATTCACTGCAATATTAGCATAAAGAAAAAGCAACTGGATTGAGATGATATGTTATTGATCAATACAAGGTGCTTTTTACCATTTCTAGTTATTATTAATATTATTGATTAATTTAATTTTTAATAATTAAATATTGCTCTGCTCCACAGACAGAAAACAATGCTCTTTTTTTTTTTTTTTTTTGTGTTCTATTTTTTAGTCTCTTTCCAATTTTAACTGTGAATTTCAGAATTAAATACTCAGGCATGATAAGAAGTTCAGATTACTTCAACATTTTTAAAGTAGGGTGGATTCCTTTAGTTCCTCAGTTCATCAGACACTGAAGACTTGAACTCAAGTTTTCCTCAGTGCCTTTTCACATTCTGGCCTACAGTCCTATTTCTGTGCTAAGATTAGTGTTGTAATGTGCTTGGACCCAATTAAATTTGCAAAGACTGAAGCGAATTCTACTTAAACCTCCTTTGTTTAAATCATAATTTGTTCTCTTTCCCATAAGTAATTAACCTATATATTTTACTTTGTTCTATAGTACATTCATAAAAGATTCTTTTTATCTTTTCCTTTCACTACAAAGAACTCATTTTGTCTCTTAGTTTTTCTAATTTTATCCTTTTTTTGTAGAAGTACATTACATAATGAAGGCTATACACTAAGGAACAATGAGTTATGAAGAGCCACATAGTGTAAATGTAATTAAAACCAAGCTATTTAACAGGACTGTCCATTTAAGTAGGATGATGGAAGATTTGTCTGTGAGACCAAGGAGTAGTTTAAAGAGAATAGAAAGAAAAAAATATATTTGTAGAAGAATACACATTCAAGAAAATCTCTGTTATGTACAGTAGCAAGCAGCAGTCTGAAATCTTATTACTCCTCTGCTGTGAACAAGTATCTGTGAAATTTATGCACAAATATCATCAAGTTCATTCTTCTTTTACTCCTTGTAACTGATGAGCAAGCCCTACTGCTACATTCCTTTAAAGAACAGATGCCTGTGGCTGATGGAAAGTTTCCAAAGAGCAATAACATGTAATGGTGGTAACTGTTAAATTTCATAGGCAGACAGGGTCGTGTTCAGTCCATGCTCCACATATGTGTGAAAAATTGTTAACACAGCACTTATCACCAATCTCTATGTTAGCAAATAATGCTAAGGTTGATATATTTGCTTCTGCTCAGCGCTTTTCTAACTCTGCTCTTTGTTCTTGGAGGGTTAACTCGCATGGAGCTCACATGTAAAGATATATGTGACAATTGTTAAAGGAAATGTAAGTAGTGATACTGTTATAGTGCATTAGATAATCCTTGAAGTGTAACTATTAATATTAACATTAACTAAAACTTATCTTCCCCTTCTTTTTTAGCTAGACTTTAAAACAAACAGGTTACATCATAGAGGATAATTAGAAATTTATTGAAATTAAATTGTTGAACAAGAAATTGCATGAAAATATGGCCCTTTATGTACACTCCTTTATTAACTGCTTGGGATTTATTTTTTATGGTCAATGGAATATCCTTATGGATATAGATATAGTAAGTCATCCATACTACAGGCATCAATATATTCTTGAGCGAATGATTCCAAAACCATCCAAAATCAAACTCAATAGGGTGTAAAAATACTCAGAGAGCTTTCTTTAATCAGCATGAAATCCTGAAAGAGAAAGCAGACCAAACTAATGAAAAAGAGCTGTGAAATATGAATACAAAACAGATCAAATACTGAATTTCCTAATCCAGGGCAGAAAATTTCTACTGGGAGAGATAAGAAAAAAAATAATGTTTTAAAATTAAACTCCTTCAGTTCTTTATATTTTATAAAAGGAAATGGGTATATTTTTAACCACTGCTTTCAGTGAACCATGAATTTTTAAAATTATTTGACTTGTTGCATATTTCTTGGGATAACCTGTTGTTACACACCATTAAAAAAGAACATTGTGTTTCCTTGCATAATACCCCATGCTGACATACCAGTGAACAATTTATCATTCTGATGAACCTTCACAATTGAGAATTTTGAGAAATTCCGTGGTTCACTGGAAACCAGGATTTAAACAATCGTAATTTATTTTGTTAACCTTTGCAGTGCCATGGTTTTGTGGTTTTTAATATAGTTTAAACCTGCTACATGAATTTCACATGTTTCTTCTCAGAAAGTTATTCTTTATTTAAGAATACAACTATTGAAACAGTATAATGTACAATTTAGATTTTAACAGTTATTCCTGCTTTGAAGAGGTACGGTGGAAACACTTTGAAATTTAGTTTGGTCTAAAAACTATTCAATAGAATGGGCATTTTCATGATTGCCACAACATACCATCATTTGCAGTCCATTCTGGGACAGTGCAGGGGAATGGTGTTGTCAAACCTGTGGGTGCACAGCACGCTGGCTCACTCCCATGACACTCAAAGCCAGCTTGCCACAAATTAAGTTCGCAAGCTTTGCACATGTTGGCTCACAGACTCCTCAGCATTCCCAGCTCTCTACAAGGGGAAGCACCCTGATGGCATTAAATCCTCAGTGCCTCCTGCACTGGGTACTGCAGGAGCAGCCTCCGCAGTGAATATTTTAAATCTGATAAGGATGATCATCTAATTAAAAAGTTATCAGGAGGAAAGATATGGAAGACCTAAACATTATGTTGCTTAATATCTTTCTAGAATTTTTTTTTTTTTTTAATCTGACTTTATAGCATCTAGTTTTCTTAATTCTAGCCTGGAATTTGTTAGTCACAGTTTTGTCTTGAAAACAATGAATTCGCTAATGCTGATTGTCAGGCAGCCATAACTACATATTTTGGAATATACTAATTTCCCTACAAGTTCTTTTTGAAAGGGAAACTCAAACGAATGTGTGTCAGCTGGTAGTACATAAGAAACTTAAAAATAAAATGTTGCATCAGCTCAAAAAAACTTGCTAATCAGTAATATTCACATTGAGAAATATTAGCGATTCAGTTAAATACTTAATTTAGGAACTAGAATCAGTAATACCAGTTAACCTAACACTTTACTGATTTAATTTAGGATTAGAAATAGGGGAGTTTATTATTTTTCAATTTTTTTCCTCCACAACCTACTGAGAAGGTGGGTGATAGAAGATTTTGATGTGCATCTGGTGCCCACCCAAAGTCAATCCACCACACTGCCTCAGACCAGTCCTGATTCAAATGTATTCTGTTTTATCTGTATTATCTGTTCATACCTCATAACAGATTGTAGCACATTGTTGTTCTTGTCTTTTATTTATAGACACCAAATACACTTTAATATGATTTTCAGTCATGATGTTATTCTAAATGCAATGTTCATAGTTCTGTTGGCCCTGCAATGATTAATTACATACATTTGCTCTTACTTTCAATTTAATAAATGCTTTTATGAGCTGTTCCTCTCCCAGTAGTCTGTCTCCTGGGCATAGTTTTTTACATGTCCCTATCTTACTCCAACTGACATTAGTATTATCATTTTCTCTATTTTTTCCTTATACATTTTCCTTTCTGTAAGTAAAAGCAAATCCATTCTGCTGATTCTCACTTTTTATTTCAATTAGTTATTTAAAATAAATTAATTATTCACTAGTTTTGGGAGTCCCAGGGTCATTTCTGGTTTTGTTCAGTGGCCATTAATATAAAATGCATGAACAGTCTTGACAGCAAGACTGACTCCAGATATTTTAGAACAGCAGGTAAGTAGATGCTGAAGAGCTCAATAATATTTAAAAGTTGGAACAAGAAACTGAAATAGAGAATTTGTTACTGTTTTACACAAAAGAGTGGAATTTAAAAATATATACCCTGTATAAAATGTTAGATTAGAAGCATCAAATACTTCAAAGTGTGTAGCTTTTAAATCTAAGTAAAATTGTTATTATCCTATACTTCTACAAGACTTTTTGCTTTACATTACCCAAGGTTATTGACTCACTAGGTCTGATAAATTGCAGATGACAACAATTTGATCTACATTTATCACAGAATCACAGAATGAGAGAATGGTGGCAGCTGGGAGTGGCCTCAGGAGATCACCTGATCCAACCCCCCAGCAAAGCAGGTACACCTGGAGCAGATTGTATGGAATCACACCCAGGTTTGTCTCTATCTCCAGAGAAGGCTCCACAACCTCTATGGGCAGCCTGTTCCAGTGCTCTGACATCCTCAATATAAAGACGTTTTTCCTCATATTCATATGGACCTTCCTGTGTTTCTGTCTGTGCCTCTTGGCCCTTGTCCTGCCCCTGGGCAGGAGTGCCATGAAGAGTCTGGCTCCACCTTCTTCACACCCACACTCAAGATATTGCTTAGCATTGATAATACCTGCTCTCAGCTGTCTCCCTTTCAGGCTAAACAAGCCCAGCTCTCAATCTTTTGTCCTGAGAGAGATGCTAAGACCCACAAACCACCTTTTCCAGTAGCTCCTTGTCTTTCTTGGAGTGGGGAGTTCAGAGCTGGACACAGTCCTTCAGATGTGGCCTCGTCAAGGCAGAATAGGTGGGGAGGATCTTCCCCAACCTTCCCCAACCTGCAGCACAGTCACTATTATAAGTCTGTATTGGCTACATAATAATTATATGCCATATGGTAAAGCATACTACATACTAGAACAAGAAATAGCTTGAACCTGTAAAATACACAAGTGGTCTATACATGCACCATCTGGATAATTAGACTCACTACCCATAGAAAAGTAAGAAAATAATAAATATCACTATATTTTGAAATTAGGGAGCTGACCATTTTATTACCATAAAGAGCTGGCAATACACAAGTTAATAGTATAAAGAGAAAATACTACAGTACTTAACCTGTGGTGGAACCATCCTTGGATAATGGCAAATTTATCCACCATCTGTCCTTTTATCTATTCAGATTTTTGTCCTATTTTGTTACCTCCAATTTGGCTACTCATTTTTTCAGCTAGATTTTATTTCTTTGTGCTGTTTGAACATTGCAATTATGCTATAACTAAAGAAAACTGGAAGATGAAAAGAGACATTTGTCAAAATTTAGAAATTAATGTTTTGCATTACAATCTATTTATGGAGAATGAAAGGGGAGGAAAATCTGTGTTAAAAGGGAGTTAAACACTGAAAACTCACTTGCTAACTCTTCTCCTGAGAACTTCTATTTGCAGATAAATATTTGCCTGATTGTGACTTGTATGCCTACTATAGTAGTGCCGAGTGGATACTTCATCAAATTTTTTCAGCTTCAGTTAAAATCAATATGTAACTAATCTGAATTATGATTCACTTTCAAGTGTAGAATTTACAAAAAGTGAAATGAATGTAGATAAAATATTGTTGACACTGTGTAATAGATTTTTAAAAAGAGATATGTGTACATTTCCTTTGTTTCACAGTCACAGGGTCTTGAGCAATCATCCACCGAAGCCAATCTCTGAAGCCACTGACTTCAGCAGGGCTGGGGCACACAGCTGCTTTTCTTGGAGAATCTCATACAGCAAGGCTTGCACATTGGTGTCATGTTGGAATCCTTAAGGTTAGAGGGTTTTTAGGAAATGGTTAAAAAAGTATAGGCCTCAGACTGAAGTTTTGTTAGCATTGCAAATACAGCAGAAAAGTTTCCCATGCAAGCAGAAAAGTTTCCCAAGCAGTAGACGTGACAAACCACAATAGGTCTTTGTGGAATTGGCTTTAGGATGGCAACAAGGTTATTTAATGTATATCTTTAGAAGGTTAGCATGAATAGAACTCTGTTCTTTGTCTCTTATGAACTAGTCTTTGTTTTAGCTACGATTACGTATGTTTTATAAGATTGGATAGAATGCTTGTCAATATGTGTTTTCTGTGTCTGATTGGCTGAATTCTAGTCTGAGATGATTTTATGTATTGCTGTACCAGCGCTGTTGGGGGAGACATTTTTTGGTGTGGATCAGTGAGCTGTCATGTCTCCATTTTGTATTTTGAGACTGATGTGCTGGAAATAAAAGCAAAAATCTCTTCACTGGTCTGGTTACAATGTTATCCATATTTGGATATTTTGCCGCGGCCTAGTGGGTTCCTTTTTTAAGGCGTGGGTTCCTGACACCCTTGGACTTATACCTGCCCCGTCCCCCGCAGTGTCACAGCACACAGGATAACACGCATGAGCAGCAATTTCAGTGCATCTGGAAACTTCTGCATTGGATGTGGCTTTGTATCAGGGCAGAGTCTTGCCCCAAGCCAGTACATGTCCTGAGATAGAACACATAATTCTGAAATTATCTCAAGTATAAAATAGAAGTAAATAGAAAAATAAGTAAGACTGATAAATTGCAAAACAACTAACAAAAGGACTCAGTAACTGCACATTTGCAGTAGTCTTTTAAAATAAGGCAGATGTCCATCCAGTCTAATGATAGCCATGAAACACAAACAAACATTTAAACTGAAGTTTTTTTAGCCTTTGCTGTAGATTTTTCCTTTCTTATAATAGAATTTAATTTTTTCCTGTGTTTTTATTATGCATGGTTTATTTAACAAAATTACTATAAACATAATTTATTTGCCTAGAGATATCAAAAAAAGAAAATAAATGTAATTTCAATGAAGGATTAAAATTTTCTTTAAAGATCTTAAGTTTGTTGTAAGGTTCTCAAATTGCCTTTCATTATACTCGTAGGCATTCCATTAATCATTTTGTTGAATATTCTTTTATTAACTGCTTTGATCTTATATGTGTTTTATCAGTGTTAAATGTAGGTGGCTGGGAGGTACTTAGACTGACAAGACTATCATATGCTTCTTTTTTAGTTCACCTTTGAAAGGTTATATTTAGTCATCAGACTTTATATATTTTCCTCATATTTTAAATTTATATGTATTTGACAATCCCTGTTCACATTCACTGTGATAAGGATCTTCCAAACCATTTTATAAATTCTGGAAGCACAACCTTAGATATCAGCCAAGATCCTTTGTTTGGAATGGAAAGAAATGTTGCATCACCTGTCTCTTACCTTTTGACTTTCCTCTATCACACCACTGCAGTTCCAGGGTTACTTACTGTATCAAGCATGTCAGCTAAGAAATTAAAACTTGCAAATTTTAGGCTGAAATATATTGAAAAAAACCTGCTTATTTAAAGCCCAAACCTGAATATTTTGACTGTTTGTGTACATTTCCAGCAAATAATTAGACAGGTGAACGTCACGGGTAATGCATCCCAGCAGTGCAGTCACTTAAGGACTGTGAAAATCTCCGGTAACATGTAATACTCAGTTTTGATTAAGTGACTGAAAATAACAATTTTTAACATAAAATTCATCATTTATTTATGAGGTGTCATTAGTGATAGCCACATTTGTTAGATAGAAAGAGTAGGTACTAGCTTTTGGTTGCTTACTGCTTTAATATTTGTGACATAAACGCTGATTTTCATAATTGTATAATTTCAAAGGCAGCAAACATAAAATACTGAAGATGCACTTTTCTTATTCACAGTCTAAAATATTAATCAATTATCAATTGAATTAAAAAAGAAAATTCCAGGTTCTTCTGTATTTTGTAGTCATTCTTTTTCAGTCAACACATTCCTTAACCAAATGTGTGAATCTTCCTTTTTTATCATGTTGACTTCCTTCAAAGTTATGGTAAACTCTGTTATTTTTGAGGAATATTGATGAGTGTTAAAGATAATTTGTACTGAGTTAACATTTCTATGCTACTGCTCTCTATCACCCAAGAAAAAGTAATTTTTAAAAGTAACCTCATAAAATAGTGGTTTAAGAACTTTTTGATATAATTTGGCAACTCTGCATAACGTTTACTTTTACACTACTTTACAGATAATATCCTATTCAGATTACTCAATGTTATGCAAGCTTGTTTTCAAAAGAAAAAGTAACAGCCTTTCTTTTGATGTCTTTGTTAGAAATAAATGAGAAAAGAAAATAAATTCTTGCAGAGTAAATGTAAAAATATTCCATAATATCCTTTAAAATGTACAAAAGTATAGTACTGAAAATACTGACTTTGCACACACATGGCCTGTGGTGAGAAGGTTGTTCTACATAAACAGAAATGAGTAGAAGAAGCTCAATTACCTTCTTGTTCTAGAGATAAATGAATCCTGCTCGTATCACAGGCTCTCCACTCTTTCCACTCATGGCAGTGGCACAGAAAAATTGGAGAGAAGCCCAGAGGACCAACCCACATGTGATGGCACCCATGGCACTGCCCCAGATGGGGCTGCTGAGACACAGGAGGCAGATTTCCCTGTTGTTACACAAGTGCACTAATGTAGTCTCTGTTAGATTTTGTCTTCCTTTTTTTTTTTTTTTTTTTTTTTTCATTTTCTATGGAGTAACTCAGCAACTAAATCCTAGAGCGCTTTGTACCTGGAGCTATAATCTCATGGGTCTTATTTGGAGCTACAGGTAGGTGCTTACCTTTGGGAAGCAAATGCTTTCTTTCTCCCTTCACTTTTTAGTTAGCAAAGAGATACTGCCTACTTAACCATTCATAAAGGACTTTGAAAATACTTTGTGGCATCAAAATCCTTTCCTCTATCATATGACATCTCAGTATTTTATCTTGGACATGAGGTACACAGTAATGTGAATTCCTTTTGGGAGAAAGGGGAACTTGAAGCAGGATATGCTGAGCATCTCCTTGTTTTGATTTTGTCCTAAACTATCAGGGGAAAGATAACAGCAGTTGGGCTCTTTTGAGAAATGAGAGCATAGCTACATCTCTTCTTGACTGGAAATTCCCAAGCATGAGCATGTAAAAGCATCTTTGTCCCTACGGATAAAATCACAGAGTACTTTACAAATAACTTATATCTTGCAAGGTGACTCATGAATTATCTTTTAAATTTGAACACAGAATAAACATTTTAAATATTGCTTTGAAAGGCCTCTATACTTCTTGCAGCACTATGTAGGTTATGTCAGACACACTTTCATGATATGTCTTGGTTAAAAGGTTGCAGCTCTCCTTAAAAAGTGTTACACATTCAGTTATTCCAATACACAAAGCATCTGATTCAGGAATGAGATTTGTATTTACCTGCTAAGAACTAGGAAGGTTTGCTGGCAATATGTAGCACGGTGCTGGCAGCTGGAGCTGAGGGACGCCCCAGGGGGAGAGGCTGGGGCTGCCCTGTGCCAGCTCCAGCCCATTGCAGCAGACACAGCACAGGGCACAGCTGAGCCTCTCAGGCAGGCTGGTGGCACCTCAGGGGAACATGTCTGAGACGGGGCAGAAAATGCCAGACTGGCAGAATCAGACAGAACAGAGAGGGTGAGAAGCAGCAGGGAGAACAGCAGAGTCAGAGAAGGACGCGCTCCATGTGCCAGAGCAGGTATTCCCCTGCAGCCTGAGTTCAGGGGTCATCTCCTACATACCAGTGAGTCCACCTTGAGGTTCACACACCCACACACAGAATAGTGAACTGAACCACAGAGAAAATAGGGGCTAAATGGCATAGACAATAGGAAGAGAGTTTAACAACTTTTACAAAACTTCTAAGTTTAATATTACCGGCACAGTGCTTGGCCAAAACCATGTACTGTCAGCATCCTGGTTAAATGTGATATTTTATTCCCCTGTCCCCACTTCTCTCTTGTTCCACCCTGATCCAAATTTCTCCCTCAATTTCCACACTTCTGTTTTTTCCTCTAACCACCCCACAGTTGTTTTGCACATTTCCACATTCCTTTTAAAACATCCCCTAGCAAGTTTTGCATGATCCAGCAGGCCCCTGATATATCCCATAAAAAGTTTATTAATTCCCATGAGTGCCGCCATAATCTAGCTTCCCCTTCCTATCAGTTACAAAGTTATGTTTGAGCTTCTTCATGGGGACACTTGAGGGACTGTGTCAGTGGCTCAGCCATTGGTGGCATGGGAGCTCTTATCTTTGTTATGCTCGCTGCTATCTCCTGACTAATTATGTGTATTTACTTACTACTTTTCCTATCTCTTCTTTCTGTTTACTAGTGAGTAAATCACTCACCCAATACTCTGACTCAAACCAGATATCCCTGCAACCCAGGGATTCACTTACCCTTTGAGTTTCCTACATCTTTACAGAGCTGACTTAATGACTTTAATTTTAATAAAGACCAGCTAGGACAAATAAAATAAAACAGAGAGTGAATATAAAGCTATGTACTAATGAACTAAGAAACTGGTTAAATTCAAACCATATGGAGGCTGCTCTATGGAGCATCATATTTTCCCCACTATTTATATTGGTCTTGATTTAATTTAATCAGATTCAGCATAGGCTTTTCTCTTCAGTACAGAAAAAAAAAGTAAAAATGTGAGTTTTAGTCAGTTTACTGTGCTATAATTTTGAAAGCAAAATGAAGACTAATTAAAAGCTTCACCAACATTATATGTTAATTAAGAATAAAAACAATTTTAGAATATTTTATCCATTAAAACAATAGAATGAGGAATTAATAAAGTATCTTCCAGAATAAAAAATTTCTCAACAGCTGTAGATTTTTTCTCATATGGTATGTGAACATATTGATGAAATTTAATACTTTGCATTTTTTAGTACTTTGCTTGGTATGAACAGAGACTAATATTCCATCACCTGCATGTTTGTTTTCAATAGCACAATATAAATCATGGTAGAGATATAGACATAAGGTGACATTCATTGAACTTTTAAATAGTTTCTTTATTCTTTTATTTATTTCTTGGATAAAAAATATCACTATATCTTATTGTCTAGTTCACACACTACATTAAACCTGCTTTCAGAACAGGTGTGATGAAGACATTAAAAGTTGAAAGTTGTTTTGTCTATGTAGGTCCAAATAAATCTCCCTTCTACTTAAATGGATGAGAGTGTTAATTCTGTGGGGAGAAAGAAGTTCTTCACATGTGAAGCACTCATCTTGGATTTTATAATTAGCAAACTTACAGTGTTTTGTCCTTGGTATGCAGTGACTGCAGCTAGCATATTTACCAGCACTAGTATACTTAGCTTTAAAAAAAAAATAAAATATGCAAATACTGGGGAAGGTTATTAGTGGTAGAGGTTTTATTAAGACGGAGAGGAGAGCTGAGAGCAGACACTATGTTTTGTTATTGTGTCCCCCAAAATAACATTTTACAACTACTCAGGCAGAGGAAACTTCATGATGAAAACCGAACTCCGTCTCAGATAATTTACTCTCATATTCATCTCCCCTAGCTGCTCCTGTGTCAGCAGACCCACAGTCTTGCCAAAACAACAAATGCAGTCTCCAATGTTTCAAGTTTTCAAGCATCAGGTTTGCAATGCAACTTGAATCTCTGTATCTGACTTGATTTATGTGCAGTTCATTTCTGTGGACTCCCAGCTGCGTGTGCTCAGTGCCCAGCTCCTCCAAGGCTCCCTAACGTGTGTTAAAGCTGTGCTACACCTTCCACACTCAGGGGCATCCTCTTTGCACACTCAACAGAGGGAAAGTGATGAAGGGGTGAAGAACAAACAAAGGGAAGTGTTTTGAAGTGAACATATGCTGAGGCATACTTAAATGCATTGTTTCTAATCTACCTATAAAATCAGAACTTTGAGATAAATTAGGAAACGTTAGAAATTCCACCAGGATACACCTTTAGATAGAAAACTCAAACATATGGGCTTCCTGTCTTCTGGGTATTTAAATTTATTGCAGTGTGCTAACACACACAGTATTCAGTTTCCAATAATTATGAAACAGACCATTAACTGCTCTAAACTGTCATATCTCTTGGGATCCAGCGTGATATGTGAAATCATGATAACATAGCTATAGATGTAGAAAAAAAAACAAGATAAAAAATGATAAAATTATTTTAAAAGACTAATTTAGGAAGATTGATTAACAAGATGTAAATACAAGGTATATTAACAAGACACATTTACACCACATCGGTAGCTAAGAATAAAATTTCAAAGAAATGCTCTGGTTAGAAAAAAGTAAGAATTGCTTTCCAGATCAGTTTCAATGAAAGAAGGGTGAGTCAGTGCCAAAGCATAATTTTCCATTAGTGTTCATGCCCAAAGACTCTTTTCAAGGGGCATTCACTAAGCAAAATGAATGTAGATCTAAAATGTTGACACCATTCCTGAATTTTAACCCTAAACAGAAAAAAAAGTATAAATTAATAATGAACCCGTAAAAAAATTGTATTAGGGCATTTGCTCTTGTGTCGTTCTCATTAACAGCAGATTTTGCATGGCTAAAAACTCTTGGAGAAAAGAAGTCAACTCTATTGGGCATTCAAGAATAAAGTGGGTCAGAAAATTTCAGTGGATTTTTAAATTTTTACAAGTTTTTTTAATCATAAACTTTTTTCAAAATGTTTTATACTTTATTAACCCCACAGCAGAAGTCCAGATGAAACCTAGGCAAACCTGGGTAAATATGTTCTTAGGAAGTACAAAAGATTTTATAGTCAATGAGATTTTTTTTCACAGAACAAATTATCCTGTGCTTTCCTTTTTACGTCTGACATTCGTGAGCAAAGTTAGGCTTCGTACTCCTCAGAGAAGGTTTAATTTTTCCTAAACCTAGAAAAGCATATGTGTTTTTAGAACTAAAGGAGGGTGGGCACACTGCACAGAGTCTGCCCTGACCTACAAATCACGTTGTGGTTCACCCTGTGGCGCATTGGCCACGCTGCCTGCACGTGGGAGCTAACACACCAATCTGCCAACAACCTGGAGATTTCCTTTTCACTCACCACCAGGAAACTGCCAGGGCAAATAACATTTTTTGTTCACCTATCACCAGGTTAGTCAGTAGATGAGATAGCTGGGTATTGTGAGCACTGTCTTGTTTATCTATTCCTTTATTCTTATACAGAAAAAAAAATCTGCTTGTATAAGCTGGAAGAAATAAGGCAATGGCAACAATACATAAAAGAATGTTAGGAGGTGTTTTTTTGCTAAAAGTAACATAAAACTGGAAATACAAGATGAAAAAATTGCTATAGAAAAGACAATAACCTTGATTTAGGCATTAACATGAATGAAACACACAAGATCACTGACAGGATTCTGCTAGCTGTCAGAGCCGATGCAGTCTGGAATATGGGGAGGAAGTAATATAAAGTTCGTCTAATAGGGTAGCCAGTTAGAAAAATCCCTTTCACTTTCTGTGAAAACTTGACAGTACCATAGTTTCTGATGAAAACTTATAAAAACAAGTCAATTATTACACCTCTGAGTATATGAACAAAAAGTCCTAACAGGTAGATAATGTATTTTAATAGTTAGCTTTGTACATGTAGTCTCATGAAAAACACTAGGTCAAGTTTCTTAATAGCTGTTTTTTCCTATGAGTTAGTGACGTTAAAGCTGTTCCATGATGGAAAAGGACAAATAGAGAAAAGGAAGTAAATAGATCCTGCACTAAGTGAGGAGGGTCCAGTTCTCAGGTATTCTTTTACTCTATTCAAAACCAAACATCAATCTCACAAAAGTGACTGATGCTCAGAAGGGATGAGAACATAGAATATATCATTATTATTCTTTTATTTATATTTGTAGTGTTAATATTGTCTCTTAAATTCTTTAGAGCCTATAAAGTAACTTCTTCAGGTATAAAGGATATATAGCAGAGAGAAACAGCAATGAAATACAAGACAAAAAAAAATTATGTTAAAACAATTCAGTGTCTATTAGAAAGAAAAAGAATTATGGTGTGAAAAAAGAAGACTATAGAATATATTTTCCTCAATGAATGCCTCAAGAATAACAAAGAAAAAAGTTAAATTTTGTGGGATACTTCATACCTTATTGAGGTTGGAAGAAATTCTGCTTCCAAGTACTTATTACTTTAAAGGTGTGAGTGTAGTGGCAGTGGTACTTGTAGCACAGGGTAAATATTGTCAAAAGTGTGACAAAAGCATTGTGCTTATTGTACATACTATAAAACATGGGCATAGTTTTTTTGATTAGCTCATTTTGCCAATACCATTTGATAATAAAAATAAAAATAAGAATTTCTAAAATAAAGAAGACTTAAGTACTTAATCTATAAAAGTCATGTTTTTTTTCTATTAGTACCTATAAGCCTATATACATATTTCTTCAGTTATACTCTATCTTCTGGCAAATAAATGGGATTTTGAAATTATAAGGGTCTAAAATTACACCTGCTTTCTCCATTATACAGTTTAAAATGAAAATGAGTTTAAAACAAAGCAAGTTAATAAACAAAATCAGGTATAGGGGATCTACTGTTCAAAATAAAATATCTCACTCAGCATATTTTTATACTCGTTTGTCTTCAAATTTATAGTTTTGTGACCAAGATTGGCACTTTGTAATGCATTAGTTTATGTCTGAAATAGAACTTTGCCAGGGTGTCACCTCGCAGTTTGTATATAGTATATTATGCTGACAGATGATAAATTGTATTCATGACAGTTGCTGCTATTGGTGTGGGCAAATCATTTTCATCGGACCCATACTCATTTGCATTCCATTTGGAACTCTTTTATCAGTTAAAGGCAATAAAAATTTAATTTACAGCTTGAAAATATATTGATTTAAATCAATTAAATAATATTTTAAATAAATAATTGCATTGGGAAATCTGTTATTTTTTTAATGTCTCCTTTTTTTTTTATTTTCTTGTTATGCATGATCTTACTTGGGAATTAACTCTTCTTAGTTTAAAAATGGACATCATTAAATAAAAGTACCAGGTATTCTGTCATAAACCATGTTTCAGCATTACATTATGAAACAGATTTGTGTATGAAAGATGCAAAACTTACAACGTAAGTACTCAGGAGATATTGGATCATGAGTAAATGACTTAATGAAATCTAGTTTGTAAAACACCTTCCTAGTCTATCATATGCAATTGAGGAACAGTAATATAATTTCAAAATACAGAATCAGTGTAAACCTGTATATTTAAAGTAATTAGAGTAAACTGGAATCAGGCCCTATATGCTTCTCCTGGTGAAAATGTCAGGGAGGACAGAGCTAGTTCTGACAGGTCTTTCACAATAATTTTACCTGAACAACTGAGACCTAAAGTATGTTGTGGTTACCCTAGAAGTATCACTATGGAAATGACAACTCAGGAGAAAATGTGCCATGTGAATTGTAGGATAATTCTGCAAAACATATTAGCATTGCAAACATCACAATGTCAATGTTTTGCAATGGATGCTTTATCTACTAATTATTCTGCTTTTCTGGTTTCTGCTTTCATATATATTTTTCCCTCATAACCTTCTTCCAGAGCTCTTGGAAACAGCTAAGAAACTGATGGAAAATCATTCCAGTCTGTGTTAGGTAACAGAATAAATATTGATGAACTATCTGTGAGATAAAATGTACTATGGTAGAAATTCTGCTGCTGAGGACACCTTGCCCTCCTTACTATACTGATGTTACCTTGTTTGATTATTTCTTTTTTATGGTTAATTCTTTAACAGGTGTTAATGAAGGAACTTTGAAAAGTTATGAAGAATACAAGTTAATGTAAAACATATAACCAGATATTTATATGAAATTTTACCACAAGATGTGAAACTAGAATTTTTTTGACTTGTTCAACAGGTATGTATCAGTAGAATAGCTCAGAACCAGAAATAACCTGGAAACTTCACAGACAATGACACAGAATCATCAAAGTTTTCAGTTAGGTACTTTCTGATTTTTATCTCTGTTATGAAAGCGTATAACTCTGTGGTTTTCTTTTTCACTTTACACTAGACTGCTGACAATTAGGAAATTGATAACTAGTAGTCTAATACAATAGTTTATCTTAGCCTGGCTGAAAACTTTCTTCTATATGTCCCAAAATTTAAATAGCATCAATCTTCACTCATAAGTGAACCAGCAAGAAAATCCATCTGAATATGAAAAATATCCACCCAGATGTTATCTAATTAAAATGATGGTAAAAACATGACCTCATTATTTAATGTTCACCATGTCCTGAGAATGCTAAAATAAAGAAGTGCTTAAAATAGGCTGTTTATTCCACAACAATTCTGATGATCTTGTTTATGCAATAAACCATTTTCCTTTCTGCCCAAGGTAACTGTCACCCCATAAATTCAAAAGTTGCTTCCTAGTCCTATCAGATGTCACCTTTTTTAATGTTACATGAAAATTTGTTTGGTATTCAAGCAAAATATTCTGAACAGGCATGGTGGTTTGACATTGGCTGGATGCCATTGCCTACCTAATCTACCCTATCACTACCCTCCTCAGCTGGACAAGGAAATATGACAGGGCCATGGGTTAAGGACAGGGAGACATAACTCACTGGTTATTGACATGGGCAAAATACGCTCAGTTTGAGGAAAAAAATTGAATTTATTACCAATCAAATCAGAGTAATGAGAGATGAAGTCAAATTTTAGAACATCTTCCATCCACTCTTCCCTTCCGAGATTAATTCCCTTTTTTCTCAGCAGCACAGGGGGATGGAGAATAGTGGTTTTGGCTAGTTCATCACATGCTGCCACTCCTCCTGGGGAGGACTCAGGACTCCTCAAACTCTTCTCCTGCTCCAATAAGGGTTTCCTCCCACAGCAGACAATCTTCCATTAACTACTCCAGTGTGAGCTGTCCCCACAGGCTGCAGTTCCTGATGAATTGCTCTGGTGTGGATGCCTCCCACCAGGTGCAGTCCTTCAGGAACAGGCCAGCGTGGGTCCCCCATGAGGTCACACGTGCTGCCATCAAACCTGCTCCACCAGGCCAGAAGTCCTGCTCCAGTGCAGGGTTCCCACAGGGTCAGAACTGCCTTCAGGCATTTCCCTGCCTTGGCATGGGCCCTCCAGGGGCTGAAGAGGATCTCTGTTCCATGGTGGGACTCCATGGACTGCAGGAGCACAGCTGTCTCACCGTGGGCTGCACCACAGGCTGCAGGGCAATCTCAGCTGCAGTGCTTGGAACACCTCCTGCCCCTCCTTTTTCACTGACCTCAGGGTCTTTAGAGATGTTTCTTCCACACATTCTCACTCCTGTCTCCAGCTGCTATTTTGCAGCAGTTTTTTACTCTTAAATATGTTATTGTCCAGACACTATGTCCATTGCTGATGGGCTTACCTTGACCAGTGGTGGGTCCACCTTAGAGCTGGGTGGCAATGGCTCTGTTGGACATGGGGAAAGCTTCTGGCAGCTTCTCATAGAAGCCACCCCTGCAGCCCTCCCACTACCAAATTCTTTCCACACAAATGCAGTGTCATGGGAAATCTCTTGTATTTGCCTGCCTGTCTGAACCATATTTTCTGTAAATTTAGCTACATAATACAAATGCCTCCTAAATAATTACATACAAATTTGATTCTATCACCTCCTATTTTGTAAAACCTAGTCCTCTGTTTTACATCCTTCCAAGTCACATACACATCTAAGAGCAATTTTGTTACATATTAAATGTTAACTACTATTAGAGAGAAAAGGTTTGTAACTGTGAATATGGATGTGAATGGTTAATGTATTAGAAATATTGAAGATTTGTAAATAGTTGTATGTCTATGACTGACTTATTTAGCAGCATTACAGCATTACGTCTTCAATACTCAGCTGTAGCAGAACAGAGATATACACAGCCTGACAATTTACTCTACATAGTGTGTCAGGTAATTTTCTTGCTACATCTTCCTTCACAAAAAGGATATTTGCTGGGTCATGTTACCATTTGTTTTACATTCATTTTCAGGTGATCCACACTGGCATCCTAAACAAGAAGACCCATCGTTCCATCTTAGGATGATGTTCGGAAGTGTGTGAGGAGGTTTAATGTTCCCCAGGGTCATTTAGCTCTGTAACAACCTAACAGATTAATATAGGATCATTCATTAATGTGACAGAATCAAAGACTGAAACCATAGATAAGAGGGTAAGTGAGCTGGGGTTGTTTAGCCTGGAGGAAAGGAGGCTCAGGGAAGATCTTATCAGTCTCCACAGCTACCAGAAAGGAGACTGTTGACAAGTGGGAGTCAGATTCTTCTCCCAGGCAACCAGTGACAGGACAAGAGGAAGTGGCTTCAAGTTTTACCGGGAGAAATTCAGGTTGGACATCAGGAAGAATTGCTTAATTGAATGTGTGGTTAAGCATTGTAGCAGGCTGACCAGAGAAGTGACTGAGTCACCATTCCTAGAAGTATTAATGCGCTTGATGGACCTTGGACTCAATCACCTTGGAGGTTCTTTCCAACCTTAATGACTCTATAACTGTTTGACTTCACAAAGGATGGTATTTTTCCTTTATTTCTTCCTTTCCTTCAATTCAATTTGATAATATCAGGATATAAGATCATTTCAGTTAATATTTTTTAGTACTGTTGTTACATCTGTTGTGTCAGTTACCTAATAATGGTCCTGAACTGACATAGAATAAAGTGACATAGCCTGTGCTGATATAAACTAATATTTCCTCAATTACTTCAACAGAGTTATGATAATTTAAAACAATTGAGATATTTCCTTATTGTTTTAGAAGGCCAATGAGGGTTCTTATCTCTGAAATCAGTCCTTAAATATGGGAAGGCATACGATGCTTTCAGACATCACGATCTTTCTTTGCTATGACTTATAAAAGCTTTTCAGCTTTCACCTCCTTGTGATTACTATTGTATTTCATTATTATTTATGAACCATACAACACCACAGAATTAAGTTCTTAGCAGGAATCACTTCCTTTACTGGGAGCATCAACAGGCAAAATCTACCTGTGCCCCCTTTGCCCTTGTTTTTAGTGGTCTGTGACAGAATGTGCACTAATGCCACAGTTTGTTCTTACTTTGTTTTCTAGTTAGTTTCCTAGCACCTTTAAAAAGGTTCTCCAGCTCCTAATGGCATTTTTTTTCCATTTGGGGACAGGAGTTAATCGTCTTTGTCATCTTTTAACATCATCATTCATATTCTTAATGCAGGTAGATATTGTCTCAGACCTTCGTAACAGGTCTGAGAGAGTAACACAGTGGCCTGAGATAAGCTTGTAACATAGAATCCAGCCTGTACTCTATTGTGCTGTAGAAATTATTTCATATTCACACATGGCATCCAAGTTTACTCAGCCTTGGTTATCATACTATCACTGTATTTTCATGGCTTGTTCTATCGTTCCATGCTCATGGTCAGGAATCCTTGCCTCACACTACAGCTAATTAATATGAAACCTAACCATGTGTAGGAATTTTTGAAAACTTTCTACTGTGTTAATCTGAAAGAAGCAAATTATACAAATGAATTTGCAGAGTAGTTAAATTTTTGAACTTTGTCCTTCAAATTATGTGGATAAGTTTGTAAGTTTTATGATATTTTGAATTACTTGAAAATGTTCTGGTTTAGAATATACCAGCAATGAAAATGCTTTTTTGTTGCCCTTATTTATGGTATAATATCCTACTTTATGTAGCAATTGGAGCAATTTCAAAGAAGTGTTCAATGATGTCCTATTCATGTTATCAATTTGTGCCCAAGTAATCCTTTGAAATTATTTTCAATAATTTTCAATTTGTGCCCAAGTAATCCTTTGAAATAATTTTCAAGTTATTTTTGTCTTTCTGAAGTCTGTAATATTGAAACTTTCTTAGTGTGGAAGATCACTAAGGTTATATTAATATATAATTTTATAAAATACATATGTACAGCTTCCAGACCTATTCTATTTTTCAAACAAATATCTCAACATTTATTGTGCATATAATACACTATAAATAATGTTAAAATATGCATATATATGTTGTGTGTATACACATATACATATTGATGAGAGGCCTTCTGCTCCACTTCTATGAACAGGACAAATGCAGTTAGGCAAAGAATTTCTGAACTGTGTTAGCCATTAAATCATATTGACTGCAATTACTGATACTCCCAGCAACTTTCTGCTGCCACACAGTTTGTTCTAGTGAGCCTTGGGGAGAGACCATTGTAGCGTGTTTCATGAACAAACAACACTATTTGACATAAGACAGGTTCAGAAACTAATCATCAAATGACAAGTTTTCCATGCCAAAACTTAGGAATCAGTCAGGCCCTAGTAGATTTCCCTCTGGGCTGCAAAGATCCATTTCTTCTGTCTCCCAATTCCCACGACCTAATTACTGAGGATATTACAAACTTGCTGCCAGGCAACTCTGAACACTGCTTTCTGTCTTAAACCATAACAAATATATGGTCCTTAGTACAGCTGTATGAAGAGAGGAATGGGAAGGTCACAAAATGGAGGGAAAAAGAAAAGACTCAAAAAATACAGTTTTTAGCTACCATAGATAATTTTTTTCAAGTCCAAGGGGAGAAGGTGGCAGGTAAAACCTGAAGGATCTCAGTTTGAGAATGGGATTTGGGCACCTTTCCTCAAGAGAGGGGAAAAAAAGAGAGTTTTATAATTTTCATTATTAGAACTGATATATCAGTCAATATTCTATATAACTGTGTTTAAAATTCTTTCATGAAATTAAATGAAGAAGTATGAAGAACAGAAAAACCCACACTGAGAAAATATTAAGTAAAGGAAGTAATTCCAGAATTAGATTGTGTTTTTACCTGAAAATAGAGAAGTTTTAACATAAATATGTAGGCATGTAAAACTACTTATGTTTAAAACATATTGCAAAAATAAACAGAATTACTATTGACAGGATAACATCATTGGAAAAAGGAGTTGACAGATCTTTAATTTAAATGTGAACCTAGCATAGATGGATTCCCATTTCTTAAAATTGCACATGCATTTCAATTTTTTGGTAAACAAATAGTCAAATATGTGACATGAATTGCCAGAAAATACTTTTATCCTTCATGGACTTGAAATTCTTGGGCACTTTTTCTACATGAGACCCATACTGTTATTTGGTTAAAAACATTTTTGTTGAGTAGACAGAGTGAATATAACTCAAATTATCAGGTAATATAAATTTTCAGGGTGCTCTGTGTACCTACAGTAATTCTGTACCTGCAGTAGTGCACTTCCCATTTGTAAGGTACATTTTTAAGGCAACATTACACTGTGATGGGTGGATACTGCCAGGGCTACAGTCTTGAAAATTAGCCAATATTTTTGGATGTTACGTGATGGTTTCCTTTCTATCCTATTATGTTGGAACAAAATCACTTTCAAAGCTTCACATTTGAAAAGCAGGGAAAAAGAAGACAAGGAAAAAGACAAAAGAACGACCTCTGGAATTTGCCACCATTTGCTTGCACAATTATATATTAATGATGTCATAGATGCACATACACAGTCAAGCAGCGAAAGGAATTTATTGACCATTGCTACCTATCTATTTGCAAAATGAATTCCAGCCATCACTTCCTTAATGGGATACACAATGAGGCACGAAAGAGAAGTTATGCATCTCAAGAGCCACCACATTTAATGAATCCTCTATGAATGTTATGATATTCATATTTTCCTTAATTTCTTGACATTGTTATTTTCTCGCACATGCATAAATATAATCCAATCCAGGTCCTATAGCATTCAACAATTATTCTAAAATAGCAATGCTGTAGTCCTTGAACTTGATTTTCCCTGGAACAGGATTTAACACCTGGATCATACATGATTTTCCTTACTGAATATTAGTAATCAATTTGAACTAAGTTATGTTTTTCAACAGTGTAGCTCTATAGGACCACCACCACAATACTTCATCTAATTCTGTCCATCCCAATGATTCCACTTCTCATTGTTAGTTAATTCTAGCATCCACTCTTGTTCCCAAATTTGTGACTCTTTATTTCTAAAATCTCATGACTAAATTGCATCGTCTTCCTTTTTTTGCAGTCATTCTTTCTTCTTTTGTGTGCCCATGCCACTCTAGCACTAATTCTTCACTCTGTTTGCTATTTTTAATGTCTTAAGTTTGTTTAATCCTTTTTCATCCTAGTCTATCAATGACCTTGCCATTGTGACAGCTTGAAACTTAATTTGACAGCTTCTTGGTCATCCTAACTTTTTTGGTTCTTTTTCTTTGATTGGTAGGGTTTTTTTGTGAATTTGAATAATTTCTTTTTTCCTTTTGTGAACTCTCCCTGTTAGTCTTACTTATCACTTATGCTGCCATCTTTGTCTTATCTCAGATTTTCCATATCATGTCCTTTCCCAGCCAAAAAAAAACTTTTGGATGCATGAAGGCAACAGCTGCTAGCAAAATTCTTGGAATAGATCTTATTTCTGGAGGACACATTGCAGCTTCTGTAGATTCTCTTGTATCCTCTATCTGGAGCCTTCCATCTGAAGAAAATTTCAGATGGCCCACAGAGGCCGGATGATTAGTATATCAGCAGTGATTCTAATTTAGGAGATTATAGGCATGTTAATTATATTTTATCTAAATTTAAAATGTGTTGATCTGATTTTCAAAAGCCAAGTGTTAAATGTCACTTGATAAGGAATATCAGAAGTGTGTATGATGTTTTTTAGAGTCCCTTTATTCCCACATTGTTTAGTTTCAGGCAAATAACCGGAAATGATTATAAATGAGTCAGTCATACCTTTGTGGCAAGTAATATAGAAAAATAGGATGGCTATACAAGTTTAGCTCAAAGGTACATCTAATCCAACCTTTTCCCTCATAGTAGCCAAAAGCAGAGACAGAGAAGAAAGCACAAAACTATAAAAATATGTAGCAATATTTCCTCTGGATACTTTCTTAGTCTCATTGGATTACAGATTCCTGAGCTGGAAGTGCTGTATGCATATTAATACACTTTCTCTTATCCACCACCTGAAGCTAAAAACTTTTGAATCCACACATGATTCTTAATACAAGTTCTATTACTCAGTACATTCTGCAAAGAATGGCTGCTTTTTACTTGTTTTTGTATTCATGTGAATTATAAAGAAGAATTTACTGATATCAAAAGGAGTGATTTTTATGTTGCTTATAGAAATGAGTACTCTCTTGTTTTTAGGTAGGCTTGAATTCAATGACTGGCTTTAAAGATTTGCCATTATTGTTTCAATACAGTGGAACAATAAGTCCTAAGCAGAATCACCAATACAGAGAAAGGTTTTATGGAGCCTTTCTGGGTCAATGTCATATTTATTAAAAGTAAATATTGAAAAATTTAAAAGATAGACAAATGCACTTCATGGATGGTATCAACGATAAACAATGTTAATGATTCATACAAGTCCTAGATATAGCACAGAAATACTTCATGACAAGTGGAATTTCCCTATTTCCAATCTATCATAGACATATTACTGCATAATTAATCTTTATTTAACAATACTAATAATTAATTTATCTTCTTGCATTCTGGTCCTTTTTTCAATAAGAACAAACACTTCAAAAAAAAAGGAACATAGTCAACATGTACTACTTACTGTGTAAGTTGTTACATTCACATTTATAGGTTTTGATTTTAGGTGGTGTCATGGTACAAAGTTGTGTCCTAGAAAATTAGAATTATTAAAACTGTTACCTTGACATCAACTTCCCAGAAGGTGACAGGTTAAATGATAATATCTAAACTTGGAAAATATGAGCAAGACTGCTAACTTTTAAATGCATATTTTTAGTTAAAAAAGTAGCGTGCAAACTCAGTATTGCCATTGGTAATAAGAGTTTTTACTAACTTTGCAGAGCCTCAGGCTGGGCTGTGAGTCTTACCTTTTCTGGACTCGACCTGCTTGGAGCTTTGTTTTAGTCAGTTAAGCTGAAAGAGCGATTATCTAATGACCAAGAGGCTATTAATTAATTTTTGTTTACTTTGGCTTTACATGAGTCTGTGTACAATGTTGTTAGCAAATTCTACATGGATAGGAACATCACTTAGTTATTCTGTGGAGAATGTGTGATTCATGCCCCCATAATAATCATGAAGCATCTAAGAGTACAGGACTGGGGTGAGAGCAGAGGCCTTTAGAGTATGTACACAATATTAGACTTATTAAACATATCAACAGCTCCTCTGGTAATAATACAAACTTAGAAGCTGAGCAAAACAGATTTTTTGTTGTAACAGAAAGAAGCAAGCGTATCCAACATATGCACTGGACACACTATTTGCCAAAGTCATATGTAACACAGAGTTACACAAGAGTAAACAAAGAGCAAAGGATAAAATCTGTTAGAAAACAGACAGAAATGGTCCCAAGTAGACCCTAGAGTGAGGACAAAACCTGTCACTTTCAAGAATGTGTTTTTCCTGACAAAGAAAAGGAAGACAACCCCTTAATTAGCATCTCATCCCTTGGATCCTGAGAGAATGCCAACAGCTTATCACAACACCTCAGAACCCATGCTAGAAGAATTGGCTTGGGATCTCTGAGAATATTGGGAAATGACCATGAAAGCATCCTTGCTCTGGCAGATTTGGCTGCTGATGCTCATTGCCAAGCTAAAGATGGGGCAGTGTTGTCTTTGGAAGAACAATCTAGCAGAGGAGTCAGTGGAGGCTCCCAGACAACCAGCAGGGAGACTCGGGCTGGTTGTAGACTCTTCTGTCTATGCCAGCTGCTTTCTCCTGAGCCTGCTCCTGGGCTCTCACCAGCCTGCCTGGGCCGCTGATCTCATTTAGCCAGGCTGGGACCCTGGGCTGTGGGCTGCACTCCTGGCCTGGCCTCGCCCCCACCTTGGCACCAGCAGCCTGGTGCAGTCGTCTGATGCTGGCCATTGTCTCTGAACCTGGCAAAGGAAGAACAAGTCTGGCTTTCATAGGAGCTTGGTGGTTTTTGTTCTGTTCTTTTTTGTTGGTTTGTTGTTTTTTTTTTCCTTAAGATATAGCAGCCGCTAACGTAGCTTTGCTAATAAGGGGGTTTTTTTGCACTAATTAGAAAATTTGGGCTGTGATTATGTGTACCAACATAAACGAATTAACAGTAATAGACATTTGTGTGTTCACACTATTAAAATTTGACTATTTTTTCTTTTTCACTTATAGAGCATTTTCGCTTTCTGCCTAGAACTGTCCTAGAATTACCAGATTCCTATTTCATTCAAGCACCAGCTGCACAGAGGCTTTCAGGGGTAGCACTTGTCAGCATGAGACTGCTGCTCATCAAGTGTCTCTGATACTGACAAAACATACATTGTAAAACAATAATATGCCTCAGACTTTTAAGTAAACCTAGTTCCACCTACCTTACCTAAGCAAAACTCTTTATTCTACAGTCATATTCCTGATTTTTTCATGTCTAAAGCAAAAAACTCTATTATTCATTTGAAAAGAAAGTCATATCCTAATTTACTCTGTTTTTTCCCTTTAGCTACAAAGAAGACCCTGATTTAGACTCTGCATATAAGCTTTGCCAATGCTTACTCTTTTCAACTTTATAAGTTGTGTCCCTCATATACTTCTGGAGAAATTCTCACACAAGAATTATTTGCCATGCTTTCTAAATCTCAAAACAATGCTCATTTTGCCAGATTTTTCCTATTACTGCAAGCATTGCTGTGCTGAACCACTGTTACCTTGATTATGCTTGCATAAAAGCTTTAGTAAAACACAGGTATATTTAACCATTCATAATACAATTATGAACAATACAATTAAAGCAATCTGTCATTTGTTGCTGCATGACACACTTCCCCCTCATGGTCTTGTTTTTAGCAGTCATATTGAAATATATACACAGACACAACTAATCCTTAGCTATCAATTCTCAGGTGATTTAAGAAAAGTGTATGGTAAGAAAGAAATTTAGCTGAAGTGACAATTTTCACCTATAGCAATCTCTTTAAATCCAAACTTTGACAGTTGCACATTGGTTGTTGTTTTTCCTTAACCCATATGAGGAATTTTTAGTTCCCTCACTTAGTCGCTTGGCCTTCTAACTCTAGTGGATGCCATTTCTTCCAATCAATCCTCAATCCCCAAGATACTATGATGTAGTCATCATAGTAATAAAAACAATTACATTTATTTTTCATTTCCAGAGAGATTGAAAATTGCACAACTTGTATCTAGAAATGTTATTAAATATTTAAAACTTAAAGCACATAATTGTTTTTAATAATTTCACTGTTTTTTTCTTTTAATAGAAATGCAAAGAGAATTTTTTTGTTTATGTTGTTCAGAAGACATCCCTGTAGGAATACAGTTTTCCTAGCTAAAAATATGTGGGGAAAGCACAACCAAGATATTCATTATGAGTACATCTCCCCCTGCTGCAAATCAAACTGTAAGATCATTTTTTCTGTAGATGCCAGTTAAACTTAATGAACTGCATAAATTAATAAGGAAATGTAGCAGTGAAATTAACTAGCATCAGACATTTAGAAAACAATACTATATTGTTTCAATTGCAAACTAAATCTGTTTTTCCTGTTCTTTGCTTCATTGCAAATAAATGTATTTAGAAATAAATATTTTATAACAAAAGAATTTCCAGCCTACTTATTAAAATTATTATTCCATAGTTTTGCACAAAACACTGTCTTATCATTCCAGTTCCCTGTCAGATATGAGTAGAGAAAACAGGGCAAGGAAAACACAAAAGGAAAGAGGGATGGCAATAAAAACCTTCCTGAAACTCTTGTTCCACCTTTCTGAGTGGGCACTGGATTTTCATACAAAGAATTCCAAGAAGATACTTTATAGGGTAAGGGATATACAGCAAACTGCCATCATTGCACTTGTGCTACTTTGGCCTCCATTTAGTCATTTATTTTTTAGCATGAAAAATGACTTCTTTTTTTCCAGATTACCAAAATGTATGAATAAGCAAAGGTAGGCTGGGAAGTTACATATATTTAGTGAAATCATTGCCACTTGAGTTGAACTATTTTTGATTGATGCCATCAGATATTTTTATTAATGTCAGCCTTGATACTGTTTAGTAATGTCAGCCTTGATACTGTTGATACTTATTTTGGGCTATTTTCCTAACTCTAATTCCAGCTCTGAATTATCTGCCCAACTATTAACATTAACTGAGAGATCATTCTGTACAGTATTCAGTGTCTATGGGCTCTGTGAACGGTCACAAGAGCAGTGTCTAAAGATGCTGTTTAAAATCCAATTGGCAAGGCGTTGCAGAGCAAAGGTAACACCTTTTCCAAGAGCTTAAACGTGTGGACACCCGAGAGGGACATCAGCTCACTCTGAAATAGTCACTGGATTATTGCATTGCTTCTTGAAACTCTTACACGTGCACAGCCTCTCGCAGGTACAGCAACTTTGTACAGTCTGATACTAACCTAGATCATCTGCTGCAAATTCTTCAGTGCTTGTGTTACCTGCATAAAATATCCTTTGGTTTGTTTTGATTATAAAGAGGAAAAACAAACAAGAAGAAACCAGAAAGACTCTATTTAACACAATGTATTTTCTCCCTTGGTCAGATTTAGCTCCAATGTTTCCTAGGGCATTCTTCCTCTGAAAGAACATTGTTGCCACGTGTTTTTGTGGTGATGTGTACTACTATGGCAATATCTCTGAAAGCACTAGAAACATTGTATTGCATGCTATGCAGAAAATAAATTCAAGCTATAGAAACTGGAAATCTCTTATAGCATTGGGTCTACTTTTAGTATAAATTATATCTGCGTATATAACAAATAAACATACAGTACATATATATTTAAATGTTTTTCCATTGAAGTCATATGGATTTTCTCTAAACGCGTTCTCATACTTAGTGGAATTTTGGTGGGACTACTTCACCACACAGCATGAAAAAATGTTAAAGCCTTGATAGTTTAAGGGCTATATGTTAGAAAAGGGCTGTAAAACTACACAGAACTTTACTCACAATACTGAATATCATGTGATGAAATGTTTGTACTTAGAATGAAGCATTGGCTGAACTATATATTCTGCAGCAGAGGTCTTTAGTTTAAAAAAAAAAAATCACATAAAAGAAAGATGGTCTTCTCTTGCATTGAAATTGTATAATCTGGGGGAAAATAACCCAAAGCACTAAGAATCTCGTCCCCTTTGGCTTGGGAAAGGGAAACAAAAAGGCTTCAGCTAAAGTTTTTGCAAATATATAGGAATTTCATTTCATTCTCCATTTCAATGGTCCAGGAGATCCAAGGAGATTTGGAGCTCCCAGATAAACTTAAGACCTTAAGATACAATTTTTTGCAGTGGGGAAAAATATGTTCTTTCATTTTTATTTTTTTTTTGAGAAGCATTTAGAAGCTTATGTAGAGATGAGTTGCACAGTGATTGTTATTATCCAAGTACATAGAAAGCAGAAGCTTGAATTTAAAAAATAAATATAAATACAGATGGGTAAGACAAAAGAAAAATTTATTACATCCATGATACAAATTAGGAGCTTAGTTAGTGAGGATGAAGAAGTAACCCAGGAGCTTGAAGGCTATGCATAATAGAACCAGAAAGATAATTCAATATTTTCTTAATATCATTTAATGCTAATTCACAAAACTTTTAGAAGATAATGATTAAGTTGCATATTTGAGACATTTTTGGTTTATAGTTTTATGTTTATGTTACTGAAATGTGAAGAACTTCTATGATATGACATAGATTACATAATACTGCTTTATAACCACACATATTGTTGTTTGATTTTAAGTCTTTACCCTCTTTGCACAACAAAATTAAAAACCACAACCTTTTGATTATCTTGAAAATTTACAGCTTCTAGCAAAATGCATCCTTATCTATTTCAATAAGACTATTAATTATTTAATTACTTTCAGCTGGAAATATTTTCAGGAAAAATGATGAAGATGTAAATAGACTGAGAGGTAAAATTTCATTATCTCATGAAATATAGAAGAAATGCTTTTCTTTCAGGGTTTCCTAGTCTGGAATCCTAGTCCTTGGATTTTTACCTGTCAAATATTAAAAAATGTTTCAGTTTGCCTACTATTGTAATTTTATGGTATGGTTACAGATGAAAGTTATTGCTTTGTTTTTGCTAATGTTTACAAATTGAGCAGCATGTACTTTTCCTTACACAGGACAGTACAAATAAAGGTATTTTTTAATCACATAACTGTGCTTCCATTTGCTTCCCTGTATTTATATAATGATTACATCATTATTCACATCATGGTCTTAGGTTCAGAAGGAAGCAAATAAGCATGAAAATCACAGCAACATGTTTTGACTCATTGTTTTTAGGAAGAGTACATTTTGTTTTATTTGGTCATGTGTAACAAATGTGTAGTTGGGTAGACTTACTGATTATGTTGAATTTACTGGAAATATGTTTACCTCCAACTCTCCTCTAAAGAACAAGAAACTGGACTTTCTACTACACTCCAGAGTACGGCCATTACCACCTAACTGGGAAAAGCCAATTGCTATACTTCAGCCACAGCTTTTCCATAATGCAATGTAAGAGTCATTACTTACTGTTGTATTAGTGGGTGACCTTTTGGAATGTTCAGAATTTACAGTGCACTTTCCAACATAACAGATTTTTATATTTTTCTTTCAAAGCAAGACAGTGGAGTAAAAGTAAACATACTTCCTGAAGTTTTAAGGGTAAAGATAAAAAAAAAAAAAAAAAAACCCAAAGAAACCCCAAAAAAATCAACCAATAAATGGGGCTGTATTCTCAACCTCTCCAAAATGGTGTCCAAAATGCCAAATAGTTGCCATTTCATAGAAAATGGCTCAATTCCATTAAGAAGGAAATATCCTAATTCACAAATATACACAGTGGGTAATGTGTTAATAACAGCATTATCAGCTGATAACATGGTGCAGTTAATGTAGCTCAGCATGAGTTGATTTTACCACAAACCACTGTTTCCTTTTAAAACAGCATGAGATCTTGGGAAAAATCTCTCAGCATCTCACTGTGGGGACTTAATAAACATTAGTCACCATGGTGCTGAAACAGGGAGGAAAAAAGGTACTTTATATTTCTTCTGTTTCATGCTGTCCTATTCAACCTTGCTTAATTAATTAGTTCCTTTAAGCAATGTATCTGATCCTGGGCTCACTGACTCTTATGCTATCATGATGGACAATTTTCTCTAAAAGAATCCTGAAAACTCGTGTCAGCGAGTATCAGAACACTTTATGTGATATACAAAGTTGTATTTCACAAATATAAAACTACCAAATAGGACCATCTGCTTTGCATTTTAGTACTAAAATGTCAGTAAGAAAGGATGAGAAGAGGAAATGCTTTTGGTGGAGCGGCATCTCTGAATCCAGAGTATTCTATATTTGAATATCCAAGTAGTCTGTCTCTGGGTTGGATGTACAAAGAACCATCCTTTATTGTTGTTCCTTGAGTCCTAGTTAATTTCATATACTTGCAATTGAAGTGTATTTTAAGACAAAAAGAAATCTCTCTTGCTAAATAAATCCAAAAAAGCTGTTTGGTACAATGAATTTTCATTACATGTCAGAGTTGGAAAGCAAATGCAACTTCCAGTTGCATGTTAAAGATTAATAAGACAAATAAGGCTTGTTCCATGATCCCCTAGGCAGTTGACTACACTGGAAAATAGGGCTGTGTTTGTGTAAATACTAGCTGTGGTCCAGATACATGTTTTTGTCATATAAATCATGAGAAGCATAATGATGTGCCTTCATTAACTTAATGGTTAACACAGAAGTATAAAATGAGGCATGTATTCATAGTTTTTAATTGAACTTTATTTTATCAGAAATTCGTTTAAGTTTATATTAAGATTTAATTCTACAGACCTTATTTCTTATTAGATGCAAGAGACCATGAAAAGATTCTGAAAATAATCTAGTGATTTATATCTATGCTGGCTGAATCTTCATTCTATTCCTTTATCATCCAACATCCAACTTCCCCTAGATTATTTTCCATCTTATGAAATTGGTAGCTATTTTTACAGTTGATCTAACTGAACAGTAAGAAAGGATTTTTCTAAGTAGTTGATACCTCTTTGCCTTTTTTTAATTACTGGAAATTTTTTATTTTGTAAACAACCATTTACCTTGCATTATTCTGCAGGGGAAAACAAAAGAAGGCACAGTACTTATTTGAAAACTGCTTCATAAAAGAGTGGTGACACTTTTCAGCCTTTGAGATATGATAAGAACAAATAATTTTGTTCTAAGATGAATCCACTCATAGCTGAAATGAGGCAAAGTTTCAGATATTTCAGTTGTTTCTATATAATAAAGTTAATTGCTCTAAGTAAGGACTGAAAGCAGCAAGCATGTTCCTCTATCTCAACAGAATTTTCTAATGGGTTAAAATTGCAAGATCCCAAGAGAATATTTATTAACTTTAGATGAGAAGTAAACAGGCTAAGAAAATGCCTTCTGCTTTGCACAGGATGTCACACCCCTGTGAAGCTGGGAATGATGTTCACAGGTGATATGCAAAAGAATAAAAATTTTTGAGGGTATGGAAAACTGAGAAAGATGTTTAAGCATATTGGCAGCAGCAGGTGACATTATAATAAAGATTAAAGCCATATCTGATTTTACAAAAAAAGTGAATTGTGAAATATTTTTCACTGCTGTCATTATTGTTGTTTTGAAATGCTAATATATCATGATTCATTACAGCAGTCTTTAGAGTTAGGACTTTATTCAGCTGGAAAAAATAAGGATTTGAATTACTATAGTAGGTTTAATCATTTACAGTTGCTATACGGCTGTATTGGTTTAATATTTAATACAAGTTTTGAGAAAAATAAAAGATCTAGACAGACTAAATTGCATTTGCTATCAGTGAAAAGAGTAACTTACAAAAAGTATAACTTATGGATGATCTGCAAGTTAAAAATTGCTTTACTTCTCCATAAGATTATAAACTTTGTTTCTCATCTCAGATGCTGCAGGAGAACAGTTTCCTGTGGAAAGGGATAGGGAAGGAGAAGAATGTTCTCCATCAGGAAAAGTCCACTGAAGAATGGAATTGGGATCATTTTATATATGTGTGCCATATGTCACTTTCCTTATTAAGACTACTCTGCCATTTCACTCATATATCTGTTTTCAACACTGGCAAACTAATCTTCAATAGTAAATGCTGGGAATGATGCTGTCGCTTGTTCTATAATTCCACTTCAGAAGTAAATGTACATTTATGGGACAAGCAGTTTTCCAAGATGAGACAAAGGATCTAACATCATTCTTCTTATGCAGAAACAGATATTTCAAAACCAAGACTAATAAAGTTACTTTTTAATCTCCATTTTTAAATTGCTCTTGCTAGTAATAAGACCTAATGCAAAAAATTTGTATGTGAACTATCATTTTTTCTAAATTCTCAGAATTTTGATAATAATCTGTTTCTTTAATTTGAGCAGAAGGAATGTGGTTTCCTTTCCATTTCTGATTCTACTTATAATTTTTTACAGAACAGTTACACACAATAAACTAGAATTTTGCCTGAGATTTATAAAAAGTTTTGCTTATATTTTCCAGATAAATAAATATAAAAATATAAACCATAATATATAAACTTCAACCAAGAAGCATTTTATCTTATTATTTGCTTTGCTAAGTGTGAGGATACCCCTCATGATGTGTTGAATACAAATAAATAAGGCTTTCATCTAAGCAACTGCCCTTTGACTCTGTTGCAAGGATGACTGTTTTCTGTCCTGTCAGTAGATCAGGATGGAAATATAATGCTAGCCTTTTAAAATTAATTAATATGAGCCATGGAGGTGCCCTAGAGGGGTTGTTATTTCCCTTAATTATTTCTAAAATATCTTTTTATTTTCCCCACTAGGGTTAAATAAGATTTCAGAACCTTTTAGCATAAAATAGATTATCAACACAGCTAATCTTAAATAAGGAGAAATGAATAATTTTTTAAAGAAAAGCAACAAAAATATATATGGACTAAGAAATGCCAAGTACAAAAGACTCTTTATTTTGCTTTGTTTTCAGCTACTTTTTGATAGAGCTTTAGAAAAATATCAAAAACTGTGGAGAAAATACTATCACAAGCCTAAGGACTATCTGAAGCAAGTTCTACATCATTACAGTTCTTTAAGATGAATGTGAAAGTTAAACTTTTAGGGATTCTGTGCTGTCTGCAGTTGCATCAATGGAGGATGTATGCTAATTGCACAGGAAGGTCCTTAGAGCAGTAGGATTAACTGATTTAAGAGAATAATGCTTCAATTACAACCTCTTTTCTCATATAGATCTACAACAGTTTGTAAAAAACGTTTCATGCACAAATGAAATTACCACACAAAGGAGGAAACAGTGTCATGACCCATCAAGTTTGTTAATGCACCACCAAGTTCCATGTCATTGGATTTCTAAGATGTCAAGATGGACTCCATGGTTTTTATCCTGAAATGTTCTTGATCTACCAGAACTATGTACATACATTGATCTGTGAGTGTTGTGCATAACCTTGTTTGAACTAGATTTTTTTTGTGCTTTTTTTTTTTTAATTTAAAGGGAAAATGATCAGCATCTCTTAAAACAGAGAGGAATAAAAAAAAAATCAATATCAGTGCTTTTCTGCATGTTGGATAGGAGATATCTAGCTAAGTACTGATACTACTAGTTGCATCCTTTTGTAAGTAACATGCCACTATAATATTTTATTAAATAGGTACATTCTGATTAGATTTGTAGATATAAACAATGACATACAGCAGACTGTTGCTGAGTCAGGTCTCTTCAAGGGCAAAGCCATTTAAGGTTTTATTATACAAATCCAGCAAGAAAACTTATTACATAGACATTTGTTTTTTCCTTTAAGGTAGTTCTTTCTGAAATTATATACATATTATGTATTCACCTTGTTACAAAATATATATACCATAATTTTATTATAATATAGTTAAAAATATCTGCTAATTGTTCAGAGATTATCTTTGATGATGGAAAGAATTACTTCATTCTTATGCTAAGTACTTGACTCCTTCATAAATATAGAGCTATTTTCTGACACCAGTAAGGCAGACTTTCATATAATGACACATTGTGGACAAGTCTAAACTGTACTAATTTTGAAGTAAGCACTATTTTGGCATGAAGGAAATGTTTTATTTAGTGATCAGGTTCAAACTATGGAATTGTGTTTTCTTTCTTGCTTATATTTGCCCTAGTCATGATATAGGTATGATGAAAAATATAGACTTGCAGGCTTTAAGCATTATTTCAATATACAGTATTGCTATTTGAAAATCTCACTGCCTTCCTTATCACCTAGGAATATAAAATTTTATATTCTGCAGTCTTTCTGCACCATGTTATAGATCATCAGAAATTAAAAAACCTGATACTTTCAATGCATGTCGTTCCAAATTCCTCTTCATATTTCTACGTTCCCTCTTGGGCTTTATTTATTATTTGAGCTGCTTCTGCAGAGCTAATTCTTGTTCTGAAAGTCTTCTACACTTTAGCCTTATCTTCCCATTCTATTTCACCATGATTTCTTGTTTTATGCTATCAATATTCCTCAAAACAATCATGACATTGCATTAAATATATTTTTCTTCATTTGACTACTTTTAACATCTCACTTAGGGTTTTCCCAAAGTCTCTGAAAGCAATGGTAAAGGCTTCCACTGAACTTTGGTTTAGCTTTGTTAGGGCAATAAAAAGCTAATTTAAAAAAATTAAAAGATACTACCTGTACAAGCTACTCTGTAAATTTACATTCAAAATATTATATAAGGAATTTATTGTTAAAGTCAGTGCTGCTGCTATCACTAGTGAAATACCATCTGCCAAGTGTCCAATACACAACTTTTATCTCTGCCTTCTCACAAGAAATTGCATTTTTCAATACATCATACATTCTGATTACATTGTTTATTAATCTCTATATATGTTTCATGTACTTCCTAATCAATTTAAAGCTGATTTTACACATCACACTGCTTGGAATAGTAAACTGGCCTTTTATTTTGTTTTAGTGTCAAGTATAAAATAGCTCAAAATCAGTATGACCAACTATGAAAAAATCCAGGGTAAATGTGATGGAAACAGTAGGATATCCTTAGTTTCATGCTTCTTGTCCAAACAATCTCATAATTTCCAGAAAGTCCCACCAACTGGCTTTTAGTGATCTGTTTTAGAACAATCCCTGTCTCAAGGCATAAGCTCTGCTTTTAACACTGGGCCTGAAAGATGCAATCATCAGGCTCTGATGACAAAGAACATGTAATAAGAAGCAGAACAAACCAAAATAATTCAGGAAATACCCATCTATAGACGACGCCAATGAAATTTTAAAAATTACTAATAGCATGTTACCAGGATAATTACTAAACCAAACAGATTTCAAAATTTTTGTCAACAGCCTCCATGACCATAAACTTATCTACAGAAAACCATATAGATAATTGATAAGGAAATTGACAATCATATGAAACAGACTGGTTCTTTGATAAGTTAGGTCTGGTAAAGCAAATGTAGCTATATGTCCAAAAACAAAGAAGTCATTCTGCATCACTTACTAAAAAAAGACTCAGTCTTTGATGACTATTTGTGATTTAATAAAATCAGTTTTATTTCAATAAAGTACCTATTTCTTAAAAAGAGGAAGTGATATGAGTTTGCCTAAGAATATTATTTTGTACAGAAAAACAAAGAGCAGGACTCCATCTACCTCTCTTTTCCCTTGCAACCATAGAAAACAACAAATTTAGGAATATGCATTCAGATCTCCCTGGAGATGGCCTCTGTCTCTCCAGTGTACACTAAAGGGGAAATTTAAAAATTACCCTAATCTGGAAATACTTTCTTATTTTCAGTAATTTTCTAGTTTCCCTTTTTGTTTGAAATATACACTTGCTTTTGAAAAAAAAAAAAAAAAGACAAGTATTCTATTTGTTAATACTCATGGAGAACAAAATATTATTATTATCAGTAGATAAGTTAATTTTTTTGCTTTAGCCTCCAGGTATCTTAAAGCTCATGGCTGTTTTCTCTTTATAGTTGCCTGTGCAATTGTGCCTTCCAAAGTAACACACACAAACTGTGAACATATTTTTGAATAGGGTAGTGCAATGTGAAATCTTATGATCCAGAAATATTTCCCTGAGATAATTTTCTTGCTTTTTGACAGTTCTTACTCAGAGAGGTGAGAACACTTAAATAAAAGCTACCTGCTGATCTCTAGTATTAAGCTGAATTTCTTCTTACATGCTTGTGTTTCACTCGGTTAATTGTTTTCTGCCAAGATGAGTGAGATGAAGTTACTTTAACATTCCCCAAAATAAAATGTCTGCACATAAAAGGAAACTTGCATGGTTGATGAAAGTTCTCTTAAATTTCTGTAGAGTTACAAAGCTCAGCAGAAACTATTCACTGAGTTTGCAGAAAGAGAAAAATCATTCCTATAGTTGCAAGTTTCTGAAGTAAAAACTTCCCAGCAAATAGTGAGAACCAAGCCTGCAGGAACAAACAAGCAGATTGCTAAGCTTGTAACCACGTTATTTAATAAATCTGTTAAAGCAACTTGTTACTTCAGACAGCTGGTTATGTGGAGAAGGATTGCATATGTGGATGAGATCACACCATTCACACTACCTAAAATCTCCTCAGTTCACACCACCTAAAATCTCCAGAGCACAGTAAAATGATTGAGTTATGCAGCGCTTTCACTTCTCTAGGAGGCTATATTCATCAAAGCAGTTCAACTTTAGTAACTGAGGGAGCAGTGTGGTCTAAGATAGTGTCACTCCAAGTCTGGTACTTGGAACCACCTTACTGTCTCGTGCACTCACTACCTCTCCTCAGAGATGCTCATTTGCTCTTATCTGACATGTCATACCAGGTGAAGGGCAGATCGATAAACTGCGGGAAAGACTATTTATCTTATAAGACAGTGCTGCCTCAGTGCCATCCTGAAGCTTAATAAAACCATATTGTTCCTCATGTGTCCCAGAGTAGAGACCATATCCTCTTTCACACATTATTTATTAGCACACAAAATGAATATTTTTACCCTTTTCCATGATGGACTCTCCATTCTCCTGGGCACCTTATTAATTTTCGTAGCTCTTGGTATCTAGTTGGAGCTTTTATGTCTCAAACATGTAAAAATATCTGACTAATGTTCCAACCCCTATCTGTTACAGCTTCTCATTTGAGCAGATCCAGTTGTTTCAGATATTTTTTTGGTTTTCAAGAAAAGAACGGACAACTACATGTTTTCCTTTCTTTTTCTGTATGGGCTGGGCTACAAAGAAAATGTAGCAAGATTATAAATTAGAAACTGTATTAAGCAGTCAAGAAACACAACATAAATTCAACATCAAACCTATTTTTATTACCTCTATTTTGATAAAGAAAAAAAATAATAAAAATAATGAAGGTCTTATGCAATGATTCACTACGTAATTTGCAGGTCAAACACCCAACCAGCAAAAACTGTAAGAAAGAAGAAAATGTACTGCTATCCATAGCTGTTAAAAAAATTAGATACAGAAATATGAACTACAGGTAGGGTTGCATCTCGGCAGTGTGCTTAAATGGGTGGAAGATACCTTTAGATACTTTCAGAACAAAAGTGTTTTTTCATATAATATTTTGTGGGAAAGAAGTACCTGATACTACTACTACTATTATTATTATTATTATTATTATTATTATTATTATTATTATTATTATTATTATTAATATGTGATTATCTGTAGAATTTACCTAATTGAATTTTCTAAGACATCAGTTTATCAAGTCTGGGTATTATAGATTTTGTTGTCCATATTTTACTTTCATTTTAGCTGATAGCTCTTTTAGGTGACCTATGGCTGCTAACAACTCCTGCATTTCCATTTGTATTTCTGCGGTAGCACTATCTGTATCTCTTTTTGCAAGGCGCTTTTTGATAGTCTTAGACAATTCTCCTGGCAGCTATAGCTCCCCATGTAACAGGCACAACATGTTCTGCAGGTCTGACTGGCTTCTATTCATATTTGGGTTTAAACAGTTGAGAAGCCAATCACTTATTCAGGGAAGAGGGGTCATGTTTTGCATTTCAAAATGTCTAAATAAACATGCTGTGAATGTTTTATGAACGAAACAGTCATATTTTATTTTTAGAAAAATACTAATTTCATATACTAAATACTGTTTTTAAAATATCTACTATTTTAAGGATGCAGAAAATAAAATATAATAAAAAATATCTATTGTGTTTTCATTTTTCTCATGGGCTTGCAAAAAGAACTTTTGGTTCTAACAGAGTCTTTTGATGTGAGTTTTTCTTTAGATTAATTCCAGCTTGCTTTTTTCATCCTTTGCAGTGAATATGCTAATAGAATTTACTGAATACAGCTCTTTTTGTAAGTTTCTGCATTTTTCCTTTACTGTAAGCTGTAAATCAATAGTAACTGATTCCTGGGGCCAAATATGTTGACAGCAGCTTAATCAACTTGTGTCCATGTTACTTTCAATGTCACCTCTAGCCACAAGGCAGTAAATTCTTTCAGAGCATTTTTCTTTGAACTGTTCTGCTATATTTTCTCTTTGTTTGTTTTATAACATAATTCTGGCCCTTTCCCTTACAAAGTGCTTTTAGTCAGCAGTTTTAGAGAGTGCCTCTTTCCTCCCAGCCCTACTTGTCTTCTTGTATTTCCTGCATGCTTTCCCTCCTAAGAATTTGTACAAGTCCTTTTTGGCAAGACTAGTATGCTTGATATTAATAGACATTTTATGATTGCAAAAACTGTACTGAGATAAAGTACCCCCTATTTGTCCTGTATGTGTCTATCTGTGTCAGATATCTGGCTAAATTCCAGTCACAATTTCTCAAAAAGTACAACATAAAGTAAATTTTGCAAAATCATCAATTGGAAATACTACTTTGGAGAAGAAGTTATGAAAGAAGAGAAATAAACAAATAGGAATATTCTGTATTCACAAACATAAACATCTAGTAAGGGTTTCCTTTGTTAAGTCATATTGTTGTTTGGAATGAATAGTATAGAATTTTTTGTGCACCAGGTCATCAACAGCAACTTTTGCACATTCTGATTTGAAAGCTTAATTGTAACGGGTTGATGAACACAATTACTGAAAAAAAAACTATTTCCCTAAAAAAAACTTTAATCAGTCACCTAAACCACTGGATGTAACCAAAGCCAATGCCCCAAGAGTTCCTCAGCAGACAGGAGGGCCATTATCTTAAATCTATACAATTATTTATTAATATTATTGCAGAATATGAAAGTGATAAAATTAGAATGGTTTCATAAATCTCTACATGTATCTATCCCAGCTAAGAGTCAGCCTTACAGTCACTTTGTTATGTTTAGTCCCTAAACTCAGTACAAAAATGTGGGTTTTTTCCCTGGCAATTCTATGTAAGTGTCTGTATTATAAAAGAATCTGTAAGGAGGAGCCTCTCGTCCATCAAATAGTAAAGTCTACCTTTGACATAATTGTTAAAGATACATGATATATGGCTTAGCCTTTTTTTTTCCTTACTTTAAACATTTTTCTTTTTAAAACGCAACTATACACTTCTCACAGGTGGGCCAAAATAAAAATACTGTAGTGGATATGGGCACTAGTTTAGTTTCAGAATTTATAAGACAGTACATTCTGAAACTAGGCTATTCTACTAGACTCTTCACCTTCCTAGATGGGACCTAGAGTTATATTCCTTGCATCCAGTCTTCTCTTCCCCAAGTGAAGAGACTGTTTTCAGCCAGGCAAAAAGCCAAACTGGCTTCTGTTGTGGCACCTGATTGCTTTTACTAGTCCCAGGTGTGACTAGTTGAGCTCCAGGACATATCCAGACAAATCTTCCTGATTGCACAGATCTGCTGCCTCTTCCCAGACCCCTTTCTTCAACAGCACTCTTCACTTCCTTTGCATGACTTTAAGATCAGTGTTGTCTCTGTCTAAAAAGTGTATGTGCAGATCCTATGAACAGCCTTCTAATTAATATTTTTTAATTTATTTGTTTGTGGTTTTTTTTTTTTTTTTTGTTTTTTTTTTTTTTTTTTTTTATTTGAAGGATTCAGGATTTGTTTCCTTAGCTCATGTTTTACCCAAAATGTATGGCCAGCCTAAACCAACTGTTTGAGAAACCAGAAGTTCAATTTTGAACATTTTCACGCACAATTACCTGGTCCCTGTCATTATTCACAATTTATTTTTTGCCTACTATAACCTCCAATTTTTAAATTTTGAATATGAGGTTCAGGTATATGAAGTTACTAAATTTTTCTAACATTTAGACAGATATAATTTTCTGATTTGACTTGAGTGTCAAGTATTAAAAATTTATTTTAAATAGAACCTACTTCCTTTTGATCACTCCAGTTTACAATCCCAGCACATAACCTAAGTCATTTTGAAACAGAAGCTGAAAGTAAACAAGTAAAATTAGTAGCTCAGGAATCAAGTCTTTTTCCTGAAATGTGTCCTTTGTCCAGCTCAGTTTATTTAGTTTAAACCTGTTTCTTTGACACCTAACACAAGTACAGGGGCCATGTGTTCTCTGTCTTTCCTGAAGATTGCTTTAAAGAGCTTTTTCTGACTAGATTTCCATTTCAATGCACTGAGAAAACAAATATTTCTCAAGGTTTATTTTTCAAAATATACCTCTCCTGAATATGGGCTGGAAAAAACTGCTGCAATACACAGTAATTCTAGATATTGTCACACAGGTGTTGTATTTGGGAAGGCACAGAAGAATTGTGTGTATATAAAATAATATGCAAAAAGAAAAATTCTCTTGCATAAAGGAAAGACAATTTCAATTTTCTCAAGGAGAAAGTCTTTGAAGTCAGAGCCCTTGCTTACTCTTTCTGAAAGTTTTACCTTTTTAATCTTAAACCACAAGAAATTACTTGTGTAATTTCTTTAATTCAGCCTAAAAAGAAAAGGCTCAAGGGATCATATAAATGCTACCCCTTTTTAATGGGGCAGAAGAAGAAAATAAGATGGAACAGCTCATGGATTTAGAGGAAGACAATTTAAAAGGAAAAGCAAAAACTGCACATAGAAGCATATATAAAAAAGAATTTTATTCACTATTTTCCATCAACACTGAGACATTCATCCACTTGTTAGGAAAGAAAGGCTTCTGCACATTCTAGGAGTTTCTTGGGAAGAAAACATAACCACAAAAGTGCCTTTATCTTCCCCTTTTCCCTCAGCCTTTATGATTATGTTGTAGGCTATTATATAATGTTAATATAATTAATGCAAATTAATATAATTAATGTTAATAATATTATATAATGGAATACCACTTTGTTCAGTTTGGTCAGCTGCCCCTGGCTATGTCCCTCCCAGCCTCTTACCCATCGCCCTAGCTTTTGTGGGAAGGAGAGGTTGGAGAGAGTTGAAGGGGAAATCTTGATGGGGTCCACTTAAGTATTCAGCAACAGACAAAACACTGCAGAGTTATCAACACTGGTTTAGTACAAATGCAAAAATCAGCACCACAGGGGCTGCCAGCCATGGCAAAAACCAACTCCATCCCAGCCAGACCCACCACAGGAACACAGAGACCGCGTGACAGAACAGGAGGCAATGGTCAGAACCTGAGATACAGGATGTTCTACCTGGACATAAAGAAATCTTCTTTAATGTTCAGGCAGATAAACAAAACTACAAGCTGTTCTTGGAGAAATGCAAAATTTGTCTAGATATGTGTAAGGACCCAAAAACTTGCTCTATGAGTCTCTTAAAAGAGCTTACTGTTTGTTCATGTACTATGAATTAGATGCACTACTGGAACACTGACAAGGTATGCTCAAGAGGTCAAAACAATAAAAAACTTTACTGGCAACTTCAGAAGATCAGAGAACCTTGGCAAAAAGCTCTGAGCAGCATCCAGTCAACATAAAACCTTCCACAAAGCACTAACTTAGCCCATCTCAACTAGGAAAACTTCAAGCCATCTGATTTTAAGCTACTCAAAGGTAACTTATGTTTAGTAGGCACTTCAGTAATTTATGTAGAATCTTCAATACAACATACCGAAGGGGAATGTTATTGTCTATAACATGTCATTAGTTTATGTTACTTTATCTTATTTTCAAATAAAAAGATACAAGATACAGACCAAATAATTACAATGACCAATCAATTAATCATAAACAACATGACAAATGGGTACCTGACTGTACATCATTGAAGTGTTGAATGGAATGAAAGAACTTTTGTGGGCTTGTTAGTATGTCAAGGTCACAATGGTAGATCTAATAGTTATTTATTTTTTATTCTCATAGAAGTTTTCCAGAGTTAATAACAACTCACATGGAAATATATATGAAAACTTTATGGAGAGATTTAATGGAATTTTCACCCTACAGTGGTGCACACATCTTTCATCTTGATTATACAGGATTTTCCCTAATGAAAGGGGAATGAGCTCCTTTCTTGCTAAATATACTGAGTTGATACATGTGGAAAGTAAAATCCTTCTATTCTATGAGATACATCCTATGAAAGATTATGGAAACATTATTGCTGTAATTCTGTATTTATGTTCAAAAGAAACCACACCAGATGTCAGCTGACATTATCATTAAAATCAAAGCAAAAGGTAATAAGAAAACAGAATAGGAAATACTTTTTCCAAAAGCACTCACAGATTTCTTAGCATAATGAAAAAAAGCCATCTTTGAAACGACTGCTTCAAAAAGCCCTAAAATACATCTTAAGTTCATGAATATGAATATTCTTACTCATCTACACATGATCTGCTGTTTTAACTAAATCATTATATATTAGTTTGTGTATTTTCAGTTTTATTATGCTCTTACTGTAGGTATCTTACCATCACTCAGTAGCAGAATAGTCCGAGGCCTAGATGACACATTGTTCAATAAATTGTGCTTTTTTTCTTTATTCTCTCTAAATACAAACCTACACTACTTTGTTTAGATAAAAGTCACAAAATAAAATGGCACATTAGTGAGTGTTTTAATTCAGAACTGGAGAATGCTTTTGAGTAGCATTTCTGTGTCATCCCTTTTCCTTAATTTTGGTGTTCGCTGTGGATTAACCTTGAATCCTGCAGACTTAATTCCCTTTCAAATGAAATTAAACTCAAGAAAGTGCTCTAGAACTAAATATAATGTACAGGAGCTGCTAAAGAGCTATCAGTCCATGACACCACAGTAGAAATACTCCAGGTAAAGATGGCATAACACATATAGTGTGATGTCTACACAGCCTATTTAGGGTAGATAATACCTTTAATATTTGAAAACAATTTGTTTTGTAGATCATGGAGGGCTACACAAGATGGTTCATAAGAGTGAAATTGGATTCTGAGAATAAGGTATGTAAACCTTGATTTCTGCTGAAGTAGATTTTGACCTATTTAGATTATGATCAATTGATCATAATTGATCAATTGATCATAATAAAGCAGAAAAAATACGAAAATTTTAAAAGGAATCCTGCTTATTACAGCTCAGTGTAATGAACAAGGACTTCTCACTGCAGTAAAAGGCCTTTATTTTGACTATTCTACAGTACCTGGAATCTCCACAGTATCTTTGTAGGAGGAACGTAATATCTATGTAGGAAGAATCATCTGGAGTATATGGTGTTCATCTATTCTAACATTTTTTTATTGATGAAAATATACGTGCAACATAATGAATTGAAATAAAAAATATTGTTTGGTGGCATTTATGATAACATAATAAGGTCATAGAAAAAACCCAGTTTTGAATAATTTATCATTACAAAATGTTGGGAACAGGCAAATTTATGGGACATAGGTCATGGCAAGTAATTAACTACTTTTTAAACTGTAACTTCAATTTTATGAGGATTCATTGCTGCATTTGTGCAAAACGTTTGTGCAGCTCAGATTTTCTTTGTGTTTGACCAAACAAAGACCTGGTGATTTCCAAAAGTACCAGTCCTTTGAAGTTAAGGCTACTGTCTCTTTGCATTGTGTCCTCAGAAAACATCAAGCACTTGTGGAAACAATGAGTAACCTCAATTTAATTCTGAAATTCTGCTGCTTTCATATACAGATATTGCAGTGAATGTCACCACAGGAGCAGAAGACAACTTCTTCTCCCGGGTGATTATTTTATAATGGAGATCATAATTTCTATCACTTTTTCATTACATCTTAACTCTTCTGTCTTGCTTGGCTGCATCCAAACACTTAATGAGATTGCAGCTGTTTTTACATAAAAGAGCCTTGCTACAAAGAGGGCTGGTTGCATGCCAGAGTTCTATGTGTTCCAGCCATTCAAAGACTGAATTCAAAGTCTTAAGGCTAATCTAAAAGTGCAGCTATGAAGTACTTAATTAGTCAATAGACAGACAACAATGACTTTTTTTCTTTCCCCCCCACCACTAATTATCATGCACATTAATAAGTATGCCGTAGAAGACCTGGGAATAAAAAAAAAAGACATTCCTTTATAAGTTTCTAGGCTTCTTGTTTTGAAGTATCTCATTGACATTGCATTTGATCTTAATTCACAACCAACCCACACTGACCCTTGGATCAGAGTTTCCTTAAGAGTTTTTACCTCAAAATATGCTATTCATGGTGATCAAGACAAAGAAGAGAAAATGCATATAAGCCAAAGGAAAAAGAATAAGAGAAGACAAGCTGAAAAACCTTGAAAATTTGAAGGAGAGCTCTATGAGGTTTTTTTTTCTTAACTCTGCTTATTTGTTCAATGTAAAAATATAAGTCTAAAAGACAGTGCCTCACAGCTACAAGAATCAGGTGTTTGTTTGCTTATTAAGGATGATGCTTTTAATTTCACTATTAAGTAGGTTGTTTGCAAACACATTAAAAAACACACAGAAGTTGTGAAAATCTGATTTTTGAATAAGACCTATATTTGCATAAATCCCTAATGGATTGACAAAGGTTCATTATGAAGCATTTCAATTGAAAAAAAAATTGGAAACACAGTGAGTAGAAAAGCATATTTTATTCCCAAAAATCAATATTACCTGATTTGTGCCTTTAACTGTCATTTAAAAACTCCTATGTATAAGAGAACCTTTTGTCTAAGTACAGTCATACATATACATGAATTTCTTCCTTATCCAGCAAACATTTCAGACTAATTTTCAGTACTCTTGAATCAGCTCCCTAAATTAATAATTTGTGGGTTTTGTTGTTGTTGTTGTTGTTGTTGTTGTTGTTGTTTTGGACTGATTTCAGGTGGAAAAGGATCCACATTGGATCCAGTCCTCAACTGAGACTGAAGTGCAATTTCAGATAGCAGTGTATAGATAACTCTACACAACTAATGCTGACAATACTTAGAGCAATATACCTGCATTGCCAAATCAAGACCATCACCACAGTATATTCTAGGGTATGATTTGTTGACTTTGGGGAGTTATACTCTAGGGTGGTGATTTGTTGACTTTAGTCTGTATATGGACTGAAGAAGACTTTGGTATCTAAAAGGGGATGAGATTAATTCCTGCCGTGGTAATTAATAGAATGGGACATATGGGTGTATATTGTGTAAATGTACTTTGAATTAAAGCAGTAGGGAGCAGTATGAATCCATAGGAATACAACTATTCCCTTGTTAATGGCAGGTGCACTAGGAGACTAATGACCCATTCCCCAGGCTTTTGAAACTGAAATGTGAAAACAGGGTGGCTTCATGTAAGTAGAAAAGATTTTCAGGCATTCTAGAACTTTAAACCTGTCAGAAATTAATTTGAGAGAGAGCTCTGAGCCTAAGCTATATAATGAATTGAATTTTGGTGTCTAAGATCATGCCTTGTCATGGTTTCTATTACTAATGGCTGTAATGGCAGTTGTCATTAGGTCTTTCCTTCAGCCAGCATGCACAAGTTCAGCTGAAATGATCACAGCCACCTTCAAAACAGGTATGGACCTTGCCCCAATTATTTTTGTCCATAATGAACAAATTCTTAAATTGTTAAGTAGTAAATAAATCTTCAACCTAAAAAATTGCTGCCTTTCTTAAAATAAAATGTATATATAAAAAACACATCACCTCCAACAAGAAGTTCTTCAAGTTATTGATCTGCATCATGAACTGTCTTTCTGGCTATTAAATACTAATGCCTTTGTCAATCAAGAAATATAACAAGTATTACAGTAATTGTTATATTACAAATATAACAAGTATTACAGTAAATAGTAAAGGAACAGTAAATATTATGTTATATAATTTTTAAAAATATTCTGTTTTGGATGAAATATATAGTAATTATAATGAAGCAATATTTAACACAAGTGTTTTTACTCCAGTCTGTTTTCCCCTTTCTTCTCCAATTAAAATCTATTCATCCACAGGTACTAAAAAACCCCCAAAACATAAAGAACTGTGGTGGGAACTTTAACATCATCACTATGACTGTTGCAATTTCGTATTTTTTTTTTATTATTATCAGGTAAGATTGCTTTTCAGCTGTTGTAGATTTTTTAAGTTTCTCCAACAGATAATTGAATTATTTATAATCTCATTAGCATGCTTGTTGATATTTAATACTAAATGTGCAAGTTATTTTTGTTGCTTGATGGTGATTTTCACATCTTTTGATCATTTTTGTCCCCCTTTGCTTATTATCAAAAGTTTTTAAGGCCCCAATTATCTTTAATTCCATGCCTCAAAAAGAGATCCTTTATTTCAGTATTTTTAGAACATGAAAAAGACAAGATACAAGAAGGTAAAACACATTAGCCTATATTTCCATATCTCATCTGTATGAGAGATAAAAAAAAGGAGCATCACTTTGAAATCTCTGGTTTTGGTAAGCATATATTTTCACAAAAAAAAAAATACAAAGTTGTAATGTTTGCTGTGTTGTGGGGTCGGTTTGGTTTTTTTGTTTGTTTGGTTTTGGTAGTAGTTGTTTGTTTTTTAATCTCTGAAAGAGAGGCTTTCCTTAAACTTTAATGTATTATATAAGTAAAATAAATAAATACATAAATACAGAAAGTTTAATTGTGATACTTAATTGATTCAAAATAATGCATTTATTATTTAAATAAGTTTACTATTTAATTATTTAATTTTGTGGGTTTTAATTACATACAGCAATTTCCATTTCTATCTCCATGGCTTTTCCCGAAATGCTGCAGGTTGCCTGAAGCTATTCCAATCTTCAGTGTAAGATTTTGACGTTTTTAGGATGTGCTTATTAGACATTCAGGTGAGAGACTGCATTGCAACACATTCTGTCAATCTCAGAAGTATTTTATGAATACTGTTGTTATGCATCTTCTCTTTCTAGAATAAAAATTACCAAACTTGATAAGCCTACTAAAGACTTAAGCTGTTTTTGAAATCAAGAATTAAAAAAATTAACTCTTTCACAGGCCAATAAACCTACATTTATATGTACAACATCCTTTATTAATGTAAGTATTCAATCTGTATTACTCTTTATAAGGTTAGATTGCTATGGATTCCCTTCTCACCTGAGTTAGTTTCCTTCCAGGTTTAAAGTGACATTAGATGACCTCTGAGCCCAGTTAAATGGAAGCTGATGGAGTCTTCCCAGCTGTCTTTAGATCATAAATTTATATCTGACAAAGTGGAAGAATGATGCAATCCAATGTTTAAGGTGATATTTAGAGAGAGAGTAATTTAAAAATGAACACTGTGAAGTCACAATGCTAATCAAACACCGTGCACAGAAGGGACTGGATAAAGCTGGACAAACTTCAACATTTAAGCAGGACAATAACAAATAGCTTCTCCTTCCATCCACCTCCTTGTTTCCATAACTAAAGGATAAGCCAATACTTACCTTGTGTTCACTTTTATGATCACTATACAGGATTCAAACAAAACAAACTTGTAACTTCAACACGCGTTCAATGACAAATTCTAGTGCTTCCAGACAGCCATGGACTGCTGCATCTGGGCAATGGAGCACCATTCCAAAAAAGATTGTATGCCATAACAGCAGAGGTAGAGAGCAGACATTTCATTGGATTCAATTACAGTGTCTCCCAGTAATTAGCTTGAACCACACAATTCAGCAATATGACTATACTGCTTCTTGTAGCTGGTACTGTATCTTCAAATTTTACCAAAGAATAGATATAATATCATTCAAGTAAGCAAATTCATTTATTAAGCAATATTCTGAATAAGATTAGAAAATAGATACTGTAACTTAAGAAAAATTTTAATATATGCAATGCCTTTACAGTGTAATAAAGATGTTTTGTATTTTCATTATATTCTATAATCATGAGTCTTTTGTCTGCCTGCATTGCATAGATCCCTCTAGTCCCTTTCTCATTCTGATGCCAATCCATTCTCAGAAAAAATACAGTATTCAGCAGTTCTGTCCATTGCATATGAAAACTGTTCATCTCTTCTATTTCATCTCAGTTGTCAGTTATGGCAAAGCTTAGACAAAGTCTCTAAACTTTTCAATATTCTAAAAATCTGAACAAAGACAAGACTTTGACATATAATGGAGTAGTGCAGAATTTAATGTAAATTTACTGTTGAATGAGTATTCAGAAACCACTCATTTAGCTCAGTTGATATACTTTCACAGCTTTCATTGTCTCTCAAAAATAAAGGCTCACAGATAGAAGGTAATTTATCACCATATATTTGTGTGATAATTTTATTTCTGAAGTAGTTTCTTCTTATTCTGTTTTTAAAGAAAATATTATCTCTGTGGAAAATAAAAAGAAAATAATTTTCTGAACACATTAAGTGTTAAAAGCTTAATCTTACACCATCTACATGTTAGAGTAACTTAGAATCAGCAGACATATTTTGAAAGTTTAAATGCCTTTTCAACAGCTGTTACAGGTCCAAATAGATATCTAGTCTTTGATAGAATCAGTAAGGTTGGAAAAGACTTCCAAGATCTTTGACCAAACACCACCATGTCAACTAAACCATGCACTAAGTGCCAGGTGCAGTCATTTCTTCACCACTTCCAGAAGTGATGACTCTGTTACTTCCCTGGGCAGCCTGTTCTAATTCTTGACAACCCATCAGTGAAGAAATTCTTCCAGATGTCCAACCTGAACCTTCCTTGGTACTGTTTGTGGCCATTTCCTCTTGTGCCATCACCAATTTCCTGAGAGAAAAGGTCAACCCCGCCTGGCTGCAAGCTCCTTTCTGGTAGTAGAAAGGGAGGACATCTCCCCTGAGCCTCCTTTTCTTCAGGCAAAACACCCCCAGCTCCCTCAGCTGATCCCTGTATGACTCACTCTATTGACCCTTCCCTAAATCTGTTTCCCTTCTCTGGACACACTCCAGCATCTCATAAATGAATATATCTGCCTGTTTCTTTGGTATTATTCTTACCTTTCCATTTTTGTTGAACAAGAGGAAAAAACCCAGCAAAACCCAAACCAAATCAGTCCCAACCAACCAAATAAATGAAGAACCAAATACACACTTGCAGATTAGAAGTAATTTGTATTTCTAAGTTCTTTACTAGAACGGAATTGATGTCACTTTCACTTCACTGTCTGTTGAAGTTCATATATGCTCTAAAGCTCCCCTGTTCTAGTCCATGATCTGTGATTCCTATGTAATTGTTGTGTATTTTATGGTATATATGTGTTTCTTTTTTTATCTCTAAAACCAGTTCCCAACTTCCAAGGTAGTATTTCTTTAATGCCTATTAGTTGACCACTGATGATTTCTTTTTAGCCCTGGGAATTCTGTTTTTATCTTTTGTGCAGACATTCAGAGTGTATATTCTTACATCATTACTCTAGAGTAACAGATAATTAATTTTCTCCAGAATAAGTACTGCTTATTACTATCTCTCAGTAATAATATTAATAGAACAGAATTAGTAACCATTAACTACAAGAAACAAAAAAGTTATTATAACTGTAGGTGTTGCAATAAAAAATTATGCTAAGCTAAACCTGAAATAAATTAGATAATATATAATTAGCTTTTTAGCAACTACAGACATTCCTAAAACTGTTCCATGTAGGCCAAGTTCAGAGAAAGCAAGCAGGGCCAGTTAAAATTCTGGGCCTTTGTATACTCACTGCAAGGCTGTGGCCTGTTAGTAGTATGGAAACATACTCTCTGTACTGGAGGACAGCAATTTTACATTTGTCCAATTGAGTATGCAGTGGTAAAGAGCCTTATTTCTCCTTTAAGAAAATACTGAAGGGAGGGAGAACTGTTTTTTCTGTTTTTTTTCTGTTTTCAGAGAGAATATCCCAAGATGTTGAATTGTAAGCATGCATTAAATTGTTGACAATGGAAATCAGCTCCTGACATTGAAAACACTGGAAGGGTTCCAACAACATAACCCATTTTTCTAATTGCTACAAAGCAACACAACTCCACTGAAAACAGTTAAATGCAATGTTTGGCAGGAACTGAGAAAAACAGGAAATACACTTCCATATGCAAAGCCAATTATTTTTGCTGAAACCTTAAGACTAGTCAATGATTATTGGCCCACATTTAGTTTTTATATAACAAGAGTAAAACAATAAAAATAGTATTAAGGGCTTTGCACTTTGCTTTTCTCTATTGAAATTCTACTTTATAGCCAAAAAATGGAGAATCTTACATATGCTAAGTATTAATTTTAATTGTCTTTACTGATCCCAAAAATTGCTTTTGCCCAGCAATCAAATCTACTTTTTTTTTTAATGACCACTGGTGAGTTATTTATAGCTATGGAATCTCCTTTATAATCCTATGCCTTCCTTTTCATATTATCATATCATATCATATCATATAGTATATCATATATATCATATAGTATATCATATATATAATATAGTATATAATATATATCATATCATACCAATGTCTGCAGCCTTTTCCACTGCACTTTGTCCCTTTCAAGACTGCTGTTGTTCCATGATTTCTGGGTTTATATAGCTACTACTGTTAGTGTGATAAATATTTCCTTCTATATAGCATAACTACTTTCTACTACCATCTATAGAAATAATACACCACATGATTATATAAATATAAATTTAAACTAAGAAATTGAGTAATAATTAATAAAATTATAATTATTAAACTGAGTAATAATTAGTAAACTAATGATATGGATAAAGCTAATTATATGGATAAGCTAATGATATGGATAAAGAAAATGAAGCTCATTTTCTTCAGACAGCCAAAGATTAGGACAGACAAAACTGAAAAAGTTCTTCAAGCCTTGAAAAGTTGAACAAAGCTTGTTATTTCTTGCTAACACTGGTTCCTGCCTCATATTTTGTTCTTAATAGTCAAAGATAGACTACAGAATTCTTGCTGGTTCACACGTTTGTAGAACACATTTTCTAAGGTGTAACCCATCACATCAGCTTGTGGATAGCTAACCTACCTAGTAGTTTTCCAATTAAAAGTTCTGACCTTTTATTTCAGAACTGCTGTCTGTGGTTCTGTGATGGATTGGCCTTGGTTGAATGCTAGTTTCCTACCACACTGCTCTAGCACTCTGATCCTCAACAGGACAAGGAAGAAGAAAATAAGATGAAAATAAACACTTGTGGATCAAGATAAAGGCAGTTTTGCAAAGCAAAAGCAAGGTTGAGTGCACAAAGCAAAGAAAAAATCAATATATTTTATTCTCTGGTTCCCATCATCAAACAATGTCCAGCCCTTCCAGGGAAGCAGGGCTTAGCACACATAGCAGTTGCTCTGAAAGACAAATGTCATAAGAATTAGTGATTTCCTTCCTCTTCTTTTTTCTTAACTTTTATGTCTGAGCAGAGGTTTTATGGTATGGAATATCCCTTTTTGTCAGTTTGGGTCAATGATGTCTCCCCATACTCCACTGCTGGGAGGAGGAATGTTGGAGAGAGCTGTGGGAACACTGCTCAGTACCCAAAACATTGCTGTGTTACCAGCACCTTTCTAATACCAATGCACAGCACAGAGCTATGAGGCTGCTGTGGAGAGAATTAACTCCATCTCAGCCAGATTAAATACAGCCTCACATGCTCAAGATCTGCAGTAATAAGAACTTCAACAGATACAGGTGAGTAATTATCATGCTATGTTCACCAAAAAAAAAAAAAAAAAAAAAATTCTAGTACTTTGGGATACTGCAGAAGTTTGTAATTCACTCCCACTTCATGCTGGATTCACATACTGCAAACTGTATTTCAAAGCCTGTCAGACTTAGAGAAATAACTAGGTCCTGACCTACAATTGTTGAGCAGAAGAGTAGTGATTTCATGAAGTGATTTAAGAGCAATTACTGGAGGAAAGTTCCCTGGGTCATGCTGGTTCTATAAAATCTAAAGGAAATAAAACATAAAAATTCCCTAAAATCCTCTGCATTTCTGGTACAATCCCATAAGTTCAGTGACCAAGCTGCAGGCTTTTTTCATGTATCACAATTTCAACCTCTGTTTTATGTTAGCTTCACACTCTTATTTAGCAGTCATCTCTTCATGAGTAGTGCTACACAGAAGTAAATTAATTATCTTCTCTGAAAACAAAATTGGTAAATTAACCATCCTACAGAACCTACAGTCAAGCACACCTAACAAAATAAGGATCTATATTCAGGCCCAAATATGTAAGCACATGATCTGTTTGAAACACCTGTTCTGAAAATATTCAAAGATCCTTGGTTGTATTCAATCTTTAGTTGAAGCTATCTCAGAATCAGGACAAACCACAATTGCTGTTGTGTGAATACTATGTCAACTAAGTGGGAGTAACACTACTTTAACACTTCTTACTGAGGTAATGTTATTGACATGTTGTTAAGAGACTGGTATTATAATGCTGATCATTTTGTTTTCATATTGCTTGTAATAGTAAAGCCACTACTACCAGAAGTAGAAAATATATCTTCTTCAAAAGAAGAGAGAAAGAAGAAAATCTAAATCAATCTAGGGCTATCAATTAGGCCTTAAAGTAAAGCCCAAGCCAGGGTAGGCACTATGACTCTGTAAAGTCAAAATATTTGTAAGAATGTTAAGACAACTGAAATCTGAAAACTGAGTCTCAAGGAGATTAATTTCTATACACATGGGTTCCTCATGGAAGAGGATGGCTACACAGGAATACTTCTGGAGAACTTCTGTGTTTACAACCTATTGTATAATTGCATTATACAAAAATACAGATTAAAGCTTTTGTGTCTGCTGAAGAGCATTCCAACACAAAACGTGTACTTTTCTGGATAATTGCCAGAAGAATAAATAGACTTTTTGAATAGGATAAGAGAAAGTAATTCTCCATTTTCTTGCTGTAAAGCTTTGCAGTGTTAAATAAGGAAAAGAATCTAGATTCATAGAGCAAAAGAAAGAATAAATGTGTCTAAGTGTACCCTTCTGACTCTGACACTCATTTGAAATAATATCTTGTATAATGCATGGACAGTGTCAGGATAAAATGGGAGTGAATAGCATGCTATCAGTTCCATAAATAGAATGCAAATTTTCAGCATCACAAAGGATTTCCTAAACTCTAGGTCGTATGGTTCTGTTTTACTGGCTTGAAGGAGAGACTTCCTTTCCTTCTGAATCTATTTTTGCTATTCCAGATACAGTAATATCATCTATATTTAACTTTAGGCTGAATTTCTTTTTGAAGACTGTTCTCTAAGCAGTTCAGTAAAGTCTATTCTCTAGGCAGTAAAAAACATTTCAACTGTGTTTTTAAAATGATTACTGGACTAATCACTTCCATTCAAGAGTGAAAGGAACCAAATAGCCTACAACAACATGTGCCTAGCTAACACACAGGACTATCTACACATGCTAAACCAAACTTCTTTAGGACCTTTGAAATTGCACGGCATAAAGACAGATGTTTGCTAGGCTCAGATGTAGCAATAGGCATAAATAGCAACCAGGAAGAGGTTTTTCAGTGTTTCTGTAAATGTTCCACTTCAGCTGTTCATTTTCAACTTTATAGATGGCCTTTTGTTCTTGTTTCTGTTTTTGTTTTATCACAGTAAGGCTACTTTGTTATGTATATAAATATTTTAAAAAATTTAAAAATTAATTTATATTTTTATAAATATATATATATAAATATATATATAGAGATTTATATAGAGAGACTTATAGTTTTCTACCCCCAATCTCACACCAGAATGGCTTTTCTAAAACCATTTACTGAAAGAGAATTCTAGTTTCCATGATTTCCCACTATTCGTTCTCAATAGATGACAAATTATTTGATATATCTTTGTAGCTCATAATTTATAAAGCAGACAAGCATAAACAACTAGTAGACTTGCATAAAATTTTACAGAAGAACAATATCTCTATTTTTCTATGGAAAAAAACCCACCCTTTTACTGAAGACTGCATTTTATAACAAAACTGGTACTAGAAGCAGCAAAATGATTGAAAGTTATTTATATTTCAGCATGACATTCTCCTAAAGGAAAATCTGGGCTAAAAACCATCACAACAGGAAATTCTGTGTGGAAAAAATGTGCACTGTACTTGTGTAAAGAGGCCAGACACAGTAGGTAAGTACCTTTACAGGAATCCCTTTGGAGAAACAATCTTATTGCTAAGTGCAAAATGAAACAAAAAGTTAGGCTAATGGAACAACTTGTTTTTTTTCCTTAGAACTGCAATATGAATTAATCAACACACAAGAAATTTTGACTTCCTCATATGAAAGGAAAACTGAGCAGATAAAGTACTCAAAAATATTTTTACTTATTCAACACAGTATTTTGATTCCCTCCCATACCACCACAATGCTCTGGTCTCCAAAGTATCATGGAACAAGCACTTTATATCAAAGGCCTAAGAAAAAAACAAGGCTCTGACAGTGACATTACATCAGAACTTGAAAAGTTTTCCTTATACCATCAAACTTCTCTGCCTTGGAAGCCTTGAAAAGAGCACAACAACTCTCCCTTTCACACAAAAATTAAAAACCCACAAGTAAAAAAATAAGAAATTGAATAACTTTTAGGTGTCAAGTACCATTCATAGGTATAGGCCTAGAAATTACAGAATGCACTACTGCAGGGTATCATTCTGTCTCTGTTTTAAGGGAACCTGACACTATTATAAAGGAACATGACAAAATAGCTGGAAGTCCATTTCAGACAGATGAGTTATTTTTCATCATTTTAGTTTTGTAAAACATAGTAAAGTGTGCTAGAAAGTTACAGAAATATTAGTTTAAGGAACTATAGTTCAAACCAAAATATTAAATTGCTTTATAGCGTATTTGTAGTTCTCATGAATAAAGTAAGAGCAAAGCAAAAAATAGCAGAGCACCAAGGAAAGGGCTTGATGGTAGAAAAAAAATTGTATTTCAATCTGAACAGGGGTTTCTTTGAAAGCTTGTTGCCTGCTGTCAACATTTCAAGAATTTCAGTCAATGAAAATATGGATTTTGCTTAATCAGGTGATATTTGTCAGAGAAATATAAAATTAGAAAATGGCCTGCAGCTGAATTATGCGTATCTAGATTTATAAAAAGGTTAGTTCATTAAAAGAACAAGAATATACATTGAAGTGAAAAGTTTCAAACGAGAGAAATGCTTTTACAGGCAGTTTTAATTTCAAGCTAGGCTGTCAATAGTTAATAAACTGAGGCCATGAAGTGACCCACTCCAAAATAAGCCAGTCTTAGAAGTTTGTTTAGAATAAAGCAGGAAAGGCTCCTGCCCAAAGATCACTGAACAAGAGTCTACATTTAAGATCATGGAACTCAAACAACCACGACCTCCTCTCCAGGCTAAACAGTTCCACTTCTCTCAGCCTTTCCCTGGGGCAGAGGCGTGCCGTGTCTCGGTGGTCTGCTCCTGACCTGGACCCAGCACTCCAGATGCATTTCCCCAGGGCTGCTCTCCCACCACCCCTGAGCTGCTGAGCACTCCTAGTGCAGAGCAGGACACTGTTGGCCTTCCTTGCTGCCAGGACTCGTTGCTGGCATAACATTCCATTTGCTGAAACTAAATGAAATCTAGACATAGTTGCACCAGAAGTTACTCTTGGAAAACATTTTCTGAAAATAACCCCTGAAGGCTCTTATAGATTTATCATGTAGAAAGAGGGATTTTGCCTACAGGAAATATTCTGATATAGCCTAGGATAAATAGATGCTTCTTTTTATAACCCCATCATGTTGTTAGTTCATGATGCAATTTCCCAGACATTTTGTCTCTTCAGTTTCCAGATGATGATCCCCAGTGTAAAGTGAACATTTTTAAAACTAATTTTTAAGTTTGTGGACAAGGGGGAATGGTTTTAAGCTAAAAGAAGCTATGTTTAGATATGGTGTTAGAAGGAAATTCTTCAGTGTGAGACTGGTGAGATGCTGGAACAGACTTCCCAGAGATGGTGTCAATGGTCCTTCCCTGGAAGTATTCAGAGCCAGGTTTGGTGGGTCTCGGGCAATTTGTTCTAATGGGTGGCATCCCTTCTCATGACAGGGGGCTGGAAATTAGAACATCTTTAAGATCTCTTCCAACTCAAACCATTCTGTGATTCTATGGTGAATGCTGTTAAGCTTAATATGGTTCTAGATATAATAGATAAATTATGTCCTGTAAATAGATTTTTGCCTCTTCATAATGCTGATAGTTTTAATGAATAAATTCTGCTTGTGGGAAACATTTTACTTTTAAGTGCCAATATTTTCCCTTTGTTGGAGATTTGGTACTCCATTGAAGACTGCTTTTGGTGTAATTCGATGTATGTACTATTGGTATGCATGAACATCCACAGAAATATTTAGGAGACTTTCCAAGGATTGTAATGGGAGCTTGATCCATCCCTTTGAGTCTAGAATAACAACACAGTGGTAGGTATTCAACACTTAAAAATAGGACTATGAGCTCTGGGAAACAGGTTTCAATCCCCTATCTCTTCTTAGTGTTATTAACACAGGGATTCTAGGTCAACATTAAACTGAAGATGGTTCTCTTGCTGCGATCTGAAATTCTCTAGGTGAAGGTTAATCCACAGTAATAACTCTGCCTGAGCCACACTTCTGCCCATCTATTCCTCTGTTTGCATTTTTATCTGGCTGATCACTGACAAAGAAAAGGGACCATGAAAAGGCTGAGATCTCCAAGTCTTTGTGACTCAGGTGGGGATCAAACCACCTGCTGGCTGAATGAAGTGGCACTCATGTATGCAGACAGGTTTCATAGAAAACTCCAGGAGTTTCTACTCTTCTTTATGGGAGTATTTAGGCCAAAGGCTTTGGAGATACAGGGTTTTCAAAGACATTCTTCAACTGTCTATAACTATGTTAGAACTGTCTAGTCTACTGTTTTCCCTGTAGGTTTATCCTGCAAGGAAGCTTAATAAATCATGTTTTCCTCCCCTCCAATGTTATGCTGCAGTCAAAGCATTCCTTATTGTACAGAGGCTGTCCTGCACTTGCTCAGTTCTCAGACAATACATAGGAAAAATTGGTAAAGAATTTTATACTTTTTTTAAACTCTTTTAATGTATTAGTTATGGATTTCCATTTTGTTGTAAAGGATCATTTTTAACATCTTGCAATTCTGCTTTCCTGATCTTAAAAATCTCCTTTGAAAAACAGTAATTTTTTTCAAAATAAGGTGTACAAAGAGGGAATACAATACAGCCAATACACAATAGAACAATATCCAAGATTGTTTTTTATTTGTTTCAGCCTGAGAGAAAACTTATATCTCTAAATAAGATAATTAATTTACAATATCTCTGGGTGATTGATCATGACTTTTTGCTTCAGAAAACAAATGAACTAGAATAAAAATGCATGAACATTCATTTCTCAAAAATCATGTCTATAGCTCTATATGAGGCCTTTAATAGCTATTACCATCCACTTGGCACCATAATTGACCATTTATGTGGTCCTGCAGAAGACAGACATAAGGTAGAGAGCCTGGCCCTGTCCAGCATAAGTTCTAGGTCGTTATGCTTTTCTTTTAGCCCCATCTTTTTCTTGAGGACTTTGGAGGATAGAGATAAGAAAAAGGTTTTCAACTCCATCTTTCATCACAGTTATATATCATAAAACAACCATTTGAGCAATTGCTTCTTGAATTACTTTCAGAACCTTTCTGTAAACTATGGAAAATGAGTTAATATGAAATATAAAATAGAATACTTTAAAGATCAATATTTCAAGTAAGAAATTAGGACTAAAATGATTGTGGAAAAAAACATAGAATTGCAAGAAAGGGGACATATTTTAAGAGAATTTTCCTAAATTTAATTTTAAAAATTATTTTAGAGATTTAAAATTAAAGTAATCAATTTTAAATGCCTATACAGGTATACTGTATACTATATATATATACAGTATAAAGTACACTATATATATAATGCCTATACTCACTCCTTTTCTGGGCCTTTCCCCCAGCATTTATTGCTGAGCCTGACATCATCTGGTACGGAATGCCAACCCAGGCCAGCTCTCTGTCCCAGCTGTGTCATCTCCTTCCACCCCTTGCCGGAGCCACCTTGCTCATTTTGGCTGGGTAGGAGGGCAGAGTAGGGAGGAGAGCCCATTTTGCAAGAACTACTCAGCAATAGCCAAATTATTGAAATTTTACCAGCAGTGTTTAAGCCAAAAATCCAAAGCTCATCATCATAGGGGCTGGTATGAAGAAAATTAAGTTAATCCCAGCCACTTTTTTTCTTAAGGACGTGGCAGGCATTACTGTACTGAACTACAAAGCAACAGAACCTCCTAGCAAAGGTTTGAACCCTTCTGTTTGCTTATCCATTCACTGTATTCGATCATTAAAAAAAAAACTTGGTGAAAATATCTCTCAAGAAATGAATTCTTAGACTCATAAATTGAAGGCTTCAAAGATCCATAGCATGTAGACTGTGAAAGTGTGTGTTTGAATAGTTTTAAAACAAAATGATGAATACAGATTTCTACACCCAGGATTTCTTCATTAGCTTTAGAGGAAATGTGTAGGAGTATAAAGATCCACACTGTGGGCACGGATGAATTGAGTAGGGCTTAAGCAACCACAGGCAAAAATCAATATGAACACAAGTTCTGAAAAAATGAAATATTAATAATTGAGAAATAGATTCTAAATTTGATTCATGTGCATACTACGTGGTCATTGCAGAGCTTTAGCAGCTTTCCTGACTTTTTTCTTTTAAATCCAATGAAGCAGGCAAAGTCTGCTTTCCATAGGAAGACAGGAAAACAGGATTCACTTTCTTGAATAATAGCATATACTGCAATAATAACTTACTTTTTACCCTGTCTCAAATAATTCACAGAAACTGTTGGGGTGGGGGGGAAACAGCCACTAATGGAATGTACATCACAGACCAGCAACACTGCAGGCATTTCCAAAATAAACAGTGCATTTCACATCAAAGTCATAGGGAACAATTTGTGACTAAGAGCTATTTAATAAACTCCGTTAAAGAAGAATGTAAAGAATACTTTTCAGAACATCTGAAGAATCTGAAAACTTTCAGAAAACCTTTGCCTGAAATTCAGTTATCACTGTGGGCTTTTGAAAGCACTGAAATAGGTTCATTGCTTTTTCTTTTAAATAAATCCAGTACATGAAAGCTTCCAGAACTACAAAATAAAGAAAAAAAACCCCAAAGTTAAGAAATGGAGAAACATTCCCTGAACCACTCTCCATCATTTTAATGATTTGGCAATTAAACAAAAATTTCTGAACTTGTAACATCTTAGGCCTTCATGTACATCTCTCTCACAGTCCTGTGAAAATAAGAAAATAAGAATTTAAGAGAGTTTTGTAGGATTTTGTTAAATTGTGTAGCAATAATGAGCAAACATGCTTCTTTCTGCAAGACAATTCTGTGTCTGCTGCCTACCTCTCAGTGCTTTCTTTGAAACAATGAGTTTTATCCTTTATTTATTTTTGGTGCAGAAGCAGGATTTGATTAGTTTTGTGGGCTTTTTGTTTGTCTTCTGGTTATTTTCAAGCTCTAATTATCTACATTCTGTTGAAGAGAAGAATCATGACACATAAACAGTCGGACAAGAAAACACTTTCACCACAACATCTTCTATTTAAAGGGGAATTAACTCTTGTAATGAGGTAATTGGCTGCAGTGCCTCTGAGAAAAGAACCACATCATCATTCTGACATAATCTAGCATTTATTTATTAAAAATTTTTGATATAGTGATGGATAGCAATATCTAGGCAGACAGGCTAATCCTACATAGCACGTAGCACATCCTGCAGGCACATCCGTGCCCTTCCAGCCCAGGCTGGAGTGGCAGCACAGGTCCAGGGGCTCAGATGCTGACTGCTGCATTCCTTCCTGGTGGCCTGGTCTCTGTGTGAAACTGCTCCACGCTGGGCTCAGCCTCTACCACGGTGTCTGAGGGCCACACGTGGTGCGTTGACCTCACCCACATCGAGGAGCTGGCTCTCTTACATTATAAACTAGAACATCACGACAAGATGATACTGCTCTTGCTAACAAGTAGAATGAGGCCAAACTCTTGCTCTATATCCAACAATTAGCAGTTGTCACAGTTTTCATCAGGCTTTCTCTCACACCAGCCCCAAATATGTTACAAATATGTGAAGTCAGCAAAAATTACATAACCTAAAACGTGTGTCTATTACTTCTTTGTATTCTAGCTCATCTTGAGCTAATCTATTCAGATCTGAAATCCTTTATTTGAGCAGTAATTTAGGGTAGACTTCATACCATGTCAATGTTTGAAATGAAATTTGCTACAGCTTTTCTAATGAAAATAAGCCCTCTAACCAGTCAAGAAATTACACATATGGGGAGTTTTATATTTTTATGCAGCTAGTTTCATAAGAAACCCTTACAGCCTAGTTCAATTACATCACTGGAGATAAAATCAGGCAGAAGGGTTCACTCTGGTTTGTCCCAAAACTGTCAGCTATGAGGTAAAATAAGAAATTACATGTGTAAACAAAAATCAAGGTAGGCAAAGATAACCTTTGATTATTTGTGATCAGTTCTTCAGTTTGGAGCTGCAGCCTTCACCACATCACTTCATGTCTATTTTCCCCTCACCACATCACTTCCTGTCTATTTTTCCCTCACCCCATCACTTCATGTTTATTTATCATTTGTGATGCATTTTCACAGTGTCCCAGTACCTGGATGTGACAGGTATGCAATACTACATTTCTAGGCTGCCCAAGTTTTGAAAACTTTCCAACAGCAAATGCTTTCATGTTTAAGATCATTAGCAAAAACCCCCAAACAAGCTAGCATATCAGTTATACATTAGCTTAATATATTGTAAAAGAAAATGGAAAGAATAGGTATGAGGTGTGATAGGTGCTCCATGTGATATTGAAGGAAGAAATAAGATTAGTTCTATAAGCTTCACTCTGAATGAAGGGGAAGTAAGAAAATGCAGCACTATTTCTCAGCAGTAAACTAAAGATTTTATAACAGAAGTATCCCCAGTATGGGCAAACATTTGGTGTTGATGGTTTTGAGTAGTTGGTTCACTGCTCTACTTATTTATATAGTTTTCCAATTTCATAGCATTTCATTTTCTAACAAATTATTTCAAAGTTCTATAGATTGTAAGTTGAGAAAGTGCTGATCTAACTCAAATTCTGCATAAATTTACATGCAATTCTAAAAGTTTTATATATATAAAAAACCCAGTTGACTATGACAGGCAGTAGGTATCTTCACCTTAAAGTAAAAATTTCATTCATATCTGTGACCCATTTATTTAAAGGTTTTACCCACAGAATAGTTGTCAGATCTGTTTTTTTTCACGAGTGCACAAGCTAATTGAGATTTTCCTTAACTTTCTTTCTTTTAAACTCAGCATGTAGTTTGGCTTCTCAAAGGTTCATTATTATTGCATGTTTCCATATATATTTGAATATTCTCTCAATTTAGTAACATCCTATAATCTATATCAGAGCCATGTCAAAAAATTATCTTTTCTTCTTTACTAATTTTCAAAATGTATTTAATTTCTTTCCCAGCTCTTTGATTCATACTTGTATCCAATTATGTTAAAAAATATATTTATATTACTGATTTAATTATATTAGTCATTAAATTCTAAAAAAATGTGTAACACTTAAGTCCAGGCTTTTGAGAGCAGAATTAGAAGTCATATTTAGTTATATTATAAAATGTATTCTTGCCTCTATTAAATCTCATTTTAATACTTCATTATATTTAATATAGCAAACATGATTTAAAAAAAGTTCCCAACATTTTTAATATTAGTGCAAGTCAATTTTACAGAAATAATGAGATTTACTTGTGTTCTCTTCTTGAAAGACAGAACTTTTATCCTCCAATACTCAATTACATAAAAGAGATGCAGTCACCTTGTTGTCAATGCGCTTATGGCCATTTTAGCAAATAACAATTTTTTTGCTCTCTCTTATAAGATATTGAAAAATGATTTAAGAATGATTTAAACATCACTTACTTCCAATATTATACAGTATTTGGACTGTCAGAAATTCAAAAACAAATACAAAACTCCCAGGTAATCCTACCTTTGGCAAAATGCTGCTCCAGCTCCTGTTCAACCCATGCAGGCTCCCTAAATAAGTCAGCAAAGTAATTTTTACATCTTAAATATGCTAAATCTTCCCAAAAGCTTTCCAGTTCTCAGCTTCTCCGTTTTATAATCCACACTTCTGGCAGTGTGCAGATTTTAAATGACTTTGTGATATTGCTTGTATTCCCAGTAATAACTCTTCACATCCGCTTTAAGTATTATGGGATTTCAGAACTTATTTATGTGTAAAATCTCTTGCAAAAGAGAAAAAAAATTGAGCTCTCAAAAACTTTGTTACCTTGGAGGTCTCTGCCTGCTGGCTGTAAGTTTTATCTGCTACCATGAACTATCTTGAAGTCATCCACTATAAGCTACAGACAAAAGTAAAATCTCTTTGCCAGGTACCTTGAGACTTGTTATAACATGAAAGTGACTTTCCTGGTACAGGATCAATCCATCTACTCCAATTGATTTTGGTTTAGCAAAAGGTATATCACAATCATTTATATGTTCTTTACTGTTTTGTTTACATGAACAATTACATAGCATGCCAATTTATGCTTTTATCTAGACAGTTACTCTGATTATTATTTCTTAAGTGCTGTTACAGTGAAGAAAAAGTTCTGCATGTGAAAGTCACCACTGAGAAGTTGCACACTGAAAGACACATTGAATGGGCACTCGGATTTATTGGGAAAGATACTCATCTGCTTTCTCTGCCTCAGAAGTGTCACTGAGATAAATATCAGAAACAGAATGGTTTTTACTTTTTTATAAATGCAAATCTTCTTTTATGAACATGTATTAAATCTATTGAGGAAAAGATCAAATTCCAATGACAATATTAGTTTGTTTGGACTAAAAATGTCAAATAAAACACTGATGAGATTAGTGAAATTAAATAAAATAGAAAATGCTGGTTTTACTTATTTTTATTCTTAGTCAAAAACATTATGTTATATACCACTGAATGCAGTAATAAATACTTTCATTGAATGCACATAATGTTGAGAATGGATAGCTGAACAGAGAAGGCAAAGAGCTTCTTAATTACTAGAAACTAGTGTTGAATCCCTATCAAGGAGTCTTGAAAGCAAAATAATATGCTTTTAAGTTCAAGGACAAGTAGTAACAAATTATGTCAATCCAAATACTGATCTACTACAGCCCCTTGGCATCTTCTGTTTTACTTTGGTTTCTAAATGAAGACACAAACACCTGTTCTTGCAGCAGGTGGTATTTGTTTATTATAGCTCTTCCTGCTGAGTTTTAATCAGCCTGCAGCTGCAGAATCCAGACTAAGGAATGGTTATAATACCAGATTTTCATATATAAGTAGTATTGGTCCAGAGAAAATTTTTCATCCTTCATTTCCATCATATGTTACCAATCATATAATTTCCTTCTCACACTCCAAGTTTTTAATTAAAGAGTAAATTCATGTATAATGCTTGTAAAAGAAGTTTTGAACATCGTGCCCTGAGGGTGTTATTTGATTGTATTTTCTTATTGCAAAATCTCCAATTTTTGGAAGAAGATTCTCAAATCTCTGCCAATTTGTACCCCTGCCATTCTTTACTGGGAGAATCAAGAAGCTAAAAAAAAAGTCAAGGGACAAATTAACAACATGTAAATCCCTCTATTCAAATGCAATTTAAATAAGAAAAAGGTGTTTATGAGACAGGAGAAGTAGGGTAAAACTTTCTATTTCAAACTATAAGGTAAGAACGTTAAAGTAATAATGTAGAGACATTATTAATAAAGACTTCCTATGTATTGAGATATGCTTTGAGGTTTTTATCCTTATTAAAGGCCTTCTATTCATGATGAGCATGCAATATAACAGAATTCTATCTATTGTCATTAATAGAATGAATTCATGGGCATCAGACTACCAGACATTTTTCGAAAATGTTATATTAATTTTGCTTGGTATTAAAGAAACAACAATTCAATGAAGCTTATAGAATTAAAGAATTTGTTAAAAATAAAGGAAGAAAAGGTCAAAAAAAGTGAGATTTTACTGTGTGTAGTGTCAGAGTTGCTCCAGTTCAACTACAGCGAAGTCAAACTGGGCAGTGAAACACTGGAATATGTTGCCCAAAGAAGTGGTAGATGCTCCATCCCCAGAAACATCCAGGATGTGGCTGGATGGGGCTCTAAACCAGGTCTAGTGGGAGGTGCAATTCAGACGATTTGACTCCTGTGGCATTCACATTCTCTGAAGAAGTTCCTTCACCCAGGGTTTTTCTCCTGGGAAGCTGAAAGGCAGCAAGAGACACCTCAGAGAAAAAGAAAACAATTCTTATCTCATTTGCTTCTCCTGTGTTTTGTGGAATGTGTTTGGAGATTTTATCCAAGGTGATTGCCTGATTGGAGTCCGGTGTGAGTTATTTTGACTCATTGGCCAATTGGGGCCAAGCTGTGTCGGGACTCTGGAAAGAGTTACAAGTTTTCATTGCTATCTCTTTAGCCTTCAGTAAGTATCTTTTCCTTAGTACAGTACAGTATAGTACTTTTTAATACAATATAGTATAATAAAGTAATAAATTAGCCTTCTGAGAACATGGAGTCAGATGCATCATTCTCTCACCTCATCAGTGGACCTGCATTTACAAAATACTTCAGGTTAGTCTAAGTCCCCACAGGGTCGCAGCTCATTCCAGGAGCCTGTTCCAGCAGGGACTCTCCATGGGGTCACAACTTTTTTTGGGGCAAATCAGCCTCAAGGAGAACGAGATATGTCATCTCATCTGCACTGCAGGCTGCAGGGGAGCTTCTGCTCCAGGGTTGGAGCACCTCCTTCTCCTCTGACCTCAGTGTCTGCAGAGCTGCTTCTCTCACATCTCACTCCTCTCCCAGCTACTGTTGCACAGCATTTTTTCTCCTTCCTTAACAAGGTTTTTGCGAAGGTGCTATCAACAGATTGACTCAGCTTTGTCTAGAGATGGGTCTGTCTTGGAGCCAGCTGGAGCTGACTGTTGGACATGGGGGAAAGTTTCTGGCATGTTCTCACAGAAGGCATCCCCACAGACCCCCTACCAGCTTCCAAAATTTTGTTAAAACCAATACAAGGGATCCACAGCACAGTGTGTGACAGTATTTGGCTCGAAACAAACTCTGAAAAGGTAATTTTCCAATGGAAGTGGGGCTTTTTTAGTTTGTGTTAATGCAGCATCATGATCACAGCATCTTGCTACATAGCTATATAAATACCTTTGCAAGGCTGAAGTTCTGTTGTTTCCTGAGATTTCCACTCCCATTTTTCAGTTTTCTCTGAAGTCAAGAGTTGGGGGTTTTGTTGGTACTTTTTAAAAAAGTAATTTTTCTTTTTTTATTATATTTCTGTGTCATGAAGAATTGTAATATCCTGAGCCCCTGACCACCAGAAGTACTATAGGAGAGAGCAAGTAAGTAATAGGTATGTGGCTCCTAATTAGACAGTAAATTAGGACAAGTGCTCTCAAGGACACAGTCATTTCAAGCATCTCTTGAGAGAAGAATTTCAATGATCAATACAGTTCTTCTTTTGTGGAGGAAAGGGGAACAGTAGAAAAGAGAATGAAATTATTTTAGTATTTTTGTTTCTTTTTTCTTTTTCATTTAGTCAAGTTTTTGTACTTTCTGCTGGTAAAAACTGATTTTTTCAATTTAAACTACTAAAAATAGACATTTATATAGGGTTTTCAAGACATAAAACATGCTAACAGCATTTGTTAAAATCATGAAGTCCTTATTTTTATGGAAAATGTCATTCTCTTCGAAAGTATCACCAGGCTGAAAGGTTATGTGTATAGACAATATTGCATAGAGCCACAGAAACCGTGACAAATTAATTCATTGCTCCTTAGCTTTTTCTGCTGCTTTTCATCATGGATGAAACAGACACAGTGGACATTTTTATCCTTTCTACTAGCATTAAGGCATTACAAGAACTGCACACAATAAAGGGTCACATGAAGGGGCTTTAACAGAAACAATATTTGTCCTGAGAAAGTTTGCTTTCTTTAGATGAAATTTATGCCTCATTGTGCTAGTGAACTCATAATGATAAATATTAACCCCTAATATTAGATGGTCCATAGTCTTTCTGTACTGGTTTTGGCTGGGAAAGTGTTAATTTTTTTCCTAGTAGCTGGTATGGAGCTGTGTTTTGGTTTTGTGCTGGAAACGTTGATATTTTATTATTGTTGAACCTTGCTTGCACAGTCAAGGCTCTTTTGGCCTCTGAGCCCAGCCCACCAGTGAGGAGTCAGGTACACAACAGACTGGAAGGGGACACAGAACGGACAGGCAAACCCCACTGACCCAAGGGATATTCCACACCATGTGACAGCAGGAGCAGCATTTAAAGCTGGGGGAAGGAAAAAAAAGGGGAGATGTTTAGAGTGATGGTGTTTGTCTTCCAAAGTCACTGTTACATGTGATGGAGCTGTGCTCTCTGGGGGTGGCTGAACATACCAGCCTGCCCACACGAAGTTGTGTATGAATCCCTTGTTTTGCTTTGCTTCCTTGCACAGTTTCTGTTTTACCTTTAACACCTTTTGTCTCATCCCACGTGTTTTCTGACTTCTCTGATTCTGGAGGTGGAGTCACGATCTCTGGATGAGTTAAAAAATTGTGTGGATGTGGCACTCGGGGATGGATTCAATGGTGAGCATGTTGAGGGTCAACAAGGCTGGTAGCTGAACTCAGCGATCTTACAGCTATTTTCCAACCTTAATGTTTGTATTATTTTATGATTCTTGCCCCCATTTCCCTCTGTGTGTGTGTGTGTGCTTGTGTGTGTCTGTCCACGTGTGAGTGACCAGCAGTGTGGGGTTTAGTTGCTGGCTGGAGTTAGTCCCCCCCCAGAAAAGAAGGCTGCCTGGAGTTAACACCCCCCTCAAAAAAAGTTAGTGTTATTCCTGGTTCAAAAGTATGATCCAAAAATTGTTAGAAATTAGGAAAGGACTATGGGAAAAACTTCACCCAATTTATTCTGTGAAGATCTGTCCTAGAAAATTTATATTGATTGTTACTGAAAGTATGGTATTGGATGACTGACACTTCAGAGATTCTTAGGGCTTGCCTCAGTTCCTCAAAAAAATCCAATACCTTAAGAAGTTTTGGTCTGGATATGAGACCCAGTGAAACTTCCAGATAACTGCTTGCCTGTTAAACCCAGTAAATGAAAAGAATGTTAGAAGACTTGGAGTTGTAGCCTTGAAAGCACCTGGGAAAATGGGTGGCAGTAAATAAAAGCTGGGATCAAAGTTCTCAGCCAACAGAATTCTGGCAATTACGCTACTTCCCAAGCACATGACAGCGTGTGTGGCACCCAGAAGATTACACAGCAGAGCTGTCAGCAGCCTAACAAACAGCAGAGCTGTCTATAAGTAGGCCCTTAACAGATTGCTTTGTGGAAGTGTGGCTTCAGAAAAGTAATTGACATGAAAATTCAAAGCGTACGTATATAAATATATATCATTATATACATATACAGATAAATAATTAGTGCTATGTACAAAAAATATATACAACACTACAAACATATTCTTATTGTTGCATAATTCCCCAGTATTTGTTTTGCTTGAGTCACCTTGACCAGATTCACAACTTCTGAGGCACTGGTCATATCTACTGGACAGCATGCATTATCCAAGCAAGTCCTCTTCAGTAACCTAGTTCTTATAACACAGTACTCACAAACCCACCAGACTTGAACTAAATCAGGTTATCATGCATTGTCTTTTCTATATTAATTAGTACCAGTTCAAAGTTCTAATGTAACTTCATTAACTTAGGAAAGAATGATTTCCTTAAAGGATAATATGAGCTACAAATGATTAAATGAATCCTTCAGAAGTTCAGGTCCTTTTGAAACTTTTATAGAAATCCTGAGCCCTAGTTTTGCAAAAATGTAAAAAAACCTGACTCTAAATAAGTGATATTCATCAAAATGAAATCACAAGAATTTTTGCTAACATTATGCCAGATCACTAGATGTAGAACTATCGTATTTTGTAGTCCTGTGAGACCCAGCAAAATTAAAATGAGTCCAAGGAAATGGAGATTTTAAAAACCATTCAATATCTGTTTAACCTGCACTTTAAAAAGCAGTCTGATCTATAGCACGTTTATTTTTCTTAAGCTGGATAGCATTCTACATTTCAAATTTGGGAAAAATAAAGCATCTTTGGCACATTATAACAGTCCAGTCTGTTCTCCTTTATAAACCATAGAACCTCATCTTGTATTGCTCGATTAAATCAGAATTTGCTTCAACAACAGCCCATCTTTCAGGAAGATTTAAGTGATAGATTTATAATTAAACTATCAAAGTGGCACACAGCTCAGACCTAGATGGCAATTTTATGAACAGTACCATATTCCAAATCACCTACCTATCTCAACCCCAAACAACCATATATCACGGTCAATTTTAGTTCAGTCTCAAGAGGAATTTTAAATCAGTCATCCAGAGGCATCCTGTAATAATTCAGCTGTTCTACAGCTGTGCATCTGAAAGGCTGCAATACCTACAAATATGCTTTCAAATTTTGTTTGAAAGTTAAATATTTCAGTGTCCTTTAAACTTCCTTTTTCTTACCTTCAGTCCTAAAATCTCACTTGCATGTGCAAGGGAACTCACTAGGTTTTCTGTGTACACCCCAAAAAATAGCTTCATAAGTTTCTCCTGCATATAGATGGTAGTTCACTAGATGCTAAGCTGAGCAATGAATAACAAAAGAAGTCATACTGCATAAAAATTGCATTTCCAAGACAATAATTAAGTCATATGTCATCTCCTTAATGAGAAAGTGGCCTACAGTCCTTCATATTTCTCAGCTTTGTCTTATGCATCAACATGTAAACTCCATTTTTTCACACCACACAGTTTAGAAAGTTACAAAAAGAAGCCCGAGTGATTGATTTGTTTAACAACAGCCAACAGAATTTCCTAAAATACAGGATGTGATTGCTGGTGAGATGTGGATTGGCACAGTATAATTGATCTTTCCTTAAATTTTAGACCTTCTTAGATTTTTAGATACTTCTAAAGGTTTTGGTTACAAAATCTTCGGGTGCTTTATGGCACTCTGAGACAAACCTCATATATATGGTTGAAAATTATGCTGTTTATACAGCATGAATGAGTAAAATATCAGGACTAAAGTGCAAGCCAGACCTTAATCCTTTTGCAAAGTAATGGCTAGAGTGGGATGGAAGAACCTTGGGACAACATGAATCTCCAGAATCTACTGAGCAAGAAAAGAAAATATTGTTAAAACTATGCAGCCAAAAAGTCACAGATGTATTCTGAGCTCAGAGAAAGTACCATGAAGGTTCAGGTCCAGCATTTTTAGAAAACTTCTGTATTAACATTTTCAGAGGTGGAGTTACATTGTGCTCCACCACCCCCATTCCACCTGTAAAATATCACACTGCATTTAATAGAGTCTAGAGTTGATATTAAGAAAAAAACCTCAATTTTGTAAGTCATTGTTTCCTCATTCTGAATGAGTACACTGTAATCCATAGTCTACAAATATTTAAAAGCTTAATATATTTTAAAGCTTTAAGGATATTACTTGTATAGAAATATTTGATTCTGAAAACAGTTTTATCTAATCTAACTTGGTTGGAATGGATTCTTTTGGTCTGGGGTTTGTTTTTCTTTCTTTTTGAAGGAGCATAAATACATTTATATCAACTAAGAACTTTGACATGAAGTTCTGAAGTGCTTTCTAAAGCCATTTGCTCTCTAGAATGTCAAGAAAATTACAGTGAAGTCCAAAACATATTGTCAATGACATTGCACCAGAGAGGAATAACAGCATAACGAGTTTGCTAAGAAGGCTCATACAGACTCTGTGAGAACCATGGCAGCATGCAATGAAGAAATACGTGTTGATTTTTCCTTGCTCACTTGAGACTTCATCCCAAAGATACTGGGATGAAATTAATCCATTTGAAAACAATGTTAAAGTTCCTGTAAATAAAGACTGCAATAAAGCAGTTTTTATATTCTTTATTTTCTTTAAGAACATCAAGTCTATGTAATATCAGTTTTGTTTCTGTGGTTTTTTTCCCCATATACAACATATAGGAAAGCATCATGTGGGCTTAAGTCAAGAGTAAATTGTAATGTCTTTCCACATCGTTAAATATCAGAAAATTTCTTTTTTTTTTTGTCCTAATTAACTGGAATTAACAGCTTCTAGCAGGTTTAATGACCATTGACCAATAACATTAGTTTTCTTTAACCACAACAGACATTTATAGTAAGTGGTTTAAGTATTGTTGATTAGTTTCAGTATTTCCATATGAAAATAAAAATAACAGTTGACACTTCTAGAGCACTGTCCTATTGAGGATTTCAGACTGATTCAACAAGAAATTTCTTTAGAATATGAAATTCTGAAATTGCTTAGTAGAACATGTAAAATTTTTCCTATTTGTCATGGTGAAAACGATCATAGATTAATCTCAGCAAAATCAGTACTGGTTTTATCTTAATAGCTTTCTAGCTAGCTAAGCAGTAGAGCAAAAAGTGTATTGATTGTTGCACATCTAACTCAGCTGTGCTCTGAGCCAGCATCAGTCCATATTGACCTCAATGAAACAATACCAAACTGAGCAGTAGGACCAGATGTAGCATCAGCTCACCTAATATATTTCCTTAAAACATTTTTAGTATTTTTCACACCAGTTGGATCACATAACCAACTTAGAATATACTAGGCAGAGGAGCAGTTACCATAGAATCAGAACCATTAAGTTTGGAAAAAGACCCCATGGGAAAAAGACTGGGGGTAAAATTACATTTTAATAGATGGAGATTGAGATCAGTATGCCCAGCTCACCACACAAAATGTATGTCAAGGAGGGTACTGTGACTGCTGCTCCCTGGCTGGAAGATGGTCAGCATGCCCAACTTCCCACACACAACCCAAGGAGGACCAAGCTGAGGGTGGAGTGCACTGAAGTCAGGAGACATTGCAGTCAGGCTCTGGTGAAATGCTTGCAGAGGAGGGAACTTGGTGATACTTTTTAGCTGACAAGTCATGTAGCAGCTAAAAAAAAAAAGGAGGAAAAGGAAGATGTCTTGCTGTTGAGCCAGCAACTGAGGCAAAAATCACTGTTCTTGAACTCATGTATATCACCATTCCAAGGCTAACTCAGAGGAGTGTCCCCTGTCCGAGCCATAAGCAGCCAGGTTCTCCAGAACCAGAGCTGTTGGTCACCATGTCAAAGGCTTTGCCTAAGTCTAAGTAGACAGGATGAGTTTCCTTATCCACTAAACATGCCACCTTGTCATAGAAGGAGGTCAGGTTGATCAAGCAGGAGCTGCCTTTCAATACCTGCGCTAGCTGGGCCTGGTTCCAGGGCTGTGCTACGCATGCTGTGACAGCACCTCAGGATCATCGGCTCCATGACCTTCCCAGCACTCGTGTCAGGCTGAGAGGCCCTTCCTGCGTCCTCCTTGTGGCCCCCCTTGTAGCTGGCCCTCACATTTACTGACCTCCAGCCAACTGGGACTTCCCTGCATAGCCAGGACTGCTGGTAAGCGATTGGTGGGCAGTCATGCCAGATCCCTCTGTACCCTCAGGTGCATCTCATCCAGCCCCATAAACGTGTGAGTGTTCAACTTGTGGTGTAGCAGATCAGTGATTTCCCCTTGGATTATGTGAGCTTAATTGTGCTCCCCTTCCCTGCTTTCCAGCTCAGGGCATCCAGAGAACAACTGGTCTTACTATTAAAGACTCAGACAAAGAAACCATTGATTACCTCATTGCATCATTTTTCCTCATCCTTTTTCACTGTGTTTGCCCCTGTATCCAATATCCAATAAAGGATGGAGATTTCCTTAACCTTCCTTTTGTTGCTAATGTATTAAGAGAAACAATTTTTCATGGTCTTTTAGGACGGTAGCCAGATTGCATTTTTAATTTTGTTTTCATCTGACATACCCTGCTTTTCTTGGCAGGGCTGTCCCACACTTTTTATGAACCTTCATATTGGGACAATCTTGCTTTTTAACATTATTTTAATCCAATTCTTTCTGGATAATAACTGTTTCTGCTTGACTGATGAGTGACAAGTGACTTGAAGCCTTCAGGATGGACTGGTGTTGGAAAAAAAAGATGAAAATTTCTTGATTGCTTTCCATGTATAGACAATTACTTAATTCATTAATGAAAGGAAATAAATGCTTTGTAAAATCAAATCTAGAAACATATCACTATGTGAAGTGACACCACACAAGCTGTCATTAAAGGTTAGTAAATTATGGCTGTGGAACATATTTTTTGTCTGGGTCAGTAAATAAAGAACTCAAAAGCATTAAACCAAACATACATTACAGTTAATAGGAAAATATAAAATGATGGTAGTAGATGGTATTATATTAAGAGGAGCTGTGTATAAATCCTAGGAGAAGACTACCCCATTTATATCAGCTATGGAATGAAGCGGAATGAAGCAGAATGACACAGTAAGTGTCAGAAAATCCAAGATGTATGATTAAGCCATCACATGGGTTTTTTCCAGCATCTACTTTCATTTTTCTTTTCAAAAGCATCAGAAAACCTGAAGTGTTGTTGTAGTGCAAAGCTTGAAAACTTCTAAAAAATAAAATCCTTGTTCAGTGATGCAAAGACTATTAAAGTACACGGATTATTAAATTTTAAAAGGCTGAAGAGATCTGCTATGGTTGTGAATAGTGACCTTCTGAATAATACAGATTTCTGACATATTTAGGGATTTTTTCATTTTCCCTTTTAATAATATGTGCCCCAGCTACATATGTCTTGATCTTCAAATAACATATAATTTAATCTTCACTGCTTCCCACTTAGGCTTTTCAGTAATTAGACCATTTGGTCTTATTGAGTTGATGCAGCAGCAATTTATTTATCCACAAGTGGGTTTGTCATGTTCAGTTCTTCTAGATTATGCTGTCAGCAGCCTGGGTCTTGTGAATTCTTGTGGACATTGATCTAGTCATCCACATAAAGGAAAAGTCTTACTTGCTATAAGACATGGTTTCCTTAATTTCAAATTATGGCAAAAACTCTCTGATTTCTCAAGCTCATATATCCCATAATGGTCTTATTAATGACAGAAGTAATATAACCTCAAAATTCCTACTTTGTTATTTTCATTTAAAGGGTCTTAAATATAATTCATAAATTATGTTGGCTTTCAGTGTTACAGCACCACAAAGAGATCAAATGGTCAGCTGTTTATCAACCATGACCTCAATTCCTTTGTCGTACTTTAGATTTGGTAAGTCAATTTAAAAATACCTTTAAGGAAAAACTATGGTTAAAACTCCTCCACCTGCCATTGTCAATTCTAAACAATGTGGTGATGCTGCATTTTTGTGATAATGTAATTCCATGTAGTAATCCAAGTAATGTAAGTGCTGTTTTTTTTTTCTGATCAAAAACTCCATATCTCAATAAAATACTCAATAAAAGACAACGTGAAATTCCTAATTGTTTTCGCTGCACTTAGAGAAGCGACCCAGTTTTGTAACACTTTGATGGAAGCACTCATTTTTATGAGAGTTATCACTAAACTGCCCTAGAAAATAGCTACCCAGAGAAAATGAAAAGTCTCAGTTTTAGCTTTTCCTAAATAGTAATAATGTTTTTTTTCTTTTCAGGTTAATCTAAATTGCAAATTAGCTCTTATCAGAAGATTTCTGTTTAAATTCAGCTGTTTCAAGGCTCTGGAAAATCTCTTCTTCAATGTAACACAGATTATACCTCAAGGGAAATACAGAGTACAGAGGGAGTGTCACAGTAAATACAAGTTTCTCTATGGCACAGTTGCAAAGACTGATTTATTCTCATGAATAGAGCAATAACTTTGGCTTATTATTTTTTCATTCAAAAATACCATGGTAAAAAATGAATTAGCACTTTCTGGACCTTAAATCCATTTAAAAAAAAAAGCAAGATTCCTATGTTATATAAACAGTTGTTCAAAATTTGGAAATTCTTTCCATAAATTAGGAATACAGACAGAATTCCATTCAATTTTAATTTTTATGTGAAGTCTTACTGCATGTATAGGTGCTACTGCAGGTGAGTAGGAAGCCTTCAGGACTATAAAATCCAGCACAAAAAATTTTGCTACTGAAAGTGCTTTAGAAGAAATGTTATTAAAAAACAACTAAAACAAGTATAGGATAAAAAAATAATTTAAAAACAACCAGATAACAACAACAAAAAAGGGAAAGGTTCAGATTTTTGTTCATTGTTTCTCATTCTTTCTTTGGTGTTTATTACTAAACTTATAAAGCATTTTGTTCATTCTCCTCATTGTTTCTTTGATTTTTATTACTAACCTTATAAAACATTTTTGAGAAATTTTCTTCTGTTATCATTAGGGTTGGACCAAGAAAATTTAAGTTTGAAAAAAACATCTTTAAAATTTTTAAGTTTTAATTTTGACCTATCTCTATAAAAGAAATTTAGAGAGAGATTCCTTACTTTTATTATCTTTTAGATGTCACATCACCAAATTACCGTTTCGGGACCACAGATTACAAATCACAGAGTCACCAAATTAACAGATCTGAAAGGGACCCACAAGGATCACTGAGTCCAGCTCCTGGCCCGGTACAGCTCCATCCCCAAGAGCTACACCCTGTGCCCGAGAGCATTGCTCACACACTTGAACTCTGTCAGGCTGGTGCTGTGACCACTTCCCTGGGGAGCCTGTTCCAGTGCCCAGCCACCCTCTGGGTGAGGAACCTTTTCCTGATATCCAACCTAAACCTGCCCTGAGACAGATTCAGGCCATTCCCTTGGGTCCTGTCACTGTCACCATGCAGAAGAGATCGGTGCCTGTCCTGCTCTTCCCTGCACAAGGAAGGTGTAACTTCAATGAGGTTTCCCCTCAGTCTTCTCTGTTTGTGCACACATATAGAACAGAGTTTGAGTCAGTACTTGACTTAGTACTTGTATGTAGGCCTGTGAAGAAGCAATATTTTTATTCCTCCTTAATGGTTATGTGTAAATTTAATGTTAATGCTCCCATGTACTCCAAGTTACTCAAGAAGAGAACCGCTTATGACAAGTTCAAACCTTAAAAATAGAGCCAAAGAAAAGAGTATTACCGTGCCTGAGTGGGTCGCAGCTGGTGAGAGAGAGACGGTGAATCTTGTTTCTTGAATCAGAAGGCTTGATTTATTAAGATATTATATATAATACATAACTATACTAAATAGAATATAGAGAGAGGTTTGCAGAGCAGCTAGGCTAGGCTAAGAATAGATAGCAAAGAATCTATAACAAAGTTGTGTTCAAGGACTCAGTCCCCTGGCTTGCACTGGTGATTGGCCCTTAATTATAAACATAGAAAATGAGCCAATCAAGGTGTCCCTGTTGCATTCCACAGCAGCTGATAATAATTGTTTACCTTCTCTTCGGAGGCCTTTGCCCTCCAGAAGACGCAGAAATCCAAAAGAAAGGATTTCTGTGAAGAAATGTCTGCGACAAAAGAGGATGAGAAAAACACTGAAAAGCTCTCATTTCAACTGAAAATCTTAAAAAGGCAAGGAAAGACAAGCTTCCTTTAATTCTGAAGTTTCCATTCTTGCTACAAGAAGTCCTTTTTCTCCCTTAAACATACACACAATTTGTGCAGACAAGCATTAACATACACTCTATGTTCTCTGCTTGGAAGGAAAGCTCATGAATGGAAAATATTATAAACTTCAGAAGCACTTAGTTTCTGTGCTTAAACATAAATTCAGATCTTAAAAGTTTTTTTTCCATTTCTCTTAATCTTGGGGAGGGAAGTTTGTTCAAATGTTGTTTACCTATTCCTTATGGCATAAATTTGTAGTCCATAAATTTGTTCCATGTAAGTCTCCATTTGCATAACATCATAAAGTGTGAAAAACATACGCATTTTTATGTTGAAAACATAAAGTGTTGCATTTCTCGTAATTCTATTTTTAATAGCTTCTTTTCAGTCACGAACATTAGACATATTCTAATAGATACAGCTCTTATGTATCACCAAGTATGCTTCAGCCTTACTCTTTGGGTCATAATCAGCACCTTCGTGTCTCTCACTCTCTCATATTCTCTGGCATAGCTTGGTGCCATCTTTGTCATTGGCATCTTTTGGCTTTAGAACATGAAGACTTTATCTGCAGTTATGGTTTTGACTACATTCTTAAATCTCTAGTGAATTTCAACTTAGGAAAGATGTGAATCTTCACATTTTCCAGTATTTGCAAAAGAAAACTGATCACTGTCTATCATCATTAGAAACCATTAATACTACCTGTGATTTCTTTCTAGTATTTTACAAAATCTATTTTGTCTGACTGTCACAAAATGATCAGTACTTTGGGGAAATCAAAAACCACCAAAACTTTGCTGAAGTTTCCCTGAAAAGTTTGTGTTTGGTTGGGTTTATTCTCTGTTGGTGTTTTTTTCTTTTAAGTTATTTATTTCTTTATTTTCAGGAGTTCAAAAAATTAAATATCTCTTCCTATCAGAAAACTTTTGAAAAATAACTTTTTTTGCTTTCAACATGATTTAAAATATGTTATGATGGCAGATTCTATCACTCTAAATGTAAGTTCTTGACTTGCTCATTTATTTAATTTAATAACGATTTATATAATTTTTAAATTACACTTTAAGGATTTTTTTTTTGGCTGGAGAATAATCCCTGGGTGTGCAAAATAGCACTTCTAGTAATGTATTTTATTGCTCGCTGTCTTGGTTCTGGCTGGGATGAAGCTATAAAATCTTCACAGTGAGCTGTGACCCAAGAAAAGCCCTTGCTGGAGCAGGCTCCTGGCAGGAATTATGACAAACTGACCACAACCCTATTCCCAGTCCCCCTGAACCATCAGAGAGGAGAAGGTGGAGAAGTGAGGCTGAGCCTGGGAGGGATGGTGGCTTTAGATCTGTTCTTGCTTCTCATTATCCTACTCTTCTATTAACTGGTAACAAACTCAACTCACTTCACCCAAGTACAATCTAACCTGCCCATGACTGTAATTGCTTAGTGATCTCCTTATCATTATCTTAAGCCATGAGCTTTTTGTTATGTTTGCTCTCCCCTGTCTTGTCTGTGAAGAGAATTGCTAGAGCATCTTGCTGAGTACCTGGCACTCTACCAAGGTCAACCCACTTGGGTTACTGGTCATGACCAGTCCACCACATTTACAAATGAAAGGATGTATCACAGGCTTTGTTCTCTGGAATTGTATCAGGGTGTAACAGTGAGAAACTTTAAGGTGAAATGAGATTTCAGTATACAGGCCATCGTGACCAAGTACTAAAGGTTTTCTTTCACATGTTAGAATGTTACACAGAGAGTGTAGTAAGTATATCAACAACTGACCAATCAACAGAAAGATCCAGTTGTTAAAACCACACAGAAAGATAAAGATCTGTCATGGCCTCAAGACCAATCAAGTCACCTCAAATGAAACTTTTGCAATTTGTAGCTGTGATAACTTTTTCTGGATGAATAGTTAATTCCACCTAAAAAAAAGTCTTTCTGAATAAGACACAGTAAATAAAGCCATGGGGTAGAGACAATGATCTGTGTGACTGACAGCTGGAAGAACCAATGAAGGCATGGGAATGAGACCATCATGAGGATAATTCTCACTGTGACTGAGCTTGTCAGACTTGTGCAGTTTTGTAACTGCAGTAAATATTTCAGCTTGCAAAGAGGATAGGGTGAAAACTCATATAGTACAAAGCTAAAGGAGAACCTCATGAATAATATAATAATTTTATATTCAGGGTAAACCTTTGACACTGAGCAGAAATACATATTAGAATTATGCATTGAATGGTGAAGATAATGAGAAACAGTATACAGCTGCCTTACTTTCTTAATATTTATTATATTCTTTATATTTATTATATTTATTTATTTATATATTTATTTAATATATTTATTATATTATTCTTTAACATTTGTACAGAAACCACCTTTTTTTCACTTTACAGGTGTCTGTGCACACAGGCAAATAGCAGTATGTGAATATATGTGTCTACAAATTCTATATATATATATAGATACAGATGTATATATAAAAATAAATACATAAGCATACACAAGTGCTCCTTTTTACTTTGGCACACATAGCACGGCTGTGTATTTAGTATATCTTCCATAGATAAAGGTCAATCAGCTTTTCACCCAAATCCAAATTAAAAAACCCCGAAATTTCTAATGAAGTCTACTATCAAACCCATAAACTGAAAAAACACACATGAAGCTGCCTTGTTGGGGAATTAGACTAAATGATTTCTAAAGGTCTTTTTCCAACCTGAGAATTCTCTGATTTTTTGATGGAACTCTTTAAATGTTCATGCAAAACTTAAGAAACAAAGATTTCTGAACAGACTTTTTTGCTTTTGGCTCAATGCTTGAGCTCACCAGAGCAGTGTGGTTCAAATTTTATTATCACACATCTGCTCTCATCCTGAAATATTGCAGGACTGTAAACAACAATCCAGGTAAAATGGGTTTTCATCTTTCAACCTTAATTTAAAATCAAACTCTATGAGTTAAATCTGAACATCTGGTCTATCTGCTGATAATAATCTGGTGGAAGCACTCTCTGCACAGGGAGTCTTCTCTCAGTCAATGTTTTGTGAGGCAAGACTGTTTCAGTGTCTTGGCTTATTGCAGCTTAATACTTCTCCTAACCCTATAGCTGTCATGCAGAAGGAAAAAAAAAAACAATAACAAGGTGCATGTGCATAAGTCAGTATTCATAGAATCATAGCATGGCCTGATCTGGAAGGGACACCAAACATGATCTAATTCCAGCCACCCTGCCATGGGCAGTGACACCTTTTACCAGACCATGCTGCTCAGAGCTCCATCCAACCTGGCGTTGAACACCTCCAGGGATGGGGAATTTACATTTCTGAGCAACCTCTTCCAATGCTTCCCTACCCTCACAGTAAAGAATTTTTTCTTAATAGCTAATCTAAACCTCCTTTCTTTCAGTTCAAGTCATTCCCCTTGGCTTTGAAAAAATGATGTTTGGCTTCTATAAATGGAGCCTAGTCTTGTTTACAGAATTAAAATATCTGCAGATAAGTGTGAAAAAAACCCAAAAAAACCCATGTGATATATTTTCTCTTAGTATGTATGGAAGGCTGATAGTTTTTCTCCTTCTACATGGGTAAAAGTTACAGTTAATTAGAAGTTTGAATCCCTTTTGGAAGTAAGATGCTATTTCTATCACTTGTCTGTGAGACTTCTGTGAACCACTGTTGTCTAACATCACAAATAAGAATGATTTTTCTTTGGTTTTCTTTCCTGTATTGATTACATTATGGCCTGTTGAAATCAAGATTATTTCTTAATGTTTATTTGGAGTTTATGTAGAATAGTAGGGTTGTGACCTGGATCAGACTTTTTAGAAAACAATAAGAAGTGTATTTGTTTTTCCCCCCATTTTATCCAGGTATGTATGAATTTTACTCAAAGAATCTAAATTAACAGACATTTACATGGACTGATTCTGGTTTGCCTCAAACATATTCTTAACCTAGCACGTCAAACATATTTCTATGATGAGCTGCTTTATTATGACTTTTTTTGTTTGTCTTAATGGAAAGAATAGTTTTTCTATTGTAAATAATAGAAAAGAAAAAAAATCTCTGAAGCGCAACATGCAATAGCAGATATACAATACCTATATTAGTTTATTATTATTGTATATCATCATGTTTTTTGCATATTTATGTATAATTGTTTGTGTATAGTTTCTTCTTTGGGAAGAATAGGTTATGTAAGCTGAGAAATATTTCAGACAGGTCCTTATGCCTCATAAGTACATAACAAGCATTCTTGCATAATTATTTTGATAATAAAATATTATGCCAAATTATATTCTGGAAACAGCTTCTGTTATTGTTTCTATGAGCAACCCAATAAGCTGGAACAATTGGCATGGTTAGGGAAGATTACGAGACCTCAGGTGCGCTGCAAGAGAGAAGAACATGACTGAGGAAAAAAAAAACCTGTAGAGAAGGAATTCTTCTGATTAATTCCTCCATTTCTATAAAAAATAGGAAGATTTTCTATTTCATTCAACTTTGTTAAAGAATGGAAAAATTTGCAACTAACATCAAAGAAAGGCTGTGGTACAGAATTCTTCCTATCTAGAGAACTAATCAGTAGTCTTCATGGTATTGTACAACACTCACAGCTGACATCAAGCCTCTTCATAGCTTAGCCTCAAATTTGGAACATATTTGACCTAATTGATTTTATATATATATTTGTCAAAGGACATGACCTCTGACACTTGTACTATAATCTAGAATGAGTAAAAACAAGAAGTATGGATATATAAAGAACAGACAACTCTTTTAAGAGGCACAGATCCTTAAGGGAAACAAAGAAAAGTATTGGGATGCTAAAGTGATAAAAATATTGGGATGTTAAAGTGGCACAAAAGGCATTTCCTAATAATATAGTTCTTGGGAAAACTGTCAAATATCTAGGAAGAAAACCAGACAGAATAGATCTTTCAAAGAGTTGTGAAAGATTCACAAAATAAATGAAGGTAATGAAGGTAATGATCAGGATGAAAAATCAGAGAAGTGTGTCACTGAGGAAGAGAACTCACTAGAAAATTATCCCAAATGTGAAAATGTGCACTTAAGATCTATCTTACATAGATCTTTGCAGCATGGTGCTGATTTTAAAGTTATAAATAAACTGAAGTGAGGTAGGTTTCATAGGCAATAGCTATGTTGCTAAATAATTGCATAAATGGATTCCAGAACTTAAAAATTAAATTCAAGAAACATCAAAAAAGTAAAGCTAAAGCCAGAATGTTAAGAGAAAAACATTAACACCATTGATTTGTAGTAACATGTTAAAACTTTCTATATAAATAACAATGATAATTTGTCATTCAGGCTTTTCCATCAACAATTTCCAGCTGTGGACAAGACTGCAAATAAATTTTTTAGTTGGTAATAATACCAAGATATTTTAAACAAATAACAAATAACAAACAAATTGAAAACATTATAACACATTTTGCTCTGTTTCATAAAACAAAAAGCAACACTAACCAGAATTAAGACTGTAGGAGGAATTTCTGGAGAGGTAAATATGCAATTTCCAATTTTAAGGATATGAAGTTTGGATCCAGTGGCGTGTGTTTGGAAAAAAAGCTGAAATATGTGGATATGTATGAGTGGATGAGAGTGTTGCAAGGGGAACAAGGCACAGACTCATAAATTCATAATAATACTATTACTAAAGATTCCAGTGCTAGACCTGGGACTACAGTTTATTTTTTCTGCTGTTGACCACGTACACGCCTCTGTATCCATTTGTCTTCTTTTCTCTCCCAAATTCCTGTTGTCACCTTCCTATTTCTCCAAAGCTTTTTTCCTTGTACCTTCCTCCATGAAAGCACATTGCTACAGTCTTCCACCGGCCTCAACATTCTCTTTATCTCCATCAAAGTTATCCTCTCATTCTCCTTCAGAGACTTTGTTTTGTTGTTTGTCTTGAGCTCCTTTTAATTTCTTGCAGACAAAACATAGATGCTGGCTGGGTGAGTGGGAATCGAATAGAATAAAATAGAATAGAACAAAATGGAACATAACAGAAGAGAATATGTCAGTTGGAAGGACATACAGTTATTATCTAGTCCAGCTGCCTGATAATTTCAGGGCTGACTAAAAGGTCAGGTATATTATAAGGATCCAAATGCTTTTTAAACACTGACAAGTTTGGGGCATCAGCAACCCTTCTAGTACGCCTGATCCAAAGTTTGCCCATCCTCTCAATGAAGAAATATTTCCTAATATTCAGTCTGAATCTCCCCTGCAACAGCTTTGAACAGCACACAGATGTCCTGTGTGTGGGTCCCAGGAAGCAGAGCTCAGCACCTCCCTCTCCCCTTCTCCTCTTTGGGAAGACACAGAGAGCAATGACCTTATCCTCAACTCCTTGTACTACAAGACACATTCAACAGGTTGGACCTGTTGATCTTCTCCAAGTTAATGATTCTATTACAACTTCTCCTTTAGGAGGAGCAGACCTGTCCCTAGAACTGACCTCTGCAGAGCACCACTAACGCCACCAGCCAGCTGCAGCCCCACCCACTGCAACCCTTTGAGCCTTGTCCTTCGGTCCTGACCAGCACACCATTACCCTGCTCATCCCACGGATGGACAACTTGTTCAGAAGGATACTTTGAGGGTCAGTATCAAAAGCCTTACTAAAATACCCAAAAATTCTTTTTGAAGTAAATCTCTCTGGCATTTGGGTAATTTTGAAGTAATTCTTTGGGCAATCAGCTTAGTTCCTCACTTCTCTGTGATGTGGGCAGATAGAGGATATAAATATTTTGCACAAAAAGGACTTGTGCTTCTGATTAGCTGAGAAGAAGAAAAAAAAAATGCATTTGTGGCTCTATCTGTAGCTGAATTTTCCCTTAAGCAAGGAATATTCTAAATTAACTTGTATAGAGCTGAGCATTTATACTGATATAACACACCTACACAGCATCTGATCTGGCTTGGGTATTCCAGCTCTGTACTACATTATAAACTGTGGATATTTAATAAGAAGCCTCAGGGCTCAGACAAATTATCAAGTCATCCAAGTCATCTGAGCTAATTAATTGTCTGTGTTCTTAGTTTGCCTCTGACAAACTGAAATAAAATGACATTTTACTAAAAGAAGGTGTTGTGGGTAAGCCCTGCTCTCTCTGCTTGGTGCAGCCAGATACCAGAGGGTTTAATTCAGGCTATCTCATCAGCAAAGACAAATCAGATTTAAACCTGAGTCTTCAGGTTCGTGTTGGTAGATCTCCCTCTTAGGTGTAATGGCAGTGGTGCAAATGTCACTATTCTTCTGCATGGGCTTCAGCTGCCTTATAGAACATCTGTGCATTTGGGTTAGAAGCCCAAGTAACTTTTCCAAAATCAGTTTTTAAAGTAAACACACAACTTTAAATATATTCCCACAGTTCTGATGGCACTGATGCGATTTTATGACTCATGGAAGCCTTTTGCACCAAGCTTTTGCTGTCATTGCCTATATATCTCATTCATTAAAAAAAAAAAATAACAAAACATTTGGTAGAACCATTGCTCCCATAGCATGAGATAAATTGAAGAAGGGAACCATTCACAGGGCACACAGATACACACTTTCTGCTGGTGGACACAGTCAATATCTGTCATACCTAGGTCTGTAATATTAAGATCCCACTAGAGAAGTCTTGCAGATATTCTTATCCATGGGAAGAAGTATTTCTTGCACATAATTTCTGTGTAACTTCCAGAAAAAAAATGAACTAAGGTCTTCAGCTTTCTCAGGTAAATAATTTTTAAAATCTTTAGTTTAAAAAAAACTATGTTAGACAGGTGATGAGGACATTTAAGTGAAAAGTCTCATCAAGCACCAGAGAAACCCTCTGAAGGAGTAGGGGCCAATGGATCTGGGTACGTAAGGAAAACTCCTTTTTCACATGAGCCATTCTGTACCTCAAGACAGTAACTAAAAAGGGACAAAACGCTGCATATGAAAATACTATTAAAGCTTATCATTATTTTGTGTAAGACAGGAAATGGCACTCAAATACTCTTTTTTCATTTTGCAGCATTTCCATAATAGTTTAATTGAGTGCACTATTTGAATGCTTCTGTCCTTCAGGTTAAAAAAATGCGCATATTGAATCTCAGATCATAACTAGAGGAGATGATTTCAAATCCAATTTCTTTTTCATTAGTAAAGAAAGTACACTGAGATGTTGATTCTTTAAAAAAAAAAGTTATTTATCAAACAGCAGGGGGCAATGAAACATAAATCAAAATAAAAAAAGCTCCTTTACAAAGTACAGGAAACATAAAATAGAATATTGCTACCTGAATATTCTATTTGCTTTAGTGAATGTTTTATGAGAAGATAAAAATACAATGGGGATTTTTTGGAGAGGAAAATAAGGAGAATTTTTCATGTAACCTACAAAACTATATGAGCAGAAGTATATGTAATTTGTGACATATCAAAAGCTCAATAAATTTTTTTCTGTGGAAATTTTTAAACATTTTAAGTGGCTACCAGTTTCTGGTGTCTATAAACACCTTTATGTATCTGCAAGTTTAAGGATATAAAATCTAGGCAGAAATAAGATTCCACTGAAATATTTCCTCTAAAAATAATATTATACTACCTTATCACTCTTTGATTGTAGCATAATTTTAGTGTATGTAATTAGATTTTTGTAATTTTTATTATTTATGCCAAGCCATGAAATACTTAAAAAATTGTGAGTCTTATCTATTATCAAAAATGCTAACTAGTTTCAAATTTAAATGCAATAGTCAATATAGTCTCCAACTCCTTTTCTTAGCATGTATTTCAGAGTTAAATATGTAATCATACATTTTGTCATTCAAATGGAAGAATATTCAACTTCTCATTTTACTGGTATGTTAAGTATAGCATGCACTTTTATGTCATATAGTATTTTATGTGAATAAAAAGGAGGAATTTTCTTATCAAGGTATTAAAGTCCCCTACAAACAACAAAGGTATAATGTGTCTGAAATAGGGCCCATTTTAGAATTGCATTCCAAGGGAGTGAAATTAATTAAAATGCCTGAGAGCAAAACCTGATCTATGCCAATTGCCAAAGCAGTGTGGGAGATGATCTATATGAGAGTCTCCTCAAAAATAAGCATTTGCAGGGGCTGTAAAGCTTTCCATTAGATCTAGCACTTGGTTTGTACCAGCTTTCCTGCCTATGTGTACTAGGAAGGAGAATTCTTCCCTCAGTCCCTATAAAGGATAATGAATGTCCAGTTCCCTGGACAAATCCATAAAAATTCAGTTGGCTCATACCTTTTACTAATCCACCTATGCAAGCTTGACAACCATGTGAAAACTAAAATAATTTCATTTATTGCAGTGAAAAGATTGGGATAAATGTTTATGTCTGATATAAAAAAAAAAAATCTTTTAAAATAATCTTGGATCTTCTGAACTTGTCATGTGATCATCCTCTGCTCCAAGGTAGTCTTTTTAACCTACTTACTAAAAACTGTCTGTTTGGGGGATTTCTATTACCTGCGCCTATTAGCTTTAGTACAAAGGACCAATTGTCACTCTGGACACTTTTAATGGGCTTATCTATGTTACTAGAGACCACTTCATAGCGTTTCCAGCGCTCTCTTTTCTCTCAGTAGGGTTTCCTCTTTCATCTACTCTGATAAATCATTTAGGTTTTCCAGAGAGTTCCAACAAGACCAGCACCAGCAGCCACACCAGTGAGACGTCAGTGGCTCCTGGCAGCTCTGCCACACACAGGATTGTTTTGCTGCCACTGGATTATTTACTACAAACACAAGTTTTAAAAACTGCTAGTCTCCATGATTCCTATGGTTTTTATGTGTATTTATGTCAGTAATGTGTAAGAACGCAGCTTGCAGAGGATAATATCATCAGTAATGGAAAGGACGAGTACGTAAGTTTTAGAAAATACTGAGGTTTGAGAAAAAATTAGAACAATGATTGTGTCTAGATATGTAGCTAGCAGCACTCAAAAGATGCTCTCAGTTATAGTCCTTCTGTATAGTAATGTGTAATTACATGTTTATGAAGATATACTTGTTATATCCAATATCAAACTATAAATTTTATGATGTTCTAGATATAGCAGATATGTTTCTAAGCAATGTCTGCTAAATGTCACAAACATTTTATGTTACATTTTGTATTCCACTGCAAAACTCTAGTGTTGTCACATTACATATTTAGCTCCTAAAGTTGATTGATTGCTTCAGAGAAAAGTGTATATGGTATTCCACTTCTTATCTGAGTCAATGTTTTTCTCAATACTGTGAAGCAAATTAAAATAAAGTGTTTAAATCTACTGCTTATGATAAAGAAGACCGAATCTTATTCTAAAAAACGTGAAATACAACTTGTCATGTTCCTTTCACTTTGTAGAAATGCTACCACAAGGCTTAGCCAGTTAAGTCTAATATGTTGACATTTATTTTTGCTGCAATAAATGTTAGGATTATATTTTTGCATTAAATTCTGGCATTTTTAAAGATCACGATGACAAGTGATTTATTCTTCAAATCACTCTGGTTTGTTTTTACTTTTTGAATATGGATTTGGCCATGTGTCTCCAAGGCACAGTACAAAGCATATTTCATATGTTTTGCAACCTATTAGTTTGATTTAAATCCACTTTTTCTGTCAGGATTTATGCAAGGCTTTCTTGATGTTATTTGCTCTGAATTATTGCCCAGAAATAATCACATGGAATCCAATTTCACACAGGCTGTGTGGCCTATGAGGTCTGTCACTGTAAAGCTCTAAAGCTTTTAAAACTTTTTCAATTGAGGTGATTCTTCAAATTTTTTAATAGCACTTTTTAAGCACTGTCTTACTTTACTCTCATATTTGTCCCTTCCCCTCAAAGTATGAAGAGTTTGATTGGGTTCAGTAAGTGCTGTGTGGTGTTTGACCTGGCTGGACATAAGAGCATACATAAGGACAGAGAGAGATCATTCACCAAATACCATCACAGCAAAACAGGCTTAGCTTAGGAAAATTAGTTTAATTTATTACCACCCAAATCAGAGTAGGGTAATGAGTCCAAATCTTAAAATGCTTTCCCCCTTCCTGTCTTCTTCACTCTTGATTTGGTCTGCATCATCCCTTTCTGCAGTGCAAGGGGACAGGGGAATGGGAGCTGCAATCAGCCCATCACTGTTGTCTCTGCCACTCCTTTGCCTTCAGGGAGAGCATCTCTCACACTTCCTCTGCTCCAGACAGTCCTCCACAAACCTCTGCAATATAAGTCCTTCCCTCAGGCTAAAGTTCTTTACAAACTTCTCTGTTCCATGGGATCACAAATCCTGGCAGCAAATCTGCTCCAGGCTGGGCTCCTGTCTCCAAAGGTCCACAGGTCTTTCCAGGAACCTGGTCCAGTTCAGGCTTCCCAGGGGTCACAGACTCCCATGGATATCCCCCTGCTCCAAGGTGGAGTCCTCCAGGGGCTGCAGGTGGATCTCTGCTCCCCCACGGACTTGGGCTGCAGGGGTACAGCTGCTTCCCCATGGTTTTCACCACTCTTATCTGGTGTCCAGAGGATTTCCTCCTCTTCATTTTTCACTGGCCTTGCTGCCTGCAGGGCTGTTTCTCTCACATATTCTCACTCCTCTCTTCTCTGATTGCAGTTGCACGGCAGCTTTCTCCATCCCTTCTTAAATATATTTTTTGAGAACCATATAATTTAAGAATGTAAAAATAAATTAATGCTATTAAAATATTCAAAGCACTGAACTGTAACATACCAGGTTGGAAGGGACCTGAAAGATCATCTGCTCCAAACTTTCTTGGCAAAAGTACAGTCTAGACAAGATGGTCCAGCACCCTGTCCAGCCTAAATTCTAGGTTGTGTTGGCTCTTTCAATATACAAAATAAATATACAATATTTACATGTTTGCATGTCATATTTCAATGGTTAAAAATTGATATGCATTCTTTGGAAGGAAATATGATAAAAGAAGTGTTCTTGAGTTTTGGAAATGTACTAAACTTGTGTGCTCAAATGCCTCATTCTGAATTGACCCTTACAAAATAGTCCACAAGTTTTGTTTTCCAAAACACTTAACAAAAGCCCTTGAAGTATTCTATTGCTTAATTTGCATATATAAACATGCCTAGAGGCAGACTTAATTTAATCCTGCATATTTCTGATTACTCCTTTTCACCTCACCTTCATTTAGTAAAGGTACATATGCTGGCAGAACTGCATTGCAGGAAAAGCTTATTTATCCTTAATATTAAAACAAACAAAATAACAATTCCCTGAATAAGTTAAAGCTAGAAAAGTGGGTTCTTTAAGGGTTTTTTTTTCTTTTTCTGTGGATTTTTTAATGTTTCTCTGTTTTCTTTTCAGAAATCATTTAAATTTTTAACTGAATGCTGAAATGTTGCTTAATTATATTTGCCATAAATCAGTAAAGCATCAACCAGCAGAGCACTAGAGGTATGAGCTAGTTCAAATGATATAATGTGTCTCCAGGAGAAATACAGTGCTTGTTTATTCTCTGCAAAGGTAGTCTGATATCATGTTTTTTATACATTTCCAAAAGCCTTGATACTAGGATCTGACTGCATGAAAAAAAGAACAATCAACCAAAACCACAAACTCAAACATCATTTATTGCTTTCACAGCAGCAGATAGAAAGCTATGAGGTAAAAAGGACAGTCTAGAGACATTGGAAGTAGAAGACAAGTATTAAATGTCCAGAATCAAATTAGTTGTCTGGGACTATGTCGACATTTGCAGTGTGGATGGGAGCAGCAATGAGCTTTTGAAGAAAATACCTTCACTTATTATGTGCTGAGTAAGTTCTTAAAGCTGCTTCAGACCACATTTTCACACACACACACCCTACCCACGCACCCACCCCCTTCCAGAGGAAATTAAACCAATAAATGCCTGCACTCAGTGAATATCACAGTATATCTCATCTATCATGCAAGTGTACTTGAGTCTTCAAAAACTCTGGACTTCGAAAGCTTTGTACTTCAAAGACTGCTTTTCTTTGATATAGAGAGCAAATGCCCTCATATATGCTTCCAGCCCTCAAGTGTTTGAGGTGCCACTAATCCTTCCTCATCTACCTATTTTATTCAGAGCTCATTTTCAACCAACCCTCACAGGAACAGATCAGGTTTATGATCTGCAGAAACTGTGTTCTTCAGCAGCAGTGATCTGTGGAAAAGATGACATTAGACAGAAAGTTAATGTGTTGTGTCTTCAAAGATACTTAAGGACTGACAAGCTTATTCTTCTGCTTTCCTCTGATGAAGAAGTTTTGCAACACCTGTGTGCTCCCTGCTGATTTATCCCCATGGTACCAGAAAAGGGAGGAAGCCTGGACCAGAAAAGCCATCCTGAGTCCTTTGTAGTGCTCCAGTACCCAGGTAGTGACTCAGGTAGAGGAGAAGACAGAGAGGAGGGAGACAACTGAGTTTGGGGTCCACACAGAGATCAGATGGAAACTCAGGAGCAGGATGTAATAAATAAGTGACAACGGTGGTGACAGAGCTGCCAAGCCATGCTTCCAGATAACAATGATAAGACCACGATAGGAAGAAGTGGAGATTGACCTGATCAACTAATTAATATGTAGTCCCAGACTACAGAGCCTTCCAAGTCCTTTAGGTGTTCAGATCTCCTGGAGGAGAGGGGACTGCTGGATCTGGAAAATGGGGCAATTGCTAAGATTCTTTCATTCTTAGCACCACTGCAAGTGTATTGTTTGTCCCTTTAGTTAGACCACATGGGCAAGATTTTCCAGAGTTAATTTCTAGGGAATCATGTTGGCTAACATGATGATGATGATTTTTCCCCATCACATCTTTCTCCCAGACTTCTGCTTCTGGTTCTGATTCTTAATAATTTAATGCCACGTTAACCCTTTTCCTGTACCATTCGTATATTTATTCTATTCAGATGACAGTCTCAGGACCCAGTGGCACAGGGACAAACAGCATTTACCACAGAGCAGAACAGCACCACCAAAATGTCACAGATGTTGTAGCCCAGGAAGAAAGCACCAGTTTCTCATTTAAGTTACCTTATTTATATCATCCATCTGCTCTGTTCCAGGAAAGAGGGTGTCCTGTGACCTGAGTGTTCAAATTAAATCTCCCACAGCCTGTCTAGGGTACCTGATGCTGAGTACTGCCAAACTTAGTGGGAAGATGGAGAAGACAGCAGGCACATTGCACCACTTGAAAATTTCACAGGATCTGATTTAAAGATTTGGCACATTAGTATTTGTATAGGCAATGGTGGTGGGGACAACAGACATGCCTCTTGATCTGCTGTCATCAGCTTCAGGAGACAGGAGAAAATAGAATGTGAGGCATTCAAAGAGATTCCTCAAAGAGCCCACACTGAAAGAAGCAAAGGTTTATGATATGATAGCTCTTCTCAAAACTTTGAATTACATGTATATTTGGGACTTACCACATAGGAGACCAAATTAAAACTAATGTGAAGTGAAATCTCCCAAAAGGATATGATGGATATAAAATGAGACCCCACAACAACACTTACCAGGTTTTTTTTTGTGCCAAAACATTTTTTAAAACAAATATAGCCTATAACAATCATGGTTTACTTCCATGAATTCATTTTGCATAATGATTACACTGATTTTGTTAGTACTTCAAGAGTAAATCTTCAGCTCTGTGCTTCTTTCTGCAACCCTCCCTTAATTTTGCAATATCATTCCTGCATATTAGCTACAGATAATCCATCATATTCAATGCTATCAAATATGCAGATTATATAACTGCTATACTGATATTCAGTATTGCCCTGTTCATACAATATATTAGCACCTTTGGTTAGTGTCTCACTGGAAACATTCTGTCAACTTCTTCCTGTCACTTCCAAGTTATTTTGAGAAAAAATGTGTGGAGTTCCCTGTCACGAGCTATAGCTTACACATTACTAGATATATACAGGGTATTTTCTTTTCTTATTAATTTATGGGTGTAGATCAGTGTACATGACTAAGCAGCCTTCTTCATCTCTTTAGAGTAATAACTTCTATCATGCAACTAAGAGGCCAAAACCCATTCAGATAAGGAACTCAGAAAAAATATTTCCATAAAAGTCCTACGTTTACTATACTACTTTTAAGATGCCATATAGATGTAATTTGACTGTTCTGATTTCACATCGTAATTCCTCAGTAAATGTCTGATCATGTTCCTCCTTGTACATACAAATGTACATATTTTTGTTACTGCTACAAATTTACTGACCATGTATATAAACAATAGATTAATGCTAATATGGAATATAATTCACTCCAATTCCTTGTATGCTGATTTCAGTGGTCTTTGAATCAGTCTTCTGGCATTAGAGATTTACTGAAGCAATTTGAAATTTAATAATAATTCTGTGAAATTCCCCCCAAGTCTAGCTTAGACCAGTGCCTCTTCTAAGCAGCGTTGGCAAAGGATATGAGCCATCAGTTGGGATATCATATATTGCAAAAAACCCCAAAACTAAAACCAAAACCAAAACAAACAAAAAAAACCCCCAAAAAAGTAAAAATCCCAAAAAAACCAAACAACCCCAAAAACCAAAAAAAAAAAAACCAAAACAAAAAAAAAAGAACAAAAGTTTTGGGATGTTGTTGACTTATTTTTTCCAGAGCCAGTTCTTCTCCTGGAAGTCTGTTACAACTTTTTCCAGAAGTTTTACACAAAGATCACACTTCTGGTTGACATAGTCCCTAAATTTCAGGTAACTGGAGACAGGGAGATGATAAGACAGTATCATACCTACATTCATGGTACATTGTTATTTAGCTGTTTGTTAAACAAACCTGTACTGATGTACAGCCTCCTTGCTGAAATTTAATAGATTTCTTTTGGCTCAGCTGCCAGCTTTTTAAAGGTCCCTCAGGACATTAGCTCTGATATTTGGTATATCAGTCACTCCCCTTATATAGTAATCATGCATTTGCTAAGTCTGAAGTCTATGTTAAGATCCAGATCATTAAGACATTGAACACCTAAAAAACCCCAGCATTTCCTCGTTTTGACCCTTGAGGTATTCCATTTGTTACAGGTCACTGCTGATGTCAAACCAGCGATCACTTTGATTCTGGTGGCTCAGCCAATTTTTACATTTTACCATTTATCTTTAGTTGTTAAATGAATTTGTCTAATTTTATGAATATATATTGTAGTTTATGTAGATCCTAGGGTTACACCAGATCAGTTCTGTGATAACTCCTCACACCCACTGCTTTCTTGTCCTCAGTCACTTCTAAACCTCAATATAATGTTGAAACACCACTGCCAGAGCCTCTGCAACTGAAAGCTCACAAGGGTTTTCATTGTTGACAGGTCTGGTGGAGAGATTTTTCTTTAGGGGGTACAACTAGAAGGACAGACTTTTAATGGGTGGTGCACTGTGGATGTTAAATGGGGTACAACTAGGAGGACAGACTTTTAAATGGGTGGTGCACTGTGGATGTTAAATATGTATGAAAAGGGTAATTTCATGATATCCTGAATAAAAACTACAAATTGAACAATACAGCCTAGAGTGGAGTGCAATGACTCTCCCCTCATGCACTCTCCCTTGGCAAGTTGGCAGAGAAAGTGAGTTAGATGAGGATAAAAAAAGAATGTATCCTTTTGTCAAATGATGAAAACATGCACCTTCCTTCATGTCATTACAATTCTCTAAATCTGCATTCTTTCTCATCTCTGTAGTGTTTTTCTTCTCTTCCTGTATAAAGGACATTCCTGTCATTATCAGCACACCATCCAGCCTTGGGCAGTTATGATTACCATATACTCAAGAAGAAGAATCTTCGCTAATTACCAATACATATGACTTTCTCATTGTTCATGAAGGGCAAATTGTGATACTATCCCCGAGTCTTTATAAAACACATAACATGCACTGATGTTGAGGTATTTATTGGAAGACTAGGTCTCCACGTCACATATGTGGAAAAGGGAACAAAAAAGGGAAAAGATACAAACTGAATGGTGTATTAAAAGTATAATTGTTGGGAATTTTTTTTTTTAATGAAAAAGGAAGATCCTTGCTGTTTTGTGTTGGAATTTTAGCTGACTAGAGACTGGAAAAGTACTGGACACAGCCTAATTTGAGCTATTGCACCTGCAAGATAACTTGTCCTTGGGCCTAGCTGGGTATGATAACAAGTGGACAGAGAGACGTGGGAAAAGAGAATGTAGGCCCAAAAGAATGAGGAAGAGTCGATGGTATAGTTTAACCAATAGATCGCTTGGCTTGCAGAATATTCATGAGCTTATTACTTGCTGTATAAGTGTCTGATGCTCTCTTCAATAAACAGAGCTTGCTGAACACTCATATTGAGGGTCTCGAGCCTTCCCTGCACCGAGACAAATGGCCTACTGCAACAGTTTTGGAAATTAATAATTTTTCCTTTTAAAATGACAAAATATAAGAATGGAGCCCCTATTTCTTTCCTTCTTCTACTGCTATTTCCTGCCACATTTTGACCCTAAGTACTAGGCCTGCTCAGTAGTTCTCAATCCTCAAAAGAGACAGCATGGTATAAAAGCCAAATCTCTGTGCGACACAGCCGGTGCAACCAATGATTGATCTGCAGTACCCATTTGCCCTTAATCAAACCTTTCTCTTTAACCATTGGGACTGAGGAGAAACAGTGTGGGTTTTTATGCCCTTCAGTCTCACAGCCAGAGCTGTGAAACAACTCTTGATGTGGTTGACACTGCCCTCACAGTACCACTGGTGTCCATGGGCATGAACAGCAGCAAAAAATAATCCAAGGGCTGGAGGAATCTCCTAAACCTCTCCACATCACCTGGTATCTGGGCCTCAGGCAAGCAACAAGTTTCAGGCAGAAAACAGAACTGGCAGATGGGGGCCTCCATTTGCCTTGGGAAAGAGTCTCCAGCTATTACTGCCTGCTGCCTTCCTTTGATGTTCACTTGCATTTCAGCCTTGGCTGCTCTGGCACTGATTTGGAGCTTTCTTCTCTCCCAGTCTACCAGAGAAATGAAGCTGTTCTGAAGCTGCAGGTCTGTGTCTTTCTCCTCCCACTCTTTCTCTAGAGTAAAATCAGATAACTTACAGGTCTGAATGTGGCTTTTCTCCCATTTGTGCATATTCTAGCTTTACACCCCGCCATCTAGATAAAGATAAACAAATAATGGTTTGACATAAAGATTGGTTTTGTAGATCTGGTAGGCTTTTTTGGTATGTTACTTTTAAACTGAGCAAGCTAAAATATGGAATCCTTCTGAAGGACTGCTGGTTTTACAGACTTAGCAAGTGGCTTGCTTTACCTCCTTGGAATGAAAGAAACCAATGATACAAAATAGCTGAGCACCCAATATTTATTTGAAAAAAGGATAAAGACTAAATCTTTCCATCAGAAATTTTCATGAATCGAAATGACATAATGCTATCAATCAGAAAAAAAAAGTACAAAAAGACTTGAAAAACTCTATATATGAAAACTATCACTATTTTTGAAATATATGGATTTATTAAATGCTTTAAACATTATTTTAAGGCTAACTGCTGTCTCACAAGCCCACAATTTTCTCTCTTTTTAGAAATTTAGGATAGGATAAGACAGGGTTGTTGACCACTCTGGTAACACACCCAAATGAGAAGATGGTGTTTTTAGTTTCCACACGCCAAAATGTCACAGTTCCTGCTTGGGTTTCATACAGTCAATAAATTCTTTTTTTTCCTTCCTGAATGTGTGTACATTTATATACAAGGAAGATCAGGGAAATTCAAAGGCAGTTTACATCTAAGCTTTCTAACAAACTTTTCCTCTAGCTCTTTGTTAAATTCACATTAAACGCAAAGGAAACTGCTGGAACAAATAAGCCTATCAGTGAAAAATTGTTTGATCATAGTTTCCAAACAAGAGACAACAAAACCTCCCAGGTTTTCATATATGTTGTACTTCAATTTACAGAAAAAAAGTCAAAGCTCCAGGACGTTTGCACTGTAATAAACGGAACTAATCATAGAGTGTAGCTGCAATAACCTGAATACAGGAGAGTTTTCAGTTAGGCTACTGAGATACAAGAAGAGAAAGAATAATAAAAAGAGAGATAATGAGTGTATCTAAATTAAACTGTGCATACAGAAAATAATGAAGAAACTGCTGAGGAAATATCTGAAAGAAAATGAAAATACTCTTTTAAGTATAAATCTTAATAAAATTTTTGATAGTGGATATAATATAAATCAAGCATCAGGACAAAACCAAAACTCAATTTGTATTTTATAACAAGAATTCAACAGATTCAGAAGTTTTCTGCTAATACTGTAATATGATTGAAACAATCCTGTTTCAGAATTACTCAGATTTTTACTTTTTTTCAAGTTTTGATTTTTTTCAGGTGGGTATTTTTTAATATTAAGCATCTTTTGAGTATGGAATTTTTAAATGTTTATTATCCTGTTAGTTCAGAGTTTATACTTGAGAATTTCTATGCGCCTGTTGGCAGGCAAAATACACAACAGCTTTTGGGACAACATGTTAAAGTTTGTACAGTTTTGTAAAGTTTCAGGAAAAAATATCTGACCTGGACCTTTTTTTCCTCTATTTTTTTTTCCTAATATTTGCCTGCCTGATATAGAAGGTTTTGAACTCATTCATAGACAGAAAATCAAACTGTGTGATTCTTGGAAGATAACCCAGGTAAATTAGAGTGATCAAGGTTGCAAAAAAATTTTTTCTTGGGAACTAATCTCATTCTTGCAATAACAGTCTTGGAAAGAATTATTTTTTTCAAAAATTCCTTTATCAGTGCTGCTCTTAAATATTATTTTGCTGGAAGGGGTGGACTATACCATATCATGTCCATACTGAATTATGGGACAAAAAAACGGGGGAAAAATGGGAAATTTGTCATTTAACTTTTATTTGGTCTTTTCCAAAGTTTGTAGGACACTACAGACTTCTCAAAAAGTACTGAAGTATTTTATCTTTAACACCTAATTCTTCCACTATAAAAGCCACTTTATTATTTCTTTTTGCTTCCAGAACACAAAGTCTGATGCTTTGGATTTAAGATTAATAAAAGAAAGTTACAGCTTTTCTATAATTTGACCTTTATTGTAAAAATAAATATTTGCCTACATGTTAAACCAAGCAGTTCCATTTTCATTTGAGCTCACTGTCATTCATTACCACTTGCAGATGGTTCTAAAGTTTGTTACTAATGAACCCCAGAATTAACTTAGTTCTTTATCCATAATCTAACCACTCTGAAATCAGGAAAAAGACAGTATATGGAAAGATATTCAAGCTACTCTTCCTGACTTGAACAAGTTTAGTTCAAGTTCCTGTTACTGGAATTTCTATCATGTCATTAATTTTTTAGGAAATAATGCATCACACAGAGACTGTCTCTACAATAGCTTGATAATGAGCTGTTAATGAAAGAAAACTTATTCAAGATAAAATCAACACAACTTTGAAGTTTCCACAGTAAATATCACTCGTGCAAACCTAAAACCAAAGAAATCAACAGTTAACTGCCATCAAAGATAAAAATATTGCTCATGTTTTTAAGTAATGTATATAATTAAAATGGGACAGAGAAGTTTAACATTAAAAGGAGTCTTACATCCTCCTCCTTTAATGTATATTTGTATTTTTCTGTTTTGTATTTGTATTTGTATTTGTATTTGTATTTGTTTGCTGTTCAAACTGGCAAACTAACTTTCAGACCATGCAAACACCAAATGCATCATAAACATCCAATTTTTTACAAAACCAGGGCTCAAGGAAAGGCACTAAGATGGATCCATCTTTTTTTCTCAGGGAAAACAACCTTCTAATACCCAGCTGAAAAGGTTCTTCATAGCATTGAAAATTATAATGACTGGCTTGTGAAATTAATGACAGAATTTCAAATAGATTTCTTCAAGGTTAATGAATTTAAATTCCCATATCCAAAACCTTCCAGGCTGTAAAATTCTCCCACTTTGAACCATTATTGGTGTGATATATCTAAATGTTCATCTCAGCACAAAATGCAGCATTATACATTTCAAAAATAATTATATATTTTTCTGTGGTATGTGATATACAAAGAACAGTTTCTGTAGCAGCCTGCAGGCAAAATTTCAAGGTTTAAAAGCACTCTCTAGAGAAGTTTAAAAAGATGACAAAGTCAATTAAGTTATAAGAAATCATTTATTTTTATGAAGAGGGAGCATATTAGGAACTTTATCAACAGTCAGTGCTTAGTGCATGTTTCTCCTTTGCAATTTAAAAATTCTGACTTCTGTTGCAAATTAACCACTACAGTTCAAACAACTGAGATGCTCCTTAGAGAAACACTATGTAGGGCTTTCAATTTCTGTTGAAAAAGGACATGTATCTGAATTTAGATGCTGATGCCTACTACAAACTGTTTTATTACTTAGACCTTGACAAATATCTTACAAAAAGATCTTATTTTTAGCATGAAGCAAGGCATTGCAGACAATGCCAAAAATTGCCTACTGAACTCAAAGTAGGCTGCATCTCTGAAACAATCAGTTCCAAATGCAGAACAAAATGTACAGTGATAAATGAAGCAGTCAGAGACTGTCACTAGTGCCTCTCACTGAAAGATAAAGCACAAGAAACCTTCCATAGATGTTGAAATTATGAGGGAGCAAAGCAGGTGCTTAAATTCTATTTACTAAAAATAGAAACAATCATCAAGTTACAAAAGGAGCCTACATTTCATATGTCAAGCTCAACCTGTGCTGTGCTGTGCAGCACTCTACTGTTTTATGGTGAGCCTAGTATTTCACATTTTGGTACATAACGATGCATGCACTCTAAATTTTACAAGTATGGGAAAGATTCACACTACATTAAATAAATCTTTCTAAAAGCTTTTTTAAAAAATAAGCATTATATTAAAATATTTTAATATGCTAGCAAATATCAAGTTTTCAACCCCATTAACATTCCCATTTCTTTTTCTCTGCTAAACGTTATTAATATCTAGGAATAAAACATTTTGCTAATTCTGACATTTTAAAGCAAGATAAAATCATTGTTTAAATTTTAACCAGGGAGACATTGTAGTCACAATTATAGTTGTTGTAACGGTCTATTTGAAATTAGGGAGAGCATTGCCAGCAGGCTGAGGGAGGTGATCCTGCCCCTCTGCTCAGCCCTGGTGAAGCTCATCTGGAGTTCTGTGCCCAGTTCTGGGCTCCTCAGGACCAGAGAGACATGGAGCTCCTGGAACAGGCCCAGAGGAGGGTGACAGATGCTGAAGGGACTGGAACAGCTCTGTTGTGAGGACAGGCTGAGGGAGCTGGGCCTGTTCAGCCTTGAGAAGACACAGCTGGGAGGGGAGCTCATCAATGTCTGTCAGTACCTGAGGGAGGGTGGCAGGAGCACGGAGCCAGGCTCTGCTCAGGGGGGCCAAGCAACAGGACAAGAGGGAACAGGCAGAAACTGATGCCCAGGAAATTCCACCAGAATATAAGGAAGAGCTTTACTGTGCAATGACCACACTTGGAACAGGTTGTCCAGAGACTTTGTAGAGTGTCCATCAGTGGAGATATTTGAGAACCATCGGGACACAATCCTGTGCCATGTGCTCTGGGATGGCCCTGCTTGAGCAGGGAGGTTGGACCAGATGAGCTACTATGGTCCTTCCCAATCTTACCCATGATTCTGAGGTTCTGTACTTTTGAAGTGATAAAAATAAGAATAAGAAAATTTTGCTATTTTTAAATTATTGAATAAATATATACTTATATCTGGGGGTTTTTAGCTTAAAATTGTATTAATTGTCTCATAAGAAACAAAGCTACTGAGCCAGAAGTTAATTTGACTTGTCTAAGAAATAAAATGAACTCAGTAAATAATTTCAGCTGACATCCTTTAAAAATTAGGGTAATATTTTGAAAATATCTAAATATTTTACTTTCTCAGTAGAGTGACTCCACTTGGAAATGCCAGTATGTCTTATTTTCACATCTTGACAATGAATCTTTTTATGTTTTTACTTTATTCTCTACAGAAATAAAACAAACAAAAACAGAGGAAGAAAAATAATGGGCTAAATAACTTCTGTAATATTTTGTTCTATAGAAAATAGATTAAAGAATACACAATATTGTTAAATATAAATTCATTCATGCAGAATGTGATTTGTGTCTGAAGCAACTAAGACATTATTTAGAAATACATTTTTGGTAATGGGTTCTTAGAATTATTCTGATCAATAACCCCTTATATTTTACACTACAGCTAATCATAGGATTGGAATGGTTTACCATGGTTATCGAAGCAATTATCACTGATGGAAACAGAAAAAAATATAAACTTCTTTAAAGATCTTTGCTTATTATTGTTTTATCAATAAAGGTAAAAAAATATAGAGGCAATATACATAATCAAACTATAAACACAGTTTAGCAGATATTCTTATTTGGTTTTATACCCTTCTTTATTATCTCCTCAGCTGCAACATGAAAACACACAATCAAATTGCCACAGGTTAATTGGTGCTTTGACAGCGCAAGGGCAATAACCACAGATCTGTAGAAGACAAGCACTGGCTTATTATCAAGCTTTCCCAAGAATTCCCTCCCTACTAGTGAAATAATTCCTCCTTTCTTATGAATACCAACTCCTACTCCTCTATTAGAAATTGCCCACTCTACTCTTTCCCATGAAACAGACTTATCTCCTGTTCTTACACTGGAGACAGGCTTGTTGGTGTCGCCCTTCTTTCTGAAGATAATGGCTCAAACAAACACTCAGGAGAGAAGTGTACAGTTTTGTTAGAACAAAGCTACTGGATACCATTCAAAAAGATCTATCAGACTGCCTGCTCAGAAGAAAGAATATTTTATATAAAGCTCCTGAAAGTGTCTCTTTCCTTTTGTTCAGATTTATGTGTCAGGAACTTCCAGTGATTGGGAGCCTGGGCTTCCTGCCCAGTAAACTTAAGGAAGTGGTGACTAAACTAAAAAGAATGCTAGAATCTTTATAAAATTGGTGCTAGAATCTTTATAAAATAAGGCAGTATGTTTTTTGTTGTTGTTGTGAACATGCTCTAGGTTTATTCCATTACATAATTCAATGAAGTTTCCTTAAAGAACATCTGTAAAACTTCTGTTCCTTCAGTTACCTACAACACGGCTGTCATTTCCCTTTCCCCTCTGAAGGATGAGATTGCCCTCATTGATATAACAAAAGTGCACTTTGCATGTCAAATAACCTTGCATCTGGATAGGTCAAACTGCCACAGAGACACCACCTGCTGCTTTTTTATAGACTTGCTCAGTACAGAAGGTCACAACTACTTTTCAGGTGAATTGAACCCTAAGGACTCAGTAAGAATTTTTACCTTTACTCTGCCTTGCTGCCTTGAAAGGAGATGAGATTCAGATAATGGGGGAGCAATTATAATTTGTGCAGGACCCTTTCAGGGGAAAAAAAAAAGAGACCCTCAGAGATTATTATTTATACAGTATTAATTAATCAATTAGAAGCCTATTTTACAATTCTGTCTGTTTTAACATTAAGCAGGGTTTCCAAATTTTGTTTCAAAAACTATTCTGAATTTAAGTTGCTTCAGGCATTCCTTTTCTATAGTTTAACTGCCCTTCCTGAACTATAAGTACCTTGTGAACAGATATTTACATATATTTAAAGAGACCTTAATAACTTTCTACTTCACCTACATGTTTTATGAAGTTGTAAGCTGTAAATTGCTATAAAATTCAGTATTTGAGAAGGCAAAAATTGAAACAAATTATTGATGAACTACAACCTGACATTGGCAAAAATGACTATATTATGACTTCTATAGCTGGCCATAAAATGTCTGAACACACTGCCCTGCACCTCACTCTAAACTGTTTGTTTGTCTCACGTGTTTATAAAGTACCCCGTGTTAAATGGCAATCCCTTTGAGAAAAATTGCTATTTATAGCAGGTTTCTTAAAATTTTGCAATCTTTTCTCACTAAGATATCTTTAAAGGACATTTAATATAATATTGTTGGAAATGATACAACTTTTAAATTTTTTTTTTAACTTCAATCCTGGCTAAGTTTGTCTTTGCTCAGAGGGCAGGGAATTGAAGTTTCTCTTCTAAAGACTCTGTTTATTGAGGATTTGAGTTTCCCTGGGTGAGGCTTGATGAGCCTCAATCAACAAAAAGAAGGTTCCACTACTGTGAGAGTTTAACATCTCCAGATTGTGAGTAGCCAGAAGATACAGAGGAGATAAACAGAGGATAACAAATCCCCTGGTGCAGTCAGAGACCCTGGTCTTGGAAAAGATCAACAAGAGGACCAAAGAATGATGACAAAATTAGCATTGAAGGTGAAGGGATCAATAACCAATAGGAGATCGAATACTAAGAATTGTGTAATAGAAAACCAATGAATGAGAATTTCTTGGCGTTTTTTATGTATAAACCTGAGAAAGGTTTGGTAAAGAGCCACGTCTGATGGAATGATTTCCACTGCACAACATGGGCATGTATGGGTGGAATGATTTCCTTTACACATACTGGCCAGAACGAAATAATGCCTAATTCTCTAACACTTAAAAGATGCTGTGGGAGAGTTTCTGTTTCTCCTGCAGTTTCAACGACACTATTTTATTGCATGTTTTATGACATGAATGAAATCACAGATTATTCTGTTTCTTCTCTCCATTCCTTTGCCTCTCAATAGGAACTTTGATTTCATAGAATCATGGAATGGTAGAACAATGCCATGGTCACAAAGAGCATGCTGCAGTTTACCCTGGAGGACCCTGAATCTGCATGAATTTAAAAGTACAATCTGTGAAATGTGTTAGGGAGGAAAAAACTTCATGGAGAAAGCATATCAGAGTAGATGTTTAATCTTTACAAGACTAAATTTTGGAGAGAAGTCCCTGTGTGACTTGCTCAGATTACATTGAAAAGCCTCTTCTGCTTTCCTGGTTTTGGCATAATTAAGAAATATCAAAGAAATGGACCAAGAAGTCTCAAATCTTGAAACTTTTGGTATGCAAAAGCATGTCTCCAAAATGGATGTGACATGGAAATTTAAAACTCTCATAAAGGTACATAAAACTCAGTCATCATACTCACTGGTATATCAGAAAGCCTTAAAAGCATTTAGTACTTCTTTCATAATAAGGCTTTTTTATATGAAGAGTAATTTAACTGTCTTCACAGCTGTTCTCCCTCCCAAAACAATGACAGAAAGAATACATTAGATATACTTTTAAAATATTCTTTCTTTAGCAAAAATCACTAAGAGCTGCAACTGTTTAAAATCTCTAAAGAACAGTTTATTAAAGCATACAGTGCCACAATATTTTAAAACTAATGAAAGTATTGGAAAGTGCCCAAAGATGTGAAAAAATAAAGATACTTCATAGTTAAAAAAAGAAAAAAAACCACACAGAAAAAACAATATGACAATATAATAAAAAGAATAAAAATCTTTTGGTTTTTCAAATGGGAGAATAACATTTAATGCAGTTGAAAAATAAGATGTATTTTTTAGATTGATCAGTTTGAAGAAGGACCTGCTGTAATTACACATTCAAAGCTCACTGAATGCTCTAAAAGAGAGTGAATTTTCCAACAACTGAGAAAAAACTTATTTTCCAATGTTCTTCTCACTGCTTGAAGCCATCCAGAGAAATTTTAGACAAACTTCTTGCATTTGAGTTTGATATGGAGACATTTGAAAGTTTTCCTAATTTTTTATATTTCCTTGAGCTATTTCTTTAAAACATTATTGGAACAGTTGTAACTTCAAAACAATAACAAGAATAAGAAGGGCACCGTCCCTTCTGTACCTAATTGCCTCTAAATTTCCACGGCTTATGAATCACCGAATGCCCAGCTCTGCTTAGAGAAATGTTGAGTTTTTCCCCTTGTCCCACACTCAGACAGATACATATGCACACACTCCATACAACATTTCAGAAGCTCTGCACTAGCTCTTATATTATTACTAATAATCAACTGCTATGCAGTTAATTGCAGCAAACAGCAATAACATTCATTTCAGATGTTATTTCCATTCTAATATTATTCTTTAAAAACTAGTGTTGTTAAGATTATTAAGTGCATGTAGATTTAAATTACTGTGCTGCATAAATAGGTGTAGTATAAAAGAAGCAGATGACCCTATCACCCTTTCTTGATTTCTTTTTCATTCTCTGTTTTTTTAATAGTTTGACCTCCTAAATTACCCTATTCTCAGCTTTTGAGAAGCCAGATGCTCCAAAAGATCTTTTTTCCTACAATATGATAAAGTAACATCTTATTTGCTTTGCAATGAACGACTGTTTAAAGAAAAAAGAAAAAAAGAAAAAGAAAGGCTTTCTTTAAGTATTTACATGATTCCTATTTCAGTAGTATTTACTAGGAGAAAAATGCAGCCTAAAAGAGATTCATAATTTTGCTTGCATGTTGAAAGAGCTACTGAGTTTTACATGCACAACAGTCTCATTTCATAATGACTTTCCCAATATCTACAAATTATTTTTCTCATACAGACTGGAAATCCAAAAATGAACAGAATTAATCAAAAAGATTTCTACTTATTCAATGATGCTTCATTGCAATGTTGTCAAGGTACAAACTGTAGAATGTAAAAGCATAAACCCTGGAATACATCAGGAAGGGTATTCTAGAACATCAGTATTAAGATATATGCCTATATCCTCCAAAATCAAATGTATCATATAGTTACTCATAATGCTGAAAGATTCCCTTAAATTCTAACTTAAACTTACAAGAATGGAGAGGAGACTGGCTGGCTTGCCTTGTCTAACTAAAAGAAGTGGGCTGAAAGAATAACCTTTACATGCAAAGAGGCATAAATTAGATAATTTTTCATTTTTTCAGGAGAAACACAGAAATGCTACATTCAGCTTTTTCTGTTCCCTTTCAATAAATGATTGAAAAGAAGCACTTTCATGGTTCAAATGTTCGCACATATATATGTGTGTGTATGTGTGTACATATATATATGTATATAAATATATATAATCTGTTCCATTTTTAAACAAAGAACTTTAAATCGCATTTCCAGTCACACACATAAATCACACAATACAAAATGTACACAATGGTAGAGAAATAACACTGCAACACAGATTTCATACCGGTGATTAACCAAGCCTGCAACTATTCTTCAGTCAAGACTTTTCATTTCCTTCATTAGATCTTAGAGCAACACCAGAATGACACCAAGGTATTAACATTAATTAAATGTCTTTTGATAATCTAGTTAAATTTACCACCTCCAAAAATGTTCTGAAACAAATTGTTTTTATGTTTAGCAATCCTGTGTTAGACACTCACAGACAAATCTTGAGCTGCTGTATTTTTAAAGAAAATAAACTTTTCTAATTGTCTTATCAGTTGTATATTGTAAAGACAATTATTTACTGAAATTAATTAAGATCTTAAAATGTGATAAAATTATGGCATTTGATTTTTTGTTTATGTCAAATTCCCATGTGAACAATGCTGGCTTGATCACATGCTACTGCCAAAATTTATAAAATAAATACCAAAATTTAGTGCTTTACACAATTTATTAGTCTTGTTTCCATAACCAGAACCTTGCTTCTAAGCATACCAGGTTAAGCATATGGAATAAATTCTTTAGTGTGAGGGTGGTGAGGCACTGGGACAGGTTGCACTGAGCAGCTGTGGATGCCCCATCCCTGGAAGTGCTCTAGGCTGGGTGGGGTTTTGAGCAATGTGGTCTAGTGGAGGATGTCCCTGTTCATCATGGGGGCCTGGAACTAGATGAATTTAATGTCCCTTTCAACCCAAACCATTCTCTGATTCTTTGATTCTGTATCCAGGGCACTTGAGGAAGGAAAGGCTACAATTTACCTCTGATGTCTGTTTCTTTCACTCTGCTCCAGCATGAGCCCATTTGGATTCCAAATAAAGAATTCAGAATTCAGATTTTAAAATAAGAATGTACAACATATAGTGATACTACTTCAGCCAAGTATTAAATGGCAAATACCAATATAGTTTATAAAAAAATTCAGTATAACAAAAGACATTCCGTTTTTTATTGATAGTAGACATAAGCCTTTTATTTGTTTGTTTGTTTGTCTTTAACTGGTAAGGATCACTTGCCAGCACACAAATAAAATTCCAAGGTCCTTTTTTACATGCAGAAGTATGCAACATTTACCTTCACTGAAATACTTGACTGTATGAATAGAGAGAATTACAATAATGTTTTTTTTGTAAAGCTTTTTACCATTTTATCTCTATAGTCACTTTAAATGAAGATTAAATTGCACACAAAAAAAAACATAGCAACAGAGTTCATGACAGGATGGCAAAGCAAACACAGGAGCTGAGATTCCCTTGCAGCCCTGGTGCAGACCGTGGTGAGGCAGCTGTGCCCCTGCAGCCCATGGGGGAACGCAGGGATGCTGAGATCCACCTGCAGCCCGTGGAGGAGATGCACACTGGAGCAGGGCGTGCCTGAGAGGAGGCTGTGACCTGTGGGGAAACTGTCCTGGAGCAGTCCCAGGGGTCCTGGCAGACCCATGGGGAGAGAAGTTCAACAGAAGAAGGTCTCCTGGCAGGACTTTTTTTGTACTTTCTCTCACTTGTCCATGAGAAGGCTATGGTGAGTAACTGGCATCCCAGAAGATTCAATACGCTACATCAATATTTTACGCAATCACTCTTAATGGGAAAGTAGAAAATAAAACCTGCCAAAAAAATAAACAAACAAACTGAAGAATGGGTCAAATTACAATTATTGGGTTTTTTCTGTCAATTATCACTGACAGAAACAATATCAGAAATGTCTTTTGTAACTCAAGATGGGATTGAGATTGTCAGGTGAAGTTGAAGGCCAGAGTCAGGAAAACAAGCAGTAGCATTATAAATTATCATAGAGCATATTTCAGCAACCTATTTTGGAAACAGCATTGAACACAGTGTTTCAAAGAGGAGAGATCATCAGATAAATAATTTACTCTGAAATTTTAATACAGGGTCTGCTCAACAAGTGGCTAAGTGAAATAAATCTTTACATTAAATAAATTAATTTGTGCACACAAAGGTCCTGATAAAGTGACAGATTTTTCACACACTCTGCAAAGTTTCCTATATCATATATGCGGCACAAAGGCTAAAGTCATAATTTCAAATTAATTTCTTCAATGTAAGGGAGACATAAATCATCTAGAAGCACGTTACCTCTAACATAACATGACACACATTTACTCTCTTGGGTTAGATATATAGTTTATATAGTGATTTTAGTCTTTGATCTTAAAAGTTTGAGGGTTTAGTAAAATTATGAGGATTTCATTATATCTGATGGTCTAGGAGCATTTGAAACCTGCCAACACCAATACATTTTCTTAAAATAATGTTAAATTCATCTTGCACTAAGAAAGGATCAAGTCTTAAAGGCTCACAAAATCAGAGATGAAGAGGAAATAACCAGGATCAGCACAGCTAATTTTTTGTAGAAAGTGTTTAAAACTCTACCTATAGATTTTCTTGGTTCAGACTTCTCCAATTCAAAAATTCACCTGCTTCTACCTGATATAAGTACAAATGCTGTAAAAATGGGAAGCATTTTCTTCCAAAATGGGAAGAACTTCAGTTTTGACTTTTATCTTGTTTGGAAAATCTAGACAGTATTGCAGAATTATTTTGCCTGTTACTTTGAGAGAAGTGTGATATCTACACAGTGGGGTTTTTTTTTGTTGTTGTTTTTTTTTTTTTTTTTTTTTTTTTTTGTTTAATAATTCCAGACTTTGCTGGCTATTCTTGATTCTGTTTTGTTCTGCTTCCCCAAAACATGTTCAAATTGAGCCATTCAAACTGGATACGTTTCTCCACCAAAACATGAGATATATGTTAGGAGAGCTGTCAATGGTATCTAGAAAGTCTAATGTGTAAAGTAGAGGGAAAGTTTAATTAATTAAAAAGGTATTTTATTGTGTTGATGGCTTGATTACATACTTATAAAGTTTTAACCATCCCATGTAATTTTCCAAAGTAATAAGAAAAACATTAAAAGCCTGAACTGTTAACCTCCTCTAAAAACCAAAAAAAAGTTGCAAGTTATTATCACAGACCTGGTTAAAGGATAATGCTGGTTAAATGACATTTTAATGGGTAATGCAAAATTCGAGATATATTTATGAAGTAAAGACAACCTCAATAATCAATGTTAAGGATACAGTTCAGAGTGGTAGCCTTGACAAAGTCATATTTAGGAAACTTTCTAAAAGAACATATCCTTGTGGGGCTTATTTTTAGATATTCTTTAATTTGAATACTTATGAATAAAATTGTGCAATTTTGCAGGAAGGTGTTGATTTTTTTGAATCTTTGTCAGAAACCAGGCAGATTTCCCAAGATAAGGTTTCTTGCCAACAAGCCTATCTCTCTGGCAGTCTGAAAATGTCAACTATCTGCCATGAAACTGGATACCTTATCACCTACCAGGTCTATCTTTAGCCAGGATACTCCATGGAGAGAGGGTTTCTTTTTAGGATATGCAGGGAATCTGAATCCTGGAGCTGAGTTGGCAAGAAGCTTTGCATTTCTGATGTTCTGGCAGCATCTGCTTGAGTAAGATTTCTTTGGGCAGAGACTCATTCTGCTTTGTGATGGCAGTCAGGAAGCTGAGACCTCAGATCTGCAGTGGGAATTTTATTTCCAAGTTAAAACGCCTAAATATCAGTTGTTTAAAACTATTATAAAAAATTTCCTACAATGTGAGAATTTCATGAAGAAATGTATTTCTGAAGCTTCTTTCATAAAAATGCTGGAGTTATGAAGTATTAAAGGGAACAACACAAATAATAAAGACAAAACCAATTTAAATCATCATAATGAAATTGTATTATGCCTTAGAAAATTTGAACTTACCTTGCTCCCTTCCCATTGGCACACATAACTTTGCTCTTTACATATACTGTGAGCCCATTTCAAAATATCTTCTCTTTGTGTTAACAGACTAAGAGAGCAGATTTCAACAGGTCACATGTACATTAATTTGAATAGAAGAATTGAACAGACTCATTATCTATCAGCTTGGAAAGAACACCAGGTTTAGGTTTTACTCTTTTCTGGTGATATATTAATCCATATTTATCTATTTTCATATTTTCTTGAAGAAACTACTGTGTTTCAAGAATAGGAGCTCTTAATGACTATTTAAAAAAATGTATTATAATATGAATATTTAGAAATTCCAGTGGTTGAGCCAGAAAAAGACATTCATTTTTTAAAAGAATTTTAGAAATGAAAGTCTCACAAAGCTTTCAAACTACATTCTTTTCTTTTACCTCAGAAAAAAACCTTAAAATTTTATGTAAGTCAAACCATGCCTTACAGGTTCTGAGCCGTGGGTGGGTTTTTTTTGTTTTATTTGTGTGCTTTGTTTTTCTGGTTAGTAAGTTCAATATTGCTTTAAAATTGGTTATTCTTCCATGTGTTTAAAGTAAAAAACTCTCAGCAAATTCACATTCCTATAATTTTTGCTGTGGCATTCAAAAACATGTATATCTGTGCAGTTCCTGACAGGTTGTGCAAGCATTGTACGGAGTTAGCTTTGGCTGGGATAGCATTAATGTTCTAACAGTAGCTGGTATGGGGCTGTTTTTCGGATTTGTGCTGAAAACAGTGCTGATGACACAGGGGTGTTTTCATTATTTCTGAACAGCACTGACACTGAGTCAACTCATTTTCTGCTTCACATGCCGTGACACCAGTGAGGAGACAAGGGATGCAAAGAAATTAGGAGGGGACACAGACAGGACAGCTAATCTCAAATGCCCCTAGGGATATTCTGTTCCATATGATGTGCTCTGTACATAATGCTAGGTGCAAAAGAATTAAGGCTGACTTGCTCAAAATGATGGTGTTTGTCTTCTCAGGTCACCACTACGTGTGATGGAGCCCTGCTTTCCTGGAAATGGCTGAACACCTGTCTGACCGTGGAAAGTGGTGAATGAATTCCTTGTTTTCCTTTGTCAATTCCTTGTTTTGCTTTGCTTCCATGTGCAGCTTTTGCTTTATCTTTTAAACCCCATATTTTATATACCCCCTGGGGCCGAGGGGTACCCACACTGAATCTTCTCTGGCTCTGGGACATTTCTCCCCCTGGACTCAGTCTCTGTATCTCACGGAAACATGGCTCTGTCCATCGCTACACAAAAGAGTCCAGCATAAAATGCCACTCCATCTTCTCCATTCTTTCAACATCTCTCACTCTCTCTCTCTCTCTGGTCCAGACCTTCATCACTCGTTCATTTCCTTTGTCCTCCTCCACTCTTATCACTCGTCTAGGAAGGGTTAATGTTCTGTAAGGTTTTCATTGTCCAAAAAGGGTTAAAAACTCCTCCAGGCGTCTGGACTCCTGGCTGCACCCCCCCCCCATCTCCTCAGCCAGGCTGCCTGCTGCCAGCACATGTTTACTGAGTTTCCAGATAACGACGCAGGATGCACTCTCTCTCTCTCTCTCTCTGTCTCCAAGGTTGGGGGGGGCGGGGGGGGAATGGCTCCCCGATGTCTCTTGCGGCTCTTCCTCCACCCTTCCATCCTCCAGGGCCTCCTCACCCCCATCTCTGTCCAGGCCCAGGCCTACCGCATGGCTGCCCCTCCCCTGCCCAGCGGCAGCGGCTGAACGGGGGAAGGGAGATCCGACCTCCATCCCTCGAAGTCCCAAGAGAGCCTCCCAGGGCCGAAGCTCTGCTTTTAACCCCTGTGTGTTCTCGGAGGTGTGTCCTAAAACCCACTGGCTACACCAGGTGCCAATATCAAAATCCAAGCACCCATTGGTTTGACCACAACATTCCCACTTCTTCCCGGTCAAACCACCACACTATTTTATTGGTAAATCTCAGTACCTATATCTGGTACTCTTGCACTGGCTATGATGGTATCACAAATTTTGGTTATCTTTTTGGCCATTCAAAAGTAGAGGAATAAGGGCACACCTTTGTGTTTCTTTTTCTCCTAGAGTATTTTGTTGGTGGTGGTCTTTATGATAAGCATTATCCTTTCATTTTAACATATCTCAGAATAAGAGGAGAATTCAAATAGCATGATCTCTTAGGTTTAGGTTCTTCAAATCTCCACCTTATTATTTCTTTGCACTTTTTAAGTCTTTATTAATCTTACTAATTGCTGCCTCTGGGAAGTGTCTTTTTAATTTTTTGTTTTGCATGCATTCATATCAACTCTTAGCATGGTTTTTGAAACATCTCTTTCCTCTTTCTCTTTCTGATCCAGCAACAGAAGGACTTGGTATCTGATTTCCATCTTCATTATTATTAACCAGAATAAAACTAGGTAGAGTAGGGTATGTTCTATTATAAACAGACTCTTCATATTTCCTTTATTAATAACTCATAGGTTTTCTGACATTCTCGCTTAATCACTTAAAAATTACTTTGGCTTAGATTAAGTAGGAAAAAATCACCCAGGTAATACAGCTTAGACATGACATTTATTAAAAGTACAGTACAAAATGTATTGCTCTGAAAACAGAACAAAAGTTTAAGTTCTGTTGCACAAAATTTTGTGCATAGCTATATGGACACTGTCTCTGTCACAAAAAGTTTAAAAATTATAAACTTTTACTACCCAAAAAATTATAAACGGATAAATTGATCTCTCAAAAAAATATAATCTAAGACTTGAACTTTCCCAACCTAAATCAGTAGGAACATTTCTACTTATAGAACTACACTTAAGCCAGTAAAAAGAATAGATTACACAAGATAAGGAGAATTTTTTTTGTGGTCTTGTCATATTCATCAAAGTGAAAAGATTGACATTTTTAAAAGTCTGTTAAATCTTTTAAATAGCCTACATAGCATCATATCATCTGTCCACTTAATATCTGATCACTTATGCAAAACAAATCATACACAAATTAATAAAACCATGGGTTTTTTTTACAGAATGTCAGAAAGCTTAATAAAACTTAATATTGAAGACACATGAAGAAACGTGTTGAAGAAGGACCTATAAAAAATAAAGCGCTCTGTTACTTGAAAAATATTCCTAGGATCACTGATTGTTTTTAAAACTGAGTGTTTATTTCTCAATTGGTAATAAATTAAATTTAGGTCATGGATTTTGCCTGTGATGGTATTTGGTGAATGACTCACCCTGTCATTATCTCAACCTTTAGGCTTCCTTGAGTTTTCCGTTGTATTTTCTCTCACCTTTCCAGTTGAGGAGAAGGAGTGATAGAGTAGCTTTGGTGGGCACCCAGTAATACAGTCAGGGTCAACCCTGTTAACTCATCCCGTTAACTTCCTTTTTTCCTCTTTGAAAATACACATAAAGACACTAAATAGAATACATATAGATTAGAGTAACAATTGAGCATGAAAGTCTGGTGAAAACTTGTGGCTGGGGGAATTTGAGAGAAACTGATATGCTTCGAAATTCACAAGAATCAAAAAAATATGTCCAGCCATACAGAGTATGAAAAGAGCAGGCACTGATCGAAATGTTCAGAAAGAGTATTCTAGCTGACTCAAATTTTTGCATATTCCTCTTGTAGCTTTGTCAAAGGAAACAGCCTTCATTTGATTTGGCAAATATGGCTGAATGTAAGAAGTCTGTAAAGAAATCTCAGACTGAGCTATTACAGCGGCTATTCATCTCGAAACACAGAAGACACGGGTTTTTGACTCTCTGGGATTGATACACCATGACATGACACATAGTCATGTTCTGTATCAATCAGAATCAATTTATCTTTTCACATGTAAGAGTTGTTTGAACTAAAAATATAGCTTTGGTGTTAGCCACAGCTTAAAATTAAAAAGCTTAAAAAACAAAACAAAAAAAAAACACCCCCAAAGAAATACAAAAACAACACACACAAAAAAAAAAAAAACCCAAAAAAAAAAAAAACAACCCAAAACCAGAAACCAAACCCAACATTTGTAACATCATTAAACTCTCTCTGTATTTCATTAATTTGCAAGGACTCTATTTCTGATGTTATTCAGTTCTCTAAAATCTTTTTATCTAGGAGGCTAGACAGAGAGAGTAACAGACATAAGCATATGACTGTCAGGCTTACAAATTTGAAACAAAATTTATTCAAAGACTCAGTACTGAATAGTCCTTATTTTAGACTGTTTTTTCTTGGCCAGCTCAGTGTATCAGAGTGTGTCTTTGGACAGTGCTGAACCATGATGTGAGAAGAGCAAAACAAAAAAAAAGAACACCCGATCTTTTACAATTATCAAAATGTTTTTTCTCAGGAATGAAATTATTCAGATTCTAAAAAAAAGATTGTCTGTCAGAAAAAAATGGACTTTGGAAGCACAGAGATACTGTTTAATGGAGCAGTATTTTTTCCCACTGACTGCTCATTGCCCCTTGGCATGGACTAATCAGATGTAGAGACAGGATGCTTGAATTTTAACATGATTCTAAGCCTTTTAAATTCACAATTAGTCATTGAACTGACACCAAGTATATCAATGTAGACAATTTATTTTGATATAAAACTGTCTGGAGACTTTCTTTCTAAAAGAACTATGACTTGTAGCACAGTTAAATGTTCAAGTGGAAAGTGTGTATAGCTAAGAAAAGGATAAGGTATGGTATTTATTTTCAGTGATCTGTAAAGAATAAGTTAAAATTTTTATACTCCGCCTATGCGCACTCTGAACTAACTTCACAACAAAATTCCAATGAAAGAGACTTTGGAACATGTCTCTTTTTTTGTTTGTTTCAGTTTTGGGGTTTCTTGTTTGTTTGTCATTCTGGTTTTTTAAAATTTTGTTTGTATATAAAAGAAAGGCAGAAAATATAACTTGACAGAAACTGTAAAGTAGGAGAAAAAATCTGTTATTGATTAGACCAATAGTAACGGTTTCAGGAGTCTCTATTCTGTTCTTGGCTTTATCTTTCATTTTGTTGGGGTCCTAGAGTGATTTGTTTCCACTTAGTGCATCTCTGTGCCTACACCTGTAAATTCTAGAGTAAGTAGAGGAGATTGTATAGGGTTAGGAAACCTGTACAAAATGTTAATGGAGTCAATCTGGTTTTAAATAAAGTGGACTAAGGGCAGGGGACATAATCAACCTTAATTTTACTGTATTGTATAGTCCTGTATTTTGATAGTGAACTTGTATGAAGTGAAGATTGAGTTCTATAAATATTCTAAAATTTAGTTTTATTTGGTTTTCATGCTGTTGGTTTTGTACATTTTCTTCTTTTTTTTTCTTCACCATTAAATATGAAAGAAGTCTCTATAATTTTCAAGCACAAAACTTTATAAAAATTCTGATGGATTTAAAAATATTGGCCTATGACTTGAAGAAAATGTATTTAATGTAAAAAGAAAAGTTGCTTTCCCCAGGAACTTTGCATTTGTTAGAATAAAAATTGTGCTGTGCTATATAAGAATTACACCTACATTTGTGTTTTGATTATATAAATATTATAGCTTTTGTTTAAATCTGTATCATTTAGATTAAAACCAATTTATGTTCTACTTCTTTATTTAAAGATTTTTTTTCTCTTACATTTATGACTTGATGTATTATATCTATACAGTAGTTTATAAATAATTGTTACTTATGTGACTTTATTACTTGGAAAACCTAAAATTATCATAATTTCAATCTGTTAAGGTCAAATAAATAAAATAAATAAGGTCATTGATATCTATTTACTTGAATAAACAAATTCATTCAAAATTAACCTATGACTTTCTATAAAAAAAAAACACACACAACACTAAATTCCAAATTGCAGATTGCTTATCTACAGACTTAGTCATGAAATTTTATTAATTCATTTTCATAGACCCTTTTATTTGTTCCTATTTGAAGCACATTCAGTACAAGACAACAATACTGGCTAAAAATATAAATTCTCATTTTCTGAATTCTATGGAAGAAAATAGAGCATTCAGGCTTGCAACTTTTCCATAAACGACCCCAGCTGACTCAACATTATATATAGCATGCATTTGCATTGGAGTAAATCTATGTGTTAAAAAGAGCATCACTAAAGGATCCCAAGCATACAACTCCATCACTGTTAAAAAAAGCAAAAAATCTGGTGAAATTGTATTTTCCTGCCTGTGTTTGTGCAACACCTATCACTAAGTTCTGGCTACTTATATTGTTAGGAAAATATTCTTCAGTGATTTTGTATAATTCTCAAAGGTACTGTTTCTTAGCTTGCCTCAGGATCTCAAGTGCTTTTATGACTTTCAATAGAGAAGTGGCATTTACTAAGACTTTTCTTCTAGATGCTACTCCTTTTCTGTGATTATCTGGTCATTCATAGTGACCATCCCAACAAGTGTGAGCACCTGAATTTGGTAATAGAATCATGAAAATTCCAGTAAATCAAGTCTCTGCAAAAGCCCACTGTTATTTGTTTGAAACAATGATAAACAAGAAAAGTTCCGTTTTTATTTACTACCAACAGATGTATTTTTCAGTCTTGTGAAATTATAACTCATTTTTCACATGAAACATATTCTGAAATCTGAAAAAAATATCATCAAATTTTATGTTTTAAAGTTGATTATTGGTTCCAAAGTTTCAGTTTTCAGATGACACTTCACTCTGTGAGACAAGAGGGATCTTTCTTTAAGCTTGAAATGTTTTTTTCCCCCACAGTTACTAATTACTATGTTAGGTAGAATTGCTATAATTTTTTTAATACTATTAATCCCAATAAAGATGAACATTTTTCTTTTTTTTTGTTGTTGTTGTTTCATTGTATATATGCCATAAAAACCATCTGGCATCACTGTATTGAACACCAGCTTCAATTCCTGTAGGAGGCAATCTTTATCTTTCAGTTTAACTGAGAATGCAATCTTTGGCAAGGCCATAAAGCTGCAAAAACATTTATTAAATTAATACATTGGTCTCTGAATAGTGCATGATGCTGCAGCATCTGTCACAGATTCCTTCATGCACCAATAGGTGAAGAATGGAGGGAGTTTTGGCTGCAGTCTCTAATACGACATCCACCAGAGAGTAGATATAATAGAGGAAGAAGAAAGCTGGCAAAGGGTTTATGGTGATAACTTTCACACAGAGGAAATGAGGCTCTACTTGCTGACTCTGTTACACATTTCTGCACTATTCCCTGCCCCATTTGGGGCTGCTTCTTGATGGGAAATGCTATATCAAATATTGATACTGTAGCTGAAAATAACAAGGACTTGTTTTTAACTAGCAACAAATTCAAAGCAGATGTGGAATTTTTTGTGTTTAGGCTTGAAGAAGACTGGCAATCTGTAATTCACTAACAGCTCAGAAGACATTTCACTTTCCCGTTCCTGCATTACTATTCTGCAAAATAGTCTTAATCCTACCTGAATAATAGGAAAAAAAGACATGTGTAAATTGTTGTTGTACCAAAATATAATACAACACTTTCATTCAGCTTTATTTGAAACACAGAACAATTAATAAAAATTATTCAAAGGTTTTTTTGTATTCCTCAGCTGCTGCACTGTTAAACATGTAAAGAGAAACAAAAACATTTACTTTATGCTGTTGGATGATTATGCTAACAGAAAAATTATTCTTTTTATACTAATTTTGTTACAGAATGCTCTATATTTGGAGGTGTCTGAACTGGCAGCAAATCTGAAAAGCAAATATCTTTTTTAGTTTTCTGAAGGAATTATTATTAAGCCAATATTGCAAAACAAGATGCAATCCATGTGCCTTCTTCATACTAAAACTCTAGATTTTCTCTGCAGTCACAAAGATCAATAGAATCCTATAAAATTGATCATCTGACTTGTTTTAGATGTCTGTTGCAGAGTTAAATAAAACCTAAAACATATTTATTTATCACCACCAACTAAAAAGGAAGTCTAAAACACTTGTTCAGATTTTTACTTCTAAATTTTAGCTCTATAAAAGCTATAAAGGGTGAATGTCACTATATTTACAGCATCTTCTATCATTTTTAGGAAAAAGAAGCAACAGTTTATGAAAACTACAAGATTAAGACTGAATCAGAATTATTTTTATTAAAATATTAGAAATATTTTTACATATACAAATATTAACAAGTTGTGTCAAGTGTGATATTAACAGAAATTATGCAGTTTCATTGTTCTCAAGCACAGTTCTTCAGGCTCTCTCACCTTCAAAAACTGTATTTGTATACAAACAAACCCAGTAGTTCATTTGAGACTTTGATTTCAACTTCCATCTCACTTACTTTAATTAGCTAATCACGCTCTGGAATGCACATTCCTTGCAGGCAATAAAAACATTTCAAGTATCAAAATACTGCTCCTATATTTAGCATGCAGTCAACACTTAATCAAAAAACAATAAATATCATGGTGACAATATAATAATGTTTTAGCCTAACATGCATAAGCAGAGGAGATTGTAAGTTCTGAGAGTGGGATAATTATTTTACCTTTCTCATACAACTGGAATGAGATGACATTATATAGTAAAATCTTCTGCCCTTCAGATTTTTTTTTCTTCCTGGTATTTTTCCAGCTAGTCTGGAAAAAGTCTGAAAAAATTTAAACCTTTTGGGGTCATATTTCTATTTAATTTCAATGATGAAGTATTATGAGTTTATTAAAAAAAATGGAATATCTAAGGTATCCAGCCAGAAAAGGCTTACATGTGAATCTGTAAATGTCAAGGAACTGAGCATTCATCCTGCTTATCAGGAAAAACCTGCAAGAGAAGGATTAAAGGTCTTGATTATGAGACCTGATAGACGAAGAAAATACTAAGGTAAGTGTGCTGGTTATGCTGGGATAACTTTCTTCACAGAGCTGGTACAGGGATGTGCTTTGGCTTTGTGCCTAAAACTGTGCTGATAGCACAGGGATGTTTGAACTGTTGCTCAGCAGCTCTGACACAGAGTCAATTCCTTTGCTTCTCACCCCACCCCACCAGCAGGCAGGCTTGGAGTGCACAAGAAGTTTGTTGGGACACAGCCAGGACACCTGATTCCCATTGACCAAAGAGATATTCCATACCATATGACCTCAAGTTCACCATATGAATCTGGGGGTAGAAAGAAAGAGACATTCAGAGTGATGGCATTTGCCTTCCCAAGTCAGCATTCGTGTGACAGACTCCTACTTTCCTGGGGATGGCTAAACACCTGTCTACCCATAGGAAATAATGAATTAATTCCTTGTGGGTTTTGCTTTGTCTCTTAAAATCTCTTAATCTCAATCCAGCAGTATTCTGACTTTTCTGCTTCTCTCTCCACTCCCATTGTGGGGGAATGAACAAGTGGCTGTGTGGGATTCAGTTTCTGGCTGGGGTTAAATTACAGCCATAACTGATATGCATTAATGGGGAAGACAGGATAGTTATGTTATGTGTACATTAATTGCTAAGCGTGCATTCATTTATTTGTGTATTGGGTATGCTGAAAATGAAAATTTACACATATGACCTTTTCATGAGAAAAGCAGCCTTGACTTGAGGAATATCACACAGTTTAATTCGCTGTGAATTAACATGTAATTTAAATTACCGATTCAGGTATTAACAAGGGACATTAATTAAACCAATACTTAGAAAGATTACTTTTCTACTTGCTCCCCAGGCTCTGCTTCAGTCCAGCATTTCTCTCCTGCTTGCTCAATTTAATTCCCTTACTTTTCATCACACATGACACCCAGTCCCTTCCAGGCCCTTTGGTGATCCTGTAGTCAGTGTACAGTAGTTTATTTCTGTTCCTTGCTTCTTACTGTTCTCCTGCCTCAGCATGTGTCCTTCACAAGCCATAGTTCTTTTCGGGATGTCTTTGATCTCACATGTGTCCTCCATGGGCTGCAGTTTCTCAGAGCATTCCTCATTCATTCAAAAGTTCTCTTTACTTGCCTCCTCACAGGTCCTTTTTTGAAATTCCTCCCCAGCCTTCTCTCACCTTTCTTCTTTTCTATTGTCTTGTACCTCTAGCAGCTTCCACCCTTCCTCAAGCAGATCTGATCAGAGGCAGAGTGTGCTCCTCTGGCTGAGTGAAGGTTTGAGGCATGATGGGCTGTCTCCATCCTTTTTAGAGTCACCTACAACCTGCTCTGACTGGCACAGGGAGGCTCATGGCCTCCTTCCACACAGGCACCCTCAGGCCCTGATACTGAGCCTTGCCTTTTATGGCTAATACAGAGCCACATTTCTTTCATGTTACACTTGCTCAGTTTCCACAATCCCATAGAGACATTCATGAATGCACAATTTGGCTACAGTTTATTCAGTAACTGAGAACAAATCCATTTTGTCGTTTCATTACTGTGTTCTTTGCAGCGACATGTATCTAGCCTTCTAGAGAAGGTCAGAGTCCGGCTCGCTGAGGTTAAGGCCGACACCTCGCTGCAGAACCTGCCAGCGCCCCTCGGCGTCGTAAGGCCTCGGGCTGTGCTGGCTGCGGACTGGATCGCTGCTACACAACGAGAAGGGAGGAGCTGGACACTCACCGGGAGCTAAACCTGGTTTATTGCAAAGCCCACGATGTCCCAGGGAATGACCCAGAACAAAGGGTGCCTCGGGGTTATAAAGGGAAGGAGCGGACCCGGGAGGGGTTTACAGAAGACCAATAGGGGGAGAAGAGGGGATGAACTTAACACAAATGACACAGTGGAGAGCCCAATAGGTACCAGGTATGGGAGGGGCCCCGGGACCACAGCCAACCACAACCCCCAAAGAGGAGAAGCTTCTGGAATACTAGGTGGAGTGGGGGGTGATTGACTTGGCCCAGGGAGGAGAAAAAGCATACATATAAGGGAAAAAGGGGAGGAGGAGTTATATAACCTAACAGATTGACAATAGAACTGGCAGGGCTGTGGCGGGAAAACTGAGGAGGGCAGAACCATTTTACACAAAATGGGGGGGAGCAGATACATAAAATGGGGGAGGAATTAAATGAACTTAATGAACACACTACAACAGTTCTTCTTATTGTGTTTACATTAATATGCAGCTATAGCTTTTAACAACTTTTACATTCATTGTCACATTATATGTAGGGATGATCAAAATGTAGGGATAATCAAATCAGTATTTGCGCATCTTTAAGAATGTGAAATGGAAGCAAGATTCAAACTTATGACTCACTCCAAAGTGTGAATCAAATATTCCTCTTCTGAAAGACATTAGTAGTGAGAATTGAGGAAAAGGAACAAGGCTTCCAGCCATCTGAAGCCTTGTTCTGAGCCATCTCTATTACTGCCTGGTAAATGGTAAATTTAGATCTTCTTGATCTACAAATTGCATTCAGGCTTTGATATTTCAGTCAGGGATGTATCTATCCTCCCTTTCTTGAAAATCTTTGAAATATCTTTATGCTCAAGTTTTCCATAATTTATTCAATATTTTGGGAAAAAACCCACATCATCAACAACAAAAAAAAAACTCCACCCTCCTTATATTTACATTTAGTGTATTATATGTGAACTTATACAGGAACATTCTTGTCCTCATGAGAGAAAAGCATTAATTAGACAAACACGAGCAAGAGAGAGTTCATTTCATTGAAGAGATCCTAGTTTCTTGAAACACTCTTCATTCTATTGCCAGAATATAGATGTTAGCAATAATTTCTACTGAGAACAATGCCTGATACCAGGGAAGAACTAATAGAAAGGGGAAAAAAAGATTATTTTAAATCCAGTCTAACTTTGGCAGGGAGAATGTTCACAGCTGAGCCTAAAACCTGATTATCTATAGTCCTGGTGGGCAAGCAATAGTACAAGGCTTCACTTGATAAAAGAGAGAGATAAGGCAAAAATATAGCTTTTGGTAAACAACTGAAAGTATTTTTCAGCTGAAAGTATCATGAGATAATAAAAAAGTTGGAATTTTATGATGCTTTCAGTTTTTTGGGTTTTGTGGTTTTTTTCACTGATAGAGGGCCAGAAGATTTTTTTGTTTAATTTACTGCAAGAAAATGGAGAATTTTCACAATGGTTATCACAACTTAGTTGGGTTGAATCAGGTGAAAACCTTTTATCTTACACTTGCAGTATGTTTCCAGATCATTTACCTGCACAGGTCATTAGTTGGCTGATAAAAATTCATGATAGAAAATCAGAAATAAGCAAGTAAATTCATGTACTGTTTTCTCCCTGGTACTGGGTAAAGGACATTGGGGGGAAAAAAACAAAAAAAAAAAAAAAACATTACAGAAATGCAGACATTTTAAGACAAACCCAATGCATTGGTTCACATGCAAATCCTATTGACTGTTAGGGCTGGTTTAAGTGCATATGTCTGTGTGGCCAAAAAAGAGAAAATTGGAAGTATCTTACTGTAGATTTTCAAACATCCTACTCAGGTTCTGAGTGATATAAGATGCAACTGAAGTGAAATTCCTCACTTCAGTGAGATTTTCTTATAAGCCACAGAACTGATGAAACGGAAATGAGAGGGTCCATTGTATTTTGTTCTTTAACAAGGGAATTTTATGGCTTTAAAAGAACTCATATCCTGTGTGAACTGGTTATACAGATATGCTTTCAGTAGGACTCTTTGTGTCAGCCTCCACACCAATTTAGCTTTATAAATTCATTTAAAATCAACCTAATTCAGCCTTATATCATTTTAGAAGTATTATGTATCAATATAATGTAAAAACATATCTCAGAAAGAGTAATTGTAGCAAGAAGCCTGAAGGTGAACAGCAGGATCATGAAAATAGCTGACCTGAAACTGTACCTCTTGTGTCAATCTCCTTCCCATCTGCATCATTATACTTTTTACATGGTGGAAAAAATATATTTATTATTGAAATTTACCTGTGTCATAAGTCTAGAGAAGAGAGAATCAAATTTGATAGAATTGAAAAAAAGATGACTAGGATTCTGAGGAATGCAGCAGAAATAGTCTCCACCACAGTCTTGAAACCAAGTTGTTTTGCCACAGAGAGCTGTTTGGAATTCAAATGCACAAAGCAAAAGGCACAAAGCAGTTACACGGTTTTAGTTGCTGGTTTGCGGCAAATTCTTGTAAGATGTTGACTAAATCACCTGTCATCTGGTGACACATGGCTTGCTGTCGCACTTTTAGTGGGTCTAGGGTCTTCAAAGAGACACGAGCAGTAGTTGATTGTTATAAGGCTATTTATTGCATGAATATGTCTGTCTTGAAGGCAAGGAGTTCAAGGTGTTAACATCCATGCAAAAGCTTTCTGCCATTAAGTCCCAGGCTGGAGCAGCTGTTGCAAGGCTGCTTTCTGCTACAGGGTCCCAGGTTCCATGCAGGAACAGCAGCAGCAGCAGTTTTTTTCAGGCAGTCAGCAGAATTAATAGAGTCTGATGTTCCAAGCAGCATCAGGGACCACAGCCTATCTTTCTTTTCTTCTTTCTTTCTTCTTTCTTCTTTCTTCTTTCTTCTTTCTTCTTTCTTCTTTCTTCTTTCTTCTTTCTTCTTTCTTCTTTCTTCTTTCTTCTTTCTTCTTTCTTCTTTCTTCTTTCTTCTTCTTTTCTTTTTCTGTTTTCTTCTTCTTCTTCTCATGGTTGCTGATGTGTTGATGCTGGGGTGGTTGATGATAATGATGATGATGATGGTGAAGCTGATGTTGAAGATGATGATGATCCTTGGACCCCACTACCGGGCTTTTCATTTGTACAACATCCAATTAGCTAAAAACATGATTCTAAAACATACTTTCTAAACCAATCGGAATTTGATTCTATAGTACAAAAGTAGTGCCAGTTCTTACCTAAAAATACCTATGTATATAATATCATCTATTTACGCAAATGTTCTGTTTTCTTACTTAAAATTTACATGAGTAAGTTTATCTATTTATATGCATAGTTCTATCTCTTTACATGTGTAATTTTGTCTGTTTTACGTGAATAATTCTATCTGTTCAAGTGGAAAGGTTTTGCTATGTTTTTGTTGTGACTAGGGCTAAGTTGCTGAACATTTAACTCAGGCCTTCGCTAGTTAATGCAATTTCTTAAGGCACTTAGAATGCATTTCTACTTACTTAAAACCTAAAACTTAAACTAAAACTTACTGAAAACTATAACTTACGTTTCTATTTGCTTAAAATTTAAACCTACACTTCTACTTCATATCTATGTGGCTTAATATATGTTAGTTTCTCCAAAGGCTTTAATTGAACCCCTTCTTAATTCATCTCCCTCTCTGAGGAACTCAGGGAGGCTTGCATTCCAACAGCTTGCCATCTATCCCTTTCTTTATCTGTCATATGTCTATAATAATGCCAATTCACTCAACAGGAATGCAGTGATGATTAATTAGATATCTCAGAAAAAAGTACTTATGAAATATGAACTATCATCTGCATACAATACAGATTGGTTTTTTACCTTCATGTGGACTGTTAATGATATGCAACACTGCTTGGAAAACATTTGAGCTGAAATTTTGTAGAAAAGGTTATGTGAGATTTTTACAATTCGTTTTTTCTTTTCTCTTCCCCCTCTTTACAGAAATACTGTAAAGCAAGACAATTTGTAATGCTAACCTTGCATTTTTACATAACTTTAGACTAATTTATAATTAGATTAGATATTGACCTGGCAGCTATGTGGTGCCTTAATAATCTTTACATGTAATCTGTTAAACATTTATAAATTTCATGTAGGTGATTCAACAGAGATTAATTCACAGAATGGTGAGTGTGGTAATAAAAGTTCAAACATTTACAGTATGGTTAATTATGAAATTGTGTTGGGTGTTTGGACAACTATATTGCTTTATGTAAAGGAAAACTGGTATACTGTAAAGTATTAAGTGTCTGAATATTTTCCTATCTGTCTGGTTTAGTATCTAGAATATTTTAGGTACACCCTATTTTTTAATATATATATATATATATATATATATATATATATATAAGAACTGCACCTAGCAAAGATAATTGAAGCAGGAGACAACTTCTCAACAGCACAGCTAAAAGCGTATAATTAAACTGGAGTACATCTGGTGCCCTGTGCAGGCAGAGTGTTGTCAAGTTCCCCAGCTTTAGTAATAGGATTGCTAGATGAAGTAACAGAATTTTTAGCAAATGATTTTTCATTTGTTGAATATGTCTAATCAGGCTAGGATCTGGTTTGTTTCAGACGTTAGAACAGTCAGCCTTTTGCAGTAATATAGTCCTTATTTAATTAAAGTACTTAGTAATTTCTTCATATGTTCATTTGTGAGTTACCCAAATATTACTCAGTCATATCTCATGTCCCACTAAATAGCAAGTGATTCTAAATGTTCCAAAAATTTCTGAAAATTAAGGTCCAAGGTGTTCTGTTAGTAAGAAATTTTATGAAAAAAAACTTTCACGTATGAAAACAAATCTATTTTTAATAAGTCTATAACTTTGATAAAGCTTGGATTATACATCAGAAATCAGTTTCTCTAGGCGACTTTTGAGAGTTCTAGGTTGAATATAGGAAATAAACCAGTATATAATTTTTAATCAATTTTATCTATTATTTCATCTCTAAAGGAGATTTCTATCTTTTTTACAATACCTTTTTCCTCTCTATTACCTTTGGCATTCCCATCCTAAATGGCTTGATTATATTAATTAGCTGCAACCTGAAAAGAAAGACACAGAAAATTCTGTAACATTTTGTTTTTTATTGTTCTTCAATAAAAGGAAAAATATAACTCCTTGTTTACTTATGAATGGAGATAAATTTAGACAACTTCAGACTGACAGATGATATTTTCAGAAAGTTATGAGTGACTGAAGAATTAGTCTATGTTAGCTCCTGTTGCTTAAGGTCAGCAATTAATAAGCAGTGTTTATACAGTATACATCCAGTTAAAGTTTCCTCATTGTGCTCTGACCGGACTCTGGTATAAGACACATTGATATAACTGGTGTACTGCAGAATAAATACAAGGTTATCCACTTTGCATTTGGACAATGCCATGGTTTCGCCTGCCTCCTACATACACTGAAGAGTTTACTCATTCTTCAATTCTTCAATTCTTCAAGTAGCCTAAGTCACTGGCTACTCTCAATTATGTCAGTGCCTTGTAGGTATTAAACCAACAGTACCATAGACACAATCCAGAGTTATCCCTTATTTCTCTCACACCTTACTGTATGGTAAAAATGGAAGAATCTGGTTTTCCTGAACATTCTCCTTGGAATATGTCTCTAGGAGAGTTACTCTTCATTCTTAGTCAAATCAGATTCAACTCCTTATCTACACTGGCAAGAGAGAAAGAAGAATTATTATAATTACACAATGATTATATGATAAATTATAATGGTGGAAGATGTAGATAAATTATAGTGGTGGAAGATGTAACCAATAGCTCAAACCCTAACATAACACTGGGTTGACATATAGAGAAACAATCCACATTAAATGCATTGTTAAATGCCATCCTGTCTCTAAGCACTTCTTTGCACATTCCAAGATAGAAAAATATTATAATCTTCTTTTAGAAAAATCATTTAAATATGTGAGTACTAAGTAGTTATATCTCTAAAACTAATAATATTATAATTCTTTTCATTTCTTGGGAGCTTTTTGTATAGGTCAAAGGAGGTGGTTCTGCCCCTCTACTCCACTCTTGTGAGACCTCACATGGTGTACTGTGTTCAACTCAGGACAGGAAGGATGTGGGCATGCTGGAGTGAGTCTAGAAGACAGCCCCAAAATTATAAGAATGGAACCCCTCTCCTGTGAGGAAAGGCTGAGATTGTCAAGGGTTGTTCAGTCTGGAGAAAAGAAGACCCTGGGAAGGTATTATTGCAGCCTTTCGTTACCTAAAGAGGCCTATAGGAAAGATGAGGACAGATTTTCTAGCAGTGCCTGTTATGACAAGATAAAAGGTAATGATTTTTAACTGTAGGAGGTTTGATTAAGATTATACATAAGGAGAAGTTTTTCATAATGAGGGTTATGAAACACTAGAAAAAGTTGCCCAGAGATGTGGTAGATGCTTCACCCCTGCAAATCTTCAAGGTGAGTTTGGATGGAGCTCTAAGCAAGATGATCTATTTGAAGATGTCCCTGCTCATGGAAGGGAGTTGGACTAAATGAGCTTTCAAGGTCTCTTCTAACCCAAACTATTCAACTGATTTTCAATGCTATAGATTTTCAGTGGGCCTAAATTACAGAGGTCTCTAACAGCACATTAAAATTCTCCTCAGTTTATTGTCACTTGGAATGAACCTAAAAATACTCTTCTCATGTTTCTTTATATTCCATTCTGAATCAAAGTGTGCAAAAATCTTTCTATTACTTAGCAGCACTAGTATTCCCAAAATATGTGGTTGCAGCTACACACAGGGATATAAAGGTACTTAGAGAAGCAAGTATTGAAAAGATGGTCCCTCTGTGATTGATGTACTTAAGTCATTAATCAATCTAGTAGTAATTCTGCACCATCTCTGAAAGAGATAGAGCCTAAGCCAGCATTGAGTGAAGCACATATCTAGTTCCAATCTGTTCTCTGAAAACCTATGAAGAAACAGTCATACAGTGGGTTTGGAGCACCAGCCATGTGACTGATACATGGTTGACTGAGCCTTGGTTTTCCAAGGCTCATTTATCAAGGAACAAAATTAAGGAGTCTTATGAATACCTTTCTCATTGCATGTAATTAACTACAAGCTAATCACTTTATTCCATAAAGCCTAAGCCTAAGCAAGCTTTCTTTGAGCTCTTCCTGCTCAGGAGCTGGCTGCATCTGAGCTGGGAGATGTCTCCTGAGCTGGGACACCTCTCAAGGTTGCTCATCGATGGAAACACCTCTTATAAACTGTGGATCTTTAGTCAGTGACTGACATCACATAGACCCTTCTATTAAAGTGTGCTAAGATTCTCTATGATAACTTTGATTTTGTCCTGATAACTTTGATTCTCACTTGGTTTTTTTGAATAATTTTTACATTATCTGTGAAGTAAGTAATACAGTGAACATTGTAATCAAACTCTGTTAAGTCACACTTTTATAATATCATATTTCAATATAAATAGTTTTGCTGATACTTTTGTTGGTGTGAGCCATATAAATCACTCATTTGTGAAACCCTCTGCATGGCTGTGTCACAGACATTTTTTCATAGAAATCCTTTCTTTCAGATTTGTCCATCTTCTGGGAAGCTGAGGGCCCCAGAAGAAGAATGTAAACCATTGTTATCAGCTGCTGTGGATGCAAAGAGGATGCACCTGTGATTGGTTCATGTTCCATGTTTATAATTGAGGGCCAATCACAGGAGCAAGCTGGGGACAGAGTCCCTGGACACAGAACTTTGTTATGGATTTCTTTGGATTCTATTCTTAGCTTAGCAAGCCTCTGCAACTTCTCTCCTTATTCTTTTTAGTATAGTCATAATGTATTATATATCATATGTCAATAAATCCAGCCTTCTGATCATCAGACAAGATTCTCATCCTTCTCTCACCATGGACACCTCCTCAGGTCGCTGTAATATGACTGTAGAATTTTTTGCCTTTTAGCCTTTCTAATGAAGCATATTCTTTCTCACGATTACAAACTCAATGATAGATGTTGATTGTTTAACAACACCTTGCTATCACAGATTAAATACAACAGTAGCAAAACAGACTAACTATTTGGATCTGTCTGTTTGGATTTGATTTGGTTGTTCTCCCAACTTACATTAGGATAAGATTTTGGACGTGGATAACAAATATATAAACACTTCTGACATCTATTCTCAATGCATGAGCTGAGGCAGTGGTCAGTGGAGAGATCCTAGGCGATTTCATTCTTTGAAAGAAATTCTGGCAAAGCCCAGACTTCCCTTGAAAGCTTGGTGCTAATGCTGTATTTCTCTCTTACATTTAACTCTGCCAAAACCCAGCATCTGCTCCCTTATAGGGTGTTGACAGTTGAAGCATTTTTCCATTGTGTTGTAACTCTGCCGAGACCTGGCATCTGCTCACAAATAGAGGTGTTGACAGTTGGAGCTCTAGCACTTTCCCTTTGTGCATCAACTCTCTGGAAATCTGGCATCTGCTCACACACACAAGTTTTGACAGCACAAACTACAGTCTAACACTAAGTTACTCCAATGTAGGGGAACATGTGCAGTCATAATTTTGGAGGGAGACTACTTTCACATGACATCAAATCCAAGAAATCAGAAGATAAAGTAGGTATAGGGCTTGGAGCATCTTCTAGGAAGCAGAAGCGTTCACAGGATCAACATACTATGATCTATATGGAGAATTTTTCCTTCATAATAGATACCAGGAGAATGTGAACCAGCATTCCAAAGATTCAGCTTTATGCCTTTTCACCATGGCTTAGGAGTTTTCTCTGTGAGTCCTTGATACTTGAGTAAGATCATTTCTGCTTCTTTCTATGCTGAACAGAACTATTGTGATCTTGTTCATTTCTCTTGGAGCTTGTCGTCAATCCTCAGCCATTTTTAAGGTCTCAGTAACCATTTCTGTACATTTTAATGGCATTTGCATGAGAAACAGACTGAATTGCAGCTCAGTAACTTTAAGATGTATTTTTTCTGAACTATGATGTGAAAGCTGAATCCCTATATTCTATTTTAGGAAGAACAAAATAAGCCACTTCTCCCAGATGTATTTTGCTCTTTTTTATTTTTATTTTAATTATTTTAACAACTAGGTCTCCATAGATTTATTTCAATAATATAGTTTATCATTTATTATAGAAAACAATCCAAAAGGATTCTTAGATATCTTAGTCTTAAGGTACTAAATATAAACAAAAATACTTAGAGAAAATACTTTTACTTCAGATTACTTCCTTTGAAACAAATTGGGAAAGTGAATGAGAAAATCAAACAGTTATTATGAAAGAAAACACAAGTTTTTTGTGTGACATCATTATTTCAACAGTATATAAGTACCATATGTACTTATGTATGAATGCTTACTTGTAACATGTACTTGTAATACATATGAATACATATGAAAATGTTGCTTTTTAACTATTCTTGTCCTAATTTCAGATTTTAAAAAGGCTCCAATTATATTGTGGACACAAAAAAATAAAAAAAAATGGAAATAAATGCATAAAATCAGAAAAAAGTTAGCAAAGAGACTCTCTCTGAAAAAAAATGCTTTGACATATGCAAAATTAAATTTAGATATGGTTATATTAACAGATTTTTACTTGAACCTAGGACAAATCCATTAGTATTTCTCTACTTGAGAGTCAGTATTAATGTGTAGATGAAAACACAAACCCCAAGATGAATAAGTAGGGATTAGGGGTATTAAATATGTCATGCTTTGAAAGGTCTATAATAGGTAATTTTTAAATGGTTATATGAATTTATTATCTGCTGGACTAGTTTCATAGACTTTATGATGTAGCATGTGAAAAATAAATGCCAGAGTTATACATTGGATTCTTGCTGCCATAAGTTATATTCTTCTATTTTGATATATTTACCCATAGAACTATATTTGTAGCTATGCACAAATGTATACACATATATGTATATTTATACCCTATGCAGATGATATACCTACACATGTGCAGTTCAAAACACTTTCCATATTTGGAACGTAATAATTTTTGCATATGAATTTGTAAACACAGTACCGTGTAAGACTCCTTCCCCCATGCTTTTTATCAGCACATGTTGTCCTGGATAATGTTAACACAGGTCAAGATGGAACCATTTAGTTTCAACCAGAAAATCTTTGCCTCTTTGCTGTAATTTCAATCCATGACTTACATCAGACAGTTGTTTGTTAACTGCTGCACACGGAGAGATAATTCAAGTGGTGTCTAGCCAGCCATCCAAGAGCTGGATGGTTGCCTGGAGACTAAATTTCAGTGTTCAGAATCTGCCTCTTTTAACAGGAAAGAACAAAAAATTGCAGCTCACTCTAAAAAAGATACTAAGCAACCATACAGACACTTGTTTGTTTTAAGTGCTATTATTAAGGTATGCTGCATTCTGAAATTACAGACAAGTATAAACTAAAATATAAGAGTGTGTGCATGTTCACCATAATTCTCACTCTGCTAATAAATTAAGAGATTCAGAGTTCAAATGAGACATTTTCAAGATTGAGCCATATCTTGCCTTTATCTCCAGAATCTTCAGCTTTCCACTGTCACCATAAATCTCTGCCCCAACTTCTTATTGAATGTCATAGGATCATAGAATAATTCAGGTTGGAAGAAACCTGAGACTGTATATTAAAATTCCATGCCCTAAGCAATACATAGGTACTTAGGAGGTAGTTTTGTTCCTATCCCTCACATAACAGATGCATTCACCCTTGTTAGATGCCTGAACATTTATTTCAAATCAAAAATCACACTAATTGAGTTTATAAAACTTAACAAATGTAGTTTCTAAGGACAATTCTGATGAACAGCATAACACTACAGAAGATATGTTTTTGGCAGATGTTCTCTGACACTACAGACAAACCACAAACGAGACTTTCCAAACTTCTCTGAATAAAGTGCCCAATATCTACGATTTAACTCTAGCCCAATGCCTTTCTAAAGCAAAATACATTTTGATTATTTATGCAAATAGAACAAGTATTTTGAAAATGTTATAACTTAATTGTTAAATAAAATCAACCCCACATCAACCCCCTAAAGTCTTCAGTTTTGAATCACAGAGCATTTTAGGAAGATTAGAGAAAAAGCAGCATGTACCAAATTTGGGCATTTTCCTATACTCATATTCCATCAATTCTACCTTTTTTAAGGCTTTGATTTTGGTTTGTCTGTGTTTTGAGAAGTTCTGTCTGTTTCAATGAGGATTCTGTTCAGATATTTCAACAATACTACTTTTGGTTTACAATATGACAGAAAAATGGTCATTTTTTTAATATGAATGAAAATACTTCGTCTCAAAGCAGCTATGACTAAGTGCTCCTTGCTCGCCACTTCAAAGCAAGTTGGTCTTATGGAATACCCAGCTGCAATCACTTCCTCTCTTAAGACCACAAAATTGGCTGTTTGTCTTTGCACAGAAGTACCTCTATAGAATACGAGTGACTGACACTTCTGTAGAGCTGCCAGGCTGGGTGACAGTGTCACTCACCTTGGTTGACCTCAATCAAGTGTTTGGAGTCCCTTTGCAGGGACATTAGAAGTAGTGAGGAAAACTATTATTCTCCTGGTTAGAGACATGTTTTAGATAATAGTTAAAGCTGAGAAACTTTGCAATGTTCCCAGGAAATAGGAGACCCTGTCACAAAGCATTTAAAAATCAGTCTATATCATCAAAAAGCACAGTTTACCTTGTTAAAGATGCAATATATTAACAGAAGAAAGATGCTAGAACTCACATGACTACTTGTTCCATGTCACATTTTTCAGTTTCATTAATAAACTTCTTCTATATGTCCTGTCTACTGACATTCTCATTATTGATTTAAGTGAATCATTGTCTGAGGACTTGAATTTGATCTGCTGCTTTCTTATGATTTATTGCAAACAGTTTTCTTCTTTACTAAGTTTTATAACACAATAGTAGTAACATTTTTAACTATTGAATTTGAGATACCAAGACATAACAATCAAAACTATAGTTTTCTGGGATCAGTACTCTAACTGGAATCAGTAGGAGACTTAAAATGTGTAGTTAGTGGTATTAGGCTAGGAAAGAAATTCAGAGACACAAGCTGAGACGGTGCTTTTCACTGTGATTTTACTGTACGTCATATCTAGGCTGTGAAATGGGAATAATTACATTATCTTTGGGAAAGTTTAGTAAAAATTAAGTCATTGTTCAAGTGATAGATTTGCAGAAAAAAAAAAATTTGTATTCACAGTAGTGTGGAAATAGATTATGTAAGCAAACCAAGGAGCATGCACCACATGCGTGTCTGTTTTTAAGCCGACGCTGTTAGCTTTGTTGGCTCAGTGATGTAAATGTAGGGTCATAACACAGGAAAACTTGGCAAGGGTAATGAGACACTACCACACGGAATTTGTACTGCACAACTGACTGTCCTGGCCAGCTGGCAGCTCCCTGGGGCCAGGGAACAGGACTAGAAGGGGCCTTCCAGGGCAGCAGGGCTGGGCCTCACTGTCTGGCCTGTCCTGCCACTGCAACCGGGACCAGCTTGGCACCTCAGCCCCATCCTTGGGCACCTTCCTGGGCCAGGGCCAGCTGGGCACCTCAGCCCCATCCTCGGGCACCTCCCTGGGGCACAGCCAGGCACCTCAGCCCCATCCTTGGGCACCTCCCCGGGCCAGGACCAGCTGGGCACCTCAGCCCCATCCTCGGGCACCTTCCTGGGCCAGGACCAGCTGGGCACCTCAGCCCCATCCTCGGGCACCTCCCTGGGCCAGGACCAGCCAGGCACCTCAGCCCCATCCTCGGGCACCTTCCTGGGCCACAGCCGGGCACCTCAGCCCCATCCTCGGGCACCTCCCTGGGCCAGGACCAGCCAGGCACCTCAGCCCCATCCTCAGGCACCTCCCCGGGCCACAGCCGGGCACCTCAGCCCCATCCTCGGGCACCTCCCTGGGCCAGGACCAGCCAGGCACCTCAGCCCCATCCTCAGGCACCTCCCCGGGCCACAGCCGGGCACCTCAGCCCCATCCTCAGGCACCTCCCCGGGCCACAGCCAGGCACCTCAGCCCCATCCTCAGGCACCTCCCCGGGCCACAGCCAGGCACCTCAGCCCCATCATCGTGCACCTCCCCGGGCCACAGCCGGGCACCTCAGCCCCATCCTCGGGCACCTCCCCGGGCCACAGCCGGGCACCTCAGCCCCCTCCCTGGGCTGCAGCTGGGCCAGGGCTGGGCTAGGATGTGGAGCTGTGGATAGCCCACAGCTGTGGATAGCCCAGTGCAGCCGTGCCCACGGCCAGGGGAGCCCGGGCCCTGCAGCAGTGTAGGAATGTGCCCCCTGTTCATAGAGTGACAAAACTACACTTTGTCCCCTTAAAAAAGGAAATAAGCCCAGAAGTTCCCCTCCTCGATTAGGTGAAAAAGGCATCTCATAGGACTTCACCTCAAACTTAAGGATAGCTAATTGGAAGGAGCCAAAAAGTCCCACCTGGGCAATTTACTAAAAAAAAGAAGAGAACAAAGAAACTAATCACTTTTGTGAGGTGTTTTACCAGGGGCAGGAGGGCCTCTTGCATCTGGATCAGTTTTTCTCCATAAAGAGTTTGTTATTTTGCCTTTTATTAAAACCTTTTTGTTTCCAACACTGCTACAGAAGCCATCCTGCTGATTTTATGCCTTCAGCTACCCAAGGTAGCTGAGCTATCTTGGATGTGTAAGAGGTCTCTAAGAGCTTACAAGACCTGGCTCAAGGAGACTTCTGTTTCACAGCAGTGCAGGGAATGAGGCTCACAGCGCTGGGGGTGGAGATGTGGCCCTGGGGCCTGGGACATGAGGAGCCCGAGAGGGATCCCAGGGTCTGATGGGCTCTGGCATAGAAAATGAGATTACATAAATGAGATGCAACATGTTTTATTTCTGATGTGAATGCTTGACTTATCAAAACATATTATTATGTTATTATATCTGTGTCATAAACCTGTGAATTTTATTTCTAAAAAATATTCTGTGGACATTTTTGCTACTCTACACTGAGGTACTTTTCACGGAAAGGAACCATGTCATGTCCCAGCTGCCCAGCTTCCTTTGTTTACTGAAATATTTTAATAATTCTAGCAAGCTAGTTTGTTCCTTCGAACTTTCCTGAATTCTGTCACCTTCATTGCTAATTTCTCTCTTCCTTACAAATCATGTTGTCTTTTTTTCTGAAATTATTGAAATATTCAGAATAGCAGGTTAGTCTGTATGTATTTTCTTGTCTTTACTGTTAAAGCATATTCAGATTTTTACCCGCAGTGTGTTATGTGTTTCGTTTTCTGAGCTATTTTTGACAATACATCCTTTCTTACATTCTAGTCTGCCAGACCTCTGTGTTCCCTGTTTTTATGAAACCTATTCCATTTTCTTCTGTGCATCCTGTGTGTTTTCAACCTCCATCTTCCTGAAATTTTAAATCTGCTTTCATATATCATGTTCTGGCTTTTACATTTTCTTTTTTTCAGTTCATTTCTGTGGAGTCTTCTATTGAAAAATCATATCTCAAACAATGTATTTCTTGACTATTTCTTATTGGTTCTATCCCTTACTTTCTACTTTTATATCTTTTGTATTTCCCAAAGATTTTCATAAGGTATTTTGTTTCCTTTGAATCTGTATAATTTGCTATCATACTCCTTGATCAAATGACTTGAAGGTTTTCAAATTCATGATGGCATTTCTTCTATACTCGTAAATTATTTTGATTTTGATCACAGATAGGATGAACTTCATAAAGGTTTGTTAGATTGTTTGTTTGGGTTTTTTTTTTGTGTTTACTACTATCAAAGCTTTATAAGAGGAATGTCTCTTCCAATGTAGGTTACCTGCTTCATCCTCTGTCAATATCTCAATATCCACACAATTTTATGAGGCTTGGCTTCCTTGGAATATGGTCTCATTTCCTTTTGGTATGCTAATAAATTGCACATCAGTTTTCCTGTGTTGAGTCTGTATCTCTGCCGGTATCACAACTCATTTAGTGTTCAAAAATCTGTCAGCCATGAGTTCTGGCTTGCAGAAAGCTTGCTCAAAGCCTGGATAATAAGTAATGACACACAATTTACATTTTGATTGAAAGATACAGCTCAATACACTCCATATGCATGCCAATTGGTATGATCTGGCAGGAAAGCTGGTCAGCTTTTCATTTCCTTTTGTCTTCCCTGGCTGAAGACAAATGTTTCATAAACCATATTATTTCCTAGAGAGAAAAGGTCAGTTAGAATACTAGGGGCATTTTCAAGGACATCTTCATCTCTGCCAGTTATTTTTAGTCAGTGAATCATGTCTTCTACATCACTGCCCATGCAGTGAAGGTGAAATGCAACTTCTAACGTACTTTTGATTTTAGTGCATCCAACATTTATGTGCTTCCTCTTTTCCAACATTGTTGAACAACATCTCTGTCCTAGAGAGAACATCATGCTTGAAATAGAGCTATTGCAAATATCAGATTGCTTTATATCTCTTTTTGTTCTGGTTCTGCCTCTAAGTTTTTCTTCCTTAGTCTTTATTTCACTGTAATGTGCTAAAAATTTGTTCTCGCTAAATTTTTATGATTCTGTTGCTTCAGATTTTATGACCTAGTCTCTTTTATTTAGTGTTAAATGACTTGAATCTCTGTATTAATGACCACATCAGAGTGAACAAAAGTTTTATACTATGAGGAGGTTGCCCTTGGAAAAAGTATCTTTGAAGAGGTGTCTGCCAACAACCGTAGTCCCACACCTGGAAGACAAAAAGTCTTCTTGAAATCATAGAATCATAGAAGGGCCTATGTTGAAGGGACATTACATATCATCAAGTGTCAACTCCCCTGCCATAGTCAGGGACACCTTCCACTATACCAGATTGATCAGAGGCCCAACCAACCTGGCCTCAAACACTACCACGAACAGGACATCTACAGCATCTCTGGACAACGTTTGAGCGCATCATCACCCACAGAAGTGAAGATTTTCTTCCTAGTATCTGATCTAAACCTACTCTCTATCAGTTTAAAACCATTTCCTCATTCACCCTTGTCTTGCATGTTTGTCTTGGGTTAATTTACAGTGATAGTCCAGTCCCTGATCCTCTGCTTTATGCAAAAGGGTTGCTGTATTTTTAAGGTGTATACAGGGAAAGTGGGAGCCTTGGGATTTTCAAGGCCTCACTCCCCAGGTGCCCGGGGGTGCAGCATGGTCTGGGGTTTTTTGCTTGGCCAGCTTGCTTGTAGTTAGTCCAGGCAAGAAGTATTCCCCTTCCCTGGCTTTGGAGAAGCTGCAGCAGCAATGCTTTGGCAACATTTCGAGGTTGGCTGGACAGCTTGTTTAGTACAAGACCAGGGGAAATAGGACGTGTGGGAGAGGAGTTGGTCAGGATCGGCGGGAGAGAGGCTGCTTCGTCTCAGCCCCATGCATTGGGAAGGCCGAGCCAGGGAGAGATGGCACGCCAGAGGCTCTGGCACATCTGCTTCATCTGCTCTGGAGAGTGAACCATTGCTGGAGAGGTTTTCATCTCATTGCCTGAGCTCCTGTTTGTTTTTTTCCCTGAGAGAAAAGCCTGCACCATCTTCTACTATGTGGTGTGAGCCAGAAATATTTTTTTTTACCTGGCATTTTGGGGTTTTGTTCCAGTGTGTGTGAGGGGGTAAGGTCTGGCAATTTAATATCTAACACTTATTTACCTTTTTCCCATGGCTTGTGGGCATTCTGTTTGTCAATAAACTGTCAGGGTTTTTTTCACTTTCACTAGTATTCACTTCTTGGTGGTGGAAAGGGATTCTTGGAAGCCTTATAGAGGAGACAACTCATTCCAGAATGTTTTTTCATAAATTTGTCCCTAAACTGAGACAATGTTCTTGTAAATACTTTCTCCCCAGTCAGACAGCTTATTCTCTTGGGTACCACATTGATGATTACTTTGGAGTGAAAGTTCATTGCATTTTTTAAAAATTATTATTGCTATTTTTTAAATTTTCTCTGATTTCTTTTTCTCTTAACAGCTAAAGAGATCAGGACCACTGAAATTTTAATAAAAGATTTAAGGGAATATTTACCTTATAACACTCTGTGTTTTATGAATGTCAATATTGGATAGGCATGAAGAATCTAGGATGAGAAGAAATGTCCTTAAGTTTATCTAGGAGAGGTTTAAATTGGATATTAGGATAAAATATTACTGAAAGTGTTATCAAGCATTGGAACAGGTTGCCAAGGAAAGTGGTCTATTCACCATTGTTGGAGATTTTGAAACGTCTTAGAGATATGTCACTTGGGGACATGGTTTATCGGTGGACTTGTCCATGTTAGGTTTGTGGTTGGACTCAATAATTTTAAAGGTCTTTTCCATGCTAAATTATTCTAGGATTGCATGTTTCTTGATTATACTGGTGGTTAGATGAGGAGTTTCCAGGAATGAAGATCCCAGGTGTGTGGGCTGATTACCATATTAGGAAATAGTTAGGTATAAGGCTTTTAACCATGTGTGTTTTGGCAGCAAAATGTTTATGTAGTAAATTGTTTTTCACATTCTAACATTGCCATTTTTATACTGATTGTGAGAAATAGTGCAGGATCATTGTTCAAGGGTCCCCACACAAATCTTATTAAGGGAAGTGACAAATTAAATGGTTCATTTCTTTCAGAATAAATGTGTGTTAATGGCTCCTTAGTCAACAGAACTCTCTATTAAGTGTATAATGAAGAAAATCTGATCATTTTAATGACTACAAAATAACCTCAACTCTTGTATTTCTGTCAGAACTGTAGAGTTAAAGGATGCAAATCTAATATGGATTTTATTTCCAAACCATATGGTTGGATTTGATTTTATTTCTTCCTTGTGCATTGACAACATAGTCATTGTAAATATCATAAAATGAAAGATAAGAGAGTAGTGATAGCTGGTAAGTTAGTTCAACTCTCACTATATTACGTGGACATGATATTTTATCTAGCAGTCATTTATCCAGAGCAGAATCATGCTATTTGATACAAATATACCATCTTCTTTCTCTCCATTTTTATCCATCAAAAACATGAAAAGCACAAGACCTTTTCCTCTTTGACTGTTGTTGTTTCCTCAGGTTTTGTCTCATTTTCTGTGAAGAATATGTACTGTGGAAATACAGACCTCCAGGTCTGCAGCTGGCATGTTTGCATCTGCAGTTCCCAACCCCATCCCAGCCCCCTGAATTCATGAGTAGTGGCCAAATGGCCAGAAAGGGAAGAGAGGAGCTTATATGTCTGAAACAGACATAATTTCCATACACCACATTTCAGAAATCCCACTACAACTGTAATGCTTTCAAATGATTATATACACTGGGTAATTTCTAAGTTGGTAAAATAAAGTTTTTAAACTAAACTTCACAGTTTTCTTTCACTGATGAACAAATTTTGAAATACCTTTACTCCACAAGACTAATCTAATAAGGAGGGTAAAATTCTTCCTAAAGCTAAAATATGACTAAAATGAATTCTGAAAATAAAGTGCCTGAAGACTGCTTAGCTTTAGTCACAAAGATACTGCGGGGCTTTGGGAGAAGAAAAATGCATGCATACATGATATTACAAAAGTTATTGAAGGAAAGACTCACATTTCCTATAGGTTCCCTAAACAGTGAGATGATGAATAATTGTTTTTCATGTACTGCACGTTTTTAATTATTTATGCTAATAAAAGAAACACTGGAAAATACCCTGGGAGGGGTACTCTATGTTGAAAATACAGCACTCAGTTTGCAGTAAAATCCTGCACAGCATCAAACAGAAAAAAAAATTGAAATAAGTTCCTTGATTCCTTAGCAATATTACACAATTAGACCTCTGGGAATCCAAAATGAATAAACAGGTGCAGTTGGCCACATACTAGTGCTTATCTCTGTGAGCCAGCCATTTGTGCCACTTGACATTTCAGTACATTCCAACTTGGTTGAGCTCCTGTTTGAGTAGGGAATCCCATTTTAAGCTTGCAAATCTTCTGTGCAATGCATAGGAACAAGCTGTTGACAGTGAGTGTTATAGGACTGGTTAGGAAAAAAAAGTATTTCCTTTTTTGGGGGGATGAATGAGTGAACAAAATCCTTAATTCTTTTTGATGAATCTTTCTGACAAGTGATAGTGCTTTAAAAAAGGAGAGGGGAAAAAGGAGTAAATCTTATTATTTTTCTGTCCTGTGCATTTCTTAGTAATATATTTCAATAAGTATTAATTTTTACACAAAAGTATTGTTCTAGTAGTATTTCCTCATCTTCTAAATGAATAATGGCAATTATTCACTAAGTTTCTCAAGATGATAATTTTGAAATAAAGCTTTTAGTCAGAGAAGTATCATTACATGATTCCTAAATACATACATTAAACTATCATGTTTCTTGGAGAAGCTGGGAGTGGAAACCAGTAGGCATAGGCACATATGTTGAAAAGTCAATTGATAAGCCTGTTTTGATCTCTGCTGGATTAGTAATAACTCCCTCTTTCACAGAAATAAATTTTAGATGAAAGTTACATATGTTCTGTTTTAAAAACTAAATTTTGTATGATATATACTAAAGAAGCTTTAAAAGTGTGGTAAGTACTCATAATTGCATACATGGAAATTAAATTAGTTTCTAATTTATATTTTTACTGTTCAAATTATCTTTATTAAGATTCTCCATCCAATGAATATAACTCACCATTTTACTTCACAGAGAGATAGGAAACCTCTAAAGGCAGGAACCAAACTGGTGCTCCTAGGCACTACTAATCACTGAAGTTTGCTGGAATAAAATAGGACTACCCCAAGAAAACAGAGGGGAAAATGAAGAGTGTTTTAAGACCCTTTTTTAGTTATATTCCTTACTTAGAAAATCTAAGTTTCCTGTATTTCAAACATTGCATTCTCGAAGCTCATATTCCAAAAAAGGCTACTGTCAGAGCTCACTAACATTTCCAGAACTGGTAGAAGACTTGCAGATTCAGATGCTGCATTTCACGTGTCTGGCTGACTTAGAAACCTGCTAATTTGTGACATTCTCAGAAAAGCCAGACCTTCAGTAAGTGATTAAAGTGCATAAGCACACTTCAGGCAGTCTGTAGGTATTGTACTCAAACAGAGTGTCTGAAGAAGAATCACTTAGCTGCTTAAGCACCTCCTCTTTTGAAAGTCTCATGGCTTTCATCAAAATATATTCTATAGTATTCAAAGCAGTAATATAAGTTACTGCTTTTAAAAAATAGTGTATAATACAGAGTGCAGACTGGTGCCACCATCCTTAAAAAAAGGAAAAGCAGTGATTCATTGATTTCATCTGTTCCCTATTGGATTCCATGGCTATTTGTGACCAATCAACTACAACAAGAGCAAATTCAGAGATGATGGGCAAGGGCAGCATGCTTATGAAACTTAGGGAAGAATGCGTGAAGTGACTACTCCTGATGCAAAGAAGGACAGACTAACACAAAGGGAATTACAGGGTATCCTTTACTATATATGGATAGCTACATTAGTTGATGGGAACACCGGTTGTGTAGATTTTTTTATTCTAAATTGTTTCAATAAAAAACAATCAACAAGAAGAATTGGAAGAGTGCAATAGGCTTGAGCTTGCTTCAAGCCATGCACTTCTTCCTTGAGACAGGGTACATCCAGCATCATTACAGAGAGCATATTATAGAGATCTGTACTACGAATCACATTTATATTAGATCTGGTATGATCTGCCAAGTGTAATTTTTACTTTTAGTGTGATTTCAGTACAGTACAGTATCACTCTTATAAATGAAAGTACTGTGTAATGTCAAATAATTTGAAAGAAGTAAATTCAGTATTAAAATGAAACCATCTATCTTAAACAGTGGGCCTGCCACCCTCTTGTTCTAAAATAGCCTACTCCCCCCACCCCTTTCCAAACTGGCCATATTCTGAACAGTCATCTTTTTCATGTTATTCTGAATTTTCTTCATAGGATTCCTAAGAAGTCCAAGATTTGTGAAAACCAGTTCTAGGAATGCATCACCAAATGTTTAGCACAGCACAATTTCTCTTTCTGTAAAACTCTGAGACTTCAGAGCCTGTGTCAATTCTCATATTAGTAGGTTGAAGCAGTCAGGTTAAGCCATTGAAATCCCCTGGATCCTAACTTCATTGCTCTATTGCCAGCCTCACATTTTTCTTCACCTTGAAGCTAGTGCATCTCCTCAAGTCTTATGTTCTGAGATAATTTCAGTGTGCAGAAAGATCAATTTACACTTTTAGAAGCCTAATCATATGATTAAGAGCAAAAGCTTGAGGCCAGTAATACTAAAGCCTGATTACCCAGAAGGTAAATTAAAAGACCACAACATCTGCTATTTTCTAAATATAATAAAAATAATGAAATCAACTTTTTAAAAAGTCATGAGCTTTTCTATCTGCCCAATTACTTTCTGAACATGTGAAAAAGGTCAACCCATTATTAGTTCTTCCATTAATTATTTCAGTTTTATTAAAAAACCCTCAACTGCATTGGCCTCGTACAGTGCAAGAAAGAATCTGAGATTTAACTAAGAATATTCAATGCATTTTTGTACCAACATTTTAGCAACTAAACACCATGTCAAAATGGTAGGAAAAATAGACCCCTGAATTCATGAAGCTATTGCTTCCACACCTTAAAAAGGCATTAAGAAAAATCACCATCAGGTTACACATGTTAAAATGCAAATTGACATGAAAACGTGAAGTTTGGATAGATATATTAATCTTAACTTTCACATATTGATTAATGAAATTAATAAATACATTCTATACCATACTACAAGCTAACCAGTAATCCTAGGGATGTATTCTGCTTACTACACTGTACTGAAATGTGTACCATGATGACTTTTTCTCTTTTAGCTATTTCTCAGAGTAAGCTGGCCTAAGATGGCTTTGCCAGCTCACACTGTTCTTGAACTTTCTTTTGTATAGTCATGCATAATTTTTATGTGTGTGTCTATCTATCTATCTATCTAGCTAGCTAGCTATCCATCCATCCGTCCTCAGGAGAGTTTTATTTTATATAACTATAGACAAATGCAATGAGCCTCAGTGCCTGCTCTTTTACAGTTTCTGGTAATCTAGTAACTAAAATCAAAGGAAAATATGAGTAATTTGGGTCATTTTGTTATAGATCCCTGCAATTTAATCAAATAAATTGCATCAAAAACTGCACAAACTCTATTGATTAACTCTCCAGAGATTATAATTGGAGCATAGTGACTGTGGAGAACTACGTGACAGATAAATTTAGGAAAAACAAATTCTACTTACATTTATTTCCATATGTTACAGACTTTTCAGTATCAGATGCAAATACGTGTTTTCTGTACAGAATCTATTTAGAAATGGCTCTTTCCTGTCTTCATGGTTTGATAAAGTTCCTCTGAGTCAAAAAATCATAAAATTATTAACATTACTGGAGGATGAAACCCCAATATCATTGAGTCCAACCTTTGATCAAACACCAGTTTGTCAAACCACAGCAAGATGGTTTCATTTAGGTGCCACATCCAGTTTTTTTGAACACTTCCAATGATGGTCACTCCACCATTTCTCTGGACAGCTTTTTCCAATGCTTGACCACCCTATTAGTGAAGAAATTCTTCCTGATATTCAATCTGAACCTCTCCTGGTGCAGCTTGAGGCCATTTCCTCTTGTCTTGTCACTACTGAGAGAGACTGACCCCCACCTGGCTAGAACCTCCTTTTTAGTGCTTGTAGAGAGTGATAAGGTTTCTCTTGAGCCTCCTTTTCTCCAGGCTAAACACCCACAGCTCCTTCAGCCACTCCTCATATGACTTACTCTTTAGAGCCGTCACTGGCCTTGTTGCCCTACTGGAAATATGCTTACGCCTCTCAATGTCTTTCTTGTAGTGATGGGCCCAGAGCTGTACACAGGATTTGTGGTGTGACCTCACCAGAGTCAAGTTCAGAGTGACAATAATTTCTTCAGTCTTGCAGGCCACATTGTCGTTGATACAAGCCAGGATGCCACTGTCCTTCTTGGCCACCTGGGTATGTGGTGGTTCATGTGGTTGAGGTGGCTGTTGACCAGCAATCCCTGCTAGGCACCTTTCCAGCCACTCTTTGCCCAGCCTACAGCTCTGCAGGGATGTAGAAGCACAGGACAAAGCATGTTGCCTTACTGAACCTCATACAACTGGCCTTGGTCCATCAATGCAGCCTGTCCAGGTCTTTCTGCAGAGCCCTCCTACCCTCCAGATCATCAACAATCCTACCCAACTTGGTGACATCTGGAAATATGTGGGTCACCTGGTCATAGAAGGATATCAGGTTGATCAATTAAGATCTGGCATTCCTAAATCTATGACGGCTTAGCCTGATCCACTGATTCTCTTGTAGGTGTTGTGTGATAAGTAGGGAAGTGCAGCTCGGCAACTCTTGCACCAGGTCCCTCAGTAGCCTCAAGTGATTCCCGTTTGACCCCATAGGCTTGAGAGTGTCTAAATGACCCCGCAGGTTGTTAACCACTTTCACCTGGATTGCAGTGGATCTGTTCTGCTGTCTCTCCCTGTTTACCACCTCAGGCATCTGGTTGCCCTGAGAAGAGCAGGTCTTTCTGTTAAAGACTGAGGCAAAGAAGGCGTTAAGTGCCCAAGTCTTCTCAACATCCTTGGTTACAATGCTTCCCCCTGAGTCCAATAAGGATGAAGATTTTTTTGGCCTTCTTTTTGTTGTTAATGTATTTATAAAAACACATCTTATCATCTTTTATCATAGTGCCAAGATAGAATTCTAGCTATGCTTTTGCCTTTCTAAGTTTCTCTCTACATGACCTACCAACGTGTTTGTACTGTTCCTGAGTTGACTGCTCTATTTTTCAAAGGCAGTCTATTTTCATTTATCTTTTTTTTTTCCCTGAGTTCCAGCAAAACCTCCCTGTGCAACCAGCTTGGTCTTCTTCCCTGAAAGCTTGTCTTTTGACACGTAAGGAAGGTCTATTCCTGCACCTTTAAGATTTTCTTCTTAAAGTCTGTCCAGATTTGCTGAACTCCTTTTTTTATTGAATACAGTCTCGCAAGGGATTCTCCTGAACAAACCAAAGTGTGCCCTCTGGTAGTCCAAGGTAAAGATTTTGTTGACTCCCTTCCTTACTCCATCAAGAATAAAAAACTATCATTTCTTGGTCACTGTGTCCAAGTTGGCATCTCACCACAATATCTTCCACCAGCCCTTTTCTATTCATAAAGAGCAAATCTAGCTGGGCACTGCCACAATAAGATCTCTCAGCAGCTGTGTCAGGAAGTTTTCCTCCAAACACTTCAGGAACCTCTTAGACCGTCTACTCTCTGCTGTGTTAAGAGGGCATCAGGCATCTGGCAGGTTAAAGCCTCTCACAAGAACAAGAAATGTTGGCCAGCCACCTACGGAATTCTTCATCTGCCTCTTCATCCTGGTTTTAGTTGCCTATAACAGACTACCTCCAATTCTGTCTGCTTTGTTTGCCTGAAATTGTTCTTAATTTTCTTTGAAACTCTGAATCAGTATTCTTTATGTTGCAGACCCAATATTTGTTTTCAGTGCATAGAATAAGAAATAGGAAGACTGGAGGAAACAAGTAAATCCAGTTAAGTAGATGAAAAGAAATGCCATACAACAGGCAAAATGATCAGTTTTGAAGTCCAGGATATTTGACAGAAATGGATGCAGACATAATGTTTATAACTAAGTAATTATGCATATTTACCTGTATTTGAATATTTAACTTGTAAGTAGATGAAAGCATCTTGGCTGTTTGTTTGGCAGCTCAGTTATCTCTATCACTTTTATAGTACTTTGCATTGAAAGAGAATAGCACAGCTATTTGTTGGTGTCTGTATTTAATAGCACAAACAGCAAAAGTTCTCTCTCTACAGAAAGCCCAGAGCTGGCACTAGAGTCTCTGCTCAGCTTTTATTAAGATGACTCATTAACGTGTTTATAATTTTAATTGAAAAGACTGTAGGGTTTTTTTGTTGCTTTTATTTGAATTTAGACAATTTTAAAAGTTTTCATATTTTTTCCAAATATTTCCATCGTTATTGCGGTAGAAAGATATTTAGTCAATTTTTATTTCCTCTTATATTATACCTCATTCTTGTTGAAATCCATCAACATATCTTAAATTTTTCCAAAAAATAATTGCTATCTCTGCTAAGTTAGGGGAGCCAATAAAGCCCTCAGTGCAACACTATCTTGCTGTGTTTCAAGCTTGTATGTCTTTATTTGTACGTGTTCACAAGTTCCTCCTCTACTTTTGCATGCCTCCTCCCCCCCAAAAAACACTGTGAGAAATAATCTTTCCAAGATATTGTAGAATCCTTTTGCTTTACTATGTGCTTTGAAAATGAATTAAATAGTTAATAATGCTAAACTCTAAAATCTCCTCTCAGTTTCTGCATCACATGAAATAATCCGGACATTTCATGGCTCAGAACTGGCATCTGGCCCTTTACATTCTCAGGCAAATGTCTCTCTAGGTAGCACTTTATCAATTGAATTTCAAAAGCTTCTTTTGCAAGCACATCATCCTTTGGGTTTGCCTTTATTTTTATAGTAAAAGATTAAGCTGTGAAGAACACTGGAGCTCCCTCTTGGAATCTTCAATGCTACTGTTCATGTCCCATGAGGGAACATACATCTGAGAATACATTTTGAAAACATGGATTTAGGTAAAATTTTATTTTTATTTTAATTCTAAAAATAGAATTTTTAGAATTAAAATAAAAATAAAATTTTATTCCTTCAACGTCTATTCAGGTATGTATCATTATGATGATATAGTAATTTGATTTTCTCAGGAATCATATGTAAACAGAAAAAAACCTTAAACTTTTAGATAGCACTGAAAGACCTCTGTAACTATGTTTTTAAGTTTATTTCTAACATTACCTTAAAATAGAGTTCCATGATACCTTTCCTGGCTGTATGAACCAGTGATGTCAGGTATGAGAATAACTGAAATCAGACCTTTTTCTCAACATCAAAATCAAGAAAGAGAATACAATCTCTACATCATTGGTTTGAGTCATTTTGGATTTGTTTTCATAATCTGATGACAACTGGAACTAAACTTAACTAACTGCAATGTTTAATTTGATGCTCCTAAGTTTTAGGTTGACATTACAACAGGGTAACTTTTAAGGATCCTTAAGTGTAGTCGTGAAAAATACATTTATCTTCACATGTAAGTGTGAAAGTTAATGTTCAGGTGGAAAGGTTTGGTCATTAAAAAACTATAGAAAAAATGTTGGAAATTTTATTTTCTGATGGAAATAACATCTAGCTTGTTGACCATCAGTTAGATGGTAAGCAGTATGATACTGCCTTTTGTTTCACCTTAATGTCTAAGAGGCACCAAAGAATACAAATGGGAAGGAGGGGAAGAGAGGAGGGGGAGAGAGAAAGAGAGAGAGATTAAGATCAGAATTGAATGATGACTTCTCCAAATATCCTGATGGAATTCTCCTTATTGGTCAATGGAGTTTCAGAGGAAGATCAGTACTTATGATTTATGTCTAATTGCACCTGTAAACATGTACAGTCTTCCACAGACTATACTTTACCCTGAAAATATTTAAACATTTACCTAAAATAATGATTTCAGTGCAGTTTTTCATTTATCTGTTATTGCTGCAGAGTAGGTAGGTAGAGTGGGTGGAGCTCTAGCAGCCTAAATCTTATTAGATACCAGCACCTCAGGGAAAACCATGAAGATTTTGTTAATTATTCTGATTAGTCTTATCTTAATATTTTGTGCTAACAACCAGTTCTCTGAGCTGAGGAAATGTAGAAATGTGTTTGACCTTTTAGTCTATTAAATGAAATAACATTTATTTTGACATTAATACCTTGTTTCTTTTAGTAGGAAACAGAAATGAGTAGAACAAATTATGATCTCTTCACAATTTTATTGGACTGAACCCTCATGTGCATCATCTCATTTTTATTGCTGCAGCACTTATTGCAAAATAACCCCAAAACACAGACAGACAAACATATACAGAAAGGAAAAAGACAAAGAAAAATACAGAATAATAATATAAATTCTTCCTTACCCTGTAGACAAGTTTTTAAATCCTCTATCTGGTTTCTCTTTCTTTTCAGTATCACTCTAGACAATAATTCTTACAGATATTAACAGACTGGGAAAGTCCATGCAGTGCTTTGACTCTACTGACGTACATTTTTTCAACAGAAATTCTAGGAAATTATGAAAGTTGTTCATAACATTTTATGAATAGTTCATTAAAATTTTTTTCAGCAGAATTAATTTAAACATATCCTGTGGGACAAATTCAGTGCAGGTTTAAGTCAATGCAACCTCTTCATGCATATCCTCTTCCAGTGAGGGGAGTCACACACTACCTGTGTGGCAATGACTGTAAGAAATTTTGTTTCCTTACCTATGTCTAGATCCAAAACATCTAAAATCATAGTTTTAAGGAACAATCAAAGGATATGTATTTAAGGCTAGGAATTTATTGATGGTATAGTTGAAATATTAACAGTCTCACCAACTTAGTCTGCATCTAATTATTGTAGGTGTTCTTGTTGTGGCCAGGACAGGGTTAAGTTTTGCAGCAGTCAGGAGGGTCATGGCTAGGAACCAGAGGTTATTCTACATGAACTCACATCATTTTTTAAGGATGCAGGAAGAGCTGGCTTCTAGGTTGGTGTAGAGGGGCTGAAGGAGGGGTCAGGTATTGCCTGTTTTTGGGTGGTTTCTGTGGGAACGATTTGCCTCTTGTACACTCTGTCTTTAGTATTGTTGCTGTCACTGTTTGTTTTCTTGTCTCATTGCTGTTTCCAGTAAATTGTTTTTGTCTCGACCTGTGATCTTTACCTTCCTTGACTCCACTGCTCCTCTCCATCCCGATGCAGCGGGCATGAAGAAGGTGAGGGGGAAGTGAGCAAGTGGTACATGGTTTAGAGTCTCCGTGGGAACACTAAACGGGAGAGTAGCATTCCTAAACCATGACAGCAGGAAAGAAACAATACTTTTATGCAGAAAATCTTTCAGTGCTAACAGAGGTAGAGCTGTTATATGTACACTTCCAAGCTTCTACTCTATTGCCTGGTGGTGGGCTTGCTCTTCACCTTCTGTTTCCAGGTCTTAAGGCTGGTGCTTTCATTCCCATGGCGGTAGGGATGTTATGGTTGGGTTTCAGCCTTTGATGCTCTTCACTGGAGATAATACAGCGTTAGTGTATAGAGTTGATAACTTCTTCCTCCTTTAACTACCCATGCTCATTTTTACAGGTCTGTTGACATACTTTTACACCTTGTGTTGGTCTACAGCTTCCTATTTCACCCAGTTTTACTTTATATGGTGGCTTTTACGGGTGTTTAGCCAAGAACCAGTGTAGCTGTATGTTTGATATTCTTTAACTGACATCTGCTGAGTTGTTCATAGCTGTGAGTGTCTTGCTCCAGGACCTTCCATCCCCTGTCCTCACAAGACAGTTGTCTTCTATGACCATTCTCTGTCTCCACTTCTCAAGGCCTGTGTTGGCACACCATGTCTACTTTTCCCTGTAGATTTTAAAAATCATGCTAATTACAAACAAAGATAAACAAATTAGCCATAGTCTCCCAGTTAGTTACAAAAATTGCACTTATATCTAAACCATGTCACCAAGGTAGGTGAAGAAAAGGTAAGAGAAAACAAACTTTACAAGCCCAGGTCCTGAGGCTGTACAAATTCATTTCAATGTCTTCCCCATATTGCTAGCCTTGGCAATACCATGCAACAGTGAAACAAAGAGGACATAAAAGTACCCCAAATTTTAAGAGAATAGAAAGTCACTGAGCAAGCAGAGAAACATGCCATGAAACTCCTACACAGTGTTCCCTATGTCTCTCAAAAGTTTCCCAGAGGCCTTTGACATTTAATAAATATGTTGCATTTTTTATCATAGTAAGAAGATAGAATAATACAATAATACAAAGAAGTAAAGAACTTTTGATCAGATTGTTTTCATCCATAAGTATTTCATAACTACCCTCCTGTCTCTATCAAGGACTCGAGAGCACCTTTGTCATTGTCTCATCTGTGTCAAGAGACAGCCTTGCCAAATCAATTTTGGAGATACTTTTTTCCCCCCAGATTAAATAAATATTTGAAAAGTGTTTGTTTTAGAGAGAACAAAAAATATATTATTTCTGAACAGTTTTGTCATCTTTAAAAATGGTGCCAAGTTTTCTACATTGTTTTATAATGTGAATATTCAAATCCCTGAGGGAAAATAAAAGCAGTTTGGGATGAAGATGTTCTTTAAAGTCTGACTTCTCCCATGCAGTTGGAAAAGATACCTCTTAGTGCCTTTTGCCACAGTGGTTTTCTTTGATATGATAATTTGGTCATTAGAGTTGAATCACATAATATTTACTGTCTGAAAAAAAAAGGAAAAAATAAGGAAGAAACACATTTCAATCACAAATTGTCAATGGTACATTATTTGCACATTTGGTAAATGTCGTGGTTGAGCTCACAAACTGAATTTATGTAAGACAATAAAGTTAATATATACTGAATATAAATGTTCTATATTTGTGAAATAAAGAAAATTAGGAGAAACACATCTCTACGCACTAGTGGGTGCCAATTTCAGAGGCATGAAGCCTCATTTCTTCTTTTTCTTTAGGGGTCAATTAAAATAGAACTATTCCATACAGAATTAAGTGATTTCTAAAAAAAACCAAAACAAAAAAAAAATTGATGTTTTTCCAAAATACATATAACTTTATGGATAGGTCATTATAATGGAAGAGACAGATTCTGATCCTCTGAGATAAAGAAGGTAATTGAACCTGTCTCTTTATACAAGCAGTGTAATCACTGAAATGCAAAGGATCTGATGAAAGAGAATATGAGGGGATTAGGAAGAAAATTATACCCCCTCCTCTTTGGACTGAATTCATAAGACATGTCCATCAATTTTGAAAGAAGTTAGTTAACTAAAATCTGGAAAAGGGTCATGCGTCTTGTAGGACTAAAAAGCTCAGAGGTACACTACTTCTACCTCTACCTAAGACTGATGTTTTCACTTCTACTCTTGTTTCCTCAAGAGTAGATCTGTCAATTCCTTTCTCAGAATATTAGATCGCACTCTTACCTGAATATGTTTCTCTGTGCCTCCCTATAAAACCAAAATTAATAATTTGATTTTTATGAAAAACATTTATTGCTAATGATAGACTTAATAAAATAAATGCTCAAAATATGTTCTTTGTTGTTCACAGCCTGATAAATCTGACTTAAAATTTCAGCTCAGAATTTTGTACATAAGCATTTATGATGTTTAATCTGTTGACACCACAGAATGCCAGCATGCCAGTTGTGGCAATCAATGGAAAAAAAACCCATAGACTAATAGGATCATAGAATATCCTGAATGGAAGGCAGCCACTAGGATCATCAAGGGCTGTTCCTGTCTCAGCACAGGACAACCACAAAAATCACAGGATATGCCTGAGCGCATTTCCCAAATCTTTCTTGAACTCTGTCAAGATTGATGCTGTGGCCGCTTCCCTGGGCAACCTGTTCCGGTGCCCAACCACCCTCCAGGTGAAGAACTTTTCCCTAATATATAATCTAAACTTCCCCTGAGAGAAGTTCATGCAGCTCCCTCAGGTCCCGTCACTGGTGACAATAGAAAAGAGATCAGTGTCTGCCCCCCCACCTCCCTCTGTGAGGAAACTAGACTGGGATAGGATCTTGCTTGTCTCCTCTTCTCCAGGCTGAACAAACCAGGTGCTACTTATTTGGTTTCCCCTCGAGACCTTTCACTACACTCAAAAACCTCTTTTAGATGCCCTCTAGTAACTTTATATCCTTCTTACAATGTAGAGCCCAAAACTGCCCTGGCACTCAAGGTGAGGCTGCCCCAGTGCAGAGCAGAGTGGGACAATCCGCCCCCTTGCCTGGTGGGCAATGCTGTGCCAGATGCACCCCAGAACACATCTGGCCCTCTTTGCTGCCAGGACACACTCAATTTGCCATCAATGGGGACCCACAGGTCCCTTTCCACAGCACTGCTTTCCAGCATATCACCACCCAATCTATGCAGGCATCCGGGAATGCCCCATTCCAGGTGCGGGATCTGGCACTTGTCTTCACTAAACATCATACAGTTCCCGATTGCTCAGACATGTAATTTGTCAAGGTCTCTCTACAAGACCTCTCTGCTTTCAAGGGAGTCAACAGCTACTCCCAATTTAGTATTATCATAAAACTTGCTTAGTATCCTTTCCACTCCTGCATCCAGATCATTTACAAAGATGTTGAAGAGCGCAGGGCCGAGCATGGAGTCCTATGGAATCCCACTAGTGACAGGTGTCTAATGATAACCAAAGTGCAAGGACTTAACTTTGGTTCATATTGTTGTATTTGGGAGTAAAATATGCTCCATTTTATTGCCAGCTATTTGATTATGCAGAGAAAATATTCATCTAAATTACCTGCCCGGCTACTTATTCTGTTAAAGAACTATTACTACTGCTTACAGTGATTAAAGGCATGAAAAACATTCTAAAGGAGAAGTGACCACTGGAGCTGAGAAGCTGAAAAGGTAAAAAGAATTAAATTAATTCAGAAAACTTAGTTTGTGCAATAGTGCTATGTCAGTGCTTTCTTATTCTTGTTAAATGGTAAGAACAACATAACGCTTTGGAGTCCCTAGCTGGCATTCTTAATGGTAAGACTTGATGCATTCCAATGAGGTTTGTTGTTTTAGTAGTTCCTTTGGCAATTTACTATTGGTTTAAAAGCTGTCAGTCAATAGATACTCTCTAAGTACAGTACTTGACTGGCACTGAGGGTTTTGTATTACTAGAGATAAATTGTAGCCTTGTTCAAAATTATAATGAAAATCTCTTTCAATATAAAGTTCCACAGAAGAAAATCTAGCTAATCTAGATTAAAATCTGTCTTTCTTTACAGCCCTGTAATAAGAGGAATATATGTTTTCATAGGAATCAAAGCTTGCTTCAGAATAACAGCTGACTGTTCCTCCCTGCCATTAGCACATTTCCTGGAACAAATTTCATCCTTACATCATTACTAGGTAGATGAGACTATGATTTTTACATTTTTGCTGTAATTAGATATATTTTTACTTCTAGGAAGTTTTTACACAGTGTCCTCTTGTTATATTGTTGTTAATCACTTACTTAAAACAGCTGTCATTTCAACTTTTCTTGTAACCTTCACTTCACCTTTTTAAACTATGTGAAGAAGTCTGAGAGCCTCATTGCCTAAAAACATCTTAAAAATAAATTTTTTTAATCTTTTTCAACTTTACTGAGTTTGTACTTTGACATTTATATTTCTGCATCTAATTATGATACAGAAATTGCTCTATATGGAACTCTGATATGCAGATTGCTAAAAAATCTGTTTCAGTTTTAAAACTTTATAAACAATTAAAGGTTTTCACTCTCTTCTTCTCAAACTTTGTTTTTGCTTATGTAACTCTCTTTTCAAAATGTAGTTTTAGACATTTGCCCCATGGCTCATGTTGTACAACAAAACCTTTATTTCAAGTGTGATACACTTCCATTATAAAATACACTTTTGTGTAGACTGGGTTAAAACTATTTTTCAGTACCTATTTGGTAAAGCACAAATTATAATGAAATTATGTCTTGAACATAATGTAATCAATTAATTAGTTAACTAATTCAGTAAGTTTAAATAAGACTTATTTAAACCTCCAAAATCAACCCCAATGAAGAGGTGGAGACATGAGAAATGGATACATAGGTGGCTCATTCCAGTCCCCTAGTTTCACAAGTTAGGCAAAGTTACCTCATTATGTTACATATCTTAAAATTCAAATGGTCACTGACAAGTTCTGGGCTTGTGTCTGATGTCTCCATGTTCTTTGAGTTATCCTTTCAGACAGAGTTCAGTGTTAAAATGCTTCTTTTTCAAACTTAAATGTCATAAATATTCAAGCACAAGTTTTATTTAATTGATTGAACAATCCTATTACAGTTACTAAGACTAATGCCTGAATCCATTAAAACACGTGTACAAGACTCTGCAGGACCAGGGCATTCATTGCTGCATGTTTCTAATAGAGAATAAAATAAACTCTGAAGAATATATTGTACATAACAAAGTATACAAATTGCTTCTGCTTCTCTACTCAGTTTGATAAATTCTAAACAATTTACTTTTAATCAGCTCTGAAATACTGATGTGATATGTTGCATGGGAATTGTAATTTGATAAATGGGTATATTTTAGGTTCCATATTGAGTCCAGATGGTTACAGGTTCCTTAATATATCCATCCATGTGGCATTTGCACATTTGTGTATCTCAGTCTTCCTCTCATTTTTGTTTAATGATGGATTGAATCCAAACAATGCAAGATGTTCTTCAGCATGCTAAGCTTCTGTTAAGTGGATGGATAGTGAGATTGTTCTTCAGAGAATCCTCTTTTATTCAGCATACTCTATTCCAAGACAATCAATCTCTATTTTATCGATGATATTTCATGTATAGGGAAATGATGGCACCAAGAGCCTCCCCAATTATCCATGAAGGAGCCTAACTTGACAGTTGTGTGCAGCATCCTTCCTAGGTTATCAATGCTATTAGACATTTGAACCAAAGTTACAGTTTTGTATATACTATCTTTTGCATGTCTGTGTTTGATTGTTAAAACAAGCTGCAAATTTCAATTAACTTCGAGCACTCACAGTACTCAGCTTTATGTGGTTTGGTGTTTGCGGTTCTTTTTTTTTTTTGGCTGGATTTTTTTTGTTTTGTTTTTTCTTCTTGGGAGGGTTCGGTTTTGTTTTGTTTTATTTTGTTTTGTTTTGGTTTTGTTTTAGTGTCGGTTTGTTTGTTTGGTTTGGCTTTTTGAGGGAAAGATGATGACTTCCACATTATTCTATCACTTTTATGTGTCCCATCCTCTCACCTCCATTGCCCCCTATTTCTTATCCACTGATAGAAGAGCTGTTTTTCTTTTGGTGAGGAAATAGAAGATTAATTAGTTGTATTCCCACCAAAAAATTCAATTAACTGAGATAACAACAACTTCCCTCAGGTCAGGGAGTCCTGTGAGACATCAGCTGAACTTTACTCTTCTAATGGAAGAAACATCATGTTCACTTGCACTCATTTCTGACCATATAAAAAAGAATTAACAAACAATAGCATTTTTTGGTGTGTGTTTTATTGCCTTTATGAATCAATGCTTCAGTGCTGAAGATTCACAATATGTTATAATTTTCATTGCTCATTAGACTTCTTTGCAAACACATGTAGAGTCTGTACCCTTGAGTGGTGAAGGAATAATTTGTTATGCATTCACTTTAACCATTATTTGAGTTCTGGGTTCCTCTCTTCAAATGTGTCTTAGCTTCTCATTGGAGACATTTGTCACTGCCATCTCACACATCTGTCATTAGTTATAAGACCTGTATTAACTGTATGGATGAAAAACAAATTTATCAAATACTACTTAATAGTATTTATAGGAAAATTAAGTTGCAGTAATGAAATGGGTCTATTGTTAAGTATTTTGTCTCCATAATATTTTTCATAATTGTTTTCCATTGGAAAGCAAATACTTCCTTGTTCTGCATAACGATATCTTTTTCAGGTCAAACAGTGCTAGTACTAGATCATTAGTTCCTGTATTTGATATTATTCATGAATTTTGTGAATTTTGAATGAAGCTACATGCAAATTTCTGTGATTTTGAAGGAAGTTCAGTGTGTGTGATTTAGCTATTTTTTATCAGATTTACATCTAAATATTCTGGATCCTCCTAATGTCAAATATACTTCTAGAAAACAACTTGACAGGCAGAAATATTCAGTTCTTCTCTTGGAAATTTCCATTAAACCTAAAATTATGTCAGATACTTTTGTTGCATGCAATCAAATTAAATCATAGAAAGAAATAAATATTAGTTAATACTAGGGGAGGTTTTCATTATGGCTAGGTAAGTATCTTAGCTATTATGATACTTTTTTCTTCTGGTTTACCATTACTCAACTCCTCAAATACATTTGACAGACCCTATCAATATTGTTCCTGGCACTTATCATAAATTTTAAATGTACTATAGAAAGTGAAAAATCAAAATTTTAAGGTATAGAATCTGATGTAAAATATTAAAAGCTATATTAGATAGTTTTGTCCTTACTGAAATTTATGTAGGATTTTTCAAACTCCTGTATTTTGCATTGTATGACATTTTAATGTGTTTCCTGATTAGGAAAATATGGAACTCAAACTTCCACATGATTATTTTCATTCCCCATTATCTGAATTTCAGGATGCTGTCTTCACTTAGATGCATAAGGCAAGGATAAAAATTCATATAGTGCTAGTTCAAAGAAATGAGTTTAGAAATCTTGTAATAACTAGATCCTTCTTAAAGGACAAGGAGCACATTATCTCACATCTTTCCAAGAATAATGCTCTGAGTCATTCATCTATATGCATCTCAATTTGGAATAAATTTTATAAATTTGTATTGTGTATATATGGCTGTCTCTTGAGCTGATTTCCATTACACATTTTTAAATAGCTATTATCTTGGTTTTTTTGACAATTCACAATTTTCTCTATTTTACATATCTTCTAAGTTGCCTTCTTGTTTCTTCTTTTGTTGTTTTATATTTATTACCTGTAAGACCCTCTTTCTGTTTATTTCTGCCTCCATGCTTCTTTTCCAAGTGATTATTTATTAAAAGACAAAATTAAATTTTCCTTACAAAAAAAATTCTGTTTAATAAAAAATACTTTATTTTTTTCTTATTGTGACAGAAAGCCAAATTATGAATATTAGGAATTCAACTATTTCCAAGGAAAGTATTAAGTATTCAGTGCTTCTTTTGAAGTTTAAGTTGATGACCATTGCTTGTCCATTGCAATACAAAAGGAATCAGCCTACCCTCCATCCCTTTCTGACTTATGAAAAACCTTGTTAGATACAAATTACGGTACTGCAGATATTGTTCTTACCTCCTTGTCTAAGTGCTTCTCCCTGTGCCTGAAAATTTCCTCAGCAGTCTTTATCTGAGTATTGGACAATTAAAAAAATTCTGCGGGAAGAATTAGAAATCGCAGCTCATAGGGTAATCATTTAGTCTTGTAATAAGCACATCAACTGACAAAAGATGGGCAGAAATTGGACATCATTGTGTGCATTTGGCAACTCTTGGTAAGTCTATTTGAACATGCCGGTGAAAAAACAACAGGGATCAAAATTTGGCTTTTTTAAAATAAATGACAAAATTCTTATCTATTATATTGCACCAAAGATACGCTGGAACTCCTTAAAACAAATTTCTATGAGAATAGTATGAGATGAAGAAGGGTAAATATTTTAAATTGAAAAGTTGCTAATTTTGTGTCAATGATCCTGGTATCTGCCAACTATTGATATCAACTAAATTGATAAAATAAAATTAAGTATAAAAATCTATTGTTTACATTATGAAATGCAGCACAATAGACTTGCATATCTCAATTTACTGGAATCTATTTTGAAATCATAATCAAGACCCTCAGAGTTTAGCTGCACCTAAGAATGGATGGGAAAGAAAAAACTCATTAATTATCCATAAGAATTTTACATATAGAAAAAAAAATAAAAACTCTAGGTACCTTTGTGCAGTGGCAGGATGATATTAGAATGGAAGAAGGGGGATTGAAGTTTGACATTGGCTAGGTGTTTACTCAGGTTTCAATGATATACAGACTGAAATAGCAGAAGGGAGAATTTTTGGGTGCAAATATTTTTCAAGGACTAGTTGCCCTCACATTTTCTTTCTGGAAAGGATGAACAAGAAAGGTTTCCATAGGAACCAAGTGAAAACTTAAATGTTCTGTTGTTATTTAAATTGTACATATAGATATCTTACTATGTCAAGAGAAGGAAGTTAATAATATTAAAAAATCATTCCGAGAAAAGATGGCAAAAAACATTAGAAAATTGAATCAATAAGCTAAAGAAGCACAAAACACAGTGAATAAAGACAGATATACAATATGCCATGTGCTTGTTGTTTTTCCTAAACTTTATTTAATTGCATGTTTTTATTATAATTTTATGTCCTTTTAAAATATCTTCTTTTGATGTAATACAAGCCTGGGGTCAACAGAAATTATTTCAGCTACTCTGAAGTTGCAAACCTTCTCCAAAGGAAGCAAAACCCTTTGACCTGTAAGGAATGCAGAGAGAGATACAGGGTATTTTGAACATTCTCCCACTTGAAGTTGCCATTCAAAAGGCACAAATCAAAGGATTTTTCTCCCTGAAGAGTTGTTATGTGGGAGGCTGTGTCAAATTGATATATGCAAAAAATCCCATAGGAATTTAGAAGGAATGTATTTTAAAGGGAAAAACGACCACATAATTAATTGCTTGTCCATTACGATACTTGATAGTTAACTAATTCTTTTATACTAGTGAATACTTGTTTATTTGAAAAATATGCCTGTCATATACTTTCTTAGACTATGAGATAAATTTTTTTAACAAGATTATTTTCATTCAGTGGAAAATTTTATTATATCATCAATTCTTGTGATTATTAGCAAAAAAGAGTACCTGAATGTCTTTTTTTTTTATATCTACTGAGACAAACAATAATGTAATAACTAGGTAGTATTATACAAATATTTCCACATTCCTGGATAATCCAGGAAGATAATGATATTTCCTAAATTGCTGAGCTCATGGTTTCATGCTTAACTCGATATTTCATTTTCATGTTCAACAAGTTTTAAATAAAATTTTACAAAACTGTTCATTAAATCTGGGAATATGAACTGTCTCTTTAACCACACAAATAGAGGCACCAACTCTAATTTAATTCTTTTACCAGCAGAATTTTATCCAAAATGCATTTATGTACCTTTACCATACAAGGGATTTTTGCAGCCCAATATGGAATTTTTCTTGCTCTTTTTGTCCAGACCATTAATTCTTTCTTCAGATAATTTCTTATAATGGAACCATAATACTGTTTGTTCAATACCATGACTTTTGCAAGTAAAGTCATATAATATGAATCAAAGGATTTTTCTGTGTTGGTAGGTGACTAAGTCAAACTTCTGCATTCAGAAGGATCAGTCAAGCCTATCAGAATTCTATTGAGGATGAAAAATCTGAAGAGAAACATTTTGCTCTTAGCCTCTGCCTGTGACATTAGAATTTTTTTTCCTAATTCCTTTAGGAACTGTCAGCTATGAAGGATGGTCTGATTGACACACAGTCTATAAGTAACTTTCAGTTTTACATAGAGAACTTTGTTTCTCTGTTATACAAGGTCTTTTATCCCATCAATCTAAGACATGAGATCTTGTTCTTTTCTTTGCAAAGACTGACACCCTATCTACACTTCTTATTCTCCCACTCAACTGGAAGTTGCCTGCATCTTATCACTTAGTATTCTGTTTCAGAGATCTGTTTCACAGATCTGTTTCACAAGGACAATTCTTCCTGCTAGTTAACCTCGTGCCATTGATTGATACAGAAATTGCAATTACAAAGTAGGTCATTAAAAAGAAGAGAAATTTTGGTTAACAGACTATTTGGTATTAACAATGCTTTTTTTTTTTTTTTTTTGTTAAATAGAGACCCTGCCATTTCCTTATAGTAGAAAAGAGACCAAATGCAATTGAGACCAACATGTACTATTTGCAGTGAAATTAATGGATTCAAAATGGTTATTTCTAAGTGGCCAAAGACTATTTTGTTTAGTGGGCACAGAAAATTAATTATTCTCTCTAATAGTACTTCTGGTCTTATGTCAGTTCTTATATTACAGAAACAAAATTATTAACTGTTTTATTAACATTGCAGACACCGTTGAAGAAGGAACCACAGATTATTATACTAGGGAGTTTCTGCTTATTGAAGAGTACAAAAATGTACCAGTTTAGACCAAGAGTCGGTTTAGACTGATATCTTGCTTGTGTCTGGCAAGGAACATCACTGGATTTCCAGTCAAGCATGTTTGATGAGGTTAGAGAAAACATTGCATTTTCCCAATGTAAAGCATCATCATCGGGATCTAGGAAAAAAAAAATATTTTTACGATCTATTTTAACTTTCTATTTTAACCTTCTGTTGGGGAGCAGCAAAAGCATGGCAGGACAGTGCCCTCCCCAGCTAAGTATGATCCTACAGCCTCTGTGTGGGGTAAGCACAGCATGGATGGTGGCAGCTGCAACTCCCATTGGGTTTTATCACAAAAATTTCAAGGTATCAGGGACAGTTTGAGGCTCATTTAGAAAAATCCAGTCCATCAGGATTGGCAGAAGGCAGAGCTAAGTAGAGGTCTGAACTATAGCTGAGCCCAAGTAGGGACTGGGTGGTTCTGGGTGAAGAGGTTGGGGTGTTTCAGAATTATATAACTTATATCCTAAAAATACCTTTTTCTTCTTTCTGATTGTAAAGGTATTCCAACTAATTCAAATGTAGGTGTCTGTATTTGTACTGATATGTTTTATAGGGCTTGGTGCACTTTATGCACTTTTTGTCCTAATTTTCTGGCAACTCATATTCTTTGTATGATGCAAAAAAATTCAACAGTTAAACTATGCATCTGTATTTATGTATTTCAAATGTGACACCTACTATTATACTTTTGTTACTTTATTCTTTAGTTTGAAGAAAAGAATAAAAATTGTTCTGTATTAATCTTTATTCATGCATCACATGATTTTATACATTTATACATATCTTTTTACAGTCATGTGCTTTTCAGTCTAAAACATTCTTGCATATTTAATTATTCCCTGTACTGAAGCCAATCAAAGCTTTTATTTTTCCTGTTACCCTTCTCATGATCTTCTCTTGTTCTCACTATTTCATGTCTGAGATTAAGGGACCAGTATTGGGCTGATAGAGATATCGGGAAAATAAAGAAGTTCTTAATATCTGGCAGCCATTGACTGCCTGTCTACACCAAAATTAGAGGCTTAACACTTGGCACTCGAGCACCTATGCCTGATGTAAAGCAAGGTAATGGCTTTGGTACCTCAGATATTTTTCGTCAAAAAAAAGGAAAATAAACCTTAAACCATAAAAAGATCCTGTTACTGGTAGACCAGAATGTTTTGGATTAAACAAGATTCTTGAATAAGAAGGTTTCAAAGAAAATGGTAAACATTTTTTCAGTGTGATTTGTTTCCTTTAGTTTGAGTGTTTTAACTTGCTTTTTTCATGAAATTTACAGAAAATTTAGTAATAAACTAACTGCCATACTATTTAGGCAACAAAATGCCTTGTCTTTCCAGGAGGAATGCAGATTTCTCCTCCAATTTTTTGATTATGTGTTGCACATGTCTGGTGTCAGTCACCAAAATGTTATCAAAAGCAATTGTGAGGTAAGTGAACAGGTGTATCCTGACTATTCTAGCTGCAACTTGGGAGAGAAAACAAGACAAATTATTTATTTGTCATTTCACATTTTGCTGCGGCTACGTTATCTGCTCTAAGGCAAGCAACAAAGTCCAAAACATTACAGAAGAAAAGATGTCTTGCCATCAATCACTGTGACATTTGAGATAACAAAAGCAAGTGTAGAAATCACAGGGCTTTAATCATTTCCCAGTAGACAAGGGACATTTTAAAATGCCCACTCACCTAAAGATTCTCAGCTGGTTACAGTACTGAACACAAAACACCCTAATAGTTTTGATTTAAAGAAAAGGCACTAAGCTTTAAGACTATGACAGCCAAGAAGCGATGAGTCTGTATTCCATTCCATAACTGACGCACATTCCAGTGCCAAACACTGCAGCAGCTGGTGTGGCAATAAGAACTTTTTTGGTAGAATTCATTGGTAGGGAGTTAAAATGCGAGAGCTAGGATTATTGTCTAGCATTTTTTTCCTTCTTTTTCCTTTATATATACACCTCTAAATGACCATGAAAATTTCTAATTAGTTTGCCTTGCTAACACATCTGAGGAAAACAATCGTATATTTTCACAGTATTTGAGCATTATGATGTCCAGCATTTCCATGGGATGAACTGATGTGATACAGGAGACACCTTTGCTCCAAAAGTTTCTGTGAAACTAAATTGACATGAATCCAGAAGCAGCTCTTTTTCAGAGCAAAAGGAATGAAAACTGATTTGAAGGTATAAAATTCCTGAATTGTAAATATTTATTCCTACATTGCATGGAACTGTTGTAAAAGAGTACTCAAACTGGAATGTACAAAAAATTATTAAAATGCATCTTTAAAGTTTATTTATATAGGTTTGGATGAGTATTTAGACTAAAAAACAACAGTTTTCTTTGCTAATGAAAAATATTTTGCCTCTTATAATGAGAGGGAAGTTTCGTTATTATTTTACTTTCTATAGAGGTACCTTCCAATAATTGATGCCTTACCATTTTAAAATATTAAAGGACAGATAGAGGAAAGATTGGTCATTGTCCTCTACTACAGAAATTGTTCACATCCTTTCCTAGTCTTATAGAAGCACCTGTGAAACCACTTGGATCTCAAAATCTCTCTCAAAGATAATACATTTACCATTACTTTCCTAAAAAATTATTCTAACTCCTAGAACCTAAATTTCATCACAGCTTCTGTACCAGTCTTCAGGAATTACGTGAATAGTAATATGGGGGCTTTTTTCCAATATGAGGATTTCAAATATCTGTAAATTCCTTAACAGTTCATTATTGCAATTTGAATAGAATATGTAGATCATAGAGACATATTACAGTTTAGGGTTAGACAGCTTTTTTTCAGAAGATTTAAATAACTTGTTATGAGTTTTCTTACAGAAAAAAAATGACGTTTCATATTTTGTATACAGGTAATCCAATTTCCAAGAATTTTAAGGAACTTTGTCTCATGCTTCACCACTCACCTTTGTCTTGGTGCTATCAACCTAGTATATGATATATAACATTTTCTAGCTTAAGTGATGTGATTTAGGAAAACATATGCAAATTAGTCTTTAAAAATCAATTATACAGGAGTATAATACCAATTTTGCAATATTAATAAAGGTCCTGTGAGACAGCTCAGTTAATTTTGTTCCAAATATAGTAAATTTATCCTCATGTATTATACATTGCTTAAATTTGTGTAATATAAATAATACATAGTAGTTAATAATTTATTTATAAGAAAAAAACATAATTTCCTTTTCTTTTGTAGTTTTAAGCCGCATTGTTATGCATGTACTTTAGTCATGCCAATTAGCTATGCTTGCTAAGTGTAATAATATGTGCAAAATACAAAAATTATTTCAAGCAATCTTTAAGATCTGTTAGACATATTCAGAACCACAATAATGTTTGATTTAATAAAAGCAATTATGTATTTTTATGGTTTTCAAGCTCAGATTTTGTGTTCACCTCTAATATCTTTACATTCCAATTAAATATATGCATATACATACATACAGAATCAACCAATTTAAAAACCTCATCTCAATATGATGAAGTGGAGGAGATAGTTAGGAAAAGAATTTAAATTATATTTGATAAATAATTTTGGTTTAAGATCCTGTCAGAGTAGTGAAAAAAGTATTCATGTGTGGATGAATGTCCTAAAACTCTTTTTGTTTTCATTAAAATGTCACTGAGTAACTTTTAGATGGTAGAGTGTTAATTTGGGCTTCTGCCTGTGGAGAAAAATAATGTGTTTAGAAGAATTTGTACATATTAAGAATTTTGTACAAAAAGGCTTGAAATGTTATACATACATGCATAGTTGTTCTACTTCTGATTTTCTCTAGGTTTATTGGAACTTTATGACTATAGAATTTGGACTCATTTAAGATGATGAATTCTATATAGAGAAAATTTGGGAATATTTGATTTACAGATTAAACTTACAGTACAAGAGCTGAGGTTATAAACAGGTCTTTGAGCAAGTAGCTGAAATAGGTAACATGAAAATACCAATGAAGTGTGCCTTTAACACTACTAATGACTTTTAGCACTTTACCCTCATATTTGGTTTGAGTTTTCTACAACTTCTTCTGGGTAATCTGTGGTTTGTAGCCAAATCTTAATTTTTCTGATACTCCCAGGTGTATCTTCATAAGTATTCAATATGACATTCACACTGAGCATGGGGAAAAGTAACAGAAAAGGGGTAAAACAAAAATGAGCATAATATTAAGAAAACAATTATCTCCACAAAAGAGTGAGAATATTTGAGGAGGCATAATACCTGCCTTTCTGATAAGCTTTCTAATGAGAAAAAAAAAAGACAACTCAGTTAGTAATGTAATAGAAATTTCATGAGAAATCCACAACCCATCTTGTCATATTATTCATGAAAAATGATGGCTCTACATGTCCTTTAGAGACATAAAAAAAGTTCCCTACTTGCACTTGCAGATTTTTAAATGTTATACCAAATAATTTCATTTGCTCCATACCAGATGTTGTTTGGCTTGCTATTATTAGACCTAACACTGTCAAGTTTAAATCATTTAAAATCACCAGCTTAACATTCTTTTTTAGTAACAGGGAAAAAAAAAAAGCAAGCACAGATGTTCAATGCAGGTCCCATTTGCCCTCAGCCTATTTTTGCCTACAGCCTCCTTTTGCATGTCTTCCTTAAAAAGAGCAAAAATATGGTCAGAACATCAGTCTTCATTGACATCAGCTGTTTTTCAGTTTAACCTCATTACAGTAATAGTTCAAAAGGTGCTTCCTTCTCCAGTTTGCAATGTGACAACTGGACAAGCTGTATTATGCTCTCCAAATCTAGACCTATAAATCTTACCCTTTTGAATTCCAACAAGATTTCTTTCAGCACTGTAAGACAGTTACAGTATAACTCACAAGACTGAAATGCTAATGCATGCAATATGCATGCAGGAAACAACTGGGGTAGCTGGCTCCACTGTCATGAGTTATGTTTCACAGAACAGCAAGGGAAAAGGACATTGTTGTTAGAGGTAATATGATGTGGCATGGAATAAGAAATGTGTTAGTGGATTAAATCTAATTTTAACTGCTATTTGAAGCCTGGCCGTGACAGCCATCAGTCTTAAAAATCTGAGAAAGATTTTAAAAATTATTTATAATGGTAGTGATTTAGTGGTAGATATATCTGATTGACAACTTTTTATTTAAAGTTTTTTCAAAAGTAGAAAAAGTATTTTTTTTTTTTTTAATGGCAGTAATTGTAGAAATGGAGCTGTAGCTTTTCTTAGAAAATGATAGAAATAGAGCACTTGAAAAAGGTGAATGTGTAAAAGATTGAAATTATTCTCATAGTATTTGGGGTAAATTACAAGGCACATTGTGTCTGGAATTAGGCACATATGACAGAAGAAATATGGTGCAAGGAGAATTTTATGTTGTTAAGGTATGCAGAGAGGTTATGCTCATGTTCTAAAGATAGATGACAGAATGGAACCTAAGAAATTACTGAACATGAGAGGAGCTATTTCTGGACAAAACAAATGAGAGTGAGAAGCTCCAAAACTCAGTTTTCAGTATAAGAATAATACCACAAGGATAAGGCATGTCTGGATTGCTGAGATTACAGTTGGTCAAATATTACAGATAATTAGAGGAGTTAATTTTCGATTCACACAGCACCCAGGTAAGCATATCAGAAATACCATCTATACATGAAATATGTAGGTAACTTTATCAGAAATAGCAAATTTGGATACAGAAGGAAGAAAACTGTAACCAATAGGAAGAAAGTATTAACTGTTTTGTGTTTTATTATCTGGGAGAAGATAAGGATGAAGAAACAGAGAGACAGAGGTAAATGGGGAAGGAGCATGGGAAAATGGAGGTAAATGGGGTTAGAAGGGACTGTTTGGATGTAAGCAGGATGGTGGCCAGTACACTTGCATGACTGAGTTCTACACCTGATCACTGCAAAGTTTCCTGCCTCCTGTTGAGGTCTATTCCTAAAAGGGGTGTGTGTATATTTACATATTTACAACCACCAGCAGACTACAGACTAGGTAAACAGAAGAAACAAGGTGATTCTGTCCTGCAGCTCGTGTGAATGTTGATTCTTCATGTATTGATGCAGATAAAGGCATTGCTCTCTGTCCCTGTTGGTCGGTGTGGCTGCTGTTGCTCTGTGATGTGTATCTGTATGTAATGTATGTATGTATATTCTGCTTGGCCTCATTGCTAATCAGATCTAGGGACTGGCAACTACAGCAGCTATGTCTCTGTGATTGAGCCAAATAAACACTTCCTGGTGTAATCAATCCCTCCGAAACCTGCATTGGTATCAGGAATAAAACTTCCTTGAAACTCAAAGATTCCCAGCTGTTGCTTCCCTTAGAAGCCGCAGTTTTCTTGTTTTCTGTTTGTTTGGTTTTTTTTGATTATGAAAAAACCCAGAGTAGTGTCCCCTTGTTCCTTGAAGACTGAATCCCAGTGTAATTTTAAAAAGCAAATGCCTAATGTCAAGTGTATGAGAGTGGGATTTGTCCTAATTTTTTCAATAGCTTCTCTACCTGATCTCATAAGGAACATTTCTAAGTTTCAAAAACTCAGTCTTCACAAAAAATAAAGTTCTGTATGTTTCTTTCTTAAGGCATCTTCTAAAATGTAAAAGTTGATAGACTGCTCAACCTATCCTACCATATTAATCAAAATATCAGTTTTAAGGAAATTAGGTTTTCATGTGAAAACAACTCTGTTACTTCACTTTTCGTATCAAACAAAGTACAGAAATATTGTGTTGGAGTCATGTTTACAGGTTTTAAATATTGCTGTTTCTTCTCAATACCTAAGCAATGTATACCGTGGGTTCTCTATTGGAAATCTTGTTTGTGGATAGCATAAAGAAAATGGAAAAATCAAAATATTTTAGAGAATACAAGTGAATAAAATTGTAAGTAGTATCTTCTTTAAATAAAGTATTTTAAAGTTCCTTCCAATGTCATAAAACCAGGGAATTATAGGAAAAGGCTGGAAAAATACTTCTAAAATCTGTTGAGTGAGCCAGGCTCAGCCAGCACAGCTAGAAAGAGATGCACAGTGCATTGTTTCACTGACGTGGAGAAAGTTTTTAGGGATATATTTTTTTAAGATTTCATGTACAGGTATTTCTATTTTCTCCTTTTTGCAATAAGGTTTATACACCTTCTGCTTATTTAGAACATACTCTGCAGCACTAAGCACAAAAACATATATTTTGAAAGTTACTGGAGGAGCTAAATTGAGCTGGTATATGATAACTTACATCCATACTCAGCTGTCTTTCAGAATCAATATTCACAATAAGATAAGAACGGGAACTGGGAAAATTTATACTTTGACATTTTATTTTAGTCTTTTTTGTATTTTTAAGAGTGGATTAGAATCACTGTAATTAGATGGGGGCCTGCTTTTCATGGAATTCTCAAAGAGCTTTGGATTTTTTGTTTAGTCCATAGGGATCTGAAGTATCTGCTAGAATTGATCAACAGAAGTCAAAATACATATTCTTGCTATATAGTAAGAGAATGGACTTAATGTGAACAGTAGGTAATGATGAAGAAAGGTCTCTGGTATATTTCTCTCAGGACACAATGGCTTGCTGGAGAGGGCAAGGTCTAATATTTGGATTTGGTTTTGTGACCACAGTTACGTTTTGGGATTTCACATCCTGGATAAATACTATGGTATTAACAGAGAACAGTTTTGAATATGGTCACTACATTTTATGAATTAAGCACCTCAGGTATTTATCAGGGATAATTATTGCGGCCTTTGCTGGGCTTTGGGGCGTCCCCAGCAGGCTGCACAGGGCCCAGAGGGCGCGGTCCTGTTTGGAACTGACTGTCTGAGCTCCCAGGCAGTTCTTAGCTGCAGGACACCTTAGCAAGCTTAAGTGATAACAGATGTTTAGTGATTATCAGCTCATTGTGATGTCAGCGTGCCTAGGCAGGCAGACGCAGCGAGAGAGGAGAAGCGCTGTGTGGGGTTCCACAGGAGCGCCTTCACTGATTCCTCTGCAAAGGGTCCCAGGGACAGCTCTCCTGCCCAAGCTGGGCAAAAGCAGCTCTTTATACAGGGGTTTCAGAAATTGTCCAATAGCAAGGGTTAAAGGAAAGAGACCTATAGTCTTACAGAGAGAAAAGCAAGGGTCTGAGGGCAGAAGAGGGGCTTCTAAGGTCCAGTCACCATGACTTGGCATTTCCCTATCTGAGGCTTCTGAATGCCAGGGAAGTCTTATAGGCTCAGGGCTTGCTACAGAGAATTCCGTGTTAAATGTGCTATTCCAACTGGAAATAGCATCTATTTGAACCAAGGAAGGAAGGCACTTTGGACGTAAAGAAAATATCCTTAGGGCTCTTAATTGACCTAAGGGTCTGTTAAGACCCCTCCTATTCCCTGTGTCCATTGATTTATTGATATATTTCAGAAGGCTGGGCCTGTGTTTCCTATATTTTCTATACTGAAATTGAGGGTACTTGTTAAGGAAGATATTTTTAAAAGAAGCAAACTATAAAGGTGGATCTCAAATAATTAGCACTCCAGGGTAGACACAGGCTGTTGATCAATGCTTTTTAATCTGAAGTACCTAAAATTCACGAACTATACCTAAAATATCTTTTGTGAAAAGTCTAGAAGAACACCAATATGACAGGATGAAAAGGGAAGGTAAACACATTAGGAAGAAGTTTCAAAAGCTGCCTCTTGCTAGCTGTCAATCACAACCATCACAAGTTGTATGACAGAACACCCCACAACAGCAGATTTTTTCAAAGTTCAGTTTTCTCTTAAAAAACTCTAATCCACTCAGACATTTACATTACAAACCATAGTCTACATAAAAGAATTATGAGCATGAAAGAGAAAACTTGTGAGAAGGATGAAATAAATAGTGTGTTTCTCAGAGGTTATGCCTGACATAAGTCTTCTTTTACAAGTTTTTATTGCCACTCAACAGTTCTAACTGTAGCTAGCCCTCTTATTCTTCTCAGTGTGCCCTTTTGTATCTTCGTGTCTCCGTTCCAGTTACACGTGCCAGTCTCTTCTTGTCCCTCTCTCTTTGTCATCTTTTTCATGTGTGTCAGTGCTCACAGAAGCTTCAAAAATAGCCATCCTCCCCAGTCTGTTCAGGATGGAGTGCGTACAAAGGAGATGGAGGGAGATTACTGTGAACTCAGTAAGGCTTCTTCATTTAAGAGACCCAGAGGAGAAGGAACTAGTGGGAAACAGGACGTATCTGAGATAGGGAGTCTCTCTTTCACTTCTGTAGCATATTGAAAAATTGCCAAAAGAAAAAAAAAGGAAGCACTGCCAGGGTCCCTTAATGGAGTGAAGATTTAGAAGCCCTCAGAGTCTGAAGCTGATATTTTATTCATGTTAATCAGAAACAGAGTACTGTGTTATTGTATTTATAAAATCAGGATAAATTGAAAAGCTATATCTTTCATGTTGCCTTGAAATGAAATATCCATGCTTGGGAAACAGAGATGATGATGCCCATAAAAGAAATGATGTTTTCGGGGGAGATGTAACCTACGTGCGGCACAAAGCAAAAAAAAAGAAAATGAATTGCAGAAAGCCTTTGGTCATCTGTGTGGGTGTACAGCATGAGTTTTCTGTTTTTTCAGCAATCATTGAGAATTTTAGAAGTAGTCAGTCAAGTAAATTACCTAGAGGCAACTCTAGTGTCTCATAAATCCTAAAGAACCTGAAAGACCATTATTATTTCTAAGGTGCTTCAGACTCTTGGGGTGTTTTTTTGTAGAGAAGCTGAAACATTTTGAGTCCGTTTTTCTGTTCTAGCATGTATCTTTCATGTTTTCAAAAGATAGGTATTATTTTACAGTGCTTTTTATTTTTTTTCTGTGGCAGGTAAAAGCCTGGTCTTGGTGGTCTGGCTTAATATAACTATTTCTGCTAAAACAACCATTCTGTGCAATCACATTATGCACTTAGACTAATTGCATCTCATTTTCCTACTAATAAAATGAGCAAAATATTGCATGGGGTTTTTCTTTCCCTCTCTCTTTCTTCTATTCAGAATAAAAATTTTTACATTTTTAACATTTTCACATTTTTACCTTTTTACATTTTTGCATTTTTACATTTTTACATTTTTACATTTTTACATTTTTACATTTTTTATACTTACCTTAATGGCAAATTGAAACATTAATTTCAATTTTAATTTTTATAATAAAATCAGTAAAAAATTGGGTTTTTATGACTTGACTCTTGTTTCAGAAAATTCAGCTGGTATACAGCTGTTTTTTCAAGTAAGAGATCTAAACTCCTGTAGGTCTCATTTCTATGCGAAACTTATGTTTGTTTGCCTGATCCTGTTGAAAAGTTTCATTTTTGCAATTACACAGCTTTTCAGATAAAAATACCAAGCAAGAGATGCCTTTTTCATCTTGGGAGACCTTTTATGAAAAACCTCAGGAGAAAGCTCATAACTGCAAGTACTGCATTCATCTGAAGGGTAGAAGGAGGACAGACAATTGAAGGTGAAGTCACTGAAATTTTTAGCACAAACATATGAATTAAATATTACAAGGACAAGAAATGTTAGAAGAGGCTTGTGAAGAAAAAGAACCTAATTTTGCTTCTTCATTAAATTACAAGTATAAAAACTTCAAAGATTTCATATTGGGTTTTGTAGCTAGATACATTATCTTAAATTCTGCATCTGTTGTTTAAAACTTGACTTTTTTTCCCTGTATACATTATATGCTTTTGCACTTTCCAGTGTTATTTTCTAGAGACTTAGACTTACTGCACAAAATTTATAGTCTACTCTAGCTCATTATAACAGGGGACCACATTGCTGAATTACCTTATTTGAAGCTGGGCCAAGCTCATATAAAAGATTTGCAAAACCAATTAAAACTTTTATCAAACATTTGATATTTTTTCTCCTGTTATATTTCAGTATATCCCCACATATAAAATATCTTTGTAGAGAAGTAAGGCAGTAAGCCATACAGGTAATTTATCTCATTTACTCCCCCACGTCTAGCACTACCAGAGACAGTTTATGCTGGGTTAAATTACTCCTTATCATCTCTGACTGCTTTTCCTTTATAATTATGGAATGTTCCAACATTTGTTCACTGAAATAAGCAACATTTGGAACAAATCCTTTCCCTTTCTATTTTCTAGTATAACTGAAGGATATAAAAATCATGAAATTTCTATTGAGGATATCCCCAAACTAATCAATCGCTGGCATGGCAGTATCACCTAATAGAGATGGGGGCATGGTGAGAACTAAAACTACTTCCCCAGATTGTACAAAGATATGTTTCAGTTAAAATTAATTTTCTGTGATGTATACCAGTTTGTTGCAGCACTCTTTTCTCCATATCAAGTCTCTGCTAAATCAGGGACTTGTGCAACACAGTCTATGTTTTAGCATCCCTTTTTAGTTTTCTAGAATCCTGCTCTTACACCGGCTTTGATCCTTTTCTCAAGAGAGGCAGGCATGTTTGCTCAAGGGGGAAATGAGCCCCTTCAGTGGCTGACCTGCAACTGACCTCAGCCTTGTCGTGGCCAGCTCAGCCAGGCAATGCTGACCAGACCCTGTGTGGGCCAACCACCATCACATCTGCGTGGTGGCTATTGTGTGGCACAAGTTCAGATCCCCCAGCCAACGGGGCTTAGTGTGAACGTATCTGACCACAGAAGACATCTTAAAGACCATCTAGTTCCAGAATCCCTGCATCTGTAACTTCTCTGGAAAACCCATGCCAGTGCCTAAACCTAAACTTCTTTGAGTTTAAAGCCATCCCCTCCTTGTCCTACATGCTCTGGTAAATATTTTCTCTTCATCTTTCTTGTAGGCTCCTTTCAGGTACTGGAAGGCCACAATAGGGCACCATAAAGCCTTTTCTTTTCCAGCCTGAACATACCCAATTCTCTCAGCCTTTTCCCAGAGGAGAGGTACTCCATCCCTCTAATCAGCTTGGTGGCTTCCTCTGGACTTGCTCCAACAGGTTTATGTCTTTCCTGTTCTGGCTACCACAGACCTAGATGCAGCAGTGTAGAGGATCTGCAGTCGGGGGGTTTCATCCGCCTTAAATTGGGCTGACTCCCAAGGTGACTTCTTGAGTTTGGGAGCCCTCAGCTCTTTGGATTAGAGATTACATTTTCTGGGTTACCCTTTCTAAAATGTTGAGGAGACTTGTGTCAGTTTTGTTGGACTCATTCCATATGACATCACAAATCAGTATTCAAATGCATAATTGGTTTATCTGCTTTAACTGGTTTATAAAATATTTCTCATCTGAATATATAGTTTCTCTCAGTTTTATAAGCCTGAGAAACCATCCTCTGTAGGTTACATTATCTTGTGAATGATATAACCCCACCCTTATAATTTTTCCACATAAGTTGTTCTTATGTGGAAGATCTTTAGTGACCTCCTTTCTCACTTTTCCTCCAGTGCTTTCATAGAATCACAGAATATTCTGAGTTGGAAGAGACCAACAAGGGTCAGCAAATTTCAGTCCCTGGCTCTGAGCAGGGGAGCCCCAAGAGTCACACTGTGTGCCTGGCACTGTTGTTCAAATGCTTCTTGAGCTCTATCAGGCTTGCTGCAATGACCGCTGCCCTGGAGAGCCTGTTTCAGTGCCCAGCCTCTCTCTGGGTGAAGAACCTTTCTCTATTATCCAACTTAAATTTCTTCTGACACAGCTTCATACCATTCCATCGGGTCCTGTCATTGGTCACCAAAGAGACCAGTACCTGCCCCTCCTCTTGTCCTCGTGAGAAAATTGAAGCTTGCAATGAGGTCTTGCCTCAGTCTCCTCTTCTCCAGGCTGACCACACCAAGTGAACTAAGCCACTTCTCATACAGCTTCCCCTCTAGACTCTTCACTGTCTTCATAGTTCTCCTTTAGATGCTCTCTAATAGTTTCATGTGTTTTTTTTAAAGCATTGCCCCAAACTGCACACAATATTCAAGGTGAGGATGCACCAGTGCAGAGCAGTGTGGAACAATAGCCTTCCTTGACCAGCTGGCAATTCATTAATGAGTAATCTTTATTTAGAAATAGATCTGCAAGGCAGAGTGCTGAAGTGATATCTCTTCAAGGAAGGACCTGCTATTGCAGCAGTGACCTCCTGCAATAAAAGGATGGCTTGATACTATAGACTGCACAGGAAGTAATTTGTTATTATACATACAATATTCAGAACTGTAGGATTTGGGAAAGTAAAAGTTATACCTGTGGAGTATTGTTCATAGATTTCAAGCTGAGAATTTAAGTAAATAAAGAAATAGGTTAAGACTGGATCCGGAAAGTCTTCAGGCTAAGTGTGCTGGCAAAAAACTATACACATCCCTGCTTCCAGCTTACCTGGACCAAGCCTGGGAGCAAATTAACAGTTGTGGAAAATTTTCAGACTGGAACTCTCTGAAGAGAAACAGGGAGTTGAATCCAGCTGACAGTGTAGAAAGATATAACCTGATGGTCACAAAAGAAGTCCAAGATGAAGGAAATAGGACATTGCTTGATAGACCATACAGCGGTGAAGTCTCAGAAAAATCATCCAACATGTCTCTATTTTCTCTAAGGATAAAAAGGACACAGATCTGCTTACATCTTAACACCAGGACCCCTGGGAAGCTCTAAAAACATCCTTGCAACTACTGTCAATGTCCAGGCACTTGTAAGTATGAACAGACCCTACTCAGGCATTGTTGTCATAGCTTTTCAGAGTCTTAGCAACAATTTTAGTTACTAATTGTGGAAAATATAAAATAACTATTTTCAATAAAACAAATAAAGCAAACTTTGAAAAATAATGTAGATGATACCGTGGAAATAGAAACCACATACTCTGCACATTTAGATTTTGTTCTATAAGAGGATTACTATATGACTGTTTAATCATTTTTTAAATAATAAGATCATTTTTCTAAATAAAATATCATAGTTTAGGGCACATGTTTCACACTGTGGTCTGGTGAATTTATAGTGAAGCATTATTAACCACATTTTTTGCATAATCCCATTACTTCATGTTATGTGACTGACAAGACTTAGATTTTTCTTACATCTTCCCAATTTCAAATGCATGATGTTCTGCAGTCATTATGCTCTTTCAGATTCTTTTTTGTATGCTTCCCACTGTGCCACATGAGTTTCACACACCATTACTCAATTAAAAGCTGGTACAAAAAAATTATTATATTTAGCCCTGAATCACTTAGATGGAGCTTTGGAACCCATACATAAATGTCTGTGGATTTCATGAACGCAATGGATGTTTTCCTCTTTAGACAAAGATTATTTCTAAAAAATTCAGAAAACCAGTAAACTCAGTTAATCATATGAACTGACAGTATATTGTTTAACCAAGGAATGTAGAGATGTTTGTTGTCTCTAGTAAAGCAAGTCTGACAAAGGGTTTCCTGACATAAACAAAAAAAATCAGCAAACGAAACTGTTTTTCTGAAAGAAGGCAGAGCCAGAGAAATCCAAGAGCTGTAGCTGCAAAATCACTTTATTACAGCAGATTGGCGGTCTAAATACCATATAGGAGTTATCTCCCATTCTCTGCAGTGCTGTCACAGATGTCAAGGACATGAGAAAAATGAGCATCAGAATACTTTATCCTGCAGTTAAAAGCAAAGAATTCAGATGAGGAATTTCTCCCCGTGTTAGCCACTGTGCACTTTCATATTCATAGCTGAGTTTTAAATCAACCCAAATTAGGAAAACTATAACTGAAAAAAACCCTATGAAAGTAAACTTTTTTTTAATGAGAATAAGTTAGTTTTCTATTACCCTCATTCAAGCACAATTACTATATGTCTGAAAGAAACATAGTTGAGTTTTTACTTGCATATACATGCAAGAAACCAACAGTAGAAGGTAAGTGGGTTTGCCTGTAAAAAGAAAGTTCTAATTAAAATAAAGGAAGCCTCTTCTAAAAAGGGAAAAATTAAATAGATCTTTCTAACTTTTTCAGTTTAAAATAAGTAATTATGCTTTACATGTTGTAAAACTACAAATCAAACTACACTAGCAGGGGACTGAAACTTGGAGGCGTAAGCATGGGAAGAAAGATAAGATTTCAGCTGAGATTTCACATTAAATTAAAAGGAGAAGTAGAGGTATGTTGTTTCAGATGCCAAAAAAAGCAGAAGAGAAGGTTTTTGCACCAGATTGTGCAGAAAGTGAGGGAGGCCAAAACTGGATGAGTAGGGGATTAAAGAATGAGGAGAAGTTAAGTATTATAGAATATTTGTAAGATAGCAAGTATCAGTAATATAGAAAGATTTTGTATGAATGCTTTTCTTCCAAAATTCCATTTTAAAGACTTAAAAGTAAAATTATAAAAAAAATTAAAAGCTGAGAAAATACACAAAACATACACATCACTTAAAAATAAAAAAGCAACAAAACAAATTGTAGCTTGATATATGTGTATGTTATTTTTCTAATTTAAATATATGATAATTCCTTTAGGGCCATAAAATTGTTAGCTGGCAAAATATGTCAAAGTACATGGAAAAATCAACATCTCATGTGAACAAAAATTCATATTGGATAGATACTAATGTCATATCTCTGAAAAAAGACATATGTGCAAAACGTATATTCTGCATAAGTAGTCTCCTCCCTGTACCATCCTTGGAATATTACCTTTCCCTTTAGATAATTTCCATCGGCCTTTTCCAGACAGAACTCTGGTCTTGAACTGAGCACTTATTTCCAAAATACTTTTTGTTTACGTGGTTATTCTCCTAAATATGGCTAACAAGCAGAAGGTTGCCTTTTACACTGCCTCAGCAGTGCTGTCTCTTCTCAGTCTAGGATCAGTGCTGATTTATCTGTCTATAGCTGGATCACTTACTGCCAGTAAAATTAAGTTCCTGAGTGTCATGCTAACTATTGTAAAATATGGTAATTTTTTCCCCCTAGTGCTTTTTTTTCACTCTAAAGCTATGACATTAGCAGTGTCACTTGTGAGAGTAAAATGATGTGTTGATGGTTTATATATGAATATTCAAGGAGCCCTGAAGTAACAGTGAATTATGAGGCTAACAGAAGTGTTTAGGATGTCTGTTGTGGAAGCAGATACCTGCTTGGCTCCCAGCTCTTACCTGGGTTCAGAAAGAAAACATCTGCACCAAAAACCTTTAAGTCCTTTTCTCTGTTTTTCTTCCCCTTCTTCTTCCCTCATCCAGGTTTAGTATTTCATAGGCTCCTTATCAGAGTCAATATACAATTTTATTTTCCAATTATGTGCCATTTCCATTTATTTGGAAAGATTATATATATACTTAATACTTAATTTACCTTTGCAGTCTGGAAAAATACTTTTTCTCAACAAAATTTCATTTTTAAAGACATTTTAATATGAATACAGAATGGTACTTGACTTCATTACATTAAAAAGGAGCAGTTCACCCCAAAAGAGAAGAAACAAAGTAGAAAAAATAGAAGATAGCATATGTGTAGAAATAAGAGTGTATGTCTGTCTTGTGAATTTATGTCTAATTATGTGAACTTAATAAGAGAAATCAAAATACTATATTAATTTGGATGAGGAAGAGATTTCACATTTGTTGGTGGGATTTCTGTCCTCATGAGAAAACCTGAAAGAAGTGATGACAGATTTTAGACTGAAGAACAGCAAGTGCAGCTTGAATTTGTGGGCTGATTATTAGGCATATTTCGTTAAGAGGTGAGGAGAGAAATAAAACAAGTTCATCACACTGTTATAAGAATCTTCTTTGATGTAACCAGCTGAATTTATTTTCTAGTTCTGATAAGGATAATAACAAGACATCATCTTTGCCACTGATGCCTTAAGAGGCTGTCTGGAACAGAGGCTGGACATTGTTAAAGGAATAAAGTAGGTATTCATTAAAATGCCTTCAAAGGGTACACCTTGGGCAGCACTAGAGCCCAGCCAAGGCTTCACCCAAGATGGATGCCTGGTCTGAGTTTCCACATTTTTATAAGTTTTGGTCCATTTACATACCGGGGTTAATTGTTCAGTTACAGCTTTAGTTTATGAAGTGCCACCCTCCCAAATTGCTTTCTTCAGTTCGCTGTTGTTTGCACTTTTTGGGCCCGAGGCTGTAATGTGTAATGGTGTCCTTGGTTCTCGGCTGGAAAAGGATTGTTTTGTCAGACTGAACTGCGAAGAGAACTTGATGACAGCTTATATGAGGTTCAGAGTTATATACTAATGCGGTACAGAATCTGGAAAATATAAAAGTTAAAACTTAAGGCATCACTATTGCATTTTCTAGTTTTTGCCCAAATTTTGCTCTTAACATAATTGATAAGCATGGATTTTTACGAACAATGATTTTAGCCAACTCATGATACTCAACAACTGTTTTTAAGGACACAGTTAAACTAGATGAGAAATTGATAGCTCTGTGAGAAATTGTAAACTAGCTGAGAAATTGATAGCACTGTGAGTCTTGAAGGGAATCAGGGAAGGCTTGAAATCTGCATGGCAGCAATCTGTGAAATTTGTCAAATCAAAAATATGTGATTTTTAGATATTGCAAAACGAAAGGTAAGCATTGTATTTAAAACTAAAGAATTTGTGAAACACTTGAAGAGAGCAGTCAATGAAATGGCCCTGTCAATGAAATGGCCCTGTAAAAGTTTAAGTCATATTAAAGGAGTAAAAATATTGATGAATTAAAAAGCGTATTTTAGAAGTTTACAGAAAATGCACAGTTCTTCTGTAAGTATATTATTATTGCTTCCAAAACACCCTAACACTTCAAGTCAGTGAGTGGCACTGGCTGTAGTAAATCATATTTATCTGTGCCCTAGATAACACAACTATATTTTCTTTCAAATTACATTTGTTTTTACATGATAACATTCCTGAGCTGCTTGGTTTAGTAATGTTTGTCCGTAAAATGAAAATACTCAGGATGTTAACAACGAAACATTGATAAAAGTACTGAACCCACTACTGTACCAGCTACTGGTAGAATTATGTGTCCCTCTGTCATATAGATGTTTATGGAAATAACACTGAAAACTCCAATGGTCACACACAGATTTTCTCACATTTACCCATTTCTTCTCTCTGTAAAATAATCTCATAATAATATTGAATTTACTTCTAATGGCCTCTGATTTCCATTGTTCAATGATGAATATGCAGGAGCTTTGGTTTTTACCACGGAAAATCCAAGTTATTCTGTGATTGCTGAAGCATCAAGAAACAACAATATTTCTTACACAGTTTGCAGGTGGCTTAAAAGGAAATCTTATTTCTAAAGACTTAATTTAAAAACTATTGGTGTAGTATTTGCCACACAATCCAACAGTATATGTCCGTGTGCTTCGCAGAGTAAGGAAACTTGTAACTTTTTAGGAGAAATAAGGAACCAAATCAATGTCCAGAAGCTAAAGAGGAACTGTTATTCATAATTAACATAATAAATTGTAAATTCTTAGAAAATTCTGTAAGAAATGTAACACTTTGTACTAAGAACTGAAGGACAGATCCAATGAAATGAAGGAAGTCTCACTTAGGCTCAGAAAATGCCAGATTTATAAAGAAAAGAACTTGAAAATACAACTGGAACTTGAAAATATTTATACAAATATCTGATTTATAACAGAGCTCTTTTTTGTAGACAAGGCAGTGCAATGTCTTCCTCATGCTTTCAGCAGGTGTCTTGCATACAAGAGGTGGTTTGAGATGGCTGGATTTATAATTACTAAAAATCTAGTTCTAAAATGGGGTAACATCCTCATGGTTGAAACGAAACAAGCGCCAGTTTGGATGGCAGATTATATAAAAAACATAGCTTACCCTTTTTCCAAGCTGGAGAAGAGATATAGGTGCTGTACTAGTCTAGAAAAGCTCCAAAATACCCAGATTAACATTCTGAGTAAGGTAACATCACATTTGAAGTATTTTAAGTATCTCTGCTAATTAAAATATGCAAGGCTGTTAAATCTTGTTGGTATGGTTGGAACAGTTTCCACCAGCGTCAGTGTATCATGATATTTTTAAAAATAAATGAACCTCTCTGTCTTTAATACCTTAGGCATAAAACATAAGTTTTGAAAGATCCCCAAGAGATCATCTACATTAGCTCCCTGAACTAATCAGGATCAAACTTTTATAGTAATTCCTTGACTAAAAATTTATATTCTTTTGTATCTCATTTCCTTACAAATACCAAACAACAACAACAACAAAGTTATAAGAGTTATACCCACTCAACTGATTGTTAATTAATAAGAAGATAAGAATGGTCTGAATGGGTTACGCTGGAGGCCCACCTAACTCTAAATAGCAATTCAACCAGAATCAACAATTATGTGTTTAATTAAAAAAAGGTATTTAAGGCCAAGCCGAATGGAGCTCTGAGCAACCTGGTTTAGTGAAAGATGTTCCTGCCCATGGCATTGGGGTTGAAACTAGATGATTTTTAAGGCCCTTTCCAACCCAAACCATTCTGTGATTCTATAAAAAAGTAAGAATGTGGGAAATATACATGATCCACTTTAAATTTTTCCCAGAGCTCTACTAGCTTATGTTCAAGAATTTCCCCATATATATAATCAATAAATATGTCTCCAACATCCTTCAGTACAAATTCTTGTCTTTATTGTAAAATAGTGGGTGTGGTTTTGAACCTCATTTTTATCAGTTTCATTTGTTGTCCTTTACTTCTGGTGCATAAAGAAACAATAAACTATCTTTCCCTATAGATTTTTGCCAAGGCATTAATGATTTGCAAATTTTTAGCTTGTTGTCCTTGGTTTTTCTCTTTACAGCCCATGGATCCCAGCTTATCTATTAATCCCAGTATGGAACACATTCCATAACTACTTTGATCATCGTATTTTGTCAATGTTTGTGAGACATTCAGTACTGCAGGGTCGATCACTATAAAAAAAAAAAAAAAGAAAAAAGGAAGAAATAAATAATTCTGTCTTCAGGGTAGGATTTGAATAATCTTCAGTGAATAAGTCTGAGTACAGGCTATTAAACAAGATGGAGACTAAAAGAGAGGAAACTGTTCATTAACAAGAACTGTCTGCTTCTAGACTGAATGAAGCAAGATTTGGAGGATAGAAAAAATATATCCTCATGTCACAGACCTAAAAAATGTAATACAACATTGACAAAAGGGGATTCAGATAGTCTTGATTCCATTAGTAGTATGCTTCTGTGTGATTGCCATTATGAGGTAAATAAGAGTCTGTAAACCCTTCCTCACTCTGTGTCAAAGATTTAGAGAGAATAGAATGTTGCAACTTTGACACAAACAGAAAGAAATGCAGATGATAGTGAATTTCAACTAATGGTATTGCAGAACAATTGCCTTTTATAGCAGACCTCCAGAGAGTGATATATATGTATTGCAGATTATATTATTATTTAGAGGATGGCAAGAAGAGATTTTGTTTTTTTCACAGTGACAATTCTCCTTTTGTTCCTGTACCTCACCCCATTACTTATGCATTTCAGTGTAAAAGGAACAGATAGGGAGACAGGAGAAAAGGATGAGGAGGATATGCCTGCTTTTGGATGGAGAAGTGCCAGCTGAGTTAAAGTACTGTCAGAGGTAAAAGATGTTTTCACTCCTCAAATGTAGGCACAGGGGCTATGAGAATGTCTTCTGAAAGAAAGCATGTTCTTAGGACTTTTAGCGCTGAATAGGAAAAAAAAGCAATAACTGAAGGGTGGGTATGTCTGCAGTTCCTAAGTTTCATACCAGGATTTTCAGGTAGATTTTCAAAATTGTATGTCATTATTTTTTTTTTTTTACTTTCACATAAATTTTTACCAGGTTTTACAGACACATATTGACATTTTGATAATGAAATACTATGCAAGTTATACACACAGATTATATTTTAAAGGCTACTAGAAGAGATTAATCATAGTAATCCACTGTAACTGCAAATAACTTCAAAAAAGGCCATGTCATATACTTCCTAATTGAAAACATTCAATTTTTTCAAAGGCTTTTTGTTTGTTTGGTTGGTTTTTGTTTGTTTTTTCAATTGGGGTGTTTTTGGTGGATGTCTGTGTGTGTGTGTGTGAGTGTGTATGTGTCTGTTGATTGGCTTTTTGTGGTGCCTTTTTTTTTCTAATTAACAAAGATAAGTTGCCTGTAAATGTAGATTTGTCTCACTTATTCTAGTCAGAACTAAAAATGAATTTTTCTAATACGTCATTTCTCTACATTTTTTACTGTGGCAGTTTTGTTCCTTTGTACCTCTCTCCTTGAAGGAATTACGTTTTTCTCCAGAAGCTGAAGATCTTAATCCTCAACTTTGTGAAGTTATTTTGTAATTAAAATAAATAAATATCTTTTTTGATTGATTGATTAGTTGGGTCCTTTGCTTCAGAAAAGAGATTGGAGACTTTTGGTCAGTTCTACTTTCTGATTTTTTAGGCAAACACTAATTTTTTCTGGAAATCTCATTATTTAAATTATTTTGAAGTAGCCATTTAGTAAAGACAGAGCAGGCTGTACTATACTACTAACCATGTTTACCACATGAAATGTAAATATATCATAGCAGTGTGTCCATAAGTAATAGATACTACTAAAGGACAGGCACATGTACAGATTTAATGTCTGCATCATCCACAGTATGGTGATGAATAGAACAATAGAACAATAGAAAATGACAATTTTTCTTCCCTAAAAGTAACTATTAAAACCTTCATCTTTCTGTGTTTCATGAAGTAAGCAAAAGCTTCGTTTGCAGCCATCCATGAAAACTAAAATATCATCCATAGACTGAGTACCAGAAAGTAGCCTGTGACTGAGGAGGATATTGAGAAGTAAGCAGAAGCTGTAGCATAATTTAAATTTTGCTGTCTTATCTGAAATATTATTTACTCTTGCTTCTAGGTCTTCCTAGAAACCTAGATTTTCCTAACTACTCTTCAGACACTTCAATTCACTGAAAACCAAAACAATTTTTTTTCTTCCAATATGAAAATTAGTCTGTAATAGCTGTCAGATGGGAGACCAAGAAGACAAAGTAGAAATAGCAGAAACAGTGTCAATCAAGTGCAGAATATTTTTAAAATATTTCTTTACCTTTTTTTTAAAAATATTTCTTTACCTTTTTCTAAAACCTGGAGATTCAGATGAAATTATATGTTTTGTGCAGGTTTCATTAAATGCAGTTTTCAAACTGTTTTCTATCATCCTTTATACGCTCGTTCTTTGGCTACCATTCAACGTTTCCTATCAAATCAATATTTTTCATCATTTTGGCTTGTCCTTACTGAATGTGTGAAAGAAATGCCTGAATGCTGTTCTTCTACAATGGTTGCTGATTTATAAGGTATTCACCATTAGTGATGATAAGAGATGCCACGTTTGAGAGTGAACAGGAACATGTCCATTCACCTGGAACAAACAAACCCCTAGGACACAGCATCAAAATCACTGAAATATTGTCAACATTCACTTCGAGTGAATACAAAAGGCTGAAATCTCTGTGCCAGGAAGATGTTATCCAGAAGATCCTCAAACAAAATACATTGCATTACACACAGATGAGTTAGGTTTTGTTGGAGTAATCTTAACACCACAAATGTATAACCAATTTGTAACACAGTGTGCAGACAGTGAGATTGGAAAATATTGCCCTCAATAGGACTATGAAAATTCTTTATCACTCCTTATGTTATTCTGCACTCAACATGTAGCTATTGTATGTAGTTACAGAAGCCAAGGTATGGTCTCCACATACCTGCTAATGAGGAAAATCCTTTCTTGCATGAAAAGATCACACTTTTTAAAATTAAAAAATGAGAGAAGAAAGCAATTGAATATCTATTGTAACAATACTTTTATTTCTGTTCTGATTTAAAATTCTTAAGCATTAATCAGAATGTTTAAAGCCCCTGCTGTTCCTCTTTATTCAGTTTGACAGATACCCTTATGCATCTGCTCACAATTGAAAATGCACAAATAACAGATAAACTTATTTTTTTCATTTATCAATGTCATTGTTTGAAAATTTGAAGTAATTATTTTTATTTTAAAAGTGGAAGACAGATGCAGTGTTTCAAGGAGATATATAAATCCTATCGTGGCCTTAAGGAAAGCATCTAGGAATCTGTGGGACGGTGAATGTTTGCTCTATCAATTCCCTGTTCTTTACATCTGTGTTTTTGGTGGAGGGAGTGCATTCCAAGAATCCTATAGAAAACATCTCTGTACATTTGCAGTATTCCCTGTGTTTATCAGAGGATCACAAGGCAATCCCACCAGCCCCAGCAGTTATAATGATCTTTGATACGTCCCCTGTTTCCTAGCTAGCTCATGGTCCATTTGCAGGAAAATTATGGTACTTTGGAATATGCTAATACAATTATTTTGAACTTATGTATGGTTTATCTACTTTAATCATATTATAGCAAAAAATGAACTAATAGTGGTTTCCAAAAGTGGATTTTCAAGTATGTAAAAACAATTTAAAATATATGTTTATTATAGAGGTATCAACAGAGAGTGGGAAAATCTTTCTAAATGTTATTAGGAAATTTAATGGACACTTTCCTTTGTATCACTGGTTTAACACCTGGATATTTAGAAAACCTCCAAGGCCATAGTCTCTAGTTAGCAGCCCCTCCTACTTTTACAGGTTGAACTTGTATGACTCTAACTATTCATTCTAATGGCCTTTGTAATGTTCTCTGATTCTAATACCAAAGCAAATACTATAAGAAATGAAATTGTATTTTAATCTTATTTGCGTGTAATCTGAATCTTTTAATCCTTTTAAGTGACAGAATGGGAACATACAATATACAAGGTGTTCTTTCCTTGAGAGAGCAGAAATATTTGCAGCTGCATAAGAGCTTGGATTTTGATAGCAGCACAATAAAGTGAAATTTTAATCATTTTAAGAGGAAGAGGCAACAGTTTTTCTGTGATCCCAAAGAAAATAAGTCAAACTATAACACACGGAGCTTGTGATTTGGTGTACAACAAAAGAAAAATAGAAAGAAGAGGCCAAAGATCTTTTGCCATTTTTTATTTTGTACTTTTCATGTTTTTACAACTGTGTACCAGTCGTAAAAATATCAGCTTGCCTGATATGAAAGCTGAATCAAGTGGCAGATGAGCTACTTAAAGATTTTACTCTGAGCATATTCAGTGACAAAAAGATCACGTATATAAACCACATCCTAAAGTTCAAATAATGATTACAAGTCTGAGAAACTGAGAAAATAAAATTCTTTTACATTGGATTTACACTGACAATTGTAAAATGTAATTGTATTTATCATGTTTAAAAGGGAATTTTTAAGATGCAGCCTTATTGCGTATATTTGGCACTTCTTTGTCACCTACCCTTTGTTTGTGCAAACAACCTGCATGACTGAAAACAATTGTGATGTTATGAGCACAAAAGTCATCTTAAATAACTTCTAAAACTTTTTTTTTTTTTTTTTTTTTTTTTTTTGGTGGCAAACACAATGACCAGAAAGGTTTAACTATCTAAGCCCTGTCTATTGAAACTATTCATGGAATTAGATTTTGAAACGTCTCAGCGAAGGCTGGAAACGTCATGGACAAATGAGGAAGTGGGTTTTGACATCCAGGGTTCCTGCCAGAGGTGCAGGCTCTGCTCTCCTGTCCGTGGCAGCCAGGTCTGCAGGAGCTGCCGACTGTGGCAAAGTGCTCTGACACCGACCACTGCTTCTAGTTAAACATGGGCCCAACCATCACTGGCACTCTGGTTAAAGACCTGTTCAAAACATGAACATTCTCCTTAATCATCTTTGCTTTTAGGCAAAACATTATGACATTTAAAAATATTTTAAAAGATACAACTCATTGTCAAAACAGGCTGAGAATTTCTATATTTGTTTTTCAAAAGTTCAGTTAATTGTTTAGTAAGTTGGTCATGGCTTCCTATATGTGGCACACTTTTCTGAAAAGGGGAAATATGTGGCACTATGAACAATCCACCATTTGTTGAATTCTGCTTTTAAAATTTGAATTGTAGTTCTCATCACTAAGACCCACAGCCAAAAATCTAGTTAGTAAGAGGCTGTATAGTACCTTAGTAGTAATTTTTACAGTAATTGAATTAATGGTGTATAAATATTGTTTTCATCAGTTTTCAAATTAAATTATACTTTGTTACTATCACTCTGTATGTCTGTTCCAGATCAACTAAAGTGAAACTTCATTAAAAAATCCATTTATATTTTTGATATAAGATTCACTGAACAATCTCTGATCATAAAACATTATGCTCATTGTTTTTATATCAGTTTTATTATTTAGGTAAAAGATTTTTGAAAAAGTCTATATTACTGAGCTTTTATTATTACAAGGATGTTCGTATTTCAAAGCAAGTAGTGATTCCCTTATGGGAAAAACAATTTTTTAAATTAAAACCCTCTCTTAAAAATGGCTCATCTAAACTTTTTAAGTATTGCTATATACTTAAGATGAACTGTTCTCAAGAAACCTTTATATCTGACTTTCCAACACAGAAATTCAAACTTCAATTCTAATTAACACCTCCACCTTTGTCAAGGCTATTTATCAGGAATGTGGAGCTAATGTCTCCAAATGGGTAATGTTTGATGCACGACTCTACTGGCATTTCTTTGGCATAACACATGTATTTTATCAGTGAGGAACCATTTATTCGTTTGTAATTGATGTCTAAAAAAACACAAAGTATCAGAATTCTCCATGCCCATAGCAGTTTCTAGGTACTTTGATATTGTATTGAAAAAGCATTTATCAAACCACATGAAAAATATTTCTTGGTTTTGGTCGATAAAGCTCTCAGATTTCATTTCTGCTGATAGAATGACATGAGTGCTAGTAATAGTATTTGTAATGGCCATTGCCTAAAGCCTGCCCTGAGAAAGCACATGGCATACATTTTCAGACTTGTGTTGGTTATGTGACAGTCTGGATTCTAAAAGAGACACCTGCTTTAATAAAGCTGACTGACATGTGCTGTGCAGCCCACTCCCCATGCTTCCCACTCTGAGCTTGCAGGCTTGACTTTCAATGTCTTTGTTCTTGTGCTCCCGAGTTTTTCAAGCACAATGCCTGCTAATCAAGCCAGATTCTCATAATTACGTAATAAGAACAAATGAGTAACAAAAATTAGGATAAAGCCACAAAATTTGCTTGAATTCACATGCCATTTGAACACTTGTTTACAAGGGAGGAAAACAGTCTCATTTATTGTGTTGTTCCACATGTTCTTGCTTTGTTATATTACAAATAAAATGCAGCAATTAAATACAAGCAATTTTCAGATGTCTTTCTAAGAAGTAAAATGTAATGTAATATGTTTTTATCAGTCCATCAACCAGTAAATTGACTTTATGGGCATGAAAGAAGCCAGTTTGTGGCTAATATAAGATTTTCTGCATCAAGTCTTTGACCTACTTTAGAATTTTTTAAGCTATTTCAACAGACATTTCAAATATTATTCACTAGACAGAAGTTTAATTCCCCTATTCTCTACAGCTTGTTTGATCAATAAACTGATGCAAATTACTCCTAACAAATTGCAAATAACTCCCAATAAATGATTCTTCTAAGCTTTATTCTGTATTACATCAAACAGCTTCTTATTTTCTTTTTCATTTATGGTTCTTTCAAAATCCAATTTCTTTAATACTCAAAAGTCAAATCGATTTTTACTAATTTACTTTTTTTTGTCAATTGCATTTGGTACACTACATTAAATAGTCTGCTTTCAATAATCTATAGTCTCCTAACCCTACTACAATATTGATCTTATGCAGTACTTCATTCCAGAAAATCTCACTTTCTCAGACTAGCAGGTCTGTGGGCCATACCTTGAAAATTATATAGTTAACTGATTCACACAGAAATCAGAACAGAAACTTAAAATAATCAGTGTAACCATTGGTAGACTTTTTTTTTTCTTTTAAATTCAGCATCTTTGAATTTTAACTGGTTCTCTAAGCAACAAATCTATAGTTTCCTTAATGGTGTCATGGAGTGATATATACAAACTGATAATGTAACAATAAATAATACAATTATTATTTATTTCAGCTTTGTAGACAGCAAAACTCATTGAAACCCTTCAAGATCAGAAAAATCTCTGATTGTCTAGCCTCGCTACGCTACTGGTAATGTATGAATTTCCATGGTCCCACTAAAAGAAAAACGGCTTTAGAGTGATCAAGGAATAAGAAATTTGCTTCTAAGATTGAGGGCAGATTGCACTTTTTTTGGGCTCCACAGATAAATTTTTTCTACTTGAAGGTGGGCTCATTCCTGTTTGCCTTGTGAATAGAAGTGCAACGTTTGCGCAGAATACCAGCACCAACCACTCTGTTAGAACTCCTCTGGAATATCTCCAGCAATTGCTAATATCCTTAGAGTGGACCAGACTGAGAATTGGAGCCTTGTACAAATTTTTTACATGTATATATAATATATTGATTTATTGGAGAAACATTTCTTTTATTGAGCAGAAAATTTTAATTTTTCAGAAAACTAACTTGCTTGTGAAAGACTCAGATCATTTAAGAGGTACAGCAGTTTGCAAGTTGCAGATCTGCAAAGTTCATGCATTCTTTTTTCTGATTATATTAGTAGAATCTGTTTCTCTCAAATCACTATACTAGATTAATAATGCAGTTTTTGCAGGGGCACTTCAACATCTATCCTTTAATCCTGAATTGTTCTGCTCCGTGGTATGAGGGAAGTCTAATGTCACTGCAATTGACTTTTTTATTCTGTTACAACTCTGAGAATCAGGTAACTATTAAAGATTAATTCACACACTACAATCCAAATATTATTATGAAATTTAGAAACTCAACAGAATGAAATTAAGCCCTGCTTATTACTACTGTAAGTTCAATTAACTCCCAAGAGGTTTTCTCTCTCATTCAAAAATGCTTCCAGAAATCTTCTACTGATTCTTTACTTGGGATGTAATTCTTTGGCAAGACTGTTTTCTTAACTTTTTCTTCCATGGGCAAGAATGAAAATTCCACTTTCTGCTAAGCATTCAATTTAGTTAAAAAACCCTTTGTCAAGGGTTTTTCTAATATAGAGACATAGTATTTAAACAAGTAAGATTCCAAAACTTAATGCATAAAATTATTCAATGCATAAATACATTATTCTAGAGAAAACCTTGCAACATTTTATATTGTAGAAGTGCATTTAGAACACAAATGCAGATTAGCCTAAGAAATTAAACTAACCAGAATGGTCTCCAGGATAGCTACTAAATCTTAATCCAAGATCTGAAAAACCTTGCAATATAATAACTAAGCTCATAATGATTCAGTGCCCAAACTTCTAAGGAAATTGTGCAATCGGGACTTCTGCCTCCAATTCTAGAATTTGTGTGTGCTGCAGTAAGCAGAACTATAGAAGAACTTCCTGTCTTTACAATAGCAATGACAGGATTTATATAGCTAGAAATTTACATTCATTTGTATTTCAATACTAGAGATTCTTTGGATCTTTCTAGAAACCAGAAACAAAAGGAATTCAGTGAGTTTTGTTTTGTTTTATGCTAGTGAATTGATGTTTAGAAAAATAGGGAGCAGAGGAATGGTTGCATGTAGAAGGGTTTTGTGGGGTAAAATACCACCTCCAGAAAAATGTGCAACTTTCTAGATATCGATGCTGTATCAGCAGGGCTCTGTGTGTTTGAAAAGACACAACAAATCTACAAAATAGAGACATTGTTTCAAACTGCGTGCTAGTCCAAGTGCATGATCTACAGTGAATTATGTCATTTTTTGTCAGGATGTAGGAGAAACTCTGATGTTTAAGTATTTCTGGTCTACATAGCTTTCCTGTCTTACAAACCATAAAACAGCATTGGAAGACAAATGTCTCATAGAAACAGTCCTCAGGAGACAGCTTTTGTGTGAGGAGGCCAGCAGAAAAGGCCTCACAAAGATCACTAGCTCTAGGATTTGCTTTTCATAGTGTGCCTCATCTAAGTTTAGAGTCACTGAATTACAGATTCTGGCATTCTTGAAAGCTTTTGCTGAAAAAATAAAAGCACTATCATAATTGAAGGATGTGGCTTAAGCTCAGTGAGTCATCTCAATTCCGTAAAGCATTACTATTAAACATCTCATGAAAGTAATTATTCTGTGTTATACTCTTCAAGGTTCTGTCACTCTTAGTATTGATTGCTAAAAGCATACTTTGAGACAATGAATTATCCTCCAGGAACAATATCAAACAATGAGCTACACAGAAGTATTTAAGCAACAAAAAGTCATCCACATGAGAACATAATTTCATTCTTAAAACAGAATTGTGAGTTAATAGAACATATTGAGGCAAAGGAATGAGTTTGCAGTTTCTTCTCTGTTATTTTAGTAATTCTGCTGTTCGACTCTGCTTTTTTAAGAATTTAATTTTCATAATATAACATTATACTTTGCCTTATAAAATGTTTATTCAATGTTCAAAGATTCCAATTATAGAAGAGTTAAATGTAATCTGAAACTGTTGTTACCATGACTGTAAAAATATGTGACACTTAGTAAAAGATATTATGAAACTGCAAAGCATCATCAGATATATCTCTTTTCAAAATGTCACTGAAATTGTAAGACTAGAACAATTTTTTGCAAAAGAATCCATTCTTGTTTGTTCTGTGAGGAAAAAAAATAAGAATAATCAGGTCATTCTGTGGCAATTTAGGGCTTCAGCAATCTCTGAAATCATCCTTTGGAGCCCTAAGCCAGTTGAAAAGTAGTTATGAATCTGATTGCCCCTCTGCACAGCATTACATAGATCTATTGCAAAACCAAATACCCCGGTCTCAGCTTCTCCTGCAACCCACTTAGCATCAGGAAGCAAAGAGAGGGATGAACTATTGTTAATAGAGCACTGTATTCTGTGGACATGTATATTCCAGAAACTGCATTAACAAAATACTGGGTAACAGAACCATCACCCTGCGAAAATTCACAAAAGCAGGAATTCCAGCTGTTATAGTTCCTGAAAAATAAAGATATAATTTAATGGCTTTTAGTTGTTTCACAGTTATGTTGATGTTATGCAAGCTGGAGATGGGCAAAGTAAATTTATTTATTTATTAATCTGTTGAGGATAAAAAAAAATCTCTCTGCCTGATTGTTAGAGGGCATGGGGACTGGTTATACAGAAAAAATGGGAGAATTTTGTGGGAGGATGCATTCATAAGTATTCACAAGATAGTAGACAATGTCATTCCTAAAATGAGTCTGACTACCTGTGAAAAAAAGTCAAGTTGTCTTTAATATTTATAATAAAACCCAGGTATAGAAATATACATACTGCTTGACTACGTGCAGACACATGTATTACATGGGTGCAAATGAAAAATTAATCTGGTCCTCTGGACTAATAAAAGAAGTTTTAAGCAGTGTATAAAGTGAGACAGAAGAAGGATGTTTTAAGGCACAGTGGTTGTTTTCTTTTCCTGGTATATTTTCAAATGTGATTTTTTTTTTTTTTTTTTTTTTTTTTGGTACAATACAGTACCTACCACACCAGCTGTTAGACACATTTGAAAACAATTTACGGACTACTTCTATGAGAGTGCCCAAAAAGTGTCATTATTTTAAAATTTAATATCTCGGGCTAAGAAGGAATAAATGCTGTGCTCACAAATGCTATAAAGCTGCTGCAGTGACCTCATCATAGTCTGCAGCTCCTTGAGTGATCAGTGATTAGCAGTTGGCAGATGCTGATCTCCTCTCTTGGTGACCAGTGAGAGGACATGAGGTAAAAGAACGAATTTGTGTTAGAGGAAGTTTAAGCTGGATACTAGGAAAAGGTTTTTCACTGGGTGGTTGGTTGGTCACTGGAAGAGGCTGTCCAGGGAAGTGGTCAGAGCACCAAGCCTGACAGAATTCAAGGAGAATGCTCTAAGTCATACGGTTTTAGGCAGAGCTGGGAGTTGGACTTGATGCTCCTTATGAGTCCCACCCAACCTGAGATGTTCTGTGATCCTATGATTGCACGCCATTTAGGGCAGGATACTGATTCATGATTGCCAAGCAACTATTTCCTCTTACATGAAGTTTTTTGGTTTGATTTTCTATATTACACTTGAAATTGTAATATGGAAAGTGCAATTTGGAAAATGTGAAATTACCATTCCTGGAAGTGTGTGGATGACATGTGCATGTGTAAATGGCATGTGCTACTCATAGTTTTATGGTGAGCATATGGTGGTGCTAGCTAAATGGTTAGATTGCTAAGAGTCTTTTCCAACATGAATGATTATATGATTCTATATATGATTTTATATATTTATACAGAACAGTGTTATCTAATGAAAAAAGTGAATAATTATTTTAAACTTTGTATTGATTATGCAATACCAGTATCTATTTATCAGGACTTAGTCACAGACACAAAGTTTGTGCATATATAATGTATCTATAGTGTCTCCTGCACATTATTACTAAGCTTAAGATTTTTAGCTATCTGGAAAAATAAAATTCCACTGGACATCTGTGGCCATAGAGTGAATGAAACTAAGTCAGAAATTATAACTGTCTAGGAATAGATAATTTATTTTTTTAAACAGTTTGCAGTTTTGTAGCAGTTATTAACAGAATATATGGGTTGAATTCATCTGACCTAGCAAAAAAGTTGACACAATTTTATTATGCAATTTGCTTTTAAAGATAATAGAATACTACAGGTATGGCTGATGATGCAATTTAGCAGACTGTACTATATGTGTCCAAAATGGATTAAATGAATCAAAAGCTACACGCCTTGATTAATAATAAAAAAGTTCCTGATTAGTTAAATGGGATGTTACTTTACCAGATGTTTAACGTCAAGTAAGATTTATCCTGTTCCTTTGGTCTGTTTTTCTTTAAGTCTTAATCACACTAACTTTTCCTGTATTTGTTTATACAGGAAAAACACTGCAAAGATTTTCAGGATATAAATATTACTGGAATGTCCTCTGGACAGGCACTATTTACCAAAAAACCCAAAAAAATACTACAAAAAAAAAGTAACCTGATTGGAAACCCTAGATAATGTATGGAAATTCTGCTTTAGCACTTGTCAAAAAATGCTTTTCAGAAGCAGAATATGCTAAAGAATAAGAAATTTACAGCACAAGAAAGATTTTATGTAAAGTCCCTTCCTAAGTACATGCATCAGTTTCTCATTTATAACTCCAGGGCCTTTACTGCAAGAGCATTTCTAATTCACTCCCATTTGTGGAGATCTTGTTTTCTCTGCTTCCTCAAAATGCAATGTTATCTAATGTTATTTCATGCTGAGATGAAACACTGACTGTATCAGTAAGGATAGCTGCTGAGAAAGAAGAACAAAAGAATTGTATACATCTAATAGTCTAACATCTTCACTGAGGATATGCTGAGCTAGTAAATATGCATCATCTGTCCCTAATGAATTATCTCATGCAGTATTGGTTCCAGCAAATTGTTGTATGTGGAAAGATGCTAAGACTGTGAAAAAACTTTTATCAATAAATTAGACCTGGAAATATATTCTTACTAGCAAAAAACTCACAAAAAACAAATCAACTCAAACTTTTTGTTGAGTTAGTTTTTGCTTGAGTTTGAAATATATTCTTGATTTCAGCTATTGGAGAATCAGCCTTATGATCTTACCAGCAGTTGGTTAATATTTTATATGATTTCCTGGTCTAGGCCGGAATAAAACTAAATTGCAGTGAAGATGCCAATAGGATTTTTGTGCATCACAGATGCACACAACACATTGACAAGGGCATTTGACCCAGACTTTAACTTCATGACCATGGGAGTCATGTGGGAATATTTGCTATTCAAGTCTTAGAGCATTTCAGAAGTGTTAATATTTGAATTATGAATGGATGCCCTCGATCGTAGTTAAAAATTAGCCTTTAGAAACAATATGTCATCTGGTCTTCCATCTAGCTAGTACAGAGAAAGCTGTACTAAAAGATCCTCCTCCTGCATTATAGCCTTGCAGAAGATGAGGCAAAGTGAAGACCAATTTCCATAAACTTCTGATAATTCACACAAGTGTCACAAATATACTGTGAATAGGACACCAGGAAAAGCTTCACCATTCTGCCATTCTCTTGAAGAGAGACGAGTGGCTGGAAAGGAGCCAAACAGAAATGAACCTGGGGTTATTGGTTGACAGGTGGCTGAACATGAGCCACCACTGTTGGCCAAGAAGGTCAATGGCATCCTGGCTTGTATGGTGTGGCCAGCAGGACCAGGATGGTCATTGTCCCCCGTATCCAGCACTGGCGAGGCTGCACTCAAGTCCTGTGTCCATTTCTGGGCTCCGCACCCCAAAACAGACAGTGAGGTGCTGGAGTGGCTCCAAAGAAGGGCCAGGAAGCTGGAGCTGTTTATCCTGGGGAAAAGGAGGCTCAGGCTTTTTATTGCGCTCTAAAACTACCTGAGAGGAGGTGGTAGCCAGGTGGGGACCAGACTCCTCTCCCAGGTCACTAGTGACAGGACAAGATAAAAGGGCCTCAAGCTGTCCCAGGAAGGTTCAGACTCGACATCAGAAAGCTTTTTTTCACTGAAAGGATGGTTAAGAATTGGAATGGACTGCTCATGGAAGTGTTGGAATCATCATCACTGGAAGTGTTCAAGAAACAGCTGGGTGTGGCACTTAGTGGAGAACTACACTTTGGAAATAAAGTGATTTATAATTAGGAGTGTTTAAATTTTTAGTTTCAGTTATTAAAACCTATTATGAACATCTTCTGATATAATTCCTGTGATCCTGAATTTATTATATGTTTCTCCACTAGAATTTTCTCCTCCTATATGGCAAATAGTTCAAATAAACAAGTAAAAATAAACCAGAAAAAGGGAGGTTCAGATTTACAAACTAGTGGCATGTCAAATCCATCCAGTGAACTAGAACAGAGAACTAAAATATATATATGTATTGAATCAAACAATAGCATTTTTAACAAGCCAGCTTTAGCTGAGCTGTTAAATAAATATGGCTCCTGTAAAACTCTTTCACATGACAGCAAACTGTTAAAATGAATCGTTGATAAGAGTTTGTAGAATACACCGTTCTTGTGTATGCTTTATATTGGATATGGGACAGTAAAAAATCTCCCTTTGGGACATATTTTTAAACCAGTAATTCTGTGATAAATGATATTATCTTTATCCACTGCACAGCACTGAACACCAAGAGTAGATGGTGTTTAGCTATAGGGCAAAAGTGAAGTTGGAAGAATGTGCATTGTCTTAATTATAAATCAGTCCTCTTGGAGATTTATTTTGCCCTATTTTTTACAGTAAGAAAATAGCTTAAGGTCAGCACTTCTTATTGTGAACTGTCCCACTTGTTATTCAAATCATTTGTAAAGACAATAGATTAAACAAAAGAAATGCTAACACATTTTGAACCCTGAAGATTATCTAACCTTTATTTTTTTGGCTGAAAGGTGCTCTTTGAGTCTGAATCTCTATTATCTCTCAGCCAGAAAGGTCACAGCTGGATGGCACAAGAGACTTGCTCATCCTTCAGGCAATGAACACATTACCTGTCCTTGTCTTTTACACTCTACATAGCAGAAAAAAGATAACTAAACTGTTTTAAAATTAAATATTTTTCTTTATTTTCTTCTTAATTCTTTTGGTCATTCAGTACAATTAATCCTACCTTCTATCAATATATCCTAGCAGAAACTCACAAAGAACTGCAAAGGATATAGGAGTATGATTCATATACTAAATTTAAAGTGATGGCTGGAAGTTTTCAGCTTCTTGTTATAGAAATTTTCCCAATCCTTTAATAATCTCTGGTTTTCAGATGGGCACATCACGTAAGGTTCTCCATTACAGGGTGAACAAAACTATAAATTATTCTCTTGTCTCTCCCTGAGCAAGTATAGTAAAACCCTTCAGGATCATTCTTTCAAAAACTTGTAGTCATGGTCAGAGTCTGTATAGTCTCTGTACTCTTATAGTCAATTTCTTATGAAAAAAGAGAAATTTGGAGTCATTGAAAATATACTTAAGCAGTTCAATTGCTAATGTGAAGACTGTTAATTTTTGTTTTTTTTAAAGGAACTTTAGTTGCAAAAAATGAATTAAACTAAACTACATTCTTCAGAATTAAATTAAAGGAGCATGTTTCATTAACAAAAAACCCCATAAAACAAAATAACCAAATGAATAAAAAGTGATAGACTGAGTTTCTGTTTCTGTAAATATGTACTTTTGATTTGTGATATTTACCAACATATATTATCAATGTGTAACAATGACTATTCATGGGATGATTTGTGCTCTTTGGCAGGGAAATGCAAAGCTAGCACACACTTCATGCCCATATACTGTACAGCAGACAGTAATAAATTCACCTTGACTTCATAAGCCTTCAATGTTTCTCTCTAAAAGCTCCAATTTGTCCAAGAAGTAGAGAGGCTCTCCTCACATTTCTCTAAGTTGGCCAAATAGGTAAATATGACATCTTTATTTTAAAGTGATGGAACTAAAGTGAGGGAATGTGAAATATTTCCCTTCACATAACAGAAGCTATGTCTTCTGTTACCTCAATTTAACGAGAAGGAAGCGTGAGAGCCTCTGAACACGTTACTGATGTGCACTCTGACCACATTACCAGGTTAGTGCTCCCCACAAAACATGGCCAGCTTTGTGTCCACAGCCAAAGCAAGGCCATGTCCTTGGTCCTCTCAGATACTCTTGTTCAGCTTAGAAAAGCTCTTCCTTACATATATCATCTGCAAAGCACGTACTGAATGAAGATACTCCTCATCTTTTTCACCCCTTTCAGCCTATAACACACCATGCCATGCATCATCATGGCTACAGCACTTCTGAAGCACAAATTAGCTTGTTGAGAGATTGTGTAGCTGACTGCTTGCTATTGTGTGGACATTCCCAGAAGCTGAGTCTTAGTTCATGCCACGAAGGACTGGAAAAAATATTTTCAGACTTATGTATTCATGTAGAGTTGTCACAGTCATGCATTAATACACATGCATTAATAGTTGACAGTAATTATAATAGGGAAAGTGGTTAAAAATATGACTGTTCTGTATTAATAGACACCTGAATTCATATTGTTGCTCTCTAAAAGCATTGCACACATAAGCTGATCCTATTTTTGTAACTTTAAATGTACTTAAATAAATATTGCTATAAATCCCAGAAATCCTTTTATTAGACTTAAATAATCTTTAATTTTATATGAAAGGTTATTTAGTGGAATTTGTTAGTTTGTGATAAAGATATATTGTAAGCACATGCATTGTTTTCTAAATAGTGACATTGTCTCAATAATACTATATGTAAAATGCTGATAGCAAAGAGATTCCATGAATGGTTAGATCAGATATGTTTTCATGCAATGGGTGAGGAATTTGTTTACTTGATTTCTATCATGTCTTGCAGATATTTTTAATAACAGCTTTAGATTAAAATGCAGTACAGCATTTAAATATAGTTGCCAGTGTGCAATGTTGTCAAAAGAAGGAGAGATGAAAGCTTCATCTCATATAAATATCTATTCATAGGTCACTGCTTCTGCAAAATAATATTGACATATATGCACCCACTTTTACCAAGAGGGTTAACTCTTATTCACCAATAAGGAATAGCACATTTTTTGTGGGTTGTAAATATATAAATGCTATTAATTTTTTTCAATGAATTTACTAGGCAATGATATATCCAAAATCTTCTAAAAGCTTTTTTTTTTCTATACTCAGGACATTTTCTTCTCTAATTTTATTCATGTAGGTCTTATTTCAGGACTCAGAGAATATATAGGAGACTTTAGGCCTAAAATTACCTATAAATTATAGCCTATCTGTCTTATAGATCTGCTTTCCATGAGAGATTAGCTGTTCACAAAACTGATTCCTATCATCCATCTATCATTGACTTCAATCTTCCAATGAAATAGGCTCATTCATCACTATTATTTTGATGACATTCATCTCTACCTTTACCCTCCTGATTCTGCTGGGGCCATTAGGCTTCTTGAGTACTCATATTCATAAAATGTCTCAAAAGGAGTATCCTCTGCATGGAGCTTCTGTTGACTGACCCTAGTAGAACTACTACAGTGCTCCTTGTAGGATGGATGCTCACTTCTTAGGTGTTAAGCACTTGCCTACAAATACTGATCACAGCCTCAGTGAGAACTCATCCGAAGTTCAATGAAGTCAAATAACCAGTGTATTTTGGAAAAAAAAATTCCCTGGTTTTATCTCCATCGTTTCATACCTCTAAGTGAGGTCTATGCTTGTTTGAATCCAAACATTAAATATAAATTTCAAATAGATTTATGTTCATGTTTCCAAAAAAAGTTTCCTTGAATTTTGAAAGTAGTGTCATAGAGTCACAGTAAAATTTCACTGGAAATCTACTTTCCTGTCTCCTTCCAGATCTACACTGAAAATTAGTATGAAATTTCTCTGAAAATCAGGAGTTTTGACAATTTCAATTTTCATCAGTTTCTGTTTCTATATACTTGCAAGACATATTGCTGTTATTGCTGCTGTCTTATTTGTGCTGTAAAGATGAAGCTTTAGCAGTAACAACTTTGCACACATGTATCTATGCCCTTTCTATGCTGAAGCTTTTAATACCTATATTGGATAAGTTAAAAACTGACAGTTGTAAATTAATTTCAGTAATCCTATGCAACTTTTCTTTTGTGCTCATATTTTTCTATTGCAATTTAACTTTTGTTTTGTCTACCGGAATAGAAACAAAAAAAAAATGTTACAGAGTGTAACATAAGAATTCATTTCACGTTTAGACAAAATATTGCATAACCAAGACAGTATGTACAAAACCGAGACATTTCTAGTTCACATCTCTCACTCTTTTTTTTTTCCAGAGGTAGAAAGCAGCATTACTTTAAGTATTACACAGCACAAATCACTTAATTCTTACATACAGTCTTAATTCTTTCTTACATTAAGGCCTTTATCACCTGACACACCAGTTTTAAGCTTCCTAATACTAGCTCCTCATTGAGCTTTTACCTAAATGGCACCTCATTTGAAAATCAGCTGCATAATACAAATGAATCTGTAGATTTTTTTCTAATAATCTTGTTCTAATAATTAATAGGAACTCTTCCCAAAACAGATCATGGGGACTGAGCACACTGAATTACTCAAGAACAGAGTTATCTGATTGTGGCATTTTATACTACAATTATGTACATACTGTATATAATAACATTGTCTTTGATAATGGAAATTGGGATCTTTAAACAAAGAAAAAAGAATAGAAAGAAAAGAGTTTAGGATATTTGCATATCTGCTGCTCAAGATCCTATTCTAAATTTGGTGCTCATGAAGCAGGAGAAACTAGCCAGGTAAAGAGCAATAAAGTGTAAACTTTAAAATAAAGTAAACGTGGCTCAGGCACAGTGGAACCATAATCTGTACTCTGGATTTGCTATGGAGTGTGGGTCCTCCAAAAATCTCCAGCTTTATTCTATGGCTAATGAAAGAATATAATGAAGGCAGGAAAGATTTGAAACCTATCCTATATTCTCACCAGCATACAGCTTCTACACACTCCTGAGGTTCATGTACAAAAAGGTGAATTATACACAGGTCTTTGCTCTTGTACATCTTGATCTTGCTCATCATTTACTCATCAACAATGATGGTGAATTAAAATTTAAAATTTAATGTCCAACTCATTTGAAAGTTTATTTTTCCTTTTTCTATCATTTACATGCTTACCATGGAATAAATTATAATTCTACCTGTACATAATGTGGGTTTATAGTTTCAAATCTTTTCCTTTGATTAACCTCAGAGGCATATCATTGAAGTGCAAAATTGGTAAAGACAAAATCATGTCAGCAGTTGCAGAACTAGAATTCAAAGGTGTAGAATTGCTTAAAAACTCTTCATCTTTGAATAGCAGAATATAACAAAATAGCTTTGGAAACATTCTCTAATGTGCCATTTAATATAATATTCAGAACCTTAAATTATTTCTTTAATTCTTCTGTGTCATGGAAAAGTACCAATTAATTAAAGAGAGTTATAGTTACGTGTATACAAATATACTAATAAAACATAATTGCCAAGAATTATATTTTACATTCTTAGGTAGTCACTTTAAACACACTGATTTTTATTCACCCTGTATGGCAGTTTAATCAGTTTCTTTAATTAGTTATAATTCTACAAGCTTGAAAATCATATTCTTTTCATTTTTCATCATAGTTTTATTGTTGTATAATACATAGGAGTCTTATTTCATATTACATTATCATTTTAAAAATTCATCATTCTTTTAACTGGGGACAACATTCTCAAAAATTTTTGAATAAGGAATAGTATTGTAGCAATAGGTTCAGATGTAGATGCTGAATTATATGAAAATGCTAATCTCACTCTTCTGATTAATTATTTAGTGGGACAAAAGGGAAAAGTGAAACAACTAAAATATATTTTAACTAAAGGCACAATTAAAATCAATTATTAGATAAAGATTGAATTCTTTTTAACTGAGACAGAAATAAATGATTTTTTTTTAATATTGGACAAAATAAACTCTATAGACAATATATACCCACAAAATTAGACTCCAATCTTCAAAGTAAACTGGTCAGGCTCATAGAATCATAGAATATCCTGAGCTGGGAAAGACTTACATGCTTCTTATTTAGTGTAATTTTAATCTTAATTATGAGAATTAGAAGATCAACTGAGTCATATGAAGTAAATACTAGAGAAAAATTTAGATATTTTTATGAAGATTTTATTTCTTCCCCCAGAGACTTCCAGTAATATATCATATTCTCTTTTTTTAATCCCTGACAATTTTTTGTAAATTAATCTTCTGACACAAAAAGTGCATCTAAAATATTACATGGCGAAAACTACAGAAATTTTTATATAGCTGACATAGTATAGATAGTGTGTTTTCAATTTATTTTCTATGTAAACTTCAGATTCCTCTTCAAATTTCAGAACATAGAGCTAATGATGTAAATTGAACTTATACATAAGCAATTGATTAATATAACTTTAAACAATTAGAGTTTTTAAGTGCATTAGAAATCTGACAGGACAGAAGAGAAATTGAGCCCTCCCATTGCAATTAATAAAACAGAACTTTTAAAAACTTGAAGAAAAAACACATCTCTGGTTCCAGTCTGAATTTTCTTCATATGTCATCACATGACTTCTTGCCCTTTGGCATGGTTCCTTTATTCTTCCCTAAATTTCTTGCCTTCTTAATCCTAACACACTGAAAGAGTAAGGAATGAAAGGCATAAAAGTAGAGATTAATTATTCCTCTTATGAGGGATGGAAAACTAATCTATCAGGAAAGACAAGAAGAATCCTAAAATGTTCATTAATTGTCAGAGAAAGTTTTTAGGGCTAACAATGTTAAATATACAACTTTAGAAACTTTGAGCTATATTTCTCTTCTGAAGCGATAGCTGGAAATATATATTTGGTTCAATTTTATCTGAGAGTGCTCAGGGACTTCAGTTTCAGAATCTGTTCTAGCTCATGAAAAAAACAACAACAACAACAAGAAAAAAAAACCTTTAGGAAAAGAGTTTTTGAGGTGATTAAAGATTCACAGTTCAATTAATTTTGCTTCATTGTTCTTGTTGCTGTTGGCTACCATTGGGCAATGTTACAGCCTTGCTTGTAAGTTTGGTCAGATGTTGGCTCTTTTTAATCTAATTCTGAAGCACCTATATCTCTTCATCAAGTGGGTGTGGAAACCTAGCACAATTTTTTAAGAACTAGATGTAAAAGTGAGGATTCTCAGTCCCCCTTACATAGGCCATTTTTGGGATTTATCTTCGAGTTTTCACTGGAAGGTACAGCTGATCAAATGAAGCAGTCATGACACCACAGCTCTGCATAATAAATAGGTATTCAGACAGGCCCTTTTGCCTCACTCCCACTGAATTATCATCTTTGAAATATTTTGATTGAACCTAAGAGAACAACTATAAGCTTTACTGTCCTTGAGTGAATGAAAGAACCACAGTACTCAAAGGATCTGGGAAACACAGATATTCTTGAGTTTGCTGTATTGCTGGCACTTGGTCTTTTTCTTTGTTCCATTACATGAAGAAATTCTGTGATCTGAGAACAAATGTTCTCTGCTTTCACACATGACTGGTAAAACTGGATATTAACTGGTTACATCATAGAAGGCTCCTATTGCTGGTGGGGAAAGAAAAATACATTGATCAGTATATGTATGTTAAATTATTATATACACCAGAGCTCAGGCTCTAGTTCTGATGGCCTATTGGATGAGTTATGAATATTTTAAAATGGATGACTGGCCTGAGAAGGTCCTCTTTTCTTTTTGCCAAATTAATGTGAGTTTGTTTCTATTCAGTATTTTGTATTTCTTCATCAATTCTTTCTTTAGTAATTCCAATCCTGCTTCATTAAATTATAGAAGTTCAAGCAAATTTTCTAAAAGCAAAGAAGGCACTCCCAATTTATTGTTCTTCTCTATCTTAGATCAATTAAATTGCCCCAAGACTACACACAATTACTAGAGAAAATTAATTTACAGAAAGATGGAGTTCATTTTTTTAACTGAGATATTACTGGAGGTTGTGTGTTAACAGGAAGGTTATCTGGGAGAAATTCAAGAAGCAATATTTTCCTTTGTGGCACTCAGAAGCTGGAATTCAAATCTTCATTCCCCACATAACTCTAGGTACAAGAAAAAGAAACTATAAATTAGAAATTGAACTGTATGAACAGGCAAGTATGAAGACCTGGAACTCGAGGGGACAAAAAGTACAGATCACAGAGCAGGGGATGTGAGCATGAGCAAGAGCAGCACAATAGTGATGTAAGCACCTGGAAATGGAGGGGTGATCACTTACCCCAGTGAGAAATGAAAATTACTCCCCTGAGTTATTAACCTCCAACAGATATGTGCAAATTACAGATTTTCTCAAGGAGCTTTCATGATGTAAAGCTTGACAAATTGATGTAAAGTTTGACAAATTGATGCACCTATTCAGAGGATTGAGAGCACCAGACAAAACGGCCAAGAGAAACAAGAGTTGTCTGATAAAGTAAGGAGATAAACTGGGAGCTGAGCATGGCAGCAAGGTAGGAAGGAGCAATGGCTGCACCAACAAGAAGCAGGGATGCTGAGCAGCAGGTCTGGGTTAGGACCAGGTTCAGGAGCAGGGATCAGATCACACACAGCCCAGTGCTCACCCAATAAGGCTGCAGTGAAGAGGCAAATCTGGAAGCAAGCCAGGAGGTTAAACCAGAGAGTCACAGTCACGGTCAGGGAGGCAAACCAGAAGCACAGTTTGGGACCAGGAGTACTGTCCCAGCTTAATCGCAGCTCCCAAGGAAAGGAGAAGTTGGCCCTGGCTTCCAGCTCCCTTCACAGCGGCTCTTGGCAGTGCAGAAACTGACCTTGTTTTCATCCCGCAGAACCCCATACCCTATCTGCTGGAGGGAGTGTATCCCCAAGATCCTTGAATTTTTTACAACACCCAGAAAATAGAATTAGTTTAAATAATAGCTTACATAGTTGAGTAACAGTCTAAATAATCAAGGAGTTGGATGTGGTTTTCTGTAAATTATTTAAACACAGTGAAAACAAACAAACCCAGACCTCAAAATGAGTACAGAAAACAAGTCATCAGAATGCAGATTACAAATCTCTTGTTGAATGATATCCAGGCAATATTTGATGCATCCATTTCTGATACACATTTGCTACATTTGTATCATGACTTCAAATATAAGCCCAATTTTGATTAGGAGAAGTTGGTGAGCATCTTACACACAAAACATCAAAACAGAGACTGAGTCAATCTTCCATCAGCAAGGGTCAAGAACCTACCATCGGCTTCCTGTATTTAAGTGGGAAAGTGAATGTCATGAAAGCGAGATGATATCAGTCTGGAATCTAAATTGTGATTTTACATAAGTAGAGAGGTTATAGGAGCATTTCAGTTCCCATTCCCAGTCGTTCATCCAAAGTAGGGCATAACCTAAGGTACCTGTGCCAGCATGAGTTCTCTCTTGGGAGTCAATGTCAGTTAGTTGAAATAAGAAGATAGCTGTCATTCTTTGCATGCCTCTTTTCACTAGCATGCATATCATGACATGTAATGTCACTTAATCAAACATCCTGTTCATCACAAACTCAATTCAATTTGCAAGCAGTTAAAAATGTAAATAACCTAGATCTAAACAATAAGTAATATCTTAACATTATAACCACACGTGTCTACCTTACTCTACTGTGCTAAAGCATTTGTGACCTTAGAACATTGTGTTAATACCTTAATAATTGTAATTGACAAGGCAATTTCCTGTCTAGTGTTGTGTAAAAAATACAGAGCACCAGCCACAAACTTTTAATTGCCATGTTAATTCTTCTAATTATAAGTGGCAGCATAATTAGAAGAATATTGCCCCACAAATGTGTCTTGTACTATTCTATTTTTTCCACCATGGTAAGAATTGGGTTTTTTCATTCCATTTAATAAGTAAAACATTCTACAAGTTTCTGACATTATGCAAGTTTTTTTTTATTCACTGTGCCACATTTAAGCCTTTTTTATGATAATCCAATATGATATGTAATCCAATACCAAAAATTCCCTATTGTTGTATTTTTGAAAACTGAAGAGTTTCAGAACTAAGAATCAACTACTATAAGTATCCAAATTCAATACCAGCTTTAGTAAAAATACTAAAGCATGTATTAGCATATTAATATTATTAGCATGGCTTAGCATTTATGCTAAATACTTTTTAACTCATTCCATCAATCAGAACAAGACATTGGAATTGATAAATTTAAGTATTTTGGATTTAGTTCTAAGGAGAGGTGCAAGTAAACTCTAGTTAGCTTCAGTAATTAAAAATCCTTATTGCTTTGCCTGAGTAACTTGTCTATGTGATGTGGAGACAGGAGATTTACCCCTTAGGACAGTGATTGCTGAGAATTTTTCTGTTCCCAAAGCACTAGCTTTAGATTTAGCAGTCTCCATAGTTACAATGTACCTGAAGAGTCCTTGTCTCTTTCCCAACCTTCTTTCCCTTCTGGAGTTTCATCATCCTTTATATCAGGATGAATCTCACTATAAATTCAGCCACATATCTGCCAATGAAATAATTTTAGCTCTTTTCCTCCATGAGTATCCAGAACAAAAAAAAAAAAAATATTTATTATATTCTTAAGTTCTTGCTCAATTTTCTCTCATCCTTTACTCAGTCAACCTCAGTAGGTTTGTAATCACTCTAGGACTTGGCCAAATGTGCAAATAATGTAAGCTGGTTTGATTCTTTTCTTCAAAGGTTTACCTATCTTGATTAAAAATTGATCATAGTATGACTTAGACTTTAGAAATCTCACTAAGAACAATATTTGAACTTCTATATCGGAAAAGTTTTGAAGCATGAAAGATTTTAATAAAAATTCTTTCTGAGTGAGGTTTAACAAGAAATTATTCCTGACATATAAGTGGACTGACATATGAACCTCATTTCTGCCAAGATAAACAACTGTGATTTTAAAAAGAAAGTCACTTGTTATGATTTTTGGAACCTCATCCAGCACTGTACCTGTTCCACCATGTACGGTGAAAGGAATTTATTGCTGTTTCTCAGTATCAAAAAAGAAAATGTTCATGCTGTCATTGATTGGCCTTTAAAAACAAAAATGTATAGCTGGCTTATGAGTAAAAGACTTTCTTTCGTTCTCACATTCTCCATTAGTGTTCGCTGCATAGTTTCACAACACTTACAGAAGTTTGCCAGCATAACTCAAACGCTCAGTTGTCACAAGAGCACATTGATCTGACTGTATAAATCCTTGAGTCCAGTAATGCTCATAACCATTAAGTCCCAATGAAGTAGGCAATTAGTGCAGGTGGTATGCTACCAACCAAGTGCATTTTGTCTAAACCATTCCAGGAATGGCTGTAGCTGATAACAACAGCTGAGGTGAACTTCCTTCAATTCTTTTTCTTTTCTTTTATTTTCCTTTTGTTAATCCTCAAATAAATCACCTATCACACTTCTGTCAAGTTGTCAGTAAATTCCTATTCTTTCATTTAAGAGAGAAGTACATATACATAGAAAATAGATTGATTATCAGGTTGCCTGAAAATAATTAATTTATTTATAATTTCCAGTAGTAAGAAGATCACTTATTTGCATTGGACACCACTTTTTATTATTTCATCTTCCACTTGAAAGCAGTATCTTTGCTATTTAACATGTTTTTCTGAGTCATCTGTGATGATGTTTTTTTATACTGAATTTCAACAAAATATTGCGTAGCATTTCATGCATAGCAGTATTTCTTATAGTATTAGAGGATTATAAATCAACTTGTCCTGAAGACAAGAGGTATCTTTTACAGAAACACAGAAAAATCAGAAACATCAGAAATCACTAAAATTCAACTTTTTGGGTAGAAAAACGCTGGAGGACAGGTAGATATGTTAAATTGTAATGACAGTATATCTGCCATTGCATTTAGCTAGAAATTGAGAAAATATTAAAACCACATGATTTAGAAACACTTTTCATGTTTTTTTAAAGGAAAAAACTCCTTATTTCTATAAAAATGCAAATAGTCTATTTCCATATATTTCTTGGCATGTATTGTGACCAAACTGGAAGCATTAGTGCAAAATTAATGGATGGACTGGTTTTTTAATTACATTAAAAAAAAAAGTATCAAATCTACTAACTTGTTTAAATTAAATGGAAAACAATATTAAACTGAATTTTGCAGAAAAAAATGTCTTTAACATAAAAATGTATATTTCCAAACAAATACATAAATTATAATTTTATTTGCTGAGTGATTGGCAAATAGGCCAGAGGTCAACGAAAGTGAAAAGAGTTGTAGATAAATTTTGCAAATAAAAAAAAAAATTCCCAATTTCTAACACAGAAAAACAGAAGTCTTAGAGAAAAGTTTTCTCTATCTACTAATTATATACTCCATTAAGCTTGCTGGGTTGTGAATTGCCTGTTGAGCTGAGCAGAGGAGATAAAGTCTGTTCTTATTATTTTATTTATGTATGTGTGTGTTTATTTATTTATATTTCCTAGGAACATAAAAACTTTTGGAAGGGATTTCCCATGGCTTGCAAGACTCCTCTTTGTTTTATAAACAAGCGAGAGGTCAGCCAGGTGACCTTTTTTACTTCCAAGATTTTTCTGGTTCTTCACAGAATTTGTGAACTAGATTTAGTAACAAGGGAGATAGCATCTATGGTTCTAAATGACTCATCTATAATTTTAAGATAAACCCTGATAAAAATAATCTGATTAGAGTGTGAAGCTCTTTGTGCAGAATGTCTTCTAAAATGTTTGGAAAAATAAACTATTTAGTATTCATTGTTTTCTTATGTTTTCTGACAGTTCAAATTTCACAATATGAACACTTGAAAAACTAAAGATGATACTTTTTATATTTGGAATTATTTTTTGCCCACATTGTAAGAAAAATTTTGCAGACTTTCAAAGGTATTGCTATCCAAAATATTTTAAAATAAACTAAAGTAACTTTACGTGACTAAGCTGAAAAATATTTGCAAGTAGAAAATTTATTTTTTAATGTAATTTTCTTATCTGTTTCATGAAATATTTTTATTTATTTTTTTAGCTGCAAACTAAACCTGGAACTATGAAGGCAGTCTAATTTTTCCTGCCTCTGAAAAGTTATTAGTAGTAATGACTAGTTGGGTTTTATTTCTCTACTCACAACCACCGGTTCTGCTGCTGGTGTCCTGCCTGCTATCATCATTTACTTGTCATTAATAAGAAAACAAGTTAAGAATCGACCTTGAAATTTCCAAAATTTTTGTTTAAGCAATCAAGATCCAGTAATTAATTTGAACAGTATAAGTAATCTGAAGAAGAGCTGCAGTGAAAAAAGATTACTGAATATATTGAATCTGTTTCATGGCAGTTAGTAATTTATTTTCACTGAAAATTGAGTTCAAATATATCTACAATTATGTAATCTTATCAGGTAAATTGCTAAATGACTCCATGTCTCAAATAAAGATGATAGCATTTACAAGTAGAAAATAATAAGACTGTTGAAGACAATTGGAGGACTTTTTTAAATCAGAAGGAAATACCAAATTACAGAGTGTTCAAAAAGACTTGACAGGAGAAAGAAAGTACAGCTATGGCTATTTCCATGAAAGGTGCTGAATTTTCAAATGTTTATCACACCCTCAAGTTCTTCTCAGCAGTGCTGCTCTCAGACTTCCCTTACAGTCTATGCTTATGCCTTGGATTGCCCCAGTCCAGGTGCAGCATCCTGCACTTCAGCTTCTCAAACTTCATGAGGTTCTCACAGACGCCCTTCTCAGGTCAGTCCAGGCCCCGGTGGACGGCATCCCCTCCTTCTGTTGTGTCAGCTGCACTGCTCAGCTCGCGCCACCTGAAACGCTGCTGCTGAGGCTCCCCTCCATCTCACTCTGCCTTTCATGAAGATTCTGACGAGCACCAGTCCCAAGAGAGAGCCCTGAGGACACCACAGTTACAGGGACGCAGAGCCACTGACCACGACCTTTACAGGTCAGCTCTGGGGGTCAATTGCAGAGATCTCGCTGAAATGAATGATGCTTCTGCCAATGACCAAAATTATTCTGTGAACTCCAGTGAGAGTTATTGTGAGTAACTCAGGTTTATCTTAATGAGTATATGTGTTTGGTGTAAAGATTAACGTTCTGATGTGGAACAGCAGTTTATTCCAAGGGTAACTGTACTAAATCAATCGGAATTAGACACCTGCTTTCAACATAAGAAACTGACCTCTGCAATCCATCATCTACCACATTTTTGTTTCCCCACTACACTGTTTCAGGCCTGGGTAAGCACTACATACATCATATCAGATTCTCACTATGGAAATTAATCACCTGATTATCTATGTATTCTCAAGAATAGAATTAGTCCAATTGCTTACAAAAATTAGTAATTACATTTTTGTTCTATCAAATATTTTCCAGTGTTTGTGAACAATTTTTTGAACCTATCTGATTCTCCCATTCTAGTTCTGGAACTTAATTTAATTTTTTTCTGTCTGCACTTTCCCTGCAACTCTGGCTTTTGTTTTATTGTTTCTTCTGCTTCTGTTGATTTTATTTTGAAAAAAATAATATATCAGACTTACTGGGTATGCCTCTGAGTTAGGGAAGACACAAGTTGTGTACTGCCTAGGGTCTGTCAGATAACAAAAAATAAATAAAAAAGTCTGAAATGATAAGTGAGATAAGTGTGAAGGTATTGCAACATTTTAAAGTTTATAGTAGATATTTTTGATGCTGATAGCAACTGTCATTTGAGTTTGGGAGTGTGACAGAAAAGTTCTTATGTTTTCTTTCTCTGCCATTGCAAGTAAAGAAGGAAAATGGTCTTTCCTTGAGCACATACAAACTTGCTGTTTGACATGCAGATGTGTTTACATACAAATGAGTCAGGAGCCACCTTTGGATCCTTGGGTCAGAAATGTTTGGTTGTTACTCGGGCAGGCTGTGACTCTGCTCCTCCAGACAGGGACAGATCACAAGCTGTGCCACAGCAGTCACTGCTGCTCTCTGTTTTATCTGTTCTGCTGGTGGAGCTGGCATTTCTCTTCTGATCCATTCTGATCGATGCTATTTTTAATTTCCTTAAGAAAAACAATATTGTAGTTCATGAGGTTTTTCTTATAAAGTACTGAATGCTTAAACATTTAATTTATTAACTACTGTGTTATTAAATTGATTATAAAATTTAAATAATGGATTATAACATTAAAATAATTTAAAGTTCTTCTAAATTATGTAGAAAATGAAGTTATGTAAAAAGAGATCTACCATCTGTGTTTTGCATTGTAGCACGAATACTTACATCCATATAAAATATTGTTATTAATAACAAGAATAATTATTTTTCCATTATTTTTGCTACTGCTATTATTATAAGAAGTTTTCCAGGTCTTGAAACTGAGATGACAAAGTTAAACCACTTCTGTGTGGTGAGACTACAACATGTAGAACATCTGTTTCAAGGGTATCTAATTTCTTTGAATTCAGAACAATAAAATATTATAAAACTGTCTGAGGATATTACTCTAGTGTAATCATTCAAAAAAATAAGCAAATTAAGGAATTGATGGATTCATCTCTAAATAGCTTCTCTGTTAATATATTATTCCAGGTTTTTTTATGGAGTTCTTATGCTAAAATAAGCCATTGCACTAGTTGTTTTGTTCTATCCTTGCTTTGCTTAGGTTACGCTAAAATGAGCTGTAAAAAGGACTTGTAATTCATAATATAAATTATCTTCTACAATTTATATCACAGATCTTGTAGACAAATACATGTGAACAATTTCAATAATGAGTAGTATCTACAGGGAAAAAAAAATTTATCGCTGTACAATAATTACTTTCTACATCCTTATATCCTTTTTATACTATATCCAATAAGCAGTTTATGCCAAAACCATGTTATTGAGTTTACATCAAGGATTTTCTTTTGTTCTTGTGCAAACTCACAATTGACACTTGCTCCTATAGTCTCATATTTCAAAAGATTTTGGAAACAATTTTCTCGCCTAAATCGTCATCATCAGGAATAAACAATGAACTTTTTTACCACATTTCTTTCAGTCGAACTGTTCTGCTTCAAGTTTAAGCAGTGACCACCTTAGCACAATTTCTCCACTCCTTTTCGCTCTTCCTAAAAAGAAAAAAAACCTCCTTTCATTCAGTGAGCATTGCTGTAATGGCCAAACTGCAGATATTTACCTTACCTGGTAAAGCAAAGAGATCTGCAAAAAGCTCTGCAGGGCTTGCACCCATCGAACCTTTCTTCATGCCAGACAGAATGGAAGAGGTCGAGCTGCTGTGGTAGCAGTGACTTATCCTCCTTCTCCCAAGAGTAAACTGTCCAGCACTGAGGCTCTGGTCTCCCTTCTCCTCTTTGAATAATTGATTTGACAGAAGGACAGGAGCACCTGCTGGTGGGGAGCTACCGTCCCTGTAGGTGCAGACCTTGGCCTACTTGGCATAAATGATTCTGTTTCAGCCTGATTTTGAGAACGTTCTTGGAAAAGCCCCATATATGAAAATTGGGGAGAATTTTCCTTTTTTTTTTTCCTGTCTCATATGCTTTTAGTAGTTAAATAGCAACACTTTATGTTTAATAATTTATTTAGAAAAAATTAGGGTTCCATGCATGTGTTCAGGCTTGCAATAATTACTGTAAGAAGCAAAAGATCTTCATGTAAGTTTTGCAAAAAGAGTTTTTAATAAAAAATCCTTGTGATGTCAGGCCATGACCATGGACAGGAAAGCCAGCTGATCATAGTGACTGTCCATTAAGAGGGTAATGATTTGGATAATTTTATCATTTATTGTTTAGATTTCATAACTATTTTGTAAATGGCCATGAACCCTGAAATATGGCTTGAACTAGTCTTCCTAAGCACTGAAATTTCTGACTCAGTTCATGTTGGTAGTCATCTGCTGGCCACCTGAAAACTGAGGAAATTAAACATTTGCAGGCTTGCAGGCTTGCAAATGACCTTCAGAAGCTCTTTTGGGGCTTTGGAGAGTACCACCATTTGTCTGTGGAGTTTGTGACTCTATATGAAGTGACGATCATGGAAGGCATGCACCTTTCAGGTCTGATTTTTGCTGAGATGAGCAATACCATCCTCTAAGCCCTCTGGTCTTCCACAGTCTATAACTATAGTATTCCCTCTAGGCAGTAGAAACTACGACACAAAGACATTAATTGGGGCTTATATTACTGTTTGATATTAAATACTTCCCACACCACTGTTACTTCTGCTCAAAATCAAGAAAAAACCCACCAGCTAAGCAATGCAAAAAGCACAGGATGCTCCTCTGGAGAAACCTAGACATCCTTTTCTTTGTGGGGAACATGGACAAGTAAGAAGTCTGTGCAAGCATTGTTCCTAATGATGTTCATCACTTGAAGAGCAGAAACTGCTTGGTGCATTAATCAGGGTACACAGGCTTAAATATTTCCGTTTTTCTTTCCCAGATCCCTTCCAACCATATAAGCTATGTTCCTGCATCATGCTGGAGCCACATTCTAATATTAAGTACTTTGGGATTTTTTTTTCCTTTCCAATGTCTGATGGTTTGTGCTTTTAAGTATTTGCCCGAGTAATCTAAAATACTTATACACAATGTCAGCCCTGATCTTACAGGGGAAGGTCTCAAAGGGTTTGTGCAGCTTCACCTAGAACACACAGCTATGGCAAATGGGGGCTGTTGGCTGGCTCCTGTCCTCCAAGCACTTGCCTGTCACTTAATTTTTTTCTTGCCCCTCTGTTTGAAATTTATGTCGCATCCCTTGCTATCCCACCTTTTGCTACATAAAAATCTAGAAAGCGTGTCAGTAAAGCGCACATTTTGTATAGATGTTTACCAGATCCAAGGTTTACTTTACTCATAGATCCTCAGACAACCAGATTTAACTTTAGAGGTTCTTGTAGTGACTAAAGTAAACCATATGGGCTTCAGGCACAGAATTTAAGGTTATGGAAGCTTCAGGTTATGCCTTTTGAAATGAGGAGAAATCCAGCATGGATTTTTTTTCCTAATTTCTTCCACAGATGAATAGTCACCCTAATTCCTTTTTTTTTGTTGCTGAGGAAAATATTCAGTTTGCCTTTGAGCAACAGAGGAATGAAATAATATGGTGAAAATCTTGACTTGAGGACACTGATCCAAAGTATGAGTAGTTCATAATTTTCCATAATATTTTTTGTCTATGAATAACCGAGAATCTGTCTCCTTCTACTTGACTTTAGAGAAAATGAACAGGTCCTTCTTTCCCTCAATCAAAGGATTCTGTAGACTCATAACAAAGATTGTCAGCATGCGCTCAAAACAGCTGATTCTGGAGGAACATGGTAATTCAAACATTTTTCAGGGACAGTCCAAGACAACTGAGCTCAGCTGATTGGTTAATGATATTTATAACAAAAAAGGCAACAATCCAGACAATTATTTTCACTATCTGTAAAAAAGTGTTTGCAACAATGGCACCTGATGCTGAAAATTGAATACATCCATGTAGATATTTAGAAGTGCAGTACAGTAAAATGTGTGCACATTTCCAAAGCACATGTCTTTACCATAACTGTGTGAAAGACAAGCTGTACAGCCTTTGTCATCTCATGGTTTGTACTTACTGAAGCTGAAAATACATTGATTGTCACTAATCATGACAGTTTTTAACAGGCTTCATTTCAGGTAGGCCAGTGAAGAGCATGATTAGATAGCTTTGATCTACAGGAGCTTGGTTTTATTAATGTTCTGGACATGCTTCTCACTCCCACCCCAGCCTCCCCTACCACTTTTTTCCCTATTTTTTTCCAGATTGTTGGTGATATGGGTGGACTCTGCTATATTTATAAGCAAAAAATTATTTATGTTTGGACTCTATATTTTAATTTATGGAGAAAATCTCAGATCAACACCTACAATCCCCAGCTTTAAAGAAATAAGTGTAAATAAATATTAAAACTGGAATGAGACCAAACTCAGTTCCAGATTGCCAAAGAAATATTAGAAGGTAATAATATTTGGTCAATTAAAACTGTAAATCTACTTTACAGTAAGCTACATTAGCATATAAGATTTAGATGCCTTTTGCATTGTGCTTTTTGATACAGTATTACAGTATTCAACTTCAGTACCACACATCATTAAATATTGGGTTTTCTCAGTGCAAAAAAATTCTTTTCCATAAAACACAATAAATATAAGAACCCAGAAGTCATTACAGCAAGATAAGCAAAACCATCATACTTAGCAGTGAACCAAAGTGCCAAAAGGAAATCACTATAATCTCCACAGCTATGGTCTTGATCCTCTTGAATGACAAAATCTCTTCTCACTTGAAGATGAACTGCAGGTCATTCAAAAGTACTTGTCCAAAACCAGTAGATACTAATTTTGTCAGGTTTGTGATGACAGTGTAAAAAAAAAGCCACCCAAGGTTGAATTTGAAGACTGATGCATTGATAATCAAGGCATGGTAGCATCACCTTTTGACAGAAAACCCCACTCAATTCATTAAACTTTGATTCAAATAATGAAAACCTCTCCAAAGTTTATTGTAAAAAAGGATAGTAGAGTATTGCCTCTGTGGCAGTTTTGGCTGGGATTGAAATAATCCTCTTCAAAATTTCTGATATGGAGATGTATTTTGGATTTGTGCTGAAAACAGTGTAGATAACTCAGGGATGTGTTAGCCATTGCTGAACTGTGCTTGCACAGATTCAAGGGCTTATAGCTTCTCACCCCATCCCACTGGAGCGTAGACTAAGGGTGCACAAGAATCTGGGAGGGAGCTGACCCCTGTTGACCAAAGGGGCCATATGACATTATATTCATATATAAAACTGGGAAAAGAAATAAAAAGGTGGGGATGTTCAGAGTGATAAAATTTGTCTTCCCAAATCACCATTTTGCCCGACAGAACCGTGCTTTTCTGGAGATGGCTGAGCATCTGCCTGCCCATGGGAAGTGGTGAATGAATTCCTTGTTTTGCTTTGTTTGTGTACGTGGCTTTTTCTTTACCTATTATATTTTCCAAATCTCAAACCATGAATTCTCTCACTTTTAACCTTCCAACTCTTTCCCTGTTCTCAGTGGGGGTGGAGTGAGCAAATGACTGCCTGGGCTTTAGGACTGGTCTGTGAAATCTCCTAGTTGCACCTTGGTTATTGGTTGGGGTGAAACCATGAAATCTCCTTATGGTGCAATATAGATTTTCATGCAAAATAAAACCAATTCTGATTCACAGAATCACAGAATTAACTAGGTTGGAAAAGACCTTTTAGATCACCTAGTCCAACCCATGACTGTAATTAACATGTCCTCATCAACGAACCCATGGTGCTGAGTGCCACACACAGCTTTTTTTAAACACATCCAGGGACAAAGACTCCACCACTACCCTGGACAGATGATTCCAGTGCCCCATCACTCTTCCAGTGAAGAATATTGTTCCTGGCATCTAACCAGAACTTCCCTTGGTTCAGCTTAAGACTCTAACTGTTTTACTATAACTGTGAAAACCATACATGACATGGGGCCAAGTTCACGCTGTAGCAAGGACTACAGTCTGTACTCAGTTTCATCAGGAAAAATACAATTCAAGCTACAATAATTTCTCTAGTCAGCCAGCACAGTACATTCTGGATCAGCTCAAACAGAGGCTTCAGTTTTAGAAATCATAAGAGATTATAAAGAGCACAGGAAGTGAATGGCCAATTGAGAAACATTACCTCTTAAATGAAAAATATCCACTAAGTCAAATATTTTTAGAGAGGAAGGCAGGTGCTAAATGTGAATTTTTTCTGTGAGGAACAATTCAGGGATTTTCAAGGAGCCTTACTAATCTACTTCTTCCATAAATATTCAGTACATTATAGTTGCTAGTAACATATTGGTGGTGTTAAACTTAACATTTGCTGAATTCTTTTATCCTCAATGCTTTAGCTTTCTCACTTCTCATTAAATAGTATTTGAATACCTCTCTTAGCATTTTCTTTTGCAAACAGCATGACAAAATGTAGGGCTTTCTTGCCATTCTAATCAATGAGACACAGTGTATTTTACCAGCATGAAGAATACCCACTTTAATTGAGAATTATTGTTAGCCTCTTCATCCTTACAGTTGAACTATTCAGGCCCTTATCACATTAGTATTGCATGGCCTAGAAGAAGGGTAATTGCATCATCAGTCTCTCTTGGTTTCTGTCACAGACCTTTTAACATGCTCATCCTTTCCACTGCTTCATGATTTCATTTAATATTCACCTGGGTTAGAATCATATCAGCAGCAAGAACTTTCTGAATTAACAGTTGCTGTATGCTCTACTCTAGATTTCTTTCTCATGAATTAAGGGGAAATAGACTTTTTTTTTTAATAAAGTGTGTCCTTTTGAATTTTTATGTCCGAATAGATGGATGCTGAATTTTTATTTTGGAGTTTGCATTTGAAACACAAACAAGTAACCTATGTCTGTCTTTAATTAAATTACAGAGCGTGACCTTCGAAATAGTATAGTCCTTTAGGTACCTACTGCACTTTCATTCCCTTCAGATAGCTAAAGCTGTTTAAAGGCCCCAACATTGTGGCAATTGCATTTATGCATGTTATATTTTTTTCTATTAAATTTTTTTGAGGCAACAGTAATACAGTTGCTGAAAATAAGAAAAGCTGAATCTTGCTTCCAAATTTACATTGGCAATATGGGATCCTTGCATTTCATATTTTCAAGAGACACAGTAGATGGAAATGAACAGAAGCTTATTATTAATAGATGCAATCCTTCCCTCTTTAATTATATATTTCAGGTATCTATTTTTGTCATAATAATAAAATAGATACACAAATAAAAGTGACAAAAATAATTATAAAAATTTCTTTTGACAGCTGATAGAGATAGCCAGAGATTTGCCTTTTTCATCACAAACGTCTTTGATTTCCTAATGGTGTGTATACACCTATAGACAGACATAGATATTACATAAAATACAAAAGCTCTGTCTATAGATACAAAGCCTTACACAGACACAGGCTCCTTGATAATTATAGGCAAGAAAATGAACATCTGGATGTTAATGATAAAAATAATATTTTCATTCAAGTCCTTTCAAAGGTCAAGATTCTGTCATTAATATTCATAAGAAGTTTTTGAGAAGTCTTATTTTAATAATTGGACTACATACAGAGTTGAATACTGTCTACAAGTGCGGGGAAAAAAGAGATCTAGCTAAAAGACACTTAAAATGTTTGCTGGTGGATGCCCTCATTTCAAGCCATTTGTCTGAACTTGGTGCTCAGGTGAGGTGAAACAGATTCCTAAAAGGCCTGAAGAATGCCCTAGGAAACGGTTCAGATTCCTACGTTTTCTGCAATGTTACATATTTCTTTGGCTTCTGTGATGCTGTTCTTCCATGTTATATCTAGTAGTCGCAGCATTATTTCTTCGGAGAATGATGGAGGGAGCAGGATGGAATTAGGAACCAGACACAGCCTGGTGCATGAGTCTTACGGGAGCATGCTACTTCAGGGAAGAATTTGGAAAGACTTCTGTACCAGCCTGACTTTTCTTTAGCTTCAGAATTTGTCTTTTGGGAAAAAGAGCGAATACATAAAAGGAAGAAGTCAGACAATACTCTAGGGAGTTCTGTCACCAAGGAGAAAGCCAAGGAAAGCACAAATATACGGTGAGTTGAGTCTGCTGGTAACTTATATCAATTACTTTCAAATCCATTTACTGATAACCTTAATATCTTTAAAGAGGAATGTACACTATAGTAAGGAAGAAAGATATATAGAACTGAACATTATACTCATGTTCACAAAGTAGCAATTTTTATTTTCAGAGAATGGCTGTAAAGTATCCAATTTAATATCATTGCAGCTACTTTATGTTCACCTGAACATGTCTAAGAATACAAAAGATTCAGAATTTTTAAAATGCATTTTCATTGATTTTCTCAGCCATGTCTTTAACTTTACACTATTTCACTTGGATATATGGCTTGGCTTCCAGGCTTATTGTTTATTAAATGTGTAATTTTTAAATGGCTTGAAGACTAGACAAAAAAGAGATCTCTTCAAAACTAAATTTAGATTATGCTCTGAACATGTCAAATTTTTGATTGAACTTAAATATTTTACTTTAGTAAGTCAAATCAACTTATATATCACAAAACTTCCTTCCAGCAGTTCTACCAAGAAACATGGTAAAACTCTGAATTCTGTATCAAAGAGCAATGAAAGTAAATAATGCAAGAAACTGTATTAACTACAAGCTCCTATAATCACTTCAAAATTCATGATCAATTTAACCAGGTAAAATATTTAGATATGACCCAGCAATCTGCACTTGGAGGCCAGAAAGCCAGTAGTATCCCAGGCTGCACATTCCAATCTGTGACCAGGAGATTGAGGGAGTTTATTTTCCCTTTTCCTTGCTCTTGTGAGACTCCAACTGGAGTACCATGTTTATGTGCAGTCCTCAGTACAGGAAAGGCATGGACCTCTCACAGTAGATAGAGAGAACAGCTACAGAATTTATCAGAAGGCTGTAGCACCTATCCTATGAAGATAGGCTGAGGGAACTGGTGGTGCTCATCCTGAAGAACAGAAAGCTCTGGGAAAAACTTGTTGGTACAAGAAGGATAGAGGGACACTTTTTACAAAGGCCTATAGTGATATGAAAAGGGGTAATGGCTTTAAAATAAAAGAGGAGAGATTTAGATTGTATGTAAGATATTATCCACTGTGAGGAGGACGAGACACTGTAATAGATTGCCTAGAGGAGTTGTGTAAGTGTTCAAATCCTTGTAAGTGTTCAAAATCAGATTGGACAGGGCTCTGAGCAATCTGGTCTAGTGGAAAGTGTCCCTACTCAAGGCAGAGGAGTTGGAGATAGATGATCTTTAAAGGTCTAATCTAATTCAAACACATCTATGTTTCTGTGATTACAGAATTATTATCTTTGGATTCCATGCTAGACAAGATAAACTTCAACCTTTATAGATCTTTAACTGCATTTCTTTGTCATTTTGTGAGGACAACAGAAATTTATGGAAGAGTTTTAAAAAAATTAATTTAAAAAGAGAGAAATAGAACCTGATGAACACCTGTTATTCCATACTGATTTAAGCTCCAGGTGTCCATGTGATGGTGGGAAGTTTTGGCTTTTGGATACACTACAAGACAAAAAAGAGCAAACAGTATATGATCAACAAATATCACTGGGTCAGTCAGAACTGTTTTGAGATTTATGTTGTTTTATTTATTTTTTGCTTGATAGTACCCTAACAAATTTATCAACATACCATAGCTTCTTGGAATAAACACTTAGGCCGATAAATTAACAAAATCACAGAACTGTTGGGATTGGGACCTCTGGAGATCATGTAGTCCAACTCCCCTGCTAAAGCAAGTTCACCTGGAAAAGATTGCAAAGGATTTCAGACAGGCAGGTTTTGAACATCTCCAGAGAAGGAGACTCCACAATCTTTCTAGGCAGCCAGTTCCATTGAACAGTTCCATTATGTTGGGGATGCCATCTCTGTCATCCCCAACATAAAGAAGTTTTTTGTCATGTTCAGATGGAACTTCTTGTATTTCAGATTTTGTCCCTGGCCTATTTTACTGTTGCTAGGCACCACTGAAAAGAGACTAGCCCCATCCTCTTGACACCCATCCTTAAGATATTTGTATGTATTCCTTATTTCAAAATATAGCAGAAACATGAAAAACATATTTGGGGCAATATTAAAAAGAAAGAAATTACTAATGCAGTGCATTTTGAGTTTTATATTATTTTTCCTGTCCATTCTGACCATTACATATTTGAAATATAATTTAAATTACTATCAATTAATTTTACATGCCAAGAGAGTAATAAGAAACTAATTTTCTTCATAAAGGAAAATAAATAAACCAAATAAATCAAATAAACAGCAGAAGTAAGTTCTCTTTTCATTATACCTTTCTACAGCTGAATTGCACTTAATAAATCATGGATGTATTGCTGATGTGAAATCCATTCCTTACTACCTATTATTTTGTACAGTCTCTAATTCCCTTAAGTTATTATAAATAATTTCTCACCAATAACCTGTCTATGGTTGTGGAAAACTGAAAATGTAATGCCATTTTTTCTTTTCCCCTTGAATAAATATCTGCCAACACTATATTAGGAACCATTTTGTCATCAAAGGAATATTACATTAGCAAACTTAAAAATCCCTCATTTTAATAATAATCAAAAAATCACAGGTTTTTGACAAGCCAAAAATAATATCTTTAGCAACATCATTTTAATTTTCAGTGACTTGTCCAAAAGTTTAAAGATATTCCAAACGCTGGAGGCTTTGAGTTCACCAAGACATTTGGTGCTATTAATTTAAGCTATGTGTGTTTCATCATCTGTTTTGACCGTGAGAATTTGAAACTAAACTTGCATGGGGAGGGGAACCTCAATCCATCCCACTCCCAACAGTTTAACGTGTGGTGTTGTAGACAGGCTAGAAAGCAAGGGATGTCATTCAGAGGGACCTCGACAGACTTGAGATCTGGGCCTGTGTGAATGTCCTGAAGATAGCAAGGCCAAGTACAAGGTCCTGCACCTGGTTTGAAGCAATCCCAATCAAAAATACGGGCTGGTTGTAGAATGGATTGAAAACAGCCCTGAGGAAAAGCCCTGACTTGGGTGTGTTGGTGTACTGGTTTGAAAGCGAACGAGAGGGAGAAATTAACCGTCACACAAATTCCTTGCAAGAGACTACAAGTTGGAATTACAATTTAATAGAAAGATTACAATAAATGCAATGATAGAGAAAAACTAGCTTAAAACCACAAAGCCAGAGTACAATCTGGCCCCTGTGGGTCATGGTGATGGTCACAGTCTGACCAGGCAGTGGTTGCAGTGTGGTCAAATCATGGCTGCAGTCAAAAGCAGTGGTCCCATGCAAAGTCTGGGCCTCTTCTGGATGTCCAGTGGTGGTGGTGATGATCCCAAACTGCAAAATATCCAGACTATGTACAGGCAGGGATGTTCAGTACTTCGCCTAGAGCAGGGAGTTTCAAAGTGGGATGATGTAGTCCTATGAGCCATAGGATATTTTTGGGGTCCTTGACGATCATTGCAGCCAGTTATCCTGCTAGTACCTATTCAGCTCATTATGGCCCACTAGCAGAGATGACCCCCTCAGGATGGCTGTGACTGTTCTGCTGCTTCCCTGGAGAGAATCATCAGGGCTGAGTCATTGGTGGGAAGAAAAATGAACATTACCCTGCCTCACAGGGATTACCTCTTTTTCCTTATCTCATGTAACACTCAGTCTGCCTGAGGGTTGTGGTGTACCCTGGGCAGCTGTTGCAAATGACCCACCACTAATAATTCCTCAGGAATAATGCAGACGGTTGTAGGATACATAGTGTGCTTACACACAAATTGGAACTCTTCCTCCTGTAACCAAAATGGTTGGTTGACAAGAAACTCAGCACCTCTGGTAATGTGCTTCTTCAGCCCAGAATGCCAGCTGTACCCTGGGCAACATCCAAAGATTCATGACCAGAAGTTTAAGGGAAGTGATTCTGCCCTACCACTCCGTTGTCGAGAGATCCCACATGAGGTACTGTGCTCCATCCTCTGACTCCCAGCATAAGAAACACATGGAGACATTGCAGTGAGTCCTGAGGCAGGGTACAAAGATGATCAGGGGGCTGGAGCACCTCTCCTGTGAAAACAAACTGAGGGGGTTGTGATTGTTCAGCCTGGACAAGACTTCGGGGAGCTCATAGCAGCCTTCTGATAGCTAGCAGGGATCTCTAGGAAAGCTGGAGAGGGACTGTGTGCAGTGGCATGTACTGATAGGACAGGGGGTTATGACTCTAAACTCAGGGATGTTTAGATTAGATATCTGAAATAAATTCTTTGTTGAGATGGATATAACACAGAAGAAGGTTGCCCAGAGATGTTGTGGTTGCCCAATTCCTGGAAGTGTTCAAGAAAAGGCTGGATGGTTTCTGAGCAGCCTGGTCTACGATTTTGAAAAGTGTAGCTTCCCAGAGGCTATAAAATCCTGCCACACTTGTACAAGACATAGGACCCCGTTTATCAATTTTTATGCAAGAAAAATCTTATTTAGTACAATTTTTCAGTAAATACTGGAAGATATAAAGCATTATTAAAAGCCCCATGGAGAATGTAAGCATTTTAACAGAAACCTGTTGATTTGCCAAGGGCACAGAACTGCCAGCAGAAGTCTGCACCTTTAAAAAAAATCTCTCGGATACAGACATTTAAATATCAGAAAAACAGCTTTAAAATCTGAGGATCAGATCTCTTCAGTCAAGTAATAAATGCATGTCAGTACATGAGGTACAGATAAGCAGGTCTAGATGAAACACATTTAGCTGAAATTGACATGTGAGCAGGATTAAAAAAATTAAATCCTGAAGTAGTTTTGGTCAGCAGAAAATACAACTAGGAAAAAGCCAAATTTCAGAGCATTACATCCAAGCTAAGAATTCTGATAGAACAATCCCAGTGATGTGATTGGGAGTAGCAAAACACACATTTTATAAGTACACAGTTAAGTGTACAGTACTGAGGGAAGTCTGTGTCAATCACAGTGGAAGAGCACCAACATGAAACTGAAATTTGACATTGTGACTCTCAGTTAAGATGATGACACAGCAACAAAAGTACTTTCCTTGCTGTACTACATATGTTCTGTCAGATTTGTATTTACTTTTTTCTTTAAAAACTGAGGCTCTGTCATTGAAAAGGTACCTTGCAAACATAGAAAAAAAGCAAAAGAAGGCATCAGTCATCTTCTGTTGCTCATACAAATAGGAAGAACTGCTCTGATGTACTGCTGAGTATGTTGTATTTAAATTTATATTAGATATTTCTGGGTTTACTATTTCTCATTTAGAACTATACTTGAATTTGATGCTATGATGCAAAGATGACATATATTTTATCCTTTATAATGATATCTTCACTTTACACATATTTGTTCTATTTTCAATAGTCTACCAATAAAAACCCCAAGTAACAAAGGCAGTGTGTTAATTAAATTACTTTAATAGATGTATAGGATACATTTTTGTATCATAGAATTTTAAAGTTTATACAATCTCATTTGTCATAATTACATTTTCTTGACATAGCAGATTAACTAACTTCAGCTTACTTCTGGAAGAACTTAGGTTGGGTTGGTGTCAACTGCACTGCTCAGTTTTGTGTCAAATGCAAAATTTGTTGAGGGGGAACTCAATTGTGCTATGTCATTGATAAGCATATCAAAGAGCATATCCCCGAGTGGAGCCCTGATGGGTACCACTCATGAGCAGCCTCCATCTGGACATAAAACCACTGACCAGAGCTCCCTGGATGTGTCCCTCCAAACAATTCCTTATTCACTGAATGGTCTACCCTTCAAATCCATGTCTTCCCAGTTTGGAGATAAGGATGTCATATGGGAGATGTCAAAAACCTTACAGAAATCCACATAGATAGCACTGACTGATCTTCCCTCATCAACCATTGCAGTCACTCCATCATAGAAGGCAACCAAATTAGTGAGAAATGACTTGCCCTTGGTAAAATTGTGCTGCATGTCTCAAATCATCTCTTTGTCTTGCATGCTCCTGAACACTGCTTACATAAGGATCTGTTCTATGATCTTCCCAGGCACAAAGATGATGCTCACCACCCTATAGATCTCAGACCTTCCTTTTTCCACTTTTAGAATAGGAGTGGTATTTCCTGCTTTCCTGTGTGTGTCGGTGGCTATTCAGTTCCTTCAGTTCTCAAACCTCCTCAATTACAGTGGGAGGGACTTTGCTCTCCCAACCCCTCCCTAGAGGTTCAGGGGCTTTAGAAACATGGCAAGCCTGACTGCCAGTGAAGACTGAAGTCAAGAACTTGTTAAATGTCTCAGTGCTCCTCATGTGTTTTCACCAGTTCTTCCTTATTTCACCAGTTTTTTTGCACTATCTTTGGCCTTTCTTTTCTGACTTAATTACTTAGAGAATCCCTTCCCATGACCCACGGCCATGAACCTTAGTCTGCCAGAGCTCAAGAAGGATTTGGACTATGCTCCCAGGCACATGGCATGATTCTTGGGGCTGGCCTGTGCAGGGCCTGGAGCTGGATATGATGATCCTTGTGGGTCCCTTCCAACTCAGGAAATTCTATGACTCCTTTTGCTATTTCTCACACCCCTTACCAAGTCCCATTCCATCTGTACTGTAACTTTCCTGATCACAACCCTACACATCCACTGTACTCTTCCCAGGCCACATGTCCCTGCTTCCACTGGCTGTGCATTTCCTTCTTACTCTTCATTTTGAGGAGCAGGTCCTTGCTTATCCATGCCAGTTTCCAGGCTGTACTGCTTCATGTCCTGCAGACCAGGATGGAGAGCTCTTGTGCTCTAAGAGAACTGTCCTTAAATAACTGACATTTTCGGTCAGCTCCACTGCCCCTAAGGACAGTTTCCCAGGGTATCTCACCCATTAATTCTTTAAACAGCTGGAATTTCATTCTTCTAAAGTTCAGGGCCCTGACTTAGTTTTTTGTCAGGCACATATTCCTAAAAACCACCAACAGGCCATGGTCACAACAGCTCATCCTGCTTCCAATCCTAACTCCTTTCATGAGCCCATTTGCTTTGGTGTGCACTAACAGATGGATAAGTAGATGTATACATATAAATATGTGTGTGTGTAACATGCAAATTACATATCAAAAGTCAATTTTAACACAAAAAATTATGTGACATGGATCTATTTTCAATGTATGACCTAGCCTAGTAAAATTCAATCACAACACCATTATAGTCAAAGATAAGCATCTTCTTGTTTTTCATTCTCTTGCCTTTCATATATTCTAAAATCCTAATATTATTACCTCCAGTACTGATATGATGTGAGAGGGAAAACTACAGAAAAACAGCAAAATTACTTCTGATTTCAGAAATATTTTTATATATTATATATAAAATATATTTTATTTTTTCAACCTGAAATATTAAAACTGTTTCTAATTCTAAAGCCAATTAATAATGTAGCCATATCATTTCTCTTTTTTGTTTGAAAACAAACAAAAAATAATTTCAGAAAAGTTTGAAAGCATTGTATAAAGCAGAGTGACTTAGTGGGAGTATTATCAGAAGTACCAGGAATTTTTCTAGCTTTGTGCTTACAATATAAAAATATTTGCAGGAATAAAAATTATGGTTTAATTTAGAATTTTGATTTTTTTTCATTTCTTTCTAGCTGAATGTTTCATTTTCTGATCTCTTTAAAGTGGTCCAGGAGTTACAAGATAGTATCAGCTGATAAAGAATGTAAGTCTATTACTCTATGTATATCTATGTCTGCTAGCAACAAGATGACAAATGGACAGGAATTTAGTCTCTGGAAGTTCAATAAGCTGGTATTGTCCTGACATTGCAAACTGTTTACCACAAAAATCCTCTACATCTATCACCCAGACCCAGCCTTTTCCTGATTCTAATTCCACCAATGTTGAAATCTGAAGCCCTTTGTGAGTCATTTATCACACTTATTAAAATGTTCCATTGTGGATTAGAATAGCAATTCACTATTACTTCAGAATGCTGCCCAAGGGCTATTCTTTGCAGGAAATTCTAATGCTTTATTGAAACAGTGGTTTGGTATTAATAAATGATTCTTTGCAAAGGCACTATGCTTTCAATTGTGAAAAATGATGCTGGCATTTCAAAGCTGCCATCACTGCCCAGTATTATGCAAATCCCCTTACTTATTACTGCATTTATATCTGGCCTAAATACTTCACAGTTAATATTTTAACAAGTATATGTCAATGGGATTATATAGAAAACTGTAAGTATGGAATGGCTTTCTGCTTACTGAACTATAAAGACGAGTTCAGTCCTTTGGAACATAAGATAAGTGATACAAACTTAAGTAGTATCCAAGGGGATGTCCTTTCCCTATTAAAATGACATAATTAGAAAAAAAATCATTATTATTTTCCTAAAAAGTTTTATCTGTTTTTTTCCAAATCCAAAAACTCTGTGGGAGCAAATAAGCCTATGAAAAAGATTCTGAATCATGTGAATTGAATAACGCTTTAAGTGGTTAATTTACTCTACAAATACATTATGGTAACAGTAGATCTAAGGTTGACAAAATATTGCTATTTGGACATTTTTTTAATCTAAAATATACTGTATAGTCTGATCTTCATTTATGTACAAAATGTGTGTTCATTCAGAACATTTATTTTATATACTTAACTGAATGACACCTGTTCCTTTTTCAGACTGTCCTGGGGTGTCCCTATGATCCTGTATCCTACTTGTACCCCCATCCATCTATTTAGCCCAGAAATAAGTTCTGCACCTTTAAAACTAGATCTGAGAGCAAAGCAGGGAAAAGTGGTGGAATGTCTGAGGTGGCTGTATTCAAAGCATAGAGATAAGAGCTTTAGTCTTTCCTTCTCATGGACTGCGCAGTCTGCAGCACAGACAGCAGGACAGAGCTCTCCTTTGCTTTTGGTTTGTTTTTTTAACTAGCTGAGGCAGAGAAATTCCCTGGAATGTGGCTTTCCTTTTTCTTGGAAATGATCAGCCTTGCTTTGGACCAAAAACCCAGAAAAAGCAGGAGCTGACACCTGTGGCCCACCAGAGGCCAGGACATGGCATTTTCCCCCACAGGAGGGACTGACAAGAGACTGAGCGAGCTGAGCTATGCCCCATGACAAGGACTTTCTGAAATTGCTATCTCTTCAGAACAGCAAGAGGTTTCACTGTTAAATAATATTAATTTTCTGGCTGGGGAGAGGCCGCTGAAATCTGCTTTTTCACAGGAGATCACTTCAGAAGTTTCGTGCCAAAATTTGCCCTAAACCAGGACACAGACTTAAAGCCCTCCTGATATTGTTTGCTGACTTTGACTCTTTGTTCACAAGACTTTGATTGTGAAAGGTGTTCAGAAGAAGCTGTGACTCTTTAAAAGGTTACTCCCATATATCTACTACTTTATTTGGAAAAATACTTCAGCAGTTAGGATATAAGATCCAGCTTTCAAACTCTGAAACAATTTTTTTTCTGCAGTCTTGTATACATGTATACCGCATACATGACTGAATCTTTTTTATAGAGATTTTCAAGACCACTTACATAACTTTCATGTTCCACACATCACCTTTCTGTCTTCCTCTTCTAATTTTTAAAATGATATCAGTAGCACTTCTGTATCTCACCAGTACTTCAAGAACAAATATTGTAAGTGCTCAAACACTATATGTCTGAAGAATAAAAAATACCTAGGATCAATAGAATCATAGTAACTTAAATAAGATTGCAATAACTTAAACTCCTTCAAAAAAGTGTGAAAAATTATTCATCATAGCCCGCATTCATCACAAGTACTTTCAAAAAGTGAAGATCATGGAATATGCCACAGCAATGTGTTCTTTGAGATGAGATACAACAAAATTTGTCTTGAGGAATTTTCATATGCAAATGACAGCATTTCAATAACTGAAACACAGAAGTCAAATTGTCAAAATCTCAATACAGCCATTCTGAGCCATTATTTTAAACCAGAAATACAAATATTATATGTATATCTCATAAGCAAGATAGCCTATGCATAAACATATCTGTTTTATGGGATTCACTTTATACAAGTGACAAATACTATTTTCTCAATCAGAAATACACATCTGAAATTAAAATATGTCATTACTAAAGGGCAAAGCTAGAATAAGAGAAAAACCCGTTGATTGCTAGATGATGGGTTTTATAGCATGGTATGAGTGTAGAAATACAGATGTGTGAGGCAAGGAAAGTTAAAAAGATGAGTTAACAAGGCTCTTAAATTTATAAATAACATTATATTTAAATGACAAAAATGAGAAGAAATCATATGTAAGACTTTAACCTTCAATTCTCACCCCTTACTGTGGCTATGTCTTTTTGAACTTTTAAGAAAACATACATAACTTGAAAAAATTTACTTTACAAAACAGCTGAAGTTTTCTGCAGATCAAAGATATGATTCAGTTCCCACTGGAGCAAGTGGGGAGTTGTGTGTGCTGTCCTCAGCTCGCCTCCAGCCAGGACTGGAACACTGGCATGGTGCACAAATGAATTGTGCTGCAGGATTTCGACTGGAACCAACCAGGCAGCCTAGGTCATGGACTAAGTATGGAGAAAAGCACTTCCTTTAACTGGCAAGTACCTCGGATATTGGAATCCTCTGGAAATGCCACAAAACCAGGAGACATTGAGTAATAAAAATCCAAAAAGCTGCACTGCAACAGGAATATTTAACAGGAATATTATTGTTATTTGGTACTCTATATATCAGCTGAGACTGAATGCTGTATTTTGTTTATGCAAACTTCGTTTCTCCAAGGAAGTGACTGGGGCAGTGGGAGAATCTCTGCTGCCATACTGTACTTAAACTATTGTGTCAGATATGAGGAACTCTGAAACCACAGCACAGAGAAAAGCCTTGTACCTAGGAGCTTTTTAAACCCAAACATTTGCCTTGGATTACACAATAATGGCATTAAGTGGCATTCTTAATAAAGCTACTGTTGGAAACATTCAATACATTAATTTTGCATTTAGCTTTTAATATTTGTAGTCTACATCTGATTTTCAATACTGCTTGAATTATTAATGGGGAAATAGATTTTATATTTATTCTGAACTCATTTTCTTTAATTGTGCCAATTAGTGAGAAACCTCTATGATGTCCTATTGTGAATAAGTGAAGAATACGTTTTCCAGTTTTACCAATGCTTAAGAATTCTGAAAGTTAAATACCCAAATTTGGTCAGATCAATGGTCTATATCAGTCTTATTCCCTCTTGCAGACAGAAGGTACATTATATGTATTTCAGAAAATGGCAAGAGGTGGCATCTGGGAAAAGCAATTAAACCCAGCCTTCTTCTGCAGATCATTCTTCATGGAATCCTCCAGATGCTGGATCAAAGTCCTTTGCGAGTTATTTCCTACACCTAATCTTTTCATTATCAGTCAATGGATTTGTCCACCAATTAGTTTAGTTCAGAAAAACTAAACTGATATTCATGGGCTGGGATGGAGGTGCTGAGGAGCACAGCCGGTGCCAGTGGCACGGTGTGCTGCTGCAGGGGAGCTGCACATGGATGGCAGGACCCCGAGCAAAGAGGCCTCGAGCTGCTGACCCTGTGCATGGCATGGCAAAGGGCAGGGAGCTGGTCCTTTCTTGGCAGGGCCAGCTTGTGCTGTGAATAAACTGCTTTGTGAAATGAGATCTATGAGATTGTGGCAAAGGGAAACTGGGGTCACACAGGTAGGAAATCTGGCGTGAGTGCACGTGAGTGAAGTGTGTAGGGAGACAAGGCAGGCGCTCGCTGGGTCACTGAAGCTGCCTGCTGCCAAGGCGCTTTGGTCCCAGCGGTTAAAGTCTCCGGCACTGGGAGTGGGACTGCCTGGGTCCTGTGAATGGCCAAACTGGGAAGTTTCCTTAACTGCAGGTTCCAAAATTCACAGCTATGCACGGAAAAAAATATTTTACCTCTTCCAAAAATGAGGGACCAAAAAATACTTCAGATAAGGAGTTGGGCTACAGGATAGGTAGAAAATTCCAGGATGGTCAAGTTATGACTGCTACATGCAGAATTACTAGCTAGAATCACTAGTTTTGCTAAAATAATCTATTTTAGCTACCTGTCTTCATGTAGTTTTTATCTAACATCACATTTGTTTGACTCATTCAGATACTCGATTTCAAGGTCAGAAACTGATATGTCTCTGATTAGAATACTTCACACTTATAGCTGTATGTCACTGCTCTAGCTATGCCGAAAGACAGCATTTACCCTTTTAATACAAGCCTAGGGAGATTTTTTTCCTCTTAAATAACCTCTGGGTTATTTCTGACCTTGTTAGGGTTGTTGCATTTTATATTCACAGATCCTTTATACCTTTTTTACTTCTGGCTGTTCATAATTTGGTGCTCTTCTGTGAGGAAGCTTAACTGATTTCGATTTTTTCTTTTATTCATCTACTAGAAGATTAGCTTTTTTAATGCAGGCTAGTTATGGTTCCATTGGTAAGGTGAAGTGATAAACTATTTCTTTGAATCTTTCAAAATAATGCTTTCAGAAAATAGGTGTTCACAGAAGTGCATAGAAAAATCTTGTCAGACACATTTTACTCTGGTAAAATGAAATTCTGATAAATTCTAAATGCTTCACAGAACTGTACTGATTTTTCTATTACTTAAGTTTTGGAAGAAAACAAATCTAATGACAAAATACATCTGATGTTTATGGCTTTGAAATTAAAGAGCTAAATTATCTCACTTTGAAATCATCTTTATATTAATGGTAATATAGTTTTTATAATATTAAAATGGGACATTTAAAAAGTATAAAGATGTCTTAGCTGGAGAAGGAAACTGATGATTATTTAGAATCCTGCAATAAGTCAGATATAAGTGTTAAAATCTTGAATTCCTTTAATTAAATGAAATTTATGTTGCATGTACAATTTTATTCCAGTAAAAATTACTGTACTTTTATCTTGCCCTCCATTACTTCCTCACATTTTCCCTTTTATCTGCTACCTGTCATCATACAATAGAGTTTCCAGCTCTGTTATGCCAAATGTTTAATTTTATCTTCTGGTTTTCTTTGTAAACAAATGAATAATCATGGGTGTAAAGGACAACTGTATGAACTTTACTATTATTTATCATCCACAGCAGTGCCGTGGATCTGTGTTGAATGTGTCAATTTTTGGTTAGCAAGATGAAACTTTTTTCTATGCCTTATGCTTCCACCTCTTGCAGAGATCATTTTAGGCAGCAAATCTGTCTTTTCTCTGCTGTCTCTCGTTGGTTTAACAGTTTATTTCAAAAATATAGGTCTCTGCTTTCTTCTCCCCATATAGTATAAGGGCTCATTAAAACTGATTTTTTTTCTGTGTTTTTCTTGTAAGTATCACAATACAGTACTTTATTTAAATTGGAATGCCTACTTCTTTCTTCCTAGACTCCATTCCAAGACTTCATACCATATAATGAATGATTTTTAAAGGGTAATCTTACCATTTTTAGTATCTAATAGGCCTACATTCTGAAACAAGTAAGATACTAAAATAACTTGCTTCCTAGCACACAGGGATGGCATACTCCAATACAAATCACTGTCACTTCTCTTCCATTCTCCCTCCTGTAGTATCAGTGCTCTTTATATTAAAAATATCTGCAGAAAGATCTCTCTTTCAGTGACAGTGTAAGGTAAATGAGATTAAAGAACACGCCACACACACCCCTTTGATGGGGGGAGTAGACTGATTAGTCAATTTTAGCTTTGTATTTTCCTGTTTTCATTTTTATTCAAATATCCTTTCAAGTGTCCAACAATGTTGCGAGCATTCTATATATTGCAAGGTATAGCTGCTGATCTGTTGTGTCCTAAACCAAGGTCTAGTAGAATAATCATGAGCATATGATGTCACCTGAATCCAGATTCCTGTCTCCTTGGACTGTCTCAAGCTAACTCCTGTTCCCTTTGTTTTTTCTTGTCCTCCTTTCCCCCTGTTAAAGAACTAACATTCTTATTTTCTTCTTATTCATTGAAAAGCATTGTAAAAATAACACCTTTAGGAAAATGTCATTACAAAAATTTCACTTCAGAAAATCTGAAACTTTTCTTCAAGATATTGACTGAGCCATCCTTGCAATCATCAGTTTACTTTCAAAGAACACAGATTAAGACCACTATCTACTCCTTCCCTGGTACATATATTGTATCTAAAAAACTGTGGGCAGCTTTTACACAAGCAAGAGGAATGGTGCTTTGTTTCTGTGCATAGGATTGGATAGTTCAGGAATGCTATAGAAGGTTTTTCTACTGTATTCCAAACCCAGCTAATCAACTGACTTAAATTTCAAGTAATACAAGAACTGCTTCATTATTATTCCCCACTCTTGCTATCCACAACTGTGGAAATAAACTGGTTTGCCTTCCTTCTTTGTTGCTCCCCGAGAGACATTTACGAGATTATCTGTCTGAAACAGGGAATTTCTACCTCAGCACAGGAGAAAAAAGCATACATATTGCTGAAGCAAATGGATTTCTGTGAGGGAAGGAAAATCTGTTAGCTCGTAAGTTTAGGAAACAGGGACTACGAGTTAATAAGCTTAGGGGGTAAGAATATATCCTGGGAGCAAACAGATTTATGAACACCTGCCATGGAAGGATTTGTGAAAGCAGATGAAACACATTAAAAATGATGATGGATGAGGGGTGTGGTAGAAGCAGAACAATAGGGAAGAGCTTGAGTTTCTAACATCATATTTAAAGGTAAACCAACAGCAGATTCCTAAAGAAAGATGAGATGGATAAATATTACAATGATGTATACACATACATATCAATAAAATGCATATACATATACAGAATATTAATGTGGATAAAAGACAATAGAAAAATTGAGAAGACAATTTTCAACTTAATTAAAACTTTAGGAAACTGAACAGAAAATTTCACATTTGTCTCTCTCTAGTCCAGCTAAGGTAATATTTCCACTCAGCATCTGGCCTAAAAGAGGAACTGCATTAATAAAACATTTATGTCTGTCAAGCAAACAAACCCCAAAACCATTTATCCATTTCTCTTGGTGTTATTCTCTCTTACCAGTGTGGTTTTGGGTCCTAAAATCAGTGGTTCCAGTCCTCCCATGGGGAATGGAAAATAAGTGGACTACAAGAGGCATTGGCCAGGTCTGCAGAGAAGAGTGATGCTCATGGTGAATCTTTCTACATCTCCAGAACTGGAATTCATTTTTTATTGGTTTTATATCTTCTCAGGTCATATTCTATCTCCTTTGCATTTTTCCCAGCCACAGGTTGCAACTGCAAAATAGTGTCCCAAGACACAATATAAAAAAATGGTGCATGTTGTTAAATGACAACTGTGATGAGTCATAGCTGGCACTGACAATGTTTCAGCAGAAGCAGTTGAAGTAGTGCTAAGTTGGCCACCAGTCAGCTGTTTTATTATTTTATTAAACAAATTAATTAATATATTTTATTATACAAATTAAAAGAAGTGTGGGCCAAGACAATCCCTTTTACCAGCAATGGCAAAAGTCCTGTTTATTGGGGTACATTATACATAATCACATATGACGTGTATATTTGCATAGAAAGGACATAAACTTAGAGTACAAAAAGATTGACAGCTCTGTAATATATTTTATTTAGATTGTGTCAATGACTGGGAAATACTGAAATGAAGTCGAGACAGCAAGAAAATCAAGTAGGTAAGCACAAATAGTTTTCAACATGGTTTGAGCTTAAAGATTTAATGTGTTATCTGTGTTCTCTCATATTTACTATTTTTTCTTAATTCAAATTTTGGAAATTTCAAATTTATTTTTATTAGTATGTAAAAGAATATTTCCTCATGGCAGCACAGCTTTATACAGAGGTATGCTTCTGCATACTTCTTCTTCTTCTAGGTAGAGTAAATTGTATTTTATTAATTGTAAAAATTTTTTTCAGTAATAACCTAATCCAATCTATAGGCAATATATTCTTTCAAGATGTTCAAATCTACAAGTTTGGTTCACATTTTAAATAGATTTATTAATCCCCCCATTTTATTTATATATATATAAAAAACCCAGAATATTATTATGTTTCACTTGTCTAAGAAACACATTGGGCACCAAGGATTATTTGGAGTTTTAATAGCCCTGCCTGCTTCTGTAGTTCTGCAACATCATTTAAGAGGGCAAGTGAGAAGGAGAAAGCCACCTGTATGATTTAAGAACCAGGCAGTGGCTGGGAACACAGGGCTTCTGTTGGTAAATAATGCAGCAGAAAAGCCTTGCACAAAGCCTCATGAACAAAAATACGAAACAGCTGTGACTGTGTGACTTTCAAGGCCAACTTTGATGCTTAAGTTCAGTTCTGTCTCCTCGAGTCCGTGTAGGCAAAGCCTAGGTGTCACTGAAAGGTGCCAGATGAAGGGCTCTCAGCTTTGGGTCCCAATGCAAGGGGAATGAGCACTTCAGAAGGGAGCCTGATGTAACCTGCGCGGGACATGACTTAAAGTGATGTCGAGCAGCTTTGAGCAGTCTAAAAGGATGGTTAGTGCTGGGATTCATAAAGTTAGAGGGTTTTGAGAAAATGGTTAAAACGGGCAGGCCTCAGGCAGAAGTTTTGTGAACATTGCTAATACAGCGAAAAATTCTCTAAGCAGTAGAGCATAGGTGACAAATAACAATAGACCTCTGTAGAACTGGCCTCATAGACTGCAACAAGGTTATTTAATGTATATCTTTAGAAGGTTAGTATGAATGGATCTCTGGGCTTTGTCTCTCATGAACAAGTCTTTGTTTTACCTACCATTACGTGTGTTTCATATGACTGGATAGAATTCTTGTCAATATGTTTTGCTCTATATGTGATTGGCTGAAATCTAGGCCGAGATGGTTTTGTGCTATGCTGTAATGTCACACCCCTTTGGCATTTCCCTTGGATCAGCAAGCTGTTAACATCCTGTCTCCATTGTCCTAACAATGTGCTAAGACTGATGTGCTGAATAAATACCTCACAACGCTGATCCGGATCTGCCCCGTCCCCGTTCGTTTGTAAATATTGGCCAGCAGCAGTTAGAAACAGTTTTGGTTTTGAGAGAGAATCAGTTCTGAAACTTCTCAAAATCTCTGGAAAGAGTGGGAAATTGTTCCAAAATTATCCACAGGCTAATAATAATACCTTTTGTAGAGAAAGAGATTGTTATCTTTTCTCTTTTAAAATTTCTGTGCAAAGGTAATGTCGCTAGCAGATGATTGTCTAGTGATTAGAAAATTGTTAGCAAACAGTAAGGCAGAAAGACAAATATAAAGTTGTTCTCAGCCTCTGGTGTTTAAAGTAGACTTTTTTACTTGTCTGGCAATTTCTTTTTCTTAATTGTCCCATTTTTCTCATCTGGCCCATCTTTTTCTTTTTTTTCACTATCAAACTACATGATCACATAGAAGACAATCAAGACTTACTAACAATAAAAAGGGAAAAGGAAAGCAAGATAAAGCCAGAATAAGAATGCAGTGAGCTGGTTAAGATGTTTAACCTGGAGGAAGTTTTCAAATTACAGTTCTTCAAATAATTTTCCTGCATTTGTATTAGATATTTTTGAATAAAAATGTAGGTCTGGGGCTATGACCTAGATACAGTGTCATAAAAATCTCCTTATCTGGCCATTGCCTATGTACTCTCTTCTTTTCCTCTCAATTTATTTTTGTTCCCCACAGCACTATTTTAACAGGAATAGTGAATATCTCTCCATTTCCACACTATGTCTCTAGCACTAAGTTTAGAATAATGGCTTATAAATAATATTTTTACTGCAGACTAATGGCCAAAAGTCTTTGGCATGGTCCTGAAGAGGTTGCAGCTACAGCTGTGTAAAATACAAATATAAAATTTTTATTGTAATCAAGAAGCATATTTCATTATTATAAAATCAAATTAATTCCTAGGCATGTTTGTAAAATTCTTCTTAAATTGATTTACACATACAATTGCAATCATACATTCATTTTCTCCCCTTTTTAAGGTACATGGAAACTTTTTCTCCATTATAAATGAAATGTGCTATGTTGACATGAATTTTCCATAAACAAATCCAAGAGTTCACTTTCTCTTCATCTATGACTTCCTGATGGAGCTTCAGGAAGAATGAAAAACATATAATACTCTAAAAGATGAAGATGCTGATATAATTTTCTAAACAGATGTTCCAAAATCACTGCTTAGGCTAATGAAACCTTGATTATTATTCAAAATAACTTTCTTACACTTCAAAAGTATCTCCAGGTTTTAGAGCAGGATAGAACAAATTATGAGATTTGAAAAAAATCAAATTTCATTTGAGTATCTATGGGTTTTAAGGATGAATTTTCACCCTTGGATAGAAATCTGGTTTTGAGACTTGTGTCACCTGTAGATTCCACCATTTTCACCATACCACCCCACAAATATATACCCATATATAGTGCTATAAAATATTGCATTTGAAGTATAATGAAGGCAATGTATCTAAAGCTATGGTAGAAAATTCTGTCATCTTAACGAGCCCAGGAATGGCAACAGGTGCAGTGGTTGCCTGTTTCAAAATCTCTTGAAGGCAGAAAATGTCATATATTTATTTTTAATGACACTAAACATTTTGGGTTACTGCTGAGTACTCCTCTCTATGCATTTAAAATAGTACAAGATTATCAATTCCCTTTAAAATTTTCTATTAAATTTTGCAGCATTTATCCTTTCTCAGTTCTCCACTGAAACGCCAGCAACAGGAAAGATGAAATACTATTTCTTTTCACCAAGTAAATTTGGACTTCCTTTATTCAGGTTGATATACTTCTCAAGATATTGTGGCTTATTTGGTAGCAAAAATAATTCAAATGAGGATGACTTGAAGAAATATATAATTTGAGCATAATAACCTTTCAAATATGCCTGAAGGAGTCAAAAAAAAGAATGGTAGATTTTAGTTCAATTTTGAATTGGAGGATAATGTCAAATCATGTAGCAGTTTATGCATTTGGTTCTCATGGATTTGCATAGTTAGGTGTGTAAAATCTTTGGTAACAAGAAAATGGGATATGGTATATAGTATATTTAGTATATATATATAGTACATTTAGATGCCTGTTTGCAATAACCTCTTATCTGTTGTATGCAAAAGACTTTTTAGTTTTGAAATTACTGCTATATCATATCTTGAAGAAATGTGTTGCTTATGAATATAAAAAAGAGCATGAAGTGTCACTAGCTTTCTTGCAAAGTTTATGCTTACTGCAATCTATGCATATTGAAGCACGTTATTACCATGTATTATTAAACACAATGCAAAAAGTCTAAACATAATTCTCAACTTTGCAATTCTTTTGTGCCAGTTTATAGAACCTAAGAGAAAATGTTACTACTCCAGTGCTCTGATCTGCAAAGCACTGACATGCACATAGTGAAAAGGATAACAGAAATTATTTTCTTACATACATTTAAATTGCATTTTCTCAAAACCTGACTCACTGAACCATTCCACTCATCTAAGCACAATTTATACAACAAACAAAGCCCAAACAAATTGTTTTAAGTTTTAACTGCATCTTTTATCAATTCTTCTGAGAAACAGAAATGAAAGTAGATATACATTCTGACCTGTTCTGAGAAAGAGCAAAAAGAGTTTTAGTAAAGAAATATACAAATTTTCATTGTAAAAACAAAACAAATTTTAAAAAAAGGAGATCTATTTGTCTGGCATATAGAGGCTACCAAACTCGAGAATCTTGTTTCCTGAATAAATTTGGCAAAAGAAAAAGCTTTCTATCCTAGTGATAGTTTTCACATATGGCAAGTATGATAATAGAGTATTCAGGAAGAGCAAAATTAATTATAAAAATCCAAGATATGTGTGCAAACATTGTTCCCCTTTATAATTTACATACCTTCAATTATAAGTAAGAGAATTACCAGCTACTGCTCTAAATTTGGGCATCTTCCAGATTCTATTTATCCTCACTGAACTATTCAAACTACTTGGGAATGTTAATGCTGTACATAGATAATTTTGATTTGTAGTCAAAAATTCAGAAAAGTTAAAACCAGAAGCAAGCAGCAGCTATATTTGGTAAAAAGTTGTGCATAAAATGCGACATGTATAGTTTATTTAGCCAATAAAAATCTTGCATTCATTCACTTCTCACCACCAATTTACAGATCTTTCTGGGCAAGGTAAAGGCAAAGGAAACAAACATCTTATCCAGCTTGCTTCCAGTGGAAATAATAGGAACAATGCCATATTTATAAATGTTCCAGTTCAAATCTTCCAGCAGTGCCTGTGAGCTTTTGTTATAGATCAAAACAGTATTCTGGCTACCGTCCTGAGTAAGAAAACATATTGAGTCTACATGGCAAAATTTCCATGGCAGGGGCCGCAGGGATGGCTTGTGACAGGAGAAATCAGGAGCTGCCCCCAAGCCAGACAGAGCCACTTCCAGTCAGCTCCAAGGCAGACCTTCTGCTGGCCAGCACCGAGCCCATCAGTGGCACTGGTGGCACCTCTGCAATGATATATTTCATAAAGAAACACACAGCGGGGCAGGGCAAGAGCATGGGGAAGAAGGAGTGGCATGGACAAATTTTTATGACCTGACTGCAGCCCCCATCCCTCATCCACCAAACTGCCTGAGGAGGAAATGTAGAAGAGTTGGGAGTGAATTTGAGCCTGGAAGGGAGGAGATGTAGGGGAAAAGGTGGTTTTAGTTTTGTTTTTATTTCTCCATATCCTACACTGCTGTTAATTGACAATAAAGGACACTAATTTCTTTAAGTCAAGTCTATTTTGCCCATGATGATATTAGATAAGTGATCTCCCTCTCTTTATCTTAATCCATGGGCCTTTTGTCACATTTTCTCTCCATGTTCTCTTGAGTAGGGGGAGTAACAAATCAGCTTGATGGGCACCTGGCAGTCAATTAAGCCTTTCTACATGTATTTGCAATGGAACAGCATGTACTAGTGCTTAGATAATAATAAACTTGTTAATTCTGATGTTCCTGTTCAGTACTGAGGCTGTGATGAGACCTTTGCTATTATGACCTGATGCCTGGGAAAAAAAATCTTTAATAAGCAACTTAAATAATATTTTAATTAGTGTCTTTCACACTTCCACAGTGGTTTTAAATTAATTGAAAATTCTCATCATTAAGATACATTATCTATATATTATACATATCTATTACATTCCATTACATTGTATATAAGTGATATGATATTTTTATTTGTGAATGGAGTACTAATTATTATTTTTATTTTCTTTATTCCAATCCAATATGAAACATTTTTAAAACTTTTTTTTTGTTAATTTGAATTTGATTTCTCCATCTCTCTTGGAGCCAAGCTCATGCCTTGGGTTTCACCCAAACTGTAAAAAAGCCTTATGAATACTGAAGACATAGTCCCAATGCCTAGAGGAATTTAAAACTGATGAAAATTTTCTGATAAGATCCTTTCTAACAAATTCATCAGTATCAAAATTTTTCATGTGAACATTTCATTTTCATGTGAATGTGTTCAGTCTGTCCAAAAACTCCTTGGCAAATGATTGCTTGAATGGCCCAATACTTTAGATAGATCAGTCCCTTTTGCTGCCACCTGCAGAACAAATGATTGGTTTTACACTTCTGAGGAAAGCTGGTGCCTGACCTATATAAATATTCTGATTCTTGTGATCTCCATTTTCTGAGGATATGAAAGCCATGACCATATGGGTCATATGGGTCATGAGAGAAAAAAATTCTCAGAGAGCAGGATCTCACTCCATTAATACACAAAATTAATATGAAAACAGAGATCTTGAAACAGATTATGTGCCCATACTCTTGCCTCATGAAATTGCAAAACTTTGTGCTTTCAATGTTAAAACCTACTCCAAACTCTGCTGCCAAGCGACATAATGTCATTTTTGCTACATTAGCCTTCATCCTTCATCTAGACTCCTTCTTTATCTTGAAATGATGACATAATTTTTAGAATAACTAGTTGTAATCATCACATGTAGGTATGATTAAAGTAGAATAAATAACAGGAGAATCTGTATTTGAAGTGAAAATTAAGTATATGAGTTCCAATCAAAAATGCTGTGTTTGGATGTCTTTGTGGCCCTTTTTTGAAATCTCTCCAGCGTCTCCATATCTCTCTTGTACTGGAAAGTCAAGATGAACTTCAGATGTGTCTCACTGAACAGAAAGGCAGTAATCACTTTTCTTGACCTACTGACACACTCCTAACGCAGCCAGCAAAGCCCAAGCCTTTGCCTTGCTACGGAGCAGTGTTGGCTGATGCTGAGCTTGGAGTCTTGTGGGATCCCCTCTTTTATATGAGGTACAGGTTTAATTTCTGCTGTTCAGATTTTTCCATGTGATAAATATCTCATTTTTCACATCAACAAGATTACATAGCTAAAATAACACAGGAAAAAAAAAGGTCCAAATTAAAAGCTGAAGTTCAGAGCTATTCAATTTCAATGTCGCCAATATCCAACATCTAGAATTTCTGGAAGCAAATTGAATACAGACCTTTTGCATGACACAACATAACAAGGTTTGATATCAAGATGTGGAGTAGAGTGGTATTAGATTCTGGGATAATTCTGAGAGTGAAAAGAATATCTGTTGAAAGTTCAGCTAAAATGGTGTAAAAGCTTATGAGTACAGGAGAATATATGAAAAGTAAGAAACAGAAGGATAGAGGAATGAAAAATATGAATGCGATAAAGCAGTAGAAAATACAGCAATAGACATGGAATCTGTATGAGAGGTGGCAAAGAAAGATGCATGAGGAAAAAACAATGAATACAAGCAAGTGTATATTTGTTTAGTAATAGAAACTTTGTGCTTGTATTATTCCTTTCTGTCCAGCCACGTTTGTCTATATATGACATTTTATGAAATTACATGCCTATTTTCCTTTTCCCTGTTGGTTACCCTCCAGCGATTGCTGCTTCCTCCTCTATTCTGACTGTATCTTCTGAATTTTTTAAGTTATACATTTCTGTGATCTGTCCCCACCTAGAGAAGAAGTTTTCAGAAAGAGACATTAACAAAAGTTCACAGTTCTTCTGTCTCTAAAGTGAACAACACATTTTCTTTTTCCACTATAAAAAAATGAAGCAAAATCCTGCAAGCAGTTTATGAACAGCTCTAGAAATAAAACAGCTGTCGTTAGGAAATTAAATTTGGTTTTGAAGTAGAAAGCATTTGTGGATTCTGCTGAAAGCTGACCTTGATTCAGCACAGTACATTGTGCTTGTCCATTTCATTTGGCATTATATTTTCCTAGTAAATTGCAACATGTGTTTCCAGAAAAAGGATATGAAGCAAATTTATAGCCTGATATGAAATTTAGGATAATAAAAAATATATATACTATGCAAGCATTAAACATCCTTGCAAATACTATAGTTCATAATTACCATCCTAATCTACCCCAGTTTTAGCTCCTGACAGGTATGAAAGTACCTGCTGCTTACATTGTGATTAGTAATTAATGAAACACATATGCTGGGGTGTACTTTTTGAGAAATAGAATGCAATCAGTAGTTATGATAATTACAGAATAAACATTTTATATGCTATATATAGGTACAAAATGATTATTATTATTGTTATTGTTTTTTGTTATTATTATATTTTTCAGTGTCAGCTACATTGCACTGAAAAGAGGTTATAAAGCAGCATATTCATCTTCATGAAAATTACACAATATTCTGTCCTGTGTTCACTTTACTTATAGAGGCTAAGAAATCATTATTGCAAGAAGATAAAAAATATTTGCAATGCGAAGAGCACAGAAAGGTCTGTGGTAATAGTTACCGTTTAATTAGGTATTTTAAGCATTGTAACTGTAGCTGAAATAAATCAATGAAAACATTTAATACAGCATGGTATGCAACTCACTCAGGATTGGAAGCACATTTTAATTGTGCAGGACTTCTTAAAATGTCTAAAAGCAAGGTAAGAGGAAGAACAAGCTTAACTGTATCAGTGCATTAAACCTCTGTGGGATTGCATTCCAGTGGATATACATTAAAAACAAAAATTATAACAACTTTTTAAGCCATTGATATGTTTAAGGCATGATTAATTCATGCCACTGAAAAAGACAGGCTAGGAGCATAGGTGACACTGCTGTTTGAATATTAAACTGTAATTCATTCACATGGTGGAATGCCAGCACAAATATTTGGCCATGAGAGGACAAACAATTATGATGAATTCTCTGCAGCAAATCTACTTTTATCCATTATTTTTTACAAGTAGCTGAGAATGCAGAGCCTTCTCATATTAAAGTGGCAATTGAGACACTAACTCTTCAACTTTGATTTTTACCTTTGTCCTAGGCATGTCTTCAAATATCTTAGTTTTCCATGCATCAAGCTGTTGTGGGCAGCTAGGGTAGTCCTTTCAGTGACCACTGCTATTCAAAGCTTAAGCAAATTCAAGTTAAGTTGATCACTAATTCTATAGCTGAATAAATAACATGATTTATTTATCACCAAGAAAACATGCTATGTTATTCCTTGCCAAAATAAAGCCAGCTGATATCTCTCATTGAAATATTGGGGGTTGGGTTTGTTTGCTTGGTTGAGGAATTTTTTAGAGCTCAATATCTCTTTCACTACATACAGAAATACATTCTCAGGCATTGCAAATTTACTTGAAAATCTTTCAAAAGACAGAAATATGTTTTTCTTCTTTTATTTTTCTTCAGATAAATTTTTCTAAAATGACTTTTAAGTCTATAACCATGCATCACCTAAGAAGCAGTACCTAATTGTGACGGTGTTCACAGGGGTCTTAGGCTGAGGGAAGAGACGAGGATCTGACTCCATGTTTCAGAAGGCTTGATTTATTATTTTATGATATATATTATATTAAAACTATACTAAAAGAATAGAAGAAAGGATTTCAGTCTTTTCCAGAAGGCTGGCTAAGAATAGAAAAAGAAGGAATGATAACAAAGGTTTGTGTCTTGGACAGAGTCTGAGCCAGCTGTGATTGGCCATTAATTAGAAACAACCACATGAGACCAACCACAGGTGCACCTGTTGCATTCCACAGCAGCAGATAATCATTGTTTACATTTTGTTCCTGAGGCCTCTCAGCTTCTCAGGAGGAAAAATCCTAAGGAAAGGATTTTTCATAAAAAGATGTCTGTGACACCTAATTAGTATTGCTCTTTCTAAACATGAGTAAGTTTAGTCTTTATTGCATAAATATGGGTTTTCTTAGTGTTCAGTTACTAGCAGTTATTGCTAGATAGACCAAGATGACTGAGGTGGTGGGAGGAAAAATAAATGTTTTCTGGAGCTGGAAAAATAGTTGAACTTCTTCAAAGGAAAAAGAAAATTAGCTTTTTAAAAACCAGTTATTCCTAAAGGATGATTGAATTTCTTAGTGATTTCCAAAGTCTACTGTACTGACTTTTTGAACTCCTGTTATATGAGTCTTTGTAGAATTATCAATGTTTAACTGCATATACTCTTACAGGAAAAATAACAATATTGTCCTCTCTTAGCAGTCCTCCTATGCTACATAAACAACATTTGAAGTCTCTCATGAAAACAGAATCTGGGAATAAGCTCTGGAAATTGCTTCACAGTTGATTAGATAAATATTACTTCAAGTCTGGACAGCTCAGTAATAGTTTTAAAAATGGATTGGATCCAGAAATTACTCATTGGTTTTCTATGGTCTACCATCTCACACTGAAATTCGAAGATTAAATTATTGGTCAATTACCAACAATATCTAAAATTCCAAACCTCAAAAATTCTAAAATCACTGGGGTTTGAGAGGACTGTAAGTGGGTTTATTATGTTGTACTAGTGAATAAACAGCATGACATTTATAATTTGTTACTTATGCATTTGGGAGAGAATCAGAGAAATATAAGGATAATTAGATTTTGTTCATTATTTTCTATGTAATGAGAACAAGACAAAAGCAGAAATAATGCCAATAGTCGGGCATTTTAAAAATACACAAAATTTTATATGTTATTATATCTTAAGTATTTATTTCATTAATTCAACAGACATTCACAACAACTAGAAAGGCAAAAACATATGGAAATAGAAAAAATAGACTTGAGTCTAAAAGGTTACTAACATCTCAGTCTCCTGATTCAAAGTGAAAATAATTACATCACAGGAAATATTAGTTTGAGTAAATTAATCAATATCATTGCAAAAACACAGGTAGAATATGATATGACTTTTATATTACTTATTTTTTTGTTTTGTTTACATGTTTCTGGCAGTTAGTATTAATTGTGTTCAAAAATGCAAGTGTCCTTTATGTTACTATCACACAAAGAGGTAACTCTGTATGTCATGAACATAAATCTTATTAATTTTTGATAAATGTCCCAACAAGAATTTGAACACATAATTTCTTCTTTGCCCATGCTCAGGTGTACCCGTTTGCAAAATTGTTTCCTTCTTTCTTATGGTTTATTTTCCTTAAAAACCAAATAAATTTCAATAAATACCGCAGTGAGTTTATATTAACCAATGTTGCTTGAAAAGCTGCCAACTTTTCATCTCAGTCTATTCACATTTACAAATATGCTCTTCTGTAGGTTTATATGAAATATTCCTTTTCCCTATGTTTGTAAATGGCATGAACAATTGCCATGACTTCTTTCTTTTATATCACCAAATATATGTGGCTTGTACCATATTTATGTCTATTATAATTCAAAATTTTATAGTAATACTCCAGATAATCTCTATTCACATTATATCCTTCTAAAATTAATTTTTTGTTTTTCCCATACAAACATACCTAGTTGGGTGAGTTACAGGCTTTCAGGCTTTCCTCCTGTTTTATGATCAGGGTAGTGTTATGCTTTTGCAGAAGCATGCTGGTTTTACACAAATCACTCTGTATTTTGTCTAGAGTGCAAACTTTAAAAAACAACAAACTTGAAGAAAATAGAAGAATAGAGTATGAGTGATGGATGAATACAGGCAAATAAGGAACTGTCAGTCATGTCATCATCAAGGCAAGTGGTTAATTAGCATCTAAAGAGATAGTCCTAACTAATTCATGTTGCCTGTCAGAAGATAGAGAAATACAAATCCCTACTGAGAAGACAGCTAAAATGTGAACATGAGCAAAATAAGACTGAAGAATGAAGTCAGCAGAAGAAATAAAGAGCCATGGTGATTTGTAAAGAAGCATCATGGAATAAGTTTAAATAACAATGGGAGACAATAATCCTCTCAGAAAAAGTTTCTGTATAAACAGTTTTGATATTGTCAAATATTATGGTGACCTTAGATCTTTCAAGAGGAAAAAAGTGACAACTCAAAATTGAGAGGTAGACAAACTAGAAAGCTGCTGAAAGCCTTGAGAGATGAAGAAATTATTTCTTTGCTATTAATTTCCTCTTACTTCCTAAATTATGCTGGTTGTATTTGAGATGCCATGGTTGAGATGGGGACAATGCAAAGCAGCACTCCATTTTCAGAAGGCTTCAAAACCATTTTTATGCTAGCATGCATGCTTTTTATACATTCTTGAAAAAATCCTAAGTTTACATTTTAATCATTTGTCAGAAGAGACAAAGTGCTAATTGGAATAGAGAGTTGCAGGTTTCTCTTATTTATCCTTCTCTCTTTTCTTGGTTTCTATGTCAATGACCTTGGTAGGAAATTTTTTCAGGGGTAAACATGGATTCTCTTATCAAACTTCTCTCTAGCTCAGAGAAATCACTGTAAAATCTCTTCCACATATGTTGATTTAAATTAAATAAGATGGGCAAACAGGGAAATTTTAATTTCTGAATTGAAAATGAATGGTCTACAATGCTTCAGGTTTTTCATCAATATAATTTAAATTTTAAAAAGTGTAAATCTTGTCATATAAGAAGTTTTATTTTTAAAGCTATTTTTACTGCTATTTAAAGCAGTAAATATTGAAACTGTATATAGACCACTGGTAAGTGGGCATAGAAAAAAAACCACAGTAACCAACAGGAAACATGGATTTGTTGTTAATTTGTAGTTTACCTGCCAGCATGTGTATACAAAGTCTCTCAAGAACTATGAGGAGACCTTATTTTATCATCCTACTTCATTCTTAGTGTCTATGCTATTAAATTTAAAAGGTCAAGTTTATTTTCTCAGTGCTTGCTGTTATTCTCCTTTAAAAGGCAGTTCATGTCTACATTTACATTGAACACAGTCATGGGACACCTATAACTATAGTGATCCTCTAGCCCTAATATTATTTCTTGAATATTTTGCTAATTCCAAAAAGAATGAATTTTACCTAGTAGTTCAAGTTCCATTCTCATTTTTAATTATTTAGGAAAGCCATGTAATACTGGGTTTCTGATATCTCAAAAGGAGTCCTAACTGAAGGTCTTCAGGCCATAAGGCAGCTGTTCCCAGTGATTTGTTTTGTTATGGTTTAAGTTGGTGTGCAAATTCCATTATTAATCTTTGTCTCTATTAGAAAGTTTTCCTCAAATAAATAATCTGGAGTTTATTTAGCCACTTAAATAAGCCCAGTTGTCATCATGTTCCCTTTTAAATTCAGTAATGTGTCTTTTCTTTTTATTCTTTCCAAGAAATATGCTTCAGCAGTTTATCTGAGAAGGGATGAAAAAACTGTATCCAGATGGACCTTCACTCTGACTGGACCTGATTTTGAGCCTTTTCATGATTGCTCATAAAATAAAAAAGGTTAGGCAAAAATAGTAATTTCCTAATTCTACTACACTTATAACTCTTGCCATCCACTTTGCAGATTGTATAAACTTGTGTATCTCACTTTCCTGAGTATGAGAAAGCTGGAAAACTCCTGGGCTAAGATACAGACAGTTTAATAGGAAAAGCAAATGCCACACACAAAAGCAAAGCAAAACCATGAGTTCATTCACTATTTCCATGACAGACATGGTTGGTGTTCTGCCATCCCAGGAGAGCAGAGCCCCTTCACGTGTAACAGTTCCTTCTTGGAAGAAGACCAATGCCATCTCTCCAAATGTCCCCCTCTTCCTCCTTCTTCCCCCACTTTATACACTGAGCCTGATGTCACAGGGTCTGGAATGTCCCTGGGGTCAGTTTGGGTCACCTGTCCTGGCTGTGCCTCCTCCCAGCCTCCCCTGCACACCCAATTTCCTTGCCAACGAGGCAGTATTAACAGCACAAAGACTTTGGCTCTGTGTAAAACCTGCTCAGAAATTACAAAATCACCTCAGGCTCCATATGATCAGCCCTGTGTTCAGCCAAAATCCAAAACACAGCCACTGTGAATAACATTTACTGCCCCAGCCAAAACCAGCACAAAAATCTTAACATTGAAGTAGGGATTTTGGAATAACTTCAGTTCTGCTAAAAAAGGGGTAAAGAAGACTACTGAAAAACATTTACCTAAACAAAATTAAAAATTGTTTTAATATCCAAAATTCTGAATTTCAAATTTAATTTTTAAATCATGAACAGTTGTACTATATTTGAAATTTATCCTGTACTAATGCAGATTTTATCTACTGCCATTTTACTTTGGCAGTATTCCATAGCCATTTTACCCTCATTTGCCCCATACTTCACCACTCTAGACTAGATATCATTTATTTAGAAAACTATATCCTAAGGCAATGTAGTACAAGAACCTTTCATGTTTAAATGACAGCTATTGAAAGAACAAGACATGCTACAAAAGTAACACTAGTGCATAGGAGCTTCCATTACAAGAATACGTTAAACTGATGCATTACCAAATCTCTTTGATGTTCTGTATTATTTATCAACAACATTAAGAATATGAATGTATTATTCAGAATTATTGGTTTATTAAATCTGTTTAACATGTTTCACATAAAGTATTCAAATTAAAAAAATAATAATTATGTTTTGGAAGGAGTTTGGTATTTTATTATACCAGAGTAAATATATTTCTTCTACATTAGCCTGTTGGTCAGTGTTAGTAGAATAAAGACTGGATTCCTAGAGGAAGATGTTTTCTCAAGCAGAATTAATAAAACCCAAATATATTTCAAGTGTATAAAAAAGGGGATGATTTTCCAGGTTTACATGAAATAATATATAATTAAGGAGTGAAGTATTCCAAGATAAGCAAACTGCAACTATTTAAAAGCATTGGTGATCTCAAGTCTTAATGGGATCTAGCTCAATGCTTACTTTAATTACTCTTTCAAATTTCTTCATATTCTTGTACTCCTACAACAGAAATAACTTACACATTGTCTCAGCAGCTGATTTTGCTAGATAAATTAATAGTTATAAAAGTTATTTCAAGTAAATAGTTATAAAGCTGTTTCAAGGCAAGTTTCAAAAGTAGGCATTATGTTGTTCCCTTGACGTTTCAACGCAGAGCTTGGACACATAATTGTAGGCTATTATTCTGGACAAGCGATCTTAAAAGGTGACTCTTAGGGTTAATGCTAAAGATGAACTAGTAATGGTGCACACACAGTGACAGGGGACGGCAAAACATCAGCTCCAGCTCCCTGAAAGGATAAAATAAGGAGTTACTCTCCAGAAGTCAATAGGAAACCACACATTTTGTCCCTTTTCACCTCCCAGACAGCTAGAGTGTTGTTTTTAGCAGCAACCCTGCCATTTCCACCTCAGCTGCATTGCCAGGACATGAAATAAGGCCCCAGTTGTGAAGCTTTTATGAACAGTGGTAATCTTTTGGGCTCATAGTCTAGTGTACAAAAACTGCTGCCATGAATAACAAATCTTAGAAACATTCTAAATTTGTGGCACTATTTTCCAAATCCACTTTTTCTTATTTCAAAGTACTTTTTACTTCACTGAGATGAAAATAAATTTATCATGGTTAAAACCATCTAGTCTTCTGGAATCATTATGCTTCTGTCTGATAAAGAGAAGTCGACAGCAACATTTTCTAAACTACGGTCTCATGAAAGAACAAAAATGGCTAGCAACTTTGGAAATCCTGGGACGAATTTGTGTGAGAGATTCTGTGTATCTGTATGCAAAAGAGCTCATGACTGAGTAGCTGGAAATGCTGGGATGACAGTTGGCTATTTCAGCTGCTTATGTTATTAGAGATTGAAATGGATGTCCACAAGAAACACTATAATATGATTTTTCATTTACAATTTAAATGTATGACTATTCTGCTTCTGCTTTAGTAAAAGGTTTTTTTTTGATCAAAGAAAACTTTTCTAAGTCCTTCAGGGGCTTCAGTTTTTTGTTTATTTGGTTTTAATTAATAGAATTCAAATGCAACATGATTCTACACAGTCAGAAATCAAAAGATATTTGCTTGTAAATACAATCCTAGCTTAGTAGTAGCAAAAGAATACTCTTTTGTTTAAGTCCTAATGCCTTCCATAAATAATTTAATAAACAAACAAAAAATTCCTCCAGGAATAATAGATGCTAAATTTATATTCACTGTAAACAATAGGATTCTCACTGGTATACCAAGCCCAAATGTGATGGGATGAAATGGAATACTGAAATAATAAACTTAGCTAGATAGTAGCATAATACCCACAGGTATAATTTTCTTACAGTTGCCTGTCAAAATACCATGATATTTGAAACTAAAATATCAGTGTCCTCTGTTATGAAACTATATTGAAAAGAACCTTGGAGGTTTTTCTGTGACTTTAATGATATGACCAAACTAAAACCAACCAGCAGAAGCACAAATGAAATTGTGCATGCTGTCAATTTTATGTGAGGTAATCAATACAGACACTGAGGTTGAAAAAATGAGAGGAACTCATCTGTCTCCTAAATTGGAACTAACATAGTGGAACTCAGTATGGCAACAGTTCAAAACTGATACCACCCATGCTTCAGAGCTGACTGAGGTTTTTTCCCCTTCTACATCACACACTTCAAAGCAACAAAATTTTAACATTTTACTGTGCAATGTTCATTGACCATGCCACAGAAATGACACCATATTTAAAATTTGAAATGTGTTTTAAGATGTACAGCTCAGAAAGATTAAATTTACAGGAAGAAGCCAGTCACAATTTTATTTCTGAAAAACAACTGAGAAAAACCTTTCTGAAGGCTGTTGCTGCCTACCTGACATGAGAGTCTGAAGAAGAAAATTGAATGAAGGTGAAGTTGCTTTCTAAGTCTCTCTCTCACTCTCCCCCAAAACATTAAAAAGACTGTTTACTGAGTGTGTGACAGTATTGTTATGACAGAGCATATTCTCAGAGGTACTCTGAGCTGTTCAAGATTCTGGCTTCTTGGGGTAAACTCGAGCTAAACTCTGAGGTGCTGCTTAAATGTTTATTTTAAACCTAAAAACAAAATCCCAAAATTCTACAAGAATTTTTGTCTCTCACAAGATGCTCAGATTTTTTACAGTAAATTTCACTTGACAAAAAACTGCTAATAAACAGCTGTTCTTAAGTCAGTGTGCTCTCAAGACTGTTGACAAGTACCTTTGGTAGAGTTTTTTATATTTCAAACAGATATCATGAGGTATTGAACAGAAACTGCAATTCAAAAGCCAGAAAGTGATGTGTACACAAAATCAGTGATATCCAGTGTCTTAATTTTGTACCTGAAACCTCTGGTATCCTTATGTTTTATAAAATATAACACCCTTAATGGAAACTGGACTAAAAATGAAGATATATTGGTGCTAGGTATATTATTTTAACTAGCTACAATGAAACAGTTTCTTTGGTTGGTTCCCCCACAAGAGAAGCACAGAGTAATTTCCATTTCTACCTCACAATTTCTTAGTGGAAAAGAGAAAGCAGCTTTTAATCGTTAAAACTCCTCCAGCAGTGACAAGTAACTCAATGCCTACCTTGGCAACCTCATGAGGCCCTCTTATTAATATGAACTACATGCTTTCTTGGCAAAGGAAACACTGCTTCTGATTTCTACCATTTCTAACAAAGACCTCTTTTCACCCAAACCTGAGAATTGGCCAGTGCAGTCTGGTATCAAGCACACAGTGTGCAAATGTACAACACGTGGAGCGCTGGAGGATCAGTCTCGAGTGGCCTGGGTTGAGGGGACCTGCAAACAGCCACCCAGAGTGTGCCAGCCCTCTCACACGGCAAGGCAACTGCCCATCCGCAGAACCCAAAGAGTATTTTATATCAGTAAGCACCTCTCTAGCTGCAGCCCTCTCACACGGCAAGGCAACTGCCCATCCGCAGAACCCAAAGAGTATTTTATATCAGTAAGCACCTCTCTAGCTGCAGCCCTCTCACACAGCAAGGCAACTGCCCATCCACAGAACCTAAAGGATATTTTATATCAGTAAGCACCTCTCTAGCTGAGCTGTAGGAACAACCAAGACAATTGGGTACAATTTTGGGTATCTAAATAGTGCCAGCTATGCCTGCAAATGTTGAAAAACACAACGTTCGCCTCAAAAAAAAAAAAATAGAGAACATGTATTTATGTTGCACAGCTTATACGGAGTATGTGAATGAATCATGATTTCTGCACAATAAAAGGGAAGAAATAACGTAGACGACCACAGACTGCAGAAGCATGTGGGCAGGAAAATTCATCATATAAGGTGTCTGAGAAAACCCAGGGGGAATTAATGATCTGCTCTATTCAAGAACATTTAAAAAACAATACCATCTGGCATTAACTAGAATTCAGGCCAAGAGCTAGCAGCAAAATAGGTTTGACAACCTTGACATAAAAACTACTTACTCTCAGTGCCAATTATGGTCTCCTTGCCAGTTCAAAAGCATATCTTTCCAAGAATGGCATTTAGCCCCTACTGGCATCTGAAACACCACACAGTCTTTACACCAGAGATTAAAGTAAAAACACTTATGCAAAGCACCAAACAGAGATAACAGCATAATCTGGATAAACACACCAAATACTAAATCACTGTTCATTATGTTTAGAACTAATAAGAACTGACATCAAATAGTAAAAAGAAAGAGTGTTCATTTCTCTAGCTGGAAGCTTTGAAAATAAGTTTGCTTTACGTTTCCTAATAATTTTGTAAGTCAAAATTCTTTCCAAGTTTTTCAAAAAGGGTCCTACTTGATCATTGCTTTCCCTACAGGATGGGACTTGCTCAGCTACCTATTTATTACCAAGTGCGTTTTCTTGGGCTAGTGACGAATAGATAAAACTGAGACCATCTTCTTTATTTAAGATTTTTAAAATAATATTCACTATTAAAAGCCAAAAATTAGCTCTATTCACATGCTATTTAACTATTTAACATGTTTTTCCCTTAGCTATTTCAGATAACTAAGGGAAAAACTTGATCTTATTTTATATGTTATCAAATCTCAAAGCTTCTGTGGCTCTCCAAACCTGGTAGACATGGCCTCCCTTCCTTTAAGTCCAAGAACTCTGTTTCAGTAACTGGCACTGAAGAATGGATGTGCCATCTTAATCCAAGGCTGAATTTAAGAAGCAATAACAGGATTTCTGGGAGATACCTTCCATGTTAATACAAAAAGAAATCTTGTATTTTAAATTCGCAGATATAACAACAACCAAGGGTTAAAATTTTTAGAAATATTACGGCAATTCTCAAACAATGGTTGTCCAGCCCTAAGATGTTCAATCTATTGTATAGGTATTACTTTTCTGATTGATTTAAATCTCTGCACTGAGTTAAGGAAGGTGTTATATTTTAAAGTGCACAACATCAGTATATGCAAAATTTTATCAGCCTTTGATGTAACGTATCCTCTCCAAAGGAGAGCCATGAAACAAGAAGTATTTCTATCAGATTAATTGCCCCAAAGAAAGTGTAAGATGTGAAATCTACTAAGAAAGTATGTCTGACTTAGTAAGACTTTTCTCATAATAAATTTGAAAACATATTTATGCATATTTATGAGAAGATTCAGTTTATGCAACAAATATGTATAGTGATTGGCATTTTCATGTACATATGTAAATAAGATGCTAAATACTATCACTGCTACAAAAGAGCAAATATGTTAGATCAATGCCATGGATAATTTATGAGTAGTTCATTCTAACTCTATTACAATATTAGAATAATATCCAATTAGTATATTGGAATAACTTTAAAAAGTGTGTAAACATGTAAAAGTGCTAAGATTTTTGATTGCTGTAATTCCCAAACCCTCATTTTATTCCAAACACAGTATTGGGAATAATGTTTATGAAAAACAAGAACTGCCCTAGTGATGATGAACAAATATATATATTGCCAAGTTTTTAACTTTTAGGTGTTTTGTATTTCCACAAGCCAGATGAAATTGCATGTCATTTTACTCTTGCTCAGCAATGAGTTACACAAAGAGATTTTTCAAAAATACTCCGGTGGCACTCATGATTAACAAAAGGTAATGTGTCATGCACAAAACCTTTTCTGCAATAAACCATTTTCTTAGCTACAGATTGTTCACCAGTATTCATTACTTATAAAAAAAGGTAAAGAATAAAAACAGGAAAAAGAATATTTTAGACATTTTAGAAAAAAACCCACCATCATATTTAGCACATAGTGGGCTTAGTCAAGGTTTCAAGACAAACATCCCTAAATGTTGGTATGGTCCATAAAACTCTATTTATCCTGTTTAGAGTGTGTTCAGGGCCATACGAAAGGAATGACAAGAAGGAAAAAACTCTCATGTCTTATGTTTTTCTCCTTTATCTTTTTAAAATAATTGTCTATTCACAGTCAACAATTTTAACCTTTGTGATGGGACAGAAAAAATAACAAGATTACATCTTAAAACAGTTTAGGTCAAAGCATGAAGGCATTTTGAGACAAAACCAGCACTGTTTCAGAAGGATTTTAACACAGAGCTTTTCTGAAAGCAATTGGATGACCAGATAATGAGCAGTAGTGATTTGTATTATTTGAAGCACCTCCTACCAACTCCTTACAACTCCTGCCAGCATATTAAATATTAAAAATTCTTAAAAGCACCTAATAAAAATAAACAAACCTAGAAATTATTACAAGAATATAAATGTTCAGAAAAGGACAGGGGAAAAATCAGAGGCAAAGTGAGATAAATGTTTCACTGTTTGAAGGTTTACTGTCTCTGAAAACAATATGACCTTCCAAACCAAGGACTCTCACAGGTAGCTGGCACATGATGCCTCTTTCATAAAATCTGTGAAAAATAATTGAAAGCATTTCCCCTCTGATTCTTAGGAAAATTTTTAAATATTCAGGAGTACGTGTTCATATGTCATAGTTAAGTAGTGAGAAGCCCATTAGCAGTAAAAAAAAAAAAAAGCAAAGAAACAAGTTCCATACATCCTCAGTCACAGAATGTTTGTCCAACTCACAGCTTCACACTCATCTCCAGAGGCTCAGTACCTTAAAAGCCACTGCAGAAAGCATTTCACAAAACATGACACAAATTGAGGGTCTCAGCAATATGTACTAGACAGAATTATCGCTTGCTTCAGTAAGATTTTTCTTCCTCCATACTGTTTATTCTCTTATTTTACTTCTCCCCTACTTTGACTGGATGTAAGACTCAACTGAATTTACTCAAATGAACACTGATTATTTCATAAATCTTTGAATTGTTTTAGTGCTGTAGCCTTGTGGCTGAGGATGGTTTGTTATGAAAATCAGAATAAAGCCATTTTGGATTGGTTTATATTTCCTTTTTTTCTAAATACTAACTAATATTAATTTGTTAAACCCTCACTGATTTCCTGAAAATTATCAAGTTTGTTTTTTACTTCAAATATAAAAGCAAAATATCTAAATTAAATAGTTAGTATTTAAAAACAAGTAATTAAAAGGGAATATATTGAGGGACTTTATATACAGCATTGATTTCTACATGAGAGAGAACACAAATTTATGGTTTATAAAATACCTTAGTAAATGATCACTCATTAGTTTATTTTCTGAACAATAAATTCAAAGTTTAGTCCAGGAAAAAAAGAGTATGATGTAAATGCCATGTGTGAGATATCATTAAGAAAATGAACAGTATCTGACTTAAGCTTACTGTAAAGAAACTGAAATACAGTTTATTAAATTCTTGTGATTGTAGGTTTATGCCTCAGGCATGGAATATTGGAATTATATGTCAATGTTATGTATTTAGCAAAAATAAGTACAGCCAGTAAAGTCCACCTACTCTCTTCACATGTAGCACAAGATTAACATTTACAGTTAGAATATGCATGCTGTGTAAAACAAGTTGCTACTTATTTATTCTTCCTCTTTAAACCAGGGAGCAATAGAACAATGAAGAAGCACTTACTAAGGCTGAAAAGTTGATGTTAGCCAAAGACATGGAAAAGAGAAGCAGATGTGAAGGGCTTCTGTACAGACAAAAAGTTATATTGATATTTAAGTAAAAAAATTCAAAATCTTATAAAGACACACCTTACGTGCTTTGTTTTTGTTTCAGTTCACATCCTTGGCCAGATTTAAAGGTGGAAACGCCAGTTTTGCTGCAAGGCTGCATAGCAACAGGAGAGGAGGAAATGGCCTCAAACTGCACAAGGAGAGGCTGAAGTTTGACATTAGGAAAAATTTCTTTACTGGCATTGGAAGGACATGGAAACAGACTGCTCAGGCAAGTGCTGGAGTGCCCATCCCTGGGAGTGTTCAAGAAATGACTACACGTGGCCCTCTCTGCTGTGGTTCAGCTGACATGATGCTGTTCGTCCAAAGGTTGGTTTTTTTCTTTGTTGTATTTTGGTACAAACTTCATTAGGACTATTACTGAAATTATTTAAATTTTCTTTCTTTGATCACTCTCTGCAACTCACAGGAAATATGCAGTATGCCATCTTGAAACAAGGATTCGGGGACATTATTTCCTTAACGTCAATGGAAAATTGTAAAAATTACTTGAAAAACTGTAAAATAAGTTGAATTCTACTGATTTTTTCATATCTTTGAGATAACAGTATCATGTCAATTGATAGTGATAATACATAAATAAAAAAGGACAAATATTGTATTATAATCCCCTACTAAAAATTAAAACTGTGAAAATTACTGAGGAAAACAAAAGAATTATCTTAGAATGCAATTTCAATGTTAAGTAGGGTCATAATTTATATTTTGCAATGAATACAACTCTTTTTTGATGTTGTTGTTCTTCTCATCTAATTCCCTTCTACTTCTAAGGAACATAAAATACCAGACTTTTCAGAGTACCCATATTGCAGCTAAATAAATAAAACAATAGAAAGAAATATCCAACCATTTCATTTATCTTTGTCAAGAAAACTTCAACTGACATCAATGCTCAGGTAAAACTCTTGCATGTGCTTTTATTTCATTAGTATGTTAATTGAAGCTTTTTTTATAAGTTTCTTTTTTAAGGTCTGCTTTATATTTGAGGATGATTCCTACAAAAATCTTATTCAAGCATGAGGTGGAAACATTACTGACAATTTTCTTCTGCAATCTCCTGCACTTTTTAATCAGTAGATTAAAATTCAACATCTGCTCTAATGGAAATGTATGCTGTACCTTAAAAAAACCTAGCTAAAATATTCATTCAGCATTGAATCTTATCAGTGTTTCTGAAGATGCAGAGAATGGAACTGTTGTTTTCTTCATTCCTTGCATTTCTTCTTCAAAAAAAGGATGCATTTTCATTTGGAAATAAATAAGAAAATCATGGGGCAGGTTAAGATGATGAAACAGTCAATTGGTCTTGTGGCCAGACTCAAAACTGAAAGTAATCTCTAAAATAATTAGTCCCTTTGATAATTATCAAAGAATTCTGATCTTATGTTTTCTGAGAAATTAAGAAAACATTGCTTGATGGGTTTTGGTTTTATTCTAATTTTGTGGTTTCCCCACACCTTCTTTTTAAAAGTATTTCTTAATTAATATTTTGGGAAGCAGTACGTTTTTTCCAAGGCAGATTAAAGTTAGCAAAAATGCAATAGTTTCACCGACCCTGGACTATTCAGGTTACTATTCAGGGTTATTTCCCTGAAATTGAGATAAAGTGTAGGTAACCACAGAAAAATAGTCCAGTAAGATTTGTTCAATTTTTATAATGAATATTATAAATATAATACATTTTTATTAGGTATTTTTATGTATTTTTAATACATTTTTATCATGTATTATATATAGTACATTTTTTTAGGGAATTCAAAACATGGTTTTGTTCTCTAAAACATATAAAACACGTAATAGACTGTTGTTAGTTGCTTGGAAAGAATATGTTTGGTTTTCTGTTGAATTTCATATCGATGTATTAATTACAAAAATTAGAATCTGAAAAACACTTGACTTCTTTAATTGAGAAAAACAAAACCAAACACTGTCAATATTATTGGGGATTTGGCTAGAGCTGTTACTGAATCAGAAGGCAAAAAGTTATACAATCCTCAGTGATACATGATATTGTTAAGGCACACTTGTACTGAATGTTTCTGGTTGATAATTTTTTTCACAAAATGTTTATTCCTTATAAAAAGAGGGAGCAGGAGAGGGTTTGCATTCTTTACCTTCCAAGAAGGACCACAGCACAGAAAATATCCTGAGGAATCTGAACAGTTCATCCTCTACATGCATGTTTTAAAACTGCTGTTCTGTTCCCAGGCATGTTGTGTTTATTCTGTGTGTTGTATTTCATTTATTTGAGTATTGCCACTGCCTGTTCCAGGCCACAGGCAGTGTATTGATATCGAAAGGCCTCAGGATGAAATTTGCCAGCCTTGCTCTGTTTGAACTTGTCTGGACGTGCCTGGTGATGGGCCTTGTTTTTCTTGACCCCAGAAGGGCTGGGGAAGGTTGAACCACAACACCAGATAAAGGCATAGACATTTTATAGCACATTTTAACTGTGGCATTATTGATGATATTTTTTCTGTAAGAGTGGTGTTCTTTCCTTTGGTTTGTTTTTCTTTGTTTTTTTTTTTTTTTTTTTTTTTTTAACAGCTGCATCTTGGCTAATGATCATTCTACAATCATTAAGTTTTCATCATTAAGTTTTAATCATTAAGTTTTAATGATTATAGAATAAATTCTTAAATCATTAAGTTTTCAAGATTATTAAATTCTTGTCTTTATATGTTTCTTTTTTCCTCCTTTATCCATAAGAAAATTTCGAGCATAAAACTGATGCCTAAACTTCTACAACGTCTTCTGTATCTGGTGAAATAACATAAGTTAAATCTCCCAATATTAGAATTCATACCACTCTCAGGGAATTCTTAAATGTTCAGACAGCCAAAAGGTGGTTCTAAACTAACTTGCCTCTGTACAATAACTTTGCCTCTATTGTATCTGTACATGTTTCTTGCTGGGTAATAACAGAAGCTCCATTGCCTCTTTCTCCTTAGTTTCTTTGCTTCCTTTTAAATATTTTTCGTAAGTATTTAAAATAAAAAAGTAAAAATGAAATTTCTTTCGGTTTTGCATGAATAAAATATAAAATATGATAATTTATATCTTCACATCTTCTCACTGGTTATGTAATTAATTAGTCAGTTGTATACATGCAATTCCAAAAGTTCAAAAATGTTTACATTGCTTGCATATGTTTATCATAAAAAATGGGATGCATATTAGGAGAACAATAATTAATTAATTAAATAATTATTCTATAATAGATGGTTGACTGTGATGGGACCAATGTTTTCAAAATAGAAATTTACCTTAGAATAAGTTGTCTGTTAGTTCATCGATATTGCCAATCATCTTTATAAGAAAGTTCATCCCTCTCTTGGTGGTAAACATGTTGAGCTAACAGTGACTTCTGAAAAGGCAGGAACAGTGTCATCAGAAAAAATCTGCAACTTTGGCATCACAGACTGTCATAGAGAGAACAGCTAAGGTGGACTCAGACTGGGAGGTGAAAGCAGAATGTCCAGAATGAGGGAGGTATCTCACTCCAGGTGGAAAAGTGGATCTTGTACACCTGACATTCACCACTCCTCTGTCTGGGTCTAAAACTTACTCAACTTCCATCCATAAACCTCTTGGCCAGCTCCATGCCATGGACCTTTCTGTCTGCCTTAATGCAAGTTAGGATTTTGAATATCAGTGTCTTACAGTGGCGGAACAATATTGCTGAAAATTAGTGCTGGTTTGGACTGTGGCTAAACTGTTACCCAGGCTGATATTTTCTGAAACTGACTGAACAACAGTGCTAGCTGCAATGTGGAAGCATTATTATTAGAAGAAAATAAGCAGAAACTTGTGACTGGATGTTGTCTGGGAGCAGCCCAAACTGTGTGAGCATCCGGAAGCAGGCTGTTCTGTGGCAAGGACATCTCAGGGATGCTGAGGACAGAATAAAGAAAGAACTCCAACATCCAAGTGCTGATGGAGCCACTGAAGCTCAAATCTCACATGAAGCACCAGGTGGAGACTCCACTGACACAGCTTTAATTTAATAGCTGTAATCATCACCCAAACTTTTAATAAGTAATGAAACTGACATGTAGGCAAAAATTCAGATATTTTCTTGCAGACTGAGGACTTTTTAAGGCAAGAAACATTATTACAGCTAATTTATTCTATATGTGTAGACAATTTTAGTTGTATTTATCAATATTCAGTATTTTCACCAGTTGTCTTCCTCATGTTTTAATTTCAATGCAGTCTTTCTAGTTCTCTTCAAAATGACTGTCACAGGGTACAGCTTGAGAAAATATCAGTTTTTCCCTAGCTAAGTGTTGTATAAAGTCTAGATTCAATAGGAGCCAAATGACCCTAAATTTTCTTAAAGAGAAAATCTATATGAAAAAAACACCACCACCTGAAGATCATAAAGATTCATGACAAATAAAATTTTAAAAGCAGTTGTAACTGTTGAAAACTGTCTATTGAGGAATTTCTGTAGCTAAAATAGGTTAAGTATGAAGATTTTATCAGAGTTTTTCTTTTGCTTCTCAGAGGCAAACTTGAAATAAGGCTCAATTTTCTCAATCTATTTTTTTCTCTCCCGTTATGTTTAGTGACAGACAATCTAAATGGCATGAGAAATATGCAGACACAACACATGCAACAGAATTACATAAGTTTTAGACTCTATAGGAGAAGCATTAAGAAATGGGAAGTTGGAGTTAAAGTATTGAAAATTGATGAGATCTTTTGGACTGTTTTTTTCAACAGTGCTTTCTATCAATCCATTCATCTATTAAAAAGATTTAGCTGATCTATTTGGTCTTGATAGCAACAGTATCTCTATTTCTATATAATATATTAATGCTTGCCTTTTTTACTACAAATGCACACAAACACTATGAACCAACATACAAATAATTATGTGTGTTTTACTTTATGTTAGCAAAGAACATTGCACAGATGGTTTATAAAGTTTAATTAATAAAATATGACAAAGTGTGAACTCTTATGTAACAACTCATGCTGGTGTGAATTGTTTGGGTTAGGACAGTTTTGTTTTTTAAAGACTTTCCTGAAGTCTTTTCTGCAATACCTGCACTTCTTTTAGCTTGTAGTATCTGTTATAGCCAAGCAAATATAATTCTGACATTGATGAGTTCCGTACTAGCAAATTCCTTCATACTTTCAACTTATAACTGGAGTTACATCTAGATAGTTAGGATTTGTCCAAAACCTGTGACTTTGTTATTGTTTTTCATATACTTAATAGCCTTTACCTGTTTTAGAATAAAACATTTCACTTCATATAAGAAAAGTTGTCGTTTTGACTCATAATAGTCACTTTGCTACAGTAATAAATGGCCTTTATTTGTAATAAGTAATCTCCAAGAAGGTTCCTTTAGGTGTGCAAACTTCAAATGAACTAGGCTTTTTCCTTTTACCGTAATACTTTGAAGCTTTTCATCTTGATCAATTTCCTTTTAAGATTCTCTGCATAAACATTTGACCAAATGCCGTTGTTGAAACATTAGTGCACAATCAGATGCTTTGATCTTCTGAAACATTATAATGTTTTATTCACAGGGTTGTCAGAAAAAAAAATCTGAATATATGTAACGTATGTACTAAATTTGTTTTAGGAAATTAAGGAAATCTTGGAATACTAAGAGAGGGTAAGGTCCAGATCAAACAGCTGAATATCAAGATTTAGAAATGAAAATTACATTTCTGAAAAGACTGGATTGCTGATATCACTCTAAGACACAGGAAGTAAAAACTACTCTTTCACTCCCCTGAATATGCTAATATTAAGTCAACTGTAGTACCTCCAAATGAAAGAAGCAGCTGCCAAATATTTCAAGTGGAAAGTGTCATGGAAAAGAAATATATATTCAAAAATATATTCCATCAGAAGCAAAGCATATGTGCACTGACATAAAAGAGGTTGCATTAAATGACTAGACATCTTAACACCAAACCAGATTTAGTGCCAGGGACTCAGAAGACAGTACAAATCAAGAAAGGGTCTAAGGCAGGTGTGGGATCTCAGCACCTCAGGACGGAGGTGCAGAGAGGCCGAGACCACCCTCGGGGGGCTCGGGAGTCCTGGAATGTTGCCAGAAGTGTCTGGTGGCTGGACTTTGATCCGACACAGGAGACGACACCTGTATGAGGATGGGAGGATTCCACTGGGTGAATGGTGAAGGGATAAGTTAATTAGAGTGTAAGACACAGGGTTTAGGATTTCTGTACAGGGGGGTCTAAAGAAGTAAGATGGAGGAATTGGGGCGTGTCCTGTCCTTCTTCTTCTTCTTCTTGGCCTCCATCTTCTGTGGTGATGGTGGCACTTTGGGATTGGTTATTACTAGAAGTGCACCGGTTAATAAGGGTAGAAGGTATTGGGGAAAAATGATAAATATTGTACACGTAACTTCGAGTATAAAGATAAGTGACCACCCCGGGGGCTCGCAGTGTGCCCATGGCTGACTTGCTGTGCAGACCTCTGTCGGGCTGAAAGAAAATCTTTTAGATAAACAATTAATAAACACCGAGACCGAGACAAGATCAGAAGTCTCTCCTCGTCCTTTGAAGCGCCGGGCTCTTCAAGGCCATCCCTGGGCCTTTCCAGGCCACCTAAACAGCCGAGAAAAATTACAGGCAAGTACCAGCAAGGATCTTCTTTCAGTAGTGTGATAATATATGATGAGCTTAAAAAAGCTTGCACTGCATGTTAGAAAAGCAGGATACCTTGGTTTGCGGTTTGATCGTCTTTCGAACTCAAGTCATGTTGCACGGAGAGCTGTCTCAGGGAAGTCTTACAGACAATGTGTCTGAGAAACAAATGGTTCTTCCCTTATGTAGTCACTTATGGCAAGAGCTAGAAAACACTTTAGCATCTCTTTAATGACAAGTATCTAAGCAAGCTACTTGACGCAGTATGTTTAGGTTGTTTATTAGATTGCAGAAATTACTGTACAAAGTAAATAATTCTGCTGGGTGAATAGGACATGGTCATATAAAAAACGGTACTAAAATGAGAAAAAATGTTCTGACATATATTATCTGAGTGTATGACCACCTGGAGAAAAGGCAACTCTGTCTGAGAGTCACTTTGGTTGAATGAAAACCCAATTTTCTAAGCCAACTAGAAAGAGATTGGTGAGCCAAACTTTCACAGTTAAAAATTGGTCCTCATCTGAACCCAAACTTACATGAAATTGAAACAGTAAATTAATGAACTTTTGATGTCAGCAAAATTACATCAGTTAGAATGAAATTTCCAAATATTTTCAAACAAATTTGTTATGGGCACAGGACATTTTACTGTTGGACTTCAGGCTCATAGATAAAAATCTGAAGTAAACATAAACAAAAGAACACTTGTAAACAGACAAGCTGTGGAAGTGTTTAAAATCCTAGATTACTACTTTTTTCCTAGGCTTAGAGAATTGTAAGCATCTCTACTCAGTCTTGCCCACGTTTAAAACTGACATACTGATGGCTATTTGAGTGCTGTACAGTACGCTGCTATTCATGGGGACATAAATTTGACACATCTCTGGCTTTAGTATCTACTTGGACAAATAATCCAACTATAATAGAGTGCCATAAAATGCATAGCATTGGACTTCCATAATGATTTGAAAGCCAATTGAGAGTAGACAACAGTGCTGATTTATGGATGAATGCTGAGTTATGATAATTGAACTGAGATTAAAATGTTCTTTCAATAGAGAACTATTGTTCTGGTTTTTGGTTTTTTTTTGTTTTTTTTTTTTAGTGTGCTGTGAATTTCTAGTTCTAATTTAGACACTACGCTATCAAGCTTATAGACCTACCTGTGTGTTATATATTACAATTAATCCTTACCTTCTAGCTTATGTAAAAGTATAAGCATTGTGGAATAAACTCATGGACTAACTAGCAGGTAAAGCCAGGGACCTACCGAGACCAGAATAATGGTCAAAAGTGCATATGCACAGCAGAACAAGAACAGTGGAATTTTGCATGATGCTACTTCACTTAATCATATCTTGTTGACCACCTAATCAGTGCAGGGTCTACTTAAGATAGAATTATTTCTGCATTTTTCAGTAACTTTTTTCCATTTGATTTCTTACTCTTATCATAATCTTATGTAGAATTCTAACTCTACTTAAAATAAACATCCAATATGTGGGATGAATGTTACCCTCTTTTTCTTTCCTAGTTTTTAACTGACTCTTTTTTTATTAACTTGTAAAAAAGATTCATTTGTCTGCTTTATCCCCAGCATTAAATAATAAATAAATTCTTAAGTAAATTCTCTAACAGGATTTGTTCTCACTGTAGACCAGAGTGATACAAATATGACCCTGTTTAATCTCTCCACAGTTTAGTTTCTATCCCAAAGCTAATATGTGAAAACAGGTTTTTAATGCAGAGTAGGACACCTTTATATAACAGATCTTTCAGATCAGATTTATTTCTCTTTCGGTCGTCTTAGAGTAGTTAAAGATGTTTTCTCCTCTCTTAAGCTTATCACAAATACCAAAAGACTGAGAAAGAATGGGGGAAAATGAAGGCCTCCAGTGGCTCTTTTAGTTTACAGCAGAGATTTTTCATTCTTTTTGAGGTCCAGCCCCTGCTGTAGCATGACCATTTATTCAGAGCATTCACACACACATCCCCCTTACATCTCACTGACCATTCTACTGACCCTGACTGGGAATTTGCCACTACCCATTCTAGTAAAAAAAAAAAAAAAAATCTCCAAAAATGGTAACAGTGTCAACACATGGCCTAAAACATTGCCTTGGGCATTTTGTAATTATGTCAGGGCATTTTGAATCCTGTTTTATGTAAAATATATCTCTCAGGAATTATTTTGTTTCCTATGCCTTTCATTAAAGTTGCCAATCTATGATTGTTTAGTAATATTAAGAATGGCCATTACCATTTTGTAAAATGTTCATAGGATCTGCAATTTATGTGTGATATCAATGTAGAAAATATTAACATTCATAAAAGATTACTCAGTCATTTTCTGAATAAATTAAGTTCAACTGTGTTCTCACAAATTATAACACATTATTTATTTTATACAAGTTTGTCAAATTTACTCTGAATAATTTACTCATAGTTCTCATAGTATTTTCTATATTTAGTATTTCATTAAGTATAAATCAATATGTACATTTATATCTAAAATTGGAGCAGAGCTTTTGCACACAGAACTATTTTGAATACTGCCTGCATGCATAATAGCAAGGAATAACAGCTCATTAAAATGCTGAACCTGTGGTTAAGCAAGGAATGTTCTCCATTCTTACAATGTAAAGTTTTCTCAGGAAAATATTTTCATAGAACCATAGAATGATTTGGGTTGGGAAGCAGATTAAAAAATCATCTAGTTCCAAACCCCTGCCATGGAGAAGGGCCCTTTCTACTAGACCAGTTTGTTCAAAGCCCCATCCAACCTGGTCTTACACACATCCATGAATGGGACAGACACATTTTCTGTAGCCAACCTGTTCCAGTACCTCACCACTCTTAACCATTCTGTGAATCTGAGATACAGAAAGGGGTGAAAATAAATAAAAACAGAATAGAAGGGTGCTCATGTGCAGGGTGGTTCACTATTACAAATACAGGTTTTCCCATTATTTCCTCTAAGTGAGGACCTGATGAGACTAATTCATGTTTTTTGGGGATTTTTTTATCATTTCTACATACTTTAATTTCTTGTCTCGAGCCAGTGACTGTCCAAATGCTTTTCTTTCATAGAGAACCTTCTGGTTAACTTCTCAATCACCTACATTTAATCAGCTGTTGCTTGCTTGAGGCTAAATTTCTTCTGATGGTGTCTACACTAGATGTAGACATCTTTTTGCTATCTTGAGACACTTTTCATTTTAAGACATTTGCCGTCTCCTGCTTTTGTCAATGTAAATAGGTAGGGTCTCTCTTTATCTCCAGCACACCCACTATTTAAAACCCCTTTTGTTAAATCACTTCTGCCTTTCAATGCAAAGCAGTCTTTATATTCTCACAGATAGCTGGCTTTACCTTCACACTTTATTTTTCTCCTAAAGTTCTAAGTTATTTTCTGAATTCCTCAGGGCCTGTATCCCTTCAGCTTACAGAATACAAAATAAGGTCACAACTTTGTTATGTTGCTAAGGCTAGTCTCTGAATACCTAGATCATCTGGTGCAACCACTATGACAACATTTCTGCTTGGAGATCATGTCTATATGTGCTGATCTGTGAAAGTCGTTCAAGGTGCAGTTCCATGCCCAGTTACCAGAATCACTGCTGGCTTAGCATGATCAAACATCAAGCACTTGATTTAGGCATGGACCTTGCAGATGACACTCTGTATTCCAGTAGGCTTTTAGCCAGCTGCTTGCTTTTCCTGTGTAGCAATTCCTGGAAAACTACAGTTTAGGTTGAAGATCCCTGCTGCCCCTGTATTCTGCTTTCAAGGTACGTAGATTTCACAGAAAGCAGCTGTATCTGCTTTGCTTTTCAGTAGCCTTCTATTTACACAGACATAGCAGCGATATTAGAATTTTATAGATGATATTTTGGATTTAGCATAAGAAGTCGAGGAATAAACTATATTTTTGCTTTAATATTAATTAAGCTCATATGTCAGCAGTCTGCCCTTAGCTTGGATATAATATTTTTGTTGTCAGTCATTTTAATGGAATTTCCTAATGGTGCTTGCTGCACTGCCAGATACATTGACTGACTGCAAGTTCTACAGGGTGACTTGGTTCATGAAAAGATCTAAAATGAGCAGCATATTGAAATTGTTGCAGAACTGAACTATTTCAGCCTAGAAAAAGTCTGTTTCTGTATAGCTCTGATGAGATATTTCATGGTGTCATATGCCACAAAATGAACATTTCTACTGTATCATTCTCAGATTCTCATTATGGGCAGAAGGAATATGACAAATGTACGGAGGGGAAGATTTACAATTAGCCTATTCTTAACAATCTAATCAAAACACAGCAGATACACTGTCTAGTTACAACAATACTAATACCAAAAAATAACAAGAAAATCCTTGTTAATTGCCACTTAGAATGCCTATAAAAGAAGTTATTCAATCCACCTTCTATCGTATTATGTTATGGCTTCCAATGTTCCTCTGGATGACAAAGAGAATGATTTTTCTCAGGAAAAGAGTAGAGAAGTATTCAATGACCTGAGCTGTTTGGTGGGAAAACCATGATGTTTATGTTTTCTTTCTCAACAACAGAGTCCATTTGGTGTATTTTTCTATGTCCCAAGTGGACTGTAAGTCTGTTACTTTCCAACTGGTTCCCAGATTTTTGGTAGTTGCACAACAGCTCACCCTAAATGAATTGACATACAGGACAATTCTTTGTTGTGTAGTGACTTCCTCACTTGGTCAGGCTTGACCACAGGATGCATTCACAGACCTTATAGCTGAAGTGTGGCAGTGATCACCTGGACACCAGCCAGTTCTGAAAACAGGTGAAAATCAGCTCAGACCAAGGCAGGTATGGGTGAAACAGAGAGCCTACTCTGTCATGGCATAATAAAATTTAAGTCCTGTTTTAGTACTGGCAAAACATTATTTGCTAGAACACACTGCATCTTCTAAGTGTTGATTATAAAGTTATTGGTAAGCGATCAGGTTACATGCAACTACTTCCAGGAAATTAGAAACTATTAAAAAATTATAATAATGGCTTCAGAATATCCCAATACTGCTATCTTTTTCCTGATGTCCACTAAAGCATATCCAGCTCAGCGTATCTGGGAACTGTATCCAGGTATAGTATACATCCAGGGTATTCCAGCACATTTCCCCTAAAGTATTATTTTATAGATAGAGGTATTACTGCATTCACTCATGCTAACAAATACACTTTTCAAGATGTAAGTACGAGGTCCAACGGACCAAGTCTTGCCCAAAATCAATAACTCCTTGAATTAATGGAATTCACAGAATCACAAAATATCCTCAGCTGAAAGAGACCCACAAGAATCATCCAGTCTGATTCATGACTCAGCACAGGACATCCCCAAGAGTCACACCACGTGTCTGAGACATTGTTCAAACTCTTCTTGAACTCTGTCAGGCGGGTGCTGTGACCACTACCCTGGGGGAGCCTGTTCCAGTGCCCAGCCACCCTCTGGGTGAAAAACCTTTTCCTTATGCCTAACCCAAACCTCCCCTGACTCAGCTCCAGCCCATTCCCTTGGGTCCTGTCACTGCCACCACAGAGCAGAGATCAGTGCCTGCCCTCCTCTTCCCCTCTTGAGGAAGCTGTAACTGCAGTGAGGCCTCCACTCTGTCTCCTCCAGGCTGAACAGGCCAAGGGACCTCAGCTGCTCCTCATACATCTTCCCCCCTGAAAGTCTCTGGCACAGCAGTTTGACAAACCAGGAGTGGGTTTTTTTCTGATTGCTTATAGATTTTATCAGGTACCCTCAGTATTCTTGAGCCAATAAGGTTGTTACTGTGTCTAATCAAACTACAGCCACAGTACACTTGTTCTAGCAGTTATCTCACCTAGAGCCATCCTATTAGATTCCCAATTTCTAACTGTTAGCCTTTTCCATTGATAGCAGAATCTCCCATCTCCCTTGCTCAAAATCATTGGAAAGTCCTTCACGTTAAAACTCTCTGACCTACTACCTCTGGAACTTTGATTTTTCTCTCTCTTACTATGGCCTTTTCTTCTGATTTATTTTTGTCTTTAAAAGCTTTAAAAGTGACACATCTTATCTTACTATATTATAGTATACATATATTAGATAGTTTAGATGTTACTTATTGGAAAAATGTCAATTATTTTGTTTGATCTTAAAAAAAAAAAGGATAAAACTACACTTAAAAAGTATCCAGAAATAGCTGTCAATAAATATTCAAATTCCGAAAAGATAACACTGATTCTAAGAACTTTAAGAGTTTAGTCTCTATTTATCAATAAGAGATTTAAGTGTGAGTTGATGCCAGTCAATTTTATATAGTTCAACTTCTGGTCTCTTTTATTTGATTGAAAATTTTTTTTAGGATATGAAAATGGGACAAATTCCCATTCAAAATAAACATGCAACTAAAAATGTGATGTTTTCCACAATTTTTAATCTTCAATTTCAGATTATGTGAGCCTTGAGAGAATCATTAAAATTCAACAAAAAAATTCTAATCTTGAAGAAAATATATGACTAGAACCTTTTTATTTTGTTAATTTTTATACTAGAGACCACACCAGATTATTTTTTCTTATGCTGATACCTGAAAGTACTAAACCATGAACAAGAAATCATGAAGGCTAATTCTTGTATCTGAAGTTTTTCTCAGTTTAGACCTTCTATCTTATTAAATCTGATGCTTTAAGCTCTCTATCTTAATGGTAGGTTCCCCATCACCCTAAAATGTTAATATTTAATTTAATGTTCAGCACTAATATATAATATCTCAGTATTAGAACATGAGCAGTTTTATGTGATTCAGTATTTCAGCTTTCAGTAAATTTGAGGTTTTCATAAAAGAACAGATTGGTTTATATGTTTATAAAAGATGGAAATTCATTTATCAGAACTTCTTATTAAACTCTTTCTACAAGTATAAAGCTGGCTGATAGCAGCTAATGTGCGCCACTCAGGAAGAAGACTTTTTAGAGTAAAGGATAATTGGACACATAAAATAAGTTGAAAATATGCATATTTCTCCTGTCTTCAACCAGCTGTAACACAGAGAGAGAGATCTTAAATAATAACAACAGGTAAAATTACTCCACACATTTTATCTTGCATAAATCCCACTTCCATTAAATTACTTGCAAAACTTCCTTAATTCAAGAAACATCCCATTTTTTTACTTCTTCAGTATCGCTTCCTCTATAGAGTTAACAGAAGAAAGAGGAAATGAAATTCAGAACAAAATATAAAAGAAAATAAATTAAGAAAGTCTTAGTTATGCTAATGTTATAGTATTTTTTCCCAGACAATATTGTTGCAACATTCAGGAGAAAAAGCAAAACAAACAAACAAACCAAATACAAATATGGACTCATCAAACTATAAATGATACTATATGCCATGATTACAGTGCTTTGCAACAATTCAATAACATGCTTGTTTTGTTTATTTCTTTTGGTGGTCATACCTTAACTCTTTGTGTTTAGAATAAAAATTTTTAAGGTTGTTACAAAGCATTCTTGTAGTTCCTAGAAGGGCTAAATTCTTTAATATATAAAGGAAATAATAGTTTATTTAATGTAGTTAAGAAGAACAACAAAACCAAAGACCAAACAATATGTATTGTATAAACTAACTATATTCTGCCTAACAAGGCAATCTGTCCATGTTGCTACAGTATTATTTCTATGCAGATTCATGAACTCACTACCAGCCATTAATTATGTATTTATTGAAGCAATTAACCATGGAAGTGGCTTTACTGTCAGAGATATGATGTATAACCTAAGAGTCATTTGGTTAATGAGGAACAGGAAGTGCTTTCTAACGAGAACAGGTATTTTGTTGGCAGCATCACTAATCACCCTGATAGGTTTTCACATCAGGATTCTGCATCCAGAAATTTTGCTAGTTTCCCTTTCTCTCTAGGCACAAGAAAAATAAATCCTTATCTTTTTTAAATTGCCTATACTATTTATGATAGAATCATAGAAAGATTTGAGTTGGAAGGGACATCAAAAAATCATTTAGCCCAATATCCCTGACATGGGAGGGGATATAACTGGATAATAACCTTGTTCAAAGACAGTGTATCTCAATTCAATGCTTCCCATGACAAAAAGATTCCTACTATTTACATTTTGGGTAGTATTCTTTGATATAGCAAGAATCACTTTGTTTGCTGCAAGAATCACTTTCGGTAAGGACAGGCCTAGTAGACTTAAAGAATGCATAGGACAGAAGAAAATGTACTATTCTTAAAGCTGGATGAGGAGCAATTAAATTTTATTGTGTTGTCTTGCAGACGTAGCACAAATGAAATTAATGGACTAAGTATGTGCTTAAATACGTAAAAGATCAAAGTCTAAATCTGTTTTATAGTCTGCCAGCAGTTATACATGTCAAGTGCCTCTTATTCAAGTGTCAAGAGTCTGTTATTCAAATGTTGGTCTAGATAAATATTGCTATTCTCTTTCTGTGAAAGTAGCAATAAGTGAATACATAAAAAAGGTAAATGAATGTTTAAATGTTATTGGCTTCTAAAGGAATAAAGGGATGTGTGGTTTAGTTTGGGGTTTTTTGAGTGTCTTTTGCTTGATTGATTGGTTTTAGTTTTGGTTTTTTGTTGGTTTTGCTTTTGCAGGTGGGCAGATTTATTTTTCAATGAATGAAAAAAGAGATCATTGACATGGAAAATTGAAAGTTTGATGCACCAAGAGTACTAATATTACTGAATATCCATTCTATAATTGTACCATACAGTACCATATTGCTTGAACATTATTAGATTTTCCATGATAGACTTAATTTGAATTGAAGGATTCTAGTAGAGTGCAGAAGATAAGTATGTCATAATTATATTTTCTGAATTCTAGGTTAGAATATCTATACCAGCGTTATAAAATAGATCACATTTAATAAATTATTGTCATAATAGTTCCATCAACAAGACTAAGACAGTTGACAGCCCTCAAAACCACTATATTAATATCCAAGCTAGTTGCAAAGAAAACATTAAGAATCACAAGCAAATATTTTAATGAAAATATATAGTTCTATTAAATAAAAAAATTTTCATATTAAACTGAGTAAATTTGCATTATCCAATGTCTTAGGTTGCAAAAGGGGATGTGTGTTCTATTGCCATCTGTTAGAGGTGGGGCAGCAATCTTCTGTTAATTGAGCCACCTGTTAAAACCAGGTGGGGCAGTTTTCTTTATCTCTTCCACCACCCATCCTCCCTCCAGGAAATCTGTTAATGGGCCATTGAGTGTCACTGCATGGCTGATAAAATTACATCATCCCATTGTGAGATGTTCCGCCCAGAGGAGGAGCCAAGCATTCCTGCCTGGATATAATCTGAGCTTTGGAACACAGCCAGCCTTTTCCCACTGGATTCCCAGAGGAAAACTCCACCCTTCTACTGGATCACTGCTCCAACAGAACCACATCTGTCACTCCAGGAGCATTGCAGCCACCATTTGATGGGACTGCTGCCAACACCCTGACCCACAGGGTGTCCAGTCATATTCTGACTCTGTCAGTGTTATTTTGTATTACTGCATTTTTATTTTATTTTTATTTTTCCCAAATAAAGAACTGTTATTCCTACTCCCATATCTTTCCATGAGCCCCTTAATGTCAAAATTATAATAAATTGGAGGGAGGGGGTTTGTATTTTCCATTTCAGGGGAGGCTTCTGCCTTCCTTGGCAGATACTTGTATTTTCAAACCAAGACATCCAATAATAGATATATTCAATTACAGATAAAACACGTTGACACCTACCCTTTTCATACTACTTCAATATTATCAGGAAATATATATATAACTGAAAACTACTGAAAACTATTTATTTATGAAAACAACTCAGCTAACAAAAAACAGAAATGCAGGCTTATACACAATGTATTAAAATAATATTTGAAGGTTTTGTGGGTTTTTTTGTGTTTGTTCTTTTTTTTTGCAAGACACCCGTGTATTATCACTGAAATACCGTTTTAGCAGAAATACTAAATTTAAAAATCTGTTCATTTAAAGTCAAAATACATATTCTGGAAATGTGTGTACCTGTACTTGAGTACACCTAAAAAGTTTTCTACAAATATTTGAACCTTCAGGCAAAGTATAGTGAGAGCACTTACACATTTTACAACTTAATAAGGCAGCAAATTAATTTTTTTTTACCCCAGGATGACAAAAAATTGATTACTTTGTCAATGGCTATCACACACAGTATTGCCAGGAGTTGTTGACTGTTGAGATTTAAAATAAGACACGATTCTATTTTTTTTAAATACACAATGTATCAGTATGAGAAAGTTCATAACATACTCACAAAGTTCCAATACACTTAATATTAAACTTTCATATTTTTACTGATAAATGTTTTAACACTTTTTTTTTTTTTTTTTTTCTGAACTTGGAGTATATTTTCTGGCCTTGTAAAAATGAGAACTTTTCTTTTAACAAGGCAAAAGATTACCGAAGAACTGTGTCCAGGAATTCAGCCACTGTGCTATCATGTTTCCACACTCTTTCCTCAAAGCTCACCTAAGGTAGAATAACATATGTGCTTTCTGATGAGTATGCAGCACACAGAGCAAGATACACCTTTCCCACAGAGGTCATACTAGGCTATTCAATGTTGGTTTCCTCATTAACCTAGTTTTTAACCAAGCTATGGTTCTTGCTTTAGGCACGTCCATAGTTCTTCTCCATGGATACTCTTAGCACCATTAATTAATTCCTCATTTTTCAATTAGTTGTTCACAATTTAAATAGACTAGTATTCTGGGGATTTTGAAAAGCACTATACTCTTATAATGACAATTCTATTTGTGTTTCTAAGTTTTATTTATTTTTATTTTAAAGGAATCTACTGAAGCACACATTAAAGTTATTGGAAAAGAATTACAGTTGCCGTCAATGTTTTTATATTGTTTTTATATCAGCTGTAGCAATTTAATATGGTGTATTATCCATCTGAACTTTGAACAGCATTTCTGGAAAAATACTGGTGATAGACCTCAGGTCTCCAATGCTCAGCAAAGGTGAGTCCAAGATCATCTGTGCTGTCAGCTCAACTTGCTATTTCACTCTTTTGCCTCCACCTATTTGTGCAATGACCGTTAGTTTTCAGAAACAAGAAAGCTTGGACAAGTAAACTGCTGTTAGTAAGGACAATGAAATAATTTTGTGGTGTTATGAAAAAGCAACACCCCAAATTTAAGTATAACTATACTGTATATTTGTTCCTCATTAAGCAAACTGGAAAATATATTATTTTTATACATTATTGACCTTTTTGACCCTTCAATTTTGTTTCAAACTGTAGTTATAGTCCCAATTTTTTAGTTCTTCCCTAATAATTGTTAAAAATCATTATCCACTTTGAAATGTGGGGTCCCACCATTTTGATTATGAGTTGCATGACAAATATCATTAAATGTCCCCTGAAACACACTGTGTGCCTGTCAAAATCAAGCACAGGGGGAGTACTACAGCTACAGTTCCATTAATGACATATTGCAAAAAAAAAATCATTAAATTAAGCTTCATTGGGCAAACAAATATATGTAAGTAATTTGTAGATGTTTAGCTTTGTGGTCTTCTTTTTGAAGATGGAAATTCAGATTATCATTTCTAATATATCATGTATTCTATAATGCAAATGCAAAACAACAAAACTTCTAACAACTCAAAATTTAGTACATGTATATATCTGTATGCAAATACATAGATAGAGTGATATTGGACAACCGGTGGTAATTTTCTGATTCTATGATTTTTCAAAAGCACCTAATAACATTTATACCTTGTAGTTTAAATATCTTAATCTCCAGAAGAGAATAAATTCAGTAGAATCAATAAAGATTTTTGTGTGTGAGTTTTGTTCGATTATTTATTCTTTCTTATTGACAAAGCACTCAAACAGTAGCTGCTTATGCAGGAGCCCTTCACAATGTACATATTAATAATTTTGACATTGTACAAGAACAGAAGCATAAGAATTAATATTATTGCCAAACTCAGAGAAAGAAACTTCACATAAATTTTATATTTTCTAGATTGTGAGGGCCATGTTGATCTAGCAGAACTGCCAGCAGGTACTTGTCTGGTTTTTTTGGGGTTAAGATGACTTAGCTAGTTATTTGGACATAGTATTAAAGAGAATTAGTCCCTCTGAAAGCCTCCCTGATTATTTTTGGTTTAATGACTAGATTCTCAGCTTTATACTTTTCATGTGTTAAAGTATGCAAAGTTTATGCAATGCCTTCAACTAATTAATACTGCAGCAATGTTAAAATCACCCATTGTAATTACAAGGAATGATATGTGAAGGAATAAACTATATTAGGTATTATTAATGTTCAGTTTAGATCTTACCATATTCTTCATTTTCTAAACCTCATAATTTATTGCATACAATGTCTAGTATTACTGTTTCACTAAAATCTGTATCTAACATTTAGTTTTGCTTAGTAGCACTTTAGTAATTAGTGGCATCAGAACAATGAGAAATTTTAGTAGTTATCAGATTGACTCATTAAGATGAAGTATGAAATATGAATTAGATGAAATATGAGTAAATATTTGGTAGATCTGTGAAAAGAGTGACCTAATAGAAGAGGTAAGCAAGGTAATATGTACTGCATCATTAACCAAAGCAAACCTTAGCATAACAATGTATCTTCTAAGATCAGGAGATAAAAAGGAGCAAGGAGCTGCTGAAAATCTCAGTTTTAAGCTTTTCTAGCCTTTATGGTATTAAATTTCCAGAAAATTAATCACACACAAATGGCTTCATTAACAAAATGAACACCAAAAAAACCCTCAAACCTAGTAAACATGGAAAAAAAAAAAAAAGAAAAGAAATATGAAGCTGCTGAGGATTAGGACAATTTACTGAAATTGTGCATAGACATATATGTTGACTTCCACATGAGAAGCTGCAGCCAAGCAGCTTATACTTTCTTATACTTTATTCTAATTTTTGTTGATGTTTTATGGTAGCAACTCGTTATGCAGACACACTTGATACTATACAGGTAAAGACCTTTGACCTAGGCCAAATAATTTATTGTTAGTGTTTTATAAAGTGAAAATACTGGTAGGCATAATTTTTTCAGTATAGCAAAACGTAATTGTTATTCCTACAAATAATTTTAATATTTTAATATCTTTTTACAAATTCTTTCTTTGATTTTATGTTTGCTTTAGAACATTTAATTTATGTCTAGAACCCATAAGACTCAAATAAATTGGTGGCACAAAGTAACTTCCTTTGAAATCTACAGAATGGATGCTATTTCTCTCAGGGATTACAGGAATTTTGACTGAAAAATATAGCTACCTTCTCAGCTTCATCTGTGAACATTTTTCTGGGAGTAATTAAAATTAAGAATCTGTTCTTTGATAATAAATAGTTGAGAAAGATATTGAACATGTTCCTAATTACTTGCTGTATGGTATACAGTTAATAACTTTATTATAATAATTTATTTATTTCACTTCAAGCTGATAAACTCATAGATTTTAGAATAACTGTCACTTTTGTATGAATACCTACTGATGATTTAGCAAGCACTTTAAAACACTTCAGTCATAGAATCTTATTTTTAAAAATACACATGTATTTGAACATTTAAAAGAAAGATGGATCAAAATGTAGCAAATTTTATTTGATCAAACTTGTTCTCATATGAGACATGACTGCTAAATGCTTCAGCTGCATCTTAATTCATTCAATTATTTGCAAAATATTGCATTAGGATTTCTAGAGGTTGCATAACTGGAGATTAGTGATAAAGATTAGAAAATGTGAAAATGGGAAAGTATGTGTGTGCTCGTTTTGTCTGGAGTAGGGGCAATTTTCTTCAAGTAGCCAGCATGTGACGATGTTTTGCATTTGTTCTGAAAGCAGTGCTGATAACACAGGGATGTTTTTGTGACCATTGAGCAGTGCCGACACAGACCCAAGGCTTTTCTGCTTCTCACCCCGCCTCAGCAGCAAAAGGAGGATGGGGATACACAAGGAGCTGGGAGGAGACACAGTCAGAGCAGCAGATCCAAACTGACCACGGGGAAATTCCATGCCCTGTGACATCATGAGCTGCACTAAAGGGCTGGGAGAGGAAGAGTGACGTGTTTGAGGTGTTTAGAGTGATGATGTTTCCTTCCCAAGCCATCACTAAGCATAAGAGAGCCTTGCTTTCCTGGACAGGACTGAGCATCTGCCTGTCCACAGGAAGCGGTGAATAAATTCCATATTTTGCTTTGCTTGCGCTTGCAACTTTTTCTTTGCTTATTAAACTGCTTTTATCCCTATGCATAAGGTCTCTCTCTTATATTTTTCTGATTTTCTCACATATTTTGCTGTGGAAGAGGCAGCAAGCAGCTGCATGGTACTTGGTTGCTGGTTGGGATTAAACCATGACAGTCCTTTTTCACACCCAACATGGGACTCAAAGCGTTTGAGATAGTGACAGATTGGACTGGAAAATCCTAGATCAAATTCATAGCTGTTATTGCTGCTCAGCTATGAATTACCTGTTTTCTATGCTTGACACTGAGCTTGCTTGCCTTGCTATTACTATGGTGCTTCTTTTATCCTCTGCTGCTATTCCTGTGTGCCTGTAGAGAGCAGGCTGGACCTTCAGTGTGAATTCAAGTTGAAGGGGCTGTGACCTATGGGTGACCTCAAGTGTGAGCAGGACACCCTAAAGCATCTGTGGCCTTGGATAAGTCCACACCAGGGCAGGTATATCTGAAACCACCTGAGCTGTGGTCATTATGTGCCACAAAGGGTGTATGTCTTTTATCCTGTGGTCCAAGGATAAGCCCATACTGCAGCAGAAGAAGGTACATCACAAAACATCTGCAGCTGTGGAGAAGTCCAGGATGCAGCAAGTGCACCTTGAAGCACCAGTGGTTGAGAATGAGGTCATGCTGGAACACCTCAAAGCGTGAGACCATGAACAAGCCCAAAACAGAGCAAGAACACCTGCAGAGGGATTCCAGCCATGGGTAGAGATGTGTCAGAGCAGGGTCACAGCTTAAGGAACTGTTGCTGCGGGTAGGGCCATGCAGGAGCAGGGGTGTCCCTGAAGGTGTTGTGGCCCATGAGCAAGGCCACGCTGGAACACGGGCATCCCAGTGAAGCTGTGGCTGTGGACCAGTCTGTGCTGCAGCAGGTACAGCCCCACAATGGCTGGCCCATATGCAGGTCTCCATATGGAGCTGGTACACTGCTCAATAAATCCAATTCAGAGCAGGAGCGAGGGGAGGAGTTCATTGCAATGTTTAAGTTCTGACTCAAAAGGACCAGTGATGCAGGTTATTATGGAAATTCCTTCATCATGTAAGCTGGGATTTGAACTGCTTATTTTATGAATGACTATAGCAGGAACCCCTTGTTTGCTAGCCAGATTAGGAGGAAGAGGATGAGTTCATTAGTTAGTTCTTATTATCTGACCTAAACAGACTAGGAGTGGAGATTAGAGCATATAAAAAAATTACCTCCATGCCATTCAAAACCAGCACATCACACACCCAACATCACTACACTGATCATATTATAGAGACAGCTAATATGGACTATGTATGACTATGGAGACATGACTATAGAGACCTAATGTGAACCACAGTGAAATGTGATTGAACTGCGTATTGCAATTGCTGTAGTTTACCAAAAGACCTCTCATATTTGCATTGCATTATGTAGAATTCTTTTTATTACTGCTAAATCAGAAATCTTCTCTAAAATCAACTATCTTTTACAAGTAAATTTGATATTAAGTATTATATCCTCCATGCATGTAATATAAAAACCTAGTCAGAGAGTATTAAACTGTCAGAAGGCAAGGAAAAGTAGATGGTAATATTAAAAAGGAGAATAGGCCAGCATTTTTTGAGATATTCTATATAATAAAATTATTAAACTACATTGTATATACTGGAAGAAAATTTTGTTACATTATTTTTTCAGGTTGTTGCACAGTAACAGGAGCAAAGTCTCAGAATGAACAAAATCACATTAAAATTATGAATTTAATATTTAAATACAGTTTAATTATAGGAAATTAATATTAAAATTATTTATGATAGTTTAATGGGCAGCCAGCAGGAATTCTAGTTATATTTTGTTTTCTTTCCTTATTTTGTTTACTCTTATTTATCCTAGTAAAACCAGATCACCTTTTATTGAGTAATAAATAAAATAACCATAAGCATTGTATGGAAACCATACAGATGTAACAAAGTCCACTCAGAGAGTACAGGAATATCTGCTAAAGACAGTTTTTCAAATACCTCATATCTCATAAGTTCTTCCATTTTAAGTCAATTCATTATCACCAGATAAAGTTTATGAAGCTCTGTTGTACTCCGATCTATCAGAAAGACTGTCTAGGGATCACTAAGCAGTGACCCCCTATGACATGTTATTGATTTCAAATTGAAACCTAATTCCTAACTCTACAAAAGAACTGTAGTCCTGTCTCCCACTACTGTGTCTAAAAAGAAGTATGAGTAAAGTAAATAAATTTATTTTCTTGGCCATTACACTTGATGAGCTGAAAAGTCCTTTGGACATCTTCAGGTTTGTCAGTATCAAATTTTGAAAAAGGTAGCTCAAGATTCCCTTTAACTGCAAAGTAGAAATTAAGGGAATTAATTTATTTTTTTCTATGTTACATACTCATTGCTATATTGTCATTTAGAAATAAAAAAATTGGAATTAGGCAAATTCAAGTAATGTTTAAGAAGTTAGAACACATTTAGGCCTGAAGTGGGTACAAATCAAACGTACTTCACTCTATATTCTGCCAACATTTTTCAATGCCTTCAAAGATTTATTTTCTCTTTTAATTGTTCCAGACATAATCCTATGCTGAGTGTTCATAAGTCCCTTCTGCTTCAGGAGAGTTTGAAGGTGAAGATGTTGAACCTCTGTCAGGATGTGCCTCTCTAAGGTCTGGTAAACAGAGGGAGGAAGTTCTGCAGTTACAGGCATTTGATAAGACTGAAGGAAGCAAATGCACATTATGTCAGTCAAATGTCTTCCATAATACATACATATGGAAAAGAACTCTCTCCTGAAATTGTTGAATACTTTCTCCAAATCTAAAGAAATCAAGATCTCAACTGTAGACTAGAATTTCCTTCATCAAAACAAATCACAAATAAATCTCCCTATTTTTGTCATCTATTAACAAGCAAAATCCAGTTCAAGCAATCTGGAAATGGAACATGCATGCAGTGGTTTCACAAAATCAGGCGCTAGTGATGTTTTAAAAGACACAAGCAATAACTGCTATATGGACTGAGAGGAGAAAAACTCCATTCTCAGTAATGAATTTTTTCTAGGAATATGTTACTGAGCCAGGTGTAACATAATATTTAAAAAAATACAATTTAAGATAATCAATGTTAATGTCTGAGTAATGCTGTTCAAAACACTAGACAGTGCAAGAACAAATACTAGAACAACTGCAAGAAGAACACTAGAACAGGTAGTGAAATATAGCAACTTCATCACTAGGAAAAAATAGCCAAGACACTTGAGGATGCAGCACTGGCTTCTAAAAGTTGTAGGAAGTATGTAAATATTGTTAAATGAATCTGAGGCTTTTGGAAAAAGAATATTACTGCAAAAAAGGTATGATCTAAAAACTGCTGAAATTAAATGCCTGAGAGTCCTCATCTGAAAAAGCCAGGAATCCCCAACTTTGTGCAGGGTTCACCTGCCATCTGCAGTTTATTCCCAAGTGGACTGAAATTACCTATTCCATACATGTTCTTATCATGAGTATCAGCTGCTGCACACTCTTGTGCATGTGCTGAAAGACAGATTAATGTGGTTATTTCCCTTCTAGAGTCTCTGAATGTATATGCTTCAGGGTTTCTAAGCAGAGAATTGCTTAGCAGAGAACAGTTAAATATCTGGAAGAGCAGTAAGAAAACAGTATTTTTGTCATCTTGCTCCAGAAAAACCTGTCTTCAGGTACTGCTACACTAGATGAAGAGCCAACAAAGGTTCTTTAATAATAGTTTCTCAGTGTAGTAAGGCAGATAAAAGTTGATCTATACATAAGTTGTAAAATCTGTAGAGAGTAAAGTATATAGCATGAAGAATCCAATGAAGGAAAAATTGGAATAGTGGTAAATACTCACAATGTTATTCAAAGAAGATAAAGTCTTGAACAAGGATCAAACCAAAAGCCACAGCAGGACTTTCAAATTTCTTTATTTTAATTTTTTTACCTTCTTTCAGAAAGCAAGTCTAAGGAATTTCATTGCTGACCATTGATTCCACTGAAAATGCAATAAAGAACAAATGATTACATAACACTGTATTAACAAATTTAACAAAATTCTTCTTTACCTGTTTTATAATTGCTGACCTATGAAGCAATTTATTAATAACTAAATTTTATTAATTTATTAATCACTAAAATTTTACTGTATCTGCTGTATTTAGCTTTTGATCAATACCATATCTTGCAACAGCCTTGACACAGGAAGACAGAGAAATTGCTCTGCAAACAACCTCTTAACTAAGTCTCTGATAAGATTTATTTATTAAAAGTTGAAACTTCTGTCACAGCTGTCATTATTAATTATCAGATCTTGTTAGATAGTCTGTGCTATCATTTGGGACTCACCTTTGCTGATTTTACTTGTCTTGAATGATACTTGATTCATTGATCATTCCTTGCATTGTTTAAACATTTTCTAATTTGATCCCTTTATTATTACAGTCTCATCTCAGCCTCTTTTTTACATACTCTCTCAGTACATAATCTCATTAACAGTCATTATGACAAGTTTTGGTTTCTGGTAACATTTTCAAACCAGCAACACATCATTTTATAGTTTGGTTTTGGGGTTTTTGTTTTCCATTTTCCTTTACTTCCTTTTCCCACTTTGACTCTGAGAACAGCTGTTCGATGTGTTAAACTAATGAATGCTAATATTTTGATCTGCAATGTTTCCCAAAGAGATCTCACAGGTGTTGACACTGACATGACTGATGTCTGAAATCAAATGCCATCCCTAATACTGAGGTGATGACACGTGGCTTTCCCCCAAGAAAAACACCTTTCTTCAGTATTGCTCAAGGAAAGAGCTGATACTTGGAGCTGACTAGTGAGCAGAATGTTTTCTTTTTTTTATGATCAGGATATTTCACCAATCTTCTACAAAACCCAAAACCATTAGAAGTATGCTCATATATATGCTCACCTGATATCCTTTTCAGGATTTTCACTTTCTAGAAAAAAATTCAATTTGATAACAATATAATCATTATTTGAACTTTTTCATAAATTTGTATTATTAGTAGTAAAAAATAGCAACAATTCATTTGGAATGGACTAGTAAAATGAAATAAGTAAAAAATATCTCTTTAGGGACAGAACTTGAAAAAAAAACTTATATTCACACAGTAGGTATTGAAAACAAAACCATGTAAAGGAACGTATTTTGGAAACTAGAAGGAACCGTAGCCAGGTGACTCTTTTATTCTTATCAGAATAACACATAGAATTATTGTTCTAATTACTGGAGAAATACATGAAAATGTTCTGTCTCAAAGAGTTCTGACCCGGACATTATTGGTTTTGAACATCTTTTATCCCAATTTCACCATAATTTCCAGGCTTTTACAGACTGATGGCCTAAACATCTGTATCAACAGTCTTGATATAGTAGGACGTTTTGTAGTGTTAATGTCAAACAGATGAAGGATATGAATGCATCCTGGACAGTGCCCAATATTTTTTAATTATCAGTAAAAGACATTGCAGTGACATCTCCAGTTGGACATAGTGAGAATACAAAGACTTCAGAGTGACAAATATAGGAGCAATCATATCAATCAAGAAAAGGTAAAATCCCTCTTCCATCTACCTTTTTCATCTCCAAACACTCACATATTTGTGTCTCTTCAATGCTGTTGCTGCTTTATTGGCTGTTGTGATAACCCAAACACCAAGTGCCCCAGGCAGCTCGCTGGAGGTGCGGCATCACTCATGATCCTCAGCTGTCAGGTGTTGCAGACATTTCTCCACAGAAATCCTTTCTTTCGGATTTCTGTGTCTTCGGGAGGCCAGAGGCCTCTGAAGACAAGGTAAACAATTATTATCAGCTGCTGGGGAATGCAACAGGGGCACCTATTTTGATTGGTGATTGGTTCATGTTTTATGTTTATAATTAAGGGCCAATCACCAGTGCAAGCCAGGGGACTGAGTCCTTGGCCACAGCTTTGTTGTAGATTCTTTTCTAGCTCTTCCTAGCTAGCCTAGCTGCTCTGCAAAACCTCTCTCTATAATCTTTTTAGTATGACTATAATGTATTATATCATATATTAATAAATCAAGCCTGCCTTCTGATTCAAGAAACAAGATTCACCGTCTCTCTCTCACCAGCTGCGCCCACTCAGGCGCAGTAATAGTCAGGGACTGAGCTGCCACATGGGGATGTTGCTGCTCATGTTTCCTACTGCCTCAATTAAACCTTGGTCTATAAGAGAGTGTCAGACATATTGTCATTACTATTTGGACCAGACCACCTCAGATCACATTTTTTTGGTGCTATTTCTCTCATCTGCTGTCATTGTGAATATTTGCCATTCAATTTCCTTTGTGTGTCCATACTCCGAAAAACTGTGGTTTGCACATCTTTCCCTTTTTTTACTGAAATGACTCACCACTTTTGAGAGTTTAGACTTTGAGTTAAGTGGTTTTGAAGCTGCGAACTAAAAAATGCAAAATCAATGAAAAGGACAAACTTAACACTGAGACGTAAAACTGAAGCAGCGTCTCTTGTGAATCACAACTAGAAAAAGAAAACAAACAACTAGATGAAAAAACTTAACAGCTAACTAAACCATTCATGATAGCAAAAGGAATTAAATAAATATATCAGTCCAGATGAAATTGAAAGAGAGAATTAGACATAAAAGAATGAAAGAGATTTTTTAGCACATTGCAATAGCAGCAACTATATAAAGTAAATGCAAGAGAAAACAAGTGAATTTATCCCTTCTTGACTCCCAAATAGACTGCATAAAAAAAAAAACCCAAAACAAAACAAAAACCCAAAACTCCAAGAAAATTTATTTATTACACCGTAATTCAAAGTTAGACTGAATCATCAAATTACTTTTTGTCAAATTACACAAACCAATTCAAACTTAATAAAGCCCATTTCTTGTATTAGAAGAACATATTTACTCATTCACCTTCTTTTCTCAAAACTTTCTATTATAGAGTATTATTATAACCCTCCTCTCCCAAATTCTCATATGGATAGACGTTCTTCTTGTGGAAATATGCTCCAGGTCTTCCATTGAGAGGACTGGCACAATTCGCATAGCAGCAATATGCTTCTTGTAACTTTTACAGGCAATTAAGTTTCCATCCTTCTTTTTTATCTTCTTCTTCTTCTCTTTATACAAAGAACGACATGGCTTGTTTTGCTAAATTATAGCTTGTCAGCATGCTTTGTAACAGCAAAGAATGCTTGAAGAGACAGACAAAATACACAGGCTAGCTTTTCTTATCAGATTCAAGTCACCCTTTTTTATATAATATATACTATATACTATATAATATATAATATATATTTATTATATATTATATATTATATATTAAATATATTATATATTAAATATATTATATATATAATCTTTAATATATATACACATGAAAATAATTACGATTATTTTTAAAATTTACTGATACTTTGGTTGAATATATTCTTGGTACAAAACACAGTCAAAGAACAGTGATTTGAATTCTTGAGAGATTTTTCAGAGCCATTGTAGAGTACATTCTGCTGTTAATATTTTTGCTTTTCAGTTCTAATATATTGTAATTTGTGTTAAAATATTTTATGTTATAAATATAGAGTTATTATATGATACTACTGTTTTCCTGGTGTTTCTAAAAAATATTTATATAATGTACTTTGTGCCTTGCAGCAAAGAGATATTGATTTTAAACAGATGGAAAACTCCAGAAAGGCTGATTCTCAATGTTTTCTTAACTTCTGTTTGCATAAAAAATGACAGAAAGATCAATAAGTAAATTAAAGTATGGCAGTTTTGAAGGTGGATGTCTCAATTTTTCCAGGGGAATCTGACTGCTATGCTTCACCAATGTTCTGTTTTCTGTTCAGATTAATCAGATCATAATAAAACAAAGGCAGCTCTTTAAAAGCAGTCTGATTTTTTGATAAGAGTTTTAGTATATTTTTGAAATTTAGCGAAGAAAAAATTAGAATTAGTGTAGCTAGAAATATGGGAATAACTGCCTGCATGCTCTAGAGTTAGGAATATGAAAGACAGAATATTTGTCTGTTTTTACCTTTAGAGTGGCTGGCTTTTGATATTATGCTGTTGGCAGCCACTTCAGATAATTTAGCATTTCCTGATGTTGAGAAGAATTTTAAGTGCCATCTGAGAATAATATGTGAAGTTTCTTTTACAACACTTTTTGATTTTATTAATATTTTTATAACAAAACTTCAACTGATTTATTTTTATATTTAAATAATGTGGTTTTTCACTCGATGCAGTTTCATCTATAAACTCTTCTATTAATTTGAGATCAATCCCTGATATTTGATTTTACCGTAATTTCAGACTTTATTCAATTTTTTTCAAATTTTTCAAGTTTCCATTTGAAAACAATGTTTCTGGATTCTGACCATTAAAAAAAAAAGCCAAATTTTTTTTTGAGTTATGAGCAGAATAATATTTCTGTTCACACAAGTCCAGCAATCAAAAAAAAAGAAAAAAAAGAAAAAAGTATTCTTTTTGTTTTGTTCTGAAACAGAAGCAGATTCTTTAGTTTTTTTAAAAGACAAGTAGATTTCTATCAATGAAAAGTCTCTACACTCTGTTGCCATGCACTTCCTAGTCCTTTAGGTGCTTGCTCTGGTATTGTATAATTGGGACAAAAAAGAATGAGGTTATTTAGTAATAAAAACCCCAAACTGTAAAAGATCCTTAAATTTCAAAGCATCAGTTCTAGAACAAACTCTTTCTGACTCTCAACAAAAGACCAGATGATGAGTGGACGGATGAGAATGCAGAAAGCAAAAACCTGTGGGTGGAATCTGTTACTGAAAGAATTAAAAAATCTCCCTAGGTACTTCCAAGACATTGTGACAATTGCCAAGTATTTTCTTTCATTAATCAGTTGGTAATTCTGTAATTTCTCTGAATGTTTTTCTCACCCTAGTATAATCAGGACTTCATTTCACCACAACGGAAGAATATTAGTGGCTTTTTATAATGTAAACTTTCAATATCTACAGGTCATCCCCTCTCCCATTCTCACGTTAATTTGTTTTCTCTACATTGTCCAATTTTTTTAACTTTTTCTGAAATACAGACTCCAGAGGTATTCTATCTAGATTACCCAGTCTAAATCATGTAACTAATGTGCGTGACATCAGTAGATTGTATGTTCAGGATTTCCTTTCTCTTTACATATTGATGAGAGATGAAACTACTGATTATTTTCTACCTAACAGTAATGTGTGCATACAGATCCACATAAGAAATATATGACTGAAATCTTAATTAATTTACCCATATAAGACAAAAATTTATTTAATTGTTTACAAAACAAGAAGGCATAAATATTTCACTACAAGTGAAATTCTTTCTTAGCAAATTTTTTTCTCATGACACATAGTAGAAAATGGTTATGTTTTTCTCTCAACCCATTATAAGTATAGTGTAAATGATCTGTTTTCAAGACCTGTGCACTAGTGATAGTGAAACAACAAGAATTTTGTGATTTTGCATTTTAAAAGTTACAAATTTTGCAAAATTCAAACCGTATTTCGTAGCTGCAATTCTTTTAGAGGAATATTAATGCTAGTGAAAAGTCAATATTAAACCAATCATTACTATCTCTCATAGAACCATTCTGGAAAAAATGTCCAGCACAGAGCTGGATAAACACATCATGGTGATGTGAGAGGAGCTGGCTCACAGGTGAGGCACAATGGGTTACAGTGAATGGGGTGACATCAGAGTGGTGCCCTGTCACTAGGGGGGTTCCACAGGGCTCCATCCTTGGCCCTGTGCTCTTCAACACCTTCATAAATGCCTTGGGCACAGGACTGGGAAGGACTGAGAAAGTTTGCAGACAATGCAAAAATGAGATGAGTTGTTGACTCCTTTCAAGTCAGGGAGGCCCTGCAAGGAGTCCTCAAAAGATCAGGGGGCTGAGCAATCATCAACAATATGAAGATCAACAAGGAAAAGTGCCGAATTCCACACCAGGGATGGGACAGCCCTGGATGTACAGACTGGGGAATGAGATGCTGGAAAGCAGTGCCACAGAAAGAGACCTGGGGGTCCTGGTCAGTGGAAAGTTGAACATGAATCAGCAGTGTCCTGGCAGCCAGAATGACTAACTCTGCCTGTAGGGCATCAGCATCACCAGCTGGGCAAAGGAGGGGATTGTCCTGCTCTGCTGTGTGCTGGGGCAGCCTCCCCTTGAGTCCTGGGGGCAGTTTTGGGCATCACAATATAAAAAATGTATAAACCTCTTATATATCTAAAGGAGACCAATGAAAATGATGAAGGGCCTTGAGGGGAAATCATAAGAGGAGTAGCTGAGGTCACTCAGGAAGAGGAGCTTGAAGGGAGTTCTCATTGCAGTTACAGCTTCCTCATGAGGGGAAGAGGAGGAGCAGGCACTGATCTCTCTAACCTTGTACTGGTTACCAGTACAAGACCCGAGGGAATGGCCTGAAGCTGTGTCAGGGGAGGTTTGGGTTGGATATTAGCAAAAGATTCTTCACCAGAGGGATATTGGGAACTGGAACAGGCTCCCCAGGGAAGTGGTCACAACATCACTGACAGTTCAAGAAATATTTGGACAACACTCTTGGTCACTGTTGGTGTGAGGATGGTAAAATAGAGGGACAGGAGTTGGACCTGATGATCCTTGTGGGTCCACTCCAACCCAGGACATTCTGTGACTCTGTCAGATCTACTTGAATTTCAAATCTGTTTATGATATCAAGCCCAAGAAAGGATAAAAATAGATCCTTTCTCTGTAAGTAATAGCGGAAAATGCTGGTGAGTTTTGAGTGAGCAGATTAGAACACACAACTGCAGATTAGAACAACTTCATGTTTACTGAGGATCTCATGCAGTAAAGTTACCATTAAGATTATAGTAGGATTCTATATAACATCACATTCTTGTATGATTAAACAAAAATTCATTCTTCCTGTCTTCTGTGATGCACATAATCAGAAAACTTGTTTTATGTTATGCAAAACATTCAGGTGGTAATTTCCAAAGGGACTGAAGGGAATAGTGCAGAAAAACCCCAATACAGCTATGATTCTAAATCTACCAGCTCTTTCAAAACTGTACAGATGAAAAACCAGAGAGGTGTTTGTGCTTTCATTACAAAGAATGTGTACTTCATCCTGAAAGTGTAAGGATAGAAGGTTTTACTATTTAGAGAAACTTACAGGGACTTCTCTAAGCCCAATTTGTGTTCTCAGTCTTGGTTCAGCAGGTAAAAAACACCACTTTAAAGAAAAACTTTTAAATGCAATCCTAGAACATCTGACTTTGGAAATGTCAACTTAAGACTTTAACCTCATGACTTCAAAACTCAAAGCAAGTAGGTACTGAACTGTCACTAAGAGTGTAAATATAGGAAAGAAGACACTAAAAATCCAGGATAAGAACTCTTGCCAACCACACGCTTCCTTGAATTATACATTAAAACAGCTTAGACTATAAGAGTATCATCTTGTGAGTAGCAAGGTTGAGAAAACTACAGAGCAAAGCACATCACTTCTGACACCTAAGTTGCAAATGAGATGACAGTCATAAATTGATTTCAGAAAAAAAAGGACTAAAGTTACTATCTGTTCACTCGTTAAAATTTCCTCCACTTTAATAGTCAGGATTACCTGATATTCTGAGACCTGCAAGAGGTAACACCCTTTAGAAAAGTGCATCAGAAATGTAGGCAAATCATGCATAGTGAAAGTAATGATGTGTAATTAGAGTATGAAGTTAAAATTTTGTCTTGTCTTAACTTTTCTTAAAATATGAAATACATTAATTTTCTTCGAGGTTAGTAAGGCACTGCACAAATTCAATAGTTCTTTCAATTATTCCAAGTGAGTATACTAATTAGCAATTTCTAGGAGAAATATATCCTGGATCAATTTTACTCCTTTAATAAATTTCCAAACAAAAGGCTCCACATTTTAACATTATTCTTAATTGACAAGAATAGTTGGAACTGTTAGTCTTCCCTTTCCAGGGATTGTTTCTGTAATGGAATTTCTCTGCCTGCTTTTTCTTTTCTGCACACACACTGCACACAAATATCATACAAAAAGAAGATAATGATTTTGAACAGAAAATCATTATTATTGCACTTTATTGTTTATTGGGGTTGTGATAGACAAAAATATTGTATGTAGTTTGCAAATACAAATGATAAAAAGCTGGAAATATTTAACAGGATGATTTTTAATATTTAGACAGAAAAGTGTTGCCCCTGTGTTCAAAAATCTGGTAAAATGAATAAACAAAACTGAGTAATTCTATACATAAGTTTGTTAATCAGAACAAACTCACGATATTTTACAAAATTTTGCTGATTATAAATATCTTATGCTATTGTTGCTAACAGTGTAAGAGCAATCATGCTTTTAAATATAGTAGTTTCCTTGAATTATTTGACTCTTTTTGGATAATTATATGGGATTTCAAAAATAATATTAAACTATATAACTCAACTTTTGAATTTATAGCTGTCCACAAGACACATGCAGGTAAAATTAACTACAATTATCAGAGTGGCTGCAAAGATGCCTGTTGGAAAAGGAGCTGGGGGTGCTGATGCACAGCCGGCTGAATATGAGCCAGTGTGTGCCCAGGTGGCCAAGAAGGCCAATGGCATCTGGCCTGTATCAAAATTGATGTGCCCAGCAGGACCAGGGCAGTGGTTGTGCCCCTGTACTTGGCATTGTTGAGGCCAACCTTAAATGCTGCGCTCAGGATTTTGGGCTCCTCAGCACAAGGCAGACATTGAGGGGCTGGAGCGGATCCAGAGACGGGAGCTGGGGAAGGGTCGGAGCACAAATCTTACAAGGAGCAGCTGAGGGAGCTGAGGGTGCTCAGCCTGAAGAGAAGGAGGCCCAGGGGGACTTTATCTCCTCTACAACACCAGAAAGTAAGGTCTAGTGAGGTGGTGATTGGTGTCTTCTCCCCAGGAGCAAGAGACAGGACAAGAGAGACAAGCCTCGAGTAGGGCCAAGAGAGGGAAAATTTCCTTATTGAAGGGGCAGTCAAGCATTGGAACAGGCTGTCCAGGGAACTGGCTGAGTCCTGAAGGTATTTAAAAATGTGTAGATGTGGCACTTAAGGACATGGTTATTGGCAGGTTTGGCAGAGCTAATCTAATGGTTGGACCTGATGATCTTACATGGAAAAAATAGTAAAATGTTTCCATCATGACTGTCCTGAGAGAGTGAGAAAAATAAAGTAGAATTTATCAGATGCTATTGGATTTAAAAGGATGAAATTCACATGTAATGCCACTATGTTTTGTTATCTTTAAAACACAAAACATAGTTTTCATGTTTACATCTAAATTAACCTGGCATTTTCTGGGCGGCCTTTTTTGGTATTGAAAAATGCCTCATTGTTTTTCTAGGATTGATATCAGCTATTTCTTGGTCTAATATAAGCAGTACAACCTGTAAGTATGGGATTTTTCTAAGGACATTTTCATGTCATTTGCTTTGCAGATAGTCCAGAGCTTTTGAAGATAAGACAGATTTAACTTACTTAGGTTAGCATTGATTTTAAAACCACTCCTGCATCAAACTATTGTCTCTTGTATTGTTGTTGCTGTAGAAAATCAATAAAAGTATTCAGCAGTTATGTTTATTATAGTTGTTATATTTATCATTTAAAATGACTAAATATTTTTCCTCCTACAAAATACTGTGGGATTATTTTAAAGCTACAAAGTTCTGACAAATATTAGCAAGTTAAGATACTCTTAGCACCCATCATACCGGTATTTCAATTCACAGAAATATACCAAAGGAATATAACTTGTTTGTTTCAGCAGAATAAGTTTTTTCAAATGTTAAGACTTTCCAGGTTTACATTTTAATGGTTAAAACTAAATTTCAACACAGGCTTGGTGAAATTAGTGAACAATATAAACTAATCTTTTGTAGTAGGCTAAATTACTTGAGAAAAATGTGATATACCTGCAAACCTGACCCACAACTCTTCATATCTTCTAGAAATTGCATAGTTTCCCAGGCCACAGAGCACCCTACAAATTAATTTTGATTTTGATAGTAGTTTACACAAAGTATTTAGACACATAGTTATCAAGAGACTAAAGTAATGTCATGGTGAGAGATCTTGAAATAATCTGAACTGTAGAGCTAAAAAATATGAAAGAAACATGGGGAGATGGGGAGATCTTAAGGAGTTATCACTCAGAAAGGAAATCTTGAAATTACTGTAGGCAAACCATCTGAAAACATCTCTCAAAGTTACTACTGCTTCATGTAATATATGCATTATAATGGGTCTCATAATAGGATTCTGAGAAAGTCAAGGAAGTGTGATAAAAAATATGGAATTGTTTTGAAGCAAACGAGACTGAAATAGTTGGACAAAGTAGTAGATGATGGCTACTAGAGAAGTGAATAAAAAAAGAGTAATCTGCTATAAGTGAATAGATTTTGACTATTTATAATTTTCTGCAGCAGTTGAATTAGACCGTATTCAGTGAAATAAATATTTCAAACAGGAAGCTTCAAAGCTTGCAAAACAAGCACTTCTCATGCTCATAAATTGTAGAAGTCTATCACTATAGTCTCTCACTATATTATCTATAGGATGCTGTACAGACTAGAAGTATAAATGTGTTCCAGACAGTATATTCAATTAACCCAAACTAATAAAATCTGCAGAATGAAACTGTTTTTTCAGATATTATCTCAATTTCAGCACGGCGTTGAAACACATGACATCATCCAAATACGCTTTCTCAAGAAACAGGTGCCCCCTAAAATAACAGAGATGGCATCTGAACAGGAGGGACTTCTGTTTTAACTAGTATTAAGTTCTTCCTAATCACTAAATTAGACAACAAGGCAATTTTTGTCATGTAAGTATGGAAAGTTATTGCACAGCTGCAAGAAAGGGTTTGGTTATTACTTACTATTGACACTTAATGGGGACTTTTTTCCTCTCAGAATAAAAACAGCTTTGTTCAGAAATGTTGTCACCAGCCACATCCAGTATAGGAACTTAGGGGGCTGGGCTCATCTAGGAAAGTTATAAAGGACAGGGAGGAGTGCAAGGATGGGACGGCGGCCCCGGGCCGGCAGGGCTGCGCCGCCCTGAGAGAGAAGCAGAGCGGAGCAGGACGGCCACGGCCCTGCACACTCAGCACTGCACAGAGGGAGGTGATGAGCGAGTGCTGGAGTGTGTTCATTAAGTTCATTTAATTCCTCCCCCATTTTATGTATCTGCTCCCCCCCATTTTGTGTAAAATGGTTCTGCCCTCCTCAGTTTTCCCGCCACAGCCCTGCCAGTTCTATTGTCAATCTGTTAGGTTATATAACTCCTCCTCCCCATTTTCCCTTATATGTATGCTTTTTCTCCTCCCTGGGCCAAGTCAATCACCCCCCACTCCACCTAGTATTCCAGAAGCTTCTCCTCTTTGGGGGTTGTGGTTGGCTGTGGTCCCGGGGCCCCTCCCATACCTGGTACCTATTGGGCTCTCCACTATGTCATTTGTGTTAAGTTCATCCCCTCTTCTCCCCCTATTGGTCTTCTCTAAACCCCTCCCGGGTCCGCTCCTTCCCTTTATAACCCCGAGGCACCCTTTGTTCTGGGTCATTCCCTGGGACATTGTGGGCTTTGCAATAAATCAAGTTTAGCTCCCGGCGAGTGTCCAGCTCCTCCCTTCTCGTCATTTAGCAGCGATCCAGTCCGCAGCCAGCACAGCCCGAGGCCTTACGACGCCGAGGGGCGCTGGCAGGTTCTGCAGCGAGGTGTCGGCCTGAACCTCAGCGAGCCGGACTCTGACCTTCTCTGCTCTAGAAGGCTGGATACATGTCGCTGCAAGCGAGGTCAGGGAACGTCTGGGGAGCAGAGTCAGCACATCGCGGGGGGCAGGAGCGGGACTGAGCCAGGGGACACCATGGCAGGGTTCAGGCAGGGATGTGACATTCACATCTGAGCTCAACTCCAGCCTCTGAACACTGGGACAGGTAGGGATATGTGTAAGGGGGGGAGTGCTCATCCTAGAAAGGGATCAGGGGAGACTGACTGGGGCCATTTCCCAGTTACTCCTAGTTACCCTGTGTGGATAAAGGGTATTTATTATTTTTATATAATTTATACTATTTATACATCCAATTTTGCCATCAGCAAGTTGTAAGTTTGAAGTTTCTTGGTCTTCATAGTTCTTGTGACTGATAACATTTTTCTGGAAGAAATTTTTCACTTAAGTGTATGTATTACGTAAAGGAAGCGCATTTAGCAATTTTTCGTTTAGTCTTCTGATTTTCCCTATCATTTTATGTCAGTAACTTCATTTCATAAAGAACTATTTATTTTTAAGATACCAATGAAGAAAAACACAGTAGGTGCAGCCATCATATAGGCAATATCAGTAAGAGTTCTGGCATACGCTGTGCACTTCTATGCACTCATGGAAGCCAGATATAATTAATATTAATCAAATAATTAAATTTAATTCAGCCTTCATTCTCTTGTCATAAGATCCCACGATCTGTCATGAACAACATTAGAATAATCAGTTAATTCTGTTAAGATGTGCTGAAATTTTACTTTAAGAGCACACCACGTCCCTTGCTTAGTTAATTCTTCTGCTCAGCTCCTCATAACCCCCCCTACATGCTGGATTAGCTTAGTTTTCTATGGTAAGACTTGTCTTTTTCAGCAGTTCTACCTCTGAAGCTGCTAAAAGGTCACCTAAAGATTCTCACAGCACAGAAACACAATATCTTGTATGAAAACAAAAAAAATAAAATCACAGCTGGATTTTTTTTTTTTTTTGCTTGTATTTCATCACTTCTCAGGAAATTCTTTTTGTCACTGCAGCAACAGTTTTTAAGTTCCGCATTGTGAAGACAAACTATGCCCATGAGAAGTTTCCCAGAATGTGCCACTGTTTGCTGCTGGGCCAGCATCTCAGAGCCTGTTTCTCAGCGTGGCTGGTGAACAGTAGCTGGGGGCATCCCTGTCCTGCTGGCAGCCACCGGCAGAGGCTCCCAGGCAATCTGCAATGGCCACCACAGCCAGGGCCAAACCCCTGCCCATGGGGTCTGTGCTACTTTTTGTGGAGATGTTGGCCCTTGTTTCCTCCCAGAAAATGTGTTATTTGCAATGCAGGCTCAGCCTTACCTGGAGGGCATGGAGCTGTGGCAGCCTTGTCTCTGCTGGATGCTTTCTGTTGGCCAATTTAACAAGTGGCTCTAAAAGAGACTTCTCAGTATGTGATGAAAAATGCTTTAAAAATATGCTGAAGGGATCATACACTAAATTTTAACTAGTTTATGTAACGTTATACACACGTAGAAACTAGAACTCTTTGATTTCTTTTTGATTGATTGTTGCTGGAGAAGGTATTTTGCAGTTCTCCCATTTTAACTTTCTCAGATTCACCCTCTAGTGCCTTTCCTATGGTGGCTAACACTGGAGCTTCTGATGACCACATTTGAATGAAAAATATTATCCATAGAACAAATATTGTGCAAGGAGTACTAACAATCTTGGATTCAATTGTATGTACTTGTAGAGAAGAGTTCTCTCCTATATACCATGTGCTATCTCAATAGCTGCTCCTCTCACACTTTTGAGACTGTGTAATTTAAAGGCTTTGTTCAGAAAGGTTTGGCTCCCCTTTTTTGTGGTCTGACACTGCTCTTTCTGATAGCAGTGAGAACCTCTCATATTTTAAATATATTTTTTTTCTCTCACTTCTTTGCACTATTTTATTTTCTTAGGAAAGGAATACAGCTTTCTCTAAGCTTGACCCTTGGATTAAAACAAAAGTTTTGGAAAAGTATTTTCAGTTACAGTATTAGACTGTACGTACCTGAACTATCTACTATATACTGTAGATACTTGAACTATTTTAAATGTATTTAGGCTAGGCTTTATACTGTATTCATCAGGTAATTTAATTATTTGATGTCTAAATGATACCAGTCATACTATTGTCGCAGACATTTCTCCACAGAAATCCTTTCTTTCGGATTTCTGTGTCTTCGGGAGGCCAGAGGCCCCCGAAGAGAAGGTAAACAATTATTATCAGCTGCTGTGGAATGCAACAGGATTCACCTTTATTGGCTCATTTTCTATGTTTATAATTAAGGGCCAATCATCAGTGCAAGCCAGGGGACTGAGTCCCTGGACACAACTTTGTTATAGATTCTTGCTATTCTATTCTTAGCTTAGCTAGCTGCTCTGCAAACCTCTCTCTATATTCTATTTAGTATAGTCATAATGTATTATATATAATATCTTAATAAATAAGCCTTCTGATCAAGATACAAGATACACCGTCTCTCTCTCACCAGCCAGCGCCCACTCAGGCGCGGTAATAATACTATCACCAAAATGTCAAGAGGTTGCATTCAGACAGCCAGCTGGTGATGCCTTAGCTTTTATCTTCATTCTGTTGATAAAAAACCCCCGTAGTTATATGACTTATGCAAAAAATCCCAAAATCATCATAGAATCACAGAACCATAGAATCATTTGAGCAGGAAGACACCGTAAAGAGCAAATAGTTCCAATCTCGTGCCATAGGCAGGAGCACCTTCCACTAGATCAGGTTTCTCTAAGCCTCATCCAACCCGGCCTTGAACTCTTCCAGGGCTGGATGCAGCATCCATCATTTCTCTGGGCAACTTGTTCCAGTGCCTCACCAGCCTGAGACTGAAGAATTTCTTCATAATATCACACCTCAACACCTCAACAAAGCCTCTTCCAGTTTACAGCCATTCCCTCTTGTCCCATCACTACATCCTTCTGTAAAAAACCCTCTCCAGCTTTCTTGTAGCCCCTTTTACTACTGGAAGGTGCTGCAAGGATTCCCTGGAGCCTCCTCTTCTACAGGATGGACAATCTGAATGCTCTCAGCCTGTCTTGATAGGAGAGATCCTCCAGCCTTCTGAGCAAATACATCTCAATTACTATAATTAGTAGTAGTAGTAGGAAGAGGATAGTGCAAAAAGAGCTTTCAGAATTAATGATACTAAAACTACTGCTTAATAAATGTCATTGAGATTTAATGAGTATAAACTTCATTGAGATTTATATGAATTTCTATTTCTTTTTCAAACTGGTACTTTTTCCTTGTAGAGATGATAAAAATAAAATAAAATAAACACACAGTTTATCCCATCCACGAGAATTCCATTCCAACTGTTGCAAAAAAAATAGCTTTTTACATAACTGATCAAAATAATTTTAAAATGACCAAGCAGGATTTGTTTTCCAAAGGGTTTATAGCCCCAAACATGAAATAAAATTTGTACAAGGAAATAAAGCACAACCTAACTGACATCAAGACATAACTGGAAAGGAGTATTTTCTCATCAGTTTCTCTTTTGGGGATTTTTAATTCCACCACATATTCTGTATATGTGTGCATTGATTGTAATTATTTTTGTCTTCTGTCTTGATTCCCCTTTTCCTATTTTTATTGATATTTTCATGTTGCTGGTTGATGAAACTTCTTTTAATTTGAAGCTACTCTGGATGGGGACTGGAAGAGGAGTACAAGGTAAGGAGGAAGAAGAAAGGGCAGGAGTGCATTGGAAAGGTAGATGTAGATCATTTAAAATTGCATATATATCTATAAAAGCCAAAAAAATGACAGAGATTGAAATAATGAAATTATACATTATCTTAGGTCTGACTTCTAGAAATACTAGACTGATTGTTGACTCATTAGCAAGGAAATATTCCATGGTATTTCATTACTTTCTTCTTGTTATTCTACTGTGCTTTCTTTCCAAATAATTCTCTTTGTGTTTTCTGCCTGAGACCAGTATTCCTGTCAGTACTAATGGTCTTACTGAATTGTTTCTTTCAAGATAGACTTTAATCATATGCATCCATAAATTTTGGCTGCAGTTCTGTCAGTTTACAAAGGATCTAAAAATGCTTTTTTTCTGATCCTGGAAAAGGGCAAACAATGAGAAGCAATTTTGTCATTCAAAAGCTGAAACATGATTTCAGCCAGTTCTTACCACCCCACCACAAAAAAAAAAAAAAAAAACAAAAAAAAAACAACCAAAACAAAACCCAAAAAACTCTTGGCTTTCTACCAAAGCTGCCGTCCTGGTACTTTTTGGGATGTCCTCTGCCTTTCTGTTCAGGTGCTTTTCTGATGCCCTTCACAGATGGTAACAATACCAGCCTCTGGGCTGGAAATACACCTCTATGAAAAATTATTGGCATATCTTTACTGAGCAAATTCAATACCTTCTGCAGTTTATTCTTTGTTAGAACTATACATTACATCAGCGAGTGTGATTTCTCACTATCAAAGCCTTTCCCATCAAGAGGAAAGCCCCATGCAGCCAATGGCTCAATAGTTAGTATTTTAGCCCTCCAGCTGGTTTGTCTCATTCAAAGGGCTTTTTTTTGGAAAGAAGCACGATGATCCACATTTTCCTGTTAGTGTCCTAACATTCAAGTAGAAGGTGCAACTTTTCATTTTCTCTTTTACTTAAATAAGTGTTAATTCAATGTGCCATAGAGAAAAAAAGTATTCTTAGAACACATTATCCTGTTGTAGGAAGACCTGCAGAATTCAGTCAATCAGTCCCCATAATCTAAGGAGACATGAAATGAAAAAAATGCATATTCACAAAAGTATTATTTTGAGTGATTGGTGTTTTTCAAAAGAACAAAAAAAGCACAGAGCATTCAAGTGCAGCTTTATCTTAGATTGTTTTCCCACTTGCCAGAAACTGTATAAAGATGCCTTTCCTTGAACTTTAATTTGCAGAATTTTGTATATATGAATATATATCTTGTAAGCGAAGAGTGCAGGACATAGCCACTAGTGAACTCATATAAATATGTAGCCAGATTAATGTTAATGACTGCTCTGTTGTGTATGCATTTGGATAACAATTTGCATAGTTATCTTATGCAGATAAAGTATGGGCTTGCAGCTTTATTATTTCCATAATATGCTTCTTTAAAAAGTCTAAGTCAGAGCCGTAACCATCACTGAATAAGTAATTTCTAAGGTTCCAAGAGTATCTACTATTAATAACATGCCATGAAAGGTCTGCAAGGAAAGCAGATAATTCAGATGGTTTTTAGATTCAATTGAACAGCCATTTGTAAGAGGTTTGTTTTCTTCTGTTGTATTGTTATTCAATTTTTCCATAGCTGTCAGATAAAGTTTCTTGTTCCATTGTGCTGATATGAGTTAATGAGTTTACAGGTGTAGAGATTTCAGCTTTGCCTTATAATAACATTTACTTTTAAAAGTGTTCTGGGTTTCTTAGGATTAATATTTCATATATTCTTCAGTATCTGCCCTCTGGACTTATTTGTTACCACAAATATGGTAACTAAAAATGTATTTGAACATGTACATTAACATAATAAAGAGTTTTCTAGCATAATTTCCATGCCATCCTGGTAAAAACAGCTGACATAGAAAAACATTCAGAAACTAATTAGTCCTTTACTTCCAATTTCTCTGAATTTGCCTGGTTTTAATAGATGTAGGAGGAAAGCAAGAAAATCAAGAAACAGTTGTATTTTCTGATTTGATCTGCTTGTGCTTGGTTTTGGTGTATTTGAATAATAAGTTAGTTTCTTCTAATTAGCATCTGATTGTGACACAACTCTGTTGTGTCACAGTAACACCATTGCAGCTGTGGTGTAATGAACTTCTAATAAAATTGTGGGTCTTCCTAGGACAACTTTACTCCAAAAAATGCGTGCAGACTGCAAATTTTTTTCTTGCCCACAGTCATTGTGAGGATGGTTGTACCTCATTTCAGAAGGAAGGTCTCAGATTTAGGTGCAGTAATTTCACAATAGCCTTCTCAGATCTAGAATCTTACAATCAGAGAATGCTCCAATCATTTTAATAAATATCTTAGTAGATAGATATGTGTATAGAAATCACATCAAAACTTATAAAAATAATTAGTACAGAATTCTTAAAAATATTTGGCAAATGATAATTTGACAGTTTATGATTTATGCACTTAAGCAGATTGAAATGCCCACAGAAGTCAGAAATCCTCTGATCACTGTATAAATGTATAAGTAAAATCACTTCTTTCCTTCATACAGTAGCTTTTTTATATTTAATCTGTTATCCCCAAACTGATTTCAAGAATTTGTGTTACAGTAAAGAGCTACTTCCAGAAAGAATGTCAATCTTCATTTCAAGGCCCTGGAAAACAGAAGCTAAAACACCTTGTTTAATTTGTTCTGGTGTTGTATGCAGTGGTAAGGTCTGAATCCTTCATGACATGAGTTCTACCCTTGAATACTCATACACAAGAGATCTCTGATATCTCGCTGTGAAGAATCACTTTTCTAACAGCAGAGCTGGAAATCCCACAGGGAGTTGTAAAAGGAGTCTGTCATTCATTCTGAACGTGAATGCTTTATTCAGTGGAGAGGCTGGTCATTTCCTGCCTTTTCGAACATAGATGTTTAAATCAACCAAAGACTTTTTGAAAACTCACATTTCTTCCCAAGATACGCAAGTGAGGCAGCTACGTAATGGCAGCTGGAAGATTACAGAAGGTACATGACACCAGCAACCAGAGCAGAGTGTGAAAGGTTAAACTACCCAGCAACTTTTAATGCATAAATCTGTGTGGAAATCAAAAGGACTATTCAAATTTGACTGTGTATTTCTTACTCTGTATTTCTGAACTTATTCACCTTCTATTTCACAGCTTCCCTATCACACAGGCATGTTTTATAAGCCTAGAAGAAGAAGGGATGAATAAAGCAGATGCATTTTTTTACTCCAGAGAGAGACAAATATCCCATCTGTTTCATAGAAGGCTAAGTAGATTTTTTTTCTGAAAACTACCTACTAGGCAAATGTCTGCTTCACTTTTATTTTCGCTCTTGACTACATATTCACTTCAAATTCAGAATGCTTTTCTTTCAACTTATTTTCCCTTAAGGTGTTCAAAGGTGTGAATATGTAATCAATGCCAGTAATTATGTAGAACATTCTTTTCACAGAATTTTTGTGAAGAAGCAGCAAAACTGTGTTTCCAAAAGTGCAAGTGCATACAGTAGCATTAACTTTATTTTACTCAGTTATTTCTTCCCAAACCTGTCACATATCCAATAAACAAAAAGTGCCTAAGTGCTGATGAGTTGTTTTCTTTTACTGAGAAGGAAAACAAAACAAAACAGAACCCAGAGCTACTATAAAACATTCCCAGCACACAAGCAGTTCCTGAATTGGGTCGAATATTTCAAACACAATAAAGTGGTTGAATGCTTACTATTTACAGCTGCAAAGGGCTACTACAGAATGTCCAGAAATTGCTTCCAATTCAGAGAACTAACCTTAGAGAAATTTGCAAAAGGATTTGGAAGTGCCAGTTCACATAAGATACCAGGTACAAGGAGGATTGACTTTCTCCACATTATTCTGCATGACTCCATGGTATCCTGTCGGGAGTTTAGTTCAAGCATGGCTTAAAGAAAAAGGCCACGAAGCCATGCAACTGAGAGAAAAGTAACAGGTAGCTGTGAAGCAGTTTCAAAGCAGTTTCCAGCCTGACTTCTATAAACAATTAGTCTCTCTCAGGCATCATTGCATAAACAATAAAGTTCTCAGGCAGTCTTCCCATAACAAAGGTAACATCCTCTCTGGGAAAAGATGGCACCCTGGGAACAGTTATGGAAGTTTTGAGAACCGTTCGTATCACAGTGAGAAGACTGATTTTGTTTGATGTAAACAATCAACGGTATTGTAAAACAAAAGGAGTGGTTAGAGTTTTCTCTGTTAGCCTATCGTAAACCTGGATTTTGGAATATGCATGAAGTTCGTTAACACTGTTATTTAAAGTGACTGATCGATCAATAAATTTGGAGTTCGATGCATTATAGGATGGTCGTTCTCCCCCTCACTTCAACAAATTGGTGACACCCGGACGTGATAGCGGACACCACGACGATCGCGGCCATCACGGGGATTGCGAACACCAAAGGATAAGTGAGGAATGGTTCAGGCTCCGAAGCAGCGGGAGCGGCAATAAGCGCGAAATTAAAGCGGAGGAAAAAAGAAAACCGCCGATACGCGCCGTGCCCTGGCGACCATATAGATGGGACCAGCTGATATGTGCGGCATAAGTATGGGAAAACGCTGCTAGGTGAAAGTGCGCACTTAAAAAGAGGTATGGAAAGACAAGCCGCATATGAACCTTTTATTATGTTTTTGCAAAAAAGGCAAATTAAGGGAATAGACCTACGGAAGGAATTGCAAGGTCTTTTGGCTTATGGTCTGGAACGGGGAATCTTTGTGAATCCCCACACAGTTTACGAGTTAACGGAATTGCGTGAATTCGGTGATTTATTGTCAGAGGCTGCTTTAGAGAGTGGTAAAACTGCCAAGAAGCTAAGCAGGCCATGGCGAGTGATGTCTGATGCACTATTTTACTATCTCTCTGAGTGCAAGACAGCGGCCGCAGCTCGTGGCGCTTCCGAGTCTGTGCTACTCCGAACTCGGCACGGGCGCTCTGCCATGGGGAGCAGCCGCGGTGAGCGACCGCCTAAAATGCTGTGCTATAGCGGCGGGAGCGGAGGCAGCGGCGGGGAGAGCGGAGCCGCCGCCGCGGGAGCCGAGGCGCGCCGCCCCGGGAGAGAGCGAAGCCGCCGCGGGGGGAGAGCGAAGCCGCCGCGGGGGGAGCCACGGGTGCAGCGGTGCCTGCAGCGGAGTCAGCCTGCCGGCGAGTAAACAAAGAGCCCAGCGCAGGGGGGGGTTTTCGCCCGCTCCGACACACGCACCGCGGGACTGGAGCGCTTTTTGCAGCGGGAGCGTTTCTCCCCCCCCCTACAGCCAGCAAAAGCTTCAGTTTAAGACCTAACAGCCTAATGGATGTAACTTTTGTCAACAAAAGGAAAAGATCCCTGTTGAAATTAAGAAACAAGTGATGGTAAACAAGGAAAGTTAAAGGCACTTTAGTTCTTCCTGGCAGAGACTGAAACAGGAATCAGCGTACTGTATGCATGGGTCAAATTTCGGCCGGTTTGGCTCGGCATTGGTTATGCTGTCTTGAAATCACCTGTATTGGCAGAGACTTTAACATCAGAAGCCCAGATGGCTCAGTCAGTGGAACATCAGACTCTAGAATTATATTTTGAAAAGTTTAAAAATGTTAAGATATGTTAGACTGATTGTATGAGTGAGATGTTGTGAGTGTGCTTTTTGATATAGAAATGCTATAGCAAACACGTGAACAAAGTTATTTTAGCTTAATATTTTAGAATCAGGCCTGTAAGTAAGTTATAGTAAATGCTATATTTTATGTCTATAGTAAGTTTAATCTGTTATTAAGTAGTTTAAGTTAAATTAAATGCTAAATACTATTAAGGTTAAGTTTGTTAAGTTTATTTTCTGTTAAGTTCGAGGTCTGTTAAGGTTAAATCATATTAGGTTTAAGATAAGTTAGATTCTGTTAAGTTTGATCTTACATTATTTACAAATAAGTCTAAAATCAGTTAGATTTTGTTATAGTTTTGTTAGAATTAAGAGATTTTACATGTAAGTTCTGTTGATTTAAAATTCTATTAAGTTTAAGTAAAGATAAGTTTAAGTAATGTTAAGTTCTATTAAGTTTAAATATTTTAAGTTTAAGTATTTTAAGTATAAGTGCTATTAAGTTTAAGTGATGTTAGATAGATTTATGCTTTTACGATAGGTGTTTGTTTTATGACTTGTGTTCAAAGTGTTGTTGTGAACATCAGAGAAACCTTGTTAGCTGAAAATACTATTTAGTTATTAGAATTGCCTATTCTTATGTTGCAAGAGTGTAGCACAGTTAGCCCATAGAATTTTGAAGCCAGTTAAGTTCTATTAATTTGAAAATAAGTCTGCTAAGTTAAGTATTTTAAGTGCTTCAAGTGCATACTACTTTCTCACCACTCCAAATCAACAAAGGACTGAGAATCGCCCAGCTGATGCCATTTCAGCCAAATGACTAAAGGATTACAGACTATAAAACTGATTTTGAACATTTTTGAGAAATCCAGGGAAGAGGTGGATGTGAAAATCTCAAGGACAGAAAGGATCGTTTTCAGACTTGCCATTCACCTCCTCTCCAGGTTTACATAAATGAAAACAGCTAACAGCTTTCTTTTCTTAGTCCAATTACCACCTACCGTGCAATGCCTGATAAGGCCCGACATTGTGGCTCAGCTGAGGGTGGTTTTAACCCTTTGGGATAAAACGCTGTTGCCGGACGACCGGGGAACTGATTGACATTATTGAATCATTATCATCTTTCCATATAAAAGGATCGGCAAAAGAGAACTGCCTTGAATGTCACAGCCCACATTGTGCTGCTTGGGTTGCACTGTGTTGTGGAGGTTGTGATGAGACCTTTTGGGTGGATCAGTTGTCACTTTTTCGTTTATGGTGTGATACCTGTAATCATAGACATAACTGGGAACATAATTGGGAGTGGGCTCTACGGAACGAAACAGGACTAAACACTGCCTCAGCTTTAGATCTTTATGAGACACATGAGCAGAAAATCTTGGCTTATTATCGGTGGGAGGTACAGTGTATTTTGAAAAGGGTTAAAGGTTAAAAACTGATAAGAAAAAAAAAAAAGGTCAAAGTAAAAACAGAAAAATGAGGTTTACTTTTGTTATATTGCTAGGTGTAGTGGTAGCTGAAGAATTAAGGGTGAACTGAATAAAACTTCACAGATATTAGATATGTTAACTTCAGATGTACAAAGTGTTAACCACACTGTTTTACAAAATAGAGCTGCTATAGATTTTCTTGTTATTGGCTCAAGGCCATGGATGTGAGGAGTTTAAAGGGATGTGTTGCATGAACCTGTCTGATCATTCTGTATCTATTCATGCTAAGTTGAAAGAGCTACGGCTAGGGCTTAACAGCCTTAAGGAAGAAGAAGGATTGGGTATTGATGAGTGGCTTAAAAGTTTAGGATTGGGACCATGGCTAAGAAACCTTGTAAAATATGCTATAGGGATATTAGGTGTACTCTTATTGCTTTTACTTACCTTACCTTGTTTCTGTAGCTGTATCCAAAAGATGGTTAGTAGGATGATAGAGAAAATGTGGCAAACTAACCTCCTTTCTTTTAAAGAAAAAGACGGGGGAAATGTCGGGAGTTTAGTTCAAGCATGGCTTAAAGAAAAAGGCCACGAAGCCATGCAACTGAGAGAAAAGTAACAGGTAGCTGTGAAGCAGTTTCAAAGCAGTTTCCAGCCTGACTTCTATAAACAATTAGTCTCTCTCAGGCATCATTGCATAAACAATAAAGTTCTCAGGCAGTCTTCCCATAACAAAGGTAACATCCTCTCTGGGAAAAGATGGCACCCTGGGAACAGTTATGGAAGTTTTGAGAACCGTTCGTATCACAGTGAGAAGACTGATTTTGTTTGATGTAAACAATCAACGGTATTGTAAAACAAAAGGAGTGGTTAGAGTTTTCTCTGTTAGCCTATCGTAAACCTGGATTTTGGAATATGCATGAAGTTCGTTAACACTGTTATTTAAAGTGACTGATCGATCAATAAATTTGGAGTTCGATGCATTATAGGATGGTCGTTCTCCCCCTCACTTCAACAGTATCCAAACCCTTTTTTGCATTCTCACATATTTAGAAATTTATTTTTTTTTAATTTGATGACAATAGAATTACTGAAAACTTGGAAAGAGCATTTTTAAGTCTCTGGAGCATACTATCTGGAGTTTACCTTTTTGGGCTTTACTTCTGCCACAGAGTCTTTCGGGAAAAGACGCGTGTTTACAAATTGTCTCATTCTCTCTGTTTAAAAGTAAGGTTGGTGGTTATCTGCTTTTTTTTTAAAATACATAATTAGTTTCTTTAAATAAATAAAAACATCCTATTTTTCTTTCAAAGTAGAATTACAGAGACATTGGCTAAGCCCAGAACCCCCTGACCAAATAATTAAAAGAATTGTTAAGAATCAAAATGGATTGGAAAAGCAAAATGACCACACTTCTCCAATCAATATATTCCTGACACAAATTATGAAACAAACTTTCATTTATGGACATTTTTTTTGCTCATATTTTCTTTTAATTTTATCTAAATAATGCCCACTTTTTCTTACAGAGAAATGATACTTTTCTATATGCATATTAAAGCTCTTTTACTTAACCAGTCTTATTTAAGTAACTCTTATTATCTGTATTTCCTGTCAAACTTTCTTAAAAGCCTTCTTTTCTCTTTTTTATATCATACTCCACAAAAAACCTTACCTATTTATTTATGAGCTTACTGATCCTTACATATTTTGCAGAACAGAGAGTTTTATATTTGTTTTTTGGTGGCATTTTCATTTTTTCATAGCAATCAAATAATTTTTTTGCTACATATCATTATGGTCCACCACTTTAGGGAGAGCATGAAAACATTTTCCAACATCAAAAGTTAGGAATTATTAGGAAAAGTCATCAAATTAGCTCTATATTTCAAATGAGCACAGTGAATGTCTGAAATTTTGCACTAACTTTCCTGTTAGGTGATGATGTTGTTCATTTTAAACCATACTGCAAGCCATCTGGGGCAAATGGAGGCCTTTTATTGGACTTTAACCTGTTTAAGATGAGGATTTGAAAGAGAAAAATAAGGTACATAACAGTTAAGGTAAAATTTCTCAGAGATACTCTGGAAACATAAAAATGCATGAGAGAAAAATAAGGGAAGAAAATTGTTCCCTTATGGTAGTGAGCAAACCACTGACATTTGCATGCTTCCTTGTGCACTCTTTAATATTGCCATGACAGTTTCAGTATTCAGTTTCATAAGGTTTTTGCTTTCATATAAGAATTTCAATGCCTTTATAAAAGAGTATACTGACCATTCTGTACTGAGAAGTAGCTCATCCATATAATTGGAAACTTCAAGCAGTTTTATTAAAGAAAATGTTCTTACTGAAGAAGACCAATGCACTGGAGTTAAATTCAACTCCTATGACTCAGGAAGCAAATTTTTAAGATCTTGGCTCTCTGCTGTCCCTTCAAGTGTAACTACATAGAACTTCCTATGCATACATAAAAGATGATCATGCTGAGACAAACTAAAGATTTATCTGGCACAGCAACCTGTCCATGCAGTGGCCAACAAAAAATGCTTAGGGAAAGACTTTTCAAGATAAGCAAATACGGATTCTCATTTTCTGGGAGCTAGAGGTTTTAGAAGTGTATTTAATACCCTTTTTAATTCTCAATTCTGTCTCCTAAATATAAAAAATTAATATTATTTTTCCTGTTATAAACTTCTTTCATGATAAAACAGAGATATCCTGATGCATAAAACCAATCAATTTCAATACTGGTGTGCATATATTAACATTTGAAGGTATTCATGCAGGTGTTTTTATGTGGAAACTGGGGCCAACTCTCCACTGGTAACCAGGACCTAGAAGTGCATTCCTAAGTGACTACTCACTTATAAATTCAGGTATAAATGAAAAAGAGAAGATTTATTAGCAGTCTCATTATGTGCCTGTCATGCAAAAATTGACTGAAATGGTGATGATACCTAGGGAAGTGACAGAAATACTCATAGCTATTTTCTTACTAAATATATGGGTGTTACTCCAGTTTTGTTAGTGAGAATTGTGTGTGCATGTTGAGAACAATATAAATCAGCCTGCAAAGTACTGAAAGTGTGCAGGTGTTCCCACTTTTTTTTTCCTCATTAAACTCCTCATTTGTAATTTCCTCATGCATTCATATCCCCTAGAACTTCAGCCTAAAATTTTTTCCACATTAAATTCTCACAAATGTTTATAAAAACTCGATTCTCTGGTAAATAGTGGGTATCCCTTCAGTAAAAGAAAAAAAAGAAAAAAGAAGACAACAATGTGGAACAATTTAAAGAACAAATGATAGATCGTAGCAATTTCAGTATTAAAATCTGCAACAATTAATGACAAAGTATTCTCTGTGTATATAGACTACCTAATTTCTTTACTCTGACAGAATAATATCTAGAAACTGAAATGTGACTCTTCTGTTATTCATTTATTCAGAATATTTGATATTGCTCAGCCTTCATTTAACCCCTGAAATTTAGTCTCCATTTTTCAGATTTTTTCTGAATGACATTTTTAGTGACTGGAACCTGCCAATTCCTCTGTGCAATGAAAATATATTCATACCACCTCATATTCTTTCCAGTCATCTAGAGGAAATATGGAAGAGGATCTATCTAGTTTATTTCAAAAAGGCTGTGCCCTTCATAAATATAATCTTTTCCTGTCTATATCTAAACAAAATTCTGAAAAGATAATTTTTTTTTACTCAAAGACTTCCAAATACTGTAGTCATACCAGTGGGGTGGACATGAGTTGCTTCAATCTGGTTTGCAGCAGAAATCTCTGTCTCTTGGTACCAGGTGCTAAGTGTTGTGTCAAACTACTCCAAATTACAGGGAGCTGCTTCTGAACTGTGGTTGTGTGCAAGCTCTGCTCCTGTGCAGTGGTGCAGGAATGCAGCTCTGCTCCTGTGCAGTGGTGGCAGGAATGCAGCTCTGCTCCTGTGCAGTGGTGGCAGGAATGCAGCTCTGCTCCTGTGCAGTGGTGCAGGAATGCAGTTCAGCTCCTGTGCAGTGGTGCAGGAATGCAGCTCTGCTCCTGTGCAGTGGTGGCAGGAATGCAGCTCTGCTCCTGTGCAGTGGTGGCAGGAATGCAGATCTGCTCCTGTGCAGTGGTGCAGGAATGCAGTTCAGCTCCTGTGCAGTGGTGCAGGAATGCAGCTCTGCTCCTGTGCAGTGGTGGCAGGAACCAAGCTCTGCTCCTGTGCAGTGGTGCAGGAATGCAGCTCTGCTCCTGTGCAGTGGTGCAGGAATGCAGCTCTGCTCCTGTGCAGTGGTGGCAGGAACCAAGCTCTGCTCCTGTGCAGTGGTGGCAGGAATGCAGATCTGCTCCTGTGCAGTGGTGCAGGAATGCAGCAGGCTCCCTGGTCTGGCACCCATGCAGTGCCTCACACAGGAACACGACGGTGTCAGTGTGAGCAGGCTGTAGAGCAGGAATGGAGGGGATCACTTGAGCTAGGTGAGAGGATGGAGTTGTACCAGAAATATGCTCGACCACAAGAAGGGAGAATGAGACATGCCCAGAAATGCCTGTTCTGCTCAGAACACAGACTTTTGGAGACTCTTCTATCAGCTACTGCAGCTTTCTGTACCAGTGGTACCATTCTGAAATGAGGTAACAATTGTTCTAACCTGCCAAATGTTGATATTGGCTTTTTTATCACTATCTCAGGCAGCAGATGTGCAGAAGCTACTTGTCTTAATTTAAAAAACACCTTCAAAGATGCTCATCTTTCATTTAGTAGTACATAATTATTTGATTTCCATATCACAGGCATCTGACCTTCCAAATGTTACTTGTTGACTGAATTTTCTGACAAGTGTGCTGATAGCCAGTCCTTAGCACTGCAAGCATATTTTGCACTTCACACTTCTGCCCATATTTGAGTTAACAGGAGAAATGACACATCATAAGTCTTAGGCATATGGCAGAATTCCCATCTCTTTCTGTTCAAATTAAGCTTGAAATTACTGCATAAAGCTATGATTTCTTACAAGCAGAAATTTTATTACATTTGCATTTGAGGTGAAACAGTTGATAACTGTAGACTTTTAATTGTTAATTTAGCAATAATTCAGTGGGACATAAGTTTGTTAATGTAATTTTTGAGAGGTAAATATTAATATTCACATGAAAATCTTATTTATTCTTCTTGAAATTTGCTTATATTAGCTTATGACACTAATATTGCACTTAAAAAGAGGTAAAATCTGACAGCAAGATTGGATAAAAATGGATTATATATTTCAAAACAGAATCATATTGGGCTTACATGTTTAAAGCATATACTGAATTTTTTTCACATTTCTACTAAATTATTAAATATGTCAACTAATTCCACATGCAAAAAAAGTATTCTGTTGTATTGCTATACTGTTTACTTAAAACTGTGTGTTCTCTGCAAACTGCTAAATAGGTAAGTGGCAAAAATCCTCCTTCAAGAAACAGAATGTTATGATAGCACTGAATCTTAGAATATTAGTATTAGATTTATAACTTAAGGAATGGAGAAAAAATTTTATTATGTCTTTTAATATAAAACACAGATTATTTTAGTGTCACCAACTAGATATTAGATAATTCTTACACACAATAATTGTTATCTACATTATTATTTATTATATTCCATAGTTTCAAAATTTGTCTAGTTGGTAATAAAATTTACATTGCTGTGCTAATCTATTTTGGGAAAAAAAATAAAGACAAGAGGAATTTAAATTGTACAGAAAAACCCTTTAACCTAGACTGTCCATTTTCTGTTAAAACCAACAGTATCTTCATGACATTTTGTGATATTACTGTGGTTGATAGGATGGTGAAATTAGGATATACTGAAGAATATAAGGGGACAATTGCAGCCAATTATCTAGAAAAGCAAAGTAGACCAATGATAGAATAAAGTAATACTTTTATAATTTGAGCCTATGTCCTTATTTCAATGACAATTATATCCTTCCTCCATATTCTGTATTTGTACAACCAAAAGATGGCAGTGCTTCATCAACAATTCCCACAAAGTTTAAGTTTATCCTTAGGTCATCATTTACAATACAGGAAAGCTTTAAGAAAATGCATGGTTTTACAAGATATTTAGTCTCCCTCTCTAAGCAAATTTCAAAGGCAATAAAAGGGTTCCAATTTGTTTTTAAGGTGTTTTGGTTCTCTGATGTCTTACAAAGCTTACTTGATTAATATTTTCTGTCTCACCAAACAAGATTTTGCAGACTCCTTAGTAAATAGGAATAATTTACTTCAATTTCTCCTAGTCTAAGAACCTAAAAATTTAAGTGATTCTGGATCATCTTCATAGATTTATAATCTTTCCTCAAGCTCCTGATGTTAAAACTGATACCAAATCACTAACAATTTTAAATAGAAACCAAAGACAGTAGTTTAAAATTTTGTTTGAACCCAGTAATGTAATTTTAGGTGGTTTTTCTCTCTGTTTAAAACACAGGAGCCGATGGTGTTTTTTTTCATAAAAAAAACCCCATCACATGTATGTTTCTGCCTATTCTTTTTCCATATTTATTTACCTTGGAACATTTTTTCTTTCAAAATTTTTTTCCCAACAGCTCAGTATCATAAATATTTTGGCAGAGTTTATGCCAGTGTTGCTCAGTGTGTCTGTGTCATAAGCATGAAACAGATCTATACAGTTTACCATGGCCCTAGATTTGCTTTATTTTATGATGCTTCTCAGAGATATGCTCTATTTCATGTAAAACCTCTTCCTCTAAATAAGAAAATAATGACATACCAACAGATATACACACATTAATGAATAGTCATGTTAGAATTTATGAAATCATTATCTTCTAGTTCATTAATCTTTTTTAATTCATTATATCTACCTTTGTTCAATAATGTTTCCTGATCTGACAGTTTGGTTAAAAGGTTAAGCGCTGTATGTTCTTGAAATGAGGATACAGATTCTGATATTTCATAAATAATTTTTGAATTATACTGCTAAGTTATATAGGAATATAAACACACACATACATAAATACAAAGATATGAAAGTCACAGGATCATAGAATTTGGGTTGGGTTGGAGAAGACTTGTCATGTAGTTCCAATCCCTCTGCCATGGGCAGACAGCTGTCACTAGAAAGAGCTACATATCATGAGCAGTGTTTTATATATTTCAACATCAGTAACATATTTGTTGTGCTCTCAAATCTAAATTTTATAAAGGAGTAATCTAGCCTGATACTTGTCATCTGCTAATATCCCTACATATAACGTATAAACACAGAATAAGTAGACTTCTTATTGTTTAAAGATGAAGGTACATAGTTTTCTGAAACTGATAGCCCAGAAATGCTCAGCAAACTTAACATCAGAACTTTATGTACCTATTCCTTACTATAAATTCAATTTCTTGAATAGAAACACATCTCATTTTTTTTGCTGATGTGACTTTATGCACAAGAGGACATATGTGTTTTGAGATATCTATAATGCAGTTTATAAAAAGTATTAAAACCATCTTTTGAAGAAAAATTAGTTTTCTGCCAGCTCACCTGCTAGTTTCTGGCAGCACACTTGGTTGGCTCACAGACAAGCAGATTTTGGTTATGTTGATTGAATATCAGCATTTATACTTGCTCATCAGTCCATATTCACAGATGGGTCTATTTTGCATGATGCAAATCCCTGGGCTTTTTGCCTCTTGTGCTTTTAACACACTATGCACATAGAATTTAATTTTAACAAAACTTTATCTATTCAGTATAAAGTAGCTTGTTCCCAAGCAGAGCTTGTCTCTAGACATGCTGCAGTTTTCATATGAAAAGTTTTTTCCATCAGATGGTGGTAACCTGGGGAAAAAATATTTCTATTAACAGTCATCTGAGGGGAAAAGCAATTAAAAAAAAAAAAAAGTAAGGGTAGACTTGCAATCTTGCAATCATGAGAAAGTGAAGAAGCAAAAATGTCTGCTTCTTCAACACCAGGCATTTAAAATGTTGCAGACTAATTAAAAAGTTATTTTTTTAGCCTGGTAAAATTTCAGTCCATGCATTTCTTCACTGTACATCTGCTGTAGATAAGACAAAACCAAACTGTTTGAGTTTACTTGAGTGACTTAAACTGTCTTTTAACAATGCTTCTCACCTGAAAGAGCCTTCTAATTTTAGATCAAATTTGGAATCTAACACTATGGAAACAAAATTCTTCATGTAAAAGACATAATTTTCCAGTTTCTGATGGCAACAGATTTCCTCCTACACTAATTATTTTACCTCTTAACCTGTACGTGATCTATGACACTTTTTCCCTGAGCAGGTTCTTTTTTAAGATAATGATATTCAGTAACTCTCAAGCCTTCTTATCCAGAATTAGATAAATGCCACAAAATTCTAGATATCTGTGAGTCCACCATTTGCAATCAAAATTAACCTTCTTCCTTATCTTAACATCCTTTGGATGTCACTTGGATAATGTTAGCATTTAGACATAACTGGAACACAAATTTACCCTGCATAATAAAACATTACAAAGCATATTAAGAAACCTTACATTGAGATGAAAATTACTATTTACAAGCTAAGGACTAGGTTTGTGTTAAACATAACACAGCAAGCATATAACGATGTACCATATGGTAAAGGTTTGCATTTTTATTTTATATTTATACAGACATGCAAGGATAGATTCAGAAAAAAAATGATCCATATCTCATCTCCTTGATGTTTGTGTGTACAAATCAGCTCCTGTTCAAATTCCCACTGTCTCACACCTCAGCATGTCATACTGTTCTTTTGATTTGGTAAATGTAAACTCTTGGGATATTTTCATGTAAAATATCCTTTTTCTTGCTCTCTGCATTCACCATGTCCTCTTTTCCCATGTTTTTTGTTCTGTAAGACCAAACACCACCTGGTTGCCCTGTATAACCCACATTAATGACTTATCCTATTATGCCTAGCACTGACTCATCAGTGCTACTTTCAATATGCCCCTCGTGGCAATCTCTACTGCAGAGGCTGAATGTTCTGTCAAGTATCTTCGTGCTTTGGCTCACACGTGGCAATGGTAAACTGATACGTTGTGAATAAAAATAGCACAAGTGAAAGTTAATAATAGTAATAAAATTATTTATGTCCTTTCATTTGTTGTGAGGGATATTTTTAAAAAGTTATGTGCCATCATCAGTGCTCAGGATGTTTTACTATAATCCATGGAATTAGGGTGAATAGTTTTTCATAAGAGATAAAAATGTTTTGTTTACCTAACCAATCATTTTCAGAGTTATTAGAATGCTATGTGTAGTGGGAATATCTAGTCTATGTAAATACAAACACAGTCTACACACCAGGAAGCAGAGCCACGAAGTATCCAGGCTAATATTGTGCAAAGCCAATTTGACATGGGAGAGTTTGTGAGCCTGGGACCTAGATGACTTTGCATAAACCATTTCTGGACTTCAGTTGATTCTAGAGAAAATACAGCTGCTTTTACACAATGCTACGAATGGGTTACTAAGTCCCCTGGTTTCAGCCTAGGTTCACCATGTTCAGCCATCATGACATGAGTATTTCTCCCAATTCCTGTGGGTAGGTAATAAACTGCTGATTCTATATTGACCCTTTGGTTGTGGTGCACTGTAGTAACATAATTTTTTTCCACTTTCAATTTTTGTTTCTTATTTAAGATTTGAAGACTGGCAGATCACATATGGGCCCTTGAACATTTTTGTACTTTTTTCCTTGCTCAGGGAAATACATTTAGTATTGGCTGCACACTTCATAAGTAGATGAAGATGTAAGTCAATATTACCAAGAATTACTGAATTGCTATGGAAACATACCTCATCAGAACACTGTAAATAAAGGAGAGTTAAGCAGGATAAATCCAGCCTAAAGACATCATCAAACCATGTCCTTTTTGTGCTCACATCTTAGTAATGTGACAGTGGAGAATCTAAATTAGTTGACTTAAAGCATCTTGGAATAACCACAAGTATATCCAACCAAATTGCAGCATTTGTCCACTCCATCACTTACTGCCCTCCATCAAGATTAGAGGCTACCACTATGACATTTAGTTGCTTTTGTTATTTTGTCTTACTTTTTAATCTCTTCCCTTTCTTTTTTCCTGCTTTGCACAAATCAGCATTGTTACTCCAGCTGTGAGAATAATCCTGCCTACCATACTATGTTATGATTATAGTCTGTGCTCTGAACTATCAATCAGCTTATCTAGAACATTATAAGCATTAAATAGAGATATTTAATATATTTTTTGAGTCTTTAAAATTTCCTGTTGTATCTATTCTTGAGAAGATGAGAAATTCTTGTCTGAGAACCAGAACAGAAATACTTTGAAATGTCTCACTTTTAAAAAATTTTAAATTAAGGAAGATAAAATATGAACAGCTATACTACTAAGGTTAGAAGCAAATTTTAATTGAGGATCCTTCTCAATATATCTTCAGTTTTACTTCATTGAATAATTTGAATTCCATATTGCTACAAAATTTCCTTACTCTTAGATTGGTCAGGACAAAAAGGGAAAAAAAGGTATCAAATGTTGATATGCTTGGCATCTAGTTTGCTTTGAGATTTGTTTCAAGTTGTTTTCATTCACTTGCATCAGTTGAATGAGCTGAATTAAAGTGACTTTAATAAGGGATTAGCTGTATAATCTCTATGAAAAGTTACTCTTTCTTACTTACACACTGGAATTCAAATATCTCTTTCCATTTAATTGTACTTGAGCTTTCAGATGGGTATTATTGTTGAAATACTTTAAAACCATGACCCAGTTGCTAAGGTATATTCTGCAAGCAGGAAGAAATGAAACCCTTCTCATTATTGGCCCTAATTTTAAGAAAGAGACACACTGAGCAAAGCCCAGGTACTGGTAATATCTTTAGTAAGAATATCTCTTGTCCAATTACATATACTGTTTCAAGAGGAGACCTACAGCTTTCAAGCAAGCTAAAGCACTTTTGTATGACATAATCTTTAGGCTGATCTGTCCACAGGTCAGAGTCTTTCCTAAAGTAAGTATTTTAAATCAGTAAACACAAAATGCATATGACTGAGTCAAAGAATCACAGAATATTCTGAGTTGGAAGGGACCCACAAGGACCATTGACTCCAACTCTACAGTGAGTGGCCTGTACAGGGATTGAACCTGAGACCGGGGCTTTAGCACCAAGGTGTAACCAACTGAGCTAATCTCAAATTCTGAAATCATTATAGTACTGTTCAACACATTATTAAATAAATTAAATTAGTGTTCTCTTAAAAATGAGACTTTTAAATGTTGTAGCTATAAGCAATATCAGAAACCAATTAAGTTATACATTCATTAGTGTTGTCATAAGATGGTTCATAACAACAGAAAGTACACTATTACATCCAGGAACACAAAAAATTACACATGCACAGTCAAACACCTCTTTCATGTATCTTTATTTATTGATGCAGTCCTTTATAAACACTCATTTTAGTACCTACTCCAATCCACAGTTTATGTATTGTCACTATTGCTTGCATTAATGATGCAGGTTCTGAGATGGAATTTTCACAGATTTGGGGAATTTTTGGCTGACTACTTTCTGTTCTAAAAAGAAAAAATAATCAAATAATAATGAAAATATTCTGTCCATGAATTAAAGGTAAATAAAAGCAAATTTGATAAAAATTAGATAACCATATGAAGATTTGCTATTTAGGGTCCAAGTGTGTTGTTTGCTGGGCATTTTTTGTTACAGTGAGGGTTTCTATTAAAAGCTATCAACTCCACTAAATATATACTACTTAGTAGGTTTTTGAAATCATGATTTAAATATAGATTCATAGAGCATGTGAAAAAGTAACTTCATGAGTCAGCTCTTAAATTTCTGTAACTCACTTTACTCCCATTTACTTAACTCAAGATCTGATTTTGAAGATAAAACATGGGAATATGGCTCATTGTAGATGTAACCAGAAAAACTAAATTATTTTTTCAAAAAAATTTGTGCTCTTTTCACTTTGTCAGATGGCTGTACTGAGGAGAAATGGTATAAGCCACAGTGACATCTGAGAAATTCTAAGTAGCCAGGGATTTACTAATCCTCTTTTAAGCACACTGAAAAATGTGGAATAGGGAAATGAAAATGAAGAATAGCATTTTTATGTGCATCCAGCTCTGTCTCTCTAGATAGAAGTGTGAAGTGAAGATTGCTTAAATGGGATGGAAGAATGTGATGAAAAGCAGGATGAAATCTATCCACCATGTGACCAAGGCAAAACATATTGCAGAGCTAAAATAGAAAGGCTTAAACAGTAAATATTTCCCAAAACACAAAAAGAATTTGCCAAAAATCTTGATAGGTCAAAAAAGAACCACTGAGGCATATTAAAATTTATAATATTTTATTCGATACATTGTCTGTATTGCCTGTTTCCAAACACTCAGTGCTTTTAAGGAAAAGACCAGAGAATCTTATCTATCCTCACAAGTTCCCTTCTGTTTCTCCTCATCAATATGTTAATGTATTTTCCGTTCTATTTTCCCCTGGAATTTCCCAATTCAGTTTGAAATTTTATTTCAAAAAAATAAAACTCATCCTTCAGGATGAGTGAATCCTAAAAAAAAAAAAAAAAAAAAAAAACCCAAAAAACCACCAAAACCCAAAACAAAACAACAAAAACAAACTTCATTTTTCTTTTCCGATTCAAAACTCAACAGGCAGAACTAAGCTTTGCTGGGAGTTAATTTAGCAAGATCTAAATCGCAGTGCTGTGGGAGGTCTCCCCGGGGCCGGTGGGGCTGTGAGCGTGGGGATTCCCTGCCAGGGCAGGTCCCACAGCCCAGCAGGAAGCAATACACGGTAACTAAATACACACTTTTTTGCTGAGGGAAAAATCAAACACATTGAAGGTTATTTTTTCAATTTCTTAACAAAGCAGGCAACTCTGAATATAAAAACTGCCTGTGTTCAGTGAGATACTGTCATGTTTAGTAAAATTATTCTCGAAACTTTGTGGGAACGGTTATCTTTACTTCAGGGAGCTAAAATACCTTTATTTGGGTAGATAAAATAATATCTTTTGGATTTCTGGTTTTGTGCTGTCGGTAAAAGTACCAGTAGATGAACTTTTACTAAAATAAGGAATAGCAGCCACTTCTGCTTGAGTGACATAACTGGCAGAAGGCATCTTCTCACAAAAGGGCACAGCTCTTCTGCCTCAAATTGTGTGTTACCTTTATGAAGCTTTTAACTGAATGAATTATTTGAGAAAAGTATATTTACACATTTAAAAAAAAGGTATTTACTAACAACTGTGCAAAATATTTTTGTCCATTTTGCAGATGTTTACAAAAATTTTATTGAAAACAAGGAAGATAGGAAAAGATTTAGGAATATCTTTCAGATTATCTAACACTACCACTGAAAATCAAAATTCTTGCTATATGGGTTGGCAGCTTCAGCTGCATGGGCTCAGGAGGAACACATCACACAAGCAGGTGAAGTGATGGTGGCTGGGCATTTGTGACATTGGAACAGTGCAATGCAAACGTTAGCAGGCTACTTCAGTCACTTTTTTATTCTTGCTAATTTCTTATACAACATAAAACCCAAATTTTCTCTCACTGAAATATTTTATAGCCAATTTTGTATTAACCTACTGTATATAACATCGCCATCACTGACTTAGCCATAAATCACCATGTAGAAGACTGTCATGCTGTTTCAATTGTTTTTATTAAGATATCTTGTAATAAGAAGTTTTAACTTTTACAGTCACAATGTCTTAATAATAATAATTTCAAGTGCCTTATATAAAAGTTTTGAAGGCTGAAAATAACTTCTAAATATAGTGTTGGTCTCTTTTGTTCAGCAAAGTGTTCTGTTTTTAAGATGCTAGTCAGTTACAGAAATAATACATTTCTTCTTTGTAAAACAATCCAGACAAAGAACTTTCCTAGTCAGAAGAACCTGAAATCTAAGAAATTATTTACAGAAGAATTATCAATTGAACTTGATGAGGTATTCAAGGCAGGAGCGGGTGGTGGGGTGGTGATGGAAAGGATGTTGCTCTACTCTATAATTTAATGATTTGAAACCAGAGCATAAGGATAATTTTTACTTCATTTTCTCTCTTGAATATTTACTTTTAATTACAATTCCAAGCTGAATCCAAAACTCTAAAAATGTTTAATCTGATTTTAGATGTGAAAATCTAACTCATGTTCTGACTATAAATGTCATTTTTATTAAAGTTCTCAACCCCGACTTGAACACGGGAGTCTGGAGAAACCAACTATTTTTATATAAACCTATTTGTGGCAAAGTAGTGTTGGATAGAGATGTCATAGCAGAAGGCAACGAGATAATCTGGAATACAGTGCTTCATATAATGATTCTTTAATTCACCATGACGCAAAATTTCTGTTTGAGGAGTTTAATGTCTGGAGTTCCTAACTGGCAAAAGGCATGTAGATCTCAAAATGAGGATATTGTCTCAGCATACTGCATCAATCAACATGAGTGTGCTTATATTAGGATTTTCTATATCTCAAAAATGGTTCTGCATTGTACTCTGGAGGTGAGGTACCTAGAAGTTATGAATTTCAATGTTTGATTTGCATATGCCAAAGTCCTTTGGGTAAAACATTGTCTTCCTTGTAAAGCACACAGATCTATAGCTAAGAGCAGTGAAAAAATGTGCAGGAAAAAAGGTGGTGTGTTATTATTTTACATATATCTGCTTCAAGTATTCTATTTATGGGTACTTGTGCCAGCCTTTATTGGACATTCAAATGTTTAAATGGTGTAAACAACTTAAATGTTTAAATTTCACGGACTTTTTTATTGCAAATGAGATGCAATAAGGTAAAAAATAATCACAGGCCTTTAATACATTGATATATAAGCACTGATATAAAGGCAGAGAGATTTTCTAATGATTGGTTTTCTAATATTTTAAGAAGTGTATCATGAAAACTTATTTTAAGAGTTCTATTTAAATAATGCATTTTTCTTACAGTACTTTTGGGACAGTAGAAAAAAGAGGAGATGAGAGGAAAAGTCTAGATAGGATGGTAAAATACATATGCAGAGACAACTTTCAGGGCAGAACTTTACTACCTACATCATATTTTTTCAAAGTTTTACAGCTTTTAAAGCATGAGTTTTGAATAAGAGATGTTTTTTCAGCCAATAACACAGTAATAGTGACTAACAGGAATTATAATTTTTCTAGTTGCATTTTTCTATTGTGTCTGTGTAAATAGAACACAAAACTATATTTTTTTCACATTTTTGCATCAAGTTATGCTTTGTTTTTCAGGATCCACAAGCACATTGTCTAGAAGTTTATTGTATGATCAGAGTGTTTTTTATAATTCTTTTTTGAGGGTAAGTATTATTTTTAACTGATATTAGAAAATACTATAGAACTTAAAAATAATCAAAATACTTATTTCTCCTTTTTGCTGCTGTTTACCTGTTCTTGGTTTTCTTTTTGCTACCTCATTGAAAAATGTCAACACATGCTGGACTGTTAGTCTTCTAAATTGCAAATCCATCCTGTCATCTATGTTTCCAATGAGAAAGGATGACCTGGAAGTGGTCCTGGACGTCAGTGAAGTTTACAAATCCATGATAGAAGTGCCAAAATTGCAAGCAAGGTAGCTAGTTACTGCCACTTAAAGAAAAGATAAAGCAGCTAAAGATGTCCTGTGACCTGGATTGCCCAGCTCATCCCAGCCAGAAAAGCCTGAGTGTTCCTTGGTCAGTATCTTTCGGCATCAAGACAGTGAGACAAAACTAATGACTGATCTTGTTTCAGATATTCATGCTGAAGGTTTTTCTCGTTTTCTTTTTTCAACCTTTCCATTTAAAAGATAGTAAACTGCTTCAGTTTCTGAAATTTAGAAAGATATTATTAGACATCGTCTGTGTAGTTTGCCACAATAATGGTCATTATTTACATGTACACCAGTCATGTGAACCCAGAGCTCTGCACTGAAGTTTTACTGCTACTCTGAGCAATAATTTTTAGGTGCACCTGACCTCTCCAATACTTAGAGATATAAAAACTATGTATAGACAATATACATTTCAATCTATATTTCATGCTTTTGCAGCAGTTTTTACAGCAACCATGTGTCTTATGTAGATCTGGATTCTTATGCAATAACGAACTATTAGCCAAAAATCTGAAAACATCTGTCCATCAAACAACAAACCAAAACAAGACCCAATAAGCTCAGCTATCCAAGAGGCAAGAGGCAGTCAGAAGTAAATTGTGCCAACATGCGAGGTTTCTATGCCTGATAGTGCTGCTGATTTCCATGATCATTCTGTTATCTTTATGCCATAGTCTAAAACTAATTAGCCTCACCAGTTCTGAAGGAGTATAGGTTCCACGGGGACATAATTTTTGTAAAAGATCGGAGAGGAGCATAACCCAGGAGTTTGTGGGCCCTGGGCTAAGATACGTGTGAAGGACACAGAATGTTGAAATTATGACAGTGGTCTAAATTATTAAGATTAACAGTGGTCTAAATCTGAACATTAAATCAAAACTAAATTACAACATCTCAAGTGAGATTCCTAGTGTTTTACCATACCTGTGTCTCTTTCTCCATTAAAAACACTAGAAATATTTTTGAAATGTCTTAGCTTGATAGAGATGCCAGTAAGGATTTTTCCACTTTGATTTACAGGTATTTTTCAAACAGGAAAATTGATCTTATTCAGGTTTAGTGCTACATTCTGCCAAAATAATTGCATGAAATCTCCAAATTCTATTGTAATACAAATAAGGTACAATAAAGATAACAATGAATTGTATTCTTTTTATGCACAGAAACATGGTAATTCTTCCTTGCCTTTAACACATTTCCAAATTTAATATTCATTTTAAATTTAAAAATCTCTATTTATTTCTAGTATCAAAGTCTATTCAGAATTTATTTCAAAATCAAATAGATGCCTATGTCAGCCATCTACAAGTTAATAACAATTTTTATTTTAGATCAACGTCCTCGTATCAGTCTTTGTTATAGCGATTGTAAAATATATTTTCTTTTGCTTTCAGAGTACTTTTTTCCTTTTTAATAAAAGGCAGGCTGGATACTGAATAGGAACAGTTAATTCAGAATTTAAAAATGGAAAAAAAGAATGACTTGGAGAACTCGAGGCCAATCAGTGTCACATCAGTGGCCACCAAGATTATGGAGCAGATCCTTCTGGAAACTGTGCTAAGAGACGTGGAAAATGAGGAAATGATTGGTGATAGAGGAACTTCTAGTTGTGGTTTTCTGCTATACAGTAACACCATTGGTGGATAAAGGAAGAGCAACTGCAGTTACCCACCTGGACTTGTGCAAAGCATTTGACACGATTCTGCTTGACGTCCTTGTCCTTAGACTGGAGTGACATAGGTTTCATGGATGGATGATCTGGGAGATAAGGAATGGGCTGGCTGGTTGAGTTGTGGTCAATGGAGACGAGTGATGAGTGGCATTCCTTAGGGGCTGGTGTTGGGACTAGGGCTCCTTAACATCGTTGTCAGCAGCAAAGATGGACTGTGGGATGGATGGAGTGCACCCCCAAACCGTGTGGTGCAGCCTACATGCTGAAGGGAAAGGGCGACATCCAAAGGGACCTTGACAGGCTTGGGAGGTGGGTCTGTGCAAGCCTCATGAAGTTCTGCAAAGCCAAGTGCAAGGTCCTGCAGCTGGGCCAGGGCAAAAGTAAAGTAATATTAAGACAGAAATATAAGCTGGCCAGAGAATAGATTGAGAGCAGCCCTGAGGAAAGGGAGTTGACATGGCACAACGATGTGAGCTTGTTCCTTTCAACCAAAATTATTCTATGATTCTATGATAATAGGAGTAAGTGAAGCATAAAATTTTTCTAACATGTTTCTAATGCCAATAGGAAAATGTATTGGAATTTGCTTTATTTAATCTTACACATTATTTCTTCCTTCACTCTTCATGTACTTTAGGAATATACTGATGATGAAGACATAGGAACTTTTCCACATATTCTCCCTACGTTACCTTACCAATCAGTTACTAGAGAGGATAAAAATTTTATTCTCTGAGATTGATGAAGGCAGGAGTAATTTGGCCACTGAAACTCTTCTTTTTTATTCATGCTTTTTCTCTCTCCTTATCTTACTTATCACGAATGATTTTTGACACAAGAGATAATGAATCCATTCCTGCTGCATTATTAATTTTGAATTAGATATTAAGCAATAGTTCTTCTGAAGGAAGAGGAGCAAATAATTCATACTAGGGGATTGCATTAATTCTTATTATGTATATCTTTAAAAATAGATGGACTTTATCAGCTCCAGTATTGATATGATATGCTTACACATGCTCACATCCCTATGGCTCCCATTGCTAGAGAAACCTTTAGGTAATAATCTTGCTTCAGCAGTTTCCATAAACTTTTCTGTCTCCTCACTCCAAATTGCTGGCCTAGCAATTCAGTTTAATGATTTTTATTTCCAACTTTTGGTGCCCCAAATATTTGACATAAATTAGAATCAAGCTAGTAAAGATCAATAACCAAAGCTGGGTAAAAAATATACATTTTAAAATATGCCCTCTCTTAACATCTGCTTTTGGCTATAGGGAGTCAATAAGTCTTATGATAAGTTTTCTAAGCCTTTCACTTTTTAAAGTGTTCATTAATTTATTTAATAACAACAAAATGCGACTGCAGTCTGCATAGTACGCCTCAAAGCCAATTGCTGGAAGTTTTATTAGATAAATTTATGACTTTCTCACAGATATGACTGATAAATGGATCATCTCTTCAAAAAGAAGTAACTTCAAAAGCTGAAAAGAATAGCAGATGAAAAAAAGGTCATTTCATTTGACTTCTCTCTGCAGAAAAACAACCTGTAATGTTTGCTTGAAGCAGTTCATTACAATTACCTTTGAAACAGAACAAGAGTATAAATGCATAGATTAACTCAGCTACTACGCCCCAAGCCCCTTCACTCCAATTTAAAGATTTTAAGAGGTGTTTAAAGTGTGCAAGAACAAAATTTTTCACTTTGATAGGCTGGCAGTATTTTTCCTAGAATCCAAAACGTGACAGCTAAGATCACCTGGGAGTAGAGTTTTTCTCCTTTAGAAGCACATGGTGACGGAGATGTACACTGGCAATTGTTTGTGTGGACCACAGGGTTTCCCCTCAGGACAACACAGAGGAGACATGTGAGACAGGTACTGACATCTCACTTGGTTATGTGATACTCAGATGTGCAGAGAATTCTGACCCCTTTCTGTAAGTGCCATCTGATTTTCATACCTGCTCCCCTTACCTCCAGACCTGTCCTCGTGCTTCTCCCACTCACTTGCACGTTGCCCTCCCCAGTGCATTTCTACTGCAGCTCTTCAAAGAGGCAGTTTTGTCACAAACAAGATGAAGCTCTGCCCCTTTGAAGACCCTCAACTGTATGTCTAGTCCTTAAATTACTGACAGAAACAAAAATAATTCCAGCTCAATATTCTTCATATTGTTAAAGTCAGTGGGATTAAATGTGAATGTTTATTACCTTACTACTTTGTGGTATTAGAACTGCATTTTTTTTTTTTTTTGTGATTTTTTTTTGTCTGTTTGTTGGGATTTTTGGGGGGGAGAGTAATATTCTTATTTTATTTGAATTTTCTGAAGTTTTCTGTATGTTTGTTTGTTTCCTTTAAAATTTTAATTTTAATTTTTTAGTTATACAATTTAAAGTTGCAGTTTTTGGTTTTTTTACCATTTTCTCAAAAATGGTAAATAATTGCTTCTAAAAGATATTAACAGCATGAGATTTCTGCAGGGCCAGAACTCCAGACTCAAGGAGTTAGGATGGGGGGGTTTCAATGCCATGAAATTTAAGTGATTTAGCCCACCATACTTCTTAGAAGATACCTGCAAAGCTTAGTGAACTTTGTGCTTCCACATAAAAATGGACATCTTTAGACTTTACTATCAGCTGTAAGTGATTTTCCTCTTTTTACTTCTGCTGACTTGGAGTCCTAAGAAGACACTAATTAATTAATTACTAAATATTGTTATTACTAATTCCTTATGGAGATAGAAGCAGACACTTCCCTTTCTCTGCTGTAGCCTGCTTATATTTTAGATCTCACAAATTATGTGAGGATATTATGGACCATTAAGCTGACTTAAACCAGCTCTGGTGTAACTTTGTGCAAATTGTGGTAAACAGCATGATCCCTTTATTTATGTTTGCTGCTAGAATTCAGCTGATGAATTCAGCTGAAGAAAATGGGAAAATTTTGAAATGTACACCAAAATTAATTAACTTCCCCATATAATTCTGTAGTTAATCCATGTCATGGGTTTTTTCTGTTTTCTTCTCAGAATAAACAGAGTAAGGAGAGAAGAAAAAAACATTGCCCAAAAGGAAGATTTAGGATTTTCAGTTTACAGTTTTTTATTACCAACCCTGAGCTTCTCTCCAATAATTTAAATTAGATCAAGGTATGCAAGACTGGGCTGGCACAATCTCATAAATCATCTCTCATTTATATTAACAACCAGGGGTTTTTTCTTATATAATTAATGTTTTATAATTATATAAATTTAACAGTTGATGGGTTAAAATGAGTAAACTCCTAGCAGCTATGGCACACTATTTTCAGCAGAGAAACACAATAAAATTATAATTCAAGACTGACTGTAAGTAGTTATTCCATTAATAACTTTTAGAACAGGTACTGATTAACAAATTGAATACTACATCAAAAGAAGATACATTATTTTTTAAACTGCCACTACACAGTTCTGAAAAGCTGATAAGTCATGTTGGATTTATTTCGCTAATATTCAAAAGATTCTCTAAAGCCATAAGTTAACACACAGACCAAACCCATAAGCTGATACATATGTAGTGCAATCCATCATGATCAGATGTATACTACATAAACTCACACATTCCAGAAACGTTTTGTGGATGGTTATGCAATACAGCCACTGCTTTAAGAAATGATACACAATAAATTAGCAAGGTCTTGCAAGAATGTCAGACAACCCTCTGAGTTCAAGCACATTTCTGTTTCTCTGGTTGCATGGAGAAATTCATCATGGTCACTTCTAATTACTCGAACAGAGTTTTTAATTTCCTGACTTTTTTCATTGCAGCCCTTCACTTGGTCCAGACAGTCTCTGTCTGGAGAACACTTTATTCCCTCTTTTGACAGCTGTCATTGGCTGATGTATCCAACTTCTCACTGTGTGCATTTTTTAGTGTCTTTAGTTAAGAAAACCTTGTTGGCATTTACAAAGTCATCCTGAGCTGAAGACAGCTTAGAATTTAGGAAAAATAAGTGTCCATTCATTGCAGCCAACACAAATCACTATGTTGTTTGCTTGTTTTAATAAAAGATACAGTTGAAGAAATGAAAGTAAAGCAGTATTAAGACAGAATTGTCAAAAGTCCCCAACTCCTCTGTCCATCAGACCAATTTTGTATATTTGATATTATCACAACAGAATTTTTGTCTTTCTACATTCCTTCTTTCTGAGGTTACATCTCAAGGGAGAACTTTTGTATTGTAGCATCTAGATTTTATATAAATTGCATTTGAGTTCCTCAGAGGGTCTGGACAGTTTAAATCCTACTGAACTAGATTCTTTTTCACTGGAAGATATACAGTGGCCACTATTAATATCTGTGAAGATGGAATTGTCTCTTTTTTAATATTAGATATCAATCCTTGGACCTGAATGGCCAATTTATAACTATTTAACTCAAGACAGGGAAAAAACCAAAGTCTGTCTTTACTGGCTCAGACACAATTACACACTCCAGCTGTTTGACCCTTTGCAGCTGGGGCCTGCACAGCTCAGTTATTAGTGCTAGCTGTGGCACTCCTAAACATTCAGAGAAATGTTTTGTTCAGCTCTTCTGGCTGAAAATGAATCCCTTTCCTTATAGGACTGTTTTCAGGCAACTCAGCTATCTCCCAACTAAACTGCTACACATGTGTAGAAATCAGGGAGGGACAAATGTGACTGCCACAAATACAAGTGTTGAAGAGGAGCAGGGGAACTCCGATTAGCTTTGGTTGAAGATGGCAAAGCATATCCTCATAATGCTTCTGTCAGTATGAAGCACCTCCTTTACCAAATCTTGCCTTCTATATTAGTTTGTATGTTTCCTTTTTAATAAAAAGTTGGGTAAAATACATTTTGATCACAAATCAGCCTTATTTGATTGAAATTTACACCACTTAAATTTGGCACTATGCTTGCTGAGACTGATAATTTTTACTGCCTTCCTTTTAAGGGTACTGCATAGAGCACAAAGCAGGTCACTTGTAGAGAGAAAACAAAGCCAAGACCTTGCCCTCACAGAGATTTTATTAATTCAATTTCAATCCTTCCTTAATGCAGAATTAATAGAGAAAAATATAGTCTAGGGCTTGTGTCCAAGGACTCAACATGACATTTATGGACAGCTCGATCCTTTACTAGGTTTAGTGACTAGAGTTAGGGGTTTAGTCATCAGTCTTGTTGATCAGATCATTCTGACAGTCAGGCTCATCTCTCAAGGCTGTAATGTCTGAACTGTTAGGTGTGTTGGCACCTTTTTGTGAGCATTTTATCTTGCTTGTTTTAACATATAGGTAAATCTTGTCTCAACAGATGCAATAATTTCTGAGATCATTTTAGGAATTAAAAAAAAATTTTGAACAACCTAAAAACTATAAATGGTACAGGAACAAACAGTTTAAATATCTGCGTGATTGAAAATGACTGATTGTCCTTCAAAATTTTGCCAGGATAAAAAATGTATTCTCGAATGGTTTCTAATTCTATTTGTAAATAAGGACAGAAAATGAAGAGTTTGAACAAAAATAGATGTGGGGTTTTTTGGTTTGGAGTTTTAGAGTATTTTTGGTAAAGAACAGGATCATAAAGAGACTGAACAAGACAGCAAATATAGTAGGAATAACACAAGAAAGATAAACCAGCAAATTCACTGAATAGACATGCAAGAGGTTGGAGACCCATAGGTTAATTCAGATTTTTTTTACTAACTCTGGACATATTCCTCACCCCCTATTTTTTCAGTGTTTAAGTCCTGGGAATAAAACTTAGAATAAGGATATAAAATTTACAATTTCCTGTCATTGCTACCAGTTTCCCTAGGGATTGTGAGCAAGACCATAATCTGTAGGCCTCAGCTCATATTCTGTAAATCAGGCATTTTGACATAGCACTTCTCACTGGCAGCATCATAAGATATTGTAAGCATAATAAATATTCCAGAAAGAGTAACTAAATTCAGAAATACCAGCAAAGACATTTGAAATTATTTGAGAGTTTATAAAATAACAAATTTGCAGTTATTTAGCCACTATATGATACTGCCCTCCCCATACATGAACTGTGACTGCTTTCTTTTGGTAAAAATTGCTCAAAACAAGTTCTGTATTTCTACTCATTACAAAAAAGATAGCCAGTGCCCATCTGCTGACTGTGTCTGATTCCTTACTACAATCTATTTGCAATATTTTAATAAAATTTTGGGGATTTTATTGCCATTAAAATCACCAGTTTTTTGTGGGGTTTTGTTTTGCACTTTTTTCCCAGAATGGCAGCCTAAAGTCTACAGGGCCTGAGAGGTACAACAGCCTCTCACTGTTAATACTATTCAATGTATGATTTAAATAATCTACTATGCATGAGAAATACATGTCAAAGACAAAGGAAAGTGAATGAGTGAAAAAAGGAAAATAGTATGAACAGATACAGAGGTCATGCCAGAAAAAGAATCAAGGGTTAGTCAGGAAAAAATCTGCATGGGTTGGGCAATTAGAATAAGAGAATAAGAATTGATGTCCTAGTGAGCACCAGCAGAGATGAAACAATCATAGTGAAAGGGGGTTTGTGTGTACAGGCCAAACACAGTCCCATGTTGTACTCCACTTTATCCCAGACAGACACTCAATGCATTCTGACAGTAATGTTTCTGATATTTGAAAAGCCAAAGAGAAAAGTCAAGTTCAAACATTCTTTTCTCAACAGAAAATTTGGCCTACTATGGTGAATCTTCTAATATATTTAAATTTCATTAAAATTTGATGCCTGTTTTGTGGGAAGACTAGGAGTTGAGTGGAAAGCTAGAGATACAATTCAGTTAAGCCCTGTCTTTGTGGTGAGGGTTTAATTTTTTTAAAGCTTACTACTAGTGGTCATTACACACCTTTACTTGGTATGAATTTACTCTTAACTCCTCCAATTCATATTAAGACTTTTCATGAGTCAGTCTATTAGCCCAGAGGTTTTATGTGAATGGACATGGAGGGTGGGGTGTTGGGGCAGGATAGCAGACCTATCAAAAGTGATTAAAGTACTTTCTCTACAAAGCTTGAATTTTCCAGGGCCTATATGTTTGATATTCACTAGTACAGTAGTTGTCAAGTGTGCAATATTACCCCTTCTTAAGATCAAAGTAAAATTCCATAATACACATGATGAAGTTCTTTCAATGAACACAAATTCATAAATGTAAGGCGAGCATTGCAATTTCCAGAACAAGCAATTCTGCCCACAAAAGACGACATGATTTATCTTTCACAAGCACTGATTATAAATAATTACATATATAAATGTCAATAGTACAGTGTATATTTATTTTAAATCATTAATCCAAACTAGAGAGGGAGATTCTAAAAAAGTTGCAAAAATGCCAACCCTTGAACTACTTACTACCAGGGAACTTCCTCCTTATTCTCTCATAACTGACAAATTGCATTTTTAACATAAGTAGGAGATCTGTGTTACATTTATGTCTAAGTTAAGCATAACCTCTGAGTTTCATGAAATTGGAAAAAAAACCACAAACTGTTGCAAACAGTCAGTTTGAAGAACTCTGTGTCATATTTACGTCCTGGTATGCGTATCTTCTATTTTCACTATTTCCATAGTTAGCTCGTATATTTATTTATTATTGTGCCATATTGAAACTGAACCGAATCAGCAGGGGGAGCTTTAAGACCCCTGCGCAAAATTGTGTTTATGTTCAGCCACTAAACACTTTATATGCCTGAGGGGTTCAGTGTTAAACATATTGCTCTGCTCAATGAATAGTGGCACAGAGATTTCTACAAATGTGAGTTTGTTTCCAAAGCACTTGTAGGGTGCCTATAATCACCTTATCCTTTGTAACATTGATTTTTAATATATATGACCAGGCCAGGATATTTTATAACCCAAATGAAAAGCTCCTGGAAGCAAATAGCACAAAGTACTGAAAGTGTATAGTTTATATATCCAGAAATAGAAAATCATTTGTTTAAACAAACTCAAGCTGAGCAGAGTAATTGATGGCTTCTTTACCCCCTGAAGTGCCATGAAATGTGTGTGCCCTTATATAGTAATTAAAATGTGCCAACAACAATTTTATTGTCTCCAATGGAATTGTCAAGCATTGTTCCAAAAACAAACCAGAGGCAAAGCTGCTAAACATGGTATTATCTGCCCTTGTAGTGTGTTGGCTTGGTATTAAAAAAGACCAATTGTCACATCATACACATGCCTCTATCAATACTGAAGATCCTGAGAATCTCCATTCCTTTCTTATATCTTAAGCAAAAGGTAGATCGCTTCTTTTTTTTAAATTAAAAAAAAATCTTCTGCTATATTAGTCTTCTTTAAATCTACAATATATAAAAGAGCCAGCATCTTTGTATTCTGTGGGCAATGTTTTAATTATTGACAAGGAAATTCATAACCCAAACTTAAATCAGTGTTCTGGTTCAATCTTGTTTTGAAAAGAAAGTTTTAGGCACTAGAGTAAAGGAAAAAAAATGTGTTAGATCACTTAGGTGATAATTCCCTTTCTTTTTTCCTTCCTACAAAATATCAATCCTATTTTAATCAGATGTCTGGATTGAAAAATTATCATATTCTTTAAAAGAGAATCTATTTCCCTGCATTGTTTCCACGCTAAATTGTTTTGTTTATATTACATTTGCACCACAACACCAACAACCCAATTACAGTTATATATGCTGAGGATTTTTGTCATATTTGTTGACTTTAAGCCATCTGCAGTCCAATGGAACATCCACTCTTACTTGTGATGTGAGTGACCCATGTCACTGTGTTGTAGCTAAACACAGATAAGTACAAAAAAAGGATATTTAAACCCTTGTTACTCCACTCTCACCTGACATATCCTCAGAGTTCAGAGAACTCAGCAAAAAAGTAATGAGAAATCACTTGGAGCCAAAATCTGAAACTCTCTATTTTGAGAGTCTGTTAAGTAACTCAAGACACATACTGAAAACAGAACTGAAGCATGACAGTCTAAAAAGTGAAGATTTTTCTAATCAAAACCCTATTGATTTGAACACAGCAGAGAGAAGGATTATTTTCTCTTATTGTAGTTAATTATATTGCAGCCTCATTAACTTCTTATAATTATATATATCCAAGCATAATTCAGCCAGTATGAGCCAAACTTGTCTTAATAAACATTCTCTCGGAAAGCTAAGTTCACAAACAATTTGCCTTTATGCCACCCTGCAGCAATCCTGCCTCACTGAGGCTGAACACGGGGAATGGGAGTCTGCCCTCCTAACTGCATGTGCCAAAATTCTTGGCCTCTCTTATTCTTTATTTCTGTTTCATTTTAATTGGGATGTACAAATTCTTCTAAAGTATTTGGTAGATGTTCATGAAGTTGAAGCAGTGTGAAAGTGCAGTCATACATATGTGTGGGTCTCTCAGTCCCACATTTGTGTCACTTGTGGGAGAAGAAAGAAACTTCCCCCATTGCTTTGCATCCTTTTGTATCTAAAATAGCTTGTAATAATCAGGAATGAGGAACTGAAATAATTTTGAAAGCAAGCCTAATTCAGCAACAGAACAAGTCTTTTTCACCCTTTAGAAGAACAGAACCAATGCACAAAGTAACAGCAGCTCTATTATCACAGCTGCCTTTCCCATCTCTGCCTAAACTGATGTATAACAGCTTCCATATAAGACACTTAGGAAAAAAAAAAAAGATAAAGAGCTAAATTCAACTGTGACAATTGTCATTTTGCTAAATGGCTTCCTGAGATGTGAGATTTTTTCACCTTCCTTTTGTCCTTTCTGCAAGACTGCTTGCTGCAGCACCAAGTCCCAGCTCTTGTAAGCAGCACCAACATGGCCAGAGCCAGTGTGCCCAACATGTGCTGTAGCCTTTGCCCAAGGGTAGCAAAAACCTCCCTTTGCCTTCTCTTCTGCAATATAGCTCAAATCAACCTATCATTATATTTCAATTTAATTTTTAATTTCATTTCTAATTGCTACCCCTACTGTTTTTCTCTGAAGTTTCCAAAAATAACTGAAAACCAAAACTTTCCTTGTGCTTTCCTTTCTTTTTGTGTTTCTTTTTCTCTTTGCTACTTTTCTCTCTTTGTCTACATTCTGTTTATTTCAGAAGCGTTAATGTAAGTTGTCCAAGAGCTCTTTATACTGCTTACTGTTTCTGCATTGAGTGTAAGTGGTGGGTGGCAGGGAGGAGGCTGCTGGTGTGCTGAGCGCTGCAGGGCAGCCTCTTTGAGGAGAGGCCAGGGACTGCCCTGGTTCCAGCAACTTCCAGCCAGCTCCAGCAAACCCATGCAAGGTGCAGATGAGCCCCTCATGTTTAAGAAAGGCCAAAAAATGCCACAACCAGGTGGAAGAGAAAGAAGGGCATGCAGCAGAGGCTACACCTCAGTCAGAGAAGGAGGGGGAGGAGGCGCTCCAGGAGCCTGAGCAGGTGTCCTCCCCAATGTCCTTGAAGAAGAGCACATTAAAGGAAGCTTCTGCTGCAGCAGTCCATGCTCCTTACATGATCATATGTAAATATATTTTCTGCCATGTAGGGGCATCTCCAGCGACACTGAAGTCACACAAATGGATGTCCTGCTCTGACTGAAATGTAACCTGCGTGGCAGCCACAAGCATCTGCTGGAGACAATTGAACAGAGCAGAGTTGTGCATAATCCTGGGAAGATCCAAGAGAAATCTCTTCACTTTTCTCCAAGTGAAAGGGTGGTGGAGTGAGTGAGTAGCTGTGCAGGGCTCGGTCGCCAGCTGGGGTTAAACCATGGCAGCAGCCAAATTACTCTGTACTGCTTTTGAAATGGTAATTAACTGTTTCAGTGGCAAAGGAGAAAATAGCCTACATGGAAAATTAAAAAAAAGAAAAAAAAAAAAAGGAAAAGCATAGGGCTGTAAATAAATCCTTTGGCCATGGCTGAGGTGATACCATGAATGGCACTGTTCAATCACTGCGTCACTGAAGAACAGGCAAACCACAAAATATTTTGTGGCCGCTAATGCATTTCAAAATTCTACAGCTTGGAAACTTAGAATACTATGATATACTGTATGTTCTGTTGATCTAAAATGTGTTTAAAATTACTGTTAAAGCAGAAACATAATATGATAGCCCTGTAGAGCTTTCTTATGCAGCTTTATTGATTCTTTTGTCCATTTAATAGTTTGTTTAAAGATAAGCTTGCTTACATTTGTATTCTTTATTATTCAACAATTGTATCTATTTCACTGTTTTGTTGTTATTTAATGTGAATTTATGTGCCTGTATGTATTACCCCATTCAAAATACCAAGAATAGGGACAAAATATCTGATTGATTTCAAGGACTTTCAAGGAATCAGGTCTGTCGTTTGTACTTACTTATGTATTTCTCAACAATAGTTCAGAAAAAAAGTGTATTTTTGCATTAAAATCTTTCCATTTTTTGGAGACAATACAGAAACTTTCCTTATGCAATTAGATGAAAACAAAAATTATCAAAAAGAAAAGTCTTACCCTCATGTTTGCAATGAAAGAATTCCCAATAGCTCAGCAAGGTCTTCCATTTTTCAGAGCTGAAGTTTGCAGTTTACCTCTTTTCCAGCCTAGTTAACAAAAGGTAAGTAATATTGATGAAGACAGATTGGCCATAGTAATTCAAGTGTGTCAAAATGCAGTTCTTACAAACAGAATTATTCTGGAAAAGATAAAAGCTATTCTTTTAATTGCTGAATTTTTGTTTCATGTATTTGTACATTTCAGTACATAATAATGAGGTCTTTAATAAGATCTGATGTATTGTAGGAAGATAAAATGTTTGCTAAAATGAGACAGAATTAACTCTGATCATACTGTGAGAGGGAACATTAAATTAGATTTTTATTTTACTTCCTTTATTTCAGTAGTTATGTACTCTGCTTCACTGATTATCAGATTAGTGTGAAAGGAAATATTTCTTTATTAAAAAAGTTGATTTTCTACAAACACATCATGATGTTGGAAGATACTCTAGTTATAAAATTTTGAAAAAGAAGCAGTTGTATGGAACAGTAGATATTTTCTAAAAGAGTAGGCAAGGCACTCATAAAAATTTAATAAGTCATATGTTTCAATCTAAAGAAGTAAAAAGAGTTTTGGACAAGACATATTTATTATTTTTATCTCATAGGATTTCTTTTTTTTCTCTGAACCTGTGAATTAAAAAAACTTAAATTATTTAAACATATCCAAATTCATTTAAATGGCAGGATAATTTGTATATCATTTGGACAAACTTCAGGAAAAGTCCATAATGCACTTTCATATAAAGATATTTGCACATTTATCAAATGCATATATGTTTAAAATGTTTATTATGCAGAGAGTAGCATTAACCTTCCAGCAAAAATTAATCCTGTGTGAATGAAGTCCAATATACAGCCAGTTTCACATTATTTTCTCCATCAGTTTTTCCATAACAACCAAAAGATGGTATCACAGGTGCTGTTACAAAGCCTTCTTATGGAAGCTCTTCCACACAAGAGAGATTCTACAGGCACAAGTAGTTTATTAAAAGCTACTTTATGCTAGTGAAGTTATCTGAATGTTCTTGAACACCAGAAACCATTATTGCAAAATCTGCACTTGGACATCCTCAGTTCATGCTGTAGCTAAAATGCTGAAAGATCAGTCGAGGTAGAAAGGTTATTTGTTTGCTTGATTTTTAAACCCAGAAGTGTCAAGTATTAAGCAGAAAGAATCCAGGAATGGAAAAGCAGAAACAAGGAACTGCAACAAATACGTAACTGACTACAAGGAATTGTCAGAATAGGATTCCTGGATATCAAAAAGGGTGCGACTGACCTTTTGTTCCCTTCTCACCCATGAAATTAATTATGTTCCCTTTATGTTAGCATTAATGATCATGAGGATGTGCAGGGGCTGAGTTCAGTGTAATAATCTTACTTATTCCTTTTCCTCCAATTAATTTTTAGCAGAATCATCAAACTTCATGTTTACCATATGACTTAATAATTACTAGTTTATACACAGAAGGAATATGTGAAAATCTGTGCAATGTCTTTAAATGGTTTAGAATTAATTCTGAAAATTCACCTGCAGGATTTTTCTTCCCCTTAAAAGAGTTAACTAATTAAAATCAGTAGGTTGACTAGTCATGTCATCTGTGTGGCCCATTTTAAATGCCATCTTTTCTGATGGTTTAAATTGCATTTCAGCTCAATACAAATAATAACGGGACACTATTAAAAAGAGCTGACACACTTCTAAGTTTTTCTTGGCAGACAAAACTTTCGATGACAGAAATGGATCTTCTCCATTTAGCAAACTAATGCAAGAGAAATTAATAAGTGTGTGAGAAGATTGAGTGAAAGAAGGAAAACTGTTGTCAAAAATATCAGAAACTAATAACAGTTTGGATTCGAGATGACCTGTAAATGTATATGTAATTAAAAAAAACTATCTAATCAAGGAGCATCATTCAAAAAGACAAGCAAACTTTACCTCTGGGGAATCTGCTTGAACTCATAATTTTTCCATATCAATAGAATAAATAAAAGTTACCATATTATCTGTTTAGACTGAATCCTAATTGATTCAGATATTCAAATATTTCACATTTTTTCCAGGTGTTTAGATTATGGCCTGATAACAAAGACAGCTGCCTAAATTTTAGCAACATTTTTCCCCAGTGGTCTCATGTGTTGCATATCCATTGAGCCAACTCTTTCCATAAAAAAAATAAGTGTTCTTCAGATAACTGAATTCAGTATTTTGTTAAAATGTGGTGTTTCCATAGTTCAAAAGTTTCTCGTTGAGTCTGTCAAACACTTTATAGGAGTATGCTGAAAGCTATGGAGAACCTAATGAACTACCACCTAAAGATATAATATGCAAATATTTTGGCTACTGGTGTTTGATCTTTCCACTGCTCAGAAGCTCAGCATCTACTGAATTGTGCACATGTTTAAAAAGTTCATGTTTGTTGGCTTCATGGTGCAAAGAAGCAGTTAGCATAAAATTACTGGAATGCTGACCTTCTTAGGTTGATACAACTTTAACTAAACATTCCTGTTCTTACAGTAGGAAACATTGTTAATCATTATTAATATTGAGGTGGGGGTTTTTTTGTTTTGTTTTTGGTTTTTTTGGGTTTTTTTGGGTTTTTTTTGTTTTCTATACTAACATTTGGAGACTGACTGCTATATTCCTTCATTTGGGACAGATGGTGGGTTTGCTCATAGCTTTAAATAAGAGGTGATGCAGATTCATATCTCTACACTAGAGAGGCGTTTAGTTAAAGTATGCAAGATAATGTGAAAATTATTTCTATATTAGGCAACACAATTCTCCAAGATGGGGGAATAGGAAAACCATTGCATAATTAACCCAGGTTTGACTTCACTGGCTTAGTGACTACTGTCTCAGAGTCAAACTTGTGAGGTTTCAGACACAATGAGGCAGAAAGCATTAGCAAGTTGCTGAGTTTGTCTTGGAGATATGATGAATGGTGAATATCCCTCTGCTGTGGTAAGGAGAAAAATCTTGGCTAGTCTCTAGTTTCATCTGACATTCCTAAGGATCTCTCAGCCATCCATACTGAATATTTAAGCTCTGCAGGGTTGGCTTTGGATATCTAGGAGGAGGATATCTACAGGAGTCCAGGTTAGAAACTGAAACTCTGTGCTGCATAGGTTTTCAATCAGATGAACTGTGAATGAACAGTTTTTGTGGCAAATACATCCCAAACTAGCCGGTAGATAGTATTGCTAGGAAAACTTTATGTCAATATTTACTGCTGGCTAGATTTCTGTACACAACAAAGCATCTAATATCCATTTCTCTTACTTATTTCTTCATTATGACTGTGACAATTGCAAATACAAATGATAGTTGCCCAGAGAATTGTTGGTGTTTCTGTAAGGTAAACATGTATCACACTTTATATTAATCAATATTAATATTGTATGGAGAGATTAGCAGTCCATAGGGAAAGGGATTCTCGACCTACCACAGATCAAGCTTAGACAAGAAGGGACATGTAGAAATAGAGAGATTTTGGAGCAAACTGAAGAAACTTGCTCAATTTCATAGTTTGCATTTTTCAGAAAATTACCTATGAATCATTAATCATCAAATGGCCATATTGGGCCAGGACAAAGGCCCATTTAGCTAAGTGCTCTGTGGCTAGCAATGAGTGTTAGGTGCTTGCAAAAAGGGTGTGAGAGACAACAAGCTTAGGACGTGCCTAAGGCAATCATCAGATTAGGAAATCTAACGGTGTGGTACAGTATTAGGGCTCTTTACCAATCTTAAGTTTTATAAGTGTGTTTTTGGACAAGTCATTGCATTTTTTCATATTTTTCACCCCTCTTGCTCTTCAGCCCTAGCTTATGCTTTTAAAAAGTGCATTTGTACAACCACCTAGCAAAATATAGTCTTGAGCTTAGTGGGGGTCTGTAAATATCATTGTGATTTAGTCAAATCTCTTCAGTTCTAGCTCAAGATCTAGTTTTATTATTTTGTAGAAAGCATACAGAAGTGTACATTTAAAATTGTTAGCAAAACACATTAAAATTATCAGTGGCTACTTAAGAGTAATTTTTGCTATGAAAATAAATATGCATAATTCTGAAAAATTTATCAGGCTTTCTTTCAGTTCAGATTTAAGTGGTCCTTGCACAAGCTCTAAATCACATAACTAGCAAAAACTGCGAGAAGTCTTTTGTAACTTCTGTGGGTGTTACTTGAATGGATGCCACTCCATATTCTTCTCAAATCGAAAAACCTCTAAGATAAGAACAAGCAGAAAATATTACATGTGAAAATTATTACAGAAAAGAAATGACCTCTTGTGTTGTAAAGATGAAAATCAGACACTTAAGGTATGATTCAGACCTAGAATCAATTGTGATAAAAAAATCTGGATCACTCAAGACATTAAATAGCTATTCAGCTCAGTAATGCTTCTTTCTGAAGCTGACTCTAATGCTGCAGTGTAACATGCTAAAGGAGATGTGTATCCCTAAAAATTTAAAATCTTCATATGAATAATGCATTAAGAATGCTGCAGGCTGAACCATTCTTCGATGGTACAGCTCATATAGATAATTTACAGGCAATCTGTAGAATATTTATGTCTGAAGATTAGAAGTAAAATCTTTTTCTTCTGTCTTTCAATTAAAAAAAAAAAAAAAAAAGACTGTCACAGAAAGAATTTTTCAATTATTTTCCTGGAATTATTTGCCAAATTTAATCATTATTTCTGCAGGATTAGAATGGGTCTGCTGTTCCTTAAATTCTTCTAGGTAGTGTATCTTGACACTAATCTCAGTATATTTTAAAGGAAGGAGTCCAATTCAGAAATAGGAAATGTCACTGATTTTGCCCGAATACTCAAAGGTGTTACACTGTTGAATGGCATGCAAGTTGAGTTCTAAGATACTTAGGCCTAATCAATTATTGAATTGAAGATGCCAGAAAGTTTGAAACCGAGTAAGAAGAAGGAAAGAGGAATTTTGGAATGGTGTGCTGATTATGACGTGATATTCCAGCCATTTTTTGTTACCTCTGCATTAATTTCCTCTTTGTGTGTGGTGTTTCCATAAATTGGTGAGGCATGAAATGGCCTATTTCCTACCAATTAAAGAAGATACGACTTTAGTGTGGTTTGCATCTGAGAGATATCAATGTACACGTATAACCATTAGATCTAAATGAACAAAAATTCATAACAATGGCGAGAATAATGTTATTAATATTTTTGTTGAATTTGTTGTGCGAATTCTCTCTAAGAAGGCAAGGAACTTAAAAACTTTGAAACTAAAATTCTATTAATTTACAATAAATAATTCAATAAGTATGCAGCACCTGCTATACCAGGTTCTTTTTAAAATGAAAATGGTCTGGTAAAGATTTGTTTTTTTCCTCTTGAAATTGGTATAATTGTCCTACTTCTTCAATATACCATACTTTGACATACTAAGATGATTATGCAGATCCCTCCATCCTACTATCTGAACACCTCCCACATGAATGAAGCAAATTAAAATTATGAGGTTCATTTTACATCAAATCTATTTCATTATTAGACTTTCCCTTTTTTGGCATCAATAATAAAATATTTTGATCAGGGAATGCAATAACAAATTCTCAATAGAGCATGCTTGTCCAGAATTATAGAACTATATAAGTTTATTATATAATTTAACTTCCAAATTTATAATCCTTAAGGGAGGAAAACTTCTTTTAAACTAAGGAAACTAAATCTTTTTACATATCATTAATGCTGCTGCAACTGTTTAGAGATATATGCTTGATATTGAAAAATACTTATTATGACCTTCTTTTACTTTCTCATAACTACCTCATATTCATGTCTGTGACTGGCATATTCTTAACTTGATTTCTGCTTGAAAATAGACTTCATTGAGTTTTTAAATAAAAGCACTTTTTAAGGTGTTTTGGGTTTTTTTTTTTCTTTCTTTAAAATAGGTCTCTTTACATATGTATGCATTTATTTATTTATTTATTTATTTATTCATTTATTCATTTCAGGAATGTTAGACAAAACCCCCACCCTTTTCTTCACAAAAAATCCTGACTTTGTTTACCAAGTGAGAGCCAAAAAATCGATGATGATGTAGCTGGCGCAGAATGTAATTACCTGGAACGTAAAACAGAGATTTTCATTAAATCACAACATGGTGGCCAACAAAGACATATAAATTCAGAACAAGAATGCTTTTAAAACTTGAACCTGTTTGTTAGCCACCCTATTCATTGAAAATACTTTTTTTGGCATGGGGTTTTTAAATTTAAATATTAATTTAAAATATTTACTGTTTCACAAGTTTTAGACACGGCAGTATTTCATGTCAATTTAAAGGCAATAACTCCCTGTGTGCACAATCTCAGTCCACCATATGGCAGCAGGTTTGTTTAGTGGAACACTGTTCCCTATCTGTTTCTGAACCCTATTCCCTGTCTAGTTTAGTTTCTGATGTTCTTACTTGACCTTTAATATCATATCTCGTGTTATGCTTTAAAAATTGAATGTAATATTTATTGTATCTAACCATTTATTCAGTTCAGGTTTGATGGTTCTGCTTGTGAGACAGCAAGATTTTAAATCACACTCTTTTACAGTTTAGCCTAACCAGTCTGGCAAGGGGAGAACTGACAGAGAGAGGCAAAACCAAGTTCTACTATTCCTGACTTCTGATCATCTTGAAAGTTAATGCTCACTCATTCCAGACTTAAAAATATGTTTGACATTTCCAGGTCATTCCCAGTCTCTACTGGTTAGAATATAGTAACATAGTTTGAAAAATATTCTTGGAAACAACATATGCAAAAATTCTTAGTCGTATGAATATGCAATAGGATGTTGTAGGAAAACCAGCTTCAAAAAACATGGTTCATAAAGAAAGACTGGACAGAGAAAATGAAAGATTTACCACTAATCTCCCTTTCATACAATTTTTTTTTTTCTGATTAAGGAAAATTTATTCCTGCACAGAAGCATTTGGAATTACATTTGGAATTACATTTGGAATTACTTTTGGACAGATTTTGTTTGATCAAAACACACTATGTAGTTAAGGAACACTTAAAGCACATTACGTATGGTAATGGTATTTAAAGTAAGCTGTCTTATTTATCTGGACTCCATTACATAAGGTAATGGGAGAAGAATAAAATACTCTGAAAATTATAAAACAAACAAACAAAAAGCTACTAAACTGCTTTATTTTGCATTAAAATTTTGGATTGCATTTTATTACTATTTTAAGAGATTCCTGACTCAAATCCAGGATGTTACTTGTTCACTGTCCTATGAGTTTTTTCCATCTTGGAGAGTAGCCACAAAATCAACAGATGTTACATCCCGCAGACGACAGTACAGAAACCTTCTGGACATGTGTTAGAAGGAGTGGGCAGTGAGAGAAGAGACAGTGGAGAAGTCCTAAATTTCATCTTCAGCTAAGAAACCAAACTTTTCTAGCATCTCCATGCCCCTTCTGAGGAGCTTACGTGGTGTGCAAAGACTGACCCTGTATTTCCACGACTGCACCCTTCCTGGGGCTACAGAAAGCATTTGCTGGAGGACAAGATGTTGAAATTATGCCTAGTAACTCCTGTTTCCTTGTGAAAAACATTTTCTGAGGGGACTAAAGGGCTTAAATGACATGGAGGAAAGTTAAATGTGATCAATTAGAGGAGCTTTTAGCAATCTAAGGCACTATGATTGCATGCAGATGGTGATATGGACTGGAGGTTGTTGGTTTATATACCTGTTCAGATAAACAACTTAAACACTAAGTTAATCCATTCTGTGCAGTATAAATAAGATTAATAATGAGTTATAGTTATTATAGTAAATTAATAATGAGTTATAATTACTATGTATAGTAGGGTTGTTAAGAACAGCTCTATCTTTGAGTATATGGTATTTTACTTCTATTATTTGTCAAAATGCTTATTTTTATTAATAGTGTCCTTTCTTTGCTTGTTGAATTGTTGAAGTGTAAAATTGTACATATTATTACTTTTATCGTTTTCTCAAATATTTCAAAACTTCTAGGGGCTGTATAGACACTGTGATATCTCCATATTATTTGACATTGCTGTATAACATCTGAGAAAAACATCCTGTCTAGAAGAACTCTAAAGGGAAAATTCAGGAACAACTGTTTTTTCTTTCTTCTCCTATTCACCTTTTTAGGGGTCCTGAAGAAACTACTTTACTTAAATTCATATAAAAATGGATCTTTATCATCTCTGTCTCACAGGAACTTTGAAAACGATTTTATTCATGCCTTCAAGACTTTTTTAAATAGCAAATTCTTGTAGGTTTTGTGATGCCACAATGTCCTGGCATTTAAAGAGGAATTCTTAGTGCTGTGTTTCACAATAAAAGACAGTATTTCTAATGAGAAATTTTAAGCCTAACTCTTGCAATATCAATTGTAAAACACCTCAGTTTTTGAGTAATTCAGCTGTTTTATTAATCATGTCCTGAAGTAATGTCCAAGGTTATCACCTTTTGAACATCCTTTAAAACTCCAGTTAATATTATTTAGGAATAGTATTATCTTGAGTCTGTTATGAATGTTAATGGGAGTTGCTGCATCAGGTTAACTAGGAAAAGATTCTTTAAACAGATAGTATTTATATGATATTATTTGCCATAATTTTTCTGTACCTTTAAGTAATTTTAAATACTAGAATCATCACATGCAAAAATAAACACGGTCCTGTCTTTACTGCCAGGGGTTTTGGGGGGATTGAAGTGTGGAGGGTTTCTATGAACAAAATATTTTTTATTTGTCTTAGTGCCTTCATTTCAGAGGCATGATAGCTGTCCAGTTCTACTGCAGGTAACACTCACAAGTCTAGTCCAGCACTGATGCAGTTCTCAGTTTTCTTCCTTTACCTCTTTGGATCCTCTGCTGAGATGAGGTGAGTCGAGTTTCTCAGATTAAGAGGTCAAGCTTTTGAAGCATTGAGGTATGAGATTCCAGATCTCTGAAGCTTCCTAAGAAAGAGATAACTTGACTGAAGCGATAGAAGGTGATTAATGTTTGGCAGTGCAGAAAAATGTCTCTTCATGTCTCCTCATCAAACTGGCTAGTTTTTTCTCTCTTCCTGTAAGTGTTGAAAGAGAAGTTCTCTTTCTGTGGACTGTACTGAGGCAAGGATTTTTCTTACTGTCGTTACCTAAGTACCTGGATGTTCCTTTGGCCAAATTGCTTTATTGATAAAATGTATCTTTTGAGCTTACCCAAAGCACTTGTCTATACACAGAATAACGTATTTTTTTAAATGCTTACATGGGGTTTTTTTGGATTGTTTGTTTGTGTGTGCAGTTGTTTGGGTTTTGGGGTTTTTTTGTTTTATTTTTTTTTCCTTTGGGAAGTGGTTAAATCTTGCCTTGAAAATTCTAAGGTTTCTTATTTTCTACAAAGAATTCTTCGATGAAAATTAGAGTTGGATAATGGCAAGTTGCACATTTAAAATGGAATAGCATTCTGTTCAGAAAAGACTTTGAGAAGCACTACTTGACTTTAAAGCATTGAATTACACACCACCTCCTTGGCATTCTTAGTTCTAATATTATTATTTGCATTTATATTAGAGAAGTGCCAAGCAGCCCAAAGTAAACACAAGTTTGCTGTATATTGCACCTTCTAGATAAACAGCAAGGAGATGACTGTATTCAAACAGCTTAAAAAGTAAACAGGAAAGACACACTAACAGAAGTAAGTTTTGAAAAGCTTTTTGTTTCAAGTCTTGCAGGCAGAAATGTGGAAATAAGGTGGTGTGTGCTTTAGATCGTTGGTGAAGTGTTTTGATTAGTCCTTAAAGAAGCTGCCGAATTCTGCTTAGAAACTGCACCAGAGAATCTTGCCTCCAAGGCAAACAACTGCTTCATTTCACTCAAAAATTGAAAAGGAACAATTTTTGATTTTGAAACACGGACACAGAATCTTTTACCAATATGTAAGAAGAGATTGCATTTAAGGGAGTTCTCAGAGGAAGGGGCGGGTCTCCATATGTGTACATGTCAATATATGTATGCAAGAGAAAGAACAGCTAGTTCATAGTAAATATAATTAAACAGGAGGACAGAGACCTGTGCTGTAATTCCTGATAATTGGGAAAATATGCAAATAATTCTGGATAGTTGAATGTAAAGGAATTAATTTAACCTTTTATTGTAACCATGCATAAATGGAGCCATCTTCTCCTCTATATTTTAAACAATAGCCATGGGAATGGTGTGGTTTTGCACAGAACAATAGATCTGGCTGAATATCAGCATGCTAGATAAATGTGATTTGATTAAATTTCTCAAAATTTAGGTGAAAAGTATTTTTCATCTAGAATCTATCTGGGCTTAGTAATGAGAATAATAATAAGCAGATATTAAATAACACAAACAGAAGAGAATTTTATTATGTTAAGCCATTTAAGTCATGAACAAGTTCTATATCCTTTCACAAAGTTTTTCAGGATCAGTCTTGTGATTAAATATCTGGGCTGAAATTTAGTTGCTTAATCTTAAATTCTTAATGACATTTGCGATGCCACTATCTGAGACATCTACATTTTATTTTTTTCTGAGACATCTACAAAACCTATGACACAGGAACCATGAGATGTCCCATCTAGAGGACATTTGTGTGATTTTAGGACACCAGACTGGCTGATTAAGATGGCCATCTACTGACTATTTACATGCCTAATATATGTCTTAGATCCCCAAAAAACTTACCTTGTCACTTGAATTTTATCTTTTGGTCTGTCCTTAAGTCTAAGACCAAACACAAATCCTATGAAAAACCAGCTGAATATCAGAATTTCACTTTTTGAATGCTGCTCAGAGAGTTTTATCATAAGGAAGGTTTTCTTGCTTTTAATTTTTGTTCTTGTTTTTTGGCTACATGGGTGCCATTTTTAAGCACGGCAAAACGGACTTTGAGAAAAACCAGGTAAATGTAATATTTAATTACAATAAAGGAAAAGTTATAAACAAATTCATTATTTATTGCTATTTTACGTTTGGACAAGACAAAGGGGAGTAACCATTGTTCCTATTTAAAGTGCTACAAATATGTAACAATAAAATTGTTTATACTTGCTTCAGAATTTCACTAAAAAGTCCAACTGTGTTTATGAAACTCCATTTCATAAAGCTCGCATTTTCCAGTTAACATTGCTACTAATTGCAAATTAATCAAAAAAGACTACTCTATTTGTCAGAGGAAAGGAAGGGGAGAAACCAATCAAAAAAACCCTGAAGCCCAATTGTCATTAATTGCCACTACCAAGCATTGCTTATCTGGAGTTCCTCCACATGTCAGTGCACATTAACATTATGCAACAGAATATAAAATGCTGATATATATATTTAGAGCCTAAGCAGTGAAATTCTTGCTTTCTCTGAGGCAAATTACCTTGGTGGATACTGGATCTATTGAACACAAAAATATTAAATTGTCTACAGACTCTTTTTATTAGGTCTGCAGTAATTAATTAAGCACAGATGTCTCACCAGAAGATGAAATGGAATGTATTCAGGGAAGAAAGGAAGAGGATAAAGAATAATGAGTTCCTGAAATACAATACATCAAATGAAGAGAATAATGTAAATTAGGGCCTAATCACATTTTGCATTACACAGATGCTCTGGGAGAGTATGTGGACCTTCAAGGCAAGTTGTGCATCTAGTATTCCAATCTGTACAATGCTGCTCTGCAGATGCTCCGCAGCCTCTAAGGAAAGCACATTCAGCTGATTTGGGCAAATTTTCTGTAATAAGAGGTACAACATGCGCAGGCTGGAAGCACTTAGGATTTTTCACTTTTCTTAGCTGGTAAGAACTTCCCAGTGGCTTCAGAGGAGGAAGACCTACAATGTTTTAAAGGAATATTTGGATATCCATTTTTTATTGTGCCACCATGTTTCTTTGACTGTGGGAAGCCAAACAGTAGGCCAGTGCTAATCAGACTGTACCTTTACCACTGACTGCATAGTGGGCATGCAGAACATGAGCTGCTATTTGCTCAGCTCCGAATCTTCACAATCCTACCTGCTGCAGAATGCATAACAGAAGAACTTAGATGTAGAAATATGCTTTCTTATTTACCTTTAATGAATCATGGTTGAATTCCAAATGTTAGGCTGAAAAATGGTTATTTTTTATGCCAGAGAAGGTATAAATTCAGCATGCTTCTAGTATACTTAGGATTAAATGACGTCTAGTGAAAGATTGTTAGTGAAATGAAGTTGGAGAAGGATTCCAAACCAATTATGGCCTCCAACAGAGCATATAGTAGTTACAGAGATATTTCTTTCTGCCATATGAGCACAGAGCTAGAAATGGTGGACACTGCATATTGTATCACTAAGGACTGATTAAGAGTCTAATTATGTACACTACAGCTTTATAATACTGATAAGAGTGTTTCTGGTAGACTGCTACCAGAAATACAGCGAGCAGCTGGAAATAGAACACTAGTCATCACTTTCCATGTAGTTGGGGGTTTTGGTTTTAGTTTCAGAGGGAACCTTATTAATTTGTGATTGCAACTTTTTTGTGCGTATTCATCAGAAAATGTGGGGGTTTATTCAAATTTTCACTCTAGTTCTAAGGAAATAATCATTCTTGTGTACATCAAGTTTCAAATATGGCTTTATATAAAGGTGTAAAGAAACAATAGTAAAATGTTTCATTTTAAGTGTTTTATAGATTTACAAAATTTAAATTAAAAAATACCTATTCATTTGGTGATTTGATTATAATTATTTTAATGTTTAATCACCTTTTGTTCAAGGAAATTCTCTCACATCAATATGAAGATTGAATATGTACATTTCCCTCAAAATAGCAGCAGCAGCAATGTCAGGGAAAAGAAGACATTCTACGTGAGGAGTACTGTTTGTTCCTGTAATTACTGCTTTTACTGGCCCAGTTCTCACACCACAGTCTAGCTGACTGTTTGAGCTTGCTTAACTATCAGGCTTCCTCAGCCAAAGGCAGAAAGCATTGAAAGTCTGTAACTGAAGTTATTGCTGGGAGTTTTACTGATTATAATATGTGTAAGAAATTAGTAGACCTACCATGGTCTTAAAAATAATGAAACTGATATTACAAAGAGAATTCGCAGTGGCAGTTTTGTACTTTTTAGCTCTGCCATTGTTAAAATTAGTGGTATATGGTTTGTAAACCAAAAAGCAATATCAACACGTCATTATTTGCAAATAGTTTACCCAAGACATACATTATGTATGTCATTGTTGAATTTGAAAATATTAATTAACTTACACCACTTAGCATGTGAAGAAATTTCAGTTTTTAAAATCTCCTGCACTTCAGAAAAAGTACTGAAATGTGAAACAAGTAGATAATAAATATTTTGTTATAAACTGAATTTTAAATGGAAACAAGAGCCATATATGTATGCATAACAAATGACTACAGAGTATATTATTCTGTAAATAATAAATGCAAAATTTGTAAATTCCATGTTGCACTGAAAACTGTAGATTTATGACAAGGTCTACCCTATGTAAAGTGCATACAATATTTCAGAAAAATTAACCTGCTCTTAAAAATGTTTCCTATACTTCCAAGAAGCTGCTCATCATGCAAATGAGAACAAAAATATATTATGTTGAAACTTGAACCGTTTTGAACTTGAACTGGAAACTAAAAACCTCTCCATTGGAAAACAAAATTTCACTATTCACTTTCGATTCCAATAATATTTTGATTTAGAAAATAATCAGAATAATCTCAAAAAAGAGAATGACTTTGCAATTAATAAATGTAAATAGTTGGTTTTTTTCCTTCATTTCTGCAGTATTTTCAGGGTCCCTGTGGTAGGCAGGAAATTATGAATTTGACTCCATGTTCTTAGAAAGCTAATTCATTATTATTACATAATATAATATAATATAATATAATATAATATAATATAATATAATATAATGTAATGTAATGTAATGTAATGTAATGTAATGTAATGTAATGTAATGTAATGTAATATAATATAATATAATATAATATAATATAATATATTATGTATATAATATATTATTATATTATTATTATATAATTATATATTTTTATTATAATATATATTATATTATAATATATATTATATATATAATTATATATATAATTATATATTATTATTATTATATATATTATATTATAATATATATTATATATAATTATATATTATTATTATATAATATATAAATAATATATATAATAACATATTATATATAATATTATATATAATATTATATATAATATTATATATTATAATTATTATTATAATATATTATTATAATATAATATAATATAATATAATATAATATAATATAATATAATATAATATAATATAATATAATATTATATTATATTATATTATATTATATTATATTATATTTATTATGCTATACTAAAGAACAGGGAAAGGATACTTACAGAAGGCTCAAAAAGATACTAATTAAAAACTCATGACTCTCCAGAGCCTCGACACAGCTGGCTGTGATTGGTCATTAAGTCAAAACAATTCATATGTTGGATAAACAATCTCCAACCACATCCCAAAGCAGCAAAATGGGAGAAGTGGATCAGATAAGTATTGTTTTCATTTTTCTCTGAGGCTTCTCATCTTCCCAGGAGAAGAAATACTGGCAAAGGAAGAAATCCTGGGGAAGGGATTTTTCCAGAAAATATGACAGTGACACACTTTGATCTAAGAGTAAAGGTATTAGGACTTTTGAATTTTAGCCACTATAGGTGGAAAAGGGTAAAGAACACACAAGGAAAACTGTTAGTTAATAAACCTCTACTTTATTATTGGATGAGAGATGAGTAGAAGGAGCAAAAAACAGAGAAGAGCAAAAAAAGAAAAAAGTGGACTTGTACTTGTGACTGAAGGCATACTTTGGTCCTTGGCTTTGAAGCAGGGGGTGACATGCAGTAAGGCCAGACGGAGTCTTGGGGTTGTTCTTGCTCTCACGGCCTCAATCAACCTGCAGCTCTGCCGGGGCGTGCATGGTAGTGCAGCACCTCAGGTCTGACAGCGCTTCTCTAACATTTCCTGCTTCATGATCCCAACTTCCCCCCTCTAACAGAGTTTTTCCCCATCATGATGCCTCAAATTTTAGCTTTCATATTTTTTAGATTCTATACTGCTTTAGTGTGTACTTCTGAGCTTTCATAATCAGGGGATAGTAAGCTCTCTTCACAGAGTAGGTAGACAAAACAATTCCTTCTCTAGCTGAGGACCAAGGACAAATGACCCAAATCTCAGGCCCAAGAGCACAAACAACATGGGCTGAAGAGAGAAAACAATAAGGATGTGACTTCATAAACTAAAGCTATAATTGGACAATTAACTACAGTATGCAAATGGACCAAAACACAAAAGTGTGGAGCCCATGACCGGTTGTCCATTTTGTGACCATTTTGGATTCATCTTAGGTATAACCCTGGCTGGGCTCTTGTGCTGCCCAAGGTGTATCCATTGAGGCCTTCTAATAAATACCTACTTTATTTTTTAACTCTGTCTAATCTCTAAGTCAACCTTTACAAGGCATCAATCACCCTGACAGTTCACAGGTTTGTAACTTTAGAATGGGGCTGGAATTACATATGGGATAATTTTCTTCCAGACAAAGAACAAAGAAGATTAAAAAAAAAAAAAAAACTACACTTTTTTCTTTTTGTATTACTGACAAAAGTGAGACCATAGTAGAATATTTATTTTAATTACATTTCTTGGGAAAATGAAACAAGAGTCTGTTCTTACATGTCTAAGATATACTCTCATTGTCAAGGAGTTTCAACCATATAGAGGGTAAAGGTCTTAAAAAAAGGAAATTTCTACAAGTTGTGTAACAAAGAGAAACTGTTTGAAGAAGACATATTGAAATGGGTGATCCTTGGGGAGAGACAGTTACAGGAATAATTTAGCTCCCTTCTGAATCAGACCCGCCAGTTATTATGAACATATTGGCAAGGGTTCAGCATAATCCCCTTTGTCACAAACATAGCCAAACAAGTTGAATTATATTATTATGTTAAAAAAAAAGACAGATGAGTTTGGTCAATAGTTACAGCCCAAACAAAATCTCATTACTGCTCAGCCAGCTTTTGTGTTCTTTGTTTTTATCAAGACATTAATCTGGATGAAAATTTCTTCTTTCTGTGGACATATATACAAACTCTTCATGCCTTCATGTCTGTCTGATTCAAACATACATGTGTTTTTGTGATGCTCAGAATATAATGTCATTCAATACTTGGAGACCACAGTGTGGACACATCCCAGTGCTTAAAGGGTCTAGAATAACTGAATATGTGCCACCTAATCCTATTTTGAACTATGGGAGGGAAGCTAAGCAGGTGAATAAAAAGCCACACAGAACCCGTTGGACCCTTTCCCCTTTACTCACACCAATAAATACATTATCTGCTTTATTACATTCATACCTTTAGTTCACATTCAGCTTTGGAATGCAATTTGCTGTAGTTGCCTCATGAGATGAGGATGTTTTTGTTCTTGCCTTACAGAATCATGGGCAAATGGTTCCAGAGAACAAACGCACAGCTGGACTCCGCCTGCTGTGGGGAGAGAGAGATATAGGGGGGTGGAGAAAGGGAAAGCCAGATCATATTCCGTAGACAAGAAGTGAGAGCAGCAATGCACTGTTGCTTTTATGCGAATACTACAAACGTAATTATAGATGCTGAGATCTATATTAATGTCTTCACATTTTATATACTTCAAAGAGCAGATTCAGAAGAGCTAGAAGGAGATAGAGTGACTCCACTTTCTTCATTGTTCTTTTGTTCTATTTGCTAATAAGGCCAGTTCACAGCTGTGTAATCACAGCCCTGGTTTCAACCTGTCTGATTCTGGTAAGTCATACAAATTGATATCACTCACTCCTGTCTCATCAGTGACCTCACAACCAAAGTAGCCAAATTATCCCTAGACACAACCTCTCTCAATAATAGAAGACATAGACAATGTGGCTGGACAAGCTACTACATAACGTGGTTCAAATGAAATTGTACCAAAATGAACAACATAAATGAGTTGACATGAGATACTCTTTTATATTTTTGATGGATTCTGTCACTAAACTTTACAGCAGTTTTTACATTTCTCTTAACATACGGAATTTTCATTAATCATTTTGATTGAGGTTAAACTAAATTTTTCAGAGAATTTTTTTCAGCAGAAATATCTATACCTAAAAGGTATAACAATTTGTTTCTAATGGTTTTCAAAGTTATTTTTAAATCATTATTAAATATTGAAATATCACATTGCTTGAAGTTTGAAACTTTGTTAACAATAGCAGAATTTTTCAGCATGCATAAATAAAATACAGATCTGGTTCTCATATACCTTGATTTTATAAATTGTACAACCCAATAAATATTATAGATAAAAATTCACTGGCTTAACAGAGGCTAAAAGCTGATCTACAGGGTTTCCTTTCTATTGGTTTCTTAAGAAACCAATCCATTACCAGCTGCTGATTGCTGGATCTGGAAAGTAACATTACAGGTATATAATGCTGATTACATGGAAGTAATTGATTATAAATTTCTTTTTAATACTTTATTCGGTGCAGCTGCTACCAAGCTGGCTACTATGACTTAGTACAATGATATTGCCCATAATCAAGACATGGTGAGATTGCCACTAAAAGTAAGAGAGTAATTAGGGCTGCATTTTCACTTGAGAAGGGCACAGCTAACATCTTAGAACGGCATTTAAAAAAAAAATTATTTCACTTACTCTTCTCTATTCTGTGAAATCTCCTGCAAGCAGCAGTCTGCCTTCCTCACCTCTACTATTCCGGTGCTTTAGGAGAATTGCTGATATAAATTTAAGCAATTTAGGTATCCCATTAGACAAGCATATCTCATGTATTCATCCTTTTTCGTCTGCTCTTACTCGGACAGTCATTTCAGTTATTTTTATCTTTCAGGACTATCATTTGTCAATCCCACAGGACCGTGTCTAGCCGTATTGAAGACAGGAGATGTGTGATCTGACACAGGGCACCTTCTCTCCTGTGAAATGCTGTGGGCCCTTACATAGCGCTGGTTAGCAAATCACAGCTTCCTGAACCATCTCCACTGTTATTAGATCTTCCCTACCCCTTAAAATGTCAAATTTTTCCTCCCCAACATGCATTAGCAGATGTTTCTACAAATGTGTGATGCCTGATCTAAGAAAAACTTTTTGTGGGCAGATCTTGCTCCAAATGAACAAAATATGTCCAGATCTTAATTTATGTGAATGATCACAAAAAGTTATGAACAAAGATTCTCCACACCAACTGATTTTTTAATAAAATTGCTCACTGAAAAAGACAAGTCAGGCATCCCAAGGACCAATTGCACTGAATTTTGCCTTGCTGACTTGAAAATGATAGGTTTCTATCACTCAGACGGAATTCTTTCTGCTAATGCAGCACATAAAGAGAACAGATCACAATATAAGAATATTAAGACTGAAATGAACAGACCATGCTATGCACCTTTGCTCTGCATAAGCTGAGTCTATATTGTATACAGCTCAAGAGAAGAGTCTTAAAGTTTATTTTATATATATATGCTTAAAGAAGCTTTTTCTCTGATTCAGTTCAGCAGCAGCAATTCACCAGCTTCTCAATATAAACTTTATTCTTTTTCCAGAATTTTATCAGAGCCATTTGGATTTTGTTTCTTTCGTTTGCTTATTTGTTTGATTATTTGTTTTTGTTTTGGTTCGGTTTCGTTGTTCTGGGTTTTCTTCCTCCAAAAGAATGAATAATCCCATGCTGGAAAAACTATACAGGTCAAAAAATTCACCCTCTCCCCTGCCCCTGGAGGTATTTTTCTCCTGTATGCCCAACACTCCAGGTGGGAACCAGCCACAATCAGCATGTTCACTAGGAGTGTAACATAAGGTGTGTAAGTCTGCTTCACATCTGACTGGGCTGGTGAAAAGTATATTATAGAGTGTATTATATAATAATATATTTATATTGCTGACTTTGGGCTTAGTGTAGAACATATTTCCAGAATAATGCAGACAACTTTTTGAGGTTATTCTTTCATTGAAAAGAAACACAATTTAACGGCTTATATTTCATCTAATAAATGAAGCAAAATGAAGTTCCTAACAATAAGGTCAGTGCTTTAGAAAATAAGGAACACAGAAATAAAGACTAAAGCTTTTTGAATATGGTATTTCAGCATTTCTGAAGTAAAGAAATTGGAGGAATTCATTCTTACTTTTTAGACTGCTAAAAGACTATCTTTGTTAGTACAAAATAACAGTTTTTCAGTACAATAAAATCTGGCAATGTCCTCTTTCCTTGGTACTTCATATATCTGTTTAGTTTTTGCCACTTGAATTATTTTTAAAAATATTTCTTTAGAAAGACTCGGGAATTGTGTAAGTAAATTCAACTTTGGCAAATGGTTAATGTATCCTTTTTAACAATGAAAATACTTGAAAAGAAGCTGTTATTGCATCTTACATGATGCAGAATAAGCTTTCTTTTTTTAATAGGCACGTTCATTTTAATATATTTAGCTGGATTGCATTTTCCTTCAGTGCATTATAAAGCATACATGGTAACAGAAATTGGCAAGACAGCATATTTTTCTTGATGTTAACTATGAAGTGGTAGCAAATTCATGCAGTAAAAAATTTTCTTCAGACTTCATCCTAGGTAATACTCTATAAAGAAATGTCTGTGATTGTGTTATTCACTTCACATTTTATTCTTCATAATAGATTCAGCTGAGGTCTGCTATTTTAAAAAGATGTCAATAACATAGTTTGCCACAGAACATAAGGACTGCTAGAGAAAACAAGAAATGTGCCCATGGTACAGATAATAGAGACTGTAATAGATACAGAGCTTGGACACAAAAAATTACTAATAGTTTTGACATTGTTTTCACTAATCACTGAAAGAAAAACCAGCTCCTTACTGAAGTGAGATACATAAAGATAGGTGTTATAAATTTCAATTTATTTAGGAATAAAAATTTAGTGAAGGATAGTCAAAGTTAGTATGGATATTACACACAAGCAGTAAGATATTAAGCAGGTAATAATGTCCACAAGATGCAGCACATGATGGATAAGAATCAACAGATTCTTTTGTGAAAATTACCTCAGAAAGGGGAATGAAATTCTATGGAGCAAAAGCAGAGGTTACTAATTGTGTGGCTAAGGGCAAGTGCAGTGGCAGCCAACATGTCAGCCTGGAACATAAAGGTGATAACTTCTTCAAAGTGACACTGTTTTTATGATCAGATTAGTGAGAGGTGCCTCTGCCCGAATTATGGTGCAGATGAGAACATATGCTGAAATCAATAATACAGATTTTTTTTTAACAGTAAATGTGAGGTAGAGAGATAGAAACAAGTAGAAAAAGGGCAGGGGGAACAGGGAGAGAGTGAGATGAGGCAGAAGACAGTAAACACCTCTGGATCCACTGGCAGCCCACTGCTCCTTCTTCACCCTGGACTTCCCAGTGGTGGGGGTGTCAGATTTGTTCTCCTGGGGGTACCCCTTTTATACAACCCTATGTTAGCTGTGAGTGTGCAACAACGTGTAAAGCTAGTCCTTTAAAAAATCTCAGCTATCAGGCTAGTCAGCTTACAGAGCTTGTTGATAAGAGAAGACAGAAAAGCAGTAGTAGGATTTTTTTCTCTCGGCAAGGTCCTCAAATCTGGTCTCTTTTCCTTTTGTAAGACAGTCATGCTTCTAGAGAATTGCTAACCCATGGCCTCCCCTCCCTCTAGACTTTGCAGTCTGCAGCACTGAGGCAGGATCGTTTTCCCAGGACATGGCATGCAACTGCTTTGCTCTTTTTAAACTTTGCTCAGCTGCTGCCCCTTTTCTTAAAGCAAAACCTGTCTTCACCCAGCTCTCAAGGCCATGTTTTCTCAGTGATCAGTAATCAACTGTCATTGAATTTTTATTGTTCTGGGCCTTCTGCTTTCAACCCATGCTCATATTTTCAAGACCTTTGTTGTTATCCCCAGATAAAATTGTGCATCATCAGAAAAGGCAGCAGACACCAAACTCTCCTTCACACTGTGAGCTCTCAGAAGCAGTTGATAACAATTTTAACAGGTCATAAGTAAGGCCTTGCAGAAAAGATTCAGTTAGCATGAACCCTCTGTTATGTAAAAAAAGAATGGAAATTCTACTTTTACAGGGCCACTGGGCAAAGAAAAAAAAGCTTAGAGATTTATAATAGTCTGTTATTCTTAATGTTGAATTTCAAAACAAGCTGGTGTTAAAAGCTGCTTAAAGTAATTCTATTTTTCCAGATGCAGGTGCCCTCTGCTATATCAACACATATTTCTGTTTTCCAAATGCTATTTACTAATAGCAATGTCTGTGGCAGTTACTTGAGAAGCACGGTCTAAGTTCTTTGTTGGGACACATGATAGAATCAAAAGATGTTTGGGATCTTTGGATACCTAAATACATGGCTGTGACTCAAAATATCTCTTCTGCAGTGATCCAATCCAGTACCTTTTGGCCAGGGTATTCTCTGAACACCTGTAATTATTTGTGGTGCTCATGCCAAGAATTGTTCTCTGCAGCAATTAGAGATCTAGGTCCTGCATGAACCAGAAGAGTGTTTGAACAGTAGTTAGACTCACATGCTCAAAGGCCAGACCCATTGGAAGTGCACATTAGCTGATGATTTGGTAGAGTCCTGTTTGCAACCATGGACCTTAACTATTGCATTTATATTAGCTCAAATCTATTATCTCTTCTGGAATAAACTGAAAAATATAACCTGATTAATATCTGAGTGCATGAGTGTATTGTGATTTCCATACAAATTGAGCAGGAAATGTGCCACATAGGTGTGTTTTAATACCTATTTGAACATGCAGTATTGCATTCACAGGATTTCTTTACATACAGGGTTATATCATGTGTTCTAGCCACAATCTGAAGTCAATGAACCTCTTATGATAAGGAGACTGACTATCCTATTTCTTATGGAAGAAGATTTTTAGTTTCACCAAGTGCAATGTATTCAAGCAACAGACATTTAACATGAATCTCTCTAGTAAAAGGCTGCCTATTATCCAAGGGGACTTTTATTTCCAATACTAGCTTAACCATAAACTAAAAGTAAGCATAATTCATTACTCTCTGAATTATGTCAGTGTTCTAAATTTTGCTATTTACAGGGAAAAAATAAACAGGTAAAGAAAAGCATCAGCTACAGGAGAGAGCATTCCAGAAGCAAATGTCATACAGAATTGCTGTACAATAATGAAAGCACTTTGTAAAATGTATCACCACAGGAACAAGAAAATAGCTTCTATGTTTACGGTGTTTATGTATTTCTGCTTGCACCTAGTCTCCAGTAATATATTTCTGCAAAGCCTCAGTTTATATGCCCTTTTTTATCTGGCGACAAACTATACGCTTTTCCAAAATCCTGTCTCACTTATGGAGATTTGACATCTGTAGGAGACCATATAACAGCAACCTGAAGAGTTTGCTACAAAATATGTTCTTTTTCCATAAATGAAAAGAATGCATTTCTTTCAGGTTTAGTTTACTAATTTTAATTTCTTTCCTGCATTTACTTTCAGAGATTACTCATATTACTGATTAACACTTAAAGCTGAATAAAGTCCACATGCAACGTCAAAAAAAATTCTCACATTTTAGATCAAAAGCAACCTAGATTTCCCTCATTCTCGAGGCTAATCCTTCATGTCACTATGTGCAACTGGTAAACTTTATAGAGAAACTCAAGACATGAAACAACAAATTATAACATTACAATATTTCTCTTAGTAGTTTAGTGAGTAACTGAAGTAATGAAACCTGTCTTAATAAAGAAACATAACTCAGAACTCATTTCTTACTCTGATACTTTAAAACCTACTAAATTATGAGTCCATTCAGAGCTTTCCCCCATGGAGGGATGCCATGACCAATTTACTTCCCTGTTCTGGGTTATTCTGCAACTTAATAATATTTTTCTCCTCAAATGTGGCAACCTGCTTTAAAATAAAAATGATAATATAACATTCTTGGAACTTCTGGTCCCCTGTCCCTTAGGACAAAAGATATTTAACAAGTTGATTAATCATATTATATTCCATCAAATCTATGTCAGCATGGATTTAATTCAATGCAGATATTCCATTTTTGCACTGGCTAAGGGCGTAACTTGGTCTTCCATAAGACCCTGCATTCAATATTGTGCAAACACACCATTTGATAATAGAATCATAGAATCATTTTGGTTGGAAATGGCCTCTAAGATCATTGCGTCCAACTATTAATCCAGCAGTGCCAAGCCTAACACTAAAACATGTCCTTAAGTACCACATTTACACATCTTTTAAACACCCTCAGGCATGACTGCACCACTTCCCTGGGCAGCCCTTCCAATGTCTGATGACCCTTTCAGTGAGGAAAAGGGTCCTTGGATTTTTTTCTTAGTGTCCAATTTAAACATTGCTTGAAGCCATTTCCTCTTATCCTATGAACTTTTATTTGGGAGAACAGACCACATCCGCCTCCCTGCTTCCTCCTTTCAGATTGTTGTAGAGGGTGATAAGGTCTTCCCTCAGCTTCCTATTCTCCAGGCAGGACAACTCCTGTTCACTCAGGCATTTTTTCATAAATTTGTGCTCCAGACCTCGTTTTTCTTCTTTGGATATATACACAGGTGAGTATTTAGAACTGGAAGTAGTGTTTTTACTAGAGTATAATCTGAAAAGCTGATCAAATGCTCAGCCACACTGTTCCAATGTTATACTTTCATTCAACAAATCAGCATTTTCCTCCATGTTATGCCTCTAACTTTACTGTGCCCTTGTAAGAGTCATTTATGTTGTAAAACTGGAGCACAGATCTCTTCCATGAACTAGTTCAAACTAACACCTTTCTCCTCCCTCTCCCCTCACAATGAACTCATCTTCTAAGTTGATGAGTTAACCAGTAATGGTATAAAGAAGAGAAAGAAAATGTACTGTCAGAACTAGGGCAAGAGAAAGGAAGGAGGAGGAGTAGAAGGTAATATAACATAGGGATCAAAACTGCTTCTTTGATAGAAGACTGACTCAACAATCCTTGTTACTTCAGCCTCAGGCTGAAGAACAAAAAGTAATCCACAACTCGGTCTTGTTTAATAAATAATAAAAAAAAAAAAATTATTACATTCCCATTTAGTGAATTTTCATTTACAGATGCACATTAAAATAACTGTTAACACAACCTGGTATACAAAACTGACATGAAGCACTCTCACAGCTGAAACAGAAAACACTCCTTTGTATTTGTCACTGAACTCATCTGTGGATTTTATATTACCCTCTGCTATTGCTGTTTGGGGTACAACACCAAAGGTACTATTTGAAAATGACCCAAGTATTTTTGGCATTTGAGGTGTCTCCTTATTACAGATTGGGTTAAATTTCATATCCAGCTTAATGTCTCTGAGTATATAGGCATTTTAATTAAGAATTATGAAGTACAATACACAAATATTCCTATTTTTAAACATGGATAGGGACACACTAAAGTTGCTCAGAGCTCCATCCGACCTGGCCTTGAACATTTCTGTGATGGAGCATTCACTTCCTCGGGTAACTTGTTCCACTGCCTAACCACGCTCAACAGTAATGAATTTTTTCCCTAATATCTGATCTAAACCTATTCTCTTTCAATTTGAACCAATTCCCTCTTGCCCTGTCACTACATGCTCTTGTAAATAAGTCTTGTCTCGCATTTTCTGAAAGTTCCTTTCAGGTATGGAAAGGCCACACTTAGGTTCCCTGTAAGCCTTCTTTTTTCTAGGCTGAACAAACCCAATTCTCATCCTTTTCTCACAGGAGTGGTGCTGCATTCTATGTACTCCTTAACAGTTTTTAAAACATAATTTTAGTGCACTAGTCCAGAGTACTTCAGTTGTGAAGCAGTTGAAATGTCCCAAAAGATCTCATGAACCTGCGGTTTAGTGATCAATTGGTAAGCTCTTGATTAGCAGCGACTGAAGTTTTTAAAAGTCTATCATTTCCCAGAAGCCTCTGACTGGCTTTCCAGGTCCTTGAAGACAAATGAGAACCTCTAACTAATCAACAGCAATAAATCACTGGACTTTCTGCTGATTAGGAACCATGTCTTCTGCTTTTCAGGTTGGTTGTCAGCTAATATCCTATTTAAACATCTAATGTCTCTCAAGGGGGCTTCTATAAAGTCATTGAGAAAAAAATTGGTCAGCTCAGGACAAAAAATATATTTATGGTAAGAAATCAGTAAAAGAATTGTATTTTATGCTTACACATGTCTATGACCAAATTAAAATAATTTTACTTAGTTTGCTAATACTAATTAATTGAATTACAGCTACTAATTGAAATGAAAGTTATTTATTTTATATTAAAATAGATTTCAGGCTTTTATGTAGCCAGACACTATGTAATCTACTGAAGTGAATGAAAGTTAAAGGCCCAGACATAACATAACATTTCAGTATTTAAATATGTATGAAAGATTAGGTGCAGCTTTTAAGGATTTCCTGGTATTACTCAAATTCCAGACAGGGTCTGACTGCTGAATAAACCTATAGTATTGACAGCAAACTAAAAAGCAATGTGTTACAAAACAAGTGTTAATCTTTAGCAGAAGATATGGATAAGGCAGATATGCTTTGCTGTTCATGAATAATGTATTATTAAACAATGTTTTTTCAAATGTCTATTATTTTAAACATATTAAGTAAATCTTGAGATGTAAAGGAATATCTATAAAGAACATGAACATAAATTATATGCATAATTATTTTTATACACTGAAAGTACAAAAAGGACTGAGTTTTCCTGGCTATCTATTCAGATCTGTACTGCTCAGATGCTGAAGCCTACATCGTGTAACACAGTATAAAATGTGACCTGTGACCTTCTCTCCTCACTTCTCTCTTACACAGAGTGCTATTCCTCTCTGCCTGTCTGTGCCTCTCATCTCAAAGGAAACAGGGCCACACAATATTCTAAAAGAAAGGTGCAATTTGCAGGTTGAAAATATTTTTTAATAAAAACAGGCCAGAAAACACATTAAAAATAATGATGTTGAAGATAAGTAGGCAAAAGAAGTAGAGAACATCATGTTTTACATCATAACAGTTTTAACTGTTACATAGACATAGTTCAGCTGCTACACAATTAGAATCTGAGAGCCATAATGTTACACATGACCCTATTCTCTTGATTTTTCACCCTACTTCTGCAGCTCCACTCATTATATACATACTTTCCTTAAATTAAAAGAATGAAAAGAAAAAGCACTAAATAAGCAAACAGACATACTGCAACTGTGAACATCATGAGGGAAATTATAAACTTACATGACATATGTGTTTTTCTACACAGCCAAAAACCTTCAGTCTTTCTTTTAACTTTAAATGACCTTTAAGGGTCTACATCAAACTCCTTCACATCAACTTGCTCTAAAATTAAAGCTTTCACTGATTAAAATTTTTCTATAACTGCTTCAGAGTACTTAATTCTGGGGTGCATTTTATTTCATAATGTTGCTTTTCTGAGGTGAAATGGCAAAGATTTCATGGGAAAGAACAAATTGGCACAAATTCTTAGAAAAATGAAGGTCTCAAATTCAAAAGTTTAAATAAAACTAAGTATCAAACTACTTATTAGTTCTTTCTTTTTCAGGTACTGTTTTTTTATTATCACTATGATTATGATTATTATGATTATTACTTATATTGGGTATGTGAGCTGCATTCAATGTTCATTTTCAGGTCTCTACTGACCTGAATTTTGTTTCTAATTGCACATGGGCATGGTCTCAGAGATTTTTTTCTCCATTCTGCCTCTTTTACCATTTTTTAATCTCCATAAGGAGAACAGGTTATCCTTCTTTGCCCTATTTCCATCAAACACTTTGTATTTCCTTTTAATTGGTAAAGTATCCTCAGGTTGGCAGCTTTTTATGTTGGGGTTTCTAACTTGCATGTGGCATTGTTACTGCATATTTTATCTCTGAGACACTAAACTATCTGTTGACCTTTTTATTTGGATGTTTTTAGAGACCTGTATAATTTCAGAGGACACAATGAGGGTTATCATAAAATAACCAAAAGACCTAGAAATCCTAAATACTTATTTTTGCCGTTGAGCAGAATGCATTTTTTTCACCTCAAATTGCTGAGTTACTAGCAAGCAGTGGTCACAAAGAGGAAAGACTTCTCCACTGACATAATAAAAACAAGGTGTCATCAGAGGAGATCCAAAAAGTCAGGAACATTATACACAGTTTAATAGAGCTGCTAATTGACATGTGGTTCCTCTACTATAAATCAAGTCATTTTCTCTGAAAAACTTGTTTAGACGTATCCTTTCTTTTCCTAGCGTGCTTGAGACATTTTATTTTATTTATCAAACTTTCTTTTGCCTAATTGTAGTTGTGGTTTTAAGAAGTTATCTGGCTGGGATGATGTTTTTACAAGGAACATAGAGCTTCTAATAGTATTTAGATACTTTATATACAATGAGTAGTTACTCCTTAATAATGAAAGGATTCTCTAAATTAAAAATTTATAATATATATTTATAGTTGAATTCCAATTTGCTTTTAAATGAAAGTGTCAAAAAATGTGTAAAAGTGGGACATTATTTAGAAATAACTGAGATCTTTATTCATTTGAAAAACATAATAGAAATTCAAAAGTATCTGCATAAATAGATATCAAGCTACATAATTGATTAAAACAGCCAAGTAAAATACAAAGTAGACAAAATATTGTAATTTTAGTGGAAGGTTGTGATTTACAATAGTAAAGAAATTATATGGGATTCAGGAAGTTGTTCCTTTTCATCCCAGCTCCTGCAAACTTGCAAGACCATGTGGAACTGAAGAAGTTTTTCCAGATATTATGTACAGAATGTCATCAATTACAAGTTTAAACAAGATGTAGTTAGTGATTATACATCAATTTCTTCTACCAAATACATTAAAAGAAAGCCATAACACACACAGATCCACAAAGGCACACAGAAATGCTGTCCATATTATCTGACTTCAAAATTTTTCACTGTCTTATTTTTTTTTTTGTCCTTTAAAAACATGGTAATAGAGCAAAGTACTTAGAATGTTTCAAGACTAAAAAGAAAAGAAAACATGGACTCTCCTAAAAAAATCCCATTAAAAAACCCTCCAAACCAAACACATTCACAATATTACTCATTCAGTTTTGAGAAAGTCCACTTGGGTTTTTTTTTGATCATGAGTGAATAGCCCTGACAAAAGTATTTTTGCCAGAAACAAAAGTGAGAGAAAACATATGTACACACTGTTACTCTCTTAACTGTATGGAAAACAAAAATCTAAAACACTGGATCTTCTTGTAAGGCTGAGAAAAGACATTCATGTAAGCATGCTGCAGCACAAGCTGATGAACTATTACTAGACAAGAAATACCCATTATGCTTAAATGCACCTAATAAATGTACCTCTAATGCTACAGTGCTTATGTCCATAAATCAGATGTAATGAAAGAATTTTATTCAGAGCAATTGAGTTTTATTACAACCAGAAATTCTGACACTATGGACAAAGAGACACTCTTCTTTTTTAAATTTATAATGTATGTAAATTCAGTGAACTTGAAATATACTTTAAAGAAAATGGCAAGCAAAATAAAGGTTTCAAGAGATTGCCAGAGAGCTCTGTTTCAATATAACATGAATTGCAGGTATAGTATATTAGAAGGACTGTTAAGCACCTCAGTTATTTTCTCTTGTCGGAAGGAGTTCTAGATGGGATGAAATTACAAATACTGAGTCCTGTCTCATTACACCAGAAGTTAATAGCTACAGCTTCAAAGTCATATGCACAGTAATATGTCTGATCTATAAGGATTAAAATGGTTGGGTAACTTAGGTGATGAGGTAAGCCTCTATCTGCCACAAAAATATCAACATCTACTTTTAGTCGCATCTTTGCAATTTCTGGAAGAAGAAGGAAGGAGAAAAAGAGACTTTGTCATTTTAGTGCAGATATTAAAGTTCACCTTGGGTAGAAGGGTCGTGCAAATACTTTTCTGTCTCAATTCTCAAGATGGAGAAAAGAGAAGATCAAATGTTAAGCAGCAAAATGGTAGGAACGCCTACCATTGGAAATATTACCTTGCTGAATTCCTTCCCAAACTGTTTTTGATATTTGAATTTTACTTCAGATATCTTTTTATTATTTTTTTACTTTAGAGAATCCTTTCATTAATAAAGAGTAATTAATCAATGTATACAAAGTATCTGAATACTGGTAAGAGCAAATGTTCCTTGTAAAAACATCACCTCAGCCAGATAACTTCATAAAAACACATGCTAAGCATCTTAACTTTGGAAAGATTATACAAAACCCAAAGATTTCTGAGCTTTATTCATCCCTAATTAGAGGATGAAGATTCTACATCATCTGGTTTAGGCTGGTTCTGTAGAAAGTTTCATTTCAGTAAAACAGTGAAAAAGCAGGGAGTACTGAAGTTAATCTATACAAAAGCATTTTTTCTAAAGAATAACATAATTGAGCAAATTAAAACAACAATTAACCACTTCAACAATTTAATCTGCTTATTAACAACTGTCTGAAATGTGGGACATGGCAAATATTGTTATGCAAAGAGAACCAGCTGACTGTCCTTATAAAACCTTAGCAACCATGGAAAGTGACATATATATTTATGTATGTATGATCATAATATATACATACATGTGCAATATAAATAAAAGCTCCTCTTTCCTGCCCCCCCAGAGGAATCATGCAGTCTTGCTTCAGACTGCCATACCCTGCTGCTCATGCAGGTTTTGAATCATTTGCCATCTACACTTCTGAGAGATCTTCACACACAGAAAGGTCAGTGGTGTTCATACTCAGAAAGACAATATGTGTATATTCACCCTCCTGGTTCTCAGATAAACTTGGATGTGAGAAACATCAAAAACAAGCAAGAAAAGTCAAATATTTTGTGAAATTTGGATTCCAGTCTTCATAGGCTCAGTAAATGTTTTTGAACTGCACTCAAACCTCAAACTTTGGAGAATTAACACTCTGGTCTTTTAAATAAAACAAGTTTTGTAACATCCTCCCTTCTCTAGATGCAGCAGTCTAGGAGCACATAACTGGAACCTCCTGGAATATGGAGTTGAATTTCTTTCTCTCTTTTTATCTTATTCATTCAAACCCTAGTTTACAACTGCTTAATGATATACTCCATCTTCCCCCACTAGTCCTGTTTAATTGGTGTGTTATTTCTTATTGCTGAGGCCAGCAGGTAAGACCCTGGAAAAGATGAAAACATATTGGAAGACACAGTACAATCCGCTGGAATCTGTGCATTTTCAGTGAATGGAGAAGCAAAGTCCAGTAATGTCTTCCTTATTTTTGGACAGAAAAGACAAGTAAGACCATAGCAGACAGAAAAAAAAGCAAATTGAAAAGTGTAAAACTGAACTAGTAGCAAATGTCAATAAAATCAAGGAAATATGATCATATGTTCATTAAATTCATTGGTCTCTATAGCATTAAGCTTGTAATAAAGTAGAATACATAGCAACAAAAGCAATCCTCTTCCAATATAATTCTGAGAACTCTAAAGAATAGGTTGGAATTTTTCTTCAAAATGTGGGGTTTTTTAAAATGAAAAGTTACTTCTAAAAATGCATCTCTATTTTCCCTTTTTAACAATAAATTCTAAGAAAAAATTAAGATATGTTGAAAAGTTGATTTTTATTAGAGTTTATTTTCATTTTTTTGTTATTTCTTTTCAAGATACCAGAAATTTCCACACTATAGGAAAAAGTCCAAAAAAATAACAAAATCCAAATTGAAGGTAACTTTGAGCTTGCCTGAATACTATGTTGCAAATGCCAACTGTTTCTTTTTAATATTATTGAAGATTATTAGGAATATTCCAGACACAATTTTGTCCCTTAGTTTCACAATTTTGAAAAAGGCTTTTGACACTGTCTTAGTCGTGCAGCGATGAGTTTCCAACTTTGTCCATGATATTTAAAGATCCTGCACATCTTCAGTAAAAAAGTCATGGAAAATTTTTGATTATAATGTTTAATTTCAAAGTTACAGCTTTAATTTGTTAAAAAAAAAAATAGGGATTGACCTTTATTTGGAAGTTTTTTTTTATAATATTATGGAAAAGGGCCTAAAAATATCATTTGAAACTATTCAAAATTTATTTCATTTTCATATTCTTATATACCTAGATCAATTTTAGATTTTTAAAAAAAAAGTGAAACGTTATTTATTTGATCTTAGAATTTCTTATTTAAGCTTCAGGGGAAAAAAAGCCAACCTCATTTTCCTGAGAAAAATAACTCTGAGAAGCAACCAATTCAATCTCTTGCTTTCAGCTGTAACATGTTTGAGATTTTTGAAGAAAAGTTTTTAATGTATCAGATTGAAAGATGCCTGATAATCAAAGATCATCAAGTATGTGTGGCCCACAATTTCATGGCCTCAACTGCAGATAACATTTATACATAGTAGTAATTTATTTATATGTAAACAAATAACTCCTTTTAGATTGTAAGATTATTTATCTCCAACAATTGCTTACGTAAAATGCACCCATGTTCTTCCAGCCTTTATTTTCTTACTTCAAGAAATCCATTTGAGTGTAATTTTTTACTTTAAAATTCCTCATCCTTTGCTAATTTTGCTTCAGCTGCAGAAAGGTGTTCCTTGCTTTGCTTTGCTTTCTCAGTTATGCCTTTCAGAGTCAGCCTGCATGGGCTTCACTGACATTTCTTTTACAGCAAGGTCATTGGCAATCTTTTATATTAAGCTTTTTAAGGAAGCTTTATATTCTAATATGACTTTTCTTTATCTAGCTGTTACCAGAACCTATGTCTTCACCTTCCTCAAAACCAATTACCCAATGCTTAAGAGGAGAGGACTAAATAGTTTTGAGTGTGTAATTACAGAAAAGTACCCTTTGTAATCCTCAAGCATTTGTTTGTTTAGTGTGTGCTTTTGTGTGAGTATCATTTATTTAAAGTACTTGGTTTTTCCCCTAAATGTTAAAACAGTCTTGTTTTAGAGAGCTAAAGATCAATCACAGTGTAAGACTTTAAATAAAGTTTTTGATAACATATCTAGTTTTCAGAGGGTTCTTCATTTGAAGAAATATAATTAGTAAAATATAAATAGATAAAACAGAAGACAAGTATTTCAGTTTACCTTTTTAAATAACAAAATAAAATAAAGGCAATGATCACTTTGCAATTAATTAAAATTTAAATCAATTTAACAAAATACTAAACCAGTCTCATTTCATTATTAGAACTATTAGGATAATAGTAATATTATAATAGTAATATAATAGTAATAGTAATAGAATAGTAATATAATAGTAATAGAAAATGTGTTTTATGAAATTTCAACAACTTTTGTTGTAAAATTCAATTAAAGATTTTTACTGTTGATTTTCTCTAACTCAGTCAAATATAGTTACACTTATCACAACAAAAAGAAAGTTGTCTAATGACTTACTGGCGGTATATGAATATTTTCCTCTATTCAACTGCTAATTATTAAACAATATATAAGTATAAACAGTTATAATAATTTCACACATTGTTTGATCTACTGTTAAGCACTTTGTCTCAATTTATAATTCATCATTTTTGTGAGTACAAAAGAAGCTTCTCTGAAAGCACATGGGTTGTTTATTTTAACCAACTATAAAACCTTTGTTATTTTTTTGCCAGGCAACTCAGAGAAGCATACTATCAGATTAAAGAACTTAAAAAAAGTTCTCAGTATCATATCTAGTAATGGGCAAAAAAGTTGGAATTATCCACTGAAATTAGGTGATGTATTTCAGCAGCAGAACTAGCAGTTTTCTTTTGGGAATTATCTGATTTCGAGCAGCTTCATGAAACACCTAAATGCATGCATTCAGCAAAAGAGTGATTATTTCCTGGCCATTAGCCACATACATTCTGTTATGTGTCATGAATAAAATATGACTATCAAATAAATATCCATCATGCTTCCTTAACATTCAGTCACTAAGACTTGCAGCAACTAATAAGACTGCTCAGTATCTAAAGGATTAAAAGTCCAGTTTAAATTGAATGGAGAAGTTTGCATTTCACAGATGGGTTTTACTGAAAATGCCTCAGCTTGCTTTAGATTTCAAGATCAACTCAACCAAGTATGTCCTGGCCAAATTTTGTTGCAATCAACAGAAGGGCAAAAACGCTGTGATAGAAAAAGCTTGGATGCTTTTAGCCACTAGAAGATATTGCCTTTCTTTAAAAACCTATTTGTAAAGAAGACATCTGCAAGCATGTTTTTATGTGGATGCTAAGAAACACCTATCCATATGAGTACTTATTATACTCAGGAAAATTTGTCTTAAGCTGGCTTTAAAGAATGTGCATCTAAGAGCCAGCACAAACTTGGAGTGAACTCTATAGCACTGCTCTCTGCCCAGTTCCTCATCCAGATTGTCCACACAAATTACTCACATATTAACTTGATTGGTCTCATGGATATAATTTTTACTTCTACTGCTCCTTAGAGTACTTTAATAAAGAAATAATGTAGCAATAATAAGAACAATAATATGTAATCTCAGTCTCTTGTTAAATCTCTTTTTTAAATTCCATTCCATTGGATGCTTTTCCCCTCTGTTACAACACAAAGGAAAACAGTTTTGTGTCATAAAACGGCAATGCACAGGCTTGTGCCACTCAACAAAACACCGAGGAAAAGTATTCCATTGCACTGTCTTCTCACAGAGCCCTTAATATTCATTGTCTTTAAATGTACAGCAGGATTTGATGATCTTCAAGGTCTTTTCCAACCTAAGTGATTCTATAATTCTGTCATTCCATTTAGCTGTTGCTTTTTTAATCTAGAGATAATCATGCTCAGCTGGAGCTATTGCTATCAGCCAGAAAGGTGGAAATATAGAATATTCTTCGTGTTTTGACTGACACTTTTTCAAGCATATTAATTAATTTATCTGATCTAATAATAGTTCAGATATTTAAGGCTTCTTAGATAAGCAGGAGGGCTACAACTAATTTTAGTGAGAACTTAGTTTTGATTTAATGAGTCAAATTAATCTCTGAGAGTAACTCGATTGAAATTAATGAAGCTGTCAGTGAGGAGATGTCTCTCTGGTATATATTTGGTCATCCACATTTGGCAGTTGATTTACAGAATAGAGTCTGTTTTATGGAGCAAAACAAAAATCCTTTACCAAAAGAAACTGTCCTGTGATCAACACTGCTGGCTTATACCATACTAAAAGATTTTTTTTTTTTTGTTAAAACTTCATAGTGCAAAGTGAGGCTGCAGAAAGGTATCCTGCCTGTCTCAAGAGAAGCAAGCAAGCATATGAGAGGGAAAGCAGTGTGTTAGACAAAGAGAATATTGTAAAAACACAGAAATTCTGCTACATATATCAGCATATCTGGCATGGAACAGCACTGAGCAGGGTGAACATACCACTGGTACATTAACATAATGAATTTCAGTTTCTATCCTTAATGTACTCATGCTCAGATATACTCTGACTTGAATAGTTGAATCCAATTAATTTTAAGAGACAAACCTACATACTCACCTAAGAACATGTAATTCCACTCACTGTTTCAGTAGATCTGGATTTCTGCACTGATTATAAAAGGAAAGCCTCTCTTCCTTCTTGGTTTCCTCTAAATTCTCTTGCAGATATAGATGGTAGGTATTTTTAATTGTGAAATCTAATCTTAGCATGTACTGGTAAACCCAGTCTTTTCATTTCTATGCAAGGATGTAGGAAGTCTGAATCTGCCTACTCTACTACAATATGCAGAGTGCAATTGGGCTTTTACAGATCAGTTCACAAAATAAATATTATGCAGGGGAGTTAAATGATTCTAAACTTTCCATACCATTATTTTCATGATTGAATATTAAAAGATAAATTCAATCATGAAAATGAAAACTTGTATAATTCTACAGAAACAACAAATAAACATGTAATAGTTCCCTAAATATTTTTTTTTCTTTTTTATAAGGTGCACATGGATTTACAGTAGTTGTACTTGGGGCTCTATAATTCTAATGCTGTCCTCAAAAGAAATTTCATTCCTTACATTTTATAGTTCAATAGCTCTTTTGCTTGCAGGGTAAGTGACACAGATAGAACTACAGACATTAACACACACCCTCTAACTACTAAATCTGTGCTATTGATTTTAGCTTTTATTAATGGCAAATATTTCTTCAGAGGTTTTATTTATGGCCTCATTTTATGTCTGCACATCCTAACAGATCTGTGTTACTCCAAAGTGTCTCAATCACTCAGTCACAAGTGTATATGCCCTGATGTATTTTATCTTTGTGAAGTGATGCTGCCTGATTGCACTTTTGGATGTATGCTAAGCTTTACTGCATTGCAAATGTCCCTTTTAATTTGAACTTGAGTGTATTCTAATTTTTACAGAATAAAATCAAAATGGAATCCCCAGTTCTTCAGAATATGATCAATTCAGAGAAATAATCAAGTTAACATCAGTTTCCGAAATCACACCACATATGTGATCAAGCAAGGCTGTACTTATCTTGGAAATATACACTCTGATGCTATGAAGAAAGAAAGGAAGAATCCAGATCTCAACAGCAAAGCCAAATTCATTATAACTCATTGCTGGGCAACTTCCACCATAAGCCAATTTTCTTAAAAGCTGCTAGGCAATATTTTTATTTCAGGGCAATCCTCAATAAACTTTTCAAGACTTTTTAGAGCAAAAATAGGCTAACTGGCTTCACTTTCATACTTATAAAAAAGAGAATAATGATACCTTCAAGAGGTAATGAGAATTTTTATAGGCATATCTGTTAGTATGAGTGCAGTACTTAATTACTAAAAAGCATCCCAAGGACATACAAACAATTACACTGTTTAAGCCTTCCTTTCCTTTTATGGCTCACACACACAGAGGTGCACATGATTCCATATAAAAAAACAATAGTTTTAAATTTACTTCATGTCTTCATCTGAATGCTCATAATAAGTGAGTGTTGAGCAAAAATACCAGCAAGAACATTTTAATTGTATGGAAATAATTTATCATTCACACAAAGTGGTCATATGACTTTATTTTGATTTTTTGACTTGTTTTATTATCTGTCTCTTCTGCCAGTCAGATAAATTTAATAAAATAAACAGAGAAAGTAAAGCAAAGACCTATGGATTATGTTAAACCTTCACATGATGTTAAGAAGCTGTCCCAGTTATATTCATCAAAACACAGATCTTGACAGTTCCAGAAAAGTCACCTGGTAGGAGCTGTTCCTTGCAACAGACCTATCATATTTTTTATACAATATGGCAAGTCAGTATTAAATCCTAGGGGAAAACAGCTTTTAAGGAGTTTCTATCTCTATGTTCACCCCATTTAAGCTTGCATTTCAGTAACTTTTTTGGTGGATTCCTTCTCAGTCCTTCAATCTAGTAGTTTAAATTCTTTTAACAAGTTTCTTGAAAATTACTGCCTGGTCAGTAGAAACTTCAAAATGTCAAGCCTCCCACACCATCACCACCTAGAAATACTTCAGAATATTCACTCTCATAGGAATAACTCATTTTTAAAAATGCGAAGATCTTTGGAGCTATAAAAAATTTGTCAGGGCAAAAAAGTCAGAATCCTCTAAAGGCTGAATTTGTGGTAAGGTTTTATGTATAACATATTCACTGCAGAGGAGAAAACACCTTGTTTCCTGTATGGTCATGGAATGAATCAAGCTCATTTTATTTTACACACTACTGAAGTTTCAATTATTTGCTATCTTGCTGAGCTACACTAACTGCAATAGTAATCATCATCCCCATACTAATGTTGGTTCTGTAATAATAGATTTCTTCAGAAGGTCAAATGCACAATAAGTGATTTTAAAGGGGATGAAAGGAATTCTTTTTTACATTAACTCATAAATTTTAGCATACTGAATATCTCAGTTCAAGTCCCTTTGTGAATAGCATCCAAAAAACCCCTGCCATTATTATTATTTTGATAATATTTAAATAGTTGATTTACAAACTTTTTCTGACTATGCAAAAAAGAGAGATATCTTTCAAAAGAAGTAATTAGATTTAGTCTTTTTTTTTTCAAAGACTGTTATAACCAGAGAGAAAACTTTAAAATACTAGTAAAATAATGTGAGGACAAGTATCACTGAAAAAATGTGAAAAAAATTTTTTCATTAAAATGCTTAATGTTTTTCATAATATTTTATTTGTACTTTTTTTTTTTTTTTTCTGTTGCAGTCTTTGGGCTATTTAGGAGCTAGTACTGTGTTTTTCTCAAGAGTAAGTGACACAGCTGATGTGCAGACCTCTCACAGACTATCTTTTTTCTATTTTCCTGCACTGTTTCTCTTTTTGAATCTCCAGAACAATTTGTTGAAAGACAAAAATAATCCTTTGGTGCAGATATCGCAGCCAAGCTGTTAACTTCCATATGGGAGTAGTAGTAGACAACAGACTGATTCTCCTCCACCTTGCTTCCCATTCCTCGCACCCCACAGTTACACAGTTGCTGGCTCCAGAGATAGAAGTAGCCCCAGACTGAATAAAGTCCTAAGGACTTTACCACCATAAATGACATGGGATTAATTATCATGGGAAATTAATTCCTTTGTGCTGTACAGATTAAGTTTACCCAGGTCTTCTTTGACATTTGCCTAAACATTATCAATTCTGCAAAAGATGAAGGAATCACCACTGGTTTTATTTGTCTTGCTTTACTAGTGTAAAAAGCAATAAGGTTCAAATACCTACTAGTGACATGCATGCACAAAACAATTGCAAATTTGCTAAAAGCATAATGATCTTGCTTGCCTTACTCCTAAACAGTCACAGGAAATAATGAATTAGTGCACATCTAGAACTGAGCTCGGGTATCTGGGAGATCCTTTCTAAGGAATTCATTGACTATTTCTTAGCTATCTGCCTAAGATACATGTTGGGAAGAGTTTTCATTTACTATACTTCCTTTTAGGTCCTTCTCTGAACAAAGATAAAGTTGCACAAAATTCAACCAAAATCTCTTAAATATTTTTTAATTAAGTACAAGATTCTCTATACATTATTATCACTAAAAAATATTCAATTTCTGTATGTATTTGCATCTATTTGTTTTAAAATACAAAAATATCTCATATTAAAAATGGAAAATGTTTTCTAATCATGTAAAAATACAAAAAACATTTTTTAGGAAAATAAAAATGCCCTGTAGTCAATATTTTTTTCATAATTGCATATACTTCATACTTTACCTCAGTTGAGTATTCATCATAAATAAATCATTATTGCTGGCTATACTGTGATCTATGTATGTCTAATACCTTGATTTGTTTTTATTTCTCCAAAATCAAGTAAAAGATGAAACTCACAGACTGGTAACTCCAAGTGTGCAACATTACAAAAAGCTCTAGTATTTATCCTGTTTCCCTTTTATTCTGGTTTTTTGGTGGTTTCTGTTGAGGTTTTTTGGGTTTCGTTTGGGTTTTTGTTTTTTTGTTTGTTTGTTTGTGTTTTTTGTTTGTGTTTTTCCTCTATGACTATTTATTTGCTTAGACTGTTACGTGCAATATCATGTTTCAGTGATTTGAGGGGCTACATGAAAACTTCTTTTCCATATGACTTTCATCGTTTCTTTGTTTGCAATACACATTCCCTGAAAATAAAATTTTAAAGAAGGAGTCAATATGTCAAGATTGAACTCAAATCAACGGTTGGTCATCCAGATTTTATTAACATGCCCCTATGAGGGGGACCAATCTGATTTTCCTTTATTCCCCAGCAGCATGTGTACCCCATGAGGGGCAGGGTGGCTGCAGGGGCTGTGCCCGTGCTGGGAGCGCTGTCCGCGGAGGCTCCCCTTGGCAGATCGCCTGTGCCCGGGGGAACATGCCCAGAAATCGGGCTGTGGGACGAGCTTTAGCTCATAAAATCAGTGAATGCACCGCCACCGCCCGGGGTCATTTTGTTTGCGTTCTTGGAGGGAGAGGGGGCTCGCCCGGAAGCTCAGCTCGGTCCCCTCCTTCCCTCTGGCCTTTTTCTCCCTGCGCTCCTACTTCTTCCCTGGCTGCGCTCCCTGCCCGGCCCTGCTGGCCTCTTCCCCGGGGCAGCTCGGACATCGCGCCCGTGGCCAGGGCAGCCCGTTCTGGGCCGGCGGCAGGGACACACAACCCCTGCCGATCGGACATCGCGCCCGTGGCCAGGACAGCCCGTTCTGGGCCAGTAGCAAGGACACACAACCCCTGCCGATCGGACATCGCGCCCGTGGCCACGGCAGCCCGTTCTGGGCCGGCAGCAGGGACACACAACCCCTGCCGATCGGACATCGCGCCCGTGGCCACGGCAGCCCGTTCTGGGCCGGCGGCAGGGACACGCAGCCGCTGCTGCTCGGAAATGGCGCCCGGCCCGCCCCGGCTCCGCCCGCCGAGCTGCCGCCGATAGCGCGCCTGAGGTACCGCGGGGTCCTGACATTCTGTTTTTCTCTCTCTTTTCTCTTCTTTACTCCCTTTCCTATCCGCCCTTGGTAGGAATACTTATCTTCCTTTTCAATAAACTCAGATAAAATATTGCTGCGTTTGTGCTTTATCTGTCTGAGAAATCTATAAGAAAGAATCCTCTCCGACTCCCCTTCTACAGTGGACACCCCAGAACTGTCAGGTTCCTGGTAATGTTGTGTTTCCTTTTTGTAAGTAAGTTAATAGAGACATAGCTGTTATATTGATTACAACCATTACAATGTAATGATGCCTATCTTGCTTTATTCATAAAAGCTGATCTCTGTGCAGGTGACAGAATCACAGATTGGGAAAGATTGGAGGGGATCAGTGGAAGGCATCTAATTTAACCTTCCTGCTCAAACACATCTGTACACTTGAGCCAGGAGGAAGGGGTCCTGAAATACTGACCAGCTCTCTTGGACCCCTCACCCCTAGGGTGTGTTCCCGTGCTATCCTTCTGTGTAGGTCCCTGAAGAGGTCACAGTTAGATCTTCTGCAGTCTGAGGCCTCTGACTTCAAATTGTTTTATAGCAAAACTAGCTTCCAGAAAAATCTGAGTCATTCTTTTACTTTTCCCAAACATATTCGCATTCCCCCATGTTCTGGTTTTGACTGGAGTAATTTTCTTCATAGTGACTGGTATGGGGCTGTGTTTTGTGTTTGTTCTGAACATAGGATTGACAAATATAGTGATAATTTTGCTCTTTCTGGGCAGTGCTTACAGAGAGCCAAAGCCTTTTTCTGCTGTCTGCACTGCTGTCTGCACTTGTGCTGGCAAGGAAGTTGGGTGTGCACGGGAGGTTGGGACAGGTGACCCAAACGGGTCCAAGGGATATTCCAGACCATGAGACATCATCCTCAGTGTATAAAGGGAGGGGAAGAAGGAGAAAGAGGGGGACTTTTGGAGTGATGGAATTGGTCTTCTCAAGTACCCACTGTGTGTGGTGGGGCCCTGTTTTCCTGGGGGTAGTTGGACATCTGTCTACCCATGGGAAGCAGTGAACTGATTCCTTGGTTTTCTTTGTTTGATGTCCCTATTAAACTGTCTTTCTCTCAATCCACGAGTTCCCTAGCTTTTACCCTTCCAGTTTTTTCCTCAATCTTTTTGGTGGGGAAGCCAGCAAGCAGCTGTGTTGTGCTTGATTACTGGCTCAGGATAAAGCACGAAACCCCCATACTAATGTCATCAATATATTGCGGGTGTTCAGGACCTTCATCCTGGTCCTGTGTGCTCTGTATCAGTCCCTAGCAATTGTTGGGCTCTGTTACCACCCCTAGGGCAATTGATTGCAGATTACCAGGCACCCCACAAAGGGGTCTGCACTCTATGTTATTAGCACTGTTCTGGTCTCAAACCCAAAACGTAGCCCCATAAAAACCACGGTGAAGAAATGTACCTCTTTCCTGGCCAAAACCAGAACAGCAGCTAAACGCTTTTCTTTTAAATGACAAATTTTATCACTTTTTTTTTTCTTTTTTCCCTGGATGCTAGTAATCACAGAATCACAGAATCACAGAAGTTCAAGACTGGAAGAGACCTATAAGATCATCAAGTCCAGCCGATGTTCTAACTGTTCAACTAGATCATGGCAGCAAGTGCCACATCCAGTCTTTTTTTGAATTCTTCAAGGGATGATGACTCCACCACCTCACTGGGTAAATGATTCCAGTATCTGACCACTCTTTCTGTGAAATATTTCCTTCTTAATTCTAATCTACCATGTTGTCTTTTTTCCTTATTATCCCAAACTTTTTTCCTCAATAACATACCATTGTTACATACATTTATTGAGAAAATCTCACTCAGTGCCATTGCAGAATATCGATCACAATGCATCACAGATAAGCTGAGAAACAACATACTTACATTGCTTAAATTAATAAAATATCTAGGACACTTAATCTTTCTACTTTAGTTCCAGTACTTTATTTCATCAACATCTAGTGAGAAACAGTCAGTATAAGAGATGCATCTGTAGAAAAGTTTTTCCTGAAAAATGCTAAGCATTGATAGTTGAGTATTGCATTGCAGAATTTGCAATTAACATACAATGGCTCTTAGTCTTTGACTAGAAAGCATGACAATAGTATAGTAATGGTCTCTGCTGCAGTTTGAGTTCTGTGTTTTTCTTATGCAAAAATATTTTATTTTAGAATATTTTATGTCATTTTTTCTTTAGCCACAGAGAAGAAGTCTTAAAACAGGGTGGTTAAGAGTGTTTGCTTCACTGCATTACAACTAGCTTGTTGGCATTAATCAGAAAGTACTATATGATTCATTAGCTGTGAAAGGCTTTAAATAATTGATTTGCAGCATGGGGGATTAACATGGAATCTCATTAACCAAGAAAGTTTGCTATAGTTTTCATTTAAGTAGAACTTACGCTTTGGAGATTGCTTGATAGGGGAAAAAGCCATAGCTGTCTCACAGAAACTTGGTACTGCCAACATTACTAAACTTCCATCATATTATGCAACTTTTTATTTAATAGTTTAATATATGTCTGATATTATAGCAAGCCTGTGATGCACACTGGACACATTGATTGAAATATCTGGTTGATAGTTTTAATTATATTTTTGTTTGTTTATTTGTTTGCTAAAGATTATGTGGGTTAGATGAAATTTGATGTAGATTGATTACAGACCAAAATCAGACTCTTTTAGTACCAGTGGGGAGTTCAAGTCTCATGGACTAAACTACTCTGAGGTCCTGGATATTTTACTAACAAATGAGAGCAGGAAGTGGGTTACTGAGTGTAGATGCTTTCAAAGGCATGTTCCTCTGTTTTACATCTACATCTTTCTACTTAATAGCTGCTTTTCCAGTGTTGCAGATCAGTTTCCTGAGAAGAAGCCCATTGCTTGTGTGCTGTGTCTACTCTAGGGGTTTTTTCTTCTGTTGAGTTCTAACTCCAGTGACCTGGAAAAGAGTTAGTTGATCGTGATTTTCTGTATCTTTACCTGACCCATATCAGAGATATTCTGGAAAAGAATTATTCTTGCACAGTCTCTTTTTTATCATTAAATAAATGTATTTACCAAAGTTGCTACTACTGTGTTGAAGCATCCCTCTAGGGTGAAATAGAAGAACAAAAAAAATATATATTTTTAATGACTAAATTTTTACATTAATTTATGTATCAAAAAGTGCTTTCAATTGTATCAACATTGTCTATCTAAAGACTAAATTGGCTTCTACAATGTCAGATCAGTTTTGTCCAGCCTTCCTGGGTTTTTTTTGATACCTGCTATTTTTCAGTCCTTATAAAAAACCATAAAATAATCTGCTACTAGAAGAACTGTCTTCCTCCAAGTACTTAATGACTGGTGCATGCACTGAAGCATAAGTGTTTCTGTCCCTCCTAGACTTTTCACACATCAAGCACACATGAACCATCTCTACCCATCTAACCTTTTTTCTACTAGTTATTACTACATTAAATCTAATTTCTCCTGCTCTCCATGTCCACAGCAAACTTCAATATTTCCCTAATGAAACAACCTGTAATATTGGTGATTGTTGTCTATTTTTTTGAAATGGTGTGGATCAAACTGTATACACTTCTTTACACAGACATTTTTCAAATTCCATACAAACTTGTATGTGCAGTTCTACTGCACCACCTTTACACTTTTCTATGCTCTTTACTTATTCTTTAAACCCCAACTCAGGAATATTTTATTGGGATTCCTAGCTCACCTGAACCCAGAGGTGGTCTACAATGACCTACCTCTTTTGTTTATTTTTTCTTCCCTTAAATGATGGATGTTTACTAGAAAGGGGAGAGAGTAGGAGGAAGAGTTTTGTGTTTGCCCAGGTGTATATTGATTTAATCGTGTGTTTGACCTCTTCATTTAGGTTTCTTTCCTCTGTCTGGTTTCACAACCTAAACCATTCCTGCTCCTTTTCTGGAGCTAGCAGAGTAGTAGAACTTTGAGATGCTGACAATCTACTAGCTGTTGGATAAAGCAGAAACTCTGTCTTCAACGCATTGTAAATTTTATAATCTTTTCTTGATACCATTTCTGTATGATTCAATGAAATTCTGGAGTTTTTTATGCCTGCCCACATTTGCATAAGAAAAGAGAAACATTTTAGAAAAATACCATGAAAATTTCTTCATTTCTAATTTCTATATTTTCTTTGTGAATCTCACAGTGTATCTTAAATGTTGGCACTAAGGTATATTATGAAATTCTTAGTGTAGTGTAATTCCGTAGTGTCTGTTTTTATAAGCATCATATTAAACAGTTTGGATAGAAGTGTTAGCTATGAATTTTTTCATTATTCACACTATCAGCTCACATACAATTCCGGCATTAAATTTCATGGCGCTTTTTATCATTTTATGGGAGGACCACAGGTCCTCAATAGGCAGTTTTGATCCACTGCCCTCCTAATATGCAGCATTACAATTTTCACAGCGGGGATGATTTAGAACAATGATCAGCAGGCTGAAAAAAAATAAAATAAAAAACAATATAAAAAGACCCTAAATAGGAATGGTTATGAACATAAAATGATCTCACTTCACTGAGCAATCTCCATAGAGGTGAGGTTCCTTAGAACAGGGGAGTCAAGGATTTGACACTGCTGCCACATAGTATGTGCTTCTATTGCCATGAGTCTGACAGTTCTTGTAAGCAGAAATTCTATTCCATATCTCAAAAAGGTCACCACTGAAAATTCAGATACAAAAATTAATAATCCACAAACATGTAGCAATGTGTAACTCGCTTACTTCTTTCTTTATGTGTTGATTTCTGTTTCTCTCGGCTGATTTATGACCGGAGATAGCTCAGGGATGCCACTTGCTCGGTTTCTCGGCTGTTTAGGTGGCCTGGAAAGGCCCAGGGATGGCCTTGAAGAGCCGACGCTTCAAAGGACGAGGAGAGACTTCAGATCTTTTCTCAGTCTCGGTGTTTATTAATTGTTTATCTAAAAGATTTTCTTTCAGCCCGACAGAGGTCTGCACAGCAAGTCAGCCATGGGCACACTGCGAGCCCCCGGGGCGGTCACTTATCTTTATACTCGAAGTTACGTGTACAATATTTATCATTTTTCCCCAATACCTTCTACCCTTATTAACCGGTGCACTTCTAGTAATAACCAATCCCAAAGTGCCACCATCACCACAGAAGATGGAGGCCAAGAAGAAGAAGAAGAAGGACAGGACACGCCCCAATTCCTCCATCTTACCTCTCTAGACCCCCCTGTACAGAAATCCTAAACCCTGTGTTTTACACTCTAATTAACTTATCCCTTCACCATTCACCCAGTGAATTCCTCCCATCCTCATACAGGTCTCGTCTCCTGTGCAGGATCAAAGTCCAGCCACCAGACACTTCTGGCAACATTCCAGGACTCCCGAGCCCCCCAAGGGTGGTCTCGGCCTCTCTGCACCTCCGTCCTGAGGTGCTGAGATCCCACATTTATGAACTTCAGAAAAATAATTATCTTCTACAGCTTGTTCCAAGTAAATGATTGTAATTTTAACATTGTGGTGCTATAGAACAGCTTGTGTTGTAGCTACATTTAAAGAGGATAAAATATGAAGAATTAAACATGTGGGTCATACCTGTATCTGTACTATCTGGTCCTGTAAGACAGAAAAATAGACAAATAAAATTAATAAAATAAATCCAATTGTTTTCTGAAATGTTCTAAAGGTTTAAGAACTATTTCTCCCTACTAAACTAGATTCAATATAACTAAACCTTTTAAATTTAATTAAAATGTAGTACAGCATATTTTTTTTCTCTGTTCTATCACAGACTGGACCTTATCTTATCTTACTAGAATCTGGTCTAAAAAATCTCCCATTCTGTGAAAGCTGAATAGGGGTAAGAATAGCATTGCATCTTGTACCTGTTTTCAAGTTAGGAGCAAAACTATCTGATGTTAGCCTCATGAACTAGAATATGCATTTACTTCAATAAATAGGTTCAAAACTTGCTTTATTATTTATTCTTTGGGCTTAATTCTTTAACATAGCCTTGAAATTAGAATTTTATGTGCAGAGCAGTAGTATAATTATGCTGTTATGACATCCCATTGTGACATAGCATGATTTAATTTTTACTTTTTTGATTATGATTCTCTTCCATCTCTTTCTTTCTAACACATTGAATATATTTTTAAAAAAGGAAAAAAAATAAGGAATTTGGAATGGACATAAAGAGCACCCTTGCCAGGAAGAAACTAAGACATGGGAATGGAATCTGTGATTTTTTTTCCTGTTTTGCTTTTGTGAAAACAGGAAAAGTCTCTCACTAAAAAAGTTATTGATTTTGCATTTGATGAAGCGGCTTTTAAACTTAATAATTCTTCTGTGCCATTTCTTTTTTCCTTAATATGAAAGCTACTTCAGACACTGAACATTCAATAAATAAACCAAATATGTTTATTTTGTCTTGGGGTAAGGAAGACACATTATTAATGTTGATCCTTTGTTAATGTTCTTAAAGCCACCACTACCTAAAACAATGGTGATGTTCTCTTCCCTCATATGTTAAATTCTGTAATTTAAATTGTTTAATGATAACTAACAGAACTGTAGCCCATATAGAAATATATGCTTATGAATTTCCAAAGTGATTGATGTGCAAGGAGAAATACCACACTCATTGGTATTGCGTGGCATCATAAAAAAAATCAGAAACTTAAAGTAGCTATTGACTGGTTTTCATATGGAAAATTAAATGTCAAAATGCATGTAAATTACATTTTGTTCCCAGCACAAATTCACAAATAGTGCTTTTGTCTAAAAAATAACTACAATACTGAAAAGACTTACTTTCATATTACATGCTCTCAGTGTTATGCTTACGTGCATTCTCTACAGATATACCTGAATATTTAAGAGAGAGAAAAATGAAACATATATATTGTAAACAACATAAGTGTATTGGATAAGACTTTGGTTTTCATTAATAATAATAGAAAAATGTAAAAGAGATTTAAAAAATAAGAGAAATATTAAGGCTTTTGGAAGTATACATAAAGGACAAAACCAGGGATTATAGATAATTCAGATTATGGCAATTCGTGCTTCCTAGAATCAATACAGCATCAATTTGATGCCAAGGCTTAGTCATTCATTTCTAATTTGATTATAGTGTTTGTCTTTAAAAAAATTATAGATCTTTCTTGATAATATTCTTTCATTTCTCACTCTGCTTTTTGTTGTTGAAGACTCTCAATTCCAAATTTAATAAAATATTTTCCTCTGTCTTCACTCAATTTATGCTTATAAAAAGTATATTTGAGTAATTTGAAAAACTGTGAATAACAAGGAGTGTAGCATGAAAACTTAGAAAAGTTTAATCTCCTGTTCTGGCATCATACAGCGTAGGAAATATTATTTCTCTCAATACTAGCAAAAGGCCATTGACTTCTTATTGGTCTGACCTGACTTTGATAGCTGTGATAACCTTTGTCCAGCAGACAAAGTAACTATTGTCTAAAATTGTTTTAGTTAAACTTTAGTTTACAGTAATGAAAATAAAAATGCATATACTGAACTGTTGATGATTCCTAAATAAAAACTGTTGTAGCAGGGTGGACACAGAATGATACCTGAGGCCCAGGATGAAACCTTGTGAATCAGGCAGAAATGGACTTACATGTATTTGTATTTGTATTACCATCAAATTTATTTTTGCTTAGAAGTGCCAACAACAGTGGTAATGAGAAAACAGCACAGTGATAAAACTCTTCATTATATGAACATCACAGACTGCCTCCCTAAATCTCAGCTGGGAAGCAACAGAATCTAGAGAAATTTAGATCTCAACACATTTCAGTTAGAATTTTAAGAAATAAAGATCCTGCTTTAAACTGTAATCACACAGTAATATAGGGAAGAACCAGACAGACAAAATAAGAACTGAAAGAAAACTGTGTTAATACAATATTTAATATTATTGGGGAAAAAAAGAAGCAACAGCAAAAAATACCACAAAAATACTCCTGTGTCTAAATTTATATTTTACTTCAAAGTACATTACTAAATCTGCTAGAAATAAAATCTTACTCATCAAACTTAAGCTGAGAGGCAGTGAGAGATGGAGTTTAAAGGAAAAGGATGTAAATCCTGAAATGAACACAAGTTCTCTACTGGAATGAGTTTAAACTCTTTTTACCTTATTTTTACATTTTAATTACAAATCCTTTTCAAAATTATTTTCAAAACTTTGGAAATTATCTTGAAATGTATATATTATGAATATCTATAGATAGATATGCGTACTATAGATAGATATAGATCTAAATATAGCTACTACAGGTAATATAGATATAGATATAGATATAGATATATAGATATAGATAATACAGATATGTAGATTGATATCTGCTGCAAGTACAAATTTATACTTAAGTTGACAAATATATTGTCCATTCTTCATAGTAGCTATCTGCTCTTTCTTCATAAGAGGAACCTAGCCTATTTACTTTTTTCCAAATTGTTTGCAATTTTTATGTTTGAGTAGGATAAAAATGGATAGGATTTCTGTTATCGTCAATCATGTTCTCTAAATTTTACTGATGTCATTTTCTCTCAGGGTAATTTTGAACCATTTCTTGTGTTAAGAAACAGACATAGGCATAGTGAAGGAGTTAAAATCATGTGTTTGTTGCCCAGTAATGCCAGAATTCACTAGTTTCAGACTTCTGAGTACAGAGAAGTCACGTCTCTCAAATTAAAACTACTTCAATGAAGCACGCACAGCACACAAGAAGAACTAGTTTTCAGTCTTGGCTTTATGAAGACATTGGATATATTGCAAAGCTATTATTGTCTTCTTCCCAGTCATTTCATCTAAACAGAACTGATTGTTTCTCAGAGATCATGTTTTATAATTGTCTTACCATTTGTAATATTGTCTCTGAATGATTTATTTTGCCAGAAGACCAAGTGGCATTTTCTGCAGATTAGGAATATGCTCAAGGTGCTGGCAAAACTGCAGATTTTAATTAGATTACATTATGTACAACTATGCATGACATAGAAACATTTTTGTTAGTACGTGGAATGACAGATAAATTAAACTGTCCTTTCTGTTTATATAAATACTTACCATATCAGAATCTGATGGGAGTCATTATATTACAGAAACATATTGAGATGATAAATATATTATAAAATCTAACACTGCTTGGCACAAAGATGCAAATTGCACTCCTGAAGTCTTAGTGTTCCTTACTTCAGAGGTTTGGGATCTTTAGGATCTCTTCTTATTCTTCAGTTATTTGTGCAGTTTTCTCTTTCTAGACAGAAAAAGAATCAGAAGCCAAGAACAGTCACCTTGCCAAGTCTCTGCAGACCATATCTGAGCACTGCATTTGCTGATGCATCAGTCATTCCAAAGTCTCATGCAGAGCAGCCAGTGCAGGGTGCTCAATGCCTCTATTACATCAGACTTTCTTGTCCTGGGTTTCCTCATGAGTTTCTGCTTTTGCTGATGTTGATTGTGCTGTTGAGTGTCTAAAAACCATCATTCTAAAGGAAGCCTAACCAGAGGTACAACAGTGTCAGGGGCAAACAGGAAACGTAACATCTAAGGTGTGAATGTTTTAAAGTTTGTGATCACTGATTGGGGTGCTTGGTTGTTCAAGTACTGCACGGGCTACAGGGATAAGTCAAATCCTCAGTTGGAGTGATTTGAATAACACCGTAACAATCACAGCCATTTGACAACTTTTTATGTTTGACTCCAAGAACCAGACCCGTTGTGTCTTTTGTTTATTTTCTTAATTGCCAGATGGAATTTAGTCATCCAATGCAGAGAAAAGAGAGGAAAACAATAGCTTTAAATTAATCACATATTTTTACTACAGTGTCTGAGACAATTGTAATCTACACAATGGTCTCTCATCTGGGAGACCTCATCTGGGATTTAGCAATCAAATTCTATTTTGTCTTCTGTTTTAATACTAACAAAAGAATTAGTAGTTTTTCTGTTTAGTGATATATTCATTGCCACCCCTTTTCTTTAATAGGTTTAATCTGTTTTTCATCCATTCACTTATATTTTCAAATGCATTACTATGAAACTAAATAAAGCAGTTGATTAGTAATGTTTAGATAGATGCATAAATAGATAGATCCACATGCTTTAATGATATTTTTTGCTTACACAAGAAAGAAGTTTCACACAAGGCAGTAAATTCTTTAAATATAGATAATTCCCTCAGTTACTATTATTATTTTGAAGAAAGGTTGTCTCAGATATTCTGTATCAAATGTATATAACTTTTCATTCAGTCTACATAATTTTGTCTCTAACTTTCTGAATCCTTACAGAATAATAAAAATATCAGTGACCTAAGGAAGTCCTCATAAAAAAAGATTCTAAAAATTTGTATTGTAACATTTTGTTGTATAAACTTAGACAATTGCTGAGGAATATATTCAATTTTTTTTCCTCTGGTCTATGTTTTTGTTTTATAATCTTTATTAGAGTATCTATATAATTATACATTTTGTGCCTAGGCAATACATAGTCCTTATTTTTGTTCTTGTGAAACTCAGTAAACAGTGATTTGATCATTTAGTCTTTGCAATCCCTGTTTATGTGGACAATCACATTTGTAAATGTTCTCATGTGAATAAGACCAACATCTGGATTCCCCAGCCCAGCATGAGCTTTGATAACCATGACAATAAGATTGTATTCTGCCTATTGCAACTATTAATTTGCTGTTGGAGCATCCTTATAATTTTCACTGTCCTGCTTTAACTAATGATTAATTGAACAATAAATTTAAACTTTATTGGTCAAAACCCTCAAAGAATAAATAGAGCTTGAGAAGATAACAACCAGAATTTGTATCAATACAGATTTAATAAGTAGATTTATGAAACTATAAACAGGACAATCAAGATATTATTATCTTCACTTTAGAATTATGATAATTGCTATTGAAACAGGAGAGACAATGCATATTGTAAATGCAGATTTAGGAATTTTGTCTTAGGAATACCAGAGGAATGATTTAAAGCATATAGTTACATATAAGCCTGGGTTTTTTTCAGATACTGCAGTTTAGATGGTAAATAAACTACTTAAAAACCTCAGAAAACAAGAAAGTTAGTATTTAGAATAAAACCATGACCAGTTTCAAAACTTACATTGTGTACACTAATAAAAATATCCTGGCTTCAGATGGGACAAAGTTCATAGACTTCTTAGTAGCTGGTGCAGGGCCATGTTTTGGGTTCAGTGTGATACAATGTTTAGCTGCTGTTAAAGGAGTGCTGAGTGTCTGCCGGTGAGGAGGTGCACAAAGCATTATATCAGTGTGATTTAATGTTTAGCTGCTGTTAAGGAAGGAGTGCTGAGTGTCGGCCGGTGAGGAGGTGCACAAAACATTATATCAGTGTGATGTAATGTTTAGCTGCTGTTAAGGAAGGAGTGCTGAGTGTCGGCCGGTGAGGAGGTGCACAAAAGGCCGGGAGGAGCAGGGCCAGGACAGCTGACCTGGACTGGCCAAAGGGGAGCTCCACAACACAGAGTGTCATCCCCAGTCCATGAACCGAGGGAGTTCTCTGGAAGGGGGACTGAAAGCTGTTGGGGATGGGCTGGACATCACTCTGTGGATAGTGAGCAATGGCACTCTGCATCACTCATGTCTCTTGGGTCTTGTTAGTAGTAACTTACTTTTTTTTCCCAGTTAATAAATTATCTCAATCCATGAGGTTTACCTTTCAATTCTGATTCTCCTCCTCAATGACAGGGAGGAAGTGAGTGGCTGCCATTGCCACCTCAAGTTAAATAATGATAAAAAAAGAAATTAAATTTCTCTTGAGTAATGAAAATAATATTAAAAGATTAAACTTAGATGTATTAAATCTTTTCAACTTCATTCTTCCTAATGTACCTAATTTAAGAAAAAAGTGCTATCATTGAGCATTAAAAAAATTATTGTTCCTTTATCTCGCAGCTAAATATATGGATTTCCATTTAAAATAAGTAATTTCTACAGGAAATAAAAGCATATGATTACCATGTCTCACTTGTTTTTTCTAAAATTTTTCCTATGGAAAATGCCAACATATTCTTTTCTTCCAAAATTTCCAAATCCTAAAGTCCACTCACCTCTCAAGTTAAATAATGATAAAATAATTCTCAACTGGGGAAACAATAGAACTTCTTTCCAGGCCTCAAACCTTTAAGAACCTAGGAGAGCAATCCCAGCTATATATGCAGTTTCACACCAAAGAACTTTATCATAGATACCTTCACTTACTTCTTCATGGCTCCACAGGACATTGAAGCCCTTGCTGATGTTGAATTAACTTCCTCAAATTTAAGCTCCAATGTTGAATAGTCTGAGAATCTTTTAAAAACTTTCTGCAGAGTTTGAACTTGCATACATAATAAGAGGATGGAGTTAAAAAAAATGAATAAAAATAATTTATGTAGATCCATCACCATTTCTTATATTCCATTCTCCTGACTGCAGCTCTTGTATCTCAGACATTGCTACTCACAAACCTCTGAAATGTAGGTATAAAAAGGAAATTATCATCAGTATTTCTCTGCATCATTAAACATAAAGAACATTAACTAAGAAAATCAGTGTAGAACCCAATTAATTACAAGAGAAGGAATAGAAGGGAAGCAAAAAAATTTTCAAATGTGCTCAACAGCCTCATCTCAAGCACTTGTATATGCATCTCAAAAAGCAAAGCTATGTAGTCTGTAACGCAAATATGAATGAAATAGAACTATTAATTTGGTAACATCTGTCTTGGGAAAGTTTTTTTTCTGAGAGTTTAGTTTGATATTAATATCATCCATTCACTTTAAATGATTACATCAGTTAGTGGGGAAAAAATCCATTGAGGAAAAATCCACAAAAAAGCACCATGCAGAAATACATGTCCAGACAGATCCATGGATTTTTTTGTGGTTGTGCTCTATAACAATATATTCTAACTTGTTTGCATGTTACATATTGAAGAAAATTTAATGGAATTTTTAATGTATATTTGAAATATGCATGAAAATTTTATTTAAAATCAAATCATCTTCACAGATTTTTTTCACATAATCATTGAAGTTTGTTTTCATTTCATTTGTCTAAAGGAGCAATCTAAGTTCTAGCTCATTAGATTTAAATGTAACATTTCCGTCCAATCCAAAGAAAATAAAATCCTTATCTTTGAGATCTTATCTTTGAGAAATAGAGAAATGCCTATTTCTCCTCCTGAGTGATGCAGAAAAAAGGATGAAATAAAACCATTTAAGTTTTCCTCATCAAAAATTGGATGAGATCAAATCACTTCCAATAGCTTTATTAACATACACTGAGATGTATTTAAAAATCATCTTAGTAGACAATTGTTGAGAAAGCAAGAAAGTGCTAAGTGAAAACAGGAAGAAAAATTGTTAACACAAACTATGAAAATGTGACTATCACCATTATTGACGAGCTAAAAGCAGTAAAGATATCTTACTAATATAAAATATGGCCCTATCCAAGTTAAAAACACAGTAAAATTGTTGTTAACTCAGTTGAATATTTTATGATTCAGACATGAAGAGTGAGGACAAAATTTTATGCATTTTTGTAGGTTTACAGCAGGATTACAATCACCATGGTAACACTTCTCATATTAAAAATGTAGGATAATAGATTTTGACTAGTTACTCATCTGCATCTTAATTTTCTGAGACAAAAAAGATACTGTTTCAATTTGTGGATGATTACAGGATCACACTTTTGTCTTTATTAATAATTAATGAATTAATATATTTTGCATAAATATATGGGACCTTGAAGATTAAAATTTTACAAATGGTGTGACTGAAATGCACTATAAAACAACAGAAATAAACAAAGTCCTAACAGCTTTTTCTGTTATCCAAACACTTCTGATCCTTAAACTTCATTAATGAACATGTTGGTTTTGGGGTTTTTTTTGCCAACAACTAACATTATTTACAAACAAATCGTGCCTACTGTTCATCTATTCTATTTTGAACAATTTACTTATGTGGAGTACTGTTACATTGACTTCAGAGGAAATCACTTGCTGAGCCTTGTAATCAAGGCCATCAGAATATTCATATTTACCACTTTGTGAATTCATGTTTAATTACCAGTGCATTGCCCATTATATTCTCATGACTGAGGCATCGAATGATTCCTGCTAGTCCTGCTGGCTCTGTTCCTTTCCTTGCCTTTGTTTCGGCCCTGAAATTTGGTCATTCAAATGACCAAAACATCATCTTTCTTCCAGCTGGTTGCTGCTTATGTGATGACAGTTATCCCCATAATTATCCTAGTTATTTCATACTGTATAACATGCTTTTGTGCCCTGGCATTAGCATTTACATTTCATTTATTTAAATATTTTTCTATATAATTTGTGCTTTAAAATGAACCTCTGTGGTTGTCATTCAGAAAACAATAACGTTTTTTCGAAAATCCATTTTATAAATTAGCAGCTTTAAGTAAAAAGCTTGAATATGCTTCCAGATTTCATGTGAATTATGGACAATTACTTTTTAGAATTCAAGCCTACACATCATTTTTTCCTGGCATTAATATGTTTCCCTTTTATATGAATCAAAACAAAGCAATGGAACTTTGCCAAAGTCCTGTTGAAACCTAGGCATGGTCATGGAACCATAGGACTAGTTAAGGTTGGAAAAGACCTTAAAGATCATCTAGTTCCAGCATTCTGCCATGGGCCGGACAGCTTTCACTAGACCAGACTGCTTAGAGCTCCATTCCATGTGGCCTTGAACTCCTCCAGGGATGGGGCAGCCAGTTTCTCTGGGCCACCTGTTCCAGTGCCTCGCCACCCTCATGGTAAAGAACTTTCTCCCAATATCTAATCTAAACCTGTTCTCTCTTAGTTTGGAACCATTCCCCCTTGTCTTGGTACTACATGCTGTTGTAAAAAGTCTTTCCCCATCTCTCTTGAAAGTTCCCTTCAGATACTGGAAGGCTACATTTAGGTCAACCTGAAGCCTTTTCTTTTCCACAGTGAGTAATCCAAATTCTTTTAGCTTTTTCTCATAGGAGAAGTGCACCATCCCACTGATCAACTTGGTGGCTTTCCTCTGGACTTACTCCAACAGGTCCAAGTCCTTCCTGTGCTGGATGCAGCACTTCAGGTGTTTTTTTCTTAAAGCAGAGTAGATGGTGCTTTGGAATAACTTCTTGTTCCATGATCTTCCCAATCACAGAGGTGAGGCTGACAGGTCAGTAGTTCTCAGGGTCATCATTTCTTCCCTTTTTAAAAATAGGTAATATGTTTCCTTTTTTTTTTTTTGCATTCACTTGGGGCTTCCTCTTACTGCTATGATTTTTCAAATATCTTGGAGAATGGCTAGGTAACTTTTCAATTACATCAGCCAATTCCATCAGGACTCGGATGCCTCTCATGGGGTCTGACAGACCTATGTACATTCAGGTCCATCAGGTGGTTGTGAACCTGATTTTACAGTGGGAAGCACTTTGCTTCCTCAGGCCCCATCCTGCTGTCCATCCACTCAAGACATGTGGGAAGAGTGGTTGCCATGGAAGAGTGAGGCAAAAAAGTCTGTGAGTACACCAGCCTTCTCCTCATCCGTGTCTCATCATTGTTTACTGGGGGGTAACCACACTTTATACACATGCCTTGTAATCTCCCTCTGATGGATGCATAACAAGAGCCATCCTCATGTACCTGTCATTCTTGGAGTGTGTCTCCAACTCTGTTTTCAGTGTTTGACTACAAGGCAAGTTACTGGTTGTGTACCAACAAAGGAATGGGTTCAGATAAATGGTGACAATGTGGTGTCCCAGATCATTAACTAATTACAACATTAAGAGCCAAAGGGACTTATGAGATATTAAAATTATTTCTATCGTAAATCCTAACAAATACCAGACACAGCATAAGAGGATTCACCAGAGAATGAATGCATTCATGACTTACTCTGCCTAATGTCAAAATAAATTTTCTTTTTTTTTCCTAACTTATGGTAGGGCCAGGTCTGATTGTAGGTGATTGATTGACACATCAATCAGTTCAAGGGACAAATGCGTTTGAAAATAGCTTTTTTTAAGTGCAACATCAAATAAATTATTATTTAGAATAGAAATCTCCCACAATGAGATGATTTTCGCTGTTTTAGAAAGAGTGAAGGGGGACCAGCAGTATACCACTGGATCCACAGTGGGACTCTCTTCAGCTTGACGTCTCCCTTCTCTCTTTCTTTCTGGCTTTCTGCCTCACATTTGCCAGTAAATAAATAAAATCTATGTTGTTGACTTCCACATATGGTCTTTTTTGCACCTTGATTTGGGCAGAGGCATCTCTTACTAATAGGATCCTAACCATCTGTAACTCAGTTTTGGTTAGACATTTTTTCTGATCTTCTTTGTCTCTGTTCACATGTGTAGAGTTGAAAAATACCTAAAAAAAATTTCCTATTTAGTTTGCATCACTCCATGAAAGTCCCATTCTTACTGCAAGAGTGCCAAAGAAAATACAAAACTAAATGTCTGGTTTTGATTCTGAGAAAACAAAGGATAGATGAATAATATTATGAAATTCAATACATCAAATAAAATTGTTATTAACATTGGAAATTTGGAACATTTTGTAAAAAATAAAATGTTTTTCATGACCTCTTGTAAGTCTTGTGAAATAATATCTAGGAAACTGTGGGTAGGAAACAGTTATAGCAGTGATATAGTGACAATAGTTCTTCTTAATGAAGAATAAGAAAAATATTTCTGTCATAACAGAACCAGTTACTTACTGAGGAAAGTGTTGGTAGAAACATTAAAGTAAAAGTAATAAAATCCTAACTAATTAGAACATGCGAGAAAATCCTTTAAAATTGGAAACAGATGGTATGAAGGAGAAGGAAATCAGAAGGAAGAAAAAATTAGGGGTTCAGTAAGGTTGAAAAAATATAAACACATGTAGCGGTCCTCATCTTTTTCAATTTTATAAAGGTGACTGCTGTTTTTAAACCATCACAAATTCACAATTAAACAGGGCACAAATGTGTAGACAATGGGTTAAAAATAACTCACTTCTCTATACGATTCAGCCATACACCTACAGTAGCAAAGTTCTAAGATGGATGTCTGAAAGTAAGAAGGGAAGTGGGTGGTGAGAAAATAGAAAAGGAAGAGCTGATGCTGAGCAAGATCAGGATGCATGATTCTCGGTAAAAGTAGTATCAGTGAGAAAAGTGAAGTTTGCTGGAGGGAGATTTTAATAGTTTCTTATGGAGCTAAAGAAAATTGACAAATCAGCACGGCTGAAAACTTACATGGAGCTATGTAGCCTGAGATGCTTTATATGTTCTAATACACACAGAAATATTTGTGTTGTGAAATATATTACTGCCTCAAATAATCTGTGCTGAAATATTTCCAGGTTATTTGTCAGAGCTGTGTAATCATTTTGGCAAATAGCAGAGCTCAGTCTCTAATGATGGCAGCAATCTGTCATCATTAGGATTTCACAGTGTGGAAGAACATACTTTACAATCTGTTTTTCTCAATCGCTACATATTCTCTATTTTACTGTACAGAACTTCCCTTGGCACCACCCATTTACAGTTAAGAACTGTGTAAAAAATAAAATAAAACTGTTCCTGTTAAAAAGTTAATTACAGCACTTCAAAAGCAGACATAAAATGAAAAAAGGCCAGCAAAAATGAAACCTCTGTCCATTCACATTCCTTCATACTTGGAATTAGCAGTTTTCAAAGAAATGATTTATTGAAAATCTAATAACAATGGTTTATGAAAATTATTGGGATATTCTAATTGCAGCTGAAGCAATCTCATTGACATCACTGTTACTCTGATTTTATCCTGTTTTGACTGTTACTTTTGATCACATATTTACAGATATTTGCAGAATTCCAAAAGCTAGAGGGAAAAATTAATGACATAAGATCCGTTTTAAGAGTATTGTGGTCAAAATTCTTCTGCAAGCTTTGTAAGAGAATAAATGAAATAAAAAGAAAATTATAATGAAAATTAAAATCTGATTTATTCTCTCCTAAGGTGTGGTAGTTTCTTTGTATAATTCCTTTTACCTTTGTAGTTTTTTTATGTGTAATTATAAATTTGTCAGGGGAGACCTAATTGCAGTCTTCAACATCCACTTGAGGGGCAGGCACTGATCTCTTCCCTCTCATGATCAGTGGCAGGACCCAGGGGAATGGGCTGAAGCTGAGTCAGGGGAGGTTTAGGGTGGATATCAGGAAGAGGTTTTTTCACTCAAAGAGTGGCTGAGCACCAGGACAGGGTCCCCAGGGCAGTGGTCACAGCACCAGCCTGAGCACAGGGCTCCAGAAGCATTTGGACAATGCTCTCAGGCTGTGATCTTTGGGGTGTCCTGGGCAGGCACAGGAGTCAAACTCGATCCTGATCCTGAGCTGGGTCCCTTCCAGCTCAGCATATTCTCTGATCCTATGGCTGTTCTTATTAATGCTATATTTAAGCAGGTAGGTGTTGAATCTGAAATGTGTAGTGACGCTTATATGGATGGTAGGATTTTTCAGTCTCTGTTCTGCTTTATTTTAATTGATTATACAAAAGTATAATCAAATACTTGTCTTCATATTTTCAATGAAACTTCTGGAAATAGTAAGATGAATCCCTGTTTCTTCTAACTCTGTCATAACAAGCAGGGAGAACTACTTTATCACAGTACTTCTTAGTAAGCTTGGGGAGAAACAAACCCAAAATGCAACCTTGTATTAAAATAGATTTTAAGATTTTTAATATTCCCTGTGTAAGCAAGTTGGCAACCGCAGGATTATCTCCTTCCTCACAATTTTCTTTACAAGCTTACGGTGAAAATCTTACACAATGGAATTTTCTCTTCAAAATACTTCCAAACAGTGGGCAAGACTTGAATTGAGCTTGAAAGGCTAAAACATATATACAAGCATATCTTTACATTTGCATACCTTTACAAAAGTTATGGTTTCAGTATTCTCAGAAGGTAAATGCTCTAGGGAGCACCTGTTCCACAGGGAGTATGCATGTTCTTTAACATGGTTAAAATTTTCCTGTAAAATGAGATATTTTGGGCTAATCAGCTCCTCGTAAACCAAATCCTCAGGAAGAAACAAATTTTAACCCAGGTAAATCTTTTAACCACAGAATAGGATCTGTTTTCTTGTTCCCTTTCTCTAAAGGAATGCCTAAAAATTAGTCCAGTGAATATAGTAATGAATGTAGACAACTCATTTCCACTGATTCTGAGTTAAACAACCAGGAGAATCTTAGTATTTAGCAGTTCTCAAATCTTGTTTCAGAAAACATATCTGTACACTAACTTGTTTATAGTTAGTCTAAAATAATCTGCTTTTTGAAGCAAGGTGTTTGCTATATTTTCCTGTAGGAAAAAATAAAGACACCGGTTTTTGTTCAACTCTCTTTATATTCTTACTTGCAACAATGAATCACTCAGCCTACATTTCAAGAAACCCTATTTAGTCAGCATGAAAGCCCTTCTCCATTAAGGAAGAAAAAAGTGTTTCATGAAAGAAGTGTTGCTTGTCTTATCAGCTTTTCATTAATTAGGAGACTGCCAGGAGATGTAAGTTTATTTTCTCTGTGTCTAAAAATATCCAGCTCATAATTTATCTCCCAAAACACTGGTCTAGCTATCTAGTTAACTAGTTTACAGACTACTTTCCACAAATTAGTGAACTATTTGACTAGTCATACTGGAAGGGGAAGGTACAAAACAGTTGGTTAGGGTGCTTGTTAAGGGAGAAAAGTCCTGAGATTAGTCACTGTTATTAATTTTATAAACTATGGGAATAGTTCAGGCAACACTTTCAGCATGGAGATAAGAGAAGTTTTAATCCAAAAGACCTCTCCTGTAGTCTGAAAACTTATGTATGGGATGAGATAAATACCTTATGGCAAGAAAAAGGAAGTGATTTTTCATCTCTTAGTGTCATGAGAAGGAACCCAAATTGCCTGTAAGCGGGAGATATGATGGCCAGCAATGATTGCAGGCATCTGTCTTCAAGCTATATACTAATGATTCTGTTACTCTGAGAAAAACCATGCAAATTCTTATTTCATGCAACATGTTCTCATCTGCCATATTAACTAGCCATATGCACATTTTTGGTGTTTGATTCACAGCACCTAGAGACTTCATTCTCTGCTTACAGCTAGTGTTTAATTATGGGTGGGGTTGACCCTGGCTGTATGCCAGGTGCCCACCAAAGCTGCTCTGTCACTTCCCAGATGGACGTGGGAGAGAAAATATAATGAAAGGCTTGTGGGTTGAGGTAAGGACAGGGAGAGATCACCCACTGATTACCATCATGGGCAAAACAAATTCAGCTTGTGGAAATTCGTTCAATTTATTAAGGATAAAATTGAAGTGAGATAACATTAAATTTGTTATACCAGTGGCACTACCTCCATCACTGATGGGCTTTGCCTAGGCCGGCTGTAGGTCTGTCCTGGAGTTGTCTGGCATAGGCTCTGTTGTTCATGGTATAAGAGTCTGGCATTTTTGCAGAAAACACACCCTGTAGCCACCCTCTGCACACCACTACCAAAAACTCTTGCCATGCAAACCCAACACAAACTAACCTATCAGTAAACACAATCTATCCCAATCAGTAAAAAACAAAAACAAACAATCAAAAACCAACACAAACCAAACAAATAAAACATAAATAAAACCTTTTAAAAATTGGTAAAATTAGATTTCTTAGGGATTGCAAGCATGTTAGCTTGCAATTCATTCAGTTATCCTCAAAATCAGGAGTTCTGAGATTTGTTGATGGAATACCTTCTTTATCAATTGTTATTTGGCCTAGGAATGAGCAAAATGTCAGACTGGACAACCCCCAGAACCATATGGAACACAGCCACAAGAATCTAAAACCAGATAGTCGAGTTCTCAAGTTTAAGCATGCCTTAATTGAGAACTTCTCTTTGAAGTTCTGATAACAGCCTGGTACCTCTGATAACAGCTGGGAGTTCAGTATTTCCATCAGAGAGAGGACAGCCAGCAAAATGCTTAGGCTTGGTGACCAGAGGGACTGCATTGAAATAACTGTGATCTACTCCTGATGCAAAAGATTAGACAATTGTTTGTAGCCTATTTATACTGCATATCAGTCATATGATAGAAACCCAAGCAGCATCATAAGGTGCTCAGAAAATGGGATTCAAACGAGTGACAAATGCTCTCACATGTTTCAGATGGGGCCAGGGAGGACTGAGAGCATGGGTGAATAAGTCAGTAGCTACAGGTGGTTGCCACTGAGAATTAATTTCCCTCTTCATTAAGCTCCTTATACACAGAGCCAAGGGAACTAAGATGGCATGATCCTCAATGAAGCAGGAAATTGAGAAATCCTAGTCAGTCTTCTTCTAAATAAACCTTTCTGTTGGGAACGGGCTGCTTAAGTAGTGACTAGTTCACTTTCCTCTTGCCTCAGCCTTTTTCTGCTTAATACCCTTGAGAATAGAGGTTAATGTCTTGTAAACAAAATTTTTAAAAAGTAAAGAGGATTATGATAATATAACATCAATGAAAGAGATGTCAAAAGCCTCCGCAAAATGGCTCAATTAAAAAAATGTTCAGACTAGGGTGATAGATATCTTACTCTTCAAGGTGATATTTAAAGGTCCTATCAGAAAGACATTCTGGCAATAGTACTCTTACAAGAGGACAGTTCTCTACTGGGGAAAGTAACTCATAGAAAAAAGTTTTCAGGAAGGAGATGGAACTTACAGTGGGTACTACTTTAGTCTGTTATTACACTGCTTCAGTATTAGCATGTTGCAGTACTCCTTTATGTCTGGCAAACCTGATATTGCTTAGTTTTTAACTGAAATTTTTCTTGAAATTTGTAAATATTTTTAAAAGGACAAGATGTTCAGCTAATAACACCAATGAAGGCTATCAAAATAAAAGCTGCCCCTTCAAAAAAGAGAATCAAAACCAGTGATTCTGAGTGCTGAGAAAATCTTCTAGTCATAGAGTACTTCACACTAAAGGATATGGAAGTGCACTATTTAAAAAAACACCAAATCTTTAAGAAATGGCCAGTTTCTGATTGACCTCAGTTCACTCAATTACCCAGAGAGCTAAGAAAATTCCTCAAAGTGTACAAAGAATCTTGAGAATTAGGTACCAAAGATTTGTATTGTGTCTGACAATCTGAACTTTTGCACAGCAAACTTCAGCTGACATTACTATTGATTTCAGTGTCCCAGGGACACGGTGGGGACTTTTGGAGCACTGGGGATGGGTCAGCATAGATCTGCAGTGAAACATACTTGACCATCTGGTCTACCTTCTGGAAATCTCTTCCCTCCGCCTGGCATGGGCTGAATAAATATCTTCATTTATAATAATTTCTGTAATGACTTAGAATGTTGACAGTGATTACTCATTATATTTCCCTCTATATGACCCAGCTAACACAATAACACAACCGCCCAAGAGCATATACGGTTCCACTTTTCTTTTTTCATTTTTCTCTTAAATAATGTCCTTGTAATTGGCAGCAATCACTTTTGGATTTAATTATTTAATATTTTTAGAGTGCTAACTACCCACTCTGGTCAACATGCTCCAGATTATATATATCTGAGCTTCAATACAAGTTATAAATAAGGTCCAAGTATGTGAACCAAAAAAGTTCCCATTTGTCACTCTGTTGATACAACTTCATCTGCAGACATAAGTAATTTTTTTAAAAATTCTGTAAAGTGTGCCCCTCCTTAAAAAACACCACAATACCATCAAACAAAAGAGTCCTGACTTTTACAATCGCTATTTTCTTGATGCCTTATCATAAGGTTGTGAAGCAAAAAAAAAAAAAAAAAAAAAAATTATCACTTTTTTGCTTATTTTTCATAAGGTAAATTAAAAACTCCTCTCACTACACAGAGCTTAGCCCCTTAACTGAAGAAAACAGATGTCTATATTGTGGTTTAGGAATGTTATTTTTCAATTCAGTACTCTCACTGAATCAAGTGCTGCTTTCTCACTCCCTCCTCTCCCTGTCCCTCTCCCTGGAGAGGAGAAATTGGAGACACAAAAAGGAAAGATCACAGGGTGAGATAGAACAATTTACTGGAAAGAGCAATGAGATAAGAAAACAAGCAGTAGCAGCAACAATACTAATGACACAGGCTGCAAGAAAGAGGCAAATGATTTGCACACAAACAACAATACCCAAGGCTTCCCATGCCAACCTCCTAGAAATTGGAAGCATTTCCTTTCCCCTGCTCCAGGAAATGCTGTGAAGTAATTTGCTAGCAACTGCAAAAAATTAACCCTCTTCTGGCCAGAACCAGGACACCAAAAAAGAATTTCACAGCTGAGTTTTCCTGATGTCAAAAGAGAAAAAAAAATTTGCTTAAATCATACATTTCTGCGCAAGATTTTAAGATACGTTTTGTAACACTTCATATTTAAGAAATTGAAATGACATTATTGACTGAACTCAGCAATACCCTTTATTTATTGTACTTCTACAACAAAATTAAGCATAAGTATTCTAATGAGAATAACTTCTTATCTCATAGATATTTGAATGTCCGTCACATGTTACCAAAACAGGTAAAATAAAACTCCTTAATACCAGTGTAGCATTAAAAAGCAGACATTCTCATTCTGTGCTGGATGTACAGGGAATATTTTCAAGCCTGTCATGCGTACCAAGTACAGAAAAGGTCATGTTTCTGTACTATATTTTATATACATATTCACTGTTTTTTCCTGGAAAACACACACAGATGGTAATCATTTCCCCAAAATCATTCACATTTTCCCTCCCACTGATGAATGCAACCCTTCTCCTGGGTGTCCCTCGCGTGCCCCTTGATTGTCTACCCCAAAGTTTTACCTGATAACTTGATGAACTCGGTGTTACTTCCCAAATGTGGAAGTGAGTTGACATCACTGGACTGGTTGATTATTTTGCATCCTCTTCTTGCTTGATGTTTGACGTAGTTTTGCAGAATGAGCATTGTGGGGTTCCATAGGCTTGTGGTTTGTCAGAATTAGCATTGTATCTTTCCACCAGCTGCATAAAATAGTTCATCTGGCAACAACAAAAGTTGTTTTCCTCAGCAAAGTGGAGATTCTGAGTACTGTATAGGAATAGCTGTTGCAAATTCCATAAATTCATGATGAAGATTGCAGTATTATGATTGCCATCAAGCATAGTAGTTACTGTTTCTTGCCTAGACATAAAGCACAGATGAATTATAGAAAAATTAGAAAAACAATATAATCCAATTCAAGTATTTCTAACTATTAACTATTTCTTATTACACTCATTTAAAAAAAATCTATTTTTAGTTTTAGGAAATTGCTTTTCTTTGCTTCATTATGTAATAATATGATAATATATAATGCAGAAAACTAACCACAATTTGCAGAAAAATAAAAAATCCTGTAAGAAACTCCATCAGCAGCAAAAGTTAAATATAGGTCATATGATTTTGCTTTTTTAATTGCTGCCTACAATTTCAATAACATCAAGATGCACATCTAGATGCACACAAACATATGCATACACATAGGCATGCACATGTATATATATTTTTCAATACTGGAGAGTTTAATTTTTCAGAAAAAATCCTCTTCGTTTTGTTGGTTGTTAGTCTCAAAAATATGTAAAACATTTTTCCTTCCTGCTCTCATCCAGAAACTGTAAACTTTTACCAGGAGTTTTATTATCTTGTAGGGTAAATTTTGGACTGGATTTCCCGACTCTGAATTCATCAATACAAATCAAATGTTGTCATTACTGTCCAATAAATGTCCTCTCTTTATGTGGTAAGTGCAAAATAAACAGTTTATGTTATGTGCATGATTCAAATAAGGTTGACAAATAGAGTTTTATTTTAACTGTATGATGAATTTCCATATTTTTGATCTTCTCTCCTCAATGGAAACCTGCATGTCTGACTACACAAATTGAAATCAATTGAAAGATTTTCAGCTATTTCAATTTATTCTAAAACCAGTATTTTGAATCCACTGTAAATAAAGGCATATAATGTTAGCAATGAAAATTGGAAGAAGCTATGTACTTGAGCATATTTAAAACATGTAGAAAAGGTATTTGTGCCTTCAAAAGTGACTAAAATCTCTGTGTCACTGAGCAGTATCCAAAGGGCTTTCTCTTCTGATAGCTGATACTGATGTTAGGTTTGAAACATTTGTTGATTAGAATGTCTTTGAAACCAGAATCCTGGATGGCCTGTACACAATACAGACATTTTTAAGCACAGGTTTTACTTAGATCATTTTGAAAGGAGGCTCACAGGACATTATACATCCTCATTGGTTTAGGCAAGTTAAGATTTGATTTTTATGTAAGCACTTTACTGAGGAATCCAAATATAAATTTGGCAATCATTAATTTAATTTTTTTCTCAGATTTTCTAAATATACTCATTAACAAAAATGATCCTTTGGACGTAAAGAATATTTCGGTGATACCAAAAAATCTGTATCTTGTTCATTGTGACATGAATTTAATGCAGACTTACAGAATTAATGTGTTCTGGAATATTATGATCTCTCATTAGAATGACCAACTTACTCATTTAAACATCACATCCTCCCCAAAAACTCTTTTGAATAGTAAAAAAACAGTTCAAATCTGTATATCAAATGACTGAGGATAACTCCAGAGGAAGAAAGAAGTACTATTTAGAGAATAACTGCTGGCACGAATGTAGGAGGATAAGTTTCATATGATATCTTTAACTATTCAAAAACTGAAATAAATTCAGGTTTCGATTCTGGAATCTTTTGCTGTTAATCTGTATAAGAAAATATTCCAGTTTTAGACAGGCACTCTCACATATCTTTGTGGCCTGGAGCAACTAACTTCTCAACTGTCTTACTGCTTACAAAACTAATGCTCTTATTCAAGATCACATTCAAGGTTTCATAGTTCTCTTCAAGACACTTCCAGAATAAAAATTCATGTAACCTAGTGTCTCTCATTTTTGCTCAAACTCACAGAAACCCTTATGTGTTTTAATAACAGCAGACTTGAGTAGAGAGTTAAAGAGAGAAAGAAGTGATAAAGTATTTTAAATCAAATGTAAAGTCTGGTCACACTGACATTCAAAAATGAGAATTTAGTTACATAGCCTGGGTGACACATTCGCAGCATTATGGAACAGTTCATAGCAAAGTAATCTTATTTCTGTAGTTTAAAATATGAACAAACTGGCACTTTCACAACTAAACTGACATGATTGATCGCTACACGGTTTAGAATTTGGGTACATCCCAAGCTATGCTTAATCTAATGCCATACCATTTTAGGGGTGTTGAGGAAGATAAAGAGCAGTCCTTTTTTTTTTTTTTTCTTTTCCTTTATTTTAGAAAGCAGAAAGAAATTCAGCATAACAGAGACATACAAGTAGAACCCAAAATGTTTAAAACGGATGAAGAAATGTTGCAGATCTAGAGAGAAAAGGCCTTGCTGAAATTAACCAGTGATATGAACTAGGGCAAAAACCAGGAGGACGTTCCTATATATTACAGAACATTTATACGAGATATATGTCAATCTAGCTTAAATAAAGCAAAATGTTAAACCTCATCCTCTGCTAGGTTGTTAATTATATTTAAATTTCTCAATTTAAAAGCAAAAAAATTTAACCAAATTAAAAATGAAAGCACTGGAAAAGCTTGTTTGCAGTTTTACTGGGAAGGAACTATTGTTTCTGATCTATCAAGGTTCATATTTCTGGCCAACCATGTAGTTTTGAAAGTTCAGTCTCAAATAAAAACACCTCACAATTCCCTACAAAATGTTCATTTAACTGCAATGCAGAAAACATCACAAAATAAATTTGAAACTTTTTTCCTACCTTTCAGAACAAAGTAGTTAGGAAATTTTGTATATTTAGTCTTTTGTTAATTGCCTAAATGCAGAATTTCATCATAATGGTAAGATTTTGTTTCTGCACATGCTTCTAGCCATGCAACATCTGATATTCTACTACAGATATTTTCTTAATCTCTGCAGCTGAACTCTTAAGGGCTTGAGAAGAATGTCAGGCTGTTCATTCTTTTACAGATCATTCAGATGCTAGAAATAACTTGCCAATCTAGAAGCAGAAGTAATACTTTTATATCCAGACAATATTTGATTAACTGATAATTCTCTGCTAGTGAAGCAGAAGTCTTTAAACTTTATATATTATTATACAGATCTCTTAGACATCGTACAAAAAGTCTTGTAAAACAATTTGTGCATACTTCTTGTAGCAATCTTTTCCAAGCTAATTCAGAAAATTCAAGTAAATAACATAAAAAATATCATCCTTTTATCACTGATAAGAATCACAGCAAAATGTAGCATAATAACAAAGAAAGACAATTAACTGTAGGATATATATTGCTTTAGGTGACAATAGCTTTTCTTGTGCATCTATTAAACACTCTTGTGGACTACACACTTTAATTGTTGAGAATTCTGGAATATGTAAGATTGTGTATCCAAGTATCTGTGGATCATTTGAATCTGTTAGTAGTTGGAGTATCATAATTTCCAGTGATAATTCTTTGGCATGTCATTTGAAGGAGCAGAAGGGAAACTACCAGCTTATGAGAGAAAATCAGAAATATATAAACTGTAAAATAGACCCCAATATTTTGACAAAAAAAAAGACATTTCAGAGGAATGATCAATGGCCGTATTAATGGTTTCTCTTATTGTTTCTTAGATATGGGGAAAAATTAACATCCTTTTACCCATGCAATTATGCAAATGACATAACTGTATTGTATTTTGAAGTTCAACATCTGAATGTAAAAATATGATAAGACAGATGTGAATAAATGCTGTGTGAAAAGTTCTGATAAGTGCTTTATATGATTTTAGTTGCATGCTGTAAGCGGTATGAAGGAAAAAAAAAGAGAATTAAACTGTGAGTAGTAATAAATAAGAGTACTTACATTGGATTATGTTGTGACTAAATATACCATAAATCTGTTGCTTACATTGATTGAGCCATGAATGTCTGTTATCATAAATGAGCCCATAAAAAATAATTCACACATTAAGAGTACATTACTCACTGATTAAACAGTTGCCACACTTTAGGCACCATTTCCTTCACTTAATTCAAATATTTCACAAATACAAATCTGCCATCAGTCTTAGAAGACAAAATGACTTCTTCCATTGAGTTAGCTGTGCAAAGAATTTGCTGTGGCACATAATTTAGCTTGGATCTCATTGAAAAATATGCATAAGTAGGAATGTTGTTCTTTCTCATATCAAACCCCAACTCTTTGTGCTTACAGAAGGAATAGTATTTAATTTAAAATACATGGTAGTCTCTGAAAATGAAACAAATAGTTTAAGAACAATTCTTGTGCCTAAAGTTTTTAATGGCATTCAGCAAAAACTCAGCAGTAATACCTGAACATAGAATCACAGAACGGTTTGGGTTGAAAAGGATTTCTGAAGGCCATTTAGTCCAAGCCCATGCTCAGGGAGAATTAAATAATGAATGCTCAGTGGTGGTTAATGCCTTCCCCAGTCAAGGAATGAAATGGGGACTTTCATAACCCAGTTATTGAGAAAGAAAGGTTTATATCCTTGCTTCAGTATGTTTGTATTTTTAACTAAATGAGCTCAAAATAGTCTCCTACATTTAATTTTCACTGAAATTTAAAATATATCTATTCTGATATACCTTGAAAACAAACTCCTATGATACAAGACTACATGGTTACTTCTGGGTTGTCAAAGAAGTTTCAGGCAGAAAAAGCTAAATTTCCAAGTCTAGGATGTATGCAGTAGATTATGCTAGATTACTGTCAGTGAAGAACAAAGCTGATGTCAGGTAAATATAGCACTAAGAAAGAGCCGGATTAAAATTTTCCCCTTAGGTGTCTTGGATCCAGTGCCTTCTCCTGGCTGACAAGATAATGCATTCAAGGAGGGAAATTATTGCATTTTTATGACAAAGTGCAACTAAAACTCATTTCTTTGATAACTGTCCAGTTACATATATTACTGATATGCATATGCATAACTCTCCAAAGTTAGGAGTAGCATATTTAATAGAATCATGGTTTTGGCAAAACACATGAGGCACCATTTATCTTGGGGAGCTCCCCATTAGCAGTCTGACAGCTTTATAGTTCTGTTGGGAAATGAAGTATAACATCAGGTTACTAAGCAACTCCACAGCTTTTTAAAAGTACTTCTTGGAACTCACTTGTTTCTCCTAATTGATTCAGTCCACATCATTTTGAACATAAATGGGACATCATGTTTAGAAATATGCTGCATAACTACTTTTAGCTAACATGTCTTGCTACCTCTGCATATCTAAATCAAGCTCTGGCATATAAATGTCATATTGAAAGCAAATTTTATCTTCTTCCTGAGTTGCATTGACATTTAATATATATAAATTATTTTGACAGTTCAAGCTAGTCTCTGAAGTTGTCTGCCGACTGTCAGAAAATAACATAAAAGGCTAAATAGCAATTTCATTGTTCAAGTTTTGCATAGAATAAAGTTTTAATTAGTCAATATGACTTCTTTAGTGAATTTGTGTGCTATAATACATCAGAATTAATAGGAAATATATCTCTGTAATTGTAATCATGTTGATATTTTCTTGAGTTGCTAAACTTTGAGCAAGATACCATCCCACATCATTTCTGAATGTTGGTGAAAAATGTACTGTCATATCACAACTGATGAAGAGTAAACTAGGCTTTATAATTCCTGACTTTTCTTCCCATTTTGGTGGAGGTAAATAACAAATAATGAAGGACTATGTAAAAAGGCTGACTTTAGGGTTCTTTCCTCAACTTAACATGTTTCTTTCTTTATATACTTCCTTATTTTTCAAAAATTTTAGTACTTCTAAAATGAGTAAATACATTACTGGAAAAAAAAAATCACAGACTGATGATCAACTACCAACATGTGTTGTCTCCTGGTATTTTAAAGCCTCCTTTTCATATATTGCTTAGTTTTTTGTTGATTGGTTCCCTTTTTTGCCTTCTGCCTCCCAGTCTGTCATTTCTTGAAAGATGTCTTTATTAATTAATTTATTTATTTTCAGTTTTGATTTTCATTAATTTCTGTGGGAGACAGCTTTCCTGCAACCGTGACTGGAAAAAAAATTGTTATGTCTTGATCATTGCTTAGACTTGCACTCTTTTTATTGTGCTCTATCAATTGTAATGTTGTTGAAGGCTTAAATGTAAGATGAGCCTTTACTGATTTGATTCAGTAACTAACATCTTTCAAGGTTAAAGGTTTAAGTCATAATTAAAAACATAGAACATATTTCAATCTGCTGAAATTACTTCCTTCCCCTCTCAATGACAGGTGAATTACACTTACAAGAAATGTTTTTTACTTACTGCAACCTACACAAGCTCCTGTCTTGTGGAAGTCATACATGTATCTTATATAAATTTATGTATGCACCAGGTTGTGAGATAATGCCTGTAATGGGATAGATCTTTTTGCATGTCTCCTATATGGACAATTTATTAGTCCACTCTTATGTTACCTCCAACCTGAGTTGCAGCATTGTAGTACTCTGGTTTTGCATGAGTCCTGTTTCAGTGCTTTGCTGAGGAAGACTACTTCACTGTGCCCCTGCTGCTCCTGAGACCATTTACTTGACCCCTAGTTGGGGAACCTCCCAGTTTGTAGCCTGTGAAGCTGCTGTTTCTCTCTTAGAAATGATGATGCCAGAATTGTTACAGAAAAGGAAGAAGGGATCATATAAGCTAATTTCATAGTGTGTGAGCCTTAGTGTATGGGACATACTTTCAGTGAATATTCTCTTTCTTCCCTGCATCTTTTTGCATAAGGAACCTTCCTCTATATTTCTCCTTTCTTTCAAAATTTTCTAATCACTGTCTTGCTCTTTCTTGTCTGCTGGCAGAGGGTTGTTATATTCATTGTGCTTTGTGTGTTATTATTTTGCATGTGCTCAATAAGAATCCTGGTAATGATTTATTGGGCATACATGCAGTATGGATGGAAATGGAAGGTATGGCAGAAAAGGATGAGAAATTGTCCTATGGAGATACTCCAAAAATGCTCCAGCACTTAGGTGAGCTTTGTGCCTCCAAACTGCATTGGACCCAGGAATATTTATCTGTATCTGTATCATCTATATCTATAATCTCTATACATCTGTATCTATCTATATTTAGTGAACCAGCTTTCCTATTTCTCAAAAAAACATAATATTCATTAATGTGTATCATGCAAGTTTGTATTGAATTCAACCAGAACTAAAAAACTGAATTGCTAAATCAAATTATTTGTGAGTCTGTGCTCCTGAAAATTCCTAATGAACACCTGATTTATTGACCTGGATTGGTTATAATCAGAAATTAAACCCAGTTGCACCCAGCCACTCTAATTTCGAAGGAACGACTGGAAGGAAAGAGGATTTATTTTTCTGCTAAATTTCTATACCCTTAGTGCAACAAGGGGGAAGGTTCAAGGTCTTGTCTACTACAGGATGGAAAGAGACCAAGGACCTGATGCTGCCATTTTCCTTGTATGGCACCATGAAAAATTATGGACCTTAGTTTTTATGAATACTTTTCTAACTTCTCAATATGCAATACTACAAGTTGATACCATATCATTAGCACTGATGAGTGCAGCCCTTAGGGATTTTTAGTCATTAAGGTCTCAGTGTTCAGACTTAAAAACTGTTTGGTGAGAGGTGTCAAAGCCAAAGTGGGTTTGTCTTGTTTCTTCTCCAATTCCCCTTGTTTATATCTAATGTTTGTATGCTATTGTCTTCGATCCCAAATGGGGAGTGGGAGATGATGTCTCATCTGCTCCCAATATTGCTTATCTTGTTTTTCTTTTCTCTTGGTAGAAAGAATGACTATTCTTGCATATTCATTAGGATGTCCCTGCCTATTTGTAGTTCCTTGTGCTTATCTTGTTCTTAGTATGGCAACTTATGTTTACTTTGGAGCCTCCTGTATAAAATTACACCTCTGACATTTGGGTGGTCACATCAGTCACTATTCACATAGTAAATATATGTCTGGCTATAAAACCACAGTGTTACAAGGAGTTTCTATGTTGTTTGTTACACTATTTCAATACATTTGAATTCAAGATCAAGGCAAGCTAATATTCATGACATCCTGAATAGTACATTTAGGGTCTACAGTTGTCAGAAGCCTCTGCTTTGGCTACAAAGAAGTTACTGGCAGAGGAATGCTGGTAGCCAGAAGATAATTTATATTTCTTTTCACATGTGTCCTTGTTAGAAAAGAATGCTAGTTGAAGTAATTTTGCCAGTTTACTCAGAGATATCTTCTCTGAGTAACATATTCTACAATGATATAGGAGGACCTTACATCCCAGTATTAGTAATGGCAATGAATTATTTCAGAAAACCTGCAATGTTTTGTTCGTGCAAAAATATCTCTGAAAACTATCTTTCCCCTCAAAAAAAAAAAAAAAATTTAATCCTATCAGCAACATTGAATACTTGGATGTTTTTTGTTCCAGTAGTGTTTACCTAATCCAGACAGGTGGAAATAGTAGAAAATCAAGTTTGAGTCGTGTTTAAAACATGGCAGTATTTCAACTGGAGTACATAAGCCATAAAATCATTCTATTTTAATGGAAAAGAACTGACAGAATCGTTTGCTTTGCCTTTAATAGATATTAAATCTATAGCATGCAGAGACAATATAACATGAAATTTAATTCTATTTTGCTTAAACATCTGTAATTAAAAGAGATCAGCACCTCTCATATAGTTAAATGTGACTGGTATTCCCTGGGTTTATATTCAGAGAAATTCATTAGTGATATTTTGCTGGACATAGGAAAGGTGTGTCTTTGGCTTATAATAACTGATGTTTCAAGTATCGATTTTTTGATATAGATATTCCAGTGTGTTTATAAGATTTATCAGAATTTTGAGTTTACAAGTTTCCAGATGAGTCTCAGGATTGCTCATGTTTTCCTGAGCATCAAAGCTTAAGTCAATGAAAATTTCACACAGGAGCTTTCTGAGTTTATCACAAACTCTTGACCATCAGAAATTCTTGATACAAAGGGAGATGATTGTTATTGCATGAGGCTTGGGTAGAGAGAGCAGAAGCAATGCAAGAAGAAAAACCTTTGAAGATCTGGATTATTGTCTGGTGAAGCTGTCACTTCATACACTTCTCTGTTATCCCAGAGGAAAGAATTGTACAGCATAATTTCCCTCCTAACCAAGAGAAAAATCAGGCTCCAATGCATTTTGAGGGAAAACCAAGTCTCCAAATCAAGAGAAATGAGATCTTGAAACTGAATCATTACAATAACTTTCCTGGATATTAGTAGTGAACTTGTCTTCCACTTGGCTCTCCAAGTCCATCCAGGGTTATCTTTATACAATTTAACACACCTTGCTTACATGCTCTTTCTTTTCACCAGTTCACAGTCATTCAATTTTCTGCTTTTCTGTGTTATCACTATATCCACTTCACCTCATTCACAAGGCTGCCTTCACTGTATCCTGTTGTATCTGCACACTTCCACGTCACTTTTTATTCTAGAGCTGCAGTCAACTGAGTCTGATTCTACTATTATGTAATTCCTATTAACAAAACCTTAATTAGCATAAGACAGTGTTTATTTAGCCACTACACAATTTTAACTGCAGCTGAAACAAGTGAAAATAAGCTTAGTACAAGGCAATCATAGCACTGTAATGTAAACATAAAATCAGTGGGGTTTTACTAGCAATGAAAAAGTGTTCTGGTCTAAAATGGCGTGTTGGGTTTGCACAGCCTGGTTTTGTCAGCTGGAGGGTACAGGGGTGTGTTGGAGAATTTTGCTCAGAAATGGCTTATAGAGTTTTGTTCAGACATGCCATAATCATATACAGCTGATGGAAAAGTAAAAGGCAGCTGTGAGGAGCAGATTCTCACAGCCTGTTTCTGTAAACAACAAAAGTTCTCAGGCATGTTTATGTTAGCAGCAGAAGTTCTCAGGTTGTTTTTAATAACAAGTAAATATCTTGTCCTTGGATAAGTTTTGGGAAAGCAAAAGTTGACAAACATGGAGGCCTTGGGAACTTTCATAACAGGGTGAGAAAATAAATCTTGGATTCAATAACGAACCACAGGTATTGAAAACAAAAGGAGGGGTTAATATGTAATCTGTGACCTATGGTGAGCTCGGGTTTGCAATATGCATGAGCCTAATTAACACGCTTATAAAAACCTGCATTTTGGATCAATAAAATGGAGTTCGATGCTGATTCAAAGGATGGTCGTCTCCCTTCGCTTTCTATAGGGGTGGCTTCTTAAGAAGTTGCCAAAATATCTTCCCCCATATCTGACAGAGCCAAAGGCAGCCAGCTCCAAGGTGGACATGCCACTGACCAAACTACAGGCTGGGCAGATTAGAGATGGTGGCAACACCCCTGTGACAACATATTTAACAAAAAAGAAAGTTACTGCACAGATGTAATTGTGGCCAGAGCAAAGCAGAGTAAGAATATGTAGAGGAACAGCTCTGCAGACACTGAGACCAGTGGAGAAGGAGGGGAAGGAGGTGTTTCAGGCACCAAAGCCAGAGGTGCTGACTGTGGTGAGGCAGCAGGGCTGCTGCTGCAGCACATGGAGATCCATGGGAGTGAAGAGATCCACCTGCAGCCCATGGAGGGGGCTTACTGGAGCAGGAGCTGTGTTCCTGAGAGGAACTGTGAGCCCCTGTGAAGCCCATGGTGAGCAAGCTCCTGGCAGGGCCTGCACACCTGTGGGGAGAGGAGCCCACACTGGAGCAGCCTGTCCTTGCAGTCTGCACCCCATGGAAGAGGGACCCACATTGCAGAAGTTCATCATGAGGTACTGTTGCCTGCGTGATGGACTAATGCTGGAGAAGTTCTTGGAGAATTGCATTCCTGTGGGAAGGACCCCACATTGGGACAGGGGAAGGATTCCTCTCCCTGAACAGTGGCAGGAACAGTGTGTGATGAACTGGCCAGAACCCTCATTCCCTGTCTCCCTGCACCACTGAGGGGAGGAGGTATTGCTGGGAAGGAGGGGTTGAGGAAAGGTGTTTTTAGGATCTTGGTTTACTTATTATTGTCCTGTTTTTGTTTTTGGTTTTGTTTTTGTTTTTGTTTTTGTTTTCTTTTTTTTTTACTAATTAATTTAGTTAATATCCCTAAATCTAGCTCGTTGTGCCTGCAACGATTTGCTGAGTGATCTCTCTCCATCCTTATCTTGACTCATGAACCCTCACATATTTTGTCTCCTGTCCCACTGTGAAGGGGAGCAATAGAGTGGCTTGGTGGGTGCCTGGAATCCAACTAGCATCAACCCACTTCAAATGGGCATTCTGTTTAAAAAGACTTCTCCAGCCAATGGAGGAGACCAAGTCAGAGCAGATATCCACCCAGCAGCACCTGGAGAACCCCATGCCAATGCTGTGCCTTGTAGAATCTTTGACTCGCAGAGAGAGCCCCAGACAGGAAAGTCTACTGGCAGGGGCTGCAGGCCATGGAGGACAGACAGTGGAACGTGTTTATTGTTAAGGACTGCAGCCCATGGGAAGAAAGCACACTGGAACAAGCAGAAAGTGTAAAGAGGAAGGAGTGCCACTGGCAGCTCCCCTCATTCCCCATCTTCCATGAGCTGTAGGTAGGGGAAGTAGAAAAGTCAGGCATGAAGTTGGGCTTGGTAAGCAAGGACAACTGAGGGGAAAGTGTTAAAGTTTAGATCTTTGTTACTCAACATCCCACTCCATTTAATTGACAATAAATTGAATATTTCTTTCTCAAGTTGAGTCTGTTTCACCTGTCACAGTAATTGGCGAGTGATCTCCATGTCCTTATGTCACCCTGGGCGCTTTTTTATCTAATTTTCTCCTCCTGTCCTGTTGAGGAGAAGTGAAAATGTGGGCATCCAGCAGCTGGCCAGGGTCAAACCTCCACAAATATTAAGCATTATTCAGCACTAAAGAGAAAAAATAGCATGAAAAAAGCCCCACCTATTTTTTAGATTTCTATAGCATTTATATTATCTGCAAGATATTCTAAAATTATCTCATAGATAATTATATTATTTACAAGATAATGTGTTACACAGTCTTTAATAAAGACATGTGAGAGTCTGTTTTATTTCTTTTAAAAACACAATTTATTAGGGTACAATAATCTTATTTTCCCCATCTCATTAATTTATATACGTATTTTAAAATAAACAAATTCCAAATTGTAAACAATTCAGAAATTTTTCTTAGGTTTTCTTTTTGTAGAAAATATTATTCTAAGACTAAAATTGCCATGATCTAATTCAGTTTCCCAAATCTTCTGACATTTCAGTGGCCACAAACCCAGAAGATTTTTTCTCTTTCCATTTCTCTTTTGTAATGATAAGTAACTGTCATTGATCCAAAGTGAAAAAGATAAAAAAAAAGGATTCTAGCAATTTTCAGGCTATATGAGATATTATTGTCATCTTCACTAGAAACTTTGACAAGTAAAAACCACATCAGTCTTCCAAACACTTGAAGAGCAAGATGAAAGTGGTATTTTCACTTCCATTTAGCATGAGCTTGTGGGTAATATTTTTTTTCTTGTTTTGTTTTGGCTTTACTTTTCTTCTAAGATGATATTTTTTTCCCACTTCAAAGTCTTAAATACGTTCTGGATAGAATCAGGCAGGGGAATGCTTGCTTTTTGAACACTTAATTTTATTTTTTCCTGATCTTCACTGACATTTATAACCCTTACTAAAACCTAAAGCACATATGTGGCACTTCTCTGTCGTAGTGTAGATAAGGTTTTTTAAGGGTATCACAAGGAAAAATGGACTGTACTTGTTTTGCTTTACTGTTAAAAGTTGTAGGGAGAAGCTGCCATTTAAAAAAAAATAATAATTAGGATAGTTTATTAAATTTTGACTTTTCTTTTATTGTTGGATTCTTATACACTGTGCAAATCCTTTGTATTATGTTATTCTGAACCCAGCATAATACATTTCCAGGCACTAGTCCAGAAGTTTATTTCTATGGGTTCAGGTTCTTTTTTCCTCCTATTTTTTTTTCCTCTATAGTGTCTTGCCCTCTGTCTTTTCATTCTTTAGCCTTTTTTTTTAATTAATATGCCAGATTCTCTCCTCTTCAATGATTTTGAACCTTACACAACCTCTGACACTAAAAAGCTTCCTGAGAAGCCATTAAGTGTGATGTCTACGCTGCAATTCCTTTCTCTACTTTGGCAATCATAACTCCATAGAAGTAAGAAATTAGTAAGGCAAAACCCTCCTATTCCAACTTTCATTTAATCAAGTTGTGCTTTTCTAAGCATTTTCCAATCTGGTGGTTTAAAGTAGTTCCTAATAGTTTCCTGCAAATTGAAGTTAAACTATTTGGTCTTTAATTTCCTGCTATGTCCCAAAGCTTTTTCTTAAATAAGGGTATTCTATTGGCTTCTCTGATTTCTGTTCCCATTCCCAATAGCAGCTCTTGGGAGATAATTGCTTCTGGAGCCTTGATCAATGTTCAGAATTTTGCATACTTAGTAAATTCAAAGTTTTACTTGTCCTTTTCTTAATATATTATAATTTATCTCCCCTTAACCTGATTTCTCTGCAAGTAAAACAAATTTCAAGGCTAAATATTTTGCAGACACCCTTAAAATTTCTGTTTTGTTTTAATTTTTATTTTATTCCCTTTATTTGTATTAGGAATATATCAGATTTCCTTATTAATTTTGAAGTTTATTTTGTTTTAAAAATAACTAATTAGAATGAAAGTGCTTGTCAGAATATATTCTGATAAGTTTTTTTTCTTTGCATACATTTTAACTTAGTTCTAGTGTCATTTGTAAGATTTTTGTAACCTTTCTCTTTCTAAATTAAAAGCAAAATATCAAGTCTTCTGTTTCTTTATTAATTACCTGTCTTGCAATTATCAAACTCAGTCTTTATTTGAAACTATAAATAACTGACCTAATCTATTTCATTCTCACATTACAATTTCTAATATAAAAAATAGAAAGTTTCATTGTTATAAGAAAGAACACAAAAGTTATTCTGCTATAAAATGCTACCAATGACAGCCATGTGACTGAAGTCTGAATGCCATCACATCCACACATGGACACATTACATATAAATATGTATATCTGTATCTTTCGTACTTTCCATCTATGATTTCAAAAAACCTATGAAGAGATATTTTTTTCTTGTGCATCTTAAAAAATCTAAACAAAATAGAATTTTTTACTATAAACAAGGAAGATATAAACAAGTATTTCTTCTTTTCTAATCTTCCCTCACTCCCTTTTGTTATGTTCATGCCAAAAACTGTTCCAAATGGTTTTATGTCTAGCTTGCCAACATTTTTCCACAAAGCAAAATAAAATGCTTTTGGATGCAAAATTAAGTTTTTTTCTCTGACTCCCTGGCTTCAGTGAATTACTAAAAAAGTGTCACTGGGCTTTTTGTGAGGCTAAACCATGGTCTGTTAAACTTTCTAAACAGTCAATACTTAGTCAGAAATGGAAACTAGAAGGACCTCCCATCTCATGTTTGTGAATTTATCTTGGAAAAAGAAAAACAAAATTGGAAAAGAGGGCAACTCTTGCATGAAACTATTTAAACAGCAGAAGTCAAGGAAGCAGTTCAAGAAAGTGTAAGAAACTAAGTGATCTCAGTATGAGCATCTGTTTTATTTATTGATGTTATTTCTTCTTATCCCTGCTGTTTCTTCTAGCTACAAAAAATGGTATGTGCGAAGGTCATTACAACAAATGTTCAGCTTTGTCTCCTTTGGACATGCAAACATACATACCATGGTCTAAAAACACATTTATTTTATACAGAGGCCATAGCATGTCACAAATCACTTGTAGTTTATTGGCAAACATCTACCCAGTCATACTATAATCCAGTGTCTTTTAATTTAGAGTAGAATACATAATAATGGAAACTATGAAGATGTACAGGAAGACATGTATCTCTTGATGGGAGGTTTGAGGAGTTTTTCAGGAACTCTAAGGCATGACTTGCTTCTGATTTTCTTGTTGGTTTCATATCTGATGCCATAATGAACGGTAGTGAGGAATGTGCTTTATTTACTGGTAAAGAATCTTTGTTTTGATAGTGGCTAAGTAGGTTCTGCACTTTTTAAAGAAATCTCTAAGGGAGCAGAGGAAAATCTCAGAAAGCCTCCAGACATATAGAGAAAACTGGAGAAATAAAGCTGGAAAGAGGTTGGACTATGAAGACATGGACCTTATAGCCATCAGTCTTCTCGTATTCAGAAATAGACCATACACCTTAAAACTCCAGAAACAATGTCTAATGGAATGTTTCTGTTTATTACCTTCAGATAAGTTATTATCAAGTTTGATATGACAATGTTGCTCTAAGTTTTATTTAACTCTCTACTTGGGTGTTGGGTCAAGGAATACTCAAGGATTCTAAATTCTCACATAAGCATAATTAATTAACATGATTTAAATTTTCTCTGTATGTTTTGCCAGAAGATGTACCATGCACATACTGTAAACCCTTCAAAATTATTGTACATGCCCAGTCATACCATGGCACATGCATAATACACAGGCACTTCCAAGATGTGCCAGGCTGTTGCTCTGTTCAACGGGAGTTTTGTTATTTTTCACAGAATAAAGGAATTCAACACAATATGTACAAGAGTAAAATACTATTATGTAGCAGCACAAGAATTTACAAAGATAAATGGAAATCCTCATTCCTGTTTTAGACAGCATTTTTCATTTTTCGGAGGTTTTTTGTTTAATGCAAATATTATTTTTCCTTCTATAATTGCAATACTAGAGTGAAAACCCTTACAAATTCAGATTTTGCATCCATCCTTTTAGAAAGGGAGCTACTGGTGGCTTTTTCTATGCTTTTTCCTCACTCTCAATTTCCTTTCCTCTCAAGACAATTGATACAGAATTCATCTGCATATGTTAATTTTCCTAAATCTAAGGAAAACTTCAAAATCAGATAGTTCCTTTCCTGGTGACAGCTTTGAAAATTTAAAGAGAAAGAAGGCTTTTAATTCAGAATTTAAGTTTTAGAAAAACTCTGTGGATCTTACTGAATTACTGTGAAAAGCATATTTATAGGAAACTTCCATTGGAAGAAAATTGTAGGATTTAGGTCAATGTGTATGGAGAAGCTCTACAGAGGATCTTACTTCTTTTTTTAAGCACACCATATGTAAGTGATATTTCTTACAAGTTCATTGTAAGTGTCTTGTCAATTAAAGTGTGGTGGTTTTGTTTATCTTTGTTTCAAATCACCCATCTTAGGTTTCTACTTATTTAGAGTGCCTTATAGTTCTTTTGAGAACTCGGTTCCTTAAAGTAGGTCTTTCACTGGATATGATCTCCAATGTGCTCCTTGCAAGAATTTTTTTAGAATCTAAGCTTTAACATTAAGATACATCTTCATTAATAGAATAAACCAATATTTTCTTTTCCTTTTTACATATTTCCAAATAATCATTCAACGCTGAGCCCTATTACCAAATTCCTTACAAAGGAAGATGGTTCTACAAACACTCAGTAATTTCAAAACAAAAGAATAATCAAAGCAACAATTCACTTCCATATTAATTTCCTAAGCTATTTGATAATATCAGGGTTTGGATACACACCTTGCTATTAAACCAGCATAATCACTGTTCATGCAATATTCAGTGACATTTTGAGTACAAATACCAAGATTATTATCTTTTAATATTAAACATTATATGAGTGTTTAAAGTGTCTGTGAAGCATATTCATATTAAATATTATTACTGACATTTGAAAAAGGTCAAAAGGGATGGCCTTATGTAAAAAAATCATATTAGCAGCAAGACAGAAATATTACAATTATTAACAATAATAATTTTATTAGGAAAAGATTACAGTTGAGAATCTTCTTGTATTTTTGCAAGTTAACACAACTACCTATTTCAATTTGGTCAAAATTGCAATCTTTTGAACACACTAAATCAACATCAGGTTTTTCTGTCAGTTCCATTAAGCATACTTTTCCTAGCCAGCCACAAATTGAAAGTATAGAGCCACAGAATGGAGGATATCACTTTTTCCCTTACACAGCAGATATAATTACTAAGCTCCCATTGCATCTAGCAGAGGTGAGTGGGTGAAGCCAAGAAAGATGTTTGTTTACTAAACTCTGCAGCAGAAAAAGCTAATGTTCTATAACTAATCTAATTCTCTGTTTGAACAGAGGGCTGGATCCTCTACAGTCATCAGCCTTTTTCCCTAGACAGTCAAACTCTTGTCTGTAATCTGAAACTTTGTTTTGCTTAGAAACTTTATTAGCACTAAACTCATTTTAAATTAAGGTAATAAAAGAACTGGAGAGGAAACTCCAGATACATTAGCTGCAGCTGTCTTCCTTCTTCATCCCGTCCAAATTTTTCCAAGACAGACAAGCATTTATCTTAATTTTCTGACTCAATTTCTTCTCATCAAGGATTAGATTTTCTTTTAGTTGTGCATGTTCTGTTTCAGTGTATTTTAGGACTACATAATTCTCTCTCATTTGGAGATTCATACCCCATGTTCATAAGTCAAAGTACAGTATGATTTTATAGTTTCTAATCTGGAGATAGGAGTAGGTTATTTGGCTTTGAGACACTGGAAGAGGTAAATACAATCTACAAACATAAATCAGAAGCCGAGTAACTTGCCTTTTATCTATGCCCACAACAGATCATTAATAGTGATCTACTCTAGCTCTAGCCAGCTGATTAGACAGAGCCATTAGTAGCCTCTCCTTCTCTCAAAAAAGAAATATTTTGCATCTGCTTTATCTCCCACTGAGTAGAATTTTGATTTCATGTCTGATATCACATATATGGCACTTTAAATTGTCATTCATGATATCAATTTGCAAAGAATAACCTAATAGGGTAGTTCAAGAATTAATTTTAGACATATCACTAATGCTCATTTATCAGTGATCTAGATTGAAAATCTAAGTATCTTTGATAACAAAATTTGCTGAGGACAAGGACTGAGGGAAAGCAAGTAAGAGGGCAGGATACTGCTATCATAATCTTCATATCTTGGCTAAATGGATTGAATAAAAAAATAAAAGCATATGAGAACTGAGAAGGAAGGCTATATATGTAAGCTGCACTAGGAAATTTTAGGGACTAGTAATGTAGATGGTATTATGGTATTATGTTAGCGGGTATTGTTTCTGAAATTCCATAGTTACTGTGTAACACAGAGGAACTGATTGTATTGATTATGTCAGATATGTAAAACCAGATGGAAGCAGAGAAAGTTCTCTGTGTGCTTGTACAGCATTGTTATGGCCACTGCTATGCTGCCCCCTTACAAAGAGGGTGCTAAGAGGACAGAAATATTTGCAACCTTTCCTGAGCACTTAAGATAATAAGTGGCTGGGACCTGAATCTTTATCAACATAATTTTGTTGATGAAGGTGATGATGCAAGAGGTCATGTATGCTAAGGAGAAGAGGAAAATATGTATATCTCCTCCACAACTTGAAAAAAAGAGCAAGTGTTAATAGAAAAAGGGTAAGATTGTAGTATCTGAAAGGAAGATTTTGATCATTCACTCTATTCCCAGATATCCCAAAGATGTAAAAAACCAGATAACTTGTGGCAAGAAGTAGTAATTTCACATTTCCATGGAGTTAACCTCTTGTTTTCTTATGATGCTAAGGATGTCTGAAGTAGCATTGGTATGCAGCAGCCAAAATCATGGGACAGAATCAAAGTAGGATTTAAAGTTTAAGGAACTATAGTATCTAACTGAAATATGTGAACTCTTACATGTGCATGTATACAGAAACATGAGAACCTTTTTTCATTCTTTAAGTGTAGAACTTCTAGGGCTTGGGACTTTGACAAATTTGAACTGTTTAAAATATTCCTTCCCTCTTGAAATCTGTTAACTATATTCTTATCTATGCAGCCACATTTTTAAAGAAATTGTAGGAGTTTAGTATGTTGGTAATATCTACTTCATTGTTTTGTTGGTTTGAATTTAGTCTGAAGGCCTCAAAATTACCAGAGATAAGGAGGAAGCAGACAGCCAAATCAACTTACCTTTGCCTTCTTAGGAAACAAACTTGGAAAACTCTCATGTATGTTAACTGTAAATCCCATTGCCAGGTATTCTTTTTTTCACTGTGAATAGCCATATGTGATCTTCTATTATATCTTAAGATGCCTATTGCTATTTTCAGTGTTATTTTTATAAGAATTTTTTTCAATCTCTTCTAAATTGAATAAGATTTACATGCCTTTTTCAGAGGGCATATTTTAAAAAACAAATTATGAAGAGACAAGTAAATCTCTGTCTAAGGAGGGGGCTGCTTATTTATTTCCTTCATCCTAGGTAGAGGTCTGGAGAAGCCTTCTTCAGAATTGTACCTCAAAGCTGCAGAGCAGCAGAAAGCTCACAAAATTGATGGGAAATCCAATAATATTATGCACTAGTTGATATTAAGCTTTCCAAAGCAATTTTCATGTATGGTTAATAAAACACAAGCAAGGACATGAATTGTTAACCACCTGTGAATTTATTAGGAAGAACTGTAGAAATGTCCCTAATAATAGAGAGAGATTGTTTCAGGCAAGCAGCTTGTCACACCTGCATTAAAGCATAAACAACTAAAAATGCTACCAAATATGAAATTGTTCTAAATTTCCACAGCAGACACAGCAGAAACTTCTTAATTGATTGTCAGGCACACCACAGCAAAACCAGCTATCCTAAGTAAATGTGAAAATCCCTTTTCATTTTTTTCTAATGATGTTAATAAGACTTTCCAGGCAGCACTTTTTAATATCATTAATCAAGTTTTTGAGACGTTCCAGTCACTTTTCCTTCAGTCTTCTGCCATAGAAGAATTCACCTGAGGCATTTTATAATCATCAAGAAATGTGCTGTCTATTGTATCTTAGGATGAATTAGGAAATGGACAGGAATAATTTAACTAGCTCATGAGATGACAAAAATTGTGAGAATGAAGTTCACCCAGCAGAAATGCTCATCAGGAACCCTCATTTTAGAGCACGTTTTCATCCATTAGAGTTCTACACTACACATTGGGTTCTTTATTCGAACATAGTGAGTAAGCAACTTTTTGCAAACTTTTAAGCTTAATTAAAGTATAGTTAAAGGGAGTTCAAAGTTGGACTGTGTTAGGAAATTTTTGATGTAACTTTTTTCTGATAAATGTTCAAGAAAACCAAAATAGTTTTAAGAAGTACATATTTTCTATTTCTTCTTTCAAAATGATCAGAAAATAAGCTCTAAAGTTTTAATTTGCTTTGAAACTGTGGAACTCAATAACTACATGTTTGGGTTGAAATATTTAATAGTATTTATCTCTTATATAACATTTGCCTCTCACTTTACAGTCAACAAGGCTTGCTTTAAAATGAAAAAAATAAAAATAACAGACTGGATCTAAATTTGTGTATGGTTTTTCCCTATACTAACAAAATCTCAAGATGCATACTTTCTGGGGTTTTTTTTCTTATATTGATTTTTTTACAAGGAGATAAAAATCTTTTTAAAGAAGTTCTCATCACAGTCATAACATAATGGCTTAAATAAATGGATGATGGTTCTACAGAAAAGTAGTGGTTTAGAAAGCCACATTCTAAAGAACACAAAATAACTTATAGTCCCTTTAGGATTCAGGCAGAAGGGAAGTATTGATACTCTTACCAATGTCTCCTCTTCAGTTAAACTGGTGTTTTTAGCATGACAAAGAAAAATCTTGGTTTGTTTAATTCATAATAAACATAGTTTGAAAGCTGTCAGTACCTCCCACTTTTCTTTGGGGGGTTGAAGCATCTAAACTATAAGCCTATACTTGGTTTTCATGACTGTAAATGAAAACTTTCACACAAATAAAATAATTTGAAAGTGATTCTCAAAAGTTTAACTGATAGAAGAGATGCAATTACCTTTCTAAGTGCTTTCTTCGACCAGTGATGTGTACTTTCCATACTTTATGTGAGTAATACCTACCAGGTTAGAACACAAAGCAAGAAATGGTATTTTGAGATTTTTGTTTGTTCTGTCTCACTACACCTGGAATCCACATGAAAGAAAAAAGCCAGAAAAATCCTTAGATGTCAACTGGGAAAAAAGACTATTGGAAAAGAGAATAAAATGGAAATCAGAAATCCTTCTCAGCAAAATAATCCCCAGAATATATCCTGGATTTGAAACAGGCAATGAGTCATTTTCTTTTTGTATCAAATATGTTGCAGGATTTGTTTCAGAAGGGTTTACATAGATTATTTTTTGTATCATTTTATCAGTTTGTAGAGAATTCTTGGTTTTTTACAAGTTTTCAATCTTTATCTTGCAGCTTTAGCCATAAGAATCAGTAAAAGTGGACAATTTATCTCTGCACATCTCATGCTTATGAAGTAGAGGACATTGTTGGAAAGGTAATATGTTAAATTATTTAGTTTAAAAATTTTGACTTTGTTTAATTTTTCATTTTTTAAAACTGCAAACATCTTAAATACCCCATGAAATTAGTCTTTGACTGTGTAAACAAGCTTGTTTTTTCAATGTTTTTCCTTTGGAAATTGTAAGTACATTTGTATTATTACTTGTGGAACACTTTGCACTGATAAAGTATTAAAGCACTGTCTGCTAGCTTCATCAAGGACTGTTCATGGTTATAGTTTTACTAATATGTTGATGATGTACAACTCATTGATCTTGTGATCTTTTTGACCCTTTCTAATATATCCATGTGCTTCCTTGGATGGTTTCAGGTTCATTTACTTTATTTACCTGTCAGCTTTGTCCAGCATGAATCAATTTGCTATGAGCGATGTGCTAGATGGTTTTTTCCTTAACTAGAAATTGTTAAAGGAAGTAAGGGCTTTCATGGCAAAAAAAAATCCCCCACTTGCGTAGCATAAAGGATTTCTTTATATTTAATGAATGAAAACTTTCAACTTGTGCCTAGGAAGTGGAAATTTACAACCTGGTAAAAGGCAAAATACTGGGCTGTCCATATTGCCTATCTCTGTGTTACATGAGAAACAAGACAGAAGTAAATAGTATTTTTCACTCCCATTTAAATTTAAATCATTTAGTACCGTAGTTGTACTAATATTGGCTGTATCTATTTATTGCAATTTCAGGTATCAGGGACTTGGAGTATCTCTCCAATTAAGACGGGACAGGAGTTGGAGTTTTTCAGCCTGGAGAAGAGAATGTTCCAGGAAATCCTATAGCAGCCTTCCAGTACCTAAAGCAGAAAAAGCCTAGAAAACAGCTGGAGAGGGAATTTCTACAAGGGCATGCAGTGACCGAACCAAGGGGAATGGCTTCAAACTGAAACTGAGTAGCTTTATATTAGATATTAGGAAAAAAATCTTTGCTGTGAGGTTGGTGAGGCACAGGAACAGGTTGCCCAGAGAAGCTGGGGATGTTTCACACCTGGAAGCATTCAAGGCAAGGGTGGATGGGACTTTGAGCAACCTGGTCTAGTGGAAGCTGTGCCTGCCCTTGGCACAGGGGTTGGAACTTGATGATTACTCTTTCAACTCAAACCACTACATAATTTTATGAAATGTATTTCTAGGTAACCCCCTAGATTACTTCACAAAGTGAGGAAGTCCTAAATTAGCTCCAGAGAACACTCAGTCAATATTATATAATCAGCATTTTTGTTGATTGAATTGTATACAGAATCATATATCAGAAGCTAATGTGCATTAGCTTAAATATACATAGATATTGGCTTGATAACTCTCCATAAACTATACATACAACAACCTCATCAAGTACAGTTTGTGTTTGTCATGTTTCTGGCCACGGTTCAAATAGCTACTTTTTTGAAGTCTGCTGTGTGCAGACTTCAGTGTTCTGAGGAAACTTCCCTGTCTGACCATCCTGGAGTGACTGCAGCACCCAAGCTGGTTCTTAAGTGCCTCTGCAGGGACTTGTCTTTTGTGCTGCACCTAAAAGAAATTTACAGAATGTATAGCTGTTTCTTAGTAAAAAACTAAGAAGTAAAACCATTTCATCTTTTTTTTCCCTGAATATTCTTCTAGATGACATAATATACATATTTTTAAATCTGAAATAATAAAAGTATTTATGTCCAGTTTTCTGTGGTCAGATAGATATTTCAGTCAATAAATTTACATTAGAGGAGTTCTACAAGACTTTTTCTTCAGCAAATGATATTTCTCTAGATTTTTAATTGTTTTTATGATGCTGAGTATAGGTTTAAATTTCTTTACAAAAATAAGTTTTAAACTGAAAGAAAACAAAAACCTCAACAAAAACATATTTTCCCAGATGGAAAAGCTTCAGAACCTCTACCACAGGTAATTTTTCTCTTCAGTCTGTGCTGACATGGATAGTAACTGCAGCAACTAGACCTGAGAAAAGTGTATTTTTATTTGTAATGTAAGTGGTGTCATGTTTTCAGTAAGGCTTTGAATTGGGTTACACTGCACGAGCAACTCAGCCTCTTGTGTGTGTACTGAATGTCCAAGTGTTTTTAGGTTCTTCTTCATTCACCCAAAAGAATGCACCCAAACTTAGGCACTGTGTTTTAATGGTTATTGGGTTTTATAACAGAAGTTCAATTGATTCCATTGAATGAAAAATGGCACAATTTTATTTATTTTAAATTTCTTGCCTAGGAAGATTTAATAACCTTAGATCTCTTGAAAATGGGAGACTCTTTTGTCATTTACAGAGATTTTTTTCTGTCTTAAGAGCAAGGACTGAGATACCACAGGTTTTCAGATTGAACAGGTAAAATTAAACATTCAGGCTGGAAAGTGCCTGAAATCAAAAAGAAATTTCCAGGAAGGGACCATCAGAGTATATATATACTTAAAACACTATAACCATTGACCAAAAAATCAGAGTGAGTCTATCTAGGAAAAAAAAAAAAAGGTTTTAATCACAGAGGTCTAGGGGATATGAAGTGCTGCTTGCAAAACCAAATGGACATATTTTCTAGGTCATTTGGGGAAAATCAAGAATTAGCATTGTACAGCATGATTTTTTTTTCACATCATTAGAAGGTTAATAAGTCAATTGCAAGGAGTAGATTTTATGAGAACATAATGATTCAAATGCTTTTCATTCTGACCTCAGAAGAAACAGCACTCTGCAATAAGTGAAAACTAAGCCCCATCAAAATCAGTGGTATCAACCATGTCCCTGATTTTAACAGATTTGTGAATTTTGTTGCTATTTAAATCATAGTGAAAAATGCATCCTTTTTCTATTTTTTCCTATATAAGGTCTTCAGAAATCATGAACAATTTAAGTTAATAAGCTGCTAGATCCATTGCCATTAAATTTTGAGTTATGTGATCAGTTGCAGTTTATTGAATTACTACAGCTGGAAAAAAGTGATGAGTTCTTGACTTTTAACACCAGTGCAGTACTACACAAACTCAGTACACACCTGCATATGTTCAAACATACATAAGCGTTCAGGTAATTTTACTATATATTTTATTCCAAATTTCTTAGTGAGCATTTTTAGAAGAAAAAAATCAACTTCCCCATTTCTTGTGAAAAATGGGGCCTTTTCCTTTAATGAATAAGAAATAAAATTCACTCTCTCTCAAAAATTAAAATACAAAAATATGAAATCAGACAGAAGATGAAGCCCAATTGTTTTTTAAAAAAGGTTTTCTAGCTAAACCAAATCAGCTTATGTGCACAACACCCAAGCACTCATATTTTTTCCTATTTTATAAGTGGAAATGAGAAAATTCTGATAGCATCTTGCTTATCAGATTTTATTTGTGGAGGCCTACATTTTTTATTGAATATTTTATGAATAGAAATATTTGCATGCTTGCACTTAATGTGAAAACCCCATGATTCTAACTACTTTTAGCAATCCTAAGGATTACTGTCAATTGAATCAAGTCTCTTTCTTCCACATGAAAACATTCACTTCCTTTCTTCATAACCACAATCAGAATCTCAAAGGCACAACTTAGCTAGCTGTGTTATTCTCAAAAACAAAGAAAGAGAAAAAGAGCACATCAGTAGGGAATTTTGGAAGTAACTTTTTGACCTAAATAATACTATACTCCCAGCCACCAACATGCAGTTATCTGATTCAGCTTTTCTGTGACAGCTAGACAGGATTTCTGGTCATTGTTTTATTTCTGTTTTTAACTGATTCATGATTAGGGCGCCAGGCAGCAGGAGCAGAGGCAGGACTGAGCTCAGGCTCTCCTGTGGTACCAATGGGATCTGCCAAAATGGAATTCTGGGCCCATGGGTAGGCTGGAGAAGCTGGGCACAGCCAGGACTGGTGGTGTCCTCAGGACTCTGAAAGGCAAGAGCACCACTGCCACATATTTTCTCTGTGGATTGCTATGTGTCTATATATGGGTAGTAATTTCCCAAATATCTCTTATTTACCCCCGCCAGAAGCAAGATACTAATTTAGTTATAACAGCTTAGGGCTCCCACAGTCAGCACTTGACCTGATCTTCAGAGCAGAAAAGACTATTTACATTTCACAGTGTTTTACACTCCTTATAGTGAGGCAATTAATCACTGTATCCCTATTTTTAAAATCCCAGACACTTTATTAGAAAGCTACATTATATTAATCGATACTATAGTAATTACCTAATATTAAGTGTAGTTATTATGTTATGCTACATTGTATATGCCACCACATGATCATATTTTTTCAATCAGTAATATAATTGTACATAATTATTTATTTTAAAAAATCACATTATTCTCTGTGAATAAAGAAATAAAAAAAAAAAAAAACAGGAGGCATTGATGTAGACAATACTATTTCCAGTTGTTCTGCTTAACCTTTCAAACTTTTTTGTATCAAATGGAATCACACTCCAGTTCACTGTACTTTGGAGTAGAATGCTGCAACGGAATATATAAATTCAGATATCAGAGAATCAGATATTGCTGTAATGGGTGTACTTAGAAGACAAATTGAGGTAGTTATAAAATATTTTTAAAGATTAAAAAAAAAAAAAAAAAAAAAAAACAGAACCGAGACAAAAAGACCAAACTTTACTCCTTAACAGCATTTTTCATGTAAAGGTTAGTCCTTGCACAATATTAATACAGAAAGCTGCTAGCTTTTACTATTTATATCCTAAGCCAGCTATAAGTGTAGAAATCATGGTGCCACTACTGTACAGTTGGTGACCACAGCTGTGGCTCCTTGTGCCCTTACTCATGTGGGCTGAAATGATCCATGTGAAAGCTCCCTGTGAGAAGCTGCACCCAAAGCAAGCTGGTCTTCTTGCTCCATCTTGCCTGTTTGTGTTTGACATTTTTATGTTATTTACTCTCTTCACACCTTTTTGCAGCTCATCTGCTCCCAACACTGTTTTTTTGGGGTTTTTTGGCATTTGTCTTCCTTACATACTTCTCAGGGTGTCCAGTTTTCTCCAGTTCCTTATACTTATCTTGTTCTTGCCCAGGTGCTTTTTTTTATACTTGTATGCCTCCTATCTAGTACACAATTTTTTCTCTCTTGTTGGTCACATTGATTACATACTCACCGAAAAAACTTATGCATTGTGTCTGGCACACCATCACAGCATTACAAAATGCTTACATATGTTCATTGCTGGCATTATTTCAACATGCTCAGATTTGAGTTTTAGCAAAGCTAATATAAATTATTTAGTGATTAATGCACTTTGATGTAGAGGCATCAAAGGCTTCTACGTTGACTAGGATGGTTTAATATCTAAGTGACTTAAAATGTAGTATTACATATTATTAAAATATTTGATATTCTCATATAATCTTATTTATTAAGGATACAAATATGTATATAGTATTATTTTAATTATTCATATATTAGTTATGCTCTTTTTTCCAAATTAGTTTAATAAATTATGATTTCAGAACAAAATAGTTCATATACAGCCAAATTATTTTACATAATTATTTTACAATGAAAAATATAAGTAAAATTAAACCCTTTATTGATATATCAGAGTAAATCTCTTTGGGATACCTACTTTTTCCATTGTGTGCCAAAACCATCATAGATTTGCAAAATTCTGATTAGTGACATTTTCATACATAGTATATTCATTTAAGCAAATTAATGTATCAATTCCTTGAGACCCAAAACTAGCTATTGAAAATAAATACCACTTTTTCTGTTTAGGCTGCTGCATTGCTTTAAACACTTCAACAAACTGCATAATGATGGATTTAGTGTCAGCAATGAATATCATAATCCCCAAATCAAATGTGGTAAAACAGTTTAGAATAGCGATATACGGATTTATTTTTTTTTTAATGCAGAATACACACACAGACTGCAGCCTGTTTAAGACTCTTTGTATCTGGTTGAGATGCAGTATGCACAGCCCAGTACTATGACACCTGCTGTGACTCTGCATTATGTTTGAAAATAATAGGTTCTTCAAGAGGAGCGGATGCCTTCTAGTATAGTAATTGATTTCAAGCATCAATACAGCAGCTGCTTTTGTGCACTCAGGAATAACTTTATTTTAGGATTGTTGCTTTTTTAATAGCTTTATGTTTTTTATAGCAGCTCCCATTATTCTTTAGTGGTATTATTTCAGAGGCTTCTGCTAACAGTAGGGGAGGAGCTATAAAAGTGAAAAGATGGAACCATTTTTCTTAGTGAACGTGTCCTATTCAACTTGTTAAATTTGACATCTCATTTCCTGTATAGATATAGATACCTGCCATTAGCTAAACTGTGGTGTAGGGACAGCAATTGCTCAACAGCAGAAAACTGCTTCTGCAATTTTCATTGTGGACAGCATAAAATGCAATACATAATTAAAATCTAAAAGACATGTATATTAAGTAAGAATGTACATCTTCAGTCATAGCGCTTAAAGAGCACTCAGGAACCAAGAAAGAATGTTGGCACTTCTGTGAACTGCCTAAGCATTGCTTGATCTCATTTTCTTTCACATTACCCTGAGAAACCTCAAATTTGTATTTCATATCCTCAGGGACTTAAAACAAGTGTGGCAGAGACACTCACATATGCATCATATTATTGAGTACCAAACTTTCCCGTATCACAATCTGGGATTTTCTGAAATGCTTTATGAACTAATTGTCTGACCATCACCTTATCATGGAACATACTTTCTCATGAGGAAAAAATAATTTTTTTAATCCTCATTTGACACCTTTTACTCTTTTATTTTTTTGGATGTTTCTAGCATCTTTATTTGTATAAGAGCTCTTTAGCCGCCATCCTGATATTGGAATTTACCCAATGTGAATGAGGTCAGTCCATCTTGTGTCTCTCTAGACTTAGATATTATACAAGGTGAAAGGAGAATTACCCAATACAAGAAGAGAGAACAAAATAAAAACCAAAAAAATCCCCACAAACAGTTAAACAAACCAACAGAAACCCAGAAAAAAAAAATGCAAAACAAACAAAAACCCAATCAAAGAAATCAAAAAACAACACTCTTCCCTTAAACACAAGCAGTCATGATGGGCAGGGGTTAAATTCTCAATTTACTGAGACAGACCTACACTGATATCTATCCTCTTAGAAACTAAAGTCTTTTACTTATTGTGGCAACAATCTCACTTGGGTCATTTCACATAAATAAAAGAACAACTAGACCTTTGAGCAGCGAGGAAATAGGAGGCAACAAGAGTTTCACCTTAGACTATTCTTTTAAAGGAAGCCCTGGGCATTACTGCTTTATTTATGAGGAATTCTATCTGATAAGGAGCATCAAAAGAGAAAGAGTTGTGTTTTCTAAGCAAGGGAGATTATTACCCTCACAATGACTCCTACAGTTTGTCCTCTCACATCAGTGGGACAGCCATAGCTAGAGGGTGGAAGCTGCCTCACACCTTCTTCCCTTATCCAAACTCCACTGGGAAAATCCTGCAAGCTGATCAGGTTTGGGTATTACTACATCCGAAGCTGAATAGCCCAGGGCAGGACTGAAGCACTTGTAGTCAAATTCAAAACAGGAGCTTAAGGTGCTATGAAAATTTGATACAGAAATTTCACCTTCCTACAACATCTAAGGGCATGCAGAATACCTAGGTTTCCCCTGGAGATGGAAGTTTTAAAGATCTACGTTTTGAACTGAGGCACTGCTTTCCAAAATTTCATTTGAATGCATTTGTTGTCTCTTGTCCTTCATTTGTTGTCTGTCTATTGTTCTTCACAGATCATTTCTGCAGCTTTACTTTCTGATCATGAAGTACAGAATATCTAAAACCTTTTCCCCATTTGTGTCTGGGCCATTCAGGAAAGACAAGGAGGAAGAAATCCATGGAAGGACTTTCTGCTCTTCCTCACCTTGAAACTAGACAAACCTTTAATAAATGTAAGGACAAAAAACGACCTATATTTTAAAGAAGAAGAAAATAAATATTTTCTGTGAGCTATAAAGCATAGATAACAGAACATAAAAAGACATAATTAGAGGGTAGGGTTTAAACAGATTTACACTTTTCTGCCCATATTCTGAGTATGTTTGATATGAGCAAATTTTATAGGAAGCTAAATAGCTGCTTTTATATGGTCAAGCCAATAGGTCATTTCTCTTAATATTGTGTGAATTGCTCATGTCCTGCTTCTAGATGTAGATAAACTGTTCACAGCACTACACTAACCCAGATATATGTCTTTCATGCCTCAACAAGTGTGGATCCAGCCCACTTAGAAAGCTCAAAGGATCTTATATCTCTGTAGAGACATGGTAAGGGATGAAAATTAAAGCACATAATTTATTTTACTAGCCTTACTTGCACTGATATATTCCACTCTCGACAAACTGATTGAATAATAATTTGAACAAGCTAGACTGTAACAATTTTAACAGTTCAACATCATATGTGGTGGTATGGTTAGCCAGTTGTATGCTAGTAACATATTCCAGAGAAAGGTTAAAAAAAACCATAGTCTTTTATTTTCATTCCCTCATTATCTGTTGTATTGTCACAGGTAGCGTGTAGAGTATATAAAATGAAATGCTTTCTTGAGGTTAGAGATTAAAACAAACAAAAAAACAAAAAAAGCCCCTAATATTTGAGTTATCTCAATTTTATGTCCTTTGCCAGGACTCTGGGGTCCATAATTCTGAGACAGTGAGGTCTTCTTTGGGAAAACTAAGTGATTTAAGTAGTCTTTAGAACCCAAAATTCATCTCTCCTAGCCAACCAGGGCTGGTTGGAAGTCTGTAGAGCTGCAAGTATTCACAGCTTGTGAAGTTGTACAGTCACAAAAACTGGTAGGCCTGGGATGACTTTAAAAGATTTTTAAAAGATTAATGGCTCTGAGGAGATTTCGTAACTACAGACCCTGAATTGATGTTCAGTGAAATTAATATTTTTGTAAGATTCATGACGGGTAGGCAGCTGAGACACAAAATATTCTAAATATTATATGCATATATACTTATATATATACAGTATATTAGATTTTATATATTATATAATTAAATATAATATAATTAAAATATATTTAAAATATATTACAATTAAGAAAAACTGTATCTACAGAAGCAGTGTCACATAATGAAATGTCAATACATATCTAGTATTATACACTTGCATGCTTTAGGGGGCATATTTGGAAAACTTGCATTTTGGTCAGCTTTCCTCAGAAGATTATAATCTACTTGCATTTCTTCAAAAAACTTTCATATATGACATTCAGAAAGCCATTGATTTTTGTTCCTAATTTACAAGAGGAGGAATCAGCTTCTATTTTTCCTTTGCCTTCAATTTTCATTACAGAAGCCGTGCACGAGGTCTTTTACATATCTGCACAATAGGCACTAAAGTACAACAGATCCTTAATCTCAGCTGGAACATCCAAACTTTAATATGATAAAATAGTGGAAATAACATATATTCATTCAATGAATTCTTTTCAAAGTGTAGAACTTAAAAAAATAACAGAAAGCATTGATGAAGCAGATAGAGTCAGGGAGATATTTAAGACTGAAAGACAGTTGTTACAAGCAATTTTGTATTGGATATTTCCTATCTCTTATATTGTCTTTATTAGTGGTTTAAAAAATGAACTTCTAATGAGAATGCTATTTAACTAAGAAGAATTTCTTCCTTATTAGCATAGATCCCCATTAAGAACCACCTAGTCCTCCATGACAGCTTCAAGAACAATTGGCAAACTTTGGCTTTGCAGGAACATTTAATAGTAGTGGCTTCCAAGCAAATTGAATTGCATTGCTGTTGCTGCTATATGTATTTGAATATTCAGTGAAGTTCTTTAGCTAGGCTAAGTAAATGACAAAAATTATTCACAACTTTGCTTAATTTCTGTTGTCATCTTGACTTTAAAGATGCAAAAGTATAAAGAAAATTCACAGAATTATTTCAAATACAGAAAACACCCTCACAAATTTTTTTTTTCTACTATTGACTCTGTATTTTTATTGTGTATTTTTTGCTTGGTTTGAAGCCGTGAGTTTCCTTTTAATGGCGATGGAAATAGGACAAAGTCATTAGCTAGCTATAGTGAAAATCAAGAATGATCAGAAATAGAATGGCTGAATTTTGAAATAAGCATGACATTTTCAAGAGTCTATCTCAGCAATAATGGAAACGGCAAGATATTGATTTTTTAATTTTTCATTTGCTAAGCAGAAGAAAAACTTTTTTCCATTACAACAAAGTCCAAACAGCAAAATCTGTACAAATGAAACCATATTCTAAAGCAAACTGACAAAGAAGGAAGTTGAAAATTTTCACAGTTTTATAAATTATTTTTATTTTTCTTCTGACTAACCTGATGAGATTAATTTCTTCAGGTTTGAACTATCAGTTTGTATTTAGACAATTTCTGTCTTCATTTACTATCAGCCATGATTGGACGTTTGCTTGCTCCTGGAATTAAAATTCAAAAAAATCCTCATTAAGTGAACTCAGAAATAATATGATAGTGCAATAATATATTGTATTGTTGTATGACACAGCAACACCACTTATTGAAGATAGAAATTTCTGTGCATTAGAGCTTAAACTTATTCCCTCTTCAAATGGGAAACTCATTGAATCCTTTAAGTCTGGTGGTTAAAACTGAGGAATGCAGGCATCGAGAAATCAAAGAGTTCTTCTAGATGTCAAATTCATGCTCATAAGGTGTGCTGCTCTTTAATGACTATCCAGGCAAACTGGTTCTGACTTGTGCTCCAGACCCTTTACCAGATTCATCGTTCTTGTTTGGACTCACTCCAGCACCTCAATAACTTTATTGCAGTGAGGGGCCCAGAACTGGGCGCAGTACTCAAGGTGCAACGCAGTATGTGAGGATCATTGAGTACTGAGTATGCAGTTTGTGAGTCCATGTGGTATGGAACAGCCCTTTGATCACTGAGCCTCAGCTGCTCCAGCTGTGCTGCCTCCCAGCTCCATGTGGACTCCCAGCCTCCTCCTGATGGGGCAGCGTGAGGAACAGAAAAGGCCGTAAATCTTTGTCAGCACGGGGCAAGAATAACATATAAAATATCCCTGTGTTATCAACACTGCTTTCATCAAAAATCCAAAACACAGCCCTGTATTAGCTACTATGAAGAAATTTAACTTGATGCTAGACAAAACCACCACGCATTAAGATCCTATTTAAAAGCCAAAAGATACAATGCTTGGCGCTAAATTTGTCTCAGATATGCATTCTTCAAATGGGCAACAATTAACAAAACCATATAAACCTAAACTGATGAAATACTGTGCTTACATCTGTCTGTTGACATTTGCAGGGACAAGATTAAATTCCCATCTTTCTTCCCTCTCATACACATATTTCTTTCAAAAACAATTATTCTGTCTTCTCATTCTCCAGTTTCAGACATTGACAGAATAAAATGTTATCTGTATTATTGCTGTCAATGAGTAGTCTTACATTTTCCAGTTACTCATTTCCAGTTCTTATTTCTTGATTGTGCTTAACATGTAACATTTATTCTTAAGGAAGACCAGATTCAGATTGTGTTGTAGGTCTCTTGGCCCACTCTGGAATCTGCATTTGATTTTTTTCCCCAGATAATATGGCTATTACATGGGTCTGAAGGAATTACCCACTTGGGTTCACACTTATTCTTCAAAAATAGTGGGAGTGACCATGGATTTTCTCGTATAAGATCACCTGTGTATTTCAAAGAGGACTTCTTACCATCTATAATAATCCCTGATATGAACTACTACCATTAAGAGACTAGAGACTTGGATGGAGCAATTGTTAAAAAGCAGAAATTATATATTCTTTCAAAATTTGAGGAGTTTTTTTTATTGGCGCTGATAAGATTTCCCCCTTCAGTGTTAGCCAACTGTCCTGAAGGCAGCTTTTCATTTTAGTAGATTTTCCATTGCACAGTACCATTAAATGCATAAGACTGGCTATATTCACTCTAGAACTACAAGACTGAAATGCACTTAGTGTTAGAGAACCTCTACTTAATTATTTAAATAATAATTTGTGTTCAGTACAAGTTTTATCATATTTTTCTATCTTTGGTTATGTCTACATTGTTCAGTGGACCATGGCATAAAAGTCACTAAATGGCCACTAACTTAAGCCAATAGAGTAACACAGGAAAATGTCACCCTGAAGCTGATAAGGCTTGGCTGCAGCACCTCGTGGATGTGGCTGTATTTCTTGTCAAATCATTTGTGTGCCTTTTCCTTGTGTTATGGAAAAAGAATAGACTCAATACTTGTGTATTGGCTAAGCTCCTCCTAGGACACTGCTGTGTTTGCCACAGCAGCTGGTACTAATAGAGATATACATGTTTATATGATTACCTTGTAGGAGATGAAAGATTGGGTAATTAGCTGAAGATATTCTATGAACCTACCCCCAAAATGCCAGTGTGGGATGCTTTCTGCATAGCTGTATTCCAGCACTGATTTGTGTCCAACCATTACACTCTGGGCAGAGTCCAGTGCATCCCCTTAGCTGTATGTGTATATGTGAGTACAGCTGCTGTTATCAATACTTGTATTGACTGCAGTGTCAGGGTACTAGGGGGATCTCTTTCTAGAACAGCAGCAGTTGTGACACATAGCACAATATGTGAGATAAGTTATTCCCTTAATGTTATTCCTTTCTTTCTCTCCACATTTTTGTCTACAGATTAAATATGTAAAGCCGCAAGTAATCCTTGACAAAAAAAAAAAAAAAAAATTGTTTACTGCAATATATAGTGAACTGAGCTCAGGAAGCCCAGTTCATTAATTTTTTAGGTACTTCCAGTTAAAAAAAGGAATTAATGAATTTACTCTGAGCTCTGACCTGAAGCCCCCTAGCTCTCTTATTGCCTCTAAACCTCAAAGTTATTACATGCAAATTTTACAAAAACCATGGTGTCTCTCAGTGATGCACAGCCCCCCAAAAAGTGACTTTCTAAAGAATATAAGGCTATCCACTTACAGTGCTTCTGTATTGTAAAAATAAATACTTTGAAACAGGAACAGTAACACAAGGGAAATAAAAAAACAAAGCAAAGAATTTCCAGGGGTACAAGTGAAAAGAAAAAAGTTTAAAGGACATTTTTGCCTACTTTGCTGGGCTCAGCAGAAAGTGAATGCCTTCTACAACAAATTAAGTTTCACAAAGTGCAAGCAGGCATATTGGATTAATCTATATGTCAATGAAAGGATGAACAGATTCAAACTAGAAGCTTTGAAGTCAGGTGCCCTGCTGTCACTGAAATGTCCACTTACAATTTTCAGACCATTTTATATTAGTTTAATTCTACAGTTCCTTATTACCCTCACAAATGTTGGCAATAGACCAAGTAACTTACTTGCCCTTTAAATAAAAGTAGCAAAAAATTTAAAGCACCAAGAGCAGAGGCATAGCTGTATGTGCTGTGCTGTGTGCAGGCTAAGTCAGGCTACATTAATATGTATATTCTAGAAGGCAATAATATTCTTAGTTTGTAAAGTGCATTTGGCAAATGGAGTATAAACTTACTACTCAATTTAACAAAATACTAAAGGAGCTTGCTACAGCATCAGGCTAATTATTATTTAAAATGATTTTGTTGCTTCTTGTTCAGTACTAACATTACTCAGGATGAATTATTTTATTTTTATGTGATGTGCATGGAATTGCATGGGGACCACAGCACAATTTAGCATTCTTCTTTGTTCATAATTTTAGCAGACTGGCTTTTTAAAAAATAATGTTGCTTCACATAATAGTCTTCCTTACATGCTGTAAGATTCTATTCATTCTGCAACTACAAGGGTAGTTTTCATTGTCTTGCTTCAAGGAAATATATTCAGGCTGACAAATTTTCACATCGTCCAGTCACTTATGTGCTCTAGGGTAATTTTTCTTCTGGCTCACTCTCTTCTACTGGAGTTTTTTCAATCTCAATTGAATGCTTACTGAGCCAAACAGTGTAAGCTTGAACCCTAGCTGTCTACACACCGCCTGTACTTGTTCTTGGCATTTTCCTCATCTGTTTATTCTACTTTGCTTTCTTTCTTCCAACCTTTGCAGCATATGCACAATGAGGTCTGTGACTGATCCAATGCCCAGGGACAGCCTTTTTAGTGACATCAGTGGATGTTGCAGAACATCCTTGTTAAATATGTCTATCATTTTTCCCAAGATATTTGTCATTCTGGAAAGTAGTATGGGCCTAAATATGAGAGATCCTGGCAAGCAAGAATATAATAAAAATAAGACATTTCTTCTTCTATAGCAGATGTTCTCTAAAGTGATCTATAGAATATTACTTGCCCTTCTTAAAATAATCCATAAATCTAGTAAATTTCATAATGGTCAGCAGTATTTATAGTGAACTGGATTTTTTCCCATTCAAAATTAAAGTTTAATTTAGATTTTTTAAAAAATATATAACCATCATTATTTACTATTTTAAAACACACTGAATAACACAACAATTATACTGCTATTAAAAATAGATGTTAATAACAAGTAGTTATCAAGGCATTAAATCGATACATGTCTTCTAATGGGTTGTTGTTTTGTAAAGTGAACAATCGATGACCCTAAGACAAGAATGTACATGTCACAACATTGTGCTAAGAAAAAAATAATTATGTTTAAAAGAAATCCACAGTTCAAAGGCTGTTGAAGAAAAACAGTCACTAGCAAGTTAACAACTGTTAAGAAGTACAATTGCAAAATGGGGTTCAGAAAGGCTAAAAATGCAGCTAAAAAAATATAAGGGAGGCACCAGGGATAAAAAAATAACAATTACCAATGGTCAGCAACTGGTCATTGAATGGATAAAAAAACTGGTAAATAGCTAAAACTGATCACTGAGAGAAAAAAGTGGTCAAAGCAGATCAAAGAGAGGAAAAAGAAGTAGTTCTATATAGAAAGAAATTAACATATACAATAAAACTAACTTATTGGAAGTTAGTTTAATTAATAAAGAGCAAGGAAGCTGACAGTATTAGAAAATGTACAAAAATAGACCTGGCAGACTTAAGCGTAAAGAGGATGTAAGAAGTCCCTTCAACACATTTTGCTGAAGAGGTGGGATCAGGGGTGTTGATGACTTGCTGCTATCCTCCTAAGCCCTTTTCCATAAAGAAATGTCATGGTCCTGAGGACTGCCAATCCTGAGTACCCCTGCCCAGCCCTCGCTGGAGCTGCCCCCCTCCTTGCCCAGGCCCCAGTACCCCACTGCCCACCCCCACTTTCAACAGACTCTTGCCTCTGCACCAAAGCAGTGTTTCCTGATTCCACATAAGGAAAAAACATCTTCAGTCTTTGCTGCAGCTTGACTTCTGCATGCCAGGTGCTGCACACAGCCTGATGCAAACCACCATCCGTTTGTGGTGGCTCACTAATGACCAATGTCTCCAGTGCTTCCTGCCTTCATCTAAACCTATATGGTCTATAGAAAGATTTTGAATAAAGTCAAGAGGATGTATTGTTTCACCTTTTCCTACTACTAGCCACTGGAATCGCTATACTAGAAAGATTATACGTAAGATGTCATGCTGTGCTCTGTGTTTTGGTGTGGAGGGATAGAATGTAAGAGAATAGTGCAGAAGGTAGTCTCACACCTGAGGAGTTGCAGCTGCACTAATCACAAAAAATTAGGAACAGGCCTGCCCTTAATAGGTCACAGCTGTGCACAATAAGAAGACGAGTGCTACAAAAGAGTGGGTCAGCTGGGTGAAAAGAGAGATGGAGTTTGTGGGTTGTGCTGTGAGGAGAGAGGGAGTCAGTCCTGCAAGGAGTTGCCCATGAGAAATCATCAAGAAAGTATGGAACTTTTGAAATAAGATAACAGCATTTTGGTAAATGAAATAGACCAGGGGCATTTTTTTTTTCTTTATTTCTGGCTTTGAAATACAAAATTCCTACAATAGAACTCCTACTTCCTGGGCTAAACTCACTGCCCTTTGCAAATCCAGGTGGACAAACAGAAAGGACAGGCAGATCACATTTGTTTTACCATCTGAGGTTGGTTTTCATGATTGCATTGAAAGAACCTACTCTGTACAAATGATGTTCTAGCTTTTCCTATTCTAGCAACAGGGCTCATGAGGGGGAGCAGGCAGGTGCACCTTCTTTGACTAACATACCTGTAGAAGCCCTTTTTATTTTTTGCATCCCTTGCCAGGTTCAGTTCAAATTTTGCCTTGGCCTTCCTTTCCCCACTCCTATATAAGCAAACTTCTCTACACAGTTCCAGGTCACCTGTCCTTGTTTCCACTTGTGGAATGTGTTTAAAGAATTTGCTTCTTTCCTTTTATTTTGACCAGCAGATCCCTATTCAAACACACCGGTCTCAACTTCCTTGCCTGATTTCTTGCACCTGGGTGTTGTCAGCTCTTGTGCTCCATGGACTTCCTTAAAGATCTGCTGGGTTTGTTCTGCTCTCTTGTTCCCGAGGAGAGTTTCACAGGGACTTTCATGACTATCTCCTTGAAGAGGTGGAGGTATATTTATATGTGTAGAATATATGTACTGACTCCAGTGATGCCACTTGAGTCTCAAGAAAGTTTAAATGTTTGGAATCACCTGACAACTTGGCTCCTGAATGAACACAGAAAATAGGGTTTCCAGAGTGAAATCTCACTCACAATATGCAGCCATTATGAGAATTTGTTGGCAGGGAGTATGGCTTGTGGAAATAAATTAAGATTTTCACTTATCGTTATTTTCCTGTGTGAAATGTGAGTTCATTCTCATTAATTGCTTTTCTCATCTGAAAATAAATAATTTCTGGAAAAAGCTTTTTTTACTAATATATTACGTTATTCAGTTGTACAGGTAAATAATTGTATCTCCAAGTAAAATGCATATGCAGCTTCATGAATATTCATATCAGGTGACCACTCCATTTTAAAGTTGTCATAATTTAGAGGGTTATGAAAAAAAATGCTCTCAATTTTTGAAGACCTGTATTAACAAATCACAATTCACAAGAGGTGTTCTCTGAAAATATTCACAGACACTCTTGTCGAATGTAACAACACCTAGAAAACCTTTACAGGCCTGTATCAATAAGCAAGCATTGTGACTCTTAGCACATTCTGTTGTTCTGATCTACAGTGTCTTTTTTTTTATTTAAGTAAAATAATTAATATTTAAAATAATATTTTTCCATGGATGTTTTAGAATATATGGGCTTGTTTTTCTGTTAGTAGCATCACTGACATTTTGTTCTGTGCAAACAGATTTTTCTCATTGAGAGGACAATTTCCTGTAACTGCAGGAGGAGATTCCATACCCCTACTGTACTTTCCTACATCATCATTACAAAATAAAGCATTACCAAGGCAGGTATTACCCTGTGATGGAACCAAAGTGTTTTCTGTAAAGGTGCAAGTCCAGACCAAGAAATATCTTAATTGCTTGGCAGCATCATCTTATTAGCATTCTATCATACATTATAGTTCCTATACAAACACTGCATGTTTTTTATAAAAATAAGAAAATTATCCTTTTGCCTGATTTTCAGTTTTTCTTCACTGGGTAACAGTCACAAACCTACAAATGCCTCAATTTTCTCATCAGATATGCTCCCAGAATACCTACAATTTCATTAGAATTCCTGAAAGAAGGGATTATCTAGTGGTCCTTATGAAAAAAAAAACAAACAAACAAACAAAAAAAAACCAAACCCAAAACACATAGATAAATATATAAATTATATATATAGCAAAACATTTAGATTTTGTTAAGAAAGGAACAAAGTATGGTATGACCTGGATGGTGGTGAAGAGCTACGTTTTTCCACAGAACAGAATAAAACAGAACACGATTTCCTATCCATCTGCTTTCTTACATACTGTCCAGGTTAAAAATAGCCAGGAAAATCAGACAACTCTTTAGGCTGTTCTGACAGTTTTGTTCTCAGGTCTCACAAAACTACGCTGTGACTGCCATAGCTAGCCACGCTAGCAATTGAGTCAGAACCTTGCACGTCTGTAAGAGCTGAGTGCAGGGATACAGAGTGAGAAGTTTGTCCAATTCTAAGAAAACAAGGAAATGAATGCATAAAGGAAGGTGTGGCTGGCTAAATACAGTTAAAGGCAGACAAAGGCGTTGTCTTCCACTGCCAGGATTGCCAAGGAAAATGCTTCAGTAGAGAAGCTGATAGGCCTAATTCTGCTTATGAGGTCTGCCCAAGTGTGAAAGTAAACAGATGTAAGTTTGACCTTTCTGTTTTAATTGGAGAAGACATAGCATTTTTATTGTGTGTCTCCAGGGGTAGGAATTTTTGCATAGAACTGTTGGAATGTCTGGGGTCAGAGTTATTTTACAGGTTGGCAGCTGCATCTCTTTGCAAGTCAGAGAATGATTCATGTGATGAATTAGCTATAAAAACTGCCTGAACTGATGCAGATTTTCAAACTGCAATTCAGTAGCAAGCCCCAATTTTCTGTATTTTTGTTGTTTGGAGGGAACATGGGTGTGGGGGTCTGTAAGCTTATAATTTGTGTGATATTCATTCTTTTCATTTAAACATGTTTCTTCTTCTTCAATGTCTTTCTAAATAATGTAACTGACATGCTGGAATTCTTAGGGCATTTAGATTATCACATTCTTCCATATAGTTTATTGTCTTAATCCAGGTGATCTTAATCTTGTCACAGATTTCATACATTCATTCAAGAGAACGTCCATCAGCAACAGGAAATCATCTCTTAATCTACACTGCTTTGTTCACCTTCTTATATCTGTGCAACAAGCTATTCATCAGTGTCATTTCTCTAGTGAGTAGGATAAAGACTTTAAGACTCAGAATCTGTTTTCTATTTCCTGCTTTGCCACTAACTTGCCACATTATTTTACAAAGCTTTCTTAACTCTTCGTACCTTTTATTTTTTGTCTTGCCTTTTAAGACTGTAGATTCTTAGGTAAAAAGCTGTTACCAGAGCAAAGTCTTGCTCTCTAGGCATTTTTTCCAATGTAGAAATAATATCATTAAGTAACATCAGTTCTGAATGGAAGTTCACTGAAATGGGTGAGTGTTTATGGTTATTTCAATGCATGTGATCATGCTTAATGGAATGATTGTACTGCTCCAGTCAATTAAATACTGAAAACATATCTGGAAGTAGTTTTATGCTAATTAATATCAGAACTGACAGAGATTTCTTATTTTTCACCATTTTACCAGTAAGCATGAGTTGCATGACTTTTTTTCCACTGAGGATGTAATCCAAGAAAAGATTTTAAGGGTCTTTAAATTAGGTGATGTCATTTTTTTTCTGTAGTAGATCTCAAAAAGAAATAAAATTGCAGTGCTGGTTTTCTAGATTCCTTTAAAACATTTGCTGTGAAAACACAATTAAAGAATTTGAATGGGAAAATTCTAATAGTTCATTAGTGAAATACTAAGCACATTTGTGAAGTCCAATGTTCCTCTGATCCTCCTACTGGAATGTAGGCTCTCAACATAGGGCTGTGGGTGCATTTGGGATCTAAAACCTAGAATTTATGCTCAGAATGAAAGAATGATCATTAGAAATTATTACTTGGAAAGTGAAGTTGCCTTTATATCTAAAGTTTAGTTCAGCCCTTGCATTTTTGAAGGAAAGCTTCAAAACTTGCTTACCGACCATGCTTTGATATATACTGTGGAACAGTCTCAGAGGGTAGAAACTGAATTCCTTTTAGATGAAAGTTCATTCCTTTCAGATAAAACTAAATATAGACTCTCAGAGCTTACCTAATGCACTCATTTCTAGCTGACATTCAGTCCTCTATCACAGACCGCTACTCCCAAGCATGGATTTCCTGAAAGCACATGCTAAGCACCATCTGCTCAGCATACTCTGATTGTATCTGTGAAATGTGTCCTTTAGGAGAAACATACTGTTCTGCCTTTTTCTGAGCTCCAGAAACTCTTAACCAGAAGCTATGTAATGCCTTGGCCGTGCCTGAATTCTAAGCGTGCATGGAATCACGGTTGCAGATCTCAGAGAAACATTCACACTGAAAGGAAAATCAACACCTGAGTGTGTCAGCAAGGGAGAGAGAAAATTATCTGGTTTCATTTTTGCAGTAGAATGCTCTTCAGGATGCACAGCAACTCTTTTATATACGAGGTCGCATTTCCTATCTTTTTCACTTCCTTTTACCCCTGCATCCATGGCTAAGCTACCAGATATATAGAACATGGAAGGGAGAAAGGGACAAAGCCAGGCTTGCAAATGACAAATAATGGTACAGCAAGCATTGAAGAACTGAGCACTAGTGGGATCCCTCAATCTGCCTCATGAAGTGTCAGCTACAATAAACCACACCTGAAATATTTCCACACCAAGTCACGGAGCATGAGGAGCCAACAGTGACTTCAAAGCTTTATACCAGTCCTAGAGATTTGACATCAGTGGTGTAAGTTAAATATGGTGGGATGAGTCCTGTGGCTGAAGTGCAATGTTGGACAATTACAGCTTCTTCAGGATGGATAGACAGGGCAGGCAAGGCCAGGAGTTGGTGTTGTGTGCTGTTGAGGGCCAGGAATGTTGCTTACGTTTGTTGATGGCATGGTTGAGAGCCTTTGGGTGAGGATTAAGGGACAAATAAATAATGCAGATGTCCTTGTGGGAGTTTACTATGGACTACCTTGCCGGGATGAAGACACTGATAAATTATTCTTCAAGGAACAAAGGGAGATCTCCAAATCAACTGCCCTTGTCCTTATAAAAGACTTCACTCACTGGATGTTAACTAGGACGACCATGCAGCTGGAACAACGGATCCAGAAGACTCCTAAAACACCTGGATGATAACTTCATGGTGCAGGTAGTAGGGGAGTTGACTAAGAAAGATGTCCTCGTTGATTCATTGCATGGTGACAGAGAGAGTCTCACAGGTGAACTGGTGGCCATCTTGGCTAAAGTGATCACAAAGCAGTCAGGATTAAAAACTGTTATTGTGTGGGAAAGTGCTAGCAAAACTTCAACCCTGCACATGAGGAGACTAGACTTCAGGCAGCTCAGGGAGCTCGTGAGCAAGATCCCCTGGTAAATGCATTGGTAAAATGCAAATGATAAAATGCATTTGAATGTGCCGGGGTCCTCAAATGCTGGTCATGTTTTAAGCACCATCTCATAAAGCACAGGAGCAGGCAATTCCTAAATGTCAGAAGTCAAGTAGCTGAGGCAGAAGACCAGCTTGTCTTTGCAGAAATGTTCCTTTGGAGAGAAGACAAAAAAAGGAAGGTGTGTGCCTAGTGGAAGCAATATGAAGATTCTGTTTGCCACCGTAGGGAGAAAATTAATGTGGAATTGAAGTTGACCAGAACTATGGAGTTTATTTAAAATAAGTTAATAGCAAAAAGCAGTGCAGAAATTACATGGGTCTGTACCAGGATCAGGATGGTCACCTCACAAACAGGAACACAGATGAGGCAGAGATGTTTAACACATCCTTTACCTCTGTCTTCAGCACTGATGACAGGTGAAGGGGATCCCAGTGCTCTAAGCCAGGGAACCATGGCTGTCATAATGATAAACTGGCAGTTCACTCTGAAGTTGTGACAGATCTGCTGCTCCAGTTGGATCCCTATAAATTTATGGAGCCTGATGGGATTCATCCAAGAATACTAAAAGAACTAGATGATGTTGTTGCAAAGCCTCTCTTGATGATTTTTGAGTGGTCTTGGGAATCTGCAGAGGTCCTAGTTAACAGGAAGCTAGCTACCACTGTCCCAGTTTTCAAGATGGGCAAGGTCCCAGTTTTCAAGATGGGCAAGAAAGATGACTTTGGAACGTACAGAATTCTCAATCTCACTTCAGTGCCTGGTAAAGCTATGGAGAAGATTATTCTAGGAGGTATTGAGAAACACCTGAAGGACAATACAGTCATTGGTTACAGCCAGCATGGCTTCTTGGTCAGAAAACTCTGCTTCTCAAACCTAATTCCTTTTTATGACAACCTAATCCACCTAGTTGATCAGGAGAAGTCAATTGATGTAATGTTTCTGGATTTCAGTAAAGCTTTTGATACTGTCTCTCAAGTATCCTTCTGGATGAAATGTCCAGCACGTGGCTGGATAAGCACATCACATGATGGGTGAGCAGCCGGCTCATGGGACAGGCACAAAGGATCATAGTCAATGGGGTGACATCAGGCTGGTGGCCTCTCACCAGTGGGGTTCTGCAGGGCTTCATCTTAGGCCTTGTGCTCTTCAACACCTTCATAATTGACTTGGATATAGGAGCGGAAGGGTTACTAAGTTTGCTGATTATACTAATATGAGAGGAGCTGCTGATTTCCTCAGAGATGGAGATGCTCTACAAAGAGATTTGACTAATTAGAGGGCTAGGCAATCACCAATTTCATGTTAAACGAAGTGCCAGATTCTGCATCTAGAACTAGGGAGTGATAGGCTGGAAATAAATGCAGTGGAAAGGCACCTGGAGGTCCTGGTTGAGGTCAATTCAAATATGAGTCAGCCAAGAGTCAACTGTACCCTGGGTTACATCAGGCACAGCATCACCAGCTGGGCAAGGGTGGGGATTGTCCCACTCTGCTCTGCACTAGGGCAGAGAATTGAATATTGTCTACAGTTTTGGGCATCACAGTATAAGAAAGATAGAAATCTCTTAGAGAGTGTCAAAAAGAGGCCTATGAAGACGATGAGGAGCCTTGAGGGGAAGTTGTATGTACAGTGGCCGTGGTCACTGGGTCTGCTCAGCCTGGAGAACAAGAGGCTGATGGGAAGCCTCATTGCAGCCTACAATTTCCTCTCAAGGGGTAGCAGAGAGGAGACACTGATCTCTTCTCTCTTGTGCCAGTGACAGGACCCAAGGGAATGGGATGAAGCTGTGTCAGAGGAGATTTATGTTCGATATTTAGGAAATCTTTGGGTCACTGAAACAGTGCCCAAAACTAAGGTGGCTGGGCATTGAAACAGGCTCCCCAGAAAAGTGGCCACAGCACCAAGCCTGACAGAGCTGAAAAAGGGTTTGAAGAATGCTTTAGGCAAATGGTGCAATTCTTGTGGCTGTCCTGTGCATAATTTTTTCCACATTTCTCTTTATTTATGAATATTTTATATTTAATTTCTCTTTATTTAAAAGGCTATTTAGGCTGTGAAAATACTTTGCCACCCATAATTTTCTCCTTCTGATTTCTATCCCCCACTCCCCATTACATGTTTTTTCCTCTTCTACCCACTCATTTATTGTTTGTCTGCTCCTTTGCTTTTGTGCTCTATTGTACTGCAATTTGTGTGTGGGCAACAAGGTAAAGTGACAAAATTTCTGGTATCTAAAGAGCCACTTTCACTTTTCCACCTCCACACAGAAAAAGAGAAATATGAGCCAGCAACACAACAACAAAAATGACAACCTGCCTGTACATCATATCTTCACATTCTGACCTTCTTTGAACTCCATATAGGCAACTTTGGACTCCTCCAGTTACTGCAAGTACAAGATGGCAATAAAGTTAGGGCCAGCTTTTAAGATGGAAGAAATATGCATTGAGCTCAATGGCAAGAGATACAGGAAGAGATACATACATATTGTATTTGTCCCTGCTCATTGCTGGCAGGAAAATAAAGAAAAAATACACGAAAAGAGCTAACACTCAGATGCACCAAACAGTCTATAGTAGCCATTATGGTGAGGATTCTAGTATCAATTTATTCATAAACCCTCCTGTCTGACCATCCAGGAGCCACTGTGACTGTCACACTTGCACCACCTGAGATGGGACGGAGCTCCTTTTTCAGCAAGTGGCTCCAATGAGCCAACTGCTGCTCCACTTGACTCCTGTACATACCACTCACACAAAGCTTCCTTACCAGCTCAACCCTAGGTTTCCCACAGCAGAGTCTCAGTTGTCTGGATGCTTAAACAAATTTAATCATGGTGCAAGAACAGCATAATAGCTTGAACTGGGCGCCTCCAAGGAGTGTCCCCAAACAAAGGAAACCCTGGACTTTTATACCCTTACAATCTAAACTGTGATAGTCTTCTAGTCCTTCTAAGTCCTCAGTTTCTGACATATCTCTGAGTGTCCAGGCCCCTGGTCAGGTGTCACAGGTTCCTGTGCCCTTAGTTACGTTCTGGTCTCTTGCCTCAGGCTCCCACCCAGAGCTCAACCTGCAACTTGCTCTGCAACTGCACACCAGGCTACCAGCACTCAGTGTATTCTGCTGAAAATTAACCAAAGAGCTTAAATTTTAATAATGCCCATTCACCTTATACCCACCCTCCTCCTCCCCTACCCAAAAAAAAAAGAAAGTCTGAAGAGGGAAGAAAAAGTTCTTTCTTTCCCTCAGTGGAAGTATGCTGCAGAAAGCATGAAGAATCTTTTAGAATTGCGAGTGTCTGACCTCCTGCGATCTGCTCGTTTCAGTTGTCATTTATAAGTAGCATACAGCCCCCACAGCTTTCATCATCACAGACACAACCACACATTCATATTTGTCTCTAAATATGTTCTATAACTGTGTAATCAGCACATAAGTGTAAAGTGCAACTATTATAAGTGAGGTAGTAAGCTCTTCCTTTGTCTCGTCTATTCGGTCTAACCACTTCTAATTCTTGGCAATCATATACGCTTTGATGTGCTTATTTAAAAATCCTTTCCTAAAGGCCCTTCTGTTCTTCTTAGCCAGGACCAGACTGACATGCAGGGAGGAAAAACATGACACCACATTCTCCGCCAACAATGCAAACAGAAGCCAAAAAGTATCTTACATTAGCACTTAAAGGAGAGACGTCTATTTAAAACTGCTGAAACTGGTAAAAGTGTTATTTTATTCCAGTTCCACTTCATAAGGGCCCTGTTTCTTAAAGATCTTGTGTCTGCACTGTAAAAGTCTCTACCTACTCTACCCCACCATGTGTTTCATCCACTTCAGCTTAGTATACTATGCAGGATAACATCATTACTGAATATGTTATACTCAAAAACTTATGGGCAGAAATGAAATACACATCAAGTGTAAAGTCAAACATTTATTTTAATTCAAATTAAAATCTTATTAGTAATATAAGAAATTAAAGAAATACTAATTAAAGGTATACTTCTGACCAGATTTATTAGAGAATAAAGGGGGAAAATGAAAAAATTCCTACTATAAAGAAAGACTTAATCAAAATAATATTAAAATTATTATAGACTTGTTTCCTAATTTATACCTATTTTTTTTCTTATGATGCTTACCTTTACCTGTGTCTCACAGTGCTAATATTGATGAGTTTTGTCTGATGGAAGCAATATAGTTAGTGAATTGCTAGTATTCCAAGTTCTTTGAGAGGACTCTGATGTTGAATGGCTTCCTTTTTCTTTTTCTTTTTCTTTTTCTTTTTCTTTTTCTTTTTCTTTTTCTTTTTCTTTTTCTTTTTCTTTTTCTTTTTCTTTTTCTTTTTCTTTTTCTTTTTTTTTCTTTTCCTCTTTTCCTGTTTCTCTTTTTCTCTTTTTTACTTTTTTTCTTTTTTTTACTCTTTTTCTTTTTTTTCTATTTTATCAGAAAAGGACTCGTTACAGCCTAGTTGAATTTTCAAGGGGAAGACGTTATATAATCCCTTTTCTATGGCATAGTTAAATTTCTCTCATGTCTCAAAGAATAGGTACTAGTATATTTTGCAATCAACCTTCATAGTGTGTTCCTGTGCCCAGCTGTCCTCTCACTCAGCAGTATGAGACAAGGTTTTTGAGTTTTTATTTTGGGTATCTACAGAAAATTTAGAGAGCTAGGGTAATTTTTTTTTTTTTTGCTCACATACCTCCTCTTGTTAACATACATCAAGGAATATAGCTATTTTAATCTAAAGTACATTATACTGTTTGCATCATAACTGAGAGGTCCTTTCTGGCCAAAAGAGAGACCTAAATATTGTTGTTCCTAGAATTTCTCAGTGAGGACTTTTTGGATAAAGAAGACATTCGAAGTAAAAAGAGCAGTTTTCTAGTAGGAGTTGTAGAACAAAGTAAAAGAGCAAAATACATACGAATCAAATAAAATGTCCCACACTGTTTATCAAATCACAGGAACAGGTGCTGGACTGTCTTCACTCTCACCCAAACGGAGTAAAGCCTGAAGAAAGGACAGCATACTGTTACAAAAGAGACTGAGAAAAATACCTCCTGCTCATGCACCTAGGTCAGAGACAATGGTACTGAGGTTACATTCACACTGCAGGAATTACATTCACACTGGTCCCTAGGTTGACACCACTCTGAGTAAAATTCACCCAAAGCTCTGAACAACTGGATGTAACTTCAAAGACACATTCAGCTTTGAAGCTGGTTCTGCCTTGAGTAAGGGTTCCCCTCTCCAAACTAAATTATTCTGTCTTCCATCAAACCTAAATTTATTTTATGATTCTGCGAAGATAAAAACACCCTGCTGAGGTACTTTCAGGATCAATTTAGTAGATGTACAGTGCCACACTTTGATGTGTCCAATATATTCAGCTAAGGTCATAGTTGCTTAAGGGTCTGTCTTACCATGCACGCTGTGGACACATCCCTTCATTTGTCCAAATGTAGCTATCTTCTCTACTTCTTTCAAACTGCATCACTTCATACCTGTGGTAAGCTGCTTATCCAGGTCTCCTCTTTTTAATCTAGCCTCATGTCATTCAAGTGCAGACTTCTTGTTAAAATGGTGGCTTCCAGACTATTTCCCCTTGGTAAAGGATTATATATACATCATAGTTTAGCAGAGTCTGTGAATCTGTCTCAAAATATAAATTATTTGTTTTAGTACAGCCTAATCCAGACTTACCTGCAGACTAGTATGCAAAATTTCTAAACAAATATCAAGGTAAACCAGAATTGTTTTCACTCAGTTGTAGCAAAATGTTTATAAATTATTCCAAAATGACAGAGAGAACCAAAAAAAAAACCAAAAAAACCCAAACCAAATACAGATTAAAAGTCCTCATTAAAAAGGTCATCAAAGATCACCAAAAATACCTATAAAAATGAAGAAAAAATTCTCTAGAAAGCCAGAATCCTTTCTTCACAGAGAAAGACATACCTACCATATAAGTAAACAGATCTTACCTTTTGCAAAGAAGGTTAGTACAGCATAGCTGCCATACACATGGATTGCGTCGTGTGGCAAGAAGCTAAAAGTGGGAAGTAAGAGGCAGCAAATTAACTAATTCCAGAACCACAGCCACATACCTCTGTCAAATATAATTCTACCCCGAGGCTAATTAACCAACCCAAGAAATAATATTAATTAGCCCAAATACTTCACAACACTGAATCTCATTCCACAGCTACATCATGGCATTTTGCTTTATCTGCTTTCAGACGTACTAGTCAACTGGCATCTGCCTCATGGGCATTTAGCACTGTGTTCAGTGGACAAGCATGCAGAACTCAGGAGTTTTACTCAGGAATCCTTACTGTCTGTTCAAAATAGAACCATTGAATTTAAATTCTTCTGTCTTGTCTAAAGCAACCTTTTTCTAACTCACTTCTGTGTTCATACGATACTGTCCAAAGTATTAGAGCCCATAGATGCACACTGTCACTTTTATATCCCTTATCACTTGCGGCCCTATTTTTATTTTCAACTTTAAAAAATAAAGAACTAGCAGTTTTATCCAGAACAATAAAATAGAAACCATCAACTATCTCTAAGCCTTCCCAACAACAGGAAGAGATTTTTGGGGGAAATAGCATTCTAAAATCGGGAAAAAGCAATGTTTTCATCACTGCCATGAATGTCCATAATGTATGAAAACTAAAGACTTGATTTCCAATTTTCCTAGCTCCTGTGCAAGGTAAGACATATTTTTCTTAGGCTGGAATGTTCTTTGTTGCAGTATTCTTGGAAAATTTCTAGTTACAATTAAAGAAATTAAATGAGCCTTTGGGTTTCAACCCCATAAAATAGAAAGAGAGATAGAGTGGAAGGTCTCCTTCTGAGGTTTCTCTTTAGCTTATTTCCAAAGCTAATTATTCTGGAGAAAAATGGGGAGCAGACAGGACAAATTGCAACAATTTACACAGAAAAGAAGCAGTCAGTGAGTCAGTCAAAAGCAGGTAGAGGACTTTAATAAAAAGGTCCTTCCTAGCATTAAAGTCCCATCAAATAAGTGGACAAGCTTAGGAATAATTATCTGTATTTCTAGTAGAAGTAAGTTTCTGAATGTCTCACTCTTTTATTCATAGTCCTTATCACAAGATACAAAACTTGGCTATCTCTGGCAAAGTCAATCTCATTTCATACAGGCTGGCTCACCGTCCTTCCAAATCAAATCAGATAAATAGTACACATTAGGGCATTATATTTATTTACATAGATTTACATAATTTTTATATTATATTCTATTTTTTCAGCTTTCTCTTCAGGTTTCTAATCCTGGACATTGAGTCTTGAAGTCTTCTGTTGTTCACTGGTCTGTTATTATGCAAAAGCCTACTTTCCAAAACCTGTTTATATAAAGACTTTAATAGTTGATAGTCAAACTGAATGTAAAAATAAAGAAATCAAGACCAAAATAGTGAATATAAACAACGAACAAAGGTTTTTAAGCAAGCAATTGCACCTTGCAGACAAACTGTTTGGCATTCACAAAAGTTGCAGTTTAGAATTAACACCTTTTTCTATGCATTAACTTCATACAACATTGTCTCCCACATGCAGGTATTACCAATATGACTTTTGTTATATTAATTATTTAGTCTGACACAGACATCACAGTGATTTCAACAACATATTCTCGATCAATATGTTCCAGTCTGTTGAAAACCACTTTGGTCATTTGATCTTTTTATTTTTTAACATTAAAATAAAATAAAGTGTCATACTAAATGCAGTCTACATATGTTGACTTAAAAGTACTTTTAAAATAGGATGAGATTATATGTAAACCTTTAGATTGAATAGACAAATAATTTATGAAAATTTATTTTTGCAGTATTTGTGGCAAAAAAAAAGCTTTCTTCAGCAATTTATCTGTAAATTACATTCCCTGCACTTATATTGGCATATTAAGATTTCTTAGATGCATGACATTTAATCACAGAGCTTTTTTAGTTATGGTAGTCATGAGTACATGAAAATTATAATTTCAAACCAGTTCAAACATTTCTCTATGCATTATGTTCTTCCTTTGTTAGTTTTATCAAAATATTTACCCATGAGAAATTTCACTGTCCTACTTACCTTGTTGGACAGTGAAAAAAAAGGTAAAACAAAAGCAATATTTCTTTGTTTTCTTCATCAAACTTTAGAAATTTACTCTAACTGTTCAGTTTCATTTCCACATGGGCATGTAATTTGCAAACAGGGCAATGAAAAGCACATTTAATCTTTTTGTTAAGTACACAAGCACAAAACCTTTTTCAAGTTCACTCTTTAGAAATTTTGTAGTTTAAATAGCCCTTTGTCCAGTGAAACATTGGACAGTTGGTTATCTATGTTGGAGCTACTCTGTACTTTGTAGGAAAAATAATAGCAAATGTCTGTATGTTAGCTGATTTCTTTTGGGAAAATCTTCTATGGTGAGGTTTGTGATCTTCCCTGTTCTCTGTGTTGTCAAATGTCCCAGCTTCACCTCAATATGTCCTTTTGCTCCAGTGTTTCAGCTCCCAGAGTTATCCCACAGTGACCAGCAAGAGCTGGAATAGAGGCTGCTACCAAGTTTGCAAGCTCCAGGTAAAACAGGGATATTTTAAGACCCATTTGAGACATTTAAGACCCATGTGAGGTAGTTAAGTAGAGGGTTAGGCTCAAGGCGTTCAAACTTGCAAAATGGCAGAATGGTTGAGATTGGAGATCATCTGGTCTAACCCTCATGCTCAAGCAGGGCCACCTAGGTCTCGTTGCTTTTGGATCCCATGGCTTTTGGGTATCACCTCAGATGGACACTCTACAACCTGTGCCAATGCTCAGTTGCACTCAGTTAAAAAGAGTTTCCTTCAGATGGAACTTTCTGTGCTTGTTCCCATTGCCTCTGGTCCTGTCACTGGGCACCACTGGAAAGAGTTCAGCTTTTTTGGCTAATATCAAGTTAACTAACTCCAGTGTGCATGTCTTCTGATCTATGTGGGTTTAGAGTTGTCCCATCAAAAGGTTTGAGCTTTTCCCTGTTCTAACGTCAGACGTGTCAATTTGTATTTCAGCCTCGCATATCCTGTGTCTTCACTACGGGCAGAAAATTTCTACTTCCCCTTTCTGATTAATTTTTAGAAAATAAAAGGATAAATATGTAGAAAACATTTTAAAATTATAAGCACTCCAAGAAATTGGAGCAAGTAGTACTTCAGTGCTCTGAAATGGCATTATTTGCAGTATCATTCATGATTTGCATTATTTGCAGTATCATTCATTGTTGCATGAATGAACTTTGGCTTAAAAGTTTGTTCAGAAAAGGGAGCTAACACTATTTATGAACCTTTTGACTGACTATCAGAGTTACAGAGAAGCAACAGCTGTTAGTCTGATCATTTCTCATCTTCAGGAGGTTAAAGCACTTGCAAATAGAATTTCCTTTATCCCTCCGGATTTATTTTTTTAGTATTCTCCTTTAACTAAGGTGTTCATACAAAATACTTTCCTTCCTCTGGATCTTGTTCCTATGTTAATACCACTGCCCTTCATTTCTTCCCCTCCCTTTTGAAGAAGGAAGCAAAATTAAAATGGTTAACAGAGTTCTAGGAAAACTAAAAGAAAAGATGTATGCATGGGAGTTTTGAGAGGAATTGCTAGACTATGTCAGACATGTCAGTGAACTTGTTTTACTGTAAGCTTCATACATTCATTATCTTTTACCTTTTCTAGGACTTGACTGGTGGCTTCTTTTATGTCTACACAGAGGGAGAGTCATGACTCAAGCTGTGACCCAAAGTTTGTTAGTAAGTAGAAGTAAGTAGCAGCCCTGTCTTCAAATTTTAAGCAAGCCAAAGCCATTTTTTCGTAGAGATAAATAATGTCAAAAGTTTAGAAACTGAGCACTAGTTAAGTTATAAATTTTCAGGCAGGAAGAATAGATTTTCCCACTAATCTTTGGCTCATGAGATCTCCTTCATAATAAAAAATTTTACCATGACCGGGAATGAAAATCAAAATTGTAGATATTTCTTCAGTGAGAAAGAAGTATATAAATGAGCCTTCTGGAATATTGTGTTTTAATTAAATTATTTTAAATTGGCATTTTAAATAAACCAACTAAGATATAATAGAAATGAAGATGCTTATTAATGAAAATTCAATGGAATGCAAGAACATTTTATAACATGGTCATGTGGGCCTTCTTCTATTTGGAAAAATCAAATCTTGTTCCCTACAAAAAACTCCAAAAACAAAAACCAAAAAAAACAATTAAAAAAAAATCCAAAACCCTGGATTCTGAAAACAAAAACCAATATATTTTATTTGCAAATTTCTAGTTCATTTTAGTAAATATGCATGACTTTTGAGAGTATTGCAGACATTTTGACAAACTCTGTGTGTGACAAAACATTGATAAGGAGGAATATTTAACTGCATATATTACAATTTTTTTAATCAACAACTCTGCAACTTTAGACACTGGGGAGACAGTGTTTACTTCTGAGGTTTGTGGTCCACAGCTAAATCAGATAAAATGTATAAAGTATATGTACAAAAAGGATCAAATGAAACGTGTAGATTGACATATATTTCATGTTTTATGAAACTGGGTTTTCAAACAAGCTAAATGCTGAGACTAGCCTAAAAAGTTGTATGAACTTCAAATACATAATAGTACAACAATAAACTTATTCTTGTCTGATTTTTACCATTATTTTTTCTTCCTTAAATATACATGTACATATCGAACTTATTTCTGTTTTCCTCCAAATAAAAAATTTGACATCACACTAAAATCATTAAAAAATTATCAATAAGTTGTTCACAGCAGTACCTTTTGTCTCTCTTGGGTTTTTTTTAAATTTTGTTTTCTTACGGCATCTAGTATCAAATATTCTCTAAAAGCACCACCTTTTTTATATAAATTACCATCAATATCCATCTATTTACTTACTTATAATTATGTACTTATACTTCAGCAAAACAATCAGAAAAAGATGCTCAGAAACAACTATAAGACAAATTTCTTAGAAAAGTTGGAGTTTCAGATAAATGCAGAGCCTTCAAGGAAGTCCTTATCCATCCTTTCATGGTTTCTAGGTGCCACAGATTCCTAGATATTTCACAAGATAGTTGGAAGAAGTGTTACCAAGCAGTACTCAAAATCAACCTGCTTTTATTTGAGTACTTAAAGATTTAGACATTTGATAGTAAATATCTATAATATTGGATCTACTGCGTTGGATTACTAGCTGTATTAAACCCTCCTACTTCATTTTGGAAGAGTCAGTACGTGTTAAAGCAGATGTATAAGACAGCTTACACACATTCTGCCTCAGCAGTGCATTACATTTTGTCATAAACATATCTCTGAGAGCTGAAAACTATGTTTCTTCTAAAGGTAAGAGCTATACATGACAGCTGCAATATATGACAGGAAAAATAAGTTACCTTTATTATTCTATAGAAAAATAAATTACCTAAATAAATAGGAAATTTTTATATTTTTATATTTAAAAATAATTACATTTAAATTTTATATTTAAATTTTATATTTAAATTTTATATTTTAAAAATTTACATTTTTTATATTTAAGAAATAAAACAATGTCCATGGTTTACCTGCAGTTAAAACCCAGAAAAATCAGAAAAAAACCCCAAACCATACCAACAACCAAACAAAAAAAAACAAAGGAAAAAAATCCCAAACCAAACCAAAAAACAAAAACCAAAATGGATTAATTTTAGCTGTTTGTGTGGAGCCAATTTAATCTTGATTTCTATCTCAACATTGTTTGAAATTAGCAGAGGTTTGTGGGGAGAGGCTGCACAAGTGCTGCTTGCAGGAGGCAGCTTGGAGAAGATGGAGGAGAGCTCTGTCTCCAGGGAGACTTCTCCTGACAGCCATTTCACATAACAGGCAGTCAGGGGGAGAGCACTGAGGATGTCGTGCCCTTTGGAAAGGTTCTCCAACCAGGTGGCGAAAGGTCTCCACAAATAGACTAAGGTTGGACATTTGGCTGTGCCAATGGTCTCCTGTGAGCGAGCAGACCTTGGAAGGAGCCGAGGGGTATAAAAAGTAACTGCATCCCAAACTACGAGCCTCTAGCTTGCCTTTCTCTTTTGCCCTCGCTGGAAGTTGGTTTTGCTTGCCCCTGCTCTCTCATTTGTTCCTCCTCTTGCTCTCTGGACACCTGCTGACCGCCTGGCTTGTGTGCTGCCCTACCACTTCATCTCCCTCGCCTGCTCCAGCCATTGCCTTTGCCGCCTCCCTGTGCTCCTCCCTGATGCCCTACCTGCTTCGTCCCTGCCTTCCTCACTCCTGCCTGAGCCACCTGCTTTCCAGCCTGCCACGGTGATCCCTGCCATGACCCTGTCCAGGGCCCTGCACATCCTGCCCAGGAGCTCACCCACCCTGTGTCAGGCTGCCCAGCACGGGGGGAGCTGTGCACACGCGCCGTGCCACTCGGACATCAATCCCCAGCCTTCTGTGGTAATGCCTGCTTTTCCTCTCTGTCTCCTCTCTCTCTCCCCCCCACCCCACTCTTTTCCCTTTTCTTTCCTCCTTTTATGCCTTTCCTGTTCTTTTTTAGTAGGGCACTGCCCTTTTCATTACCAGTAAATGGCTCTCAGATATTATATTTTCCTCATTTGGCTTAATTCTATCTTAGATAATCCTTTTTAAAAGACCCCACTGCAGTTCCCCAGAGTGGAATGAGGTACTATTTAAGTCAGTTTCAGTTTAAAAAGGATAGTGGTGACATTGAAAAGGATTTATAAACCTGAAGTCCCTTAACTTATTATTTTGCTGGCTTCTGACCCTTCTGAATTCTTTAGAGATTTTCCAAACCCACAATTTAATCAGAATAGAAGTTGCTTCAATCACCATGTCAGTTGTCAGTTAGAATCAGCGAATATGATCTAACTGTCCTTATGGCTTTCATGACCAGTGGACACATTTCTGAAAGAAGTGTTTTTATATGTTTTACCCATAATACAGCAATATACAGTAAAAGGAATGCCATAAAACTATAAGCTCTGAGACTACTTTAAATCTTCAAGCAGAATTGCCTTCATTCCAAGGCTTACAACACAGCACTCTACTGCGCTCCGGATAACAGTCTGTGTAATTTCTTTCTTAAAAAAGGAAAAAGTAAAACTGAATGGAAACAAATGATAAATACAGTTTCTAATGTGCTGTAGTAACTACCTGTGATATTTACTGTTAACCCTAAAAATTTTTAGACCTTGATAGAATTTAACGTCTCTTCCCTAATTCACAGAATTGCAGTTGCTTTGACTGCAAGGGACTTCAGGAGGTCATCTAGTCAGATGCCCTGCTGAATTAAGGTCACATAGAGCAGGTTGCCCAGGACCATATCCTCATGGTGGACCATCCTCAGAGGTGGCTTTTGAATGTCTTCAAGGGGGAAACTTCACAGAGTCTCTGGGGAACATTTTCCAGCGTTCTCAATAGAAGGGGGCTTTTTCCTGTTCAAAGTGAATTCCTTCTATTTTGGTATGTGGCCATGGTCTCTTATGTTATTAAACGCCACTGAAAAGTCTAGTTCCATATTCTTTAATCTCTTGTTTCTATTTTTGAAAATGTGGATTAGAAATAAAAGTTATAGATCAGAATAATTTCTAAGAACAATAACAGTTCACACAATAGATACTATCAAACCTCTTTACATACAGACTGGATGAGAGGACAGCAAGGTGGAATGAGAGCTGACTGAATGGCAGATCCCAGAGGGTCATAATTAGTGGCATGTTCTCTACTTGGAGGCCTGTCCTGAATGGTGTCCCCCAAGATTCAATACGGGCCCAGAGCTGTTTAATCTGTTCATCAGTGACTTGGATGGAGGTCCAGATGCCTCCTCAGCAAGCTCATGGATGACACAAAGCTGGGAGGAGCTTTGATGGCCCTGAGTGCTGGGCAGCCCTTCAGAAGGACCTGGGCAGGTCGGAGAGATGGGCAGAGCAGAAGTTTTTACCTTTGCGATTCAACAAAGGCAAATGCAGGATCCTGCACCTGGGTAAGAGTAACCCCATGCATGGGCTGAGGGCTGACCTTCTGAAAATCCCAGCTCTGTGGAAAAAGACCTGGGGGTCCTGGTGGAAAACAAGCTGTACATGAGCCAGCAGTGCCCTTGTGGTCAAGAGGGCCAATTGTTCCCTGGGGTGCATTTGAAAGAGCATTGCCAGCAGGGCAAGGGAGGTGATCTCTTTCAAGTGGAAAATTCTATTTCAAAAACAATTAAAGAGAAAGGAGAGAAACTGCAATATTTTTGCATTTCAAACTGCTATCCAGTTTTTTCTTTTGTGCGGAAAACTCCAATATTTTGGCATTTCAAACTGCTATCCAGTGTTTTCTATTGTGCAAAAGATGTGTTTTTCAAGAAGGAATTGTCTTAAAATTCTATTTTATTTATTCAATTCTACTGGTAAGATAACTGAAATATCAGGACACTGATAAAGTTAGAAAAATAAAAATTCTGCTTTGTTTTCACAACATGTTAATCCCTAGCTTCTAGTTTTGTCAAATGAAAGAGAAACTGAGTATATGACTACGCAAATGGAAAATATTAACTAAATTTTATTAAACTCTAAGGAAAACCTACAATGCTCACACTGCTTATCCTAAATGTTTCCATTATGTTTACTTATGACAATGTACTCTTATCTGTATTGAGGAAAATATACATTTGATCTTCAGTCAAAAAATATAAAATATTAAGTGGACCTTGCCTTTGTCTTTGAGTCAGAAAGCTATCCTGCACTAAGCAGTTAATCTAATAATTAAAACTGTTAATCCTAAACCAAAGACAAAGGCTAAAATAAACCAATTTAAGATGTTTCTGGATGTTTTTTTGTGTGTGTGTTTCTGAAAAAAAAATCAAACACTGAACAAAATGTAAGGTAAATTTTTATGTTAAAATAATTTTGATGAATCAAAGTGCTATGTAAGAAAATGAAACCTGCAATGTTTTAAAAATTAAATGAAAAAAAAAAGGTGGAAAATAAATGACAAGACAATATAGTGATACAACAAGGGATAATGACTTTAAACTGAAAGAGGGCAGGTTTAGATATTAAGAAAAAATTCTTCACTGTGAGGGTGTTGATGCACATGAGCAAATTATCCATTCCTGGAAATGATTAAGGCCAACTTGGGTGGGGCTTTGAGCAGCCTGGTATAATGGTAGATGCTCCAACCTAGGGCAGGAGGGTTGGAGCTAGATGACTTTCATGGTTCTAACCCAAAAATTTGTATGATTCTACGAGTGTTATATGAATATCCTTTTGATCACTTCAGGTCAGCTGTCTTAGCTATGCCTCCTGCCAGCTTTTTGTGTCCTTCCTTAGTGACAGAACATGGAAAAATGCCAAATCTTTGACTTAGGTTAAGCACTAGTTAGCAGCAACCAAAACATCAGTGTGCCATCAAAATTATCCTCACATTGAATATAAAGCACAGCAGTGTACCAGCTGCTAAGAGTATGAACTCTATCCCAGACCAAACCAGGCCACAGGGACCTAAAAAAACCTGTCAGTATCAAAAAGAGATCCACCCTACTGGCTCTATTCTTAGTTTTTGCTTGTACCGCTGATTACAATTGCAGAATATGTCTCTTCAACTACATATTTTCTCCATATTTCTGTTGAGTTTCACCACTGGTAAGACCATTACATTTTTCTATTCACAGAATTCTCTTTATAATATTTCTTTTGTCCTGTTTTCCAATAATCAGTTTGAGCCAGGGTGTCTCACAGAGATCAAGTTCCAAGCTCAGAGTGGTCAGCAAGCATTGTAAGATCCTTACAACATATAGGGCACAACAAAATAGTCCCAGATGGCCCCTGTGAACCCAGATCAAATGCTGACACAGAAAAACTCTCTTCAGCCTCAATTAAAGATTATTGGAAGCTCAATGCAAGGCAACTGACATTGAAAGGAAAAGATTTTCCTGAGAAGTCTCTCAGCTCAGATAAAAAGACAAAGAAATTGAGATGCACGTGGGAAACAGGGAACAAGAACCTTGGAAAGAGAATTTGGGACTGGAAGAAATAATTGGAGGAAAAGACTGATACATTAGGTAAAAAAATATAAGTGAGGAAGAAATCAATCATTAAATGGCAGAAGAGCAGAGAAATGGGAGACAACTTAATATGGATGACAAGGCATTTTGGGATGAAATATAAAGGAGCATCTACTGCATTCACTTTTAGGATGGGATTTTGGGTTGCATGCATTTTCTGCAATAAGAACGATGTGTTTCAGTGTTGTGAGATATGCTGTCAGAACATTTAGTACCATATTAGTTGCCAAGGGAACAACATCTTTTTGTGAAGCACATTCTGAGTCTGGCTTTCCCTTTTGGAGTTATACCCCTGTGGTGCACAAGTAAATGTAACCAAGTTATGCATGAGGAGTCTGAATTTGATGAACCATAGCAAACATTAAATTGCCCACATTTTGTTCTTCTATAGTATAATTTCCAGAAGTCTATTGTCACAATGATTAGTTTTTCATGACTACGGTTCAAAAAATTGTAATTAGACATAGAAACTCAAATGTTCTCATAGCTAGGAAGGTCTATTACCACTTCTTCATATCTGAAAGCTAAATGAGGGTGCAACCGAATTGTTTGCTGTTCATATAACCAGGATAAATGGAATATTCAAGAGGCACAAACACACATTCTTATATACATATAGTGCACTGCAAGAGCTCACTGGTACACATATGTGCTCTAGCATATATGTTAAAACCTGACAGACGAATATGACACAGCCTTATGCCATGTGTTAGCTGATTGTCAACCCTCTCACTGACTACTGAGCTACAGAGCCCCTGAACTCTTTTACTTCTCCCACATTTTTTGCTTCTCCTTAATTGTTGCCTTTCTTTGTATTCATGCTTCTGCTTGTCTCATTTATGATTTGTGTTGTCTTTTTTTTGGGTGTTTCTTTTCTCACTAGACATTTTCATGTAGTTTCATAGATTTTAACTCTAACCAATCTGGGCTACAGATAATGCTCCTATCTAAAGGTGCAATAGCAAAAGATGATGAGTGTTACACAATTAGTAGCAAGGGAAACACACATAGCTGCGACTCAGTGGAATTAATTTAATTTAGAAGTATTTAGTAAGTGTGAACCTTACACTCAGTGCCCTGTTTCCAGCCAATGACAAGTGCTTTCTTTTCAGCAGAGAAAATGCCGCAAAATCATATGATCTTCAAGCTCTTAAATGACAAAGAAAGGTAAACACTAATATAATTCTGCAAAAGAAAACAAATAGTGCCATTTTGATGATTGGGCCAAATTTTATAAAGTTGGTCCTAGTAGAATTTCTCCTAAGAAAATAATTATTTTTTTTTGTTAAGGAGATATGGAAAACATATCCTTCTCTCAGTTGTCAAATCTTGGATGCTTCCTTAGAAAAGATCTGAAGTAGGGCAGCATAAACTGAGACCTTTTTTATTTGTTTTTGACAAATATTAGCAGATAATTTTCCAGTCTTTTCTATGAGGAAAGTCACAGGAAATTCTTCTTTTCTGTCCTTGAAAAGAAATCAAGGTGGTATTGTTATAACTCATTAACATTTAACAAGTCCACAATAACTGCAAATCACACCAAATTACTATGTGTTTATAATGATTGAGACACTAAGTTTATTTATGATTGCTTTTTATCACAGATGATGCTAAGTTATATTACTCAGTATGTTATTTGGTGCAAATGACAAAATTATTAAACTGTGGAAAACAGAGACTCTGGTTTGATTTGTTTTGCTTTTGTTTGTTTGGTTTTTTGGTTTTTTTTTTTTTAAATAAAAAATGGCTGTTTGTATCAAAATTAGTGACAGAGTCAAGCTATTCCAAAACAGAAATTGCCTGCTTCTCATACTCAGAAATTCAGTTGTTAAATCTGACCAAATGACTTATGCTATGCATGTTATTCTAGGTAGGACCATCAACAGCTCAGAAAAATAAATTATTGTCATTTCCTATAGCAACCTATACAGAGTACTCCTACAAAGTGCATATTAAAAAATAAACACTATCTAGCAGTAACTATTTTAAATCTGTGTCTTCAGCAGGGTCTCCTTACTAACAGCTCTACCCTATTTGGTGGCAATTGCCAGTGTGGGGTCACTTTATATCATAAGTTAATGGTGACAGAAATCCTCCCTGCACAACAATTCATATTTCAATTCAGGAACTGGGAGAAGTACAAGTCTATAGATACAATAGTGTAGAAACAAGTAGCATTGTAAATCAGATTATACTTTTTTTGGGCACTAGATAATTTGATTTAGATTTGCAAAAATCATAATTTCAGCATCTGATGTGTGAGTATCCTAAGGGGAAATATGAAGGTGCAGTATAGTCATGAAATAAATTTCAAGCTACACAGTAGTTTTATGATTAGGATTTTCATATATGCACAAAAACAGAAGCAAAAATGCATGATGATGCCCACAAAGGAAAAAGTAAATAGTATGGAGCTTGAGTACATCTCAAATAAAATGGTAATTGGGATAATTTTCTGGAATATAACTTTGAATTTTATCCAGTTTCTACTTTAGTTATATAAAACCTGAATATGTCCTTAAAAAATAATCCCAAAATATACTACTTCTAACACATTAGCTGTTTAACTTTGACTTCATTGTGATGCCAAGAGGATTTTTTTGCCTTTTCTTTTATAAAACTCTTATGCACCATCAATGTTCTTAGCATGCATAGTTGTAATTCCTTAAGTCTGATACCTTAGCACAGTTCTCGCATTCTGTTAGGCCAGGAGCCCAAACATCCTGAAGGACTCGTAGTAGGAGACTGGAAAACCCTGCACTGTCTTGGGAAACCAAGGTCTTCTCCAGACATATCCTATAAACCAGATTTGGCCCATCCAGGGGGGAATTCCTTGGACAGGGAAATATCACACCATTCATCCAGGCCTCCCATGGGGGCATCCCTGTTGGATATGCTACTTGGTAAGGTCTATGAATTGTACACAAGATTTATCGCGTGTGCGCATTGTGGCGCATCCCACCTCGGGAAGTGGTGCACCAAAAAGGGTCCTCAGTAAAATACTGAGGTAAAACCCCTCATCCCTTAACTGTGCCTGGCTCTCAATTCTTTTAAGACCAGGAAAAGCATCAGTTGAAGCTCTAAATCTGCAGCAAATCAGATTTTCTGAAGTTTTGTTTAACATCTTAACCTGATATTATTTTAAATTTTTGTTCATGTGGTGAAAAATGTAACATATAATTTAATATTAAATATGTATATCAGAAGGACAACATATGACAGGTATGGCCTTCTTTTCTGTTCGGACAATAATATTTTCCATTACTTTGATGGAATCTTCCCAATTTGATGTCTAATTATGAACACCTCTGCAGATGAAAATTTAATTTTTTGAAAACAAAATTTCTTCATCATCCATGGGTTAGTTCTACATGCAAAAAGCAATGTGCTTGTACATACACACTTTATAATGCATGGAGAAAAGCAAGGCAAGTCAAAGTAAAAGAATAAACAAAAAGTTAGAATCTGGTAGATGCATTTGTGACTAGATTGTGGTTACATAATTTTCATTTTGCTGCTCTTTAATAATAATTATAATATTATATAGAAGACCAGTAACTTGTGTGTTTATTGCAATTTTAAGGGAAAATGAAAAGCAAGTTAATTTTCAGATTAGCACTTTATTGCAATTATTTTTCAATTAGTTTTTAGGAGCATTTTACCCAAAGAGTTTTAATCTTTATCTCAATGGACTCTTTATTATAAAATTTGTAGTTTTTCCAGATAGTAGAGTAAAAATAAAGACCTGGAAGGTAAAAGAATAGAAAGGAATATGACAGCTACCAAATTTGTTAGAGGGTTTGGAAATAAGTTTAACACATAATGCTTTATTTTAGTGTATACCTTTGAGATTAGAAGTAATCTAATGTGTGTATAAACACATACACATGCACATGAACATATCTTTATAACTACAATTATTGAAGAAATGTAAAGTCTGCTATCATCTTTAAACATGTTTAAAACACCAAGAATATGAATAGTATTTTTAAAATATGGTACTTTTTGGTGCAAACATTCAATTATCATTGTCTGAAAAGGCAGTGGAAACATTTGTCTTTTAAGGAAAACAAAACCACACATTTCAAAATTTCTACATAGTTACACAGAGAAAATGTAAAATACCCCAAGGCGAAATGAGAGAATCTCTATTTCCTTTTCTGTGAGAGAATAATACTCTCACAGAAAAGGAAATAGAGATTGCCTTGTACAATACAATAACCTAGCAGTAAGACATTATCAAAGAGACAGAATAGTGAGCATAAGAATGTGATCATTATTGTAGAAATGTTAATGTGTCTTGGTAATGTATTTTTTATGATTTAAACAGTGGCCTGGTAACAATGGCTGAAAAAAAAGACTTGTTCCAAGGGGTATCTGGGGAAACTTCTCAGGTTTGTGCTATTGCACTCCCCAAGTTAATAAGAATTTTGATACCTTAGTGCTGTTTTGAAATCACAGCAAATGCCTTTCCATTCCTACACTACCAAACAAAGTCCAAGTTGCCACCCTTTCCCCTTCTCATACAATCCAAATAGATATGCCAGTAAATAAAATGCTGCTGGAACTCAGAACCTTCCCAGTCTTGTCTTGGTCAAAGATAACAAACAAAACCCCATGAACGATTATACTATATTGATGCCTTAGGTTTTAGCTTTCATATTTTCCAGATTCTGTACTGATTTAGTATAACTCTGAACTTCATATAAAGTGTTAGCAAGTTCTCCTTGCAGTTTAGTTAGAAAAAACAATCCTTTTCCAGCCTGAGAACCAAGGACACCATTGCAGCTTCAGGCCCAAAAAGTGTAAACAACGGTAAATTGAAGTTAGCAATTTGGAAGGATGAGAATGCACAACCAGGAACTGTAATTGAACAATTAACCCCAATATGTAAATGGAGCAAAACTTATAAAAGTGTGAAAACTCATGACTGGTGGTCCATCCAGGGTAGGGCTACGGCCAGGCTCTTGTACTGCCCAAGGTGTACCCTTTGAAGGCCTTTTAATAAATACCTACTTTATTCCTTTAACACTCTCTAGCCTCTGTTCTAGACCAGCCTCTCAAGGCATCAACATAACAGTCAAAAAGATTTCATAAAGAGAAAAAAGAGTAGGTGGCAGGAATAGCTATGGACTTACACCATAAATCCCAATCCTGTGTAACCATAATGTATATGACAATAATGGATGTTCATAATGCTAAAACTGACTATTCTGGTTTTGGGGGATTATTTTTCCGTGTCAAATTGTTCCTCAGTTATCAAAGCTATATTTAGCATGTGCATTGTAAACTTCATGTGCACACAGACCTAAGGTGCCCTTAAAATCTGTGATAAAAAAGTTGAAAACAAACAAAAAAAATCTTATAGCCTTTTTATAAACTTGCCCTTAATATACCCCTGTGGGACTGAAAAGTACTATTGTACATTCTAAAGGATATGAAGCTGAAGGACAGAAAACCAGACTTCTTTCTCAACAGGAAGAAATTGCCATAGAATCTTCTCTAGAGTAGCTCTTTGTGTCTCTCTCTCTCTGTTAATACTCTTTTGCAAGTGAACACAAAATGCTTTACCTTGAGGCATCGTTGTCTTAATATTCTCAGTCTAGTACACACTTGCTGCTTCACTCCCGAAAGCTGCCCATAAGACCAGAAACTAGTTCTGGGAGAGTGCAAGCCCATAAGACTGAAACTTTCAGTGCAAACACAAATATGCCCTGAGCACCTGTTTTAGTATAACCTCCAGAATGCTTGAAATGTAGGTAGGTCAAGAAATGAAGGACTTTTCTTAACTTGGGACTGTGTTTGTCTCCAATTCCTTCTGATCATTTTTGCATAAATTAATGAAGTGTCTGTCATGCTAAAATGAATAGAATTAATGTCTGAGACATACTTTTAGCAAATAAATATTGAGGTCTAATATAACTGGTCTTGGAATATTTTCTTTTTCTTTTTTAACTCAGACTAAAAGGGTCCACTGTTATGGAATATTTGATTGTTTGTTCTAGTAAAGATGAAGTTCAACACTGACAATTAAAATTTTCTTATTACCCTCTGATTTTGGTTATTTTTTGGTTGTTTTTTAATGTTTTTTATGTTTGATTTAATTTACCTTCTTTATTTTGATTTGATTGACCTACTTTTATTTCACTTTCATTATTATCATTATTCTATTGTTCCATCTGAGATATGATCTTCTGTAATACGTTATTCTTTAGAATGCAGGTGTCATATAACTGCAGAGCTGCGGTTCTTAAACAGCCACTGGATTATCACTGTCTCTCCCCTCTAACTCAGAGTTGGTGAAAACTGTTGAAAATGTTTTACATTGTAGAAATTATTGTAACTAGATCTCAAGACAAGTCTGATGGTAAGCTTCCCTTACAGTTACAAGTTTTCCACTTGAGTTAGAGGATTTTTCTTTCTCACCCTGTGTTTCATTAAGTTTTTTATTAATTGAATGCTTATTATTGTTATGACCTTTCATCTGTACTATGATTATACTGAGATACTTGCAGTTCTTCATAATAATTCAAGAACAGTGTTGCCCTTCATCTCTTCATAAAAGTAGATGTAACGCACCAGAGTCTACAGAGCATGAAGCTTTCAAGATTTTGTGGAGTGTTATCCACAGGCCACAGCTTCCATCTCGCCTACTCAAGGCCCTCTGCTGTCACACCAGGTCTGAATTTCTCTGCAAGATGTCACTGTGCTGGAGCCAAATACCTAATTCTGCACAGACTGTTTGTTAGGGCTATTTATATAGAACTGCTACATACATACATGTATGTACATACATATATAATTTTTTGTCCTTTTTTTTGGCACACAAAAGTATTAAATAGGATTTATTCTCTATGGCAAAAGCTGCGAAAGGAGTCTCCACACAGATTTTTCTAAATGTCTCACTTTTCTATAGAAAGACAACTCTATCTTTTCTCAGATACAAATGTAAGACTTAAACCAAAATTCTTCCCCCTGAGTAAGATTTCTCTTGTTATCATTATACTAATTAGCAGTGCTCTACTTACATTGTTTCCACTAGGTCAGCAGTAGTAATTAGAACAGATTGAATACAATGAATTAAGTCCTGAAGGATACTATGCTCAAAACCTTATTTATCAACAAAAAAGGAAGCACATCTTGGCTATAAATAAAATCAATAATTTATTGTTACTATAACTGAAATCTTGAGAGTCTAATCATTATTAGTCCAGGTCTAATAGTTATATAAAAACTATAATGATGAAACTAAAACTGTTCTACACAAAGTTCTCAGTTTCTACTCCTTTCCCTGGTATTCTGCTCATGCTTCCCCTGTCCTCTGGCCCTAAGACCTGTAGTTTCACACAGCAGGGATGCTGATGATGAATTGTCAGCAGCTGGAATCCTTCACCAGGTGGAATATGATGTTCATGTTGCTGCTCCAGCCTTCAAGGGTCAGCTTGGGATTATTTTATGTGTTTGTTAACATACTTTTACACTTTCTCACTGGCCTACAGCTCCAGGTTACAACAAATTTCACATTTATTGTGACCTTTATGCATGTTAGATGCCATCTCCTCATTTCTTTTGGTTAGCCTTAAGGCCAGCTCCAGGTATATAACCAACCTATAGGTGTAGAATTACCTAGAGCATGATTGTTTAACATAACTTCAAATATTTATATTCTTTTAAAATATTTCAGTGCACTAAAATATAAGCAGGAAAATTTGCATATGAGGGTAACAAAGAAAAAATATTGCAAGATATACACAAACCTCTCTGAACACAAGAATTAAGTACTGACAAAATAATCTTCTGGAGCAAAGATGTTGAAGAATGGTCACACAGACAGCTGTAGGCAAAGTACCATTTCAATGACAGATGCAGGATTAAAGCAGTTAGCTCCAGTTCACCTGCTACTGGATTAAATTTTAGTAAAAAATTACATATGTTGTTGCCTTGCGGCAGTAAATGACTACAGCCTTGCAGTATAAGAGCACAGCATCTGCTAAAAAGCCTACTGAAATCAAAAGAATTCCATGAAGAATTAAAAATTTACTTTGAGATTTTAATTATCAGTGCCTTTTGTATCTCTTTCTCATGAAAATCATCACAGGGACACAAGACCTATTTCATAAATCTTAAGCCCAAATTTAGTAGTGATTTTCTATTAAACGAAAAAAGATTTGCTGACAACATGATATTGTCTCTGAAAAGTGAATGTTTCTCCTGGGGCAAAAAAAAGCTATTTCCTGTAAAAAATTGATTTGGAAGTGAGGCATAAGAGTGTTCTTTCTTTTGTTCATCAGAAGATAGCAAAATATATTATGTTTAGAACATTACATGTAATTAAATAAAAGAAAAAATTAACAGTGTAAAGGGTAATACTATATTTGAAGAAGTCACTAAACAATGTGACTATTTTACTGCCATGCATGGAAATAAGTAATCATTTTTAAAGATTGTGTAAGTATTGTGCTTTGTTTTGGTTTTTGTTTTTTTTGGGGGGGGATTTTTGGGTTGAGTTTTTTTCTGTTGTTGGTTTTCTCTTTTGTGGTGGTTGTTTTTCTCCATTGCTCAATCTCTCTTCAATATTTTTTAAGTGTGTACATGAATGTTTGGCAAACAAGTGATGTGATGTCAGCACAACTGTTTGGACAACTATTTGTTCAGCAGATTTTGAGAAGGTAAAAGAGGTTCTTTTTTTTGTCTTTTCTTATAACAAGATGAGACTCAAACCCTACAAGTCTCGCACCTGCAGCTGAGGGAAATAAAATTATTCTGAAAAATTGCTGCTGCACGCTGCCCAACAGATTATAAGTGGTGTATATCTTACATTTATTTCTCAATTTGCTGAACTTCTTAGTCAACATGTTGGTCAGTTTTGGGAAAAGTTTTATTACTTTGAGTCAAAATCAGTTCTATGTTCTGGTATGCCTCTTTTTCATTGCATATTTAAAAAACATAATGCAAAAAGACTGAGCAAGACTTTTCCAGTAATTTATTAGAAAGTGTTTGACTTCTATGCAGAAACAAAATTAAAACACTTTACTTTTGCACCTTTATATATAAAATAGGACCAGGTATAGAGAGACATATCCTTTTGTACTGGTAAAATGTCTCTATGAATATTTATATGTAGAAGTTAATCCAGGGAAATACATATCATCAGGAATCAGATGCTCTACTGTCCAATAATTTTCAAAAGTAGTTTGTAAAATGGTTTAAATATTGTCACTCTAAAACAATATCAGTTCAAACTGGTTTGCTTTCTTACCCTAAGTCCAATTAGGCTGACTCATAGACAGAAGCTTGAAATAGAGCAGTACATATTTTGATTTTTGTGTCAGACAGTCATCTGGTGAAATACTGTATTTCAATAATGTCATATCTGTTCAGTGACATCAATTTTCTAGGGGTACGTAAAATTTCATAATAATTGGCATTGTTAATGCCCTCTTTCAAAATACAGAGATCCAGAAGTATAGGAGTTTTTTTGCCAAGGAATTGCTTTCCAAAGAAAGCAATGATATCACTAGAATCAAATATGCTTCACCTAACAAAAGATAATTAGCTCATTAGCAAAGTCTGTTTTTTTAAATGCAGCTTTCTGGTTTATATCCCCTTTTGTTGTTAAAAATACAACAGGAATCTTATCTTTGCTAGGTTGAATTATTGGTGGACTTTTTAAGTAAAGCAGTGCAATAAATATCATAGACTCTCAAAACACTGATAACTATGCATTTTTTATCCATTTAACTGTGCCAGGGACTCTCTTATTCATGATAGCTAGTCCACTATCCTCTTTTGCACATTCAACCATTTATAACTTATTTTTTCATTTTCTATTTTCTGCTCCTTCCTGGACTGTCATAAATCCAGTGAAAATTGTTTCATAATAATCTTTTGCTATCTGCTGAGTTCTTTGCTAGGTTTGAACCATGCCAGGATTTAGTTTTATTTACCACTTACATGGTTTTTTAAAGTATAAACTCCCTGTCCCTCTATTTGATTTTGCAATAGAAACAGCAATTTTTCTCCATAAGAAAATATCAAGAATCCATTCTTCTTTTCTAAATCAAGCTGAATTTATTTCTATTTATCGTAATATTTATTTAGGACTTTTCAGTTTTCTTTGTTTCATTTCCTCTGGAATTGTAGGAAAGCAGTTTGATTTTCATTTGACTGTTTTATATTCAATTAATAAGTAAATTTTATATTTGTACCAAAAAATCACCATTCTTCCTATTTTGACACTTTGCATTTTCTTATTCTGACAAAAACATGTGAATACGTGTTTGTCCTGCAGAGTTGAACAAGTCGTAGACTTGAAGGGGATAAATTATTTTGGTTTTGTGAATTACCAGCAAAAGTAGTAGGTTTAGTCCTGGTCAGGAATCTTTAATTGGCAAAATACCCCATTTTAATTAGGATATGCATAATAACATTAATCTATATGTCTCCTGCTCTTTAACTTATTTTTGTAGAAGCAGGATCCTCTTCTTTGTCTCAGTAGTTTCTCTGCTGCTAAGTAGTTTTATTACTAATGTTCAATCCATCTAAAATTCTCTGAGCATTATTGCTTACTGGCTTGTTACAAATTTTTTCTGCAGCATTATTCTACTACATGTGCTAAAACAGAGGAAGAGATGACTCGGATGATATCTGTCAACTTTATTATGTAAGATTCCATTTTAGATAGCTTTTAAAGCAAGCAACAATAGCATGCAGCAATTTGCAGTGATTTTTGAGATGCTGATCTTTGCTCTGAAATCCTAGGGAGAAAGAAAGATAAAACTTAAAAAAACTTGTGCATGATGGAAATGAAAAGAATCTCATTCTCTTTCATTTTGAAAAGAATAAAAGTGGGAAGTAAGAATATCTGAACCTACAAGACCCATAACTCTTGAAATATGTTTAAAAGGGAACCAAATGAAGATAAAATAAATGAAATCCAATCTTAAGGATAAAGCCAAACCAAACAACTTTTCTGGACAAGATTCTAATCTTCTGGAAGGGTAAATTAGTACATGGGGTACTACAATTGCAGAATGGCACTGCACATCTAGTCCACTGCTCCATAAATTTGTGCTTGTCCCAAGGAGAAAATAAATAAAGTCTATTGCAAAACCAGTTATATTCCTCATAACTCTCATGCTTTATTTGGGTCTCACAGAGAAACTGAGAGTAATGAAAGACAGAAATAGAGTGCCTTACAGGAAGTATGAATGCAGCTTCTGTAATGAAGAGAATAGTCTTGTGTAGTTACTGTAAATAATACAATAAACACGTCTGCTTAAAAAAAGGATCAGAAGGAAAAAGGTAAAAAGACAAAGAAAAAGTAAAAAAGAAAAAAGACAAAGAGAAAATATTAAAAAAATTGAAATAGCAGATAATGCTAAGGTAAATACATTCCTAATATTATGCAATGCATTCAGACACAATTAATTATGAGGTAGTCCTCAAAGAAATAAAACCAAAAGAAGCCTGCCAAACTGGGAGGGAGCACAGCCAGGACAGGTGACCCAAACCAGCCAAAGGGCTATTCCACATCACAAAACATCAGGTCTAGTTGTTTAAATTAGGGGGGCTACCCAGAAAGGAAGCTGGTCTGTGTTTGGTAAGGGGGTTCTGGCACATGTCAGCAAAAGTGATCAGCAATTGCATTGTGCAGCACTTAGGACTTTTCTTTTATAGTGATGACAATGACGACAATACCATTATTATTTTCCTTATTTTCAATTATTAAACTGCTCTTATCTCACGTTTTACTTTGATTCTCCTCCCAGTTTCACCTGGCTGTGGGGGGAGGAGTGTAGGAGTTGAGCTAGTGCTTGTGTGGTGTTTCATCTCTGTCTGGGCTAAAAACCATGACACATCTGTAGTAAAAAAAAAAACAACAACAACAAAAAAAAAAACTTAACAAACAAACAAACAAAAAGTCCCTATGGGTTTTACCTGATTGATTTATTGGGAAAATTGGTACACATTTACAGAGTTCAAACTGCATCAGGCACAGATCTTTCAACCAGAATTCCAGATGTTATTGTCTGACAGTGACAGATGAAATCTGATTTCTATTCTATACCAGCTCTGCCTTGTTACAGACCATATTTGAATGCATGGTTACTAGTTTAGCAATTTTTTTTTTTTTTCTGTGGATTGTACTTTCAGGGTGGGAATGTCTGAAGATTCTTAATTGCAGGGGGTAATATAAGACTGGAAATACATTTGTACATCAATAAACTGAAACAAGCTCTGCTGAGAGGCTGAGGGTTCTGGGCTTGTCCCCTAGGAAAAGGGAAAACTTTGAGAGGAGTTTGTCACCAAGCTAGCAGGGTTAGGCTTTTCCCAGAGCTGCCTGGAGGGAGGATGAGAATGAAAAGCCATAGATTGAAGCAAGACTGACTCAGACTGGCAACAAAAATAATTTCGCTGAGAAAAAAATGAGAATGTTTTCTACTGTGTTGTGTACTGGGGGCTTGCAGCACCCTGGAGATGCAGAGGAGCCCCAAGGGGGCATCAGGACAAGGCTGGGCTGAGAGAGCCTTTCCCACTGCCCCGGCTGGAGAGCAGGGAGGGACACAGGGACACTGGGACACAGGGACAGAGGGACAGAGTGACACAGGGACACGGGGCACAGGGACACAGGGACACAGGACACGGGGCACAGGGCACAGGGCACAGGGACACAGGGACACAGGGACACAGGACACAGGGACATTGGGACACAGGGACATGGGGACACAGGGACACAGGGACATGGGGACATGGGGACATGGGGACACAGGGACACGGGGACACAGGGACACGGGGACACAAGGACACAGGGACACAAGGACATAGGGCACAGGGACACAGGACACAGGGACATTGAGACACAGGGACACAGGGCACAGGGACACAGGGACATGGGACACAGGGACTGAGGGCACAGGGACATGGGGACACAGGGACACAGGGACACAGGGACAGAGGGCACAGAGACATGGGGACATGGAGACCCAGGGACACAGGGACACAAGGACACAGGGCACAGGGACAGGGGACAGAGGGCACAGGGACACGGGGACACAAGGACATAGGGCACAGGGACACAGGACACAGGGACATTGGGACACAGGGACACAGGGACACAGGGACACAGGGACAGGGCACAGGGGCACAGGGACACAGGCACAGGGACAGGGACACAGGGCACAGAGACACAGGCCCCTGTGCTGGGCATTGGGCACTATAATTATCCACAGTCTTTCATCAGTTGCCCATTTTTCTATAGCAGGATCTTAAGCAGCACTGGCCCAATGGATATCAGATTTTTCTGAGGCAGAAATAAATGAGAAAGGTAGAGGGTGTGAAATAAAATATTCATTATATTTAGTATGTCCATGAGGTTGCAAATATCTTGGTTCACTAACTAATGCAGCAACTGAAATTATTGGCATAAGCATGATCCTGACAACTTTTCAGCAAAAAATGTTTTCACATAAAATGTGAATATATTATCTCAGATAATACCGTGTGGGTTGACTTTCCATTTATAAGAATGTCCCTCACAGCATAGCTGCCATCAATTTTATTAATAACTGATTTATGTTGTTTCAAATGTGGTTACAGTTTAGTTTGCAATTTTGTATTGAAGTAGACATTAGCCAGATAACAACAATCAACCACTCGATTTATGAAATCTCAGAATTGTTTATAAAATTTAAAGTGTTAAAATTACTAGAGTGCAAAAGACATTCAGAAAGAAGAATTTTTTTTTTTTAAGAAAACCATGTATTTGACATATGTCCAGTAGCAAGAACTGAAATTCCTCCAAAAGGTCTAATGCATAACCAAACACAGAAAAATATTGACAAAATTAGCACAGGTCATATAAGAGGAAGTAGTGCATCGTTGTGAGGAAGCCCAGTGAAACTTATCTGGCCTTAGTGAACACTTTCTGTGTCCCTCTGCTTGCTATTAGAGGAAATTCTTGTGTAAAAAATAAAAAGCCTCATTTTCCAAGACATCCGAACCATGACATACATTGTAGGTTTTTCATTCCATACAATTTAGAGGTTTAAGACAAGAACTGAGATTTCTCTACACAATTGGTCAGGAAAAGTATTAGAAATATCTGTATTAGCAAGAGAAACAAGTTCAATTTTTGTCAAAGAGCGTACCAAAAAATATTAGGAATAATTTACAGCTCAAATTTACTATTGAGGAAACTTAAACCAAAGGTGTGAATTTACTAAGTACTCTCTTCCAGGAATGTATCAAGAAATAACACAGGCTTTGTGCTTTCATTAAAGTGATTTTGAGAATATGAAAAAGACCTCAAATTAATTTTTGTTAGTTGCTAATCAGAAATTATTGTTTTCACTTAGATTTACAGTTATACCAGTCGAGACTGAAATCAAGCTTGAACTTCAAGGTCATCAGGAGAACAATCTTCATCACTATTGATTTATCTGAAAAATAAAGAAGAGGTTATATGCAAGGAATATGTGGGAACATGAAGCAAACAATTTATCAATCACATACAAATCATGGCAGTAGAAATTAGAGGAGAAAATAGAGGCAGAAATGTGGCTTTGAAATAGTTTAATAGACTAAAATAGTATCCAAAGCTTAAAAACTATTTAAATTGTTTAAGACCCATGCAGTTTCATATAAAACTTCTATTATATCCATAATGTATGCACAATTAGGCAATCATATCCTCTGTCTTGCCTGTGCAGAGATTGTAAATGAAGACTAGAGCTCTCCAATCCTCCTCAACCACAGGTGTTGTAAATTTTGCTTGACTTTTTGAGGGAGAAGGGAATGAGTTTATGTGACTACTTACAGCTTTAACAATGAAGATGATGTTAGAAAGGCATTGCTCATTTTCATAAATAGTGCATGATTATGTGATGCAGGAAGAATCCCTTCAGCATTTGAGTGCAAAAAAACCTCAAAAAAAAAAAACAAACAGAAAACCAGAAACACATAAACTTGTAGTTTTACTGGGGAAAGAGAGGGTTCATCAGAAGCAAGCAAGAAGAAATAAATTTTTTTCAGTGGGTTGGATGCTTCCAAGGTATATCTAATTTTCATTCTGACTTTTTGTATAAGTCTACAAGTACAGCCTTTAACAGCAGAGTGTTGGAATCCATAAAGCTAGAGGGTTTTTAGGAAATGGTTAAAAAAGTATAGGCCTCAGACTGAAGTTTTGTTAGCATTGCAAATACAGCAGAAAAGTTTCCCAAGCAGTGGAGCATACGGACAAATAACAACAGGCCTCTGTAGAATTGGCTTGAGGATGGCAACAAGGTTATTTAATGTATATCTTTAGAAGGTTAGCATGAATAGAGCTTTGTTCTTTGTCTCTTATGAACCAGTCTTTGTTTTAACTACCATTACTTGTGTTTTATAAGATTGGATAGAATGCTTGTCAATATGTGCTGTTCTATGTATGACTGGCTGAAATCTAGGCTGAGATGGTTCTATGTCATTCTGTATTACCCCACCTTCCCTGGCATTCCCTGTGGATCAGCGAGCTGTTAACATCCTGTCTCCATTGTCTAACAATGTCCTGAGACTGACGTGCTGAAAAAATAAAAAAAAAAAAGCTCTTCACTGGTCTGGTTTGTCCAGTGTTGTCCACATCTGGACGTAGTTGCCGCGGCAAGTGGGTTCCTTTTTTAAAACATGGGTTCCTGACACAATTGGACATATATTCTCCCATATATACCCTTCCCCCGCACAGAGCTTCATGCTCACTATGGCAAACTGAAGCCCTCATTAGTTCACTTTTAAGAAAACAACATTCATTGGAATATTTAGGAATTACATTTTAATACTAGGAAGAGAAATTGCTAAAATCACAGGAAAATACATATTTTACTTTAGAAATGTGGCATTATTTAATACATTTACTAAATATGCCCAGAAGGAAATCTAAGTTTATCTGAATTTGGAAGCCTGTATATGGATAGGCATGAAAAATCTGATTGAGGTTTTTGTAGCAAGGATTTGGGATATGTTTGGATTCTCAGTATGAAAGGAATAGAAAATTTTTTTACTCGAATTGCAGTTCGTTTTGTTACAAAAGTTGTTCCAGCATGGACCAAAAGTGATTTTTCTTGCTATGTTACTGATGTTGGGTTATTGCACAAGGCTTTTTTATTTCTGTCACTGACTGTTTTTCAAATGAACTTCTAACACAGCAGAAAACAACAGCAATTAAATGTAGAATGCTGTATAATCTTAGCCATAGAAAGTATAAAAAAAAATTCCATTCTGGATCTGTAAGAAGCTAAATATCTATTTTTTCTGTCTGTTAGCATAGTCATGACAATGGAATGCATTAAGTGTATACATCTGAATGCTTTGATGCATACACTTCATGACCACAGTGGAAATAAGAAAGGTTTTCCCAGTGCTTTCCTTTGTAATTGTATTTTGTGTCTATTACCTTCCAACTTGGAAAAATGTAGCCCCTGATGATACATTATTAATATAATCTGGATGGAATTATTTGAAAGAAATACTTTAAGACAAAAATTATTACTTAAATTTAATAGTTAATTACAAGTCTTGGAATGGACAAGTTATTGGAATCCAATATGATTCTGTACTTAGCCCCATTTCTCAGGATTTTCCCTTCATTGAAACTATTGGATTTGGCCATCTATAATTCTAAGATAGAGATAAAAGCTTTAAAAACTTACCTATAGTACTTATTACATCAAGAAGTTATAGTTTTTCACTGGCATAAGAATAGTGTTCTTATTGTAGCTATTACAATATTACAAAGGAGAAAGAATGGTTTATCAGAATTTAGTGGCATTACATACATTTACAGCCATAACTGATGGAAAAGGAGGGTTTTTACCATATTCTTTGTCTTATTAAATAGGGCAAAACAAGGGATAAAAATCCCAACCAAACAAACCCACTAGCCCAAACCAGAAAACTCTTGTCCTTTTCAAGTCATTTTTATATGTATTCAACCTCTCTAACTAGGGTAAAATTTATACTTCAAGCTTTCAATACGAGAATATTTGCAATATTATCATAAGCAATGTTTCTGAGAGAAAAAAGACCCTCAAATCCAGAACATCTCATTACGCTAGGGTAAATAGTAAAATTCTCTATTTTAATTCATCTCACATAGCATTATGTACCTCTGTGAGTGACTCTAACTCAGAGCTTGTCTTACTGAATTCTATTGAAGTTAATGGAGGGGGAAAGAAACTCTTAGTTTAAGTGTCTTCCTGCATAAGTCTATTTTTTCCACTGACTGTGAATGTACCTCAACTCAGAAAACACATTTGCATTGGCTTAGATTAGTCTCAGCAAGAAGTTCAGTGCAGCCAAGATGCTGACATCCCAAGGTAATAAATACATCGTTGTAATACCCTTAAATTGTAACTCTTTCTTTCTGTGTAAACAATCTTAGTGAATAGTAGACATGGAATCGTTGCAAAGCAATTGAGTATGTTTAGTAACTTGAATTTTGAAAAGAATGAAAATCTTAATTATGTCTAAGTCAGGTCATCATATTGGTTTTATCAGTGGTATAAAATTACCACAAAAATAATGTAATTCTATTTCCTTGTGTCTCACTTTCTCTAATTTTAAATTGTCTTGTTGCTTGTCTGTTTGCTAATTGTGCTTATATTTTTCTCTCTTCAGGTAAAAATTATTAGATCAAGCAGATATCAGTGTGAGGCAATGGTCCAAAGCTGATGTGCAAGGGAAGCTGTTAGAGATGAGCTTGATATTTCACCTTCAATAAAAATAGCCCTGACAGATGAACTTAGATTTCCTTCTGCATATTTAGTAAATTTATTAAATAATGCCACATTTCTATAGTAAAACACAGCATTTTCTTATGATTTTAGCATTTTCTTTTCCTAGTATTAAGACTGTAATGCCCTAAATAGCCCAATGAATGTTGCTTCATAAAAAATGAACTAATGGGGACTTCAGTTTGCCATAGTGAGCATGAAGCTCTGCGGTTAAAGGCTGTAGCTTGCAGATTTATACAAAAGGTCAGAATGAAAATTAGATATGACTTGATAACATCCAACCCACTGAAAAAAATTATTTCTTCTGGTTGCCTGCAGGGCCACAGGTCCCTGTGCCCTTTGTTCACAGCAGCTCAAGTCCTTTTTCCTTCCAGTCCAGCCCCCCAGAGCTCCATGTGCTGCTCCCCCTGCAGCTGCACGCTGAGCTGTCAGCACTGAATGCAATCCTCAGTATCTAAACGTGTGCTTCCTCTTGCAAAAGGGCTTTCCTATAAAACTTCCTTGCTCTAATAATGGGTGTGTTATTAAATTTTAGGAAATGTTTTTGAATTTTTAAATTCTAAGATAAGGCCAAACCACACGATGACAACAACAGAACAACTGCTGTCTTCTATTAAAAAGTTCAAGCTTTCAAAAATGCAGTTTTTAGTCGTGTTCTACATATTACAAAAAGCACATATTTCACTCAGGAAGGACCAAAGGCCAGGGGATTTTTATAATCTATTATTTCAGCCATCTCAAAGTGATTTTGAGAGGTCATATGGGCCGTCATTCCCCACTGAAATATCAACTATTTCAGATGTCAGCTTCTTCCATTTCTCTGCAAAACTCCATATTGTATTCAAAGTGGCTGCCATTAACTGGCCAATTAATTAGAAATACAAATTAATTTTCATTGTGATTATTCTCAATTGGAATGTGTGGAAGTGGAATAGAAAATATAAAACTATATGACCTGGGTGCCTACTCGTTAATGCAAAATTAAATTTAAACCAAAAAAACATAAAATTAAACTGTTACATTACATTTTTCTTAATTTCTAACAGGTGAGTGCAATTATTTGAATTCTGCTTAGGTTTTACAATATTTATTCCAATTTTATGCGGAGAAAAAAATAAAATTAAATCATTGTTTGACTTGACCCTGAAGGTCATTAGTTCCAAGCTCTCTGCAGGGAGTTGGGACAAGTTCCACTAAACCAGGTTTCTCAAATCTCCATCCAGCAAAATCTTGAACACTTCCAGGTATGGGGCATTCACAACTTTTCTGGGCAACCTGTTCCAGTGCCTCACCATCCTCACAGTAAAGAATTGCTTCATTATATTCAATCTTGATCTATCTTCTTTCAGTTCAAAGCTATTACCCTCTGTCCTGCCCTTATATGCCTTGGTAAGAAGCCTCTTTTCATCTCGCTTTTAAGAATTAAGGGCCACAGCACAGTCTCCTTGGAGCCTTTTGTTTTCCTTGCTGAACCTCAACTCCCTTAGCCTGTCTTCATAGGAGAATTGCTTCATGGCCCTCCTGATCACTTTATATATTCTTGACTACTGTGAGAGGCTGAAATGGTTTATGGCTTAAACACTGCTAAAATCATCAAAAGATGTTGGTTCACTGCAGCAAACTGCAAAGAAACAGTTATCCATCTGCAACCTCTTGCTTTGTGGACAGCAGGTAGGGACTCCTCCCTTATCTTACATACATGTGACAGAAGGAAGCAGCGTCTCTAGCTGCATTTCAGGTGTGAAAACTTAGCATTAACATGAAATGTAGTGGATAGTAGCACAAAAATATTAGAAAAAAACTATTAGAATTTCGTGGCTTTAAGAGAACATTTTAGAGACCAAAAGAGAATGGAGAAATCAAAAACAAACGCTCAATCTGAGCAGAGGTCAGTTAAGGCTGTGCAAGCTTTCGATAGATTGTGAGGGAAAATTTATCATACCAATAAAAAAGAAGTACATTTTTATATCTTTTTAAATTTATGTTCACCTTTAAGAACTTTCAATGGATTAGCTCTGGCTAACAATCAAACTCCCACCAAACTACTTGCTCACTCTTCCCTTAGCAGAATGAATGAGGAAATAAGTACAGGAATAAGAAAGTTTGTGGGCCAAGATGAAGACAGGGACATTGCTTATCATCACATTAGCTTGTGGAAGGTTACCTGGATATATTGTCAGTTAATATTAAAATGTAGTTACTAATTCAGGCAGTGGAAAACAGAAGGATAAACATCAATACAACATTTTTCTTCCTCTCCTTTCCCAGGCTCCTTTGCTCCTCTGTCCTCCCTAAGCAGTGCAGAGGACATGGGGCGCAGGGCAGGTGCCGTCAGTACCTTGTCGTCTCTCTCTTCCACTCCTTCCCTGCTCCAGTGTAGAAGGCCCACAAGTTGCAGTGGAAAATCCAGTTTTCAGTGGATCTCCATCTCTTTTGCTTCTCAGCCTTTTTGATCTCTCCTCTCTGTAGCAATTTCAGCTCTTTCTTAGGTGCCACATTCATAGCAAACAGGCTGAGCTGTGTCTTGCAGCAGGACATTTAGAGCCAGCTGGAACCAACTGGAAGTGGTTGCCATGTGCAAATGGCTTCCTCCAGGGGCCACCCCTTCCATCTTGATACCTATACCCAGTGCAGAATTTAACAGAGTTCACAAACATAAATGAAATTGTAAATACCAGTGTCGAAGTTCTGTCATAGAACCATGAATGGTTTGATTTGGAAGGGATCTTAAAGATCTCCTAGTTTCAACCCACCGGCCATAGAGAGGAACACTTTCCACTAGACCAGGTCATGCCATGATGAGAATGAAAAAATTGCTCTGAAAGAGTGAAATAGAATCCCAAAGGCTGAATTCTACTTATATTTCGGGGATTAATTATTGAGTTGTCTTATTAGATGCTAGTTATGTATGTAGATGTCAGAGATTCTCTGTTTTGGCATGGTGTGTAGCCATTGCAAGAGCTCTCAGAAGGCCTTTACAATATGAGCTCTTCTTTAGTGAAGACAGGTTAAATAGGAGCATTGTCACAGGCTGTCAGCTTTTTTTAGCTCTGCTTCTGTTGTTGAGCAGAATTGATTGCAACTGAAAAAAAAAAAATGTGTAGCCTACAAGTTAATCTGTAGCAGTAATGGATTAAATATAGCTGATATTCATAAATGCTTGATAAAATGGATTCTAGAAAGAAATGGTTTCCAGCATATATCAAAAAAGTCTATAAATGTTTCTGTGCATTCTGGTTTTCAAGTGGTTTATAATGGTAACTAAAAGAATATTTGCTGGAAGTTTTAAAATAATGGTGATTCCCTTGGCAGGTTTGTGGAAGTGTCACACAGTCAATCAGTCAGGCCTCCCCATATCTGTATTTCAGCCGTCATCCTCCATAGCAAAGAGGTTGTCTGTATTTTTCAGTTGAAGTATATGGCCTCAGGTGCTCTGTATCCCTGACTCCAGAAGCCATGGGGTCGACCTCAAGTCTCCCCTGGTGCTTTCTGCCCGAGCTCCAGGACAGGTCGCTGCCTCCAACCGCACTCAAGAGCACATTTTAACCTTTTGCTCTGTCCAGGCTGGCCCAAGGGCTACTGCAAGAACTATCTCATGCTGATTTGTTTAATGGCTTGTCATTGCTCAGGGCCTCTCTTGAAATAATTTTTCTTCCTGATCACCTGACAGAGAGGGCTGACAATCAGACTGTAATTTGGAATATGCGTTTTCCAAAAAAAGTACAACATCCAGGAATGGTTGTGTTTCCTTTTTGTTAGTTGGTGGAGACATTGCTGTTATTTTATTGATCACATCCATTGGGATCTGATTACATACACCTTGCTATTTTATTCCGAAAGACTGCATGCTCTGTTTAGGTCCCTTGAGCTTACTTTTTTTAACGGCAAAACTGCCTTCAGAAGGATTTGAACTATTTTGTTTTTCCTTTAGTCAGAAAATGCTGCCCCACACAATGACATCATCAATGTATTACAGGTGTTCCAGAGACCCTCCCTGTTCCATTGCAGTGTGAAACATATATATTAAATATATCTTTTATACTAATTTATTTTTGTGAAACTATTCCCAAAGTCTTTGTTTCTTCATTTTTCTTGCTAAACCTAAAGTGAAAATTGAGTGTGCCCTTTCCATTTTACATGTGCATTACTTAGGTAGCTGAGACACAACTATTTTTCAAAATTATATGATAGAATATTCTGAGTAGAACAAATCAATTTTCACATTATATAATCCTCACATAGGTTTCTAGCATTTCCAAATTGGAATTAGAATGAAAATTCTTCAGAAATATGTATGGTAAATTTATATGGTATTATAGTTATTGAGTCAGGGACAAAGTAGGAAGCTGAGACAACCTGTAAATAATGTGCTATTATCCCTTAAAATTTTGACATGCTTCTCACAACAAATCAGTGAATAACTTTAAGAATTCCCTTCATATAGACACACCATATACCATCTCACAATATTTGGAATCTATGTGGTGGCTTTTGTAATATGAAACGCATTGTATCACATTCTTTTTCAAAGTAAAAATGTATTGTTTATGAACTACTCATGAAGTTTATATAAAAAAATATTCCTCAAATATGGTACACAATCATTGCACTTACTCTGCTGGCCTGAGGTTTGTTTCTACTTTAAAATGAATCTGCAGCAAATCACGTCTTTCCATCAATGATATACAGCACAATTAAAGTCATTGAGTTAGAGCATGTTTAATTGACATTAATGGTGAATTTTTGGGGCTTTGTCCTGTTTGTTGATTGTAAGCAACAACAGAGATAGATTTAATAGAAGATGCTTGGGGACCCTACAGGAGTCTCTGAAGGGTTATTTATTTTGCTTGACAAATAAATAACAGAGATAGGCAGATATACCTTTAGATATGCCTGTCTTCCACCAGTAATGGTGTAGGCAGCTTAGATGTTGCTGTACTTATTGACATTAGGAAGACTGAGGCAGACAGCAAGAATTCTTGAGCTTGCTGTGACATCTCTTGAATTCATATTAAAAATCTTAATTATTGTAACACTTACTCATATCCAGTAAAATAAATCACAGCGTCACATAAAATATTATGTCTATTAAGCTATATCCCACTTATTTATCCACTATTCTAGGAAATATTACCTTTTTCCAAGAAGATAGCATAGGGAACTTGTGTTGATGCTGTATGATATTTTATTTATTGGAAAGTTTAGCACACTTTGCTGGGAGTATTTACTCTATATTAATTTTTGCTACCTCTGTAAAGATGGGTTTTTTTTGTAATTCCTAATAGCAGTTAATTGGCAGTTTATCAAATACTGAAGACTTGTCTAAATTTTGACACACTAGAATCTTAGGAAACCTTATACTACCATAAATTAAGCAAATGAAAAGGCCATTGTTAACGGCCTGCCACACCTATAAAACTCAAGCACTTCATATCCCTTTCAAATATTTTACTGTAGATCACAATTCACAAAAGTCTGGCTTGACAGACAATGCAAGGCACTGGCTGAGAGACAGGGAAAATAAATCCCTATTATACAGATATAGTGCCCTAATGAGCTACATATTCTGCATTCTTACTTCCCAACCATCAAAAGCTGTGAGCTAGACACCAGCAGGCTTTGTGCAGATAGCTAGGCTTTGCACTTTCACTTCATAGTTTATTTATTCACTACTTGGATCCCAGCAAATTTACAAAAGCAAAAGCTTAAATACAGATTAGTAGTTCACTTTAGACTTTTCATACAGAAAATAATTAGACATGTCTCTTCCTATACAGATAGCAATGTGATCTGTTTGTATCTTTGGAAACCTACATATACGTCTGTAGAATATCAAGATAAGGCAAACGAAAAAACACATGATAAATTGATTACATCTGCCACAGAATCACAGACTGGTTGAAGCTGGAAGGCAGCCCTGAGGTCATCTGGTTCACCTTACCAAATCCAGACCCAGTTGCTCAGGATCGTAGCCAAAACAGACTTGGAATATCTCTAGGGATGGAGACTCCTCAGTCTTCCTGTGCACGACGTGCCCATGCTCAAACACATATTAAAGTGATTGTTTATGCTCAGACAGAGCCTCCAGTGCTTCAGTTTGTGCTTATTGCCTCTTGTCTTGTCGGTGAACGGGACCTATCTTCCTTGCACCTTCCCTTCAAACTTTTATACACATTGGGAAGGTTCCCCTCTGCTTTCTCTTCTGCAGGATAAACACACGCATTTTTCTCAGCATCTCTTCTTGTCTTTAATGCATCTGGAAATGGTTTCCAGGATTAGTTGCTTCATCGCTTTTCCAAATATCAAGACGAGGCTGACCAGCCTGGTTTGCTCTTTCCCTTTTTGAAGATACTTACCAGTATTGACTCAGAGACACTCTGCTCTGGAGCTTCAGAAAGAAACAAAAATAGTTTTCTTGGGAACACAAGGAGTTAATAGTTCTAGATGAGACACTACATGCAGGAAAATCTAAACAGGGTTTATTTGTTGTCTGAAAGTGCTATCGATTTTTTTTTAATTTGCTGACGCAATCTCCTGTAGAAATGGAAATATCTTCATTGAAACAATTGTCACCACGTTAAAGTATGTCTTGCTGAACTAATTTCCAAATTGTTACCTTTGTTTTGTTATCTCCAATTATTTTTTCAACTTGAATTACTGCTGAGACAAATGTTCTGTTAGGAGAATTCTAGGAGAATGTTTTATTAGAGTAACAGAGCCTAACTTTAATCAGTTCCAAAGGTTCTTACAGAGTTTAATGTCATCATGAAGTTCAAGTGCTGCCCTTTCTTCTGACAGTAGTTTTCTGATGATGGTAGCACCATTACATCTGCTCTGAGCATTATGAGATGTCCGAGGCCTGTCATTGACTTCCCAGCAGGCAAAAAATAATCAATGAAACAGAGTACATGCTCTTAGAGTTATTTCCTTTATAGATGACAATTACAAGACTTTCACAAACAGAAACAGCTCAGAACTTTCTCCTATGTGCAGAAGACTGAAATACAATCAAGCAAAGTAAATGTTCTGAACAGGATTATTCCTTTGCATGAGTACTTGTACTTAAATAGTAGAGATATGACAAGTGTAAAAATATATAAGGATGTTACTGAATTTGATAAGAAATAATAGACATTATTCTGGATGCAAAAAAAAAAAAAAAGATTGTAGTTAAAATTGTAATATATTTCCCACTGGATGATGTATAAATTAATCAGAATCTGTTTTCTTCATATTCTCTTTTAATAGCGTAGAAATTCTTCTTGTAGAAGAATTTCTATGAAGTTCTATGAACTTCTATGAAATGATAGATTTCAGGAAGTGGTTTTGTTCAGAGACATCAAGGAACCACAGTTAAAACACCTCTTTCAGTAAATATTATCTTGCTTATTTCTGTAACATTGCAGTTGAATTTTGCCTTTAAATATTTGCCTCAGAGAAGAAAGTGGAGTCTCTGTTATCTACCAAGTTCATAATATTGGAAATCTATCTATATTTCATCTTAAAATAAGCACACTCTAGAGCTCAACATTTATAAAAATGTGAAAAACAATTAAGTTGTGCAGTTCTGTCACAGCACAACCTAATCTAAAGGAAACACGTTGCAGCTCAGAAACCAGCTAAACTTCCATTTGTTTCCTTGTGGATTTTATTAATCCATAAACCTCTATTTTGACTAGTATATGAATGTGTGTGTGTGTGTGTGTATATATATATATATATATGCTTCCATAATTTGGTTTTAATATATAAATATACAATTTTTGAATAGGCAGGGTAGTTATCTTCCCTTTTTCCCTCATAGCTAAATTTTTCTTTTTATGCCTCTTCTCCTCTAATTCCTCTTTCTTGCTGTAGCTGAAACTCCAGACCAGTTGAAATCAATTGGATTTTTACCATTGATTTGAAATGAGTCAAGATGTCACTCATGAAGTTCATACACTGCAAATAGCTACAGAAGGCAAGCATTCACTCTTCTCACTGTCCTTAAACTTCCACCCACCAGGATTACTCAGCCAGCTTTACAGTTTGCATTGAGCAATTCTTTACTAGTTTGTAAAAACAACATAGTCTCCATTCCTCTTGTAATGTTGCGTGTCTTTTTCACTTGTTTTAAACCCCAGGTTTTACAAAAGTAAAATTCAAACGACCATTTTCTACTTAAAAATATAATTAATTTAACTATTTATTTAAGTATTCTATTGAACAAAATATGAAACATGGGAAAATATTTATTTATTAATTTATTTTTAGTACATGGGAACATTAATGTGTTGCTTCTTCACCTCATCCACATAAATTGGGATTCAGGAAATGGCTGTTAGGGGGAGCAGGGACTGGTTTTGAGACTACAGACTGGTAGGGATTCAGAGGGTATTTCTGACTATTCGTTACCTCAGAGGAGCGTCAAGCTTCTTTTAATAGTAGGCTGCATTTCCTACATGTTATACAGATACCTTGAGTCAATTCCAAATACAAACCAAGTCTTAAAAAATCAAACTGCAATAATGTGTTTATTTATTAACAAAAGAAGAAAGTAGTAAACAAATTCAGTTATTTGTCATAGCTGGATTTGAGATCAATTTTAAGAGAGTCATACATTTAAAAGATCAATCTGAGATCTACAGTTCTCTGGTGCTACATTTGCTATTATATATTTTTTCTCTCCTTTCTATCAATGGGGAAAGTAGGTATACAGTAGCTGCCAACTAGCTTTTCATGGGAAAGAGTAGAGTGTAATGTAAAACATTAAATCCCTAATTACTCTGGGTGAATGATGTATAGAACATAGAATTTACTATCTGACAAAAGACCTAACTTAAAAACAAAATCTAAAAACCAGAAATGAAACCAGATATTCTTTTGGGGTTTTTTTAAGAGGTGTTAGAAGTTTATTGAGGAGAAAACTTTTCCAAGGATCAGACTAACATCATAATGGGGTACTACCATCATGATTGAAAAAAAATATCTAAACTTGATCATATTTTCACTCTAAGTTTGGGAATTTAATAGGTATCTCTCATTATGGAAAGACAGTGTAGAAAACACAGTACATTGCCAGTTGTAAATGAAAGAGTGAAAATTATTATTCTAAGAATAAGTACTGTTTTTATTTCTGTTTACATTTCCTTTTTGTGCAAAATGAGAAACAACATCTAATATCAGATACACTCCATGAAATTATAATAATGGGCAAGTAAATGTAAACAGGCATGTCTAGCCTTTGCTTTTCTGAAATAACAGGCCTCAGATTAAAACAATGCATTTGTAATGCAGCTCAGATGTTTTTTTAAATTAAATTTGAATTTCCAGGTTTGTTTTTTTTATTCCTAATTTATTACAAATTCTATATTAAACAATTTAATGGTTTTGTTTTTTCTTCATTATTTAACCACAAAAGTGTTCTTATTAGTACATTTCATAAGAATTAAAGTTATTTCCTTTCATAAAATAAGTGTTAATCTAATGAACAAAATAATGCATGGAAGCTGCACAGATTATGTATTTAACCTCTATTAATTACTTTTTGGTCATTAACATTGACTTTTAGTTGATTTTTGGTTTGGTTTGGTAACCTTGGAAGAAAAGACTGCAAGATTGCCTTAAAACAATGTATAGGATCTTATGTTTCCTCTTTCCATATAGACCACAGTTGTACTTGGTGCATATGAAGGATGTTAAATTTATGTAAATAGAGAGGATGGTAAATCTTTTCTGAGTGGCTCCACTGTCTGCAATCCAATGTCTCTTTCTCACACAATCCATGTGTATGCTTGGATCAAACTTCTGAGGAAATGGATAAATTGTGAAAAGAACCTCTGGGAAAGTGCACAGGAAAGAGCCATAAATGATCACAAGTGTAAAAATGCAGGAAGTAGAATAATTGACATAGGACAGGCAACAACTAAGGGATTATAGATGGAAAACACTGATGTAAAATGTAAAAAATCTCAAATACATGCTTATGATTTAACATTAATGATCAGACCATTGGAGAAGCAAGAGGGCCACCATTCTTCATCTGATTAGTGACTGTCTGAATCAGCACAGACACATGACATGTCTCATCTCAAATAGGAAACATGTTAATTGTTAATCTGGAATAAATTAGTTTTGGTAATTTATTAAATATATTTACAGTAAAAAATAATTACATTGTAACCTTAAATTATGAGAAAACTTCCTGAAATCTGTTTGCAACTTGGAAAAGTTAACTGAACTGTGTCTGAGAAACAAAATTCTACAGGATCATCTAAGATGATGTCCTAAATATTCAAAATACAATGCAAAATATGCAATTTTACATTTGCAAAAATTGAAAGATGACATTGTTAGAAAATTTTAATCCATTAAACAATCTAGAGTTCTTCAATGACAGATTAAACAATTTTGTGTGATTTATTGACAGACTTCATCAATTTGGCAGTGTCTGTCTTAAATCTTTGGAGGTACAGTAAATTTTTTTTCATTCAAGGTTAAGCAGTAAATTAATTAATGGCGAATGAATTGTCTGCCTCTTTTAATATATAGATTAAAATGCTATCTTTTTAATTATGTACTTGCCTTTGGTAACTTATTCCAAATAAAATCAATCTTTGATGGTAGCATTCTTCACATGCTGCATCGCATCAAGAAATATAAATGTTCCATCACTATTTTTATGTTATTTTATAGCTGTGGAAGGACTAACAATTTATTAGCCCTTTTCCACTGCCATCATTATCATGTATTTCACATACTGAATAAATTATGAACTGTGGTCACAAAAAGTATTTTATTATTAAAAAAAACCACTACCCTGTCAGAAAGTGTGAAAAGCCATAGCTCTGCTTTTACCAAATCCTAGAACAAGGAAAAATGAGCTCCTTTGTTCTTCTGGCACCATTCAGAGAATGCTGCCACTGTGAACGACAGTTCAGTTTGCTCTGCAAAACCAAACGTACGAGGCTATGTATTTGAGGTTCTGCAGTCTCTTATTTCCCTGAATCACATACAGTGTTTGAGGAGCAAGAGTATAATTTCTAAATAATTTTTTTTTAATGATAAAAAAAGAAAAAAAAGAAAACTTAGCAATCACAAGTGTCACTGATCTTGATATTAAACAGGAATGATGATAAAATTTTCTAGGAGAATTATTTTCAGATTTTCCCTATTTAACAAATTGAAAAGTATATTTCTTGTCCTATGAATGTGACTATTAAATGAGGTACAGTAGTTTATGATCATGGTAAATTAATTTTCCTATCTGAAAACATATGTAGTAACAAGCCAGAACAGGTTGCAAGGGAGGGAGGGAGGGAGGGAGGGAGGGAGGGAGGAAGGAAGTGGCGGAAGGAAGGAAGGAAGTGGCGGAAGGAAGTGGCGGAAGGAAGTGGCGGAAGGAAGTGGCGGAAGGAAGTGGCGGAAGGAAGGAAGGAAGGAAGGAAGGAAGGAAGGAAGGAAGGAAGGAAGGAAGGAAGGAAGGAAGGAAGGAAGGAAGGAAGGAAGGAAGGAAGGAAGGAAGGAAGGAAGGAAGGAAGGAAGGAAGGAAGGAAGGAAGGAAGGAAGGAAGGAAGGAAGGAAGGAAGGAAGGAAGTGGCGGAAGGAAGTGGCGGAAGGAAGTGGCGGAAGGAAGTGGCGGAAGGAAGTGGCGGAAGGAAGGAAGGAAGGAAGGAAGGAAGGAAGGAAGGAAGGAAGGAAGGAAGGAAGGAAGGAAGGAAGGAAGGAAGGAAGGAAGGAAGGAAGGAAGGAAGGAAGGAAGGAAGGAAGTGGCGGAAGGAAGTGGCGGAAGGAAGGAAGTGGCGGAAGGAAGTGGCGGAAGGAAGTGGCGGAAGGAAGTGGCGGAAGGAAGTGGCGGAAGGAAGGAAGGAAGTGGCGGAAGGAAGGAAGTGGCGGAAGGAAGTGGCGGAAGGAAGTGGCGGAAGGAAGGAAGGAAGTGGCGGAAGGAAGGAAGTGGCGGAAGGAAGGACGTGGCGGAAGGAAGTGGCGGAAGGAAGGAAGGAAGTGGCGGAAGGAAGGAAGGAAGGAAGTGGCGGAAGGAAGTGGCGGAAGGAAGTGGCGGAAGGAAGGAAGTGGCGGAAGGAAGGAAGTGGCGGAAGGAAGGAAGTGGCGGAAGGAAGGAAGTGGCGGAAGGAAGGAAGGAAGGAAGGAAGTGGCGGAAGGAAGGAAGGAAGGAAGGAAGTGGCGGAAGGAAGGAAGGAAGGAAGTGGCGGAAGGAAGGAAGGAAGGAAGGAAGGAAGGAAGGAAGTGGCGGAAGGAAGGAAGGAAGTGGCGGAAGGAAGGAAGGAAGGAAGTGGCGGAAGGAAGGAAGGAAGTGGCGGAAGGAAGGAAGGAAGTGGCGGAAGGAAGGAAGTGGCGGAAGGAAGTGGCGGAAGGAAGTGGCGGAAGGAAGTGGCGGAAGGAAGGAAGGAAGGAAGGAAGGAAGGAAGGAAGGAAGGAAGGAAGGAAGGAAGGAAGGAAGGAAGGAAGGAAGGAAGGAAGGAAGTGGCAGAAGGAAGGAAGTGGCGGAAGGAAGTGGCGGAAGGAAGTGGCGGAAGGAAGTGGCGGAAGGAAGTGGCGGAAGGAAGGAAGTGGCGGAAGGAAGGAAGTGGCGGAAGGAAGGAAGTGGCGGAAGGAAGGAAGGAAGGAAGGAAGGAAGGAAGGAAGGAAGGAAGGAAGGAAGGAAGGAAGGAAGGAAGGAAGGAAGGAAGGAAGGAAGGAAGGAAGGAAGGAAGGAAGGAAGTGGCGGAAGGAAGTGGCGGAAGGAAGTGGCGGAAGGAAGGAAGTGGCGGAAGGAAGGAAGTGGCGGAAGGAAGGAAGTGGCGGAAGGAAGGAAGTGGCGGAAGGAAGGAAGGAAGGAAGGAAGGAAGGAAGGAAGGAAGGAAGGAAGGAAGGAAGGAAGGAAGGAAGGAAGGAAGGAAGGAAGGAAGGAAGGAAGGAAGGAAGGAAGGAAGGAAGGAAGGAAGTGGCGGAAGGAAGGAAGGAAGTGGCGGAAGGAAGGAAGGAAGGAAGTGGCGGAAGGAAGTGGCGGAAGGAAGGAAGTGGCGGAAGGAAGTGGCGGAAGGAAGTGGCGGAAGGAAGTGGCGGAAGGAAGTGGCGGAAGGAAGTGGCGGAAGGAAGGAAGGAAGGAAGGAAGGAAGGAAGGAAGGAAGGAAGGAAGGAAGGAAGGAAGGAAGGAAGGAAGGAAGGAAGTGGCAGAAGGAAGGAAGTGGCAGAAGGAAGGAAGTGGCGGAAGGAAGTGGCGGAAGGAAGTGGCGGAAGGAAGTGGCGGAAGGAAGGAAGGAAGTGGCGGAAGGAAGGAAGGAAGGAAGTGGCGGAAGGAAGTGGCGGAAGGAAGTGGCGGAAGGAAGTGGCGGAAGGAAGTGGCGGAAGGAAGGAAGTGGCGGAAGGAAGGAAGTGGCGGAAGGAAGTGGCGGAAGGAAGTGGCGGAAGGAAGGAAGGAAGTGGCGGAAGGAAGGAAGTGGCGGAAGGAAGGAAGTGGCGGAAGGAAGTGGCGGAAGGAAGGAAGTGGCGGAAGGAAGTGGCGGAAGGAAGTGGCGGAAGGAAGTGGCGGAAGGAAGTGGCGGAAGGAAGGAAGGAAGTGGCGGAAGGAAGTGGCGGAAGGAAGTGGCGGAAGGAAGTGGCGGAAGGAAGTGGCGGAAGGAAGTGGCGGAAGGAAGTGGCGGAAGGAAGTGGCGGAAGGAAGGAAGGAAGGAAGGAAGGAAGGAAGGAAGGAAGGAAGGAAGGAAGGAAGGAAGGAAGGAAGGAAGGAAGGAAGGAAGGAAGGAAGGAAGGAAGGAAGGAAGGAAGGGACAGGTAAAAGTTTGATATACACAACTTCAAATTGGCAGGTGCTTATGTTACACTAGCACACTATTTCTAGATCCATGGAAGAGTGCATATTTTCTGAGCAGCATGTGAAAGGAACATGTGTGCCAGGAGCATAATGCTCATCCTCTCAGAAAACAACATAAATACAAATGGTCAATGATTAATCTGTTATTAGTATGCACACCGCAGCAGTATGTCAAGAAGATGAAGGTGATAATTTCCAATTCCTTTATCAAGATTAGATTATTAATTCATAAAATGGAAGGCATAAATCTACATGAATCAGCTCAGCCAGTCAGTGGCCAAGTATCCGAATTATAGCAAGAGTTTATGTGTTAATCAACAAATATTCACAATTATAGTTGATATGTTCACAGAGAAAATTTTCAACTGCCTCTTCTATGCAGCCCACTGCATGAAAATACATGAATGAAATATAAAGTTATGAATGTTGATTGGTAAAAAAAATACATATTCTGAATCTGCAGGTAGAAGTAAAATAATTAAGGAGTGGGTTGTATCAACTGCTCAGAAATGCTAGAGAGAGATCAGAATTATTTTATTATTATGGTAATTATTTAAAAACTGACTAGATAAGATGCCATCATAACACTGATTGATATATGGCTATTATGTTGAAAAGGCACAGGCTTCATAAATAATCATGAAGGCAAATGACAAGGGTTATGATCAGACATACTTTTTGTCTCTCTATTAGCTCTATCTTACCAAATATCAATTACTAAGAGATGTTCTTGATGCAGAGGTTAAGGGAGGATTAGAAGAGGAAGTTAAAGATCATGATTTTTAAAAAACATGAACTTTGCATTACATCTTCTGCAATCAATTAATTCTATAGAGATTTTCTAAAACTTATGATTAAAGATACACTCTTCTAGACCTTCTGACAAATAATCGTAAAAAACCAAATATTTATGTCAGAAAAATGTACTGTATCAGCATTTCATGTGAATTACTTATTATTTAACCTTCTGTAGGACAGGAGAAGGTCAAGTCTAATACCATAATTCTGCAGATGTTATCACTTATTAGTTTATATCTGAATAGCATATATACACTTAGCAATTTAAGCATCTCTTTGCTGTCAATTATCTTTAAAGTGTTACGTGAAAATGCAGTTCTAGTATATAAAACTCTAGGAGATGGTCAAATATTCTATTAGATCTGTGTGAATTCCCCCTAAATTTTTGTAATTTCTAACTAATGTACTCTTGCTACTCGTTTATTCCAGATACAGAAAGGTTGCAGTTAAGCTAATCCTGAATATGCCAGCTTTTTTTTTTTCCTTACCAAATGCTAATTCATCAAAACATTTTTGGTTTTAGTAGAAGCATAGATTTTGAATGTTGCTTTGATCATCAGAGATTTCCTAATTCTTTCTCCCTGCACATCCCCACCAAAATCACCAAATCACACATCCAAGTCATAGATTGTAATAACACAGAAAATCAGTCTTTCACTGCTTGAAAATATTTTCTGACATTTTTCTGTTCAGCTTAAGTTCCTCCTATCCTTGACTTTCACTTAAAACTGCATGGTTTTTTTGCATATATTTAACAGGATTTAACAAGAGCAGGGAGGTATATTGAAGTGCACCAAAAGGCAAAATGCTTTTGAACAACCATTTGCAAGCAGTACACAGACAGACAAAGCGAGTTTTCTATTTCAAGCGCTTTGAAGCAGAATGAGTGGCTCCTAGAATGGAAGTTCACCTGTGGGCACCCTCTGAGTCAGAAGCACCACCCTTTGGCATATTGATGGTTCATGGTTATTCTTTGAATAGAGTACTAAAGCCAAAAGCCAAAGAGCAGCCAAAGTCTAGAAACAGGAGTGATGGGTTATGCCTCCAGAGAATTGAAAAACAGAAAGGATGAAGAACTCAAATAATAAATAATTCCATAGAAGTAAAAGAATAAAAGCTATTGCATTTAGTTATGGTGGGAGGAGGAGGGAACACCCTTCTTGGATTGTGTCCTAGGCGCTACACATGTACCTTACATCCCTAACTCCTTTGAAGTATTTCTTCTGTGGAACTCTTCAAGAGAAGAGTTTTTCTTAAGCAATGAAGATATACTAGCCAAAGCCTCCTGTCAATTCATAGGAAAGGGCACAAAATATGTGGGGAGAGCAGTCGTAAATAACCATGCATGTCCAAAAGGGATGCCTGATCCTAAGTGAACTGATTCGGAAGAGGGTATGAAGATATTTCTTACTCTCTCTTAAACCAAATGTAAACCAATAGCAAATGACTTAGATTTGTTCAAATACCTGTTTCTCAAGGGAAAGGTCCCAGAAAAGGGACTGTAATAAGTTAATTTAAAATATCTTTCCATCATTGCTGATGCAGCTGCTCAACTGACTTCAGTACCCTTCCACACTGTCCAAACTCACAGCTGGGAGGTTTGTTGGTCAGACAACTACTCAGAAAATACACAAGGAAGAATAATAATGCAACTCAGATACTAAGGTGATGGGGGTACTAATATTGTTTTCTGAGAAAGATAAAAGAACTATATCATTCTTCATACAAGAGTCCAGTGTTGGGGTAGGAAAAGTTTATGAGGAATCTTTTCTTTATAACGCTGTGAACCGTCTGTGAAGTAGAGGTGTTTGACACCAGGTAAAGGGTATCTCACTCTCTAAAGCTCCCCAGTCCCCACAGCATTCCAAAACAACCCAGCCAAGCAAACAGAACACCCAGCCCAGGGGCATTGTAGTTTGTACTTCCTCAATCTATTGATTCAAAATTATTTTACTTTGCTGATTTACTGAAACAATAATTATCAAATGTGTAATATCCAAACATCAGAAAAAACATTGAAGTTAGACATTGTCAACACTTGGCATTACAAAGCTGAGACTTCATATCAATGAGAATATTTATTATGTAAATCTAAGACCCCTATGATACAGTCAGCAGGATCTATCAAACAAAAAAGTGACTTCAACAAAACAATGAATGCATGAGGTGGTGCTGACTAAATTGCCATCACATTGTTTTCAGCTATTGACTGTGAAAACTGACAGTGCTTGAATAGTGTCAGATTTTTAAAGCCTGAAATTCTAAGCAGGAGAGGAATTGAACAGTTATGGCACTCCTTAAGGCTTTGAAATCTCAAAATTCCACTGACTGAAACCGTCATGTTTATTTCAGCACTTTGGTATGTGTGATATAATAAAACCATGTTATGTTTTTCTGATATAATGTTATTATTTTGAAAAAATTTTATGCAATAATATTTTAATGTAGAATTAAATGAAATATTTAGAATAATTACTCTAGGATACAATTATAATAAATATTTATCACATGTTTGCACAAAATTATGTTTTGTCTTCATTAACAAAATACTCTTTTTTGGAGTGAAATATTTATAGAATTTTTTACGTAACAAGGCAGATGGATTACTCTGAAAACTTAACAGGTACATGCTATTTGGAGTCTCTTAGAAGACAAGACTTGATTACTGTGACTAAAATGGCAGATGTTACTCTTCATTTCCAAAATCAATCTCAGATATTGCTTGCCTTCTCATTCAAATGTTTTCTTGACAGATATGTCCAATTAGCTTTCCATTTGGCTTTGAAAATTAATCCTATGGGTCTTTTGCAAGAATATTTATTTTTTAAGACAAAAGGAACTAAGTGAATATTGATATATTTCATGAGCTGTTCTGTATTTGATGGAAAAAATCTGATATAACTCCCACTAACGTCTGCAAGATTCTTTCCTTTGGTGACTATATATGTTAAAGCAGCTGTCTTGTACTAAAGAAGTATAGGTGTAATATTTCACAGTTTTTCAGATGTCTAGGGACTGATATTAATAATATGCCCATCCTTGATTTATTTTCATTTTCTTTTCATTTGGATTTTATTTTCTTGTAGTTAAGCAATTTTATGAGAAATTACCCTTTTCTACATTTTTGAATAATTGTCATTGTAAAGAGTGTTTGAATTGTATTCAAAAATGGGTAAACAGGCAACTGTTCCATGACAGCTCATTTCATGCTCTTTGACGTCCTTTGTTCAACTTTACTGAATCTCACCATAAACCAACATTGATTTGTGTGGCTGTTTCAGCATTTAAGCAATATAGACTAAAACTAATGCAACTTATGCTGCATTAAGCATTGCAGAAACATCTAAGAACAAGGTTTAGCATCTGGGTAATAATTACATATAGATAAAATTCAGAGAACAAGGAAACTACCTAGCTCAACAGTCAGGTACAGCCTGGTGACTGCAGATTAATTTGGAAACATTAGAGTAATTTTGAAAATATTCTCATGAAACTCGCCTGTAACTAAACTGACATTCAAATGACGTTGGCAGAGTATTTCTGTCCATGTTGTACACACTATGGACAGTTTGCTGGAAAGCAAGAGAGTTCATTTCTTTGGTCCCTTGAATATGTAACTTCACATGAGGAATGCCTAAATAAAAGACTGGTAGTAACTGTCCAGATGGAAATGAGGTTTCTGTTGCAAGATTCCATAACAGACAATTTATCAGGATTGGGTCTGACTCTCCTGCTGAAGTCTCATGATGCAGGTGGACCATTGTCTTATGTGACCAACTCAGCTCATGTATGATCCACTGCCATAGATTTTCTTAATCCACATGTAAGGCACCTCCTGACTTTCTGATGTACAAAAGACTGTCCTATGCATCCATTTCTGCATTGGAAGAAAGTTTTTATTGCTTAATTATAAACCTTTTACCTATGCATAATTTGACCAGTTTTGTAGCGCGAACCATTTAGGGGAGTCTCTGGAAAGATGAGCCAGATCCTCCACAAAGGACATTAACAAACATACCTAAGGACAGAGCTTTTTCCTTCCAGAGAAGGAGAAGCTTGGAGGGAGTTTCCAGGACAGTCTGAAATTTCTGCTTAGAGAGGCCCTTCACCTATTAAGTTGTGAGTGTTGCTGAGAGTTCAGTGAGTTACCCAGTACCAACTTGCACCTTTGTCTAAAACCTGTCCATTATCCCATAAATGCAGATCCCTGGCTGGACAGCTCCTGAACCACCCAGAGAACAAATTTTCTTTGGGAATATTCAGGTTTTTGTTATAAATTGTTCATTTGGAATAACATCCTTTAACTATTTTAAAAAATAGATTATATATTCTAAAAAAATAGATTATATATTCTACAGTTATAAATTCCACACAGAAGAAATATTAATCCCTCATCTGAGAATGATTTTATGGCTGAGGTATGTCTATCTCTGACAACCTAGAGAGCCTAGTGAATTTCAGAGTATTTTCAGATTAATATTTAAAGGTAATGTAACTCTTTTTATTGTGAAAGTTACATTTTTTCATTGGAATACTGGGTTTACAGTATGTACATTACCAATTTCCTTTTTCCCCCTACTCTAAGCTATGGAGGTGTCTGATACCAATGTCTCATTGACTCTTCTGGCAAAAAATAAATTAATATAAAAATATTAATGATATGAACAAAATAAGTGTGGCATTGTCCTGGTTTCAGCTAGGGAAGAGTTAATTTCTTAGTAGCTTTTACAGGGCTGTATTTTGGATTGGGAATGAGAATGTTGTTGATAATAAACTAATGTTTTGGTTTTTTGTTAAGATGTGTTTATCCTAAGTTAAGGACCTAATATCCTTAATATTCTAAGTTAAGGACCTTTTCCTTGTCTCATCTTCTGCCAGTGAGGAGGTGCATGAAAGAAAATGCAGGTGAGCATTGCTGGGACAGGTGACCTAAACTAACCAAATGGATATTTCAGGCCATAAATTGTCACACCCAGAATATAAACTGGAGGAAACTACCTTAAAAGGCAGCTGATGTGGTTTTGGGAAGAGGGGTCTAGCATTGGTCAGTGGGAAGTTAGCAATTGTATTGTGCATCACTTGGTTTTCCCTTTAACTGTCATTATTATTAATATAATAATTTATTGCTGCATTTATTTTCAATTACTAAACTGTTTTAACCCCAACATATAAGTTTTACTTTGATTCTCGTCCCTATTCCACCAGGGTGGGAAGGAGAGGAGAAGGATTAAGCAAGCTGCTGCATGCTTAATTTCCAGCTGGGCTCAAACCACAGCAGACAGGCTGACATGAAATAATGTTTGTATCAAATACCACAGAAGAAACAAGAACAGAATAATAACAGCCAAGATTCAAGACAAAAAGGATGCTAAAAATTCCTACCACTTGTATACACATATGTGCTAAACTTTGCACTGCTCTCACATTCTACCAGGTTATACCAAATGATGTCTTCTTAAGATAATTATAAATGACATTGTATGTAAACACTTCCATCTTCCAATAACATTATTTTCCAATTACATGAACATTTACTTACTAAACTGCTAAAATACTTGGATTTTTTTATTGTTTGATTACTCATACATGGTTCTCTAAAAGTGTTTATGTTTATGGATGTATATATATACAGAGGCAGAGAGAGAAAATTGTGTTTATGTATTAAAGTAACTTTTCCTTTAAATTTAAATATTTCCTTAATTTAAGATTGGATTAAGATTAAAATCTTTGTATTTATTTTCTATTTTTCTTAATAATAGGAAACATGTTTACAAATTTCCTATTCAATTAATAAGCTGCATAGAAAAGCTGTGAATATTTCGGTCTACCATTAACTGACTTTTCCACAAATTATTTGCCTTTTGAAAAGTCCTTGGAGATAAAAATAATTAGATTTTTTTTTCCCAAATAAAGCAACCATAAATTTACACAGCTACTTTTTTTTTTTAAATACATATACAGGGAAAAAAAAGGAGTTTGCAATGAGAGCTAACAGAAACAAGTAATAAACAACGGATATCCTTAAAATATTGATACAAAACATTTTTTTGAGCATTTACATTAAATAATTTGGAGTAATTTCTCCTCGCGCTACACTTTTGTTTCAAAGAAACCTTCCTTTCCAATATCAGCTGATAATCTATTCTGCCACATCCCAACTTGCAGGGAAGAGCTTTATCATATTCCTTTGTCTCTGGTGCAGGCCCAGTTATTCTTAAGCACATTTTTACTGTTTGCTATCCTATTTTGACATTGACTGAAGCAGTAACACTGCAGGGCACAGGTTAACTTCAAGTGGAAGTTGTGAGTCAAAAGCAATACAATATAGGTGTTTCTTGGGCTGTTGAGAGCAGGAGTAATGTAGAAAGCTGTTTTCATCAGCCTGAAGAGTCACCTACAACAGAATCACAGAGGGCAAAAGTGCCAGCAGCTCCATCTTGACTCCTTTTAGGAAAGTTCTGATGCCACATCACTGCACATCTTGCATATGTTTTCAGCCTCTCTTTTTTTGCCCTTGGCCCCTCCGACCTTGCTGCAACATGAGCCAGTGGAAATGCCCAGGGCAGCTGGCGATGTAGCAGTCTCACCGAGAAATGTGAAAATCATTCACAACTTGAGAAATTTTATACTTACTTCAAACTGAAGAGCTAACTTCAAACTGAAGTTTTTAAGGTCTCTTAGGAAAATGGTTGTTGGTTTAGAGGAAAGTTTATAACTGTGGGGGAAAAAAGGGTCAGTATCAGTCAACTCTGCTGCAGGGTAGATTTCAGACCACAATCTGTGTGTGCCACAGATTCATACCAGTTATTCTTATGCAGCTTAACTCTGTATAATTTTGTTCTAGGGGAAAAAAACCCCAGACTAACCAAATACCAAAAACGGGGAGGCAGAAAGCCGTAGGAACCTGTTGAAGTTTTCTAGCTGTAAAACAATTTAAAACTCTCAGCTGGAAAATTGGATAACAAAAGCTATAAAAAATATAATAAAAAATATAATAAAAAATATAATAAAAAATTCCCAACTTCTATAAAAAAAATTAAAACTTTGAAAAGTAATAACAATTCATTCCAAACAAGAGGTTCAAATCTACAGCACCATGTACAAAGTCTAATCCATGGAGCCTCTCTGTGCCCTGTAGTCCTACAGAAATAATGAAAACACTGGCGGAAAATGCAAAGAGAAAATTTCTAGATTTTGTTTGCCTTGTATTTCTCTGGGCAGTCAGTCTCTGAAGTACAACCATTCAATTCTTGTGTTAACTTAAAAGCACAACCTTTAGATATAGACAAAATAATTTTGAATATTACTTTTCTTTCTTTTTCCTTTTTTCCTTTTTTTAAATACCCTTGAATAATCCCTATGGAAAGCTCTATTAGCATAAGGATTTTCTGTGGTTCTCATCAGCTGAGTATCAGTATGCCTATTGTCACAGATCAGTGTATATCCCAAATATGAAAGTTGTCAGCTTGGGATAGAAATGTCATTGCAAAGGAAAATCAGAGTGCTTTAGGGAAGACTTTTTTTTCCCAGTACCTTTTCTTTTTTTAATCTTTGTTGCCTGTACCCCCCATAAAAAAAATTTTGAAAGGCTTTTAGTAATCATTCATGGAAGAATGAAAGAAAAATTATTTATAGAAGCCAGTTAATTACTTGGATCATTTAAAAAAAATGTGATAAGAAAGGACATTTAGTATGAAGAAATTCTACGTATGCAAATTTGGAATACCAATATCTAAATAATTCCACCATTCCTAAAGATGATTACATGGACAAGGCAGAGGTGTTTAGTGCACTCTTTGCCTCTGTCTTCAACAGAGATGATGGACCCAGGGAATCTCAGTGGCCAGAGCTGGAGGACCATGCCTGTGAGAATGATTTCAGCTGAGCCTGAAATTGTGTGGGATCAGTTGCTGGATCCTTACATGGAGAAAATAGCATGCACCAAAAAGTACTTTAATCTAAAATAGAAAATATGCAAGACACCAAGGTCTTTCAACAAAATTGGACAAGTCAAAATCAGAAGCAGATACATTTTTAACAGTGAGGTTAAAGAAAAATGAGAAATTCTATGCATCTTTGACTTTTCATATCAGAACACAGATTTAGATTAATATATGCTGCTAGGCTAAAACCAGGAAAAATATTGTCAGTATTATACAGATCAAACTATACTGTCTAATACATTCTTCTAAAATTAAAATTTTATTTGTTTCAGACTATCAGTGAATGAAGTAACAAAAATAACTGACATTAATAAAGTAACAATCTAATCTAGATTGCAAATTTCCAAGTATTTTCTAAGTAAAAACACATTCATCCATGCATATTACACTGTAGTAATTAAGTGATATTTTAAAACAGAATGGAACTCTCAAATGATGAAAGAATAATTGGAGAGACTGACTGAACAAATAGAGTCCTTTTTCTAAGCCATATCTTGTTTTTAAAACTTAACCACGATCCAAAAGCTTTATGTAAGAAAACAAGAACAGAGGATTACAGTAGCTGGGACTTGGCTAAATTTTTAAAGAGAGAACAAAAATAATAAGCAAAAAAATGTTCCGAATTTCAGAACATGCATTTTTTTTGCTTTCGTGGTTTTTCAATTCCATTAAAGTCACCACTATTTCATAAAGAAAAAATCTTCTTTACTTGTCCAAAAAAAAGGCGTTGCTATTTTTTCCCCCCTTTCCCCTGCTTTCTTATTTCTTCATCTGGATATAGAAAAGTATTCTTGAATAAAATTATGTTTGTTTTACTAAGTCATTTAATATATTCTATTTCAGGAGTTTTTCTGTAGCGCTACTCCATTCCAGTATCAAATAGGTTAAAACACAGCAGTAAAAAATTCAAGTTCATATTTCACATTCACTCTGTTTCATTTAGAAGACATGAAAGATTTCTTTGCTCATCTTTAGAACAGCAGGAATGTTGTGGGTTGGATTTTCTTTTTTTTTTTTTTTTGCATCTTTTTGTTGTTTTTTGACTAGTAGAGCTAACAAAAGGCATGATTTTTTTGTCTAACGAGACAAATATCATGTAGACCAATTTCTGTTGGCTTCAGATTTTTTTTAAACTTTCATTGTTAACTGTCCATACCTTAACAGTCTGACAAAATAGTAAACATCCTCAAGAGAAGAAGACACTGACAAACCGGTTTTATTTTATTGACTGACATTTCTTGTGCATATATGTCTTCTTTCACCTTTGGGAAACCACTTTATTTGTTCATGGAATAATATTTTTCAGTGCTGTGCTTTTGGCTGCTGTGAACCTGCAGAATAGCTCACACTGCAGACCTATCAGCTGAAATCAGTCTGAGAGTAATGTCTTTACTGATTATATTTGTCCTCAGCAAACCATGTGCCTGTGATAACACTGGTTTTGCCTGTTTGTTTAAAAATTAATTGGAAAAAGTGCATCAAATATTATATAATGAGTGAATATGTCTTATGTGGAGGAACTGAATCATTCATGTTATAAATCTGCAATCAGTTTTCTACCTGGAATGATTTCATAGAAGTATGAAATCATATGAAATAGAAGTTGCACTTTTTGGCTGTAAACTGATAAATTTACTATCTATGTTTAAGAAAAAGAGGAGAGGAAAAGTGATCTGAAAAAGCAGAGTTCCAATTATCTGACTTCTATGCTTTATGGGCAAAAAAAATAAAAAAATAATTAAAAAAAGAATGAGTGCCTCTTAATTTGCCCCATCCTTCTATGATAGAATTCTCCAAATTTATAGGAATTCCAGATTGAAAAATTAATTATAATACTACTTGTTGAAAGAGAAATGGTTTTTACAATTGTTGTTTCTTATTTGATGATTTTCCCAATACTTTTTTCAGGGCCATTGTTCTGATGATTAGAGCTACATTTAGAGGTCTCAGAATATCCACTCTTACAGAGAAGGAATATGGAAGCATTTAAAGTACAATTCTAAGCAGACTAGGTTCCCAGCAGTGGAGATTTGGAAAGTGCATCTTAAATACCCCTTGTTAGAATTATTAAAGACCTGAGTTCTGTACTTCGATTTCCAATTTCAAAACTTCCTGGTTTATCTGCCAGAACAACTACTTTTAAAGCCGCTTAAAATTCCTAATTTCAGTAGAATTTCTTGAATGGCTTTTGTATAAAAGCAGAAAGGTTATTTTGAAATTCAGTCAATGCAGACTAGAGTTTCCAGGGAGGTGAGTTGTGGAGCAGGGCACATCCCAGTTTCTCAGAACTCGCCCCGTCTCTCCCACTCCACACACACACTTCAGTTGTTTTGAGCCAGTAATAATTTTCTGCTGTCTCTCACACAGCATGCTCATTGCTTAAATGTGTTTCAGTAGTTTGTTGAATTGCGTTCCAAGGGTCACATACAAAATTAATGTGATTTTGAATACAGCTTAATGAGGGAAAACACAATTCAGGTGGAATTTATGTGTCTTATTCCAAAGTTGTCATCCATAAAAATCTATCCAATGGCTTTAATTTGTTATAGAAAACCAGCCTATACCTAAAACCACCTGAGATACAAAAAAACTGACAGTTTGACAGAAAGATGATGTTCTGAACATTTGTCTGAATGGTTCTAACATGCAGCAAATCAGCAATTATTTTGGCGGAACTTACAGAAGCCACTGCAACAGAATAGTTTTGCTGTTAAATTCCTTGCAAGGCTTCTAAGAATTGTTCTAATAACTTGTCGGGAAACTGAGCAATATGAAGTATCAAGTCTTTGCTTTTTTTAATGCCTATTCAAATAACTCAACCATATTTTTATGTTTTTATGAATCTGGCAAGGACTTTTCATATGAATGTGACACTTGCAATGCAGTTTTCCTGTTTCAGCTCTCTGTATGAAAACAAAATAATCAGAAAACAGGTAAGAAACAGTTTTGTTATGTTTTATTTTGTGGAATAAGTCCAAAGAAACTGATGAAAAAAATATTATCTTTGTCTTAATTTGTCGATTTGAATATGGCTGTGTCTATTAAAATGAAAACAACACTGCTGCATTTGTCTTTCTCATGAGATTTAAATATAATTTTTTACCTCATACTTCTGTCTAACAGAAAAAACTTCTTTTATGTATATTCTTTGCATCTGAGGAAGTGAAAGGTTTTTCCAACTCACCTCTTAAAATATTGTCTGATGATTGATCCATTTAGACACCTTAGAAGTACTCTTTGTTCGTCTAATTTCCAAGAAAATTATAAAAATGTTTTTACAATAAACGATGCTCGTCCCATGCATCTCCAGTCATTCATAAAGTGTTCACAGCAAGAGGAAAGTTATCACAGTGAGTGTATATCAAAAGGAGACAGGAAAAAACATTTGTGATAAAGGCGAGATTTATAACATGTTGGAAAACTTAATTAAGATTACAAATATATTTTAATTTTATTTTTTGGACAGTATTCTTTTTGCCATACTGCAATGGATTGCAATAGATAAACTATTCAATCTGCAAATCTACTTAAGGCTTATGTGTAAATGTTTGTGCATATTCTGAATATTCCCATTAGATTTTTTTTTACAAACTTCTCAATAAATAATAATGTATTGGTCAAGCACACTTAATGGATTTATGTAAAAGTGGAATGGAAAGCATGGATAAAACATCTTCCACTACAAAACAAAATTACCTCTTTTAGTGCATAGAATGGTGAATAATTAAAATAAAGTCTTAAGACTTGTGAACAATTTACATAATCTCATGTCTTTATGTTCTTGTTTGCAATTTACAATATTCTATTTTTCATTTACCCTTTTTTAAGAGCTATGATACTGTAAGAGATAAAATATTGTTTCCTAGATACAAAAAGAACAACAGCCATGTCAGAAACATTTTGACTATATCTTATAACCTTTTTATTTCATATTTGATTCTTTTTCTATTCCAGATTTGATATTTTTCAAGTCAAACTGCATAGATGTCATTATTTATTTAATGCATTATATAATTTATATAATGAATGATAATTTCAGGAGACAACCCCTAGCTAGCATCAATCTGAGCATTTGCATCCCACTGTGATATGTTGTAAGAAAACTCAGCTCCCAAAAGCAGGATAGTCATTGGAGGGTGACACTGTGCCTGGACTAATCAGCTCTATTTCTCAAACTGCTTAATTAAAACAGACATATTCTAAAAATCATACAGATACACTGCTACATATGTGGAAGTGATATGTCTATAACATACTCCACTGTACAGTGTAAGCATGATCTTCTTTTAATGTAATATAGGACTTGCATAACCTTTGTTACCTCAGCCTAAAACTTATTCACCTGCTGTGTAAGCTTCAAATTGCTTCAGAATTATGGCAATTTGTAGCCTAAAGTTGTCCGTAGGGACTGAAGTATATATTCAAAAGTTGTTTCAGTTTTATAAATTTGAGTTATATCCCTACTGATGTAGCATGGGTCTGAAAAGACTGCAATCCTACATTCAAAATCCCCAATTAGGTGTTTTTAAAATGTGTCTAAATTTCTAGCAGCAGTGGACACTTTCCCAAATACATTGAAATTCACATAGCTACAGTTTGTAGAAATAGTTTGCTATTCTCTAGAGTGGCCTTCAATTACCTCTGGTTCTTCATCAGGATGCCCTACTCATTTGTACAGCATAGCTAACAATCATGGCGTAATGCAGTATAGGAAATTATTATATTTGCAGCTTTCTGAAGGAAATGTGATATTCACAAAAAGTCTCACCCAAAGCAAGGTAGGAATCAGAAACAGTCTATCCTTTAAGTTCAATGTGATTTTGGTGATGATTAAACTGAACTAAACATTATCTTAAGTCAAATACAAGGAGTCAGTCCCTCACGTGAGTAACAAAAAGTGGTGGAATGCAAGGTCTTGTCATGGTCCCATTCACCAAGGACATCTCAAAGGCAGAGAAGGCTGGAGCACTGCTAATGGTACTGGTTGGTTTGCTCTTCTTAAAAACAGTGTAAAGAAAACAAAGCCATCTTCTGAATCAGCATAGCACCAGTTTCACCACGAAACAAAAAAGAGAACATTTTGTTTTGGTCCAGTCAGGTCTTCCTTGAAAATTTTAATTGCCTTAAGAAAACTCAAAACACTGGTTTTGCTAGGATTTCTGCTTTTTATGTTGATTTGTTTCTTGCTGAAACTCAACTATCACGTGACGATTTCAAACAGTCTCCGCAACATTTTCTTTCCTTTTTGTCTTAAAATGGAAAGTGTGCGAGATCTTGAGCATTCACCTTGCACTAGGAGAGGACAAGTTTATTTAGATCCCAATAGTTTATTTTGCCCTTTACCACATAGATGAGGAACACCCCAACAGTCTTTGAACAGAGCCTCTTTTTGTATTTAATATGACACTTCTATTTAACAACTCAAGCCCATCAGCCCTTGCCTTATCTATCACACACACATAAAGAACAAATCATTATTATACACAGTATGATTCTTTTAAGAAAAGTTTCATCACTTTGCAAAAGTATCAAGCTACTTTCCGATCACCCACATATTTCCTGCATCTATATTGTCATTAAAATAAACCTCCTACATTTAGCATCACAATCCCTTTTACAAATTGTAGGCATTTTTCCACTGTCCAAGCTATCTTTTATTATTCATTATTAATTATTTCATTATTCCTCTGTTAAACTATTCCTCCCAAAATAACAAATACAATACAAAAGACCAAACCTTAAGTGGCTGGTCACCTAGCATACATTTTAAAACATTATTAGATCTTTCAACTGACCTTAGAAGAGACAAAAATCATCCATATATTTAGTTGAGCTTAATAGCCATCAGAATTACAGGCCTGATTCCCAGTGTAAATTTAGCCTATACTAAGTCAATGGAAGAGCTGAAAATAAAAGTAGTTACAAGTCAAGCTCCAAAGACTTATCCCTGTTTCCTTCTCTCACAAATGATAAAACAGTTAGCCAGACTTACAATACTTTTTTCTGCTCTGCTGTTTAGTCACATGGAAAAAATTTCAAGTTTTGGAAATATGGAATATAGAGCTGAAAATTGTCTTTACCTGAATTTATTTTTGGGATGACATTTATAGTATAATGCTAGCAAGTGTGAAATGACTTTCTTGTTTGAGATTTATATTTATGTATGAACCCCTGGTAGCACAAATTCCTGAACAAAAAATAATTCCTTGTATTCTTATTTTCAATAGTTTTCATTAAGTCCAAAATAAAAGGAAGATTCAGTAAATGTTTTCAGACTAAAAGTTACATTATTTAGTTCTATGGTTGCTATTCTAATTGCTTAACTTTATTTTGTAATTTAATTGTACCATACTTATCTTGATTATGGTGTTTTTTCCATTTTTACTGTGCCTTTTTTAACTTTTGTGAATGAAGATCATGATTTCTTTTGAACTAATGCAGACACAACTATGAGTGGTGCATACATATATTATTAAAAAAAAATTATTTTCTTTCATTTCATTCAGTAGTACAACCTAATTGCAACTTTCTGTTGTGGTATTTACATATGGCAATAAGTCAGCATTACAGCTTTTATACTTCTTTATTTTCATTGCTTCTAAGTGATTATTAATTTTAAGTATTCATTGAGAATTTCTTTACTTGTCTAAAATGTTGTAATAATTGTGTTCATTCTCTATAAAAGTGTTTTTACAAAAAGCATGAAGAAGAGGAGGGAATTTCAAGGACACAAGCAAGTTACAAAATAACCTTGAAAGCTAGTTTTAAACATGCATGGCTGTCACAACACTTTGGGGGAACCATATTCCTTTTAAATTCTTTTCAGGTTGAACAAAGACATTGGACCACGTGTCTGGGAAGTCTGATGCTTTATTGTATATTTGACATAACTGCAGCAAGCAGCCCGCTGTTTAGACAGAAAAGGTGTTGGTTAACAAGCCCTTAAATTCTCAATAGATTTCCCAAAGAGTGAAGGATAACAAGCCCTACATTTTATACAGTACACTTCAGTAAGTTCTCAACTCCCATAAAAAACTGCTCTAGAGGTGCTGGCTAACAAGCCACAGCACTTTCACAGGCTCCCCCGCCCCGCAGGAAACCTCAGTATGGATTAGAATGCAATAGCTGCACTTTGCTTGGGCAGTGCAAAGAGGAGAACAAAGAATATTACCAGCCCTTAGGTCCTGCCTTGGTCCTGACAGGTGGGTTATCTGGAGCTGAGGTTGTGGGTTCCTTATCTACTTCCTTTTATAGTAAACCTGGTGCATATCTCTTGTGTAAATTAGATCTTTTGTGCTGTTTTGTTCATGCACACACAGCCAACCCTTCTCCAGGCAGTCTCAGGAGAAGCAGGAATTGGATAAGATCAGCTTTGTCCCACCTCTGCAGTTCTCTCTTCTCAGATCACACCTTTCCTGTAGCAATAACTCAGGATGTTTGAGACAAAACACGCTGAGGTCTAGCCCTCTACATAGCATAGCAGAATAATGTATTTTCTCATCTGTTATAATCTGGTAACACATGAAACAGAAGGCTAGAAGGCCTATGAACATCCCATGGATTATTTTTAGAAGTTAAATTAGTTCTTGTACTCCAAGGTGGTTGTATTAACATAAAGCCTTGAATATAAATATGTAGAAAAATACAGCAAAACCTAATGTTAATAAAAAATTATGTTTATGTGACTTTGCTCATTACTTGCAAGAATTCTTGTAACAAACTCACACATTTTGGTGGATGCCTTGATTGTGGATAATTCCTTTCTTTAAATGCTACTGATGACCTTTTTCTGCCACTTTCAGTAACAAGATTTATTACCTTCAGCAAAAGGACTCATATTGATAGGTTAGCATGAAATGAGGAGCTAGCTTTTAACCTCAATACACATGTCAAATTAGTGACATATATTTCTCCCTTTATTAAAAATATAAACCAACAAGCAACAACAAATCAAACCAGTTAAAAATATCTGGAAAAGACAAAATATCATACTGTTTAAAACCAAACAAATTCCATTGAAATCGTGGTTATAATGTTTAGGATCAAGTCTGTGAAAATGCAAGGAAGGGATATGAGCAGATGTGACCAAAGTAGTTTAAAAAAAGGCTAGAGTTTCTGTATTTACTCATCATCTGGCTGTATTTCAGTATTTATACTTCAGTTTGCAAATGGTAGCAGGATCCAGAAAAATATAAATCCTCCCCTTATTAATCAGTGACAATGTTCCCATGAATATTTTTGCATTAATTGCCAAATCATATGTATTTCTTGTCTCAGTAAGCCTATTTTCAGAGTGCAAAGATAACATCTAGTGTGTTTTGGATAGTTACTATGTACTACAGGCACTCATTCTGAGTTTATTCTTGGACAACTTGAGTGATAGAGAAGTTCTTCACCCAACCATCTCTAGAGTAACATGATCCTAAATACTGGGCTGAGGAACTTTGGAACTCTTCAGTATTTTTTAATTTATTTCCTTAAGTGGCAAGGCATTAGCCAAACTTAAAAAAATTGTAACAATTTGTCATACCAAAATCATAAAAATGTTAATTAATATAAGTTTTGAACAAATAATGTATTCCACCCATATAATAAATCTTTCTTCTGGTCATACAAACAGATTATTTAATCAAATATGTTCTTTAATAAAATTGTTTATTGTATATTTACCAGTAGTAAGTATTGGGCTACAACTTGCTTTCAAAGGGGGTTTCCTGCAAGAATCTGAAATCCATAGTTCAAAGGTTATTGAGTAGCTCATACTGAGAAATAGGCTGTAAAGAATGACTCTGCTTTCTGATGAGTGAAATGCTTTAATAACTTAATTTGCAATTGTTAAGTCAAAGCTCAGTTTCTACCCATATTCTTAAATATTTTTCAGTTTGGTACTTAGCTGATTACACACAAAGCTCTCAGGACGTTTCAGGGTGCACACAGGCAACTTTTAGGCCAGCATCATTTTTCTTTTTCATCTTCTCCACATGAGTGAAGATGTTTTGCAGGAGATAGAAAAAAAGAATTTATTGCTGGAAATAGAATTCCCAGAGGCAGAGATATATTCTCTAACAAGAGGATGAGGAAACTGTAGCTTGGAAGTCCTTTTTTTGTTCTGTATTTGAGAATGCAAAGAGAGTCTGCCCCAAATGAACGTCAAAGATTATTTGAAACGTTTTAAGGAATAATCTATTAAGAGAGCAGGTTTGCACTCCCTTGACTGCTTGATTTACATCTACTGCAAAAAGTCAATAACCAGGACAGAGAGAAGAAAACTTTATTTGACTCAGTTGTATTTGAAATGAACTCATATATTTAAGTTCATTTCCGAATCACAGAATTGGTTGGGTTGGAAGGGACTGCAGTGAGTTATTTGGTTCTGCCTCCTTGCTGAAGCAGGGTCACCTTAGAGCACATTTCACAGAATTGCATCCAGACAGTTCTTAAATATTTCCAGTGAAAGAGATTCACAACTTCCCTGGGCAATCAGTTCCTGACTGTAGTAAAAGCCCTGTTGCTGCTGTCATGTATGGGAGGGGGACAGGCACTTTATATGCTATTGAAAGCTTTGATTACAAAGGCTGTGACTCTTGTGCAAGGGCAGAGCAGAGCCATGACACATCAGTTTTGTTCCCTCTTCCTCCCATCTGAGCCAGTTATCCAGCCTGATAGCCTATCAACTCCATGAGCAGCCTATCATGGCTGAGTTTTAGTCCCTTTCCCATGGAATTCCTTTTGCCACATATTATCATGGTTTAGGCTCATGCCTACCCTACTATCCCATTGGCACCCACTCATGTCTCTTTCAGTGATCTTAATTGTCCATGAAATCTCACCCTGCAGTCATCTATTTTAGGAAATAATTTTGGTTTTCAGTTGTTTTGGCACATCCCTCTAGGAGAAAAAGACTGTACTTTGACAAGTGGGTTGGGAGGAAGAGAGGTTGAAAAAAAGGGCCATATTTTTCTTCAGCTTTTAAAGAATCTGCTGAAGCAGAAACATTAGCTTAATTTGGTTTTGGCAAGGCAGTCTGTCTTTTTTGGGTTAATATTTCAAGCTATGCTTTTATGACCACCTTGCACCAGGTTCTGGGCATTTCTTCTGTTTCCCTGTGTTTGGCCATCGGGCCAATGAGCCCAGCGCTGCTTTACCAGGCACAATGCACATATGTGGCTCAATACTGTTTTGGGAGAGTCTTGAAGAGCTTGAAGGGTGTCTTAGGCTGTAGAACAAATATGAGACATAATGTGAGTCTTGCAGTTTCCAGGTCTGAAGGTAAAAATAAACGGTGCAGTACCACTTGCACAGAGTTCAAGAACTGTGCTAGCTTTCCTTTCTTTGAACAGAGGATACCAATAACCTGCCTTCATATATGTGTTCTGCAAAAACCATCATGGCACATTCTAATTCCCTTCCATCCATTCACATGCTCGTTTATTTGTAACTTCTGTAAATACCTTCTTATTCATTAAGTTACTTTCTGAATATCAAGTATAACCTCACCACCTCATTATCTCCACTATCTCAGCGTTGAAGTCAGAGGTGACTGATATTCCCAGTCAAATATTGTAAAGGTCAGGCCTTATGGCTGAGAAACTAAAACAGTTGTTTTATATTGTTCAGCCAGAATATAACATCTGAAAAGAACTCAAAATTCTCTGAAGGACCTGCAACTGTTCCCTTAACCAAATCATATAACTGCTACTTTCCATCAGTTCATATTGCTTTAATGAAGGCTCAACCTTCATTTCCATTAAAATGCTGTGCTCAAACACCATGTTTTGTTTTTCTAATTACTTAAGCTTGCTTTTTTGTAATTGTCACACATGTCATTAATACAAATTGACAAGGCTGCTCTCTTTTAATTTTAAAGATATAGAGGGAAACAGTTATCATGCTTCTGTTACTTCTATCCTAAATTCTAGATAAAAATTACTATTTTCAAAATGAAATATTTATCTGTAAGTTTTAGTGACTTTCTGTATAGCATCATGAAAAATTATGTACTGGATATCAGTTAATGAAATTCCCTTATGCAGCTGCTTAGTTTGTGGTGGCTCTCTTATTTGATTTTCTTCCTCCACAATTATTCTAGGTTTTTGTTTATTTATCAGGGTAATTTTTTCATACTAATCAACCATTTTAGATTATATTTGCATGTTTTAAAATTGTTAAAAATTAATTAGAAAACTTAGACTACTAAAATTAAGTATTTGCAAAGGGTGAGGACTGTCCTAATGCAGATAGCCTGGACAAGTTCCTGTATCCTACTTTACACACTTTCAAATCAGGCAATCATTAATTAGCTCTGAAAAAAAATTCTGCTTGTGGCTGCATATTGGGTCTTAAATAAACTGTCTGTAGGCTGAGAAGCAATTACATTTCTTCTGTCAAATTCAGATTGTTCAGAAGATCTATTAAGTATCTTTCAGTAGCTTCTAATTTTTATCAGGAGCCATAGATAGTCTGTATTAAGCAAGTGAGAATATGATGAACAGAAACATGCACATCTTATTTTCCAACAGATCTTGTTGTGAACTTACTACAACAGGGGAAAAAGAATAAAAATCACCATAGATTTAAGATATGTTTTTGTTTGTGTAAAATTCATGTTAACATGTTTGAAAGATTTCATTGTATTGCTCATGCTTATACTTGAAAATATAGGCTTCTAAATTTCAGATTATCAAAAACTAAAGATATGCAACAAATCCAAATATGAAACAAATGTTTTGGAAGGCAATTCTTCATTGTGTACTTGGAATATATCACACCACAAAGCAGATGTAAATACAATTAAACTGCAATGCATATTTTGTTTGGATGACAATATTTAGTAAAAAACATCTTTTCACATATGTTTGGTTACAAAACATCAACATGGTATATGGCATGCAATTCTGTTAATGCATAATAAGGATTATGCATTATATGGGTATGAGTGACCCAGATAATCTTAGGGACATTTGCAAGAATTGTACTCAGAAGTAAAAGTAATTTTCCTTAATAATTTTATATTTTCTTTAAAAGATAAATATTCTTTTTTTTTATAATCAGTTTTGAAACAATATCCAAAAAAGTGAATTTTTATTTTTTAGAAAACAAGCAGAGAGTGTCTCACATACTCCTCTTTATTGCTTCCAGAAAGTTTTTCTTTAATCAATGTTAGCATTTTATATATTTATCAATTATACACACATTTTTCTCTGTACTTTTCTGCATGTAAAAGTAGGAAAAGATGTATGACATGAAAATGTGGTTTTCAAACTGAATTTAAGGTTCATTTGCTATGGAACTTGGCTATTATTTACAGTAGCTGTCAGTCTGAATGTAATTGAAAAAATCTCTCCACAAAGACACCATAATTCCACATATGGTTAAGTTACACATTTAATATAATTTTTGCAAATTGTAGCTTAAAAGAAGATATGTACAGTAGGTGAAAAACATTCAAAGTAAATCTATATATATATAGGAATTTTTTTTCTGTACTTTTCCATATAGTACATGGTATTCTTCTCTATTGACAGAATATTAACTTTTGTCTCAAAGTATTTCATATTTCATGGAAAATATATCAAATGTGAAAATTAATGTACTTCCATTTGACAAGTGTATTGCCATTTTTCAGGGGAAGAGCTCAATAAAAAAAAAGGATGAAAGTGTTTATTCCCTATCAAATAGGAAACAGGGCAGCTTAAGAGGTCAGAAAAACTGCCTAAGACATAGCAATTTGAGAATTATTTAGGGAACCCCTTTTTCAGCAATCATGAAACAGCAAGTGCCATGTCATCTCTGCAACATTAACAATAAATCCGGAAAACACAAGACAAAAATAAAAAAGCCTCTCTTCACCTTAATAGGTGTTTTGTTTATTTTGTTGAGAGGTGTGCAGAGGTTTTGCTGAACATCTGAAGCAAACCCTATTTGCCTGTGAGTAGTAACAATCACAGTCTGCATCATAGTGATTTACATTATGTGGCATCAAGAGACACGTTGGACAAACATGGGAGAGAAACCCATCCAAGAGTTTCAAATAGGAAGAAAATGCCTCTCTCAAAAAGTATTTCTTCCCCAAATATTTAGAGAGGAGGAAGTACCCTAGGAAATTATTTTGTGGCTGCTGCTCTTTGTCAGACCTTTGCTTTTGGCTACTGCTAAAGTTATCATAACTGTGCCTTTTCTCTAGATTAACCTTTAGCCTGACATTGCACAGCTTTTCTTCTGTTTTTACTTTCTTCATTATTCATGCTGTATTTGCTGAAAAGGTGAGAAAAAATATAGCCTGTACTTAAACAAAAGCTTTAGGTAGAAAAAAAGCAAAGGTGAGAAGGTGAGAGAAAAGAGCTAAATCTGTGTGCTTAGGCCTTAATGAGTAAAACAGACTCTGATGATGTTTCACTCTTTATTCAATACTATTATAAAATCAAATATATCTTTCATCTACTTTTGGAATAATTAAGATAAAGATACAAGGAAAAGTACATTTTCATCCAGAGGGAAAGAAAATAAAAGCAAACCAAAATGTAGCTCTAAGAGAGAGGAATATTTTTTCTTCCTGTAAATACTATTTTTTTTTCATTGTACCAGAGAGAGCAAGAATTCATATTGCACACGGTCAAAATTTTTTCCTCAAGAAATACACCGTATCTGAGCAACAGCTCATGTACTGTGGATTGTTACAGCCACTTTCTCTCTTCTCCCCTAATATTTTTCTCTTAGAGTAAATAAGCTCTTAGGACATCATGAAGTGCTCCTTTTGACAGTTCTGTAGCTCTTTTGTTTCTATTTTCATCCCAGGAGATTTTGAGGTTCTTAACAGAAAAACTGGCATTTTCAACGTGAAAAGATAATTTTATTTCCCTAAAGGTGTTCCGTTGAGTATATCAACATATCAGGTAATTTACGATGGTGAGACTACCCCAGTCAAGTAACCTATGTGCATTAAAAATCAGTTTTAAAACTGATTCCTCAATTATTTTATCAGTTTTTTTTAGAATTTATGTCTTTGAATGTCGTCATAAATATATAATGTGTGAAGAGGTAAATACTAAATAGCAAAGTATCCATGTGCTTTTACAAAAATATTTAGATTTTGGCATCTGTAAAAACATTTGAAAATTAGGAAAAACCTTTCTTTTACATCCAAGCAATGATAGGTTTTCTCTTTAAAAACATGTTTTCCAAATGTATTTGGGGGGCGAGTTTATATGCTGCCTTAGATATTTCAGTGATTTTTTCATCAGTCTCTGTTTACAGATTTTCTGCAACATCTCAAAATGAGTTGAAGTCAGAATATAAAAACCAGAATAATCTGATCTATTACTAGTTTTGACATTTAAATTTTTATGGACAAAATTTTCCAAAGAAGGATTAAATCACTTTCATTTTCTCAGTTTTTTAGTCATTTCAATGGACTTCCACTGACATTTGTAATGTTTAGAATTGCTGAAATAAAAGATAGAAGACATTAATAATGCAAACAAAGGAAAAAAATTTGAAAATATAGATCTATTTAAGAAGATACATAACACGCCAATAAACATAAAAATAGAGAATTATTTGGCATTTATATATTTCTATACAAGCATACAAATATTAGAAGATATGGTATCATGTCTTAGCTACTTTTCTATGTGTCTGTTTAAAAAAAACCACCTATGTGGTGCATTATTTTAGTCTAAAGAAAGACGTGCAACAAACACCAACTTTTGCTGTTTGGCAAAATTTATATTTTGTTCTTATTTTATTTTTATTCTCATAACAACCTGAGTAATAAGCAGTGAGCATATTCCCTAAAGAAGGACATAGCAGACCATTTGACAGAAAGTGACAAGTGTAAATGAGCCATCAACATTATGGATAACAGGCAGAGTGCAGCATTAGCAATGCACAGTCCAGTGCAGTAGGGAGCATTGCTGTGCTGTATTGCATGGGCTTCTATTTCACATATAATATCTCATCATCTAACAGGGATTTCAAACACACACCAAAAAATAAAAAAAAAGAAAATTATCATAGGATTTTTGTGGAGTTTTCTGATCATCTCCATTAAAAAAGTTGAAAATGGATGGGGTGCCATGGCATTTTAAATCTGCCATGCCTAAACTAATAGGAACAAATTCCTGCTACGTTGAGATGATCCTAATTTGCACTAATGGCCAGCAAAAAAAGTGAGAGGCATGCTGTACATTTTAAAAGCAAAAAAAATAAATTACAATTTCTCTGAAGCTGAAATCCATGGAGTCAAATGTGACGTTAGTTGTCTCTTAAAAAGAAAGGACTTGAAACATCAGATATTATTACAAAGTCTCATCATTTTTTAAAAAGTACTAATTTTTTCATGTTTAAAAATACAGAGTTCCTCAAGACAAAGAATGATGAGCTGTTAACTGTAACTACATTCCATATTTTTCACTATAGATATAATTAAATATCAGCAGGTTTCTGGCACAAACAGAAAACACTTTTATTTAGTTGACTCAAAGACATTTCTTTCTCTCCTTAAGGTCATCATATTGATTCTGGCAAAATACTGTAAATATTAAATCCTCCAGTCAATAAGCTTAATACTGACCTAAAAAAGTCAATATATGCTTACTAGTTACAAATAACAACAGAACATAGCTGGGTATATTCTATTCTTTATAATACTCTGTGCTTAAAATAGGGACAGTGGTTTTATGTTTTTAGAGGAGTGGAAATGTTCTTTCCTGGAAAAAAAATAACATTAAAATTTTTAAACCGTTGAAATTTTCAACATCTTCTGTTGCTTAGCACAATTTTGGAAGTGTTTAAATTTAAATGAACAACAGTTTTACAAGTTATCAAGTTATGTGTTTTAGAAAACCTCTTTTAAAGAATTGGTCATAGAAAAAAATTAGAAAAATTTAATGTGCCAGAATTAGGGTCAAAAAGCCCATTCAAGTCTGAAGCATAAAAACTTCCATCTTATTGAAGATATAAACCTGATGCTGAGGCTAATATATGCGGAAATTATCACAAATTACAGTATGCATTTGTCAATACACAAAAGGCAGCAGTCTAATGTTGTCAACAACAACAATATTAATTAATATCTACCTTGGGCTGTGGGTTCTGAGAGATCTGTGTTATGGAACCGCAGAAAGATTGAGATAAGAAGATTCCTGTGAAGATCTTACAGTCCAACCATCCTGTTTAAAGCAAGAAAATGTAGAACAAGTTCCTCAGGATCATACCATCAGGTTTTGAATAGCTGTGAGAATGAAGCCTCAACAGTTGCTCTGGACAGTTTTTGAGCATGTTTGATCAACCTCACTGTGAAAAATATGTTGTTTTGTTTTTTCTTTTGTTTGAATGGTGGTTTGTGTTTTGATTTGGTCTGGTTGTTTATTTTTGAAATTTTTAAATGGAAATTCTTCTATTTCAATAGAAATTTAAAAAACAAAACCAAAAACTGAAACACTAAACACCTGTGCCCATTCTTATTCCTCTGTCACTGGGGCATTCTGAGAAGAGAGTCTGTCTTCCTTGCAGCTTTCCATCAAATATTTATATATTTTTATAAGATATCTCTGATTTATCTTCTGGCTAAACAATCCAAACTCTCTTAGCATTTCCTCATGTTTCAGATGCTTAAATCCCTTAAGTGTTTCTGTGGATTGTGGTCTCTTGCTGTACTTGCTGTACCACACGTCCATTTGTCTCTTGTACTGAACAGCCTAGAAATGGACTCAGCACTCCAGATATATTTTACTGGTGCAGATTAGAGAGAAGGATCACCTCTGTCCACCATCTTCCTGTGGTGCTGCTACCGGCTGCTGTTTTCGTTTGTTGTTTTGTTTTGTTTTGTTGTTTTTGGGGTTTTTTGCTTGTTTTTTTTTTTTTTGTTTTTTGCTTTTTGGTTTGTTTTTTTTTTTTTTTTATTTGGTTGGGGTTTTTTTGTTTTGTTTTGGGTTGTTTTGTTTTGGGTTTTTTTTGCCACAAGTATACACTGTTAGCTAGCTTCAACTTGCCCATCCAGACTGACAGATGTTTTTCTGCAATTCATTGGTCATTAGACTTCCCTGGAGCATGAACTTGTGAAATGAACTTGAGCATGAAATCCCAGGTGCGGGATTTGACATTTCCCTTTGATGAACTTGATAATTTTCATGTTATGCCAGGAACAGACATAGTAAAATCCCAGGACAGTCAAGGCTTGTTTTACAAAATACTGAGTTCATTCTCTCACCAAAATATTTTGAATCTTCCTAGGGTACTGTCCATTTTTTTATGTTATTCAAAATATGATAATCATTATTTACAATTTACATAATGTCTCTTTTTAAAGGAGTGGGGATTTGGGCTTTGTTTTGCTTGGTTTTTACAGAAATATAATTTACTGCAATGTTAGAATTAATAAAGATTATAAGTGCCAAAGCTGAGTTTTGCTTTCTCATAGGAAAATAAGATGATCCTCACTACTTAAACATTTTAACAAATTATTGAGTTTTACTTTTGCAAAATTTTTTCTTTAAGCAAACAGTGCTTCCACTTCTTTTTTTTCTTGCTTGCTCACAGACTTTGAGGGGTGAATCTAAATCTTCCTGAGTAAATATGGACAGTTTCAGGAGTATTTCTTTTCTGTTCTGCTTTCAGGAGCCATTACAATATAAAAAAATAGAATTTCTAATAATATATTTCAAAGTTATGTTTAGTTCCTTCCCCTACCATAAAGTAATTTCAAAGTAAAGCTGTTTGACAATCTAGATAGTTCATGCAGTCCAACATAATTCTCACATTTAGCTTCTCATTCCCAGTTTGCTAGAAGAATTTATGGGGCAAGGAGAGGTAGAATGATGTGGAAATCCTAATGAAACTTCCTCACTTATGAAAATCTAAGTAAAAAGGAGTTTTGCAGAAGGGAGAACTGTCTGTGTTTCTGTTTATTGCCACTGAATAATAAAGTCATACTCAAACAGCAGTGACAATCTGGCAGGATGTTATTTTAGAATATATATCTGTAGAAATAGAATGATTTCTTTTCCTTTTCAGGTTGTTCCAGTACTATCATGCTGACTTTCTTTATTAAATTTGGCCTTTTTCCATTGCTGGCTCCTACTCCTTGACAGTATAGGATTTCCCAGAAAGCTTAGTCTGTTAACAGAAAACATCATTAGCTGCTTACTGAGCATAGAGAGCTCACATTTCAGTTTTTAAGTATGGCATGCTTGCTGCAAAAAGCTCTCAAGGCTGCTATAGACAACCCTGTAATTATTTGCCATAGAAGTCATAGAGATGACTTCATTTTTCTCTGTCTTTTTACTTCTCTGTTCCTGTTTCATACAAAGCATTGTGACCCTTGGTATTCATCATTTCCTATTCTTTTCTGTGAATGTTCAGTATAAAATAAATAAATATGTTGGTATGTAAGTTTTTACAGTGTCTTTTCAAATAAATGTAAAAGTGACAAGCAGAAAAGAGAAGTTTGGAAGGCAGGTGGTAAGATAAAATACATATTTGAAAAAATATGTTTCTTGTAAATAAGGATTAAAACATAGTGACAATATTCTTGGTGAAGAAATAGGATAGAGATGAATATAAGCAGCAAATAACATTAATGTAGTAAGGAAGGTTAGGGTAGACTTCATGGGGTTTTTTACGAACTCAAGTTTCAAGAGAGGTGATTAATTTACTCTAGGACTGAATATTTTAAAGATAAAGTACAGATTATATTATACTGAAATTCCTCAGGTACCCTCTAACATCACTTGTCTCTTCAATTCTATGTGCCCATTCTGTGTGCAATTAAAAATGTGGAGGTTTTTTTTTTCTATAGATGTTGCTTAACTCCAACAATCATAGCATGATCATAATGTTTTCTCATTTTTTGCAGTTCATGAAATGAATGTATCATTAAGTCATAATAAATTATGTTATGTATGCTAAGGATTTCATTTTACTTTATTCATGGACAAGGAAGAAAAGAGACAATTACAAACGGACAAGAACCAATAGAAGCCTCTGTAAGATAAACTGGAAGAATGGATCACTGAAATACTGATCTTAGTTTTCCAGGAGTTACAAAACATTTTTCAAAAGAGTTATCATTTTGTTCTTAACTGTCATGCAAAATTGAGCTTGAATTTAAATGAATATGAGAAGAAAAAATATGTAGTCAAGTTTTTCCTACTTCAGTCAGTCAAGTGTCTTATGTCTTTGTGACATGAAATATATCACATCTTAGCTCCCATGAATTTTAAATGTGCTTTTTAAACATGAAGAGACTAAACTTCTACATTTTCAATCCTATCCTAAAACATGACTTTACTTCTTCAGCTACAAATGAATCTGCAGCACCTGTGTTTAACCATTCAGTAGTAACAGAACCAGAGGCAATGGGCACAAACCGAAGCAGGGGACATTGTCTCTAAATGTAAGGAAACACTTTTTATTTTGTTATGAAGGTGGCTGAGCACAGTTACATCTTGCCCATAAAGTGAAGCATCCCTGCTTGGAGATGTTCAAAGGATGCCTGGCCACGGTGCTGGGTTATCTGCTCGGGGTGTCCCAGCTTGAGCAGCTGTATTGGACCAGATGACCTGCAGAGGTCCCTTCCAACATCAGCCATTTTGTGGTTTCGCCATCCTGTGATTCTGTAACTTCAGGAGAGTCACAGGAGTAAGCTTGTTCTTCTTGGTCACCAGAACTGACACTGTGGTCTTGATATTTTAATTCTAAAAAAAAATAAAATATTTATGTTTTTCAGCTGTAAGAATATTTCAGCTGTAATAATATTTCTGCATCAGAATGCACATGCAAATTACTGCAGGACATGTTAAGAGTATGAAATTACCATGCAGGAGCTGCTCTGTGCTAATTGCCCATGCTATTTTATGATACATTATGATAAAATTTGAGATAGCTTATTATTCTACTGAAGGAACTTACCTGAATTTGTCTTGGACTTAGCCTAGGTATACAGGTAGGTAGAGCAAAGGAGCTGAAAGGAATTAGGTTGTTAGACTAGGCAACTGGATTGCTTGTGTACAACCAGTTTGTGGGTCCTAAAATGACTTTCTGAAACATGAAGTAAGGAACATGAATAATAAATTTATTCAGACAGAGCCAGCTAAGACTGTTTGCAATGCATTTTGTAATGCATATAGACTTACATTTTTATTCCATAAATGCATATATACTCCAAGGGAACATTAAAATAAGAGGCAATCCCACTGAAGAGTTCGATCATTTGGAGATGAAAGCCAAAACCCACAGAGGCTCACAGGTGCCTGAGGGCATGGCTAGACATGAGCAGAGAGTCAGCTGGCCAAATGTACAAGTAGCTTTGGTATTGAGGTTAAGTTTGCATATTTGCATAGCAATATGCTAAAATTCATCTGTCCTTATGAGCAAAGTCCACAGAAGTAGAACTTGGCAATACTGGAAAGCACTATGTCTACATTTTTCTGAAGCCGCTTGGACGTGCTATGAAAGGTATGTCACAAGATGAGAAGGATCAAAATAAAGGAAATTTACTGTTTCAGATATATTTGTGCTGTATTAGCTTGTAGAACTAACTGAAAAATGAAAGGGAATTCCAGAACAGATTATTAAATTTAAAATATTCTTCTCATGCATGATGAAAAACAGTAGAGGATCTAACTTACATTGATGGAAACTTTTTAGCAAAATCTTGCAGAATTTCTAAAATATAGTATGTCTTTGGCAAATACCTTTAAAATATCATTAAGACAAAGCCCTCAGGGATAAATATAGTGGTTATACATTAACTCAAATATATTAGGATTGGAATTTTCAAAAGGGAAAAAATTAATCTAATATCCCAATTTAATTTAATATCCCAATTCCAAGGCACCTTCAGTAGGTATTTGATATTTACCTCTATGGAGCAATTCCAGGTTAATTGTTATGGTTTGATTCCAACCTCATCTATTGATTTAAAAGACACACACAGAAATCTCAAGGGATTCAGGAGATGTTATATGCTCATATCAGGAGGCATTATATTGGTTCATATAGGTATCTGCAAAATAAAAGTTCAAATAATACTCCCCAATTTCTAGGATGATAATAAACATTAATTTTGAATTAGCAATATAATGCATAGTATATTAAATCAGATTATTTTTTGTTAGATAAATAAATATAACTTCTCTGATCTGTTAATACTTCTGTATTGTTCTACATCAACATGCAAAAATTAGAGCACTCTTTTACTTTTACAAAACTTACTTGTGAAGATATTATGATGTAAATAAGAATCACTAAGTAGCAAGTCTCAGGCTAGGTGCAGGTTACCACTTCTGTTAGTGACTGCTACTGATTCTCTTATTGGCATCTCTTTAATTTAGTTTTCCTTACTATTATTATTGCTTTAGGTCATTTTTTTGTTGCAGTACTTCGATTTTCTGACAGGACTTCAAGGTAAGCAGTATAATTTGCCTGAAATGTCACTAAGGAAGAAGAATTTCTGATAAATAAAGAGTTTTCACATGATATTCTTATACAATCACTGAAGAATCTCCTATGTGTACTTGGAAGTATATATGATCAGACATTATACTTGCTTATGATGGATTTTTGGAGTAGGCAAACAGGTTTTAATTATTCCTCATAACACTGAAAATACCATTAAAGGTGAAAGTCCTTCTTCCAGTTATCCCTGTGGGGTCTTAGACATATGTTCTTATAGTCTAGCTATCTACACAGTGGAGAGCTTTATTTTATTGACCCACATTTGGTCATCATACTTCAAGGTCTTCAATCCTTTTATATAGTGAGAAAATCTTTTATACAATATGACAAAAAAAAAAAAAAAAAGGAAAATTACAGAATAAAAATAATCACTGAGGTTTAACTTCATGGAGAATGCCATAGAAAATGGGTTTGTTCTAGTTTTCCATCGGGAACAATTAATCTACCAGACCTACAGTTAATCTGCAAGGAGACAACAGGAATAATGCAACTAAGATGCACCAGAACAGTTTCAAAAATTATATTCAGTCTAATAACAGGGAACAAATTATTTTTCCTTTTACAAATGAGAACTTAAAAGGTATGGGCATGTTAAAAGAACAGAGGAGATCTGGGACATGGAACAAAGATTATCTAAGAGCTTATCAATGGGTGAAACTGAATTTATTGTGTTGTTTAATTGAAAATGTGTGAAGAAGAAGTACATATGCAATTTTTTCCAGATTAACTGCATCAGTAAGGCATATTAGAAATTTGAAGACAAGTAAATAAAGCTAGTGCTGAATGAATTGAAGGTTTGTCTATGACATTGAATGGAAGCTATTTTATTATCTTCCTGTGACAGCTGATATGTCTTCAGATTGGAGAAAAGGAAGGAGAATAATTGGCTACTTTACTTTTAGAAAGGCTGCTATGATATTTTTGTCTTTACTTCCAGTCATGGTTCATGGTTTTCAGGCTCATGAAATGCCTGCACATCACAACCCTGAAAGAGTAAGCAGTAAAAAAAGCTTCCATCCAAGGTACAGGTAACTCTAGGATATCCTCATCTACTTGAATGGTGAAACAACCAGCATAACTCACTCTTTCAGTGGTTATTTAAAATGGTTACCTATCTTTTGACTATGTAGAAAGATCCTGCACCCTTCAATTCTAAAAATAAATGCAAACAAACAAAAGAACAATGCCAACGACTAATCTGATTCTGGTATCTGATTTTTCTCTAGACTCTTCATTGTCTGGAAACAGTACATATGAAATACTCTATTAGAGAGTAACAAGGTTTACACAGAAAAATACGTAATGTCCTTGAAACAACTGATTTCATTTCTGGAAATTAAGTCATATAAGAGAGAATTTTAGGTGATCTATTGATAATAAGCAAAATAAAAAATGTATTCTAGCTTTCCTGACCCAGAACATTACATCTCGTACCTTATTTCTGGTATGGCCATGAAGAAAACAAATGGAAATCCTTTTCAGCTGGGTATACTGTAATCTAGCAAGCTGCTGAATCTGATAAACATCTGTCTCATTTCTGTTATTTTTCACAAGAATCTAAAGATTTCATTTGTTTCCAGACATTTAGTTACCTGCCTGAATTTGGAATCCAAGTTTAAAAAAGTGATGATCAGATTTGACTGATTAGTTTTTTGCTTTTTTTTTTGGGAGGTGTGTGTGTGTGTGTCTGTGTGTGGGGGATTTTTCAATGCAATTTGACACAAGTACTAAAGATTTTTAAAGATCATTGTTATGTATCAGAGTTAAAACCAATTAGCCTGTAGTAGAACATTCACAAATAGATGAAATTAATGTCTACGTTCAGGTATTTTTAGAGTTTATGTTTGGCCTTAATCACAGCTTATTGTCTATCAGAGAACAATTTATTTTCTGTTTGTATGTCTGGTGCTCTCTTTTTTAAAATATTCACTGGCTAAGAAACATGGTTTGAGATTTAAAGGGCTAAAAATGCTTTATGGGCTGTACAGTCACAGTCTCAGTAAATATCACCACTTCTACAATGGGAGCTCCTGTTGAAGAGAAAGATAGAGATTTTCTGATATTCTCCCCTCATATTGATGAAATAATAATATTTAGTTCACATTATCAGGGAATTCCTCTAATCAGTAAGTAATATCTATGTATTTAAACAATGAACGAAAACAATACTGGCCAAGACAGTAAGTTAAATCCAGCATTGCTTGGCATGAATTTTCAATGCTGATGAAGTTGATGCAAAGGAACTACCTCCAAACACAAATTGAGGCTCCATTTCTTATTGGTTATGGATCCAAACTCCACTGAGATGGCTTACATTCTCAGAAACTGTGAGGACATGGATCTGAGATGACAATTACCATAGATATAAGATAATAAGTCATCGGATTTGGTTGATCTATGGCTAGGTGATGGTAAATTAGTAATCTAATTTATTGTTAGATATTTAAAAACCCATTAAAGTTCACCTGTTTTAAAGGTGCCAAACATTTTTTCTGTGTTTGAGCTGTGGGTATCAAAAATGATTAAACAATTTAAGCATTGTAATCTCATTGCAGTCGGAATTAAGCACCTAGTTTTCTTGGTGAATCTGTTTTGACAATGTTTCAAAAATAAATTCAGTTCCACTGGAAAAAGCCCTTTTCATGTAATCTGCAGATTATAAGAATGTTACCATGATGCAGTCAATAGAAAGTCCAAAATTTTCCACAAGATCTAATGGATGGAATATGATGCATAAAGAAGTGCTGGATCAGATATAATTCAGTGAGCTGAATGTGACCTGTGTTGCCTATCACATGATATTCCTAGTGTCCTGATATGCCTGCATTTTCGTAATAATTGCATTAATTTTTTGTCACATTTTGAAATTTCTACTGAGTTCTGAGTTTAAAATTAAGAAAATAGAATTAAACTTGATCTATTCTAAATCCACTGAAAACTGTTAAATAATGAACACACGTCTACCTTTATAATACACCTATAAATATGTGACGGAATCGAAAGTGGTTTTTACCTGCATCTCAAAAAGAGAACAAAAGGTTCTAGTCAGAAGAGAAGAGTGCTTAGAAGAGAAAAATACAAGGTCGTCATACTCATCCAGCTGGTTAAAGGCTAGGAAAAGATTAATAGTTATAGTACAAATTAAAATGTGAATATAATAATGTAATTTTATTCTGCTTCCATCGTAATTGAAAAGGTGTAATGGGAGAGATGGATGTGGTTCGAAGTGTGCATGTAATGAAGTACCTCAAACTGTGAACACATGGGTAATTAAAAGGAAACTAATCTCATCCAAAATAGTATTGGGCATTGGCTAATCAAATGATAATGTTAATCTTGCTATCCAAGAAAGTAATTTTCTATTCCAGAGATTTTGTAGTTTTATAATGCATCATGTTATGTTTGTTGCCATAGCCTTTAATTGGAAAATGCATAATTCAAAAGATTGAATTTAATGTTATTGAAATTATATTTAGATTTTGTACTTAGATTTCCTAGAAAATGTCATGCTTTTTTGCATTTATCGTGCTATTTGCTCATTGTATTTATAATTTACCAGTGTACACACTGTAAAACTTCTGTTAAATTTATGTACCAGCACATGTGAACATTTTTCATGGTTAATCCTTGTAAAACAAGTTTCTTATTGTAATACTTTTAGCATATAGCAGTAAAGAAGGAAGAATAAAATGCCACAAAGTATTTCTTTTTCTTAGACTTCTGCTTTCTTTTTCATTTGAGCAATCCCTGGGGCCAGGTATCATTCATCAGAAAAGTAATGAAAATTGGACTGAATCTAGGAAGATAACCTATCCCTTCATTTGCAAATGAAATTGTCAATAAGCCTAGTCTGCATCTCTCACAATGATGTCAGCCCTTAGAGTCAGACCACAAAGCCTGGTGTAAAGACTCCTTGAGCATTGCTTTGCAAATAAATGTACTAAAAATATAGGAGGGAGTCCTATTGAAGAGAGAGGCAAGAGCTACTGATCTAATCTCCATGATCTTCATAACTTACTTTCAGAAGTCCATTATAACTGCTGTATTTGTTTTAAACAAGTTGAGGGGATGGATTTTATCCTTTCCCCTCTGTGTACAAGCCACCATATGTATACTAACATATACATTCTGTCCAATACATATTATGGAATAGAAAAAAAAAAACCCAAAACAAAACAAAAAATCCCCTAAAAACTAGCTTCATTTCTCAGCTATACTTCTCATCATACTATCATTTTCAGACAACAAATTATGGAGCTAAGTGAAACAATTTGATGGGAAAATTTTTATGTAGTTCTTTCCAACTGTTCCCAGATTCATCAATGCTTAATCCACCTGTCAATAGGAGTGCATGACTTGCCAACTGTTGTGCTATAGTATTTCACATTAAAATTCTCTTTAATTTTCCAGGATGCTGGAAGATATAGTTGTCTTAATGGTGGTTCCATATAACTTCCAGTCGTAACAATTTTTATTTCTCATAAAGTGAATTGAAGGAAGGAAGGATAATTGGTAGTCACAGAGATGAAAGAAAAATCTTATCAAATGGGTAGTCTGCTGTAGTATCTAGGTAAGATTCACAATTCAGAAATTCAGAATGAAATAAAATACACTGCTGTAAACTGTTTAGATTTTTAATTTTGCTTTAATCAAAGCCATTTTCCCACAGTAATTTGATTTGTTTGACATTAATCAGAAACTGCAAATACAAATAATGAACATAGTTCTTGCTAATAGGTAGGCAGATGGATTTTCTCCATAAATATTTCAAGAGAGAAGTCAATCCATAATATTATTGATTGAACATGAAATAAAAAGTGTCTATTTTTCGCTTGCTGAATGCACAAGAAATGATGTTCTGCTAATAGGAACTGCATATCCAGCAAGAAACAAATTATGCTCATGTGATCTCTTGCTGTGATGACTTCAGATCTCACAGACTAAGTAGTGCATCAGGCCAAATCTGCATCCTCCATATAGGAAAATGAAAGATGAAGAGTGAAACAGCTTCGGATACATATGTTAGTAGTTCAGCAATTGAATTTTTTCCCCTGGTAAGCTGTGAACATGAATCCCCTCATGGTTCAATGGGTCATTCTGCAGCTGGAAATAGTGTGTTCAGTCTTGCTATAATACTTGTTAAAAAGCCCATGAAAGTTTTAAAGGAAAGTAGTTGTTTTTTATCTGTGGTGTTAGACAAATTTTTCATCCAGAAAATTCTTGTTCATGCATTAACTTTTTTTCTGAAAACCACCCCATACAGGTGTTTGAAGATATGTCAGGCAGAAAAAAAATAAATATCTGTATCACAGAATAATTCACTTCTCATCTAGCCAAGCATCCTTTTATCACAAAGCCAACACTGAAGTGATGGGATTAGCCCATCTAGGTTTTGATAACCATCAAGCATGGACAGGTGACCCAAACTGACCAAACTTATTCCAGACCATGTGACATCATGCTGTGTATTTGAAGAAGGGGGAGACATTTGGAGAGATGGTATTTGTCTTCCCAAATCACTGTTATATGTGAAGGAACCCTGCTCTTCCAGGGATGGCTGAATGCCTGCCTGCCCATGGAAATGGTAAATTAATTTCTTCTTTTGTTTTGTTTGCATGAACTGCTTTTGCTCTCCCTATTAAACTGTCTTTACCACTGAGTTTTCCTGTTTTACCCTTCTGATTCTCTCCTCAATCCCATTGGTGGGAGAGTGAGTGAGCAGCTGCATGGTACTTGTTTACTGGGATTAAACCACAACAAATGGTTATCAATTGTCTGGTTCTTAAGGAGTTACAAAGAGAAGTTTATTCATTCCAAGTGTAATTGATCATTGGAGCAGGTCATCCAGGTAGACTTCACAGACTCCATGCTTGATGGTTATCATCACAGGCAAAACAGGCTCAACATAGAGATATGCATTGAATTTATTACACCAAAAAAAATCAGAGCAGGATAATGAGAAAATAAAACCTTAAATACTCCTTCCCCCCCCTCCTTCTTTCCAGCTCTACCTCCTGCCCCAGTGGTGCAGGGAGACACGGAAATGTGGCTGCAGTCAGTTCATCACCTGCGGCTTCTCCCACTGCCCAGGGTGAGGAGTCATTTCCCTGCTCCACTGTGGGGTTCCTCCCACAGGAGGCAGCTCTCCAAGAACTCCAGTGTGATTTCATCTCACAAGCAACAGTCCTGCCCAGACTGCTGCAGCACGAGTCACTCTTCCGATGGGTACAGTCTTGGACATGCTCTTCCAGTGTGGATCCCTCACAGGGTCCTGCCAGGAAACCTGCTCCAGCATGGGTTTCCCACGGGTTCACAGATGTCTGCAGGCATCCACCCGCTCCAGCGTGGGGCTCCTCCACAGCCTGTGGGTGGATCTCTGCATTCCTGTGCTCCTCCATGGGCTGCAGGGGCACAGCTCCCTCCCCATGGTCTGAACTACAGGCTGCAGGGGAATCTCAGTTGCAGTGTTGGAAGCACCTCCTGCCCCTCCTTCTCCACTGACTTTGATTTCTGGAGAGTCGCTCCTCTCACATGATTTCACTTTTCTCACAATTGTAATTCTCACAATTACAACTGTGCAAGAACTTTTTTCTTTCTTCTTAAATATGTATCACAAAGTGTTAATCACCATTTCTAATTGGCCCAGCCTTGCCCCAACAGCACATTTGTCTTTGGAGTCCCCAGAGATTGGCTCTGCCAACATAGGGGAAGCTTCTGGTGGAGTCCCACATGAGCCACCCCTGTAGCCTCCAGATACCAAAACCAGGCCATGTAAAACCAATACAAAAGGAAAGTTAATTTTACATGCATTTATATTTTTGAAGAATTTCCTCTCATTTTCTATATACAAGGCATCCATCTGTTTACTCCATGGTCATGATATCTCAGCTTTGCTTTGAGCTGTTTATATGCACTCCTTTCTCTTACCCATAATCATTAGAAATTAAGAACTAGTTTTCTGGCCCTATATTTCCCCATTGACCAGGTCTGTCCATACACTAACAGTTTCTGATCATACTATCCCATCAGCTGGACTACATGGTTTTTGTAAGAAATAAATGAACTGGAAAGAGATTAACTCTGCAATCCCAATAACACACAAGTGGCTCATGAAAAATCTACAGTTTCCTATGAAATTTTAAAAAAGCACTCCTTTTCCTCTTGGTTGTGCAGAAATCAGGAATAAATCAGGTTGTAGTTCCCAAGAATACTGCAGCCAAAAGATGAACTGGAATCAGATGGATGAAAATGAGGGTGAATAGTAGGAAAGACTGGAGCAGTGTCAGAGAAGCTGATTCCTCCTTCTCCCAGTAGTGTCAATTTGTGAGATTAACTTTGCTGTCTCATGAACCTTCATAATCAAAGTGGGGTAAGAATCTGCTTGCAGTGGAAATTAATGAAATAAATTTGCTGTCATGAATTTTCTGTTCATCTTTCTAATTGAAGTCAATTGAACTGGAGGGTAGACAGAAAGTCGGAATGTCTGATAATGTGAGAGGCCCACCTAGACACAAAGAAATTTCCATCTTCTTTTGCTGAAGAGATCTTGAGCTCATCAGCTCAGTCTCCAGGACTGTGGTCATCAAGTACTACAACCATGCCCACTATCAGTAAAACACCAACTCTTGGTATTGAACACCCAAAGTTGGGGTGATTGCTTAGGAGATGGTTGTTGAGAACTGACTGCTTTGTGTGTGTAGTGCCAGGGATCAGTCATGTATGAGAACTAGCCATAACATAAACAGTAAATTAACTGAACAACCTTATGCTTTAAAGTTTGAAATTGGCTTGATTTGTCAGTCTTCTAAACAGCAGCAGCCTCTGTTTCCAAACACACTTGTAAACACCTATGTTCTATTGCAACTCACTTTTCATCCTGATTTCAACGTGTAGTGAATGAAATAATGCATGAAAATTAGAAATGCCTTCAATATTATTTCAAAATATTCAAAAAGTGAACAGTTATGCTGCTTTAGAAGGTACATAGGCCATTTTAAATGATGATGACTGTGGCTAGGTATAATCAAATAACAAAATCTCCCTTCACAGGCTTATGTAAGAGTCAGACTGTTCTTCATCAATCTTTCTGAATCTATGACCCCAGCTTGGAGTACAAAACCTGATCCTCTAGAGTCTGTTAATCAAGAGTTTTCACTGGGAAGAAAAAAATTGCAAGAACTGGAAACTAAAAAACCCTGAAAACTACAAAAGACTCTTGCTTCTTCTAAAAGCTAAAAATGCTGCTTTTGCAGTTGCTGCAGATTCTACCTTCTTGGGAGTTGTGATCTTGAGCTCCAAAGATAGCTCCTCTATCAGCAATTACAGAACAAAGTACTGCGAGTGCGAAGAGAAGTTTATTAATTTCATTTTGCAAAATGCTTTTACTAGCTCTGCTGTATCAGCTTCTCCTTAGTTCTACTGATTGTGTTGAAAGAAGTATTTTTCTCCACTCCAGAAGTATCACAAAGAAAATCTAAACAATTTTACAAAGCATCCTTAAGTTATAAAAAGAAAAGAAACAGGGAGAAATTGGTGGGAAAAAAAATGTGAGAAACTGGAAAAAAGAAGAGAGCAACATGGAATTATGAACTGAATGGCATGGAAAAGAAATACAACAGCAAATAATTTTTAGTTCCATTCACTTAATTGTGAATTTTTAATTCTGACAAAATAATTGTGCTTATTACAGGAAATAAGAAAAAAAAGTATTATGAAGCAGAGAGACAATACTGTCAGTAAAAAAACTGTATAGAAAATTCACTAGTTATGATTTAAATTTCATATGCTGTATTTGTAAATCCCCACAAGTTTTGGAAGCAAGCTCTGATATTTTACAAACTCTTAGTACTTCCTCACAGAAAATGTAATTGTTTTAGAACAAATTGCTTGACTGGAATAATAATCACAGCAGATGGATCATGACATTCCTTTTTTTCAGTGAACACAGCAATAAAGAGTCCAGTTTTGGAGTCATTGTAGAAAACAATGCAATCAAGATGATGAAATACAGAATTAGTTTAAAAATCAATCTATAATAAAAACTGTTCCTTTAATTCTGCAAGAGATACAGTGCTGTTGAAATGTTACACTTGGAGTTAAGATTCTTTAAAAAATGAAAAAAATGCAGACAACAGTTTTATAGAAGGGGTTTTTTAAAAATGTTTATTCTTCCCTAAATATACCTTTTAAATACAATCACTTATTACCCATTCAATTAAATGGACAATGTGGGCAGAAATAGTACTGGATTAAATGAATACTCATAATTTGCTTTAACACTTAGGGCCATATTTGTTGATAGATGGGAGGTCAGCTTTGGTTTTGGTGTCATACAGAGCTCCTTGGAAATCTGACTGTAAATGTACCTCTAATTCAAACCACAAATATGTTACTATGATAGTGTGACACAAAAATATTTTAGTATGAATGTCCAGCAAATTAGTGATGTGAAAATTGCGTCATTTGATATAACATTATACTGAGTCTCACAGGGTGTAAACTTTCCTGTTAGCAGCCGAAGTGGTGCTATGGAAGAGAGCTGTCCTGTCCTCCTGTCCTGTGTCTGCAGCAGCGATAACACCAGGATGTTTTCAGCACTGCTGTTGAGTGAGGGATGGAATGAATGACTCCAGCCGTCAGAGGGGAAATAGAATTTGTTTATTAGGAAGAAATCGACTTTTATAGTCTGACTCACTAAGCTGATACCTGATGGTTATCAAAGTGAAAACCTCTCACACTGTTGGTAAGCTATGAACAGCACACTCTGGAGAACCATTTCTGTAAACAATGATACAGAAAGAGAGATAATAATTGCTTGAATTCTTTCTTCTAAGTTTCCCACACGTTCTACACAGCTTCCCAGGATTTTCCTGGGAGAAGCATGTCTCTTTCTGTTCAGAGGATATGTAATCACTACACTGCTGAGCAGGGCTTACACAGAGCCAAAGCCTTTCTGCCTCACTCCAACCCACCAGCAAGGGGAAGTCGGGAGAGGCACAGCTGGGACATCTGGCCTCAGCTGACTGAAGAGATTCCATGCATGTCATGCAACACTTCTCATGGACACACAGACTTCAAACAGCTTGTTCTCTCTCTTAACCTACCACAGGAAAAAAAAAAAAAAAAAAAATAAAAAGGACCTGGGTAGCATGATAAAAAGATTTGGAGGAAAAAGCTACATGCCTATGTCCAGAAAGATTCTTCTCTCTCTCTCTGTGTATGGCTCATAAAGAGTAAAATACAACTTCATTCAGTTATAGAAGCCAAATGATACCCACCCAAATCAGCGTGGATGAATTTCAAGATTCCAGACTGACCAAGTGAGCCTTAAAACATTCACCTACATTAGCTAGCCCATGTGTTTTGCTGGCACAAGCAATGATCACATTCAGTGCATTAGTGAACATAATTTAGGAAATGTGCAAGCCCCTACAGCCTGGTAGTATTTTTCTTCTTATAATTAATGCGTCCTGGGTTATATTTGAAATTGGATTTTTTATTTAATATGTTTTTAATATTTCAAAATCAAGTAGAATTCTAGAATTCCCATTTACTATTTAGTATTCCAAAATGTTTTGAGATTTCAGTTTGGATGTTTCTTCTTATGGTTATTAGTATTAGCATTAGTATTAGTGTTAGCTTTAGGCATTTGGGCTTTTTCAGACACAACCTGCACATTTTTATTCAAATTCCTGACTTGTTTTAAGTTTCAATAGAAGCTTTCACTGAAGTCTCAGCCAACAAGAATTAAACAACTTTCCTGTTAGGTCACATGACATATCCCATGATATTTTGATATTTGATATTTGTCTTTGCTCCCTCAAGCTTCCTGTCTTAAGTAGCTGTATTTGTACTAAAAGGTGAAATTTATTTGTGTTTGCTTTAATCCACTTTGACAAGAATCATGGGGAGTAAATATTCTTTTCTGATTGGTTGTTGGACTACATAAAGAATATTCCTGCTCACAGAATATTTATAATAAATACAGTTCTTGCAAAGCATGACCAGGTAACTTGATACAAACATTCTACTTGGTGGCACAGAGATGTTGGTAAGATATAATGAAGAAGAAATCTTTTTCCTCTTTGGTGTGTCTCCTTTATTATCATGATTTAAAAAGGAATGCCAAGAGGCTACCTTATCAAAAGTATTTAGAATTTTTTAAAAAAGCAAAAACCAGATAAAAAAATAGTAATCTAATGCTGTATTTTAAAACTCAAAAATACATTTGAATTTTTAAAGTAATTTGCTTAAAGCATGCCCTGAGCATTGCAAACTTATTTCATATGAATATTCTACCAATTCTGGGTCAGCAAAAAGTAATTTAATTAAATGGCAAATTTTTCAAACATTATAAAATATATTGACAGACATTCACAGGATTCACAGAATTTATAGGATGAATCTGTTATGTTAAAGAGAGTTGTACAAAATATCTTTTGCAAGTTTTGTAGCTCTTACACACCGAGTGCACTTATGCATAACAATCTGTGGGGTGAAAAGTTTATGGCACAATCTTTTCTCTGGAACCATCCTCAGCCCTCCCATTTACTTTCTTTCTCTCACACTAAAAAAAACCCAAGCAAGTTAACATGGTTCATAGGATGGACACTACAGTTTGTTGATCCTGATAAATTAATCCTAACAAAGAGTTAGAAAGTATGTTCAGATTTAAGTGGGAGCAAGTGATGTAAACTACACATGAAATCTCACTCCATAGTATCTGGAGTCATTTATAACTTCCAATCATATTTTACATGTGGAAGAGCAAAATCCCTGAATTGCTTCAATAGATTTAGAATGGTTTTCTCCACCGAAGAAGCTGCATTTCACTTACAGTGAAATTTTGCTTTCACCCAAGAGATCTTTAACTTATAATGCAATAATAATAATCTCTATCAGATTTGGAATCCTAAGGTTTTTTCTTATCTGCTCTCTTCTGAGTGGCAGATGAGAAAGAAGAGAGATTTTGTTGTGTTTACCAGTAATTAGATCAGTCATGAGGAAAAATGGGGTGAAAAATTTATCAGACTTTAGCAGATTTGTAGTCCTCCTTTTGGGACTTAGATGGTGAATGCAAACTATGAATGTCTCTGCCCTTGTTTTAACCCCTTATTCTTTTTCTTCAAATAACCATAATCTTTCAGTATATCTGTGTCCAAATTCAGGGGATACTTAATAGATCTCAGTTTCCTATTAGTTATCTGTATAATTAGTGGGCAAAAAACCATATGCATTATCATGAGTTGGGTGATCATTATTGTTCTCAGAAAGGAATTTTTTCATTTGCATTCAGTTCTACTATGGACTTCATTCCTTCTAATTTTCTTGAGACAAAAATCTTCAGATTTGTTGGAACAAGGATTAAGGCTCAAGAAGTTACTATTGTCCCTCAATGAAAAGATAGAGGATTTACATATTTCTGCACTCTCAGAAATGGAAAGTAAATAAAGCCTTTTCACTCAATTCTGAAAGCAAGTCTGAGCTTCTTATAACTCTAGCAGATATGTCCTGATGGTCAGTGGAATAATCATTTTACCATAGATTCAAAATTTCAAACATCAAGAGATACTTAGAACAGCATGCAGATCCTGCATCAGTGCCCAATGTAAACCTCAGTTTGATTTAAGAGAAGAAATTTGATATTTCTTTTTCTTATCACAGCCTTGAAGAAACTGCCATAGCATGGTGTCAAGAACTCTCAGATATAGTGCTTCAATATTTCAGGTCCTTCATATTTCTTATGATTTGTCAAAACTATGCCATCACTTCCTAATTCTTTATTTGTCATCAATAAACATATCTCTTTAAAGAATGATTTATTATACTTACTAAAAAAATCTTCTGGTAGGCTCCATAATAGAGGGGGAAACCAAGCAACATAAATTCTCTGAAACATCCAATTTCCAGAATTTTTTCTTAGATAGCTACATTTCTTTCTAAATTCACTTTGTAGTAGAGACAAAAAAAGGGAATAATCATTGGCTACATAGTAAAATACTCTATTATAGAGATTTACCCTGTAATGTCTACTCTATAGCCTCTGCTGAAAAGACTACTTCTGAGGAGATTATGATTTTTTTTCTAATTAAAGAAATAATAATCAATATATGAAATGTGTTCATTAAACAGGGAATCAATTAGCTCCAAATTAGTTATCTAACTCCATACTACTGTCATAATCTGTTTAATTTCTCAACACCTCTTTGAGAACACTGAGTTTTAATGTCAGATCCTGTATGACATAACCTCAGTTCCACTGTTTTGAAAATGCTGCACTTCATTTTGAATAAATAAACCTCCTAAATTCTAAGTCTCAGTAAGCCTTCAGCATAGGATTGCCCTGTATGATCATTAAATTTTAGATGGAACAAGTCAATATTCCCTACTAGACTTAATTACAATTGTTCTGTCTGAGGACAAAAACATGCTATAGCTGCTTGACAGTTTTATACAAATAACAGGGAGTATATACATTTCTTCTAAAAATCCAGAGGGGTTTTCATTCTGATGAAACACGAGGGAAACTGAAGAAATGGATTGTCATCATAACTTAGGTCATATAAAATACTAATTTCTTTGAAATTTTCCATTATGGATGCACAGGGAACCTGAAGTTGTCTCACATTATGCCCATATCAGCCAGACATTTCACCACGATGTGATTGCTGTCTGACTTAAGAGAGAAATTCTGCAAAATCAGCCATATGTTTAAATATTGATGCACTTAGCTCAGTTGAATTGAGTAGGATTTAAGTGTTAGTTATTTTTGCAACTGTGCATTTATTAGACAGGTGTTTTCATAAATTGAAGAGTCTCCATATTGAAAAAAAAAGAGAAAAAAAACATAAGAAAATGTATGTATTGAATACTGTATTACAGAGCACATACATTTCACAGATGACCCCAAGAATAATGTTTCTTTCCTGTCAAAGAAAATAATTTCATGGAAGAACAAGATTTCATATTATAAGACCATCAAAACAGAATGAAACAAGAAAAATGTGAAGACTAAATATGTAAGAGATCATTTTCCTACTAAAACCTAGGCTTTAGTGTTTATATCTTAATATATGAAGATTTCACTTTCAAATGTAAATCAGCTGAAACCCAAACAGCTGAAAAAAGGTTAACTTCTTTGCTTGTTTAATTTTCAATAGTTACCACAAATTATTTCCACATATGTACCGAATTCAGCACTAGAGTGAATACAATGTCCACCAAATATCTTTCTCTGTTTTCTCAGTGTCACTGTAAAACATTAAATATGTAGAATTCCAAGCTCTGGTGGCACTTTTGAAACATAAACAGATACGTCTTAAAAGCAGTTTCTATTTTATTTTCATAATTAGTTTGCCTCTTAGGAAATTTTCCTCTGCTAGCACAAAAAAAAAGGGAGCATGATCTACTTTAGCTCAGCACTTTGTCTTTCTCATCCTGATTACTTCTTTTCTCATAATTTTTCTGTTACCACAAAATCACAGAATCATTAAAGTTGGAAAAGATCTTCAAGCTCAATTAGCCCAGCCTTCAACCCAGCATCACCAAAATCACCCTTCGTGTCACACGCAGCGCTCCTTGAGCACTTTCACAGGGAGTGACATTCCACCACCTGCCTGGGAAACCCATTCCAATGCCTGACCCCTCTTTCAGTGATGTCTTTTTCTTTTCTACTGACTTACCTAATCTGAACTCCCCCCGTTTATGGTAAATATCATCTGTATTTCTTTTTTTTGGTCTTTTAATGCTTGAAAAGAGCCAGGCCATGAAAACACAATATAGAAATACCACATTCTGGTCTCCTTCTGTTCTGTTCATTTATCAGGAACAACAATATGGGAATTGTTGTTATTACCCTGACATAAATTTGTATTCCACTGAGATTTTGTTTTTTATATCATAGTGTGATAAAAAAAAAAGGCTCAGAAAGTTATTCCTCTTTCAAAATATTGAATTTATGCACTACATAAAAGATGTTTAGGCTTTCATATAAATTTTCATTTATGTCCAAACTGTATGCAATGATTTTCCAAATTGAAACTATAGCATTAGATATGTCACATAAAATCAGAACATGAATCAAGTTTAAAATATTCTTTTAACTCAAAACATTTTTAATCAATTTAAGCTAAAGAAGAAAAGTTCTTTTCCCTACCTTCTCTGTATCTGAACATTGATTATGATTTAGAAATGGCATGAAAAACCAGACCTCTCATGTCTGTCTCTGATGATGAAAAATGCTATTGGTTGCTGGACATTGTCTCCTATATCAAAAAGTATTTCTAGAACTTATTTAATTCTGAATTTGCAGGTTGTGAATGTGTTAATGCAATTTCTTCATAACAGTGAAATCATGAAAAATTCACAGCACAAAAGTAGAAAAAAAAAGTTTAAATTACTAAGAACCTCTAAAAATCTTACAATGTAACAAAATAAAATACATCAGAATTAATTTTTCAAAAATATAATAGATTCTAATTGTCTCTGAATGTTTCTAAATCATTAAAAAGAAAATCCTGTGCCTAAAATGTTAGGTAATATACAAATTGTTTGTTGCCATGGAAACTGACAAGTTAAAAGATGCTTGTATTTCTGTGTGCAATTTTACCTTACCTTTCTTATACAGATTTAATGCATTTTACTCTTTATATTAGACCTTTTCTACAAAAGATAGTTTCTTTGTGATGGCTACTCTCAACTAGTTACCCTTAACCTGTAATAAGGCAGAATGTTATGGAAATGTCAGAGGTTTTAATTCTTGCAATACTAGTTGCTACTAAAACCTATGTATTTTAAAATCCAGTGCTCTTATGTAAGAAACTAAAGAAACTAAAGATTGGTGAGCCTAGAGACATTCAACCAAACTAATGGTAATAATGACATTTGAGCACATTCAAAGTATCATTGACTCATTCAAATGGTCTAACAAAACCAGCCCTTTGGTAGGTTTTTCAGTTACATTTTTTAGACAGCTTCATCTTTCATTTATACCATTAGATGAACTAGCACTTCTTGCAGACATGTCAGCATGTCAGAAGAAGTTTTGGCAAGCTGCCTGTATAATATTCAGCTGATAACTATTGCCTATTAATGCAAACCACCTAACCATCCAGCAACTGCTCATCATCCACAGACTGCTGTCCAGCCCATTCCTAACCAGCAAGAAAGCAGTGGCTTCCAGCAGTAATTACATGGTCTGGAACATCCCTTTGGCCAGCTTAGGTCAGTTGCCCTGGCCATGCTTCCTCTCAACTTCCCTTACACATAACTCACAGAACATGAGAACTGAGAAGTCCTGGATTTAAAGTAAGATTGACTTAGCAATAGCTAAAGCATCAGTGTGTTGCCAAAATTATTCTCATACTGAATCCAAAATAGAGCATTGTAACTGCTACTAAGAGCATTAGTTTTATCCTAACCAGGATTATAAGAACTTTTCTTATGAATTTGGGTTTTCTATTAAAAAAAAAAAAAAACAACAAACCACTGTTATTGTATTTGCAGGCAATGCAAGGATTATCTATTATGGTGCAATCATCACATTATTGATGTGTAATTTCTACTTCAGCGTACAGAATGTTGTAAAGACCAAAATTAGGAAAGGGTTGAGGAAAGCAGATATGAAAAGGCACCCAGCCCTGGGCATGGCTATAATAATAAACATGTTCTTCTATATTTACCCAGCTGTCTAAATTAGGTTTTACATGTGTTTTGCCCTAAACAGACAAAACCAAAGTTGAATACTGTAGGCACCACTGAACAACTCTTAATCCTTTTCTTTTTAGTGTCATGATTCTTATATGTAGAAATTTGTCTTCAAAAGGAAAATTAAACTAGCAAAAGAAAAAAACAAGGGGGAAAGTATTGAGGTGGTCAATGTGTTTGTTTTTAGCTTTTGACCAAAGATGTAAGTTATCCCATTTTCTTGGATATTATATCATTTTATAAAGCATACACAAGACTGCCTCACCTGTCCTATTAATTTTTAAACCAGTACAATGAAGCCAACTAGAAATCTGCATGCAGAAATCCTTAGTGTAGATCCAGAATGAAAGAAGTATCAGACACACCATTTTTGTTGTAGACATCATTCATATTTTAAATTATACATATTTACTTTCAGTAAGTTTAGAGATGCTTTTTCACTAAAGGCAGATACAGAGTCTTATATTTGATACTGAGGTACATAAGTACATGCCTATATAAAGAAGATTGCTTTTTACTACAAATTGCATTTCTATTGAATTGAAATAGTGTAAACCTGTCTCTATGAATACTATGAGTATATGAAACAAGGGAAGATACAGATATATATACACACAAGAATACGTATAATGTATGTATACAAAGTCTTGGTTTTTGGTTCTAGCTCTGAGAAGGGGGATCTCAGCCAGAAAATACTGCAACACATTCTTTCCTGTTATTGGAATTAGGAGAATATCATAAGGGATATTTTCAGGAATCCTCTTTGAGAAAACTCACAAATACACAGCAGGGGAGATTTCTGAAGGCTGGAATGTAATTTTCTCTAATTATATTGACCTTGCAGAGGTCTAAAAACTGCTATATAATTTTTATCTTGTGTTGGGTCTGTCAATACATGTCTGTTTTCAGGCAGAAAAAGACAGCTCTTTTACATGGAAGATTCCACACCTTTTCAAAACTGCTTGACTTTTCTTGATTAACCTCATATCCTTCTATGATGAGGTGACCTGTGGGATCTCAGCACCTCAGGACGGAGGTGCAGAGTGGCCGAGAACACCCTTGGGGGGCTCGGGAGTCCTGGAATGTTGCCAGAAGTGTCTGGTGGCTGGACTTTGATCCTACACAGGAGACGACACCTGTATGAGGACTGGGAAGGTTTCACTGGGGTAAATGGTGAAGGGATAAGTTAATTAGAGTGTAAGACACAGGGTTTAGGATTTCTGTACAGGGGGGTCTAGAGAGGTAAGATGGAGGAATTGGGGCGTGTCCTGTCCTTCTTCTTCTTCTTCTTGGCCTCCATCTTCTGTGGTGATGTTGGCACTTTGGGATTGGTTATTACTAGAAGTGCACCGGTTAATAAGGGTAAAAGGTATTGGGGAAAAATTATAAATATTGTATACGTAACTTCGAGTATAAAGATAAGTGACCGCCCCGGGGGCTCTCAGTGTGCTCATGGCTGGCTGCTGTGCAGACCTCTGTCGGGCTGAAAGAAAATCTTTTAGATAAACAATTAATAAACACCGAGACCGAGAAAAGATCTGAAGTCTCTTCTCGTCCTTTGAAGCGTCGGCTGTCCAAGGCCATCCCTGGGCCTTTCCAGGCCACCTAAACAGCCCAGAAACCGACAGTGACCCATCCAGTGGACTTAGTAAATCATTCTCCTGGAGAAACTGGCTACCCATGGCTTGGTTGGCTGCACTGATTGCTGGGTAAAAAGCTGACTTTACTCAGGCTTCTCCCGAGTAAAAAATACCAACAGAAGGTAAAACTGCCTCAAGTTGCACCAGGAGGGGCTTAGCTTGTCTAGGAGGAAAAAAATTCTTCACTGAAAGGGTGGACTGGCATTAGAATAGGCTGCCCATGGAAATGGTGCTGTCACCCTTCCTGGAAGAGTTCAAGAGGTGTCTGGATGTGGCACTTCAGGATATGCTTTAGTGCTGAACATGGTGGTGCTTGCTTAATGGTTGAACTCGATCTTAGAGGCCTTTTATAATCTTAACGATATAATGATTCTGTAAAATCTGGCCAATATAAAATAAAAAATAAATACTGGGAAAAATGAAAATTAATTAATGTTTTTCTACAAATAATTTTGTCTAATTTCAAAATAAATCTGTTACATTTACATTTAGCAATGAAATGCTATGTTATGTGAACTGTAAAATTTACACAAAAATGTCAGATATTTATCAAAAGAATTTATTACCTAAGTTTAAAATGTAGACATTTACTAATAAGATGTAAAGCCTTTCACCTCTTTAATGAACAAATAACTGCAGGCATATTTGATGTAAAAAAAAAAAAAATAATTAAACCCCTAAATGTGGACCACATATAAATAAGGGTATGAATCCTAGAATTACATTTACTTAGAAGTATGCTCAATAAGGAATTAAATAACCAGCTTCTTTTAAAAATTAGAAAAGAGTTCTGACTGCAAAAAAAATCCTGAATTTTGGATATAGTAAGTTTTAAATGTCAATGACTAAGACTCTAACACAAAGCACATTCATTTCAAGCTTTCAGGCTTTAAGCATTATAGATCTAACATTGAATATAAGAGAAGACTGCAAATACTTTCCAGAGAAAATGAACTTAAAAGCTGACATTTGTAATCAGAGAAATGGATTAAATTCTGTTAAGAAGCTGTATTGAAAATGGAAATTACTTAATACTGAGTACAAGAAATGCCACTGAATGCATTATTTACTTTATATATATATATGTCTTAGTATTAATAAATTGTGTTTTAAAAGAAACTATCTATGAGAATATACAAACATGGAATGACAGAATACTTTGGTTTAGAAGTAACCTTACAGATCATTTAGTTTAAAATCTCACTGTCATGGGCAGAGATGTCACTAGATCAGGTTGATCAGGGCTCCATTAACCAGGCCTTGACCGCTTCTATCTTTCCATCAGACTTGGTCCATAGGTTCCTTCTTAACATCCATAGCATGAAAGGAGTCAAAAAAGTCCCAACAGCAGTCCACGCAACAAGAGAAATCTATTCTTTATTTCAGTTTTAGTACTTAAGGGTCTAATGAAGGTCTCATCATCTGACATCTCTCTAGTCCTTAAATTTGCCTTAGTCTTCAAGCATGGTTGAGAGTATGTCTACATTACAGTTCCATTCTGGATTAGGAGCATGTTTTTGGTGCTAATGTCCCCATATACCATGCTTTTATTTACTTTACAGGAGAATCTCAGAGTACAGCTGCGTTAATTTCAAGTGAATCTAATCTGATGGTGCACATCAAAGGTACACCCAATGACCTTCAGTTATTAATGCCATTCAGTTCATTTGCAGACAATCTGAAGTAAGCTCACAGGAAACATGGCAATGGTGGATGTCAAGATATTGACAGCTGTTTTGATTTGCAAGTCCATTTCTACTGTTCAGCTTTACTTGCCTAAGCAGACATAACCTACATGATTCCCCACTTCCGCTCTCATGTTACAGAACAATCAATGAAAAATACTTACGCTTTTCTCTGGAGAATACACAAGTTCTCACTATTTTGAGCACAAGAAAAGGTTTAAGTAGCAGGTGACTTGTACTGTGCTTTTAAGAGAGAGCAGCAAATAGCTACAAAATATGAAAGAAGATAACCCAACACATAGAGTGCCAGTAGTCAGGTAGCATCTAGATAAAATGCTAATAAGTCTACTTTAAGCATCAACCTTTTAACTAGACAGTGAAACTGAGTAGAAGATTTCCATCGCAGAAAGCAGAACAAGGATGCCAAATGGATTTTTATTCTGTTTAATGCCAGCAGTGTGTTCTAATGAAATGTTCCCAAAAATATAAATAACACTGTTTAGAGTATGAAGCCTAACGATAGATACGAATGGCAAAATCCAAAGAAGAATCTTTAAATAAGCTACATTCATTTATGAAAGAACCAAACAGGAAATTTAGCACTTACAGTTTAACCATTTTCAGTGGCTGATTATGCTCAGCCTGAAAAATGGAATTAAAACCTATGAGTTAAGCACTGCATATGGGAGAATTACAGCTTTCTGAAATTTGCCAGAATTTCTACCCAGTGATAATAAAACATTTAAATTCCTAGTGAAAAATACCAAATATTAGATGCTTGTGAACCTCTATCATTTTGCATGGACTCAAAATTTACTAGACCACAAAGAGAAGACTGTTGCATGAACACACAGCCTAGTTGCTCTTTTATTCATATGCAATCAGAACTATTTTTTAAATGTGAGTGAAAATCGAAGATGACATCAAATAACATGGAGAAAGGTGTAGTGGTATATCAATGCCTCCTGTCCCTGGCCCCTGCTTCAGCAAATTGCAACCAGAGTGAAAAATTAGGACTAAAATCAACTGTCTTGGAACCCTAAATAAATAGTGGTTCCAAGTGAGACCTTTTGAGCCTTCCTGGACTCCAGTGGGCTGCATCCAGCAATATTCCTCTCCGTGGAATGCCTCTCAGAGCCAGTGAACTCTCAAGTTTGCCATACTTGGAGGATCACTGAATGACAATGGAGCCTGGGTTGATACTCGCATTCCTCGAGGCTCAATCCTTTGCCCATTGAGAAGACACAAGGATATCTTTGTACTGAGTCTTTGTACTCTTTTGACACAAGTACTTCACTGAATTTGAGGGGAATTTTCACCAAGAATGTCTTGTACATACCCTTTTAGGTCTGTGTGTGAGTGTGAATATGCCCTAGCAAATATGATGTGAAGGTTGATCTCCTAGATTCTTAGGCACTTAAGATTTGTAAATAAGTTAGGCCTGTAGGTTGCTGTTGTGCTATAGTAAATTCTATATGAATCCTTGGCTAAATTGTTATTGATTGACTACTGTTAAGTTTAAGTGAAGTTAAAACTTTAGACTTAAACTGGTGGTGTAGTCTGGGGCTAAATTTTGGCAAAGTGGTCTACTGTGAGCCTTTAAACTCAATGAAATGGTCTCTCATATTCCCTTTTTTAGCCTTACCATCTCTTACCATTATTCTTTCCCCTACCACCTGCCTCCACTGGCCCAGCTTTCACGTAGGTAATTTTTGGGTTGATTTTCTGTTAGATTGATCATACATTTTAGTTTGATCTTCCTCTGTGTAGGAAGATGTACTAAGTAGTAGAGTGAAACTTGCTGACGAACTTTGTCATGCTTTCACTTTTATATTAAATGTGTTTATGCTGATGCCTTTGCCAGGGATTCTTTGAGCAACCTTAAAACAATAATTTTCAACAAAGGGTCATTAGTAAGTTTTGTCACACAAAACATAAGACCATCAAAATTAAAGTACTCTTAATATGGTGGGTATTTTTAAGAAAGTGAGTATACAATGGACTTGAAAAATTGTAGTCCTTCTTTTACACAGTACAAGAGTGTCTATATCTGTCTTTTTATAGAAGTCACCAGTTTGAAAGAAAAACATTCCTTCACACTATGAAAGCACTCATAACACAATGACAGGTGTGACTTTCACCTCTTATCAACTTAAGTAGAATATTTATATACATATATATATATATATATATATATATATATATGGTATTAGAGGAGAATTTGCATTCCCGTTAAATGTACTATAAGATACATGAATTTAAAATAATAGAGGGTGACAATTTATTTTCAGTACACTGTTCTCTTTTCTTCTCATCTGCTGTGCAAATGAAAATGCAGCTATGGTTTCTCTGTCTTTTCTCATTATGCCTCATGCCCTCATAATCTCTTTCATGAATTCAAATTCAGCTTTCTTACCTGTGTTTATCCATCTTTCCAGACATGTTTTTAGTTCAAATCAAAACTTCTCTTGATGTTTCTGGATTTCTACTTTCCAGTTTATTGTCCATATAGCCATAACAGTTCAAAAGTTTTGGCATGGCCACCACTGAGGCATAACATAGGCTTTATTTGCCTGTAGTGTTGAAAGATGTATCCAACAGTAAAATAAGAATGATATTCCACTTGTAATAGAAGCTGAACAAGGCTGTCAGAGCCTTCATAATCCCTAGAACTTTTCCTTGTGTCAGTTTTAGTCATCAGCCAGTCATAGGGAGAGAGAACTGGGACACCAATTTTGTGTTTTTCATGGTAGATTTCAAACAAACCAGCAAGCTGTTTCAATTCACCCTATAACTCATAAAAAATATCTCAGGTAAAAGAAGTAATATTTTTTAAACCAAGAACATCTTCCATTCAGTCTTTTTTCCTACCCTCCCCTGCTCTTTTTTAGAAATATTTTTTAAATATTTTTTCTATTTTTACTGTAATTTCTGTCTGTATTACAGAAAGCACATATTCTGTATAAACTAATATTGTATATTATATATGCATATGCATAACTATTTATTTTTGTGCAGAAAACTCTATCAACACCACCTGATACCTTGTAGAATTAGGGTGATTATGATTTTTATTCTAATTTACATTATTGTATATGTATATATATATATATATATATATACTATATATACTATATACCAGAATATAGTATTTCTACTGTTACTGTTTTTTATGTTCTAGTAGCATTTTCAACATGCTCTGTATCTATGATATGTGATACAAACTTAACCACCAATCTCTTAAGGAAGGATTTTGTGCTGACCATTCTTTCTGAGATTTTTTTTAAAATGCAAATTTCATTTATCTTTCCTTATAATTCATTTTTTTTTATTTGCAAATGAGTGTAGTGAACACTTCTTTCTTCCTACTTTCTTCTATGCTTTATTTTATCAGTTTGGCCAAGTTTTGTGACAATAAAATAACCTTTCTATGTTACTGAAGAAAAATACTTTGTACAGAGAAGCATTCTTTTAATGAAGTCTCCTTACAGATGTTTCTGACAGGATTCATAAATCTTCTGGCCTAGAAGCTATTTCTTTCAACATACAAACAAAATGTAACAGAAACACGTATATTCAAATGATTAGCAAAACAGGCAAAAAACGCCCACTCAAGTCTATTTATTTAGCAATGTAAAATGCTATTTATAGAAAAATGCAAATATTCTAGGATTAATCCACCACATTGCCCCACAAACAATGTGAGAAATTGCTAAATGGAAAGAAAAATGTGAAACATGCAAAAATTAATGGAAGCATTGTGGTGATTATGCAAATGTAAACATCATTACCCAGCCTAATTAAAGAAATGTGTTATTTTTGGTTGCACAGAAATTTTTCACAGTTTGTTCCCAAAAGCTCAGGAATCACTTATTGCATACTTGATTTGTTCTAAAATACTGAACATAACTTTCATATACTTGACCTTATGACCTACTGGTTATTTGAACTTTGGAGAAATAAATTTCTCTGGAGAGGTAATGAATTTATTAAACTTTCATTTTGGATCAGCGAATCACAAAATAAAGTGTCTACGAAAAAGAAAAAAAAAAGTTCAGTTAGTGTCTCTTACTCTTGCAATTAAGTATTGGGTACAGAAGTTCATTTCTTTGTTATATGATTGTATACAAGGAAGTCAAAATTTCAAATATAAGTGGAGGTCCTAGAATTCTCTATCATGAATTCAACATTTCTTTACGGAGAATTAGAGAATTTAATGAAACACTTAGACAAAATGTAAAAAGTAAATCATAGCCTTTTATTGTGAGTTCAGGAATATCACTTGATAGGAGAGGAAGACAGCCTTACTGCTTCAAATGGAAACAAAAATGAAGTAATTCATGAAATTACATTAAGCACTTGTTATTTTTAGTAGACACTAAGAATTCATAAAAAATATTCAAACTCTAAAAAATATTTAAAATCACTCATATGTGAGTAGAACAGGATGCTTAACTCATCTCTACAAGTTGTTATAAAAGTACAGTTTTTATTTTTGAGAGAATGTCATATTTTAGTCAGATCAGATACTAATGTTATTGTCTTGCATTAATTCTAGCTCACAACAACTTTTGAAGGTAGTCTTCTCAACTAACCCCGACTTGGACATGATGTGAAAGAATACAAATTTTACAACATTGTCCACAGGAAATGCAAGGCTATCTAACAAAGAAATTTTTCCTTCCTGTAACATACAGTCCTTCTTTTAGTATTTGGAATATTTTTACTTGCTGTAAACAACACTATTCAGAGAATTAACATTTTTTTCTATGTATGCAGAAAAATTTTTTCAAAGTCTTCATGTTTTTAAACTGAACTGAGGGGTTTTGTTCAGTTTGAGGCCTCTCCACCTTCAACATCAAATCTACTTTACTTTCTCTCCACAGTTACCTATGTGCTTATGCTTATGACTATATATTTATTCATTTTTCTATCTTTATTTCAACTTTTATTTTCTTTGCTGACTGATTCTGTGACAGAAAAATTATCCTCATGTTTACCATAAGACCCTATTTTTCAAGAGTTAAATCTAAGTGTTTTAAATTTCTTGCTGTCATCAATAATCTTCCCATTTCTCTTTCTTGTAATTTTACCTCAAAATCTTTTTAAATAAATGAAGAATTCAGCCTGAAAAGTAAAAAAGTGAACAGATAATGGCCAAGCAGTAATATTTTGTGTCCAGGACTGAACACGGAAAGAGCATCTTATGTATAAATTTTCATATCACTAAAAGCAAATTTGGATGCTGTACGTTCTTCCTAGAAACACTTAATTGAGACAAGCTGGACAACGAGCAAAGAACTAGAAGGTAATCATCCCTAAGTTTGTTAATATCTCACAGGATATTTTGACTGACAGCTAAACTGCCTTTTTACTCTCTTATCCTTGGGTTCTTCTGTCACTTCTCTCTCTTATTACCCACCTACCTCCCATTTCATTTTCCCATTTCTCTGGCACCTGTCTTACTGTGACTTCACTTCAAAAATGTGTACTAAGTACTTAAACTGCATATGATGTGTTTGGGATTAGCAGGGGAAGTCTGATTCATTGTGGTGCCTTGGCTTTGCAGTTGTGGAAGGCAGCTGTGACCCCTTGACTTTCCTAGGAAATTCCATGGTTAATCCTATGTCATATTCATTATATCATTCAGATTTTTAACTAATTTGCAGATTATATTGCTTCATTTTTTCATGTTTTATGAGGAGTCTAAAGCATCTATATGGATGTCCAAATTTACCAAAGCTGGAATTTTGAAACAAGATAAATGAAAAAGATGCCACTATCTTCCCTGCCCTAAAATGCTTTTTAATTATTTGAACTGATCAATGAACAGGCAGCAGAAAACCCATCAGTGTAGCAGTTTGCAGTAAATTCTTGGTGTTGATACAGAGAAAATTACAATGGTTACAGAGGAAGAGAGAAGCAGAAATTTTCTTAGGAATATTTTGATTTTCTCTTCTCATAGGCATGTGTGACACAGGCCTCTCACTGAAACCAGTGCAGTATTCCAACGTGCTTTAGGAGAGTAAGAAATTTTGCTCAATGCAAGGGCAAAGAAAATATTATGAATCATGATTACAAACAAACGTTAAATCATTTTGTCTAAAAGAATGGGGACACTTGCCAAAAAAATCACTTACCTAAGAAGTAGGTGCATTTCCTAGCATTTATATTCACAAGATTCCATGAAGTGGATCAGAAACTTTGTGTCATTTTTTGTCCTCTATGTGTTAATTTTTATACAAAATTCAGTCCAAAGCTATAATCATGCAATCCTGCAATTCACTAAAATCTTCATAATATATTGCTTCTGCTACTGAAGAAGAATTAGGTTACACTTCCAAGAATATTCTGGATAAAATAACATGAATATATTCCTCAATGGTCTGTCATTGCACATAAGCAAACCGTGGTCAGGAAGTAGACATGTATGTCTGCATGCATTTAACAGATAAAGATACACTTACATACAATTCTAGATAGATTGGTGCAAACTAAAGGTTTTTATGTGTTAGAAACTTACCATACTTGAATAAATTATATTTGTATGCATCTAAACATATGATTGTGTCTATTAATAAAAATTAACATATCTTTCATGCTCTTAAAACATGTTTTTCTGCAATCCATTCAGGAATCAATATTTCCATTGTGAATTCTTTTTTTTTGTAACATTTAGTTATCTCTACAGGGAAGATTTCAGTTTCTTCATGCTTCCAAACCAGTTGAATAAAAAAGCAGTACCTCAGCTATGTAGGACCAAACCTTTAAATAAAACTGAAATCATTCAGAATTATTCAAAGATTGTTTTCTCACTCTTGAGAAGAAAAACTATTCAAAAACTGAAATTTATAGCAGGTATTATTCATTATGTTGATGCATTAATGGTAAAGTTTATCAAAGCATACCAGTTTGCTTTGTTTTGCTTGTTAAAATTTTTCCTTTGATTCATCTTTCTTCCCTGTTTTTCTGCCTCATTCCAAACTGGCTTTTGATTTACTTGATTTTTTTTTCTGCTGTTCAGACTTGCTAAAGTGCTTTTGTCAACAGTTCAGTGGTTGAGTGAAGCAAAGTGTTAGTTAATAGTGTGAAAGCTTGGTGTGCTGTCAGAAAAGGGCAGGCCATTAACTTGTGAAATTCTGCTTTCAATGTTCCACAGCCCTGGCAGAACAAATCTCACTGATGATTTGCCATTAAAGTTACAAATGGCATATGAATTTATGACACTTTGTAATTAAGAACCACACTTCTGCCTAGAGCAGTTAAGATGGCAGACTATGAAAGATGGTTTATAACACACACATACATTAAAACAAATCAAACAACAAAAACAGAGTAAAAAAAGAAAGAAAAAACACAGCCACATTTAAGAACAGCTCCCTTTCACCAGAAGCAGTAACCATGTCAAAGGGTTCCAATTTCAACTTCACAATCTGACCTTTAAATGATCAGTATCTGAGTACAACTGTGTTAATTACTACTACAGTTATATGAACAAGAATAGCTTATCTTGAATGCAAAATAATAAACATTGTCTGATTCCAGGCCTGGAACAAAAGCAAGGTGATACCTCTGAGTTGCAATAGAGAGCCGTGAAATGACAGAGATTTTTAATGATAAATATTATGTAATGATAGAGTATATTGCATGCTCTCTTTGTGTCTCAAAAAATGACATAGCTTTGCATCTGAAATTCTGCAAGCCAGGTGATTGCAAATCTGGTAACTTCAAAACATTTGCATCACTTGTAATTTCTGGATTACCTGAATTTGCCTTCTAACATCTACTAAACAGCTACAGGACTATTTGGTACAAATGAACAATGTTCACTTTAAAGCAAATTGCTGTGGACCTGCTGATAATGTGATATAATGTGATGTTTTTCCTTTTTCTGATCTGTCAATTTTCCTCAGTTTTTAGTTTCATGCTAAAATAAACAAGCTTATGTCACCCTAAAAACCCTGCATTTCTATAGTACAGGTTGATTTTGAAATACTGTGTCATGCAATTCTGACTACAGGCATCATTTTAATTCTCTCTTTTTATTGTTGTTGTCTTTAGATTTGAAAATTCCTTGTAAGTCCATCTCCAGTTTAGGAACTATGATAGTGGCATTCTATTATAAAGAAAAGGTGTGTTAAATTATTCATGCTGATAATAATTAATTTTTTTCATTTCTCACATTTACTCTTCTTTAAACTCCTGTTCACCTCATGCACCTTCTTAAAATTATACAGTGAATTTTTCAGGATGGACTTATGGAGTATTTTGTGGCAAAAGATGGACAGTGATTTTTATCAGATTCCTTAGTCTCTCAGAGTACATAAATTCTAAAATTCTTTAGGCATTAAAACAAATATTAAGCAAGTGTAAAAGTCACATGTCTTAAGTAACAAATTTAAGGCTTCAACTTGCAAGGAAACCAAATGACAAAACTTCAATTTTATCCAAAATTGAAGGAGAGGGATTGTTTTCAGTATGCACTATGTATGGAAAAACACAGAAAAAATAATTTGCTGGAATCAGAGGAATTTTGCAATAAAAGATTGTGCAAGTACATTCAAATATATGGACCTGATCAGTCACATAATTTGCAGACAGCACTGAACCTATGTCTTAAGACTCATAGCAAGAAAAAAAAACACTTGTGAGTGGTGAACATTAAATTAGATTCTGGTTGCATGATGTTGCAACAGAAAAGAGAAAGACAACAATAGAGAAAAGATCAATGACTGACCAACTACGATATTCTTTGGGTTTTTTTCCCTATAATTAAAACTATGTGAGCATAATAATTTCCCAATATAGAGTAAACCATATATTTTTATTCAACTCACAAATAATACCAAAAAGCTGTCAAACTTCCCTGGAAATATAATTTAAAATATATAAATCTTGGAAAAAAAACACTCCAACAACTTAGAAAAATAATCTAAATCACACTGCTGCAAAATTATTCATATTGCTGCAAAAGTAGTTCAATAAACTTAAACAGCAGTTTCAATATTGGAGCCAGTTAATTTAAGTAAGTAGATATGCATATACTCTGATCATCCTCTGTGCTATAGAATTTTAAATTAATTATTTACTATGAAAGATTTCCAATATATTAATTCATAGGTATAATATCTGTTTTATATTATTGTCATGAGACAGGAGTAAAACTCTCATGTTCAAACTACCTGAAGCATTGTGTGATTATTTTTCCTCCCTCTAGAGCAGCTATTTCTGGCGAATGTGCATCTCTTACACTGTAATTCCAAAACCAAAAAAAATTTTTGTCATTCAATACTACTGTATTCAACAGCTGTACCCTTTCTGTATACTCTAAATTGTAACTCTGTATTGGCAGAATTAACTGATCAGCTCAATATTAGAAAATATCTAAAAACATCTATATAGAAGACAACTACCTCACATTCTAAACACAGAAGAGTAGTGAGTGATTTAATACATGCATACTCATTTATGTCCTTCAATCACAGATTTCAAACATGTTAGGGCAGCTGGGTAAAATTTGATGCCCTACATACAGATTCCTTTTGTGAATCTCTTTTATCTGAGGAGACTCAGGGAAATAAGAGACATTGAAAAAAAAAACCTATTAACTGAGTTTCACGTAAAAAACATTGTGTTATTGAATTACATGAAGATAGCCAAGATTTGAGACTCCTTTCTGATCACTGTTGTGCTACCATCTCAGTATCATTTATCATTTGAACTGGTTTTTAAGTGCATAACATCTCTGCTTTTTGGTAACATCTGGCATTTCAACTGAAAAATTATTGCAGACTGGACCCAGATGGGTAAGGATCAAGTTAAATGGCCTGGAAGTTTGATTTAGATTAACACTTATGTTGTCACCATAATTTCAAAGAGACATTTTTGTGTTTCAAAAGACCTGACAGCTGTACACTGTGGTACAACCAGTCTACTTTTGATTGGCATTTGGTAATCCTAAAGATGGATCTACAGTCTTGTTTTGTTTACAAAAATTTGTTGTTTCCTGCTGATTATTTGAGAGAAACTGGGGGGAAAAAAGTGGATTTTTTCCTCATATGTAACCAACTCTTATTATTCATACTGAAGAGTGTTCAGAATCCTTGCTCTTTATTAACATGAAGATGAGTAATGCAATTAATGCTCTTGAGGAGAGGGATGCCATCCAGAGGGATTTTGACAGGCTTGAGAGGTGGGCCATGGTGAAAATGAACAAGGGCAAGTGCAATGTCCTGCACCCAGGTCAAGGCAATCACCAGTATCCTTAGACACTGAGGAATGAATACACTGAGAGCAACCCTGGGAGAAGGACTTTGGGATATTGGCAGATGAAATATTGGATATGAGCCAGCAACGTGAGCTTGTGGCCCAGAAAGCCAGTTATATACTGGGCTGAATCAAAGGAAATGTGGCCAGCAGGTCAAGGGAGGTGATTCTGACCTTTTATTTCCCTTTTGTGAGACCTCACCTGGACTACTGCATCCAGCTTTGGTGATCTCCGCATAAGAAAGTCAGAATTTACCAAAGGAGGTCCATAAAAAGTAGCAGAGCACTGGAACACTTTACCTGTGAAGAAATGTTGAGGGATTTGTGGTTGTTCTGCCTGGAGAAGAAAAGCCTTGGGGAGACCTTACTGAAGCCTTAAAACACTTAAAGGGGGTGTGGGAAACTGGAGAAAATGATTACTGGCTCAAAACACCTTGAACATGTGGTGGGGGGCGCAGTGCAGGTTCTGAGAGAAGTGGGATGGGAACTGTACCCCACTCCCCTCCCTGGAGCCTCCAGGGCAGCCCAGAATGGCTGTCACCCACTGGCACACCTGAGGCCCCGCCGGGAGGGGAGGACCTGGGACACCAAAGCAGATAAAAGCAGTTGCACAAAGACAAGTGCTCATGGCCCATTGTTTTGGATTTTATAGGAGCTGAGAACATGCTGGAATTCAAGCAATTAATATAAATCCTTCTCTGTACCCCCCTCTCTTTCTCCCTCTCTAATTTCCCCTTTCCCCCTCTAACCTCCCTTTCTAATTTCCACTTCTTAAAATCTGGGTAACTTAAAGTTCAGTGGATGAGAGTTTTCTGAGTCAATGCCTTGTTAAATGCTTTATTTCAATTGCTTTAAAATTTGCCAAGTACCTTTATTTTCTAAAATTTCCAGAAAAATATGTTGTTTAACCTCCTGAGAGTATTGTCCATTTATCCTGTGCACTTATCTCAGAGTATAAAAAAAGCCTAAACCCCTCTAAGAAGCTCATTGAGTAAGAGCAGCCTTTTACAGGGGCTCATTAAAAGATTGAGAGAGACTTTTTAATGGCTTGTGTAGTGATAGGACAAGGGAAACAGTTTAAACTAAAAACTATAAAAGAAGAATATTTTTATGACAGGAGTGATGAGACACTGGAACACATGGCCCAGAGAAGTGATTGAGCTCTTTCCTGGAAATATTCAAGGTCAGGTTGGATAGGTATTTGAGGCATCTGATCTAGTGTGTGTCCTTGCCTGTGACAAGGGATTATTCCTGGATGATCTTTAAAGGTCCCTTCGACCACAACCATTCTATGATTTTTATGATCTTTCATACACTGTGACAAAAAATAAAAATCCACTGTTACAATTTCTGTTGTTTTATATGCCATTCTCATTTAATTATTAGCCTTTCTTAAGCAAGTTTTGATTCCCTTCTCTCCCCCAGACATTTTTCAATTTAGTTCTGTCTACTCACCCGAAAGATTGGTGAAACATTGGCCTAAATAATTTGACATTACAATATCCACTAACTTCCCTATGCCAGCCTCGCAGATCCCATTTTTGTAATACTGTCCTTATCTTTTATCAAAGCTACCTATTTCCTGTACTATGAAAGCTCCAGTAACCTGATAACAAATAGATAGCTGTGAAATAAAACTGAAACTCTGAGAGTGATTTTAAATATATTTAACAAGAATGGTTCAAGTTTCTTACACTGAACTGCCATCAAGATTTCTAATGTTGCAACATGGGTGTAAGTACAGTGAGCCCTACACCAAGTCACAGATGACGCTGGAACAAGCTCTCCAGGGAAGTGGCCACAGAGCCTGGCAGGGTTCAAGAGGAGTTTGGACAATGCTCTCACACACATGGTGTAACTCGTGGCAGCGGTGGCCCGGGAGCTGGACAGGGTGATCCATGTGGCTCCCTTCCAACTCACTCATCCTGCGAAGGCAGACATTTGCAGCACCCAGTCCTGGAAGAGCAAATACTTTATTTGTTGAGATTAAATGTCACTGTTACTCAATTCCACTTATGTTACAGTCAAACCCAAAGGTAACTACAGTCCGGAATTATTGGAAAAAATAGCTCCCAATATTACCAGTTAGATTGTGCCTGGGCCAGTCTGACCCTCGCTGCTGGGCCAAAGGCAGCAACTGCGGTGTATCACCCCAGAGATACCTTGGCTTGCTGGCGGTTGCAGCTGGGCACTGAACAAGTCCAGGCTTGTTAGGAACCCCGTTTACCTCAGGAGGAATGGCTTCTGGCGGTGGTGAAGAGAAAAAGGATGGATTCTGCTGGAGGGTTTAAGGTCCAGAGGTTTATTCCATGGTTACAGAGGTCTGAACGTGAGCAACTGCTCCAACAGAATCAGGACTGCATGCTCTGATCACCTTTTTAAGCTCAGGGACAGGGGGAGGGGAGGTACAGGTGAGCCACCAACCAGGTGAGAGGGGCAGGGTCTCAGTGGGGGATGACACCCAGACAGGCCAATGACCCCCAGGCCTGAGGGGCATCCTTTGAACTTGACCAACCACACGACGCCTTGCTGGAATGTTAAGCCTGATTGACAGGACTCAGCATGGGGGTAAAGGGGGAAGGGAAAGAGTATAGGCACGCCTGGGAAAGTGACCTGGAAGGCCAAAATGGGACATTACAGCACACCACAACACGGAATGAAATACGCAAATCTTGATCTCCAGAGTAGTGAGCCTACAAGCCACGATTTTCTTAATTATTGTGTTCCAATCGTTAATCATACTTTCTGTTTACAGCATTTTTTGCCTTATTTCTTACTTCAGTTTGTCAAATTTCAATTTTATGCTTTTGCTGTTGCTAAATCTTCCTGTTTAAATGTGCAATATCTCTACTCATGACAACTTTTACAGTGTAATTGGGTCACCTCACCTTTTATTTTTCACTTGGTTTCTTAGGATTACCTACTAAGAATTAATAAATTTCATTTCTTGCTGTACAAAGTTTTTCTAGCTCTTACTTTTTTTAGTTTTGCCAGGCATTTTTCTGTCTCCTAGGTGTCTGTGTCCTCTTAAAAAGACAATAACTAAATTGAATAAAATATTCCAGCATGAGTATCACCAGGCTTACACATAATGCTCTCATTCTTTTTTCTTGATCTATCATCGGACTCCAACATTACACCTCTGTCATTGATTTTGAACTCTTAAGAAATGTTTTGAAATTCCACTTCTTCTTTAAAAATAATGTAGCTATTGTCTAAATTTTTGTGCATGTGTACATACAATCATATGTGCACTGGGACATTTGAAGGGTGAGAGAATAAAGTTAAAATTGCTTTTGACAGAACATCTATTTTATTAGAAAATATCCCTCACCAAGCGCACATAATTCATTCTGTAATTGCCTTTTACACGTTGGTTTCCACTTTAGCAGCTGGAATCAGTTAATATCTCCCCTTCTATTTAATTTGTTATTAATGCAGTGCCCTGAAATTAATTGTTCCCACTTCATTCTGCCAAAGTCATGATGCACTGTGTGCAAAATCTCTTATTTCTTGTTTCAATTGTTCTTTTCAAGATACTCAGGAGAATTTTGTCAACTTTTACAAATGACACAGATATGACTTGTAGTTTAAGCCCATCACCAGCTGTTTTGTTTGAGGTTTAGCACTGATATGTTTGTGAGAATGCAAAGCATTTGAAAAGATTCAAAAAAATGAAACTGCTGCAGGCTTTCTACCTTGTTTTTCTGTGCTGCTTTCTGTTTGTGTTTGTGTGTTTGTATCCTAGGAAACCACTAGAGGTGGAATTTGTGAAATAAGATCCCATGGTTATAATAAACATTAAAAATATTTCAGATTTTAAAAGTTTGTTAGGAAATTAGGTAATGCCAGTTTCCTTTTGTATGAAAAAATATAATTCTGATAGCTGTGCAAAAAGATTATTTAAATAAGTGAGCCAAAGTACTAGAAAATATAAATAAATAAATGATGACTTTGTTAAAATATTCAGAAGAAAGTTTCAATCAATAGAGTTCCTTTAAAAATCCGGGGCATGATTCTCATGTCCGTTTGCTGTTTTAGCACCATATCAGTGAACCTCAGATTGTGAGCCCCACAGAGGCTCACAATAAAGGAGAATAAAGGGAGAATAACTAGAATTCAAATAGGATTTGATAAGAATTAATAAAAGTAATTTCCAGGTAAGTTGAACTGATTACTATATTTTAACACTCAAGTTAAACTTATGGTCCTAATATATGAAAGGTATTTAACTGTTGTATGCGAATCAAATTTAGAATAACAAAGCCCAGGAAGCTAAATAATACTGAAGCTAAATAAGGTGCTTCAGTAATGACACGATTTGACTCTTGCTGCAAAGAGGAATACTGTGCCCTACTGACAGAATCATGAGCACAGTATGACTGTGCCTCATTACATCAACACAATTTAACATAATATAAAACCCTCAGAGCAGAAATAACAAGATGCAGAGGGAATTTGAAGGGTGAACATTAAACACTTTCCACTTTGAAAAGGAGATATTGAGGTACACCATAATTAGTACTTTCTTAACCCACATACAAAGTGCAGAGAGATCTACAGATGCAAATTCTATGTACTACTCTGAGTATTTTTTGCTGCTTTTTTTTATAATTTTATTAACAATAAAAGGACAGAAAAGTAATTTAACATTACAGATAGGTCACAACAAAATTTGTCAATTCAAATTGTAAATCATTTGTAAAGAGCTTGCATGAAGAATGTTTAGTAAGGCTGTTTATGACATGAAAGGGATTCAGAGAAAGTAAATACATCCATTTTATTACAACCACATAAAATGTCCTTGTAAGCCTATCTCTGCATTTTAATTAGAGTCCCAAACCTAGGTTTGACAACCTTTATAAGACATACAATATTGAATCACCGAAGATTACTAAAGGTGATGTTTGGAATGCAGGAACAGTTGAAATAATTGAATTAAGGGTATTGCCAGATATTGCCATCCGTAAAAAACATGGCTCTACTCATCTGTGGCTCTTATCAACATAAATGGTTGGCTCTCAAAGGCGTGTACTTGTTCAAATTAAAGTGTACATCTTCTTTTAGGTATAGCAAATGATTCTTCTGCATCTCCTCAAAAAAGATAACTCAAATGCTGTGGCCCATGCAACATTTGAGTGTGTGCATAATGTGTATATGTTTAATGTAGGTCTTCACATTGTTAGTTGTGTTTGTGGAAAAGAATGGTGAAACCAGCTTTTCATTGCACAGTTAAAAAAATTAATTCCTTCCTCCAAAATAAAAGTATGAAGCACCCCTCTAGAAAATTAACAATTGCATTGGTGAGAGCTAGAAGAGCATATCTATTTTTTTCCAAAGAAAAAATATTTACTTTGTTTCTCATTTATATATGCCTTCAGTTAAGCTACGGTTTCATTCCGATATCATATTTTATTTTATAATATTTAATAAAATAAGGGAAATAACTAAGGGTTGGTGTTCTTTGTCTGTCCAGATTTATCTTTTTAGCACTAGAGAGCAACATCATGGATTCTAAGGTGCTTTTAACAAACCCATGAGGTCAGAGGAAGTTGCAGGCTTGAGGACACCTGAAATCTAAACATCTCTAATTATGCCAGTTTAAGTACAGCTGATGATTTATTTTAAAAGACATTAGAAATGTTAATTCTAGAGCATGTTATTGGCTTACTTTCTAAGAACTGTAATCCTTCTTAAGTTTCCTCTAAGCATAAGGATGTTGAATCTTCTAGGCATAAGTTTTTCAATATTGAGAATTTATGAAATTTTATGCTATACTAAGGTGATAATTTTGTTAAAGAGAGCTCTTTTGTTAAAGAGCTTTGTTGAAAGCTACATTTTTCATCTTTCTTTTTATTGATTCTATTATTTGGCCCAAAGTCAAACTTGCAAGCTTATGTCTTTGTTGGTATTTTTACAGCAGATCCTGATTTGATTTGTGAAACCGAATTTCTGTGTCTCTGTTGAGCAGAAGTTAGTCTTATTTTTGAAAACTCATCACTAGCCACAGATTTCTCATAATACTTCACAGAGAGCAGATTCTCCTTCCTTGGACACTGCAAAGAATTGTACTTAAAGACTGTGTTTGGTGCTGCAGTTTCCCTCATTTAAGAGTAGTCTTAAGCATATGTGTAAACATAATCTTATCCCACAGTAACCTTCATCACTGTGCAACACTCACACAAATTCGTCTTTTGGGAGTTCTGAGCATCAGCATTCAAAGCTTTCTGTGTTTGAACTCTTTTCCTGTCTAGGTAGGAAGAAAACTATGCATAGAAAAGAACAACAATTACAGGCAATATAAAATTCTTTTTTCTTTTTGAAATCACACAGAGAACAGATAACAAGTACCTATTACACACGTGGTTTGAAAGGAAATGGATAAACCTTTCCTCTGTAACAATTTTTTCAAGGGCTTAACTCTTTTGTTTCACCCACCTCATTTCTATAAATCTGATTTTTGTGTTGAATGCAGTATATTGGATTGAGGATAATCTTGTATTACATCCATAGGTTTTGACAGTTCATTCCTAAGGTGCATTTTTTTGTTGTGGGAACTCAGATAGAATGCTCCTTTTTTGGGGGTTTTGATATAACCTGATTCCTTGGGAAACTTATATTAGAAGAGAAATAAGTGTATAAATTGATAGCTAGTACTTTTTGGTTTTTTCTTTTTCTTGAGAAATAAGAAAAAAATATTTCTTAATAAGGCTTCTTTAATACTCAAAAGTAATACAGCTCTGTTTACTCTTCAGGTAACTCTCAAGCTATTTGTGTTCAAATTATAAGCTGACTATTGCAGGAAGAAATTTGGAAGTGAGAACTGGTTCTGTGATAAGGGAGCTGGGTTAATCCCATTTAGTGAGAATAACTTCAAGAAGTACAGCAAAAAATCTTTCCTGGTCTTCAAGTTCTGAAGCAACCTGAGAAACCACTTGTTTCATAAAGGAACAGGTGATGAAAGGCTGCAATATATTGATATAGGCAAAAAAACTGAAGTAATGAACTAAAAAATTCTATCCAAATACCTTAAAAATTATTTCCATTAAACAATAGGTCAGAGTTGAATCTACATGCAAAACAATTAAACAAAGCAGAATCTTTCGTCTGTTGGCAAAGATGCCATATCCCTTACACACCAAATCAGTTTATTTCTTTTATTTCCAGCCCTGCCACCTCTTACATAGGTTGTGTTTCTTCCCTGCTATGATTGTTTTTTGGCAAAAATAAATCACTTTATTTAACATTTTAACGTTTTAAAGCCTGTTCTCTTAACACCTTTCTTACATTTTCAATAAATAAGATAGAATTTAAAATTCAGGCTGCATAGGCTACATTCCAAAGTCTTCTGTAGGCCTAGTTATAGCTTAGATTTCTTTAGCTTTTCATTGAGTTTCTAGAGTTTCAATTTGAGAAAAATTGAAATACTAAATTGTAAAATATTATGTGGAACATATTTTCTAAGTTCTTTTTTCACAGAAGGAAGTCTTTCTGCCATCAGCCCTGCTTTACAAGACCTAAGATCTTGTAATTCAACATTTCAAATTGCTACTAATGACACTCATTTCTAATATTCAATCTTCTAAGTTTCTTTTTTAATGTCCTCAACTTCCTTTTGCCTATTCCCACCCAGCCCAACTATCTATAAACAAGTTTATAAAGGGAAATACTTGCTTACATCAAGGAGATGATGCAATACTTTATTATTGATGAAATTTATGGGATAATTTGCCTTACAAACACACACAACACACTCTGACTATCAGAGCTTGTATTTACTTTTAGGTACTTGCATAACTCCCAAGACTCCTGGTCCAGAGGGATAAAGGGCCCTTCTTTATTTTGTTTAAAATTCTGCATATTTTTGAAGGATTTTATTCCTGGCTTTTTTTAGCTGATCATACAGCCCATTTCTCTTCCTTTTCCAATCTCTCTCTTTTTCTCTTCTTATCCCTAACTCTACCTGCTATTTTTTAGTCACTTGACTCCTTTCCTTATTCCCTAAAAAATGCTCCCTTTTGTGTGTTACTGTGTTGTTTCAGATACCCTAATTTCTCTTCTTTAGTGAAATTTTCTTGTCCCACTGTACTGGTTTCAATTGGGACAGAATCCATTTTCTTCTTAGTAGCTGGGACAGGGCTGTGTTTTGGATTTAGTATGAGAATAATGTTTATAACACACTGCTGGTTTAGTTGTTCACAAATAGAGCTTACTCTAAATTGAGGGCTCTCAGTGTCTCATGCTCTGCCAGTGAGGAGATGCAAAAAACTGTGAGGGAGAATGGCCATGACAAATAATCTGAACTGACCAAAGAGATACTCCATAACATAGAATGCCATTCCCAGTAAACAATTACTCAGAAATGGACCAGTCACTGCTTGGGGACAGACTGGGAATTGGTCAATGAGTGGTGATCAATTCTAAAGTACATCATTTTTTTCTCTTAGATTTCAACTCTCTTTCTTCCTTTCCTTTTAATTACAATTATTACAGTTATTATCATTAGTAGTTGTAACAATTTTATTATTATTACTACTATTCCTACCATTAACAACGTCATTGCTATTATTAACAATATAATATCTATTGTTACTGTTATTGTTATTAATTTAACTTTGTTACATTGTTCTTATCTCAACTGACAAATTTTATATTCTTTTCTTTCCTGATTATCCTCTGCATCCCACTGGGGCAGATGGGAGGGGAAGTGAATGAGCAGCTGCATAGCTTTTAGTTGCCAGCCACATCCTCTTCTTTAGAAGAACTTTCTTTATTACATAATCAAAGATTTCTCATGAAGCCTTTTAGAAAGTTGCTGAGCTAGTAGAGAGCTTCTGCTCTGTGCTCAAAGGGCAAAAAAACATTTTACCCTCTGTTGTGTTATGTAGAGGTAATTATTGATAATGTAAGTTCACCCTAGTAAATGCTCAAATAAAAAGAAATTGGCCAACAGAGACCTTTTAAAAATAATCTGCAAATGAAAACACTAATGTATTTGCTACTAGCAACAGGCCTCAGAGAGAATTTTTTGAACACCAGAAGTTTAATGAGTATCTTGTTCTAAGAAAGTGCTGTGGAGTGATGCCTTTAAATTAGCTTTATAATCAGTCAGAGCACATTTGAAGAGGATTTAATTTGCAAGGTTTAACCATCAATCTTGGCTTAAATCTGTAATCTCTGGTGGGTTGGTCATTTTTCCAGCAAAGATTTTCAGCACCAGCTGTTCAACCTTTGCCAAAGCTCTGTAAATTGATTGATCTGTCCCCGTTCACACCCTCAGGACATAGTTGGTCTATTGGCCCCTATAATCCTGACTGACAGTGTGGATTAAAGCATGCTCAACATCTGAATTCATTTGTGACTGGAATGCATTCTGAAAGTATGTTTTGAATTTTTAAATCAATTTGTTTTATTAGCCTTGTGTAATACAAGTATAGTCTACGAACAAACATGAAATTAGCATATCCATATGCAAAAAAGTTTACATATCTAACAGCACAGACTGGATACAAACATACTTTACAGTCCTAAATTCAGCTGAACCCAGTGAAAGGAATCCTAGGGGGCAGGGGAACGAAAGAAATATCTAAGGAACGAAAGCTAGTCTTAATCACCAAGTGTTCATCATGACGAAATTGGAAAAATGCCCTTCTCCATTTATTCTCTTGGATTTTTAATAATTGATTGCATTAAGTTACTTTGTAAATACTAGAAGAATTTCTTAATCAACATTGAAATAAATCTACATATGTTTACTTGCAACATTAACATATTTACTGTCTCTTGTACTCCCTGTGCATAAGAAATGAAATGTTTTACCTTAAACACATGTATTTATCAGTAAGTGATGAGAATGAAGATTTAAAATAATTACTCTGTCTTTTCCAACTTATTATCAATAAAGGTATGGAAAGATTAAGATAATGTGCAATAGCATGTCTAATCATTAACATGTCAGCATGTTCCTCCTGACACTGTTTGAAGGTGACACAAATTCAACAGAGGTATCTTTTTCTGAGTCCATGTGTGTACACCCTGTATGTGGCTGGTACCCAAAAAAGCAGGTCATGGGAGTGTTTCAAAACGTGAGTTCAAACACTTGAGTTCAACTCCTGCGCTCCTCCTTCAAGAAAGCTTTCTTTAGCTCAGTTATTCCCCTTAAAAAATGAGCAATAAAATGGCTCCTGATGAAAAGAAGTATAAAAAATAGTTTGACATTAAATAATTTTACCAAAAGCAGTCATTTAATTTAGTCTTGTTACTAAACAAGTTAGAGTTTTGTTCTCTTTTGTTTTGCATCTATCTCTTTTAAATTGGGTCTTCACGAAGGGGAAACATTACATTTTTTGGTAGAAAGCTTTCAGATTTAAAAATTTTGTAATCTCTTGGTTTACAAGGAAGCATATTTTTGTTCAGAATCTTTTAGGAGAGCCAAGAGTCTGCTAACTGCTTTCAGGTTAATTTCTTCTGGGAAAATGTGGCAGTAAGCAGATGATTTATGACTTGGTTTCACACAACTGGGCAACCCAGCATGCACTGGAAATAGAGGAACTGAAAAAATATAAATATTTACTATAAAGACTATTATTGTTCATATAGTTTACCATTACAAAAATATCAATCCTCAAAGTCAAAAAACCCCACTGAGCAGCATGGAAATCCTAAACTACATTAAAAAATAATGCATTTTCTTACTCTTTAACCTTTTTCTTCCCAATGAACGATGTATTTAGTTAAGAATCCTACATTCTTGGTAGTACAAAAATTTTACTGATCAAAGGACCTTTTTTATGCTCCTAAAGCTTTTCTTTAAAGTCATAATCCAAATTAGTGAAATGATTGGAATTCTTTCCCATTGTTATAATCTGTGCTAACTGTCATCTACACTAGAGAATTTTACCAAGGACCACATTTTTGAGAACACTTTCTTATAAGGGTATTACCCTGAATGTTGCTCCAGACCATCCTTCTTAAATAGAATTTCCAGTTTCAGAAAGTTATTTTTTCAATGCAATCTTTTATGTGGTTTTTTTTTTTTCTTTTAATGAATATTTATATTGAAAAAATAGCAACAGTATTTTTGGTCTCTCTGAAATAAAAATTTACATGATACGTACTTTTTTGGTTCTAAAAACACATAAACCCCCAAAACTTTTTGAAGAACTAACCACTCAGCATAGCAGAAATTAAGGAAGAACATGTTAGGGAAAACACAGAATATTTAACTATTAGAATATTTAATGGAATGTTACCTTTTACTTAATTACTCCTTTAATTTTGCATAATATATAATGATTTTCTTTTAAGCTGTACTTCTCTTATATTTGCCTTATATTAAAAATGTTATATTTTTAGACATAGGTATGACCTTCCTGAATTGGTGGATTTAATCTTAAGTTCTGCCTTATTTTCTTGAACATTGAAACCTTCTGGAATTTTGAGACTTAAGGACTTTACAAAGTCCTTAAAAAGATTTAAGCCTTTAAAATCAGGCTTCTAAAGTTTACTTTAGGGTAATTATTTGTAGCTAGTTTTATATTCATGGAGTTTAATTTACTTTGTATGTGACTAGCCTGACCAGTTGAATTTTTTTTTGTATTAAATCAAAGGCAGAGATGTTAATTTTTTTAAATATTCAAGCATGCATACATGCATACACAGACACATGCTTTATAAATAATAAAAAAAGAATCAGCAGCTAAAGAAAAAATCTTATGGCCTTTTAAAAAATTATTTTAAACATTTGTCCAAATATGTACTACACAAAGAAATTAGGATAGCAATAATATTCAGTAGATTTCTTTTTATCACCTAGGAAATATATATTTTTTTTACTCAGATAACTGAGATGATAGAAAAAAATGGGGTAAATGCTAGGACCACTTCATTGCATACAAGTATATTCCATAGTTACTGGCGTGAAGGGCCAATTGCAGTGACATTAAAATATTCCCTCATTTTAGGAAATTAAAGGTATTGAAAAATTAAGTTCTAGCCAAAAGTCTTTGAAAGACAAACTGGAGAGCAGCTCATTAGATACCCTTTGAGATTTCTGCTGTCTTGTAAAATATTTGTGCTATCCCATATATATATTGTAACTGCATATCAGAGATCTCTGAGGGAAGACATTTTCATTTCCCTTTTCTTTCTGCACTAAAGCTTCTCATTTCCGATTCCTTATAGGAATAAATCCTTGAAACAGCAGATATTGCCTTAATCTATTATGCTTGTTTTCTTGCAGAGGGGAAAAGGAGTATCAAGAGGGGAAAGGAATAACTTTAATTAAGGCAGATGTTTTTCAAAGTTGACTAAACAGAAAATTTTCTCTTAAAGAATCTTTAACTGGTAAAAAGTAGATTTACAGTCTTACATTCTTAGGTAAAAAATATATTTAATCATATGAGTCATTAAGGTAGACTGAAGTGCGACATGAAATTTATGATTGTACTGTCAAAATATATCTCTTATTCAAAGATTGCTTTTGAAAGAGGGGTTTCATTAGGCACTCTTTTTTATACAATTATAGTTTCTTCAGTTATTTCAACATGGACATGAGCATAACATCAATGTCCACAGGAGGAAGAAACACTTTTAACTAGAGCTGAGCTGTTGTGTTGAAATGGCCACTGATTACACTTGTAAAATGATAGAAAAGAATTTATATCTGTATTTTATGTGTATAATAATGTCTATTTTATGAAACACTTAATCCTGAAGGTAAATATGTGGCTGGGGTTTGAGATAATTGTCTTTGGAAATGAGTGCACAGATTCATTCAGAACTCTGTTCCAGATATGAAAAGAAACTGACCATTAAAACTATGGCCACACATATGCAATTGCAAGGTTATGATTTATTTGTGCTAGCATATGCAGCTGTTGCAAGAGTATTTCACAAAGTAGGTCTTTCACTTGGGTGCTTGAGAATCTCTAAATATATCCATGCAGTCTTAGAAAGAACTGCCTTAAATGTCTCCCCACATAATGTAATTACTTATAAGGAAAGCAAGGTCTTTTGTACATATTTTCAAAATTGCTGGCTTTAAAATAAATAATTATGATGATATACGCAACATTAGGTATTTTCAAGAAGAAAACCACCATGATTTCACTTTTCTAAGCATTACTGCATTCTTTCTGTCATGGCAAAACTTTGTTTTCTACCCTGGAAAAATAGACTTCCTTAATATATTGTTACCATACTTTCACTGCAATGAGGAAAGCAAAGATGATGTAAGTATCAGTTTCTCATCCAAACCTTCAGGTGCTCTCCTGTCTTCATAATAGACAAATCTCTTCCTGTGTAAGGTAGATTCTTTATGTTTTAGAGACTATTCATCTGGTATGAAATAGGGAACAGTACTACAAATATGTGCAAGGTTGTAAAATTACACCTGTAAGTGAAGAATGGAGCTAGGAAAGAGACAAGGAAATGGCATTCAAAGAAGAAAAGATCTGCCAATGTTAATTAATGATTAAGGGAACAGAAAATGCAGGCATCAGAACCTTCACAGGAAGCGTTCAATGAGCACAGGAAGAGCCCAGAAACATTGCTCAGACATTCCAAGATATAATGAAAGCAGATCTCTGCTGAACTTGGAAATGAAGAGATGCAGAAAGCTAATGGCTCTTACATTTACAGCTGAAGCAAAGCTTAAGCTAAAGTCAATTCCATTTTCATGCCCGAAAAGCAGAAGAACTCTTGACTATGGACTCAGAAAGAGATGAGGCAGTCAGTGCTGCCTTTAGTGGAAATATTGCTCCTGAAATGGTCCAGGTTCACATTGCCTTGTGGCAGAGTCTAAAGGATTACAGTACTATTCATAAGATAGGAAGATGAATTCAAGGATAATGCAGCAAACTGGATATGCACAGGTCCAAGGGAGTAGATGGCAGGGCACCAAGGGAACGAAGCAATTTCTACTGGACTATTTCCTGTCATCTCTGAGAGATCATGGCTGACTTTCCCAAAAGCAAGAAAAGAAAGGTTATGCCATTTTCCAGAGATAGCAAGAAAATAACTTTAGCTTAGACTTTTTAAAACTGATCTCTCATAGTTTTGGTGTAAGGAAGTTTGGAAATAGTGACACAAAATGCTTGCACTAGAACAAGTAAAAAGTGTATCACATAATTATTTCCAGCCATTCATAGATTACTTAGATACTGCGACAATATTTTCCTTTATTAACTGAAACCTAAACTCATCAGTTTGGGTATGTCACACATAAGTGAACTCAGAGCTCTCTTATCTGCTCTTTAAGGTGAAAACTAATTGAACTCCGAAATGAAATGCTGTTTCACTGTGGCATAAGTTAATTTTTCTCCTGTTAGTTTCAAGATACTCCTTAGGGAAACACTAAAAAAGTGTAAAAAGTTTTACTATAATCTCATAGTTTGGGTTACTTTCTGATGAATTGTAAGTTTGCAGCTGATACTGAAACCATCCAAGTGGAACAGTAAGAAAGGCAAAAATGAGAACTTCTAGAAGCACATATGTAGCAAAAGGCAGACTAGGAAAATGGGAGGCTGCTGCTGAGCAGGGTAGAGCCTTAGAACACAGGACAAAGGAGAGGATCAGGTATTGAATTCCCTCTTTGCCTCTTTGCCCCCAGTTTCACCAGTAATACTAGGGAGACAGAGTCTTGGCAGAAGAGGATCAGGTCAGGAAACGCTCATGCTGAGTGGTCTCATCGGCGTCGGTGAGACGCAGCCACGAGCGCCAAGGGAAGCGTGAGATGTGATTGCAAGGCCACACTCCATAACCCCAGACTGGCCATGGCCACCGGGGCGTGCCTGAGGACTAAAGAAAAGCAAAAAATATTCCTGGCTTCGAGAAGGGCAAGAAAGAGGACCCAGGAGACGACAGTCCTCTCAGCCACACCTCAATAAATACCTGGGAAGGTGATGGAACAGCTGATTCTGGAAACCATTTCCAGGCACGTGAAAGGCAAGAAGGTCATGAGGGGTAGTTGGCTTGCACTCATGAAGATGAAGACTTGCTTGATCAACCTGATAAACTTCAGTGATTGAATTATTAGCTTGGTAGACGAGGAAAAAGCAGTGGATATTTTCTACCTGGACTTCAGGAAGGCTTTTAACACTGTCTCCCGAGTGTCAGAAATTAATATAGCCGAGTGACATTTTATTGTGAAAGTTATTTACTTTTCAAATATTCAGGACTTTTTTCTGATATTATTTTTATTACTTATGATACTTCTGAACCTTCTGACATTTATGACAGTGATTGATTTTAGACGTGAATTGCAATAAAGATTTGATGACAGCTTATTTAGATATAGTGTTATTTATTTATTTTTAATCTAGTTTTATTTATTTATTTATTAATCATAGTCAATCAGGGGAGAAAAAAGAATTCTCTTATAAATCATAAAATAACTGACAAACAGTCTTAATTTTTTCAAGAAAAGTCTCTTAACTGTGAGAATATATTTCTGATTTTTTTGTTCTCAAAGAATTTTCCAAAATATGAAAACAGTATGAAAATTTGAAACTTAACAAAAAATCTGAGAATGTATTCCTTTAATTAAAAAAAAAGAAATTAAAAAAAAAAAGGGCAGTTTTCAAAGTTTATTTATCTTCCTTTAATTTTGTTGTTCCAAAAGCAAATGTATCTGTATGGCTGATCAACATGTTAACAGTCAACAGATAACTGCTCTGCCTGAAAAATTACCATTTTTGCTTTCTTTCCAGAGTAAGTTTTCAAATGATTCCCTGATCTAATGCTAAATATAACATGGCAGAGCATAATAAGGGACTGAAAGAGGAATTGAATTCCATTGGAATGGAAAATAAGGATAAGAGATGTTAAAAACAGCTGAAGCCATAATTTCACAGTTGCAAAATAACCTGGAGAACACAGCAGAGACAGCACCATGCACTATTGCCTCAACTGGAACAGAGTCTAGAAAGATCAATTGTACAGAGAATCTGGTCTGATACTAAGCAGAGACCTTCAATATCTAATCTGGAATTTTACTCTACTGAGATCAAAAATCTTTAGGTCTTACTTATGCAGCAAATACCCACGTACATTCTTTTTTATACAGTGTTACATATGATGCCCTATTTTGGAGAAGTGCTCAGTGTTTCCTATCAGGGGAAAAAAAAATCTTTTCCCACTGAAACTGGGGTTGCAAGAAGGCTCCATACTCTCACTCTCAGATTATCTTTTACCTAAACATTCATGAATGCACAGACACACATATACACAGAAGAGTATAAACACAAACCATCTGGAAACTGTTGAGAATATTTTACTCTGAAATTTTATTTAGCAAAGACAATATCAGTGTACCCCAATGAGGTTCATTCATTGTGTTTTTAAAAGGATTTTTTAAAAAATACTGTGTAAGAGATGTAATTGTGGTAAAGACTATCAAGGTAATACAGGTTCTGCATATTGTAAAAGACTGTTTGTCATAGTTCATAACACAAGGCATTCATTAAGCTTCCCAGGGTTCCCAGCCCATACAATATACCATCAAAGTAAATGGAACACAGATTTTTTTTTTTTTTTTTCAAATTACTAGTGTTCTTAAGTGCAAGCTAACAATAGAGATTTTTTTCTGATTGGTTACTCTATAATATTGATGGGAAAATTATCATTATTTATCCATTTGCATTATGCAGTACATGAGTTAGAGTGCAGATACATCATTTATAGTTACATACTAAGGAGGTTATAATGCCTTTAAAATCGCCATATGAAAGATGAAAAAATAATTTTTAATATTTTTCAAAAATACCCTCTCTGAGTCTAAATCTCTTCAAAATGCTAGGACATCATCAATTACGTATAAACATTTCAGATAAAACATTTTATAAAAGCGGACAAATGAAAACAAAAGACGACGGGAAAAACAAGACGCGGAAAAGCACTTCAAGTATATACATGCTTTATATAAAATAGTAAAAAAAAATACAACAATATTTACATGGAATCACTGAATCTTTAAGGTTGGAAAGTGCTCCATGATCATCGAGCCCAAGTGTTAACCTAACACCACTGTGTTTACTACTGAGCCATATCCCCACATCCCACACCCACACACCTTTAGAACACTTCCCCCATATGCAGCCATCTCTGGTGTCAGAAGCCAAATTGTCACTGCAGTAAATTGTGACACTTTTTAGCTTTAGCAAATGAGCCACATTAATCTCTGTTTACTCAGAGAACCAGCAAACATGGGCTCCACACTAGCTTTTCAGTAACTAGCATTTGGTAAATATAGACAACTAAGCTGTATCAATTGTGATGGTATTTCTAACACAGAAATTTCCCGTTTGAGGATGATGCATAAAAAAGTATGCAGAGAAAAAAATTAGGAAAACGTAACAATTATGTTTTGGACTCATAAATATGAAAGATTTAAGTATATCTATATATGTTATAGATCATCATTTTGTAGAAGAAGAAGAGCCCTGTGACACATGTAAATTAGCATTTTTCAGGGGCATATGAGCAGTTTGACCAACAAGAAGGCAAAGGAGTTGTACAGGGGGGGCACCAAGTAGCATAATGTTGAAAAACCAAAACCAAAAGAAATGCAAGGAATGCAAATATATACATTCTGACTAATAAATTGGAAGAAGTACAGGAAAATCTGCATCAAAATGCGATTTTAAGGCCCTTCTTTTGAGAGAGAAAGTAATGGCATTAAAGCATCAAGCATGAAGAAGACGGAAATACCATGGGATATATTGCTACTTAAAAGTTTGGTAAAGTTTATTTTAAAAGTTTAAAACTGACCTGATCACTATTTAAACACTTCTTTCACAGCAATCTCTAAGATGCCATTTATTCACAAAAGTTGAAAAGAGCAGTAAATTACCTTAGTAGAAAGAACTTAATAAAGTTATTAAGCAATTACTCCTAAAATTAACTGCAAAAAAGAAAAAAAAACAAGTAAATGTCATTCTGAATTTTATATTCATCTGCATATCTACTGAATGTAGCTCATCACATTGCTTCTGATTTTGAATTATACCAGATTTCCAATGAGTAATGGACATAAGCTGTTCTCACAAGTTCTTTAAAACACTTACACAGTGTAATAATTTTTATCTAGATTTTTAGTACTTCAGTTAAAGCATACAAAATGCCAAACACTCTCCAGATGTATCCTTAGGAAAAAAACAAGTCTGGCATTGCAGCAGTCAGTGTAATTTAGACAGAGGATATAATTCTTTTGTTTGCAACTGACTTTATCTGATTATTTACACCAGCTCTACTCTCACTTTGCTCCAAATATTAATTAAAATCTTGTTTTTATCTAGCATCTTTATCATATGACACTACTGACCTTGGTGCTATTATGGACATCAGTAATACCAACACTCTCACAGAAGAACATGATGGTTGCTGCTCCTTGTTTCGCTCACGCCTTTGGTAGTGTCAACAAACTTTATACACACATTATGTCTTAGCCTTGAAAATATGTGACACAATGCAATAATACACATGCTTATAATATGAGCTTCCTAACCTGGAATGCCTCAGAGTTTAACATTATTCAGCTCACCCATAAGGTTTACATAGTTTGAATACAAAGAACATGAACTGCACAAAGAAAAGCAGTAAAAAATTTTACCAAACAGTCAAGCTACTCATTCATCAATAAGTTTTCATAGTGCGATCCTATGAAGAGTGGAAAACTTCATACTAGATGTCGAAGGAGATAGAACTAGATTTTTGCATTGTTTCTTCTCCCTGAAAATAGCCACAGTATGTATGAAAGGGTCCATAAAGTGTTGATCCACCTTTAGCAATTCACAGTACTTTTCCTAATTATAGTGCAGATACTAGTTTTCAGAATGTTTCTACATAGCAAGGCTTTAGAAATAAATTAATCCATTAAGTAAAGACAAAAATAAGCTTGCAGTGAAGTTCTTATCTTTCTCTTAGACTCTTGTAATGTTCCTTGGGAAATATTAAAATTTCCTGGGATTTGACAGAAGTATATCTTCAGAAAATAATTTCAGTTTTACCATCAGTAGAGTATTTCCAAATTCCTCCTAATAAATCTTTGCTAAAATGCATAATTTCTTGTTCCAACATCAGTCATATTTTGCATACCATACTGACTGTGCATATTATTCTTTCTAGAGTCATATGTCATTCAAAAGATTGTCTCAGTTACTGGTGGCATGTTTTAACAGATGAACAGAGATGCTGAAGGGAAAGTAATCAGGTAAAAACCTTTTATTTCTCTGATAAAATTTTTATAAATGAAATACTACTTGCTTTGGAACATGCAAAAATTTTTTTTCAGCACAAATGGAAAATTCCTTTATGAAGTCCATTAAAAGAAGAAAAGGAAATATAATATGTCTGCAAAAGGAAGAATTCAATTCAAGGGTGCTTTTAGCCAAAAGCCATTTCATTAAACCAGGGCATAAAAACCCCAAACAAACAAGCAAACAAAAAGCCCTCAGTTCCATCTCTTAGCAACTGGAGTGTTTTGTATGCTTGTGGGGAAAAAGTCTTTGGATTCTAATACTATGTTTAATGCATATTCAAATATGCCACACAAACATAATAACTTGAACACTATAAAACTAGAAACTCACCTAAAACTAAAACACTTGGCTTTTGGATAAACCACACAAAACCCTCCTAACCTTCCCAGGATAAGGTATTTTAACTCGAACTAGCCTGGTGAAAAGATGCTGTGTTTCATGTCCCCTTCTCAGTGGCTTCTCTCAGACGCCTGATGGCACAGACTGCAGCAGTTTCACCTCCTGTGAGACAGTCTCATCGGCTTCCTAGTCCAGACAAGCTCTGTACTTCAAGTTTCCTTCCTTCCTTGTGTTAATCAGGCAATAGGTTGCTCTGGACTTTGAATATTGGTTGCCTGATACTTCGGGATGATCCATTTACTTTTACACTTTTTTATGGTGATGAGATGAAAAACTAATTAAACTTTACAATTTATAACACAAATCCAATGCTTAGGCACTTTTTAAATTTGCCTTTTTAAGTACATGAAAATGTCCATTTATTTAAACACTTGGAAATCTTTATGGTTTTTACTTCATTTTAATTTCAGATGAAACAAAAAATTTCAGATGATACGGATGAATTGACACAATTCATAAACGCTTCTGATAACTACGTAATAGTCTTTCAGAGACTAATGTGATCTAAAACTTCACACCAAACCAAACAGAAAACAGCCAGTCTTAAATTATTTCAAGTTTCCATACTCAAACATTTATTAATTTTATAGTTGATATTTTGTGGTAACTCAGTCTATAAAAACTATAGTCCTGGTCTTTCAACCAAAAGAACTGTCACGGACTCCATTTACTCTAGATCAGTGATCAACTGACCAAGTCATGGCTACAATATTAATTTCTACATAAGCTTACCTGCTTGCCTCCTTCTCTTGGGAAACTCACTGTAGTAAAATGTTGAGCTGCTGTTGCTGTCATGGTGCTCATCACTGTTTGATACTGCTGCTCTTACATACTGCAAATTACTAAATAGAGCAAACACAGCTGTGAAGTAGGTATGTTGAACTTATAAATAGTTGGTATCAAAGCAGTTCAGTGTTATAAGAGTGACAATTAGATTTAAAATTATATGCACTTAGGCAATTTACTTAAATGGAAACTCTTAACACAGCAATTTGTGCACTAGACCATTATAAATGTCTTTTTGGTTTCAATTTTAGAAAATTATTTCAAAAAATATATTGTGTTAGGACTGTTCTTAAGAAGATAATTACTGTAAAAATTCATTCAATGTAATTACATTAAGATGTGAGTGTATGAGAATAAAGCTCTGTATGCCAAAAAAAAATCTTTCTATGTATAAAATATCTCAGAAATATTGAACAAATAAATGAAATTCACATATTTCTTCCATAATTTTACCATCAGAGCTCAAAGAAACCACTTTTTCATATAAAATTAGCTGTGTGAGAAATCATCTGTAGGCCAAAATATAATTTATTTAGAAAATAACATAGAGTGGAAGGTAACAAAAGCTTTGAAAGGTCATATATATAGTGCTATAGTAATTCTTGTCAACAATGGACTTCACTATCAATTTATCAATTTTCTTTACCAATTCAATTCAAAATAAGTAGAGATGTCTAAAAAACCATATAGAACTATTTTGTAAAGCAGAAATATTTCATGTTGTAAGGATATTTAAATGAAAAATAAGTACCCTTTCTGGCAACTTGCTACTGACTCTTCATTATTGCTATAAACTGAAATTTAACAAAGCAATCAAAAGTCTGATTTTTAAAAAAAAAAATTTATGAGAGCAGGAGGAATTAAGATAAGGCAATTGCAAATTTGTCTTTGTGGAGAGAGATGTAATGAGTTAGTAAGTCTAGAAATCACATAAATGCAGCTTTACACAAACATATGATTTTCAATGAATCATTGCTTATTCTAGAACAAATCACTTATTCTATAAGTGAAAAAAAGCTGCATCAACACAAAATAAATATGGCTATTTGGTTTTCTTTATAATAAATTCTACAGAGTCCCAAATTTAAAACAAAACAAAATTAAACAAAATTAAACAATTGAACTTTGTGAGAATATCCTCTCTACTACTGGAGATGAGTTAAACACTACAAATGCACTGCTTTCAAACAGAGAGTCCTTTGTTTCACATCCGTTGTATCCACGCTACAAGGAGTTGCAGATAAGTGTGAAATAATCCCCCTTCAAATTTTTCTCCTTGAAAAATCAGTTCTATGGAAAACGTGAAGGATTTGGAAACAGGTGGAAGGGATGAACTGGCCGTTCATGGCTTGGGCAGGTGTACTCTCTGCTGGATAAAGACACTGGTTGGATGGGCAGCTCCAGAGAGTGGTGGTGAATGCAGTAAAATCCAGTTGCTGCTGTTCCCCAGGGCTCAGTACTTGGGCCAGTTCTGTTCAAAACCATTATCAAAAATTTGATGAGGAGGGGGTGTATCGTCAGTACACAGACACCAAGTTGGGTGGGAGAGCTTTTCTAATGTGCAGCCATGATATTTTCTGAAAAATCCTTTCCTTAGGATTTTGTCTCCTGAGAAGCTGAGAGATGTCAGGAACAAAATGTAAACAATGGTTATCTGCTGCTGTGGAATGCAACAGGTGCATCTGTGATCGGTCTCATAGAGTTGTTTCTAATCAATCACAGTCAGCTGGCTCAGGCTCTCTGTCCGAGACACAAGCCTTTGTTATTCATTCTTTCTATTCTTAGCCAGCCTTCTGATGAAATCCTTTCTTCTATTCTTTTAGTATAGTTTTAATATAATATATATCATAAAATAATAAATCAAGCCTTCTGAAACATGGAGTCAGGTCCTCGTCTCTTCCCTCATCCTCGGACCCCTGTGAGCACGGTCACACTGATGGAAGGTGGGAAGGCTCTGCAGAGGGATCTGGGCAGGCTGAATGGAGGGGCTGCAGAAAACTGTCTTAGGTTCAACAGGTCCTGCCCTTGTGTCACAACAATGCCACATATCTCTATGGGCACAGGGAAGGGTGGTGTGAGAGCTGCTCAGAAAGGGGTGTGGGGCGCTGTTTGACAGCCAGCTGGACATGAGCCAGCAGTGTGGCCCAGGTGGCCAAGAATGCCAATGACATCCTGGCCTGTGTCACTCTGCTCAGCACCGGTGAGGCTGCACCTCAAGTATTGTGTCCAGTTCCAGGCCTCTGCCTTCAAAAAAAGACCTTGAGGGGCTGAAGAAAGTCCAGAGAAGGGCAGCAATGCCGGCGAAGGGTCAGGAGCACAAATCTCACAAGGAGCAGCTGCAGGAGCTGGAGTTGCTCAATCAGAAGAGTAGGCGCAGGGAGGACCTCATTGCTCTCTATGACCACCTGAAAAGAGGTTGTGGCCAGGTGGGGGGCAGTCTCTTTTGACATGTCTCAAGTGAAAAAGCAAGATGAAAAGACTTTAAATTGCACCAGGTGAGATTCAGATTAGATATGAGAAAAAAAAAAAATCATAAAAAGAGCGGGTAGGCTTTGGAATAAGATGCCAGGGAGCTGGTGGAGTCACCACCTCTATAAGTGTTCAAGAGTATCAGGATGTAGCACTTGGTGATATGGCTGAAGAGTGTTTGTGGTGGTGTTGGGTTGATGATGGTCTTGAAGGTCTCTTACAACCCTGATGATTCTGTGATTTGGTGTATGTATACATGGGTTTGGTGCAGAGAAAGGATTGTAAGCACACCCTTACTCTGGACTCAGATGACTGTGCCTTGACAGTAATAAGAAAAAAATAATAGTTGGAAAAAAAAAACCCTCCCAAACCAAACCACAAAGGTCAGGAAAGCCATATCAAGCCTCTTTTGTGTCTCATGATTTTACAGTAAAAACCTCTAACCATAGTAGTGGGCTGTCTGGACAATCTAATGCTGCTGTGTGATCGGTGAATTTTGGAAGAACAACAAAGTATATCTGCACCACTGTTCAACATTCAGAAGGAATATAAACAGGCTAAATTAATGTCTGGACAAAAAGAAAAATGCTTGATTAATTTTTTTTGGGGATTCTAGGGTTTCCTGTGGGATATAATGCCATGAACATGTGTGGCAGCCTCTTGCAAGAATTTTTAACATACTATCGGTAAGTTTGAGTGCCTCATATTTTTCTATTTCAATGTTCTTTGGGATTTAAATGAAAGTTGCTCTGAATATACAAAAGGGGAAACAAACCAAAAATCAAAGCAAGCAAAATAAGAAAAGGAGAATTCTACCCTCCCTGAAATAAAAGCAAACAAAACACACCTCACAACAGAGTTTCATCTTTTGTCTTTGGCCAGATTCCACAAAGATATAAGGCTGTTCAAATCATCATGATCAAGGGAAAAGAAGTGCTCAAAACTTGTATTCCCCACAAAGCAACACGAGAGAAAAATAACCCCTCTCCTATCAAAACAACTACTGTCATAAATTTGCAGAAAACAACAAAAAAGGGATGGTATTTTATAGTAAAAATTTAAATGAGAATCTAAAACTTTCATCTATGTTCTTGCTGCCTTAACGTGAATTTTCATCTACAACAAGTTCTGAATTTGTACTGCCATTTCAGAGTGATTTTTGGTTTTTTGTTCTGTTTTTACCCCCTCAGGGACTCTATAACCTTCCATAATGTAACAGTCTTTTTTCCTTCCCTTTTAAGTATTTTCTTAGTAAATAGCAAGGAAAATTAATCTTAAATGTATAATTTAAATTTTTTAAAGTCAGTTCCATTAGACTCTTTCAAAGGCATGATTCACAGTTTCTGCATATTTGGGACTGTAATGCTTCAGAAATTCTCCATGACTACTTAGCACTGCACTTTGTACTAATATACTTAATTTTGTTTCTATTCAAGTCTTTCAGATAACCTCATTCTTCTTGGTTTATATTTCTTTCTGTACAAAACCTTCCAGATGTGTTTTACTTGAAGATTTTCTTAGTGCATCCCTTCTTTATTTTTCCTTTTGTGTAAAGAAGACTGATGAAAGCATTCAATGAAATTATTCCCATTTATTTCCAAAACTGCATGAATACCCCTTTCCCTCTATGAACCTACAAAAGTGGACCTTTGGCAATAATTTCTTCCCAAAAATCAATCTGATTAGTCTGGAGGAAATTAGGTATTGACTAAAATGCAAAAGCTGCTGCCTCCATGAAAAGACATTGCTGGCCTTGATATATGCATGACACATCAGTTATTCTCCTCCCACGTTCAGTCAGATAATTCTTTATTTTGGATCTCAGAGACTGTTTACTGTGAGGCAGGTTAACTAAAACTGGTTTGTTAAAATATATTTTCTTCCTAAAATATTGAATACTGAAAAATATTATGCATTATTTAAATTTAATTTCTACTATTTTTCCACTAAATTTGTGCGACCACTGCAATTTTTTTTTGTTTTCCTTTTAAACTTAATTGTATCCTGGAAAATGCCACTTTGCAGAAGCACCATTTCTTCAATTTAAGTTTCACAGTCACCCTTTTTTAAATTTTATTATTTTCTCTTCTGCATGGCAATTTTGTTTGTGACAACTATAATTATATATACATTTGAATAAAATTGAAACACTGGGGAAAAAAGATGAGTTACGTTTGTACTTTTTATTTCAGAGATTTGTATGACACCTCCTTCTTACAGCCAGCATACCACAAGGCAGTAATTTCTCTGTCTTTCTTCCCATCTGCTTGTAGTGAAATATTTATTATGAACTAACATCTCTTTTGATACAAGCACAGAGGTTCATGAAAAGTCTTGTTTTAGCCACCTGAGTGCCAAAATTATGTTTTCAGTTCCAAATGTTATAATAATAAGTAGAATTGCCTTTCCAGGATTTTTCTGAGGTTCTTTTTCAGGATTATGAAGATGCCCAAAAAAAATTAGTAGTTTTATTTTGTAAACAATAAACAATTTCTTCTTTTGCCAGAAAAAAATAGGAAAAAACAAGATAAAATGAAATTTTTTTCAAAAGCCATTCTGAGGGTCTCTATCTGCAGGTAAAATTAAAAGACCAAAACAAAAACCCACCTGATCTTGTTTAGCCAATATAGTCATAGTACTAAATAAATTCAGATTCTTATATTAATTATTTTTAATTATTAATTTAATTTAATTTAAAAATAATTATAAATATAATTAATTTTATATTTTAAAATAAATATAAAATTTATTTGTATTTATTTTTTAACAAATCAGAGTTTGCTGATTTGCTAGCACAGCACTCAGGATGTCAACAGCAGTATACATGGTGTATAGTAAAACCGTTCATTAAATCTATGTATTTGTCTCCTTTTGAAAGTTCTATTGTTCTCTGAAAACAGAGAAGACCATATATGACAGTGTCTCTGCTTTCTCTCCTGTGAAAAATCCTTTAAAATTAAATGCTTAATATCAAAGCAAAAAAGGCTAATTATAGTAAAAATATTTCTGGGTAAATTAATTTCTTTATTAAGAAAAAAAAAATAAAACAAAGAAATTTTCACCTAAATTTAAAAAAAGAAAAAGAATACACAGGCTTCTATTTACTTCTTCCTTAAATCAGCTGTAAATAAATGTAGACCATTTTATGGTCACTGAAGAGAATAAAACAGTTTTCAACCTTCTAATTATTGTTAAACTATAAAATGCTATTCTCATATCATTGGGTTATCAAGCAACAAGCCACTAATAAAATTTAATTTATAATTAATGTTCTGCTGTCAGGCTAAATGGAAACGGTTCATCCCATCAATTTGCTGGTTCAAGAGTGCTGTTAAACTACAGTGCTATCATCAGGAATTTTTAATTCCCCCTGGACAAATTTTCATTGACAGAGTAAGCTAGGTGTTAATTTTTCCCATTGCAGTCTTGTGTTCTCGTATTCAGAATGGTACCCATGTTAGAGGGCAAGTTGAAAATCTTATATATACTTCAAGGTTCTCTTTTCCTTTCGTATGCTTGTGGGTATGATAGCAGCAGAGAGAGGATATTCACAGCACCTATTTCAGTTTGTTGCCTAAATCAGAGTCTTAGTCTTCCTAAATTTCCTCTTCAGCAGTCATTGTGGCTAGCATAGGTAAGAAGCACTACCAAAAGAAATAAGTTAAGAAAAGAGACCAAACAAAACATATGGGAAAATTGGGTTATAAGGACAAGCACTGTAAGCAAGGGAGGCTATTAGTTGGCAGCCATGGATGCCCAGGAAACTCGTGCTGGGTCAGCAGCTAGGGCACTGGGAAAAGCAAGCTCAGGGTAAGACCACTCATATAATCTACCTGCAGGTATCCAGGACCTGGTTTAACTCTTCTAGAAAAGGTGAATTCTTCCTTTCACCAGTAATCACATGAAGTATCTGCAAAAAATAGGACATTCTGTGAATATACCAAACACATAGAATAAAAAATTAAGATCATTGTATTTTTTGGGGGGGAGGAAACAGCTGAAAATAACAAACCTCTTAGAAGTTCAGTAAGACTTGCATAATGAGGTTTTCCTTTTTTTTGTGGAAACCCTCGTGGTTTCATATAGGAAAATTTACAATTTTCTTTAAAAAAAAGAAAGGTACAGTGTTTTTGGGGTGTGTTTTTTTGTTTGTTTGTTAGCTTGGAAGCTGCTTCACTAGGAATGCAGTACTTCTGATAACAAACACCTAATAAGGATAATGGAAAATTCTGTAATAAACTAAAGTGTATTTAATGATAATGCTGGTCCTTTTTAAGAGTTGTATGTTAAACACTATCCAAAAGATTCTATCAATGACAAATTAATTCATTGTTCTCTATATTCCTTAGCAGATTTTTGCAATATTATCCACAAATTTCCCTAAGTTATTCAGGAATTTATAATGACGCTGTTTGATTAATGCTCACTGAAAGTAAAATCCCATGCATTTGCATTTTCCTTGTTTCCTTCTTTTTCCTTAATCTTGTTTAGGGTTTTTTGGGGGTGAGGCGAGGGGGGGAGGAGTGTTTATGTGATGAAATCAGTCAGCTGCATCATGTGTCCTGGTGCAACCCCATATGGCAATGAAGACCCACAGAGCTGCTCACTCCCAAAACCCAGCAGGGCAGGGGAAGTGAAGTGCAAGGGTACAAGTGAGAAAACTCATAGGCGAAGATAAGAACAGTTTAATAATTGCAATCAAATAAAAGGAGGAAGGAAAGTAAAAAGGGAAGAGAAATAAAACCCAAGAGAGATAAGTAATGCAAATGAAAACAGCTCCTCTGCTGAAGCCCAGCCGGGCCCCAAGCAGCCCCTGCCCCAGCCAACCTTGGCCCACCTTTTGTGCTGAGCATGAAGGCAGAGTATGGGCTCTGCCTTGTGTCACTTGGGGTCAGCTGTGACCCCCTTGTACCCCCTAACTGGGTGGGGTGAGAGGCAGAAAAGGCCAAAACATTGTGCAAGCCCTGAACAGCGATTACTGAAACATCCCCGAGTTATCAACGGCGTTTCAGCACAAATCCAGCCACAGCTTCATACTAAGTGCTGGGCAGAAAAGTAACTCTATCCCAGCCTGAATCAGCACATATTCTGAGACCGAAATACTTAGCATTGTGAACACAAACCCATGAACATACTCCTTCAAATTAAAAGGCTTGCAGTTTGGAGAAAATTAACTCTTATTTATATAACAGTCCAGAAATACAGTGAATATTATTTCAGATAGACGAAGCAATTTCTTAATGACATATGGTCCTAACACTTTGCAAAACAGTGGAAAACATACAGCTACCCTGTGAGACAGAGTATTTTAACTCTTTTAGAGATTAATTTTATTTGTTTTACACAAATATTGATATAATTCAGGAAGAAAGAGGAAGTAATACTAGGCCATGAAGTTTGTGTAGTATTCACAAGCCAGAGTTATTTACTTTTCACCACCCCTTGACAGAAAAAGTGGAGTCCACAACTGTGAATTTAAAGATGAGACATCTCAATATCACTGAAATGAGATACTTTGAAGTTTAGTTCCAGAAAGAAAATATTCTGCAGGAATGAATCATCAAATATGATTTCATTCAACATTCCCCTTTTGAGAAAGCTTTAGTAGTTTTTATTGTGTTCTTTACACTATAACTGCTGACTCTGAAGTGAAAATTCAAACTCAGTGTATCATGTTTCTCATATATATATATACTCAACTGACTTTTACTAAAATACTTAGAGAGTTAAACTCATTATTGATGTTTATCCATGAGAAGTACATAGTAAAGATCCAGACAACTTAGTAGTCACTGTATAACCATAACCTTTTGAATCAATTTAGACTAGAGGAAGTTATTCTTCAGCTTAAAACTTTAGTTGAGGATCAGAGAGTGGAGACCCATATTGTGGAAGAAAGCTGATGTATACTGACTCTGAATTTGCTCTTGGATGCTTTAATGGATATACCATTCACTGTAGGAAGAGATACACTTCAAATGTTCATCACATTTTTTCATACAGAACTGACTTGAGTTTTCATGTCAATTTATGTCTCACAATATAAGAAGGCTTATGAAAAATCAGAATTTCTTAAGCTTACCCATTACATGCCTGGGTTTGGGTATTTTTTATTCACAATTATTAGATGTATATTCTCTACCTCCATAGAAAATTTGCTGTGATGAGAAAGATTGTTTTGTCAGTGAAAGATCAATAGTGTGCTTGGATTTTAGATCAGTTCTTCATTCTGTTTCAAAGTGACTACATTTATACATAATGCAGAATGATGACCTTTTGCTAAGCAAATATGGGGCTCTTCTATTTTACTCCAGTTTTTAAACAAATATTTGCGATATTGGTTATTTAGATTTGCTTATTTATATGATCTTGTCTGGGTCACCCTGTATTTATTTTTGAGAACTGAGTGTTTGCTAGGAAATGTAGATATTTCTCTGACAAATATAGTTCTTTTCAACATATTTCACATAATAAGCATTGTTACTTAGGTTGCCTTACTTTTTTTTCCCCCCACCTCAGATAAAACAGATGTCAAAGAGGTTTTGTCTGTTTAACTTTTACCATTTAATCCTAAAATAAACATCTATAATCATAGTGCCTGGAGCTTCAAAGACACCAAACAAGAATTTATTTAAAATACACACATACACACACACACACACACACACACACACTTTACATTGGAAAGCACTGCTTAAAACTAAGATGTTTTAAACTATCTGCATTCCCCTTAAAATGTAAATTTGAAAAAAACAGGGATTGATTTATTCTTTTTTTAGTAAATATATCTTTCTTTCCTGTTTTATGTACATCAAAATGTTGTATTCCTAATTTAATTTTTTTCAACAAATTAAATCATGGTTTGCTCAGAGAATTTTTTGCTTAATGTATTTTATTCTCTTGGTTTTTGTTAAAATACAGAGGCCATAAACTAGTCTTCTACTGACTTGAATCAAGGAGAGTTAGGAACTTGCAGCGTAGAATCATAGAATCATTTCATTTGGGAAAGAAGCTTAAGATCATTGGGTGCCACTGCCAGCCTAGCCCTACCGGGACCCCCACTAACCCATGTGCCCAGGTGCCACATCTAGACATGTCTGCTTGTCTATTTCCCTTAGTTCTCTGAAACTACAGTCTAGACGTCTGTATTCCTTTGAAGTATTTCTTGATTTCCGTCTTTTGTAAGGACCTAAATTTTCTGAATAATTTAAAAAATGTCTTCTGTACATCCCTCTAAAATGTGCGTCCTTCTAAAAATGCATGTCCTTCTAAAAGGACATCAAGAAATACTTCAAAGGAACACAGACTTCTTAACAACAAAAACCCTTTAAAATTAACTGTCTCAATTTGATTTAGTGAAATAGACGCACCAGAAGTTGGTATCTGAAGGTCCATCCAATTCTATATACTACTACTGGCATATTACATAAACCACCAAAAAGTTCTAGGGAAAACAGATTTTTTTGGAACTGAGACTCTGCCTGATCTTAAGCCTAAAAATATATGTTTTGATATTATAAAGGAATTCTCTCAGTATTAAGTCAATTTAAAAATCCATAGTACATTTTTGACAGTAGCCAATAGTTGATTTTTAGAGAAAGAAGGATGAGTAAGAACAGTGTAGGATGACCTAAAGATATTAGCAAGCTTTAATTCCTTCCAGGTTTTTAGCATTAATGTAGCATTTATCTCTCCAAATTCAGATAGTCAATCTTTTGATTTTGTATAGTCCTTTCTTATAAATATGAAGGACAGTCTTCTGATTTTTTTCTGTCCTTTTAAAGGCTGAAGCTTTGCCAGCTTGCTCTTCTATGCTGAAGGACCAGGCTTGCTTCATTTATTTCAGAAGGAAATATTTGTTAGAAATAGGCTTCTGTTTCCATTTGCTAATTTTGACCTTGACTGCACTTTGAAAAAATACTAGTTCAACAGCTGTGTATCTGCCCATAATTCATGAAAGGACATAGTGAGTTCAAGCATTGACATGGTCCAGAAATTTTCATGACAAAATGATAAAATACTGCTCAGTTCAGTAGTTATAGTTGTGAGGACTCAGATTATCAATGCTTTAATTATCTGGAATGAGCCTGTCTTCTCTTGAAATGTGATATTAGGAATTGTATATGTTGCATTTATATTTTTCTTGTTACAAAAAATGTAATCCCCTTGCAACCATTAATGTTAGAATCCTCAAAATACCCAGAAAAGGTTGAGAAATATTGTTATATTGAAAAAATAGTAAAGCTCACATGCAGAAAAAGTAAATCTTTTAGAAATATTTAGGTATGCAAAAAATGTAAAATAGGACTAAGTACTCTATAAGAGTACAATGTTTTGTCTGGCAAGGTTTTGAAAATTAGCAGGGACTAAGGCAAGTACAATATGCTGAGAGTGCATAAACTTGAAGCGCCTATTTGGTTAGAGGCAGCTGAATTACTGATTGAGTTTTTTCATCTGTTTGTTTGTTTGGAGAAGACCAGGAACAGGACAGGAGGAGAGTGCTTATATTCACTTCTTCTGTGGCCACATGAGTCAGCAGCTCTGGCCCTCCTTTTCGACTGGGCCTTGTTGGTCTGCAGGAAGATATTCTAGCTGCTAGACACTGAGCCAGGGAGTGCAAGGCAGCACTGTGATCTGTACACTAACCCAGGCTTCGCATGGAGCCTTGGAAAAAAGCAGAAATCATTTAAAATGAGAAGCTATGTTTTGACTCTTCTAACAAAATGGACAAAATATTAAATTCCGTAGGTACTTGTTGTCCTCTTTCTCCCCACAAGGCACTTACCCCAGCTGAAAAGCAGCCCAAACTTTACAGTGGGAAATGGGAGCACCCCTCTATGCACCCTTCTGCCAAAGTAGCAGCAGCATCTCCGCGGCCTTCACTGCAACAAGACAAGTGCAGACTTAAAATACCTTCTGACTCTGAGTACCTAAATGCATTTGAATAACCCTCTGGGTCTCAGATACCTATCTTGTACTGCAGATACCTAAGTGCAATTTTGGATCTCACTACTAGTATTTATTGATTTCAACAGTACTTTAATGCTCTGGTGCTTTTGAAATTCTATTCATCTTCTATCTGTATTTTTAGAGAGCTATTGCTTTTAAAACCCATCACACAGCAAAAAAATCTGAACCTGGATTAGCTGAATCACAGGATGGCCAATCTAATCAATGATGTGGACGTCCTCACTAATCTGCATCTTCTAATGTTCATACAGTTAAATAATAAAAGTCTATTCCAATAGCCTGAGTAAGTCCATATACCTAATTTAATAACCTCAGCGAACCAAAATGTCAGTTGATGAAAATAACTATTTTGCTCTATATCTCCCATTTTTATTTCCAGATATTTTAATTTCTTTTTGATGTATACATTTTATCTTTTTACATTTTTCCCCAATGGGACAGTTAGACTTAATCTAGAATTTGTGGAAATACAGCCATTGCCTATTCACTCAGTTTTATGTTAGCCCAAAAGCACTGGTCCTTTTAGGAAAATGTATTAAAAAAATTAAGTAATATATATTGGAGTAAAAACCTTTTATGATTAAAAACTTATTTTTCACTGTAGAGGTACTAATAACAACAGCAACAAACAGGGAGATTTTTTTTGTCAAAAAAAAATCATTTTAAACATGTTGAGGTAACATGAAATATCCATTCTTATTTATGATGGTTATTTTGCCTGGAAACAAAATCCCAAAACTTGCAGAAAATCCATAATACCTTCTTATAAGGATTTCCTATAAGGGAAATCCCTTCTTATAAGGATGATTTCAGCTACACTGCATTTCATAAAAGAGCAAACAGGAAAATATTTATCCACAAACATGCAAGAACATTATATGCAGTATGTAATCTTGGAACCAATGTGTTACATTAAGGTTGAAAATGGTTAAAAAAGAATTGCAAAAGCCAAAATGGTCCAAGAAAAAAGAAAAAACTCAAAGTTTTATTAGCAAACTACACATTTCTTATGGAAATTGGTAATTTTTTTACACTATTTTCTAATAATGAGAGAAATAAAAGTATGAAAGGAAAAAGGGAAGAATGAGAGGTTGAAAGAGGGAGAGAGAAAGAGAGGAGAGAAAATCACCAGTCCTGGTTCCAGAGCACCTGGGCTTTGTGGGGGTACCTCATTATGGGTACGTTTACCCCACCCTCAGCTTAGGTTTCTCACTGTTCATGTAAATGAGTTAGCATGTGCAGTCCCTTTTTCTGGACCTTTCTGGAAATAGGTTGGGAGGATTTGAGGGTCTCTTGTTGGTCTTGCTCCCCCTCTATGGGTCTTGACCCCTCCTTGATCCCATTCCTGCACATCACTCTTCTGTGTTAGGCAGTCTCCATCGATCTGAGCAGGGAAGTTTGCCTCAGAAAAATGTTGCCTTGCCTCCCCTTTCCAGCCACATCCTGTTCTAACCTACCCACTGGAATGGCCCTCATCGTTCCAGGCACAGCAGCACACAAATTCCTCACTGTCCAGGTTTACTACAGCTGCCCAGAGAAGCTGTGGATGCCCCATCCGGGGAAGTGTTGCAGGCCAGGTTGGATGGGGCTCAGAGCATCCTGGTTTAGTGGCAATTGTCCCTGCCCACGAGAGGGAGGTTGATACTCAATGATCTTACTAACCCGAACCATTCTATGATTTTCTGTGAATGTTTTAAAAGCTATTAAGGCAAATATCTTTAGTGGTTTGTAAAGATTCATAAAGGAGAAATGACTGAGACCTCAGGAGTGACATTCACATGAGACACATTAATTATAGATTTCTTGTCAAGCAGTATTATGGTATGTTTAACCATAATATAAAAGGGGCAGATTGAACAAAGAAGACAATAAAGTGTTCTACAAGGGGCAGCATAAGAGACAGCAGAACCTTATTAAGTCAATAAAAGCTGCATTATATTTTCCTTGCTCTACAAAATAACACATACTATCTTTTTTAAGGTACTGTGAGACAGATAGTGAGAAAAGTGAAAAACTACTTAGCCATTTCAAATAATAAAGACAAAAGTAAAGAATCATTTGACAAAAATTTTCTTTTACTACTCTTACTTGTATCTAGGTCAAGCAACTGGCATATTAGCATAAGTAGTACCTTACGTCTTTTTTAGCAAAGCAGATATATACAAACCAAACCACACTTTGGCTTATAACAAGGTAGAAGATCTGTATAGACATTCATTCTGTCCATTCTGCATCTCCATCTTTCATTTTTGCCTTTTTTTTTTTCCCAAGGTCTGGTTTGCTGCAAGATATTTCTGGGGAAGGAATTAAAATATAAACAATTTTTCTCCTTGTCTGTGACATAGCCTCTCAAACTGACAAAAGCTAACAAGTTTATCTGTGGGAAAAGAACACTCTTCATAAAAATTACAATTTGCGCCTGCAGGTCAGAGGGAGCCTTTGTCTCCCTGTACAAAATACAAAGATGACACAATGACATTTATCTCCACGGGGCTTCTCTAACAATATTTCTAATGGAGAACAACATATTATACATCTCTAACAAAGCACAAAACTGACTGCGGGTCTCAGAAAATGTTTTTTTAAAAGTGTGATACATTGCACAATACACTACAGACATTGAAACTACCCACATTAAGTTTTTGTTCAATTAAATTAGAATAGATTAGATGTCACTCATGAATTTTCTTCTGCTCTTCTACAGTAATTCATTTAATTGGCCTCAATGATCAACTCTGGGGTTTCTCATCTCCAGTGAATTTGTTCTGCCCAGGAGCAGAGTTTGCAAGAGATATATCAATTCTGAACACTTGTCTTCAGTTCACTCCAGGTTCTCAAGTAATTACATGACTAGACATGTATTTCACCAAAAGTAACCCCATCATCCTGACAATTTAAAAAATATTACCCCTTTAAAGTTCCTAATTAATTTCTACCTATTCAGCAAGATCAGTCTTTATTTCACATCAGATTATTTTCCATCAGTTAATGCCCACAGTTAAAAGAATATAACCAGCTACAATACTGCATTTATCACGTGACATTTCTATTTGAATATGTAGATATACAGAGTTAACAGCAATAGTATATGACAATATTGCTAAAAGTATGGATCAGTACACAAGGATCACACTGGGTTTTTTGGTGGGTTTTCTTTCTAAAATACTGTTTAAAGCAGAGTAGGAAGGGCAGTAGGAAACTTTCAGAAGAGGGAGAAAAAGGACGAAAATCATGCCTCTCTAAAGCTAGACCCAGAGAGGCTAAAAAGCACAGATGGATTTATATCTCTTTCCATTATATTCCTTCCTGACATCTTAGACTGGTCACAAAGGAAAAATGTTAATTATAGAACACTTACCTGCATTTTATAGGAAGGATTGATTGAACTATTTCTTTTTTTTTTGTGAAAATATGAAGTCCGGGTGTTTTTTTATTATATAATTTTAAGCCTGTTTAGGATAACAGTAAACATGGACCTTTATACCCAGAGCCAGTAATCCAAGCTAAGAAATCTGGCAGGAAGGTGAAAGGAATTTTTTTATTTTGGAGTCTCTGTTCTCAGTAAGGACTTTTGACTCTGACATCTGTCAAAGGTGCAACACAGCAAGATGCAAGCAATCAAGATTTCTGGCATTTGTTAGGGTATCTTTCTGGTACAAGTAACATCATGACGCATATGGCTGTGGGCATGTACTCTGAGGAATCTTTAATGCCCTTCTAAACGTTTTTTTTTACATATGCATTTTGTTTTGTTCTCTGTATGAAAATAAGTATAGGAAGCTCTCTTAAGCCTGTGAAAGAAAAGTGTTTCTAAACTTAAAACTTTCCAGTTTATACTAAAACACAATTTGTTTTAGGGTTGCTGTCAACAGGAATAGAAAACTCTCCAAGTGAGACCTTTTTTAACATGGATATTGGTCAATTGGTTTAAGAGTTGATGAAATAGAGCAAAACAATTATTAGATATTTGAAAACTTAGGAATCCTGTTTTTCATGTATTGACTGTTACTTCAATTTAAAAAATAGACTTGATTAATTTGTTCCTGATTGAGCAAGCTGCCAATGAACCAATCTAGACCTGCACCTGCATTTTCTTAATACCTCTCAAAACAGAGGTTTCACAGCAGTCTGCAGGAATAAGGCATTAATCATTACTTTCCTCACCTAAGCTGTTGCATTTCAGAGCTTCAGCACTTTAATTTATGCCTGAAAAGTCCTTTAGAGACAAGCAAAGGATCATCTGGAATGGATGGAACTAGAAAGGTCCTTCTAGAAAATCCAGACATATTTAACAGGCTGATGATATTTGGATTTAAGTTTGGGAGCTGTGTATCAGGAGAATACTTTGAAAATTCTATTTCAAACCTAGATCTGGTATGGGTCACTTCCAAGGGGTGCAGTTCCTCAGGAATAAACACCTTCAGTGTGTCCCCATGGGTCACAAATCCTGTCATCAAACCTGCTCCAGCAAGGGCTTCTCCCTGCACAGGGCACAGGTCCTGCCAGGAGCCTATAGTAGGAGTCCTGGTAAAATCTATGTATTGTATAAGTGGCAAGGCCACACTGTATTGCAGTATTCCGCAGGTTGAATTTTATAAAACTCATAATTCAGGATAAAGTTTTATTCAAAGAGGAGAGCAGAACAAGGCTTTTCTTTCCTGTTCCCATTTTTTTATTTTTTATTTTTCAGTGGTGGAATAATTACCCATAAATATTACTAAGTTTGGTGAAATTATATACAAAAACGTTGTTTCTCAGTATATTATTCATATTTCAGAAGAAAGCTTGTCAGTTTCAGAAACTGTTTCAACTACTGCAAATTGGTATTTGGGCAAACTATAAGTCTCATTTTACTGTACCTTGGTGCACGTTTTTCAAGGAATGCAAAATTGGTTCCTACTTGTCTCAGGTGATTGCTGGCAGTTCTGAAGGCAAAACATATGCATATATCTAATTCTTCACTTTTTGGAAAATGTTATAATTGTAATTCCAATTTTCTTCTCTAATTAAAAGAGAAAGTTGCTAATTTATTTGGTAATCAATTGAGGATATTTATTACACTTTCATTAACAACATGATTGTATTTGTATGCACATAGATTGCTATTGTGGAATTTAAATATTTTAAATAAAAAGCTTTTACAAATTTTAAAATTTAAAGTTCTGTAAGAAAATAGGAAAAATATAAAATAAAATATAAAAACATTTTCTTTTATAAAAAATAAAATATAATAATTATGGACTATGATCTTATTTTCAAGGAATATTTAATTTCATTGAAATGCCATTTATAATAGGGAAAATAAGTACTTTGTGGAATATGTTGAATTTCTTTTTCTGGCTAGACTGTTTTAGAGGTCTTTGTTAGATAATAAAGTCTATTCTTCACATTTTTGTGTAGGATAGATATGTTCATTTTGCCTCAAGTAATATGCATCTCAAAATTATATGTGACGCATTGCCCTGCCTGAGTATATAGAAATAGAAGCGTTTTTTTCTAATTATAGAGAAACTTAGCAGCAAAGCGGAGGGAAAAAGCTCTTGGTGGGAAAAATCCACTCAAGAACAATAGCAAAATTTAAAGCTAGGGAGACACTACTTTTCAACTCTTGGCAATGAGGATTTTATGCTCTGGTCAAAAGAAGTAAGATCAGAAGAGAGCAACCTATTAAGAAACGAACCCTACAGTGAGGCAGAAGCTGTCGGCTTCTGAGGCTGCCATGGGCGTACTGAGAACCAAGATTTACAATAGATGAGAATTCAGAGCTATCTCAAACACCAGTATGTGCCATGTTTGTGCAGAGACTGAAGGGAGTGCCAAACATAAGTCAGTTAATAATTGCATTTTTGCTTCAAAACCACCTCCAGCTGGTCTAAATAATTTAGCAAAATGAAACCCACTTTGTTTATATGTATCTGCTCTGCAGTTGCACAATCCTGTTATTTTCCAAGGCTTTAAAATAAAAATATTCTAGACACCAGGAAAATTACACTATTTCTAACTTTAAAGTTAGCAGTCAAGGTGATTTCAAGGACTTTAACAAGAATGATCTGCTCACAGAGAAACAGAGGTGTAAGTCAGGTGCTTTGATCTGGCAGAATGATGGAACTGAGCAACAAAAGCCAAAGCTGACTCAGAGAGCCCTTATTCTGAAAGTTGTACTTCAGAAATGAGATCCTCAACTCAGGTCCTCGACAGTAAGTGTTTTGTGGTAAAGAAGAACACTTTCATTTTCAAAATAATGGAAAATTTAAATTTTGAAAATATATTTTTCTTCTAGATGGCAGAAATCAGGATGAAAGATGATGCGTGTACAAATTATCTTGATCAATCCACCATGTGATCCTCCACTTTTCTCTAAAATAGGACTTGGGGCCAGAAGAAAATTATTTGGAGATAGAAATGTCTAATAAAAATTCTTACAAGATTCAGCAGGATGGTTTAATATATATTTATGTAAACAGCATGGTAAAACACAATCATTTGTTATATAAATACTCAGTACATTTCTTCCCACTCTGATGTTTTTTCACCAGACTTTCTCTACCTTTTCTGCCTTAACATATAAATAATCTCTTTAGATGTATAGTCAAACTTTATTCATGCTTGAACATTAGTTTTACCAAAGGAAAGAAAGTTATTTATAATAAAAGAAGTTGGAACTAAACGAGTCCCAACAAGTCTATTGTTCATGTGGCCTACTACAGCTGCTACAAAAGATTTGCCTCAACTGTTTTAGCTGGTTTAGCCATTTCAATTTAATTTGATTTAAGAAAAAACCCCAAAGCTCAGGTTCTTACATTTTCCCAAAGGAATCCCAAAGGATAGTGTAATGGACTTCAATAGAAAATGGTTTTCAATAGAAAAGTTTTATAACTAGAATTTCTACTTATTTCTCAGAAACAACAGTTTATTGAAGAGGAGGAATGTGATATTGATATACATGTAAGTTGTGTTGATTTTCTCTTAACAGTCATTTATTCTTTATTCCAATGATCAACGTATTGATAATGAAGATGGAGAAATACAGGACAAATATTTATATTATGTCTATGATGATACATAGACATGTACAAACTACGTTCTATGCAGTATTTTATGTTTTGTTTTGCTTTAACAAATCTGTATGGTTTTGATGCACTGCAGTCTATTTGGAGTGCTTGATTTCTCAAGCATTGTGGGTTCTGTAATGTAAAAAAAAAATGACGCTCTAAAACAGACATGAGAAAAATGTGTTCTTAATTTTGGACCACTGAGTGAAGAATCATGAATGTCCTCGACTGATAATTACAGCACTCTTTTATGAATGCAGGCAGCTGAATTCCACCTCTCTTGCATATGTAATTTAGGAATTTATTTTGTGAATTTGAAAGACTTGGAAGCAAATATGTAAATACAATCCTCCCTTTTTCATCCCCTGTAACCTGTAGATTTGTTTAATTTGAACCTAGAATTTTTCCATATCTGACTACGAAAATCCCACACTTTATAAAGGAAAAATAGAGGTTGGTGTGTCTTTTCATTGTATCCCCAGTAAAATTCCATTATGTTTCACTTGTCAGTATCATACAGCAAAGTAGAAGTGGTCTTGGTGAAAATGACTAAATCTAGTTTTTCCTTAGCACAAATTATTACTTTTTGAGTAAAAATACGGAGGTTGCTCTTCCAACTCCTTGTTAAAATAAAATCACCATGTTGCGCGACACTACTTTCAAGAAAGAACTGAGTGGCTTGAAGTCTGCGTAGATGTTGACAAGATGAAGCCCCTGTTCAGGTGGCTTCTGGTATAGCAACATCTCTAAACTTAGGTTTTTAAATGATCTTTATTCAGATTGGGAGAAAAATAATCAATATGTAGCCTGATGACAGGGATATTCCTCCACAGGGGGAAAAAAAAAAAGAAATAATACACTTGAATCTCTTGTGAAATAGGCTTCCTTGCTTTTTGGATAATGTTTCAACCAGAATTTTATGTTGTTAAAAAATTTTCACAGATTAAAACAAGTATAGCAAAATTCAATGATTTTGAAGCAAGATACTTTCCATGTATACCACAGTACTGGATAATTTTGCCTAAGTTTAGATGTGTTTCTGAAAACATACAGGCATCCAAATTTAGGCAAGTGGTTCATCTTGGAGGCAATCATTCATTTTAGACTGTTCAATTTTAAGTAATTCTGTAAGATAGGTTCTTTAGTATTTTTTAAATGAGATCTACATGTCTTGGCCTTCCTAAATGCCTAAATTTGTAACTTGGGTTAAAGTGTTTAGATAGTTTTTTGCATTTAGTCTGCACCTTGAAACATTTCCACATAAGGGTTCCAAAAGCTTAAGCAAGTCAGTCTGTCAGAACACAGTATAATTGCATAGGACTTAAGGAAGTGACACTCTTATTTCCTTAGTCAAACACCTCATTCATTGAATACTGAGACTGTGAAGAGAAAAGGAATTTTTGCCACAAAACTTGAAATTGCTTTGACAGCGTTACATATTGGAAATAAAAGTTTTGCATTCTCCTTTACTTATAATGAAGCATTTAATATCTTGTTTCACTCTAGGCGTGATCATCCTCCCAGTGAAATTGTGAAAATTTTGTATTGACATCACTTGTTTTACATAAAAAATAAGGAAATATTACTGAACTCTGTAGAATCCTGAGATTTATTTTTATGCAATGTCAAATATATATGTTATTTAATATTTTAAAACATGAAGTGTAGTTATTTTCTGATTTTGAATTTGATAACGACAAGCATCAGTTTATTTTTAATTGCATAAAATTTAAATAAAAATCACTGAATTAAATTAGGATGGTCATGTTTAAGACACATTGTTAAGGTAAGAGATATCATGCAGCTGTCAAAATTTACTGTCTTGTAAAGTCAATATTTTGTAAAGCAATCTGTCAGCTTTAAAATGTAATGTAACTAACTTGATAATGCTTGTATTTCTGTACAGTGTTACAAAAGCTAGAACTCAGTGGCCACTTTGAATTTGACAAGAGGCATTAATTTACTTCTCTACAAAAAGCCACAGTCTCCTCTTGTTTTATGATCACTTCAAATAGACCCTTTGAACCTTTTCTAATATCAAACCATCAATTTCAGAACAGAAACTATATAGACATACTCAGTTATGTTTTTAGAAATGATTTTCTGTATTTTTCTCAAGTTGTGGGGGGAAAAAAATCAAATATCAGCAAGAGTCATCTGCAACAGTACAGAAATTATTCTAAAATTCCAATAAACTCTGTAGCCCAAAGCAAGTGATGTACAATGATGAAATTACAACAGTGACAATACATAAAAACTAAGACTGAGATTTGTTGCTGGAGTCTTAGCTCCCACTTCTGCTGTTGACTGAGCTTGACACTTTTTGTGTGCATCATTTTGCAAACAGGAGATGGACTTATGACTGCATCTTTAAAATAGGAACAGCTAAATGAGATGTATTAGGGGACCTGACTTTTCAAAATGAGTTTTAGAATCTGTGTCACTTGTGATAACTGAGCCCCAGCAGGATTAATGGCATTTGCTCACTTCAAAAATGTATTATGAACATATAACTAGTGTTCACAATTAACATTTGAACAGAAAATAATATTGAAAATATCATGGAGTAGAAATTAAGGCTTAGGCTACTTGGAAATTCTTGACTTGACTCTCAGTTATTTCTTTAGGTTCTGTATACTCCTATGAGTGAGCTATAACTTGAATTTGCTGTTTTCTGTCTTACCTTCTGGTTCTTTTTTTCCTTTTGACAGATAAAGGGATTTCTAGATATGTCTGGATTGCATCTGTCTATTTTTTCTATTCTGTGGTCCTCTTTTAATACAAAAAACCTCATTAAATGGTTCAAGTTTAAACGTACAAGAATGACCATAATCATCTTTGATCACCTTTCTGAAATTAGCACTCCCAAGAAATGTGGGGGGAATTTTTTTTTTGCAGGAACAGCACTTTATTCATAAATCATAACATGCAGATTTATAAACAGCATCTGTTTTCAGATATATTTTTATGTGGTATAAAGATTAGTCTGTTGGAAATTTCCGCTGCTGGTTACAGAATACCTATAGCCAAAATAGTGGTTCAAAATAGTGGTCTGCTAATTAGAGATGACTGTAAAAAAAAAATACATTATATTTTACAGTGGTTTATTTTCCAGTGATAAGAATTGCCTATATCCGTCCTCTGCTTCACACAGAATGTTTCCTAAGTTGGAACTAAGTTGCAAATCTGCAAAAGCCTTTTACTAATTCACTCTCTGCATACACATGATTAACGGCTGTGATGAATGGGTTGGGAATGACAGTGTTCTGCTTAATGGAGATGAGTAGACATGCACTCTTCACACTTATGATATAATGAGTGTTTTGCTGAGTAAGGGTTGAGATTAAATGCTCTGTGTAAAGCTGAAAAGAATAAAAAAGAAATCTGGTTAATTAATAAATTATTTTCCGGGAAACTGCTTAAATAAAAGAATATTGTTCAATACAAAAAAATTCTTAATAAAATATTGTTTTAGTCCAGATGAAATCAAACCTTGTTTAAATGCTATGGATACAAATGACCTAATAGTTATTTATATCATGAGCATGTTAAAGAGTTGCTGTACCAGTATTTGTAACTGGACAGCTATGCACAAATGCAAACATGTATTTACCTCTTTTAACTCAATTCTATTTGGAATGTAATGTGATACTGTTTGCATCACACTATAAGCAGTAGAACTGCCTCTTTCAAGAACTCATTCCCATAAAATGCCACTTACAACAGATGGAGGTAGAAATAATGCATTAAATAAGGAACAAATATTTACAGCTCTCAGCATATCATGGGCATCCATTAAAATTCAGCCTGCAGCAGGAGTAGAATATATTCTTACTGATGTGGTATTTCACTGTTTGACGAAAGCATGTCTTCTCTGCTGTTACTCTTCTCACTTGGCATATGATGTCAATTTGTTCCAGTAATATTAAAAATTACTTGTTTTCTGTCATTTCAGCTGAATATGGATTCTTAATAAGATTGTGAAGCCATAGTAAAGATTTGGAAAATTCTTTAGTCCACCTTTTATAAACACAGAGTATTTTTTTCCTAAAGTTTGGGGCTCTGTAAATAATATAGGACATTTTGCACAGACCTTTGAAGGACTGAGTTTTAAAGGTAGCAAAAAATAAGTCTATATTTTCACTAAAAATCTATTTCAATTATTTAGGGGGACTGTCCAGACTTTGTTTTGACTTCCTTTATATCAGAGTTGACCATCTGAACAATAAACTATGTTTCAGTGGCTAAATTATGTATTTTAGAGTAAACTTATTTTAAATGCTTGTGATTGTCTCATGAAAGCGAAAAGGTTCTTGGCAGCAGTGCATATGGATCAACTAGGGATGAACCATCAGTGTAATCAACTTCTCTGATCAAATGTCCAGATCTTTACATGAAGAGAAAGCAATCAAAGAGTCTCCCAATACCTATGCAGAGTATATTAAGAATATGGATTCAAACTTCCCACAGTAGTACATGATGGGAGAATTAGTAGCAACAGGAATTGATTGAGACAGCAGAGGCCCTATCTGAAGTTAAGGAAAACTTTTCCACCATTAAGAGCTGGAAGAGGTTGTCCAAAGACGTGGTGATGTCTCTGTCTTTGAAGGTTTTCAAGACCTGACTGAATCCAGTGTTGAGAAACCCAGTCCAATATCACAGATAAAGTTGTTTTCAGCAGGAAGCTGGATCAATAACCTCTTCAGGTCCCTTCCAATCTTAAAAATTCCCTGATTCTAAATAGGGATAAACAGGAGATGGAGCTGAAATCTACATCCTTACCTGAACTAAAGTACTAATATAGGTGCATCCCATAGACATATACTGTATACTGAACTAATGTTAATACAGAAAATAAAGGAAATAATAAATCATAAACTCAAGTTCTTTGAAATTGTCAAAAAGCATTCAGATGAAGATGATAATGCTGCAATTGTACTCATGAATTTAAAAAATAAATTTGGACACTGTCCTTCACCAAACTTTCATAGTAGCAGATGTAAAGAGGCATGATCTCTTCATGGTTAATATATTTTGAGAGTAAGAAACAAAGAGAGAAATGAGTAATTAATTCTTTAATGGAAGAAGATCAACAGTATACATCTGTGCTATGGACCCTAATGTACGGGTATCATGATCTCACAAAAGAAATGGGCATATAATTAACAAAATTAAATGCTCCTACCAAATTATTCAAGTTAATCAGGGTAATGCTGGCTTTGAAATATAATTGAATAATGAAATAACAGGGCAAATTCAATATTAATAAAAACAACATGAAGGGTATGTAGAAAAGCAGTTCTAGTTATGCATGCATAACGATAAGTCCTAGTCATTAAAAGTCAGGGAACAAACCTTAGAAAGACTTATGAACATGTTCTAAAATTGCCAGTGACAGCTGGAAACGGTACTAAAATGTTAGGAAGCAACCCAATATAATTATATCATTATGTTAATCTTTGATGCACCTGGATCTTCAATATTGTGATCAAGCCTACTCGCCCTGTTTTCAAATGAACTAAAAATACACAAAACACAGTGACAGAATTATCACTGAAGTGGAAATCAATTTCTGAGATTTCTTGAAATGGGAATGAAAAAAAGGATATAATGACATATTAGGGGATAGTAAACAGGTCATGGAAGACTATCAGGAACAGATATAGTCAAAATAAACTTTATTAAAGTCTATAAATGTCACGTGTGGTATAAAAAGGCTGAATAGCAAAACCCCACCTGTTACACATCTCAAGAAGCAGGCAGCAATCAATGTAATAATAAAATGGTTGAAATGAAACAATAACACTTTTTCACCTGCTAGAAAACTGCATCACAGAGTTTAAAATACAGTAGGGGCCTCCAGTATAAATATCTTTAAGGGCAATTAAACACTTATGTGTAAGAGAGTTCCATCAAGACCTATAAAATCAGAAGGTCTTAATGGAAATCTTCAGTTCTGAAAACTGCTAAACCTGTAGTTGCCAAAAGTTAGGAAGCTATTTCAAGGAAATGCCCTCTTCTTTCTTTTTTTAAGACTTTAAATTGCTATCCAAGGCTTGCAAGACTGATTATATTTTTTTAATGATGAATGCCTCTTTTGCCTAGTTGTGATATACCATAGAACTTCATTTCAAATCCAATATATTGATAAGGGTTAAAGTGCACATTGAGATTTAAAGACACCTTTCATGAGGTAAAACCAACAGCTCATAAGTGTGTCTTTGAGTGTCTTGCATGAGACAAATTATTATTTTTCATTTTAACTGTGACATAGGTTCTCATTTTAAAATATTATAAGCATACTACCATCTTCCACGAACTGTTATGGATGCTGGTAACCAAAAAACCCCATTTTTAAGAATGCTTGAGACAAGCCATGTTCATGCAAATCTTGTACTTAATTTTTACATGACCAAAACCACTTCTACAAAAGATAGCTTTCTTTTCTATTGCTCCCCTGCAATAACTCTCATATGAGAGAGCCTGCTGATAGCTATCTGTGCTAAATGACTCTTCAGTACAAAGATGTTAGTGACTTTGCAGCCCTGCAGGATAACAATCCATCTCTGTATCTAACACCTGCTTAATGGACCACAGGACATCTCTAAATCTCTCTACTGACATATTTGAGAAGGCCACCCTTGTGTTAAGCAGCAATGAAGCTGGTTTTACTGACACAGGACTTTCTATTTGCCTACTGGAAAATGAAATTTGGTGCATGTTAAACCTCTTTGAAGCAACTGTTGATGTGTACCTGCAGTGAAGATTAAACTAGCAACCATGTGATGTGTTTGGTTTTTTCTCCGCTGGAAACAAAATATGCAAGTTTTCCTACAAAGAAATCTCTCAATAATTCCTGCTTCTCTTGGGAATATTTAGTAATGGATATGTTTATAAACTGACTATGTATTTCTTAGTGGTTCATGCATATCTAATATGCACAGTAACCTTGATAACACCAACATTTTCAAATACCAATAATTTTTATAATTACTTTCATGTTACCTCCTCTCTTATATGCATATTGGTGTATTTTGTTGTTTTCATAAGTCCTGGGCAGCCTTCTATTTCAAAGGTTTAGATAGAAGTCTTTCCAAAATCCTAAACTCAGAAGATCCCTCTTAATTCCATGTGATGTACATTACTTTGGAAATATAAGCCATTCACACTTTCATCTTCCCAACTAAATGTCAAAGTTTACATGTTAATAGTCATAATTTTCTCTTATTCTCTGTTCATTAATTTCCTTTTGGATCTCTTCTCTTTATCAACTCCTTCCTTGTTGAAAAGCTGCCAGCAGCACTTAGAAACATTCCAAATAAAACACATACAAAAAAGTGCATGATGGCTGTGAATCACTTGTAACTTAAAAAAAACCCCAAAACATTATCTGCCAAAATAATGTAGTCATGTTCCTGTCTTTTCCTAGTAATCTCTTTGTCCCCTCGTATTTTAAAATCTGGTTTTTCCTGTACCTATTTCAAAGGGTGCCATTGTTTTTGGTTACCATACAATTTTCTGTCTAGAATGGGATTATAATCCTAAATTAGGTGGTATTTGGAATAATACTAAATTGGAAGTTTGTTAGTAGGCTGAATAAAGTAGGCAGCAATACACTTAGTTACTTGAACAAGGAAAGCAAAACCATAAATTGAGCAGAAGCCTCAGAAAGATGTAAGGCAGATAAAATGAGCATAACCTGTGCAAAGATAGGAAGGGCCAATTTAAACATGGTCATACTCAGTCCAAAGAAGAGTTCTATGATATGTACAATTCCATGTTACAGAGAGAAAATATTCGTACCATGGACATTGGAATTAGGACTGAGGTATCAATTATGGAAATGGCACTTAAAAATAGGAAAATATTATCAGAAGGAAGGGAAATTGATGTTCTTACATGGAGTAGGAAGGAGCAATTAAAGCAAACCAAACTACTAGGAAAAGTTGTATAAAAATGTAAATGCCAGCAGCATCGCAGTGGCTCAGGGAACAGTTCCCACCAGAGACATCATGGCAAAATTGAATAACCAGTCCAGCTGACTGGAAAGGAAATTGATATTTGCTGATAATAGACAGCTATATATAGCACTTAATAAAGCATAATGATAATTAGGCTTAAGTCATCATTTATTCTTTAGAATTGTTCTAAAGATTGTAGTTCTAAATTGTTCTAGATTGTAGTTTTAAAATAAGAACAGAATGTTGGCTACAGTTTTGTGATGGAAGTTTCCTCATTTAATGTTCTTGTAAGACTGTAATATCTATCAACACCTGTGATTTTCTTGACACAGGAAGCATATTTTTTTCATGTTACAGTGATATTTTTTACACTTCAATAAGCCTCTATCTGTGTTTTTCCACTTGCTGTTCCTTTTTTTTCTTTTCCCTCTTATCAAAACATACCTATTTTCAGATGTTGCAGTTGACTTTTGCTCAGATCTTGTATATACATACCCTTTACATATGTCCAGAAATGGAAATTGCATGATTGATGTTACCGTTTTTCTGTCTTGGTTATACAGCATAATGGACTTCATTAAATTTAACATTTAATATTTAAAGTTTGTGATAAGCTGTGTCACTATGATCATGGAAAATGTACAGATACTGTGTTTATTGATGTGTCAGAATTCTTGGTTTAGTTGATTTCATGAGAAACTAAGAATTTAGGGGTTTGTGATCTAGTGGTAAATTGGTTTTCTAGTTATTTAATTTTCAGATAAGAAATTGTGAAGCTTCAAGGTACCTTACTGTAGACTCTTTAGGTCAGCTGCCAGGGCCTCACCAGCACCCCAGTCTGTTTAGCATGGCATTCTAAATGACCTTCAGCAGTGCCTGCATTCAGGCATTATTCACTTACATAGATTGTGTACATCTCACTAAAGTTCATTGTGATAGGAAAATTAGCAACTATAACATAGATATGATTCATACAAAAACTTCTTTAAAATGGGATATTTTTAAGACTGCGAGTAAGGCAGGGGTTCTCCATGGGAGTGGCAGGAGAGAGCCCTTCAGCCAGGAAGCAGGACAGGCTGGGGAGAGCCCGAGGCAGCCTCAGCCCTGGGCTTGGGGCATCTCCATGGCTCCAGGGATGTGCAAGGCCAGTCTGTTTTGGTACTCTGCTTTTGGACAGTTCTTGTGCTGCCTTACCCTCCCACAGGAAGAAGGAGGGAAAATCTCAACTTTGCAAACCACAGATTGTGAAAGTATAGCAATGGGCAGTAATCTGCTGCTCTGCAGAGGAATTTGGTCTCATTATTTCTGCAGCTCAGAGAATCCAGTAACTGTGAACTGCTTCTTTGTGTGCTTCATCTTAGAAATGACTGCACAAGGACCATCCAGCCATGAGCTCAGACCGGCCAGGTCCCTGTTGGGAGGGGTGTATTATTGTGCTTGACTTCCAGCAGCCTCTTGCTTACAGAACATCTGACATTACTGCATACGGGGTTGTTGTTTAATTTAGCCAATTCTTTTCTGCTAAGCTCTTACTCAGTCCTTTTCTAGACTGTTTTGATCTATATGATTGTTCTTGATGAGCTTCATAAAGCTTGTGTTGACCAATATGAGCTCCAGGGATGTTCCACTTTTTATGAGCTACCAGATCTTAAGACATAAACCACTACCCTTTAAAAGTGATAGACTACCCAGTTTTAAATCCATCTAACAGTTTGTACATCTAGTGCATCTTGCCACCAAAGATTTCCTAGAATAATATTCTTCAGCAGAGAAGACATAACTAGAGATGAACATGATAGAAGTCTTTAAAATAAAGACTGACATGGAGAAATTGAATAGATGGCTATTCTCTGGATCAACCGAAAGGAGCAGGTGGCAAATTTGAAACACAGATGAGAAACAGTTTCTTTTTAGAGCAGATGGAGGATATTTACAGCAGTTCACCAAAATTTTAAAAAAACCCAAACAAAAAATTAATTATGCAAAATTTATCAGAATGAGACGTACTATTTCTACTCATCCGAGTGTATGTACTACAAACCACTGTAAAATTGAAAAGTGTGTCAGAAAAGAATGACAAATACAGTTCTTATACACTCAAGTTGTGCTACTGACTGACCCTTGCGTAGTAACTGAGAAGGATGAGTCTTCTGGCAACTCAGTGCCATTCATGTCTGATAACGGCATTCGGTTTCGTAACAAAAGTTAAACATTTTTTCTTACAGATATGGAGCCTGACCATGTATTATTCCCTATTATTAACTGAAGTAAGGGAGGCTATATAAAATATTACAGCTTATTTTAAAAATATGTTTCTATTTAAACACAATATCACTATGCTCTGACAGCCAAAAATATTTTTAATACTTTTCAATCTGGATCCTCTGATCTGTTCATAAAAAAAAAAAAAATCCAGTGAAATTATCAGCAGAGATTATTTGATGGTGTGCGGACTAAAGCTATTAAAGAAACATCAATACGTAAAACATGATTTTGAAGCTTAGTTTCTTTTATCCTTTCCATCATTTAATGACTAGAACATCAGGAAAGACAAAGATGAGACTTTCTTTGCAAACAAGAACTAACTTGCTAGAAGCTGCTATTTTAGGTGTAGCCTGTTGTTAGGGTAACTAAAGTACTAGAAATACTTTAAATAAAAAGGACATTTCCTTAAGAGCTACTCAAGTAGTCATAGCAACAGTGTTTTTTAGAATAAAAGCAGTTCATAGAGCATTCTTTCCTCCTGACTTGAAGTTTTACAATAACGCATAGCCAACTTTTATTTTTTAAATACATCTGTTTATCCAAAGTCAGATAAAATTCAAATTAGGAAAATTCTGGATTATCCCAAAGAATTTTTGTACATACAGGCTACTAACAAACTTAAACACACTTCAAAATTTTTATCACTCTTTTCTGTAATTCCAGAAAGCACATTCCTACTGCAGATTTATAGAGGCTCATACCAAAAAAACACTTTCACATGTCAGTGCCTATAATAAATACACATTTTATTTTAACATTCATATACATTCTATATTTATCAGATAGATAATTTTCTCCATTGTTTTCTTTCAGAAATATGTCCTTGTGAAATTTTACTTTCTTGTTAGTAACAAAGACCTGTATTCCTATGATGAAGAAATTTTCTATTTAAACCTAACATAAAATTTTACTATGTGATTACTTAAAAGCAGTGCTTTTTTTTGACTAACACCAACTATACTGATCTTAAAAGGTAAATTTATGTTTTTCATTTCTAAATCCAGGGAGTCCTTTAAAGTTTGCCCTCTTAAAGAAACAATATTTTGATTGTTGCTAAACAATATTTTGATTGTTGCTACTAACAGACATAGCTCAGAAAATGACTATTAATCCTTCTTGCATGTCATTAACAGAGTTGCTAAATAAAAGCCTTATTTAAAGCTTATTAAAGTCACTGTAAAGACATATTGTTTCAAATAACCTTTGAATCAGGCTTAACATTTATTTAGTTACAGGTGTACCACCAAAATGAAGGTTATAATATTAAGGAGTTATCACTGAAGACATAATACGAATGTAATGGAATTTAATCTGTAACCAAGGGCCTAATTTGGCATGCAAATCCTTATTAGCAGAGATGACAGATACAAAGAGGAAAAACACAGCTTGAGCTCAACAGCTCAGGTTGTGATTTCAGGAGTGAAATTAGAAATAAATAAATCAACATAGTAGAAATGCACATTTAATGTCATTGAGAGGCATCAAGCATAGAAACTATGAGACAGTGACTCTTTAGGCCAAAAATATTGTAAAAGTTCCTTACCATTTCAGAACAAAATAATGCCTCTTCTAAACCAATAAAATTTTAATACAAAATAAATACTACCCATGTCTGGATAAAACCAGAATAATTTTGTATTCAAAAGTCTCATTTCTGCATGGATAATTTTTTAAACTTCTAATAATTTTTAATATAAGTAGCATTCATAAGTAATTAAGGGAAAATTTAGGGTGATCATGTATATGGTTTCTTCATTGCCTCCCACAAATTTTTTTTTTTGTCATATATCTCAACAACTTATCATAATATTTTTATCACCACTTACATGGTCAATATCTTAAAATATGTTTATGGAACCATCTTAGAGAAATGAAAAGGATGATATACTATATGGATACTATATTATATGGAAATATGCAAAATTTAGCACTATAAAACCAAAAGCATTATTAAAATAAAATGGCAAAAACTCAGCTTTAATAAAAAGCTATGGATAAAAAAAATACGTGGAAGAAAGCAAATAGTAAGAGTCAAAATAAATGGAATAAAAGAAGGAAAAGTCTACTTTTCCCTTGTTGATAAATATATTACTGATAGTAAATCTAATCAGAATTATAGGCTGAAAAAAATAACAGTTTGCCATAAATTCTAGTAAGGTATTGTGAAAGCAACTGAAATTTTTTGGAGAATTTTCTTGCTCAGTAATATTCACCTGTGGCTCAGACATTTCTTGTTGTTACTACTCTCAAAAGGTTGCTACCTAGGTTTGCAAGCTTCAGAGTGTGTCTGTACTTCTTACTCTGTTAAGTAAAGAAAACTCTTAAAGATTAAATTTTGTCAAAATATCATATGTTCCAGGCTGACAACACTCTTCCAAAGGCTCCCACTGGAAAACTCGAAGGAGTAGAAATTCCCGTTATGAATCCGTTTTGGAAGCAGCAGAGTTTAAGGTTTATTCACCAATTCATTCTGAGATGGTAAGTCAATGCTCACATCCGTTTTTCCAAAACAGAATAATCCTTATAGTTTATAGAATCCTTCATGGGTTCGTTATTACTAAAGCACCTCTCCAGTCTCTCTGCAAAATGCCTTCACGAGGCTGCCAAAGCAGGGAGACACCAAGGAATGAGTTTCCTCATGCCTTGTGAATAAGAAATCTGCGCTTACTTTGTGCTGGATTGTGCACAGACTAGGCAAACACAATCTTGCCTAATGGAATGATTAAGTGTTTAAAATGATGTTTTAATTCAATCAATTAAAAGCATAAACAGCATGAGTTTGATTGAATCAGTTTAAAGAACTACACAGAAGTCAATGTGGCTGTCAGCAGGGGTGAAAAATTCATGTATCACCTACACACAGCTTGAATTCTGCATTTCTCAATTAGATATTACAAACAACCTACTCTATCACAGAATAGCTCTTGAGTGAGAAAAAAAAACATAGCAAAGCTTTGAGAACATGTGCAGTTAATTAAAATTTAGGCACACAGCAACCACTGTCAAACATTTAATAAATATGACAGATTGATTAGTCTTTATTTGTTCTGTGTCTTTAATAGACAATTTCTATGAAATGTTTGACAGATTTAAGATTAAAATATGATTTTAAGAGGAAAAAAAGGTTTAGTATTCAGCAAAATATCAGGCTTTTAGGAACATCTAATTTTAATATTCAGTAGATGCATTCTTAAAACACAATACATTAGAAAAATCATAAATATTTAACTACTATTAATTGTACCAAGTACTTAAGATGTAGCAACATGAAAGAAAACAAAACCATGCAATTACAATTGTAATGTAAAATTGCTTTTATCCTACAATGCAGTCATTTATATGGTAATTTAATTATGTAAATGTTAGGGCAAGATTTTCCAGAAGTGCTCAGTTTTGGTCTAATTAAGTATTTACTTCAGTGACAAAACTCATTGGCTCTAAGACAATTTTGATTAAAAGGAAAGATGGGAGGCAAACTGCTTTTGAAAAGATATGCTCCAAAAATTAACACCAATATATTGTCATCAGATTTCTTATTTGAATGTATGATTTTAAATCCTTCGTAGTTACATGAACATTATATGATTATTAAAGTAAACTGATATAGTTCCTTCCATTTCTATACTTTAGTTTATGTGCCTCTGCTTAGCAATTGGGTCCTATTAACTAAAGGTTTAATTGTAATCAATATAGGATATTTCATTTTATCTATATTTTTCAGTATAACATTTTCAGATGACTAATTTTCCTTTAAAATCTTATTATTATATTAATTTCTTCACAGAAGAACTTTGCCATGATAAGAACTTAAAATAAGATCACTTTTAAGAAGAATATAAAGAAATATAGACATAGAAGCAAATAATGCATTCAAGGTTAGTATTCTTTCCTTTGATTCTTCTCACCTCATGCTTAGGTCATCAGCTTGGCTCCAATAATCTAAGTTGCAGAAGAAAAGAAAAACTATTTATTGGACCGAGAGTTTTCACATCATTCATGCACTAATGAATACTTTGAAACAGACTTATGTTAGTATTTTACTAATGGCATTTAGTTCTTCAACTGAAAAAAAGGCTGAAGTAGTAAACTTTTCCAAATAATATTAAATACGTAATCAAAAAACCCTCAAAATATCTTATATGCCAGCACAAGTTTTGCAAGCAAGGAATTGGTGAGAGTAGGTTCAGGTTGGATGTTAGGAGAAAGTTCCTTATTCTGTGGGTGGTGAGGCATGGGAAGAGGTTTCCCAGAGAAGTTGTGGATGCCCCATCCCTGAAAGAGTGCAAGGCCAGGCTGGATGAGGGTTTGAGCAGCCTGGTCCAGTGGAAAGGGTCTCTGCTCATGGCAGGGGGCTTGATGATCACCGTGGTCCCTTCCAATCCAAACAACTCTCTGATTCCATTAATAAAAAATATGTAATTCAAAAGAATTTGCCAGAAAAGGTGTGTGTGAGAAACTGAAATATTGAAGATTAATTACTCACACATTTGCAAAAGCAGCAAATGTTTCACTGAGGCCAGATTTGCACACAGACTCCCCAGCCAATTAATTACCATTAATGATGGTAATAATCGAATTCAGATACCAAATTCTGGATGTTCAGATATGTTCAGCCATTCAGAATCAATGTCAATAGTTACTTTAAAATTATACTTAAGAAACCGAATACAGAATCATACATGTGAAATTGATCAGGTATGATTTTAACGATTAGACTAAAAATATTTGCCCATTCATTTAATTCAGTAGTTCAGATTCTAATAAACAATAATCTTTCTTGCTTATGATTACATGGATGTTACAGACTATTTAATTTCTCAGCTATCATAAGTCTTGTTCTATTAAAAAAAAGGTACAAAGCAGGAATGAAAAGGAAAGAGGAAAGTTCGGACCTAAATACGGAATTTAAAAAGCACAGAGACCATGACAGGATAATAGCAGAATATCCCTGCTACTAGGAGTAACTTTCAAAGTGCTTCAGTACATGCTTTGCATGAGTAGTTGAATCTAACAAACATAAAACTTCTAAAAATTCCCCTGCCTTTCCAAAAATCTTTTGCTATTTATGAGACTAAATTAAATTTATTTCTACATGTAAATGTGAAGAAAAGTTTTTATGAGGTTAATTGAAACCCTCAGCTCTGGTTATTGCCTTTGGTGTACTTTATAAATAAAATCTAGGCTCAAAAAGTCCTTAATAGCCTTCAAATGTCAACATTTATACAGCCCAATCATAGTTTTAAAAATAATCAAATTATCATTTGATCATTCATCTAATTAAAAAAAAAGTAAATAACAAAAAAAACCTCATGTGATGTTTTGTAAAAGCAACATAAATTAGTTAGTTAAAGCAGTTAGTTAGAGCACATTGAATTGCATTATTTCCAGAATATTGTTCAAGTTCTATTCTCAACACAGATCATAGTACAAAAAAGATTAGGAAAAACTGTTTAAAAGTTTAACAGTCATGAAAATGAGGAGAGTTTGAAGCTTGTGGTATTGTCATTTTCCTTAGGAAAAGTATTTCTTGCAACATTTTTTTTTCTTTAACAATTGCATAGGTGAAAAGAGATTGTAAACCTAGGGATGAGGAGTGGGATCAACTCAAGTTTCAGGCTGACATGTACATTTTGCAGATTTAGAGCAGAAGCCATCTGTTACAAGGCTTAAAAGATGAAATTATTTATGTAATTGGGCATAGACAGACATTATATATGTTCAAGAACATAAATCTGCACGTATGAAAATCCTTTTGAGAAAGCTGCCATTTACTTACTCTGAAGCACACCATTCATTATCTCCTGTAGTAAGTCTCACCAAACTCCTGTTGAAGCAACTTCATGTAACAATCCAGAAGAAATATTTTTAGAGTGTCATGCAGAATCATTAAAATGCTTCACTATTAACACTACTCCATATGCCATGACTACTACATATATAAATACGCTTAATATATGTTTATTTAAAAGTTTTTTATTAAAAAGGCATTTCAAAAGTTTTGAAGTTTTTTAATGTGAAATGCTAGTCTTTTTCTTGATATTTTTAAGTATCAGAAAGCTGGGTATGTCTTTTTTCCAAAAATATATTGCATTATTCCTCAATGCAGCAAGATGGATTTAACTTATTAATAGGCACGGTATGACTTCCCAGCTGGGGTACTGCATGCAGGTCTGGGGTCTGCAGCACAAGAAAAAAACTGGATTTGTTGAAACAAGTCCAGAAGGGAGACACCAAGTTGGTCAGAAGGCTGGAGCACCTCTCCTATGCAGACCAGCTGAGAGAATTGGGGTTCAGCCTAGACAGGAGGCTCCAGGGAAATATTACAGCAGCCTATGGTACCTAAAGGGGACCCAAAAGAAGGCTGGAGAGGGGCTTTTGTCAAGGGCATGTAGAGATGAGACAAGAAAGAATGGCCTTAAACTGAAAGGTGGCAGGATTAGATTAGACATTAGGAAGCTCTTTGCTGTGAGAGTGGCATGGCACAGGCTGCCCAGAGAGGCTGTGGCCTTCCCACCCCTGCAAGCGTTGAAGACCAGGATGGATGGAGCTTTGAACATCCCAGTCTAGTGAAAAGTTCCCTGCTCATGGCAGGGGGGGGTGGAGAAAGATAATGCTTTGTGGGATCTCAGCACCTCAGGATGGAGGTGCAGAGTGGCTGAGAACACCCTTGGGGGGCTCGGGAGTCCTGGAATGTTGCCAGAAGTGTCTGGTGGCTGGACTTTGATCCTACTCAGGAAACGACACCTGTATGAGGATGGGAGGATTCCACTGGGTGAATTGTGAAGGGATAAGTTAATTAGAGTGTAAGACACAGGGTTTAGGATTTTGGTACAGGGGGGTCTAAAGGAGTAAGATGGAGGAATTGGGGCGTGTCCTGTCCTTCTTCTTCTTGGCCTCCATCTTCTGTGGTGATGGTGGCACTTTGGGATTGGTTATTACTAAAAGTGCACCAGTTAATAAGGGTAGAAGGTATTGGGGAAAAATGATAAATATTGTATACGTAACTTCAGGTATAAAGATAAGTGACCGCCCCGGGGGCTCTCAGTGTGCCCATGGCTGACTTGCTGTGCAGACCTCTGTCGGGCTGAAAGAAAATCTTTTAGATAAACAATTAATAAACACCGAGACCGAGACAAGATCAGAAGTCTCTCCTCGTCCTTTGAAGCGTCGGCTCTTCAAGGCCATCCCTGGGCCTTTCCAGGCCACCTAGACAGCGCAGAAAACTTACAAGTGGCGTCCCTGAGCTATCTCTGGACATAAATCAGCAAAGAGAAACATGAAAGCTACAATGCTTTAGGTCCCTTTGAAGCCCAAACCCTTCTATGGCCCTCTAATTGCTGAGGTTTTTCATCTGGGTATATACGCAGCTCGGGAGAAGGTAGAAGCGATTCTCTGGAAATGAGCTCCAGTTTTAGCATTATGTCTTGGGAACCTCAGATTAGGGATTCTCACAGGGGAATTCAGATTGCTGGAATGGTCCCAAGGCTATGGAAAACTTTTGGTTTACCCTTTGCTCACGGCCTGCTGTGCACTCTACTGACAGAACATCTGTTCTTCCTGTAGGTGTATTAACTATGTATGGAGCCTGTCATGCTGCCTAGTCTCTGTGCCAGTACACACATCAATCTCATTTTTTTTTCTGTTTTTCTTGTCTTGTAGGCAGCTAGACATGTTTCTTACAACTTTTTTTTTAATGGCATTTTTGCTAACATTGCTTTAAATGTTTCACTGAATTTTGCCAGCTTACTGTTTCACAGACTGCAGAGAAAAAGGGATTTACTCTTCCAGTTACATTTCCTTGTTATTGAGACCTGTAAATTTTCTCTCAATTAATCATATCACTTAAGTCTGTTTTAACTGTAGGTTTTTAGCCCTACATACCTTTGCACAAAGCCTCTTCCTTCAGTACACAGAGCCTTTGCATCATCTAAGCTTGTTAATTATCTCCTCTGTTGATATAATAATTGTTTCTCACATAGATTTTTAACAATTTAGGTTAATTGTTATGTAAAGAGCAGCGAAAATGGGAGAAATGTACGATCTTGTCGTGTACCTGACTGGACAGAAAACTAGCTAGGTTTTAATAAGCATATGATCAGAGAGGTACATGGGTGATGTGCCTCAGCAATTACCTGTTTCTTCAGGCATGGGGTTGGGTAAAGAGGACTGTATCTCACCCCAGAGCCTATGTAGGAGTCCATTATCAGCAATTGCTACCTGATAACAAGTAAACACGATCACAGGAGCTGCAAAGGGAGCCCTGCTGTTGCAGTAGCTTACTGCATAAAATCCTGCCAAGAGACAGAAATATTTCTTGTACTGAAGAACTACCTGAAGGTATCCTTTTTCCTTGAATCAGTGACTATATCTGACCCTTAATATATTAAATTCTCTAAAATATTACCATAAGGTGTGTGAAATATATTGTCAATTATGACAATCTTCAAGCTGCTGTAATGATACTTACCAAACTTTAAGGCATCTTCTCCAGACATATATAGTGATCTGATATTCTACTACAAACCACATGCAATTTTTTGCTAAGCAGATAATCTGGTACTGTTGTAATTTATTTTACATAGAATATAAAAATGAGCAAAAATCATGACAGAATCATTCTCAATTGCAAAAGACTTTACTCACTATGACATTTTGGAGCACAATAATGATATTATTGTGGCATATTCCAGCACCTAATATTGAATATTGGCTTGACTATAATTGCAAACATATCAAGAAGGACTGGAAACTGTCATCAAATGTTGCCTAAGTGTTTATTTGGGTCCCAGAGCCCCAGAGTGTGAGTTCCTGAGATGAAATTTAAAGTGCTAAATCTCAACTGCTTCATTGGCACTGCAGCATGCAAAAACTGAGTTCTGCCAGCACTGAGAAGGGTCCTGACTCATATAAGGCGCACAGTATTAATTTCAAAATTTGCTAAGAGGAATATATTCCATATAATTACCTCCATGTATTTTTCTTGCATTCACAGAATTACTTTTATTGAGGTCTCAATCAGATATGTAGGAGAAACCTGTGGAAAGGAAAAGACTAAAGAAGCAACAAAAAGCTGGATAGAGCTCACTTCATTTTCAGCAAGCAGGAAGGTTGTTTATTGCCTAGATTACAAAATATCTGTATCCTTTCCCTGCTTAATCATGCCTTCCTTACATGGCCTTGCATGAGTAATTCAGCTACTGCACGACTCCTCCATCTGTTCAAGATACAGAATATTTACCCACAAATAAGGAATAAAGTTAAAATCCTTCCCACATTTTCAGAATTCTAAAAATCATTTTATACCATTTTTAATGGGTTACTTAAAACTTTGGGTTGGTAATTTCAAATCTATTTTTTCACTTTAAGTTAGTCATCATCTGTTTTTTTTCTTCATAACAAAGCATAACTTTATTGTAGAAATCCTGATATAAAATAAAACTTTTATGCAAGACTACAAATAAAATGTTTTTCAATAAGTGGTGCTCCCTACACATGTTTCTACTGCCTGGAGAGATATTCTTATTTTAATTTAAAAGCACAGAGTGGTTTTATCAGATAGCTATAAGCAGAAGTTCAACATTAGTATACTAAGGCCAGAAAAACTTCCATAAAACTTGATTACTGTTCATAAATAAGTAGAGGAAAAATTATTCTTTTAATAGCTTTCAAAAATCTACAAAAAAATAAAAATACCTTTCTGAAATTCTTGTTTATACAATAGTTTACATAATTTTTCCCTTTACCTCCTCTTCCCCGATTCTAGCAAATGCAGGAGATCTAACTTTTCATTGCCCAACAAATCAGAGTAAACATTTTTAACCCATTTTACAATGTTTTAAATGAGTACACAAGTAAAATAAATTGTTAATCTGGGCCCAAGTGATATTTGCTTCAGTTGCAACACGACTGTAAGATCATTATAAGAAATGCTGATGCACCTAAAACTCTCAGAGACAGAAGCCAATGAGTGACACAGACATACCTAAGAACAAAATGTTTTCTGTAGACTTTAGCCAACAACCCAGGAAAAGGTTAGAAACTATTGCCCTGTGCAATCTGCTGGCTACTGTTAATATTTTACTTGTTACACTTCATTGCTATTTTATCGTTTTACTGATTTCTGTTGATTTTTTAAATAGAGCTAATTTCCTCTGTATTTTACTTCACTTGCTTTTATCACTGCTTACTCTATAGTATTAACAATTGTCATTAATTGGAACACAACCACATTCTAAACCAGACTCCAAATAGTTTTAGTGTTATCAAAACATTTTGGGCTTTCCTTATTTTTTTTTAATTATTTGCAGGAAACAGGTATCAAACTGTGTTTTAATAAGTCTTTAAAACAATTCCATTTTCAATTCTCAGCCATCTCTCATGGGGCAGCAATTCACTTTCATAGTATTCTGTAAGAGTTTTTCCTGCAATAAGACTAAAGGGGAAAATGGAACACTTGTTTTCTTTGAAGAAATATCTTTAACATAGATTTAAATTATTTGGTGTTTCTACTATAAAATTCTCAAAGCTTAAGTATCCTTACACAGAGACCCTTTTCCCTGCTCTAAGAGGTGACAGATTCTAAGGAGTCCAGAAGAAATCTATACAGGCAGAAATGGCCTTTTTGAGAAGAAAAGGTAAGTATTCAGCTTTAGCTTTCCAAATAAGGTGAAATATTTGCATTTGGTCTCGTGTTAACAATCAGAGTGTGACTATGAAGAGAAATGTACCCTTGTTTCCAAGGATATATAAGGCAGTGAATAAATCTGAGAAAGTGTTGGTGTTGTTTTGTACTTAATCCGAGTCTAAAAAAGAATATCAGTAGTCCTAGAATTTGTCAGTCTAGTTATGTGTGACTACAGCTAAAATCACACTTTCTGTTCTCCCCTCTTCTTTATATCATCAGTAAATCTAATGATAGGTTGTTGGTTTGTTTATTTTTTTAATGTAGTGAGGGGACAGGTAATAACTTGGAACAAGTTCTTCACTGCTTGTATAAGGATTAGTTATTTACTAGTGTACTACAGTGTGCTACAACTATTATACAAAAATATAAAAGTGAAAACTCAATTCTATAATAAGTTGGTCATCTTCTTAATAATGGGATCAAAATCACATCACCTCAAGTTAATCAATATTTTTTTTATGTAATCAGCATTGTCCAGGCTTCTGTCTACTCAAACCAGATTTCAATAGACTAGATTTTAAAATTATGACGGATAAAATCACTGGAAGAAAAATTATATAAACTATTAACTTGAAATTTTGACTTATGTGAGAACATTATTTTTCTATTTTTACATGTTAAAGTTAGACCTTTTCATTTGAATTTCCCTTGTCTGCATTTGGTTGATTTTCTTTTCATTTGTTTTTTGCTGTAGACTTTTTAATGTAAATATTACTCTATAGTCCCACTTTTCCTTTTGTGTTTTTAATTTGTTTTGGCTTCACTATACTTTCATTTTCTCCTTTTTATTTCAACTAATTTATTTCAGTCATTATTTGAGCTTGCTTTTGCTGTCTACTTAGTTTCTCTTCACATTACTTGTTAGGAGGATTTTTATCTGTGTGTTAGAGAGCAGCAAGAGTAGTGAACAAAAGGTGAACAAAAGGTGGCCACAGCAGAGCTCTACAGGATCAGACTGCAGCACACAGGGCAGGCGACTGATCACAAGATCCATCCAGAGACCTGGTTTATCTGAGCTCTTCGTCTTTAGTAAATGGAGAATCACTCATTTGCTAAAGCAGATCATTGCTAACATTTGTAAGTGCTGAGTGTGAACTGACCCTCGTGCAGGTTCACACGTGTGACTGGGAACACGACAGCATGATCCAGCACCACAGAACATATCACCTGAGACACTACAAACAGGTACAAAAATGTTACTGTAAAGCTTTGTTCCATTAGCCCTCTCACCTGGATTAAGCTGTAATGCTCAGATGCCAGCTACCACTTTATTCAATATATGTTGAAATTACAACAGAGAATTGGACTGACCTGGATATTCCCACAATATGCATTTATTTGTATATATGCTTTTCTAGTGCACTTGAGAAATGTAGTTCCTACCAGTTGTCATGGTTGCTGCCTGCAATCTTAATAAACTTCCTAAAGTGTTTTGAAGAGTGCACAGAAATACCATCCTAGGCAGTCTGCCAGCTGGAAGGAAATTATAAAATACTGCACTTGCTCACCAGGGGTTTCCCACAATATCTTTCCAGCTGGCAGCCTGATCTGCTAGACAGAAGCCTCTAGAAGAGCAACACTGTACCTGTGGCTGGCAGATTTGTTCACACTGTAGGGCTGGGAGTGTCCCAGGAAGAGTTTTTAACAATTTCTTCAAGCCTGGACATTTACGTGGTTTTACTGCCACTACACCTTTGTGCTTGACAGAAATCCGCCTGTTATAAAAATAACATATGAACTGAAAAACTCCCCAGTTGATAGAAATATTCACATAATATTAACATTTCTAAAGACTGTCAGACTAGATTCAGGAATAGTGAATCTTAAATCACTAGAATAAAGAGGTTAGTCTTGCACCTCAACAGACACCTGTAGGGCAGATCACTCAGATTTCATGGGTTGACTAAATTAATATGGGTCATACAGTGATTTAGCATCAGCAAGAGTTTCATCTCTCAAAGTAGTTTAGAACCATAATTTTGACTCAAACAACAAAGAACAAAAGGTCACACAAACTCTTTCAAAATCCCATTGAAGGATCTGAAGACTACCTTTTGTACATTTTTTAAAGCAGTCTCAGGTTTCTCACTGTCTTCAGGAGATCATAAAAGAGGCTTCTTGTGAATGAACATCCTGCTTCTGAATAGCTTAGCACATATTAATTTATTGAATGAAGATTCAGCAACCAATAACTAAATTCAAAAGCAGAGGTCCATCTGAGAAAAAAAATCTTTGAAAATATAAATCAGAACCAGCAACTGTAATTCGAATCAGTCCAAATGTTCCACCTCTGCCTGTTCAAGAGCACAAACCTTGACAGAGGAAGAACACAGCGTAACTGTCAAACTATTAATTTTCAAACATTATTGTACAGGATTTCATCTAGATGGTCCTTGAATACCTCTGGTGAGGGACACTCCATCTCTCTGGGCCACTTGTTCCAGAGTGCAGTCACCTGCACAGTAAAAAATTTCTTCCTCATACCCAGCTGCCACTTGCTGGAGACCAGTTTCTGCCCATTGTCTCTTGCCCGGTTGCTTGGCACTACTGGGTCCATGCTCCTGCCACTCTCCCTTCAGCTACTAATGGAAATTGATGAGGTCTCTTCTTGGTAGCCTCTTCTTGCGGTCAAACAGGTCCAGCTCTCTGTCTATCCCTAAAAGAGACATGCTCCTTTCCCTCAGTCGCCTTTGTCACCCTCCTCTGGGCCTGTTCCAGGAGCTCCATGTCTCTCTGGTCCTGAGGAGCCCAGAACTGGGCACAGAACTCCAGATGAGCTTCACCAGGGCTGAGCAGAGGGGCAGGATCACCTCCCTCAGCCTGCTGGCAATGCTCTCCCTAATGCACCCCAGGTACCACTGGCCCTCCTGGCCACAAGGGCACTGCTGGCTCACGGACACTTGGTGTCCACCAGGAGCCCCAGGTCCTTCCCACAGAGCTGCTCCCCAGCAGGCCAGCCCCCAGCCTGCGCTGCTGCATGGGGTTACTCTTCCCCAGGTGCTGGGATTCATAAAGTTAGAAGGTTTTGAGAAAATAGTTAAAAAGAGCAAGCCTCAAGCAAAAGTTTTGTTAATATTGCAAATACAGCGAAAAGTTTTCTAAGCAGTAGAGCAAACTGTGACAAATAGCAAAATAGACCTCTATAGAACTAGCCTTATAGATTGCAACAAGGTTATTTAATGTATATCTTTAAAAAGTTAATATAAATAGATCTCTGTGCTTTGTCCCTCATGAACAAATCTTTAACTACCATTACGTGTATTTATATGATCAAATAAAATTCTTGTCAATATGTTTTACTCTAGGTATAATTAACTAAAATCTAAGCTGAAATAATTTTATGCTATGCTGTAATGTAACACCGCCTTAACATTCCCTTTAAATCAGAGAGCCGTTAACATCCTATCTCCACTGTCCTAACAATCTACTGAAACTAATGTGCTAAATAAATAACTCACAACACTGATTCAAAGTACCCCATCTCATTCAATTATATATACCTACCACAACACCCAGGCGCAGGACTCTGCACTCGCCCCTGCTGAACTTCAGGATGGTTCTGCTCTGAGCATCTCTCCTGCCGAGACCTTTCTGAAGGGCTGCTCTCTGCAGCACTCTGCAGATCCCGGCAGCGCGTTCTGGGCCCTCACAATAGGTGCAAAAATCTATCAGAATGAGGTGTAAGATTTCGTTACATCAGAAGTCCTGGAATCAAGTTTCAGTAAGTATATCCACAGGAAACTCTACAGGAGCACAAAAGGTTTCAGGCAAAAATAATGAATAAAAATAGCAATGATCAGTGATTGTTTGTACCAAATGACATTAATTTGGTCTTTGAATTGCATAGGATAGTGTCAACAAACCAATGACGGGCTTTGCTGGATGCTCATTTTCAGACTTGCACTCTTTATCGTACTATAAGCTGAACAGACATATGCCTTGGTGCAAGGGCTCTCAAATTTCATTTGTTTTCAAATGAACTAATATTTTTATATTATATGACATAGACAGCCTTTCACTTTCTAGTGTGTAGTCCCTCTCAGATATATCTAATTAACCAGATAAAAAAAATTATCAGCTCTCAGTGACAAGACTTTCATATCAGTATGAAGAAAGCCAGCCCTTTCAGCATCAATAAAATTCAATTTTCTCAGGAAAAGAGGCCACAAATAGCTTTCCGTCTGAAGGAGAAAAAATTATTTATGTCACATAACTTGATTTTTCTCAAAATTTACAATCTGATTCAAATCAGCAGAAGAAAATATTAGATATAATTGTGAAAGTCTGAAAAGAATCAAATTTTGACTAAGACAAAATTTCAGCTTACCTTCTTGGACCTTGTGCTTGGTACGGCTTGATCAGACACATCCAACAATCACCTCAGGCAGAATAGTCCGTGAGTTCTGTTGCACGTTGAAGAGCATCATTTTGTAATAATAAACATTACAAATACATAGGTTATAAATCTCTTTTCCAACCAAACAGGCTGCATCCAAAGATGCTGAGAAAACCAATTTATGTTTTTGCAAAGATGATTACTCTGAAAGGTAATAGAAGAAGAAGTTGAGTGATGCTTTCAGAATGAAGTTTCTTACTCAGATGATGCAAGTTCATGTTTGTTGGGACACTCTTGGGACAAGCCCTTTGCAGTGAAGATACAAGCTGTGTTGATCAAATACCAGAACTATCAGTCCCCGATAGTCAGTGACATCCTCCCACAATTTGCTGTGAAAGAATTCAGTTTTTTTACAAGTGAAGGTCCATCAAATGATCCTCCAGAATTTGTCTTACAGCAGAGTTTACAGAATGGTCATGAGACTTTTTATTTTCTTAAGTTAAAAAAAAGAATATTTTTTGTGTAAGTCATAACTTTCATTATTCTATTAACACTCTCATTGTTGCAATCCATCACACATTTTAAATTTGTACCTTTCATCACATCTGATTTTATTCTAGATTGCAAACCACGAAACAAATGTTATGTTTACCATTGTCAAAATTTATATTTAGCAAAGCTATGTACAGTGTATGATGTTAACTGTGGTCTCTGTGGTCTCCCACTAACAGCCATTTTCAATATCTATTACTCAGGAAAAAACTAAATTAAGCTTTTGGTTTCACCTAAATACTCAGTTTAATTGAGAGAGCTCAACTAAACTATACTTGTGTCAAGTACATTAATTAAGATGACATCCTTAAGCTCACAAATAGCTATATTGCTGCTCATAGCTGAGTGATATGGAACATCTGGAGATTTTTTTGGGTGCTTTTACTACTTTCAGAATTCTCTGTGATTACATGAGGCAAAGGAGGATCTAGATTTGCAAAAGTAGTCAAGGAATGGCATAATTGGATGACTTCTTGATACACTCCAGTTATACAAATTACTTTTAAAGAACACCTCAGTGGAGTTCTTTTAAGCGCCACAGAGTACAGTAAAGTACAAGAAAGAAACAGAGTAAAGTACGAGAAGGAAACACAAAAGTAGAAAAAGAGTTTCTCAGACAGCAATTTACAGTGTTCTACTGTGGGGCTTGCTACACATTAGGGCAACCAAAAAATTCCATCATCAAAACATTTGAGAAGTCCCAAATCTACAGAAGACATTTCCTGAGTTAATCTTCTGGATGGCCTTGTGGGGAATGTGATTAGATTCCAAAAAATTCTAATGCAAATTGACACAGAAGGATTGCTTTTACAGAAGGCATTACAAAGGATGGTGCTTTTCACGCAAAAAGTCTAAAGAAATTGTCCCTAAGGATGTTGGACAAACCAAAGAATACTACCTTTAAACTGCATAAATTACTATTTATGAGATACCAATAGAAACTGAAGCATTTACCTTGATCACATCTACTAAAAAACAGAAGACAAAACACCTGCCTTTGCACAGCCTCTTTCTGTCATTATTAACCTGACCTGACTGGAAATTCTTAGGAATTTTTCAGTGTTGTTTAACTGCATAACTGTACTATAATCACAGGAAGATTGATTTAAGGTAAATAAGATTAAATTCAATAAACTCTTAATGATAATGTACTTATTCAGTCTCTGTACCATCCATGCTATCTATGCAAGGACTGAAATGATGATTTACTTAATTTACTTTAATCTCCTTAGTTATTAATTTATATGTTCTCACACTTACATTTTTCCCTAATATGAACTCTATTTTGTACTCATTAGAATTTTCTGAGTTCAGATACTTTCACAAGCTTGATAACATTGCTAGAGGACAAGCACTACTGATATAAAGCCAAATAACTAAAACTTTTGTATAAGCAAAACAGAATATACTTGAAAAAGGGTTTTCATACAATATCCTTTTATTTCTTTTTTTACAACTTTCTGAATAGGAAGTATTTGAGTATAATAAATTCAAGTTTAAATTCAGTCCTACCAAATTCTGTAGAAGCAATTAGAGAGAAATCAACAAATGTTTTAAATAAATCTGTAATATTATTCTAGAGGTAATTTTGCTTTGTAAAAACTGACAGTACTGAGAAACAGCTGAGTCATCTAACAAAAGAATCATAATTATATGGCTTCCTTAAAGGATAAAAGGAACCCAAACACTACAGTTTTTCAGTTATTAGACAAGAATTTAAAATACTACACATGAAGTAAGTTACAGTCTTCTCATAAAGAGAAGAAAACAAACAAGGAAATGATCCCTTAATTTGTATGCAATTACATAACTAAAATCACTATCCTAATTCATACAGACAGGAGGATCAAATTAAGGCTGCAGAGGTATTAGGCCTGCCCTTTTCACATACTGAGTGAAGATGCCTAGTTATCATTCTGAACAGTATTGCTTTGATAGTCTCAAAATCAGCAGTATCTTTAATATCATGACACTCCCCAATTGATTGGTTATTCCTCCCAAATTTCAAAGTAACTTAAGAGCTAATAAAAGTGTGGCTATTATGTCATGGTGGCCCCAGAATTTTGCAGCTAACAATGGTGTTTATAAATGTGCCATGATATATCATTTTAAAAATTATTAAATACACTTAAAAATACTTTCATACAACAATCATGGTTTGTGTAAAGTTTGATGTATGTGACAGAAAATTATGTATATCCTTCAAGTGAAAAAAATCAGCTTTTAATGTAATACAATATCATAATATAAAAATCAAATGGGAGCAAAGGATGTTTCAGAGCACCATGTCCATTCAGATGAAGCTGTGATTTAAGTCTGTGCTAAAGCCAATAATGTTTGTTGGGACTGAACATATATATCGACATGAACACATATAACAAATTCCAAAAATATGCTGGTTTTTTTTGAACAACATCAAAAGGTTGAGAGAATATTATTAAATTGATAGAATATCAATCATAGTTTTATGAACACCAAACATTTATAGGAAAACTATAAAAATACAATGAAAACTATATCTAATTGTTGCAGAAATATGTTGTAGAGATTAATTTTAGGATCTTTACAGACCTACGATTCAGAAGCTGCTTGGGTATGAGGAGTTGTTCCTAGATTCCATCACAGTAAAAGCAGCTGATACTGAGAAATCTTGGCAAAATCTGAATATATTAACTTATTGAAGATATCTAAATATACCTAAGATCTTGCCAACATTTGTTGAAATAGAGAACAATGCTTGTTTACTTTTCTACTTTTGCTAAATGTGTAAATGTTCCAAGTCCACAACACTCTCTACTGATCTCCCTTTTCAAACATGTAGTTTAAGTGATTAGGGCCAGTCAAACATTTCCTGCCAACAGCTTCTCAGCTAGAAAAATGTTCATTTGCTTGGGGAAAAAAAAAAGGTGGGGACAGAAAGCATTTTAGATATTGCTACTTTTTCACGTAAATGGTTCTATGCTGCTGTAGGTTGCATTTTCAAGTAAAAACAGAAGAAGATTTCCATACAGAACAACAGATTCAAAACGTACACAAGCAGGTAAGAAGCCCAACATTAGGTCTCCTCATTTAGGAAGCTGAGGATTTAAACAGTCTTTGGAACTCATGAATACTTTAATCAACAGGCTCATAGTGTTTCATAAAATGTATCTCTCAAGCTCTCTTTTAGAGAAAATATTATCTATCTGTAAAAACAAATACTATTAGAGTGGTCAAAGAACCCTTTTTTTTTAAGACTTTTAAGACTAAAGTCTCTAGAGCATTCAATTACACATATAAAATTACATCTGCACTAGGAAAACAAGAGAATGAAAACAGAATAATCAGTAGCTGCTGGATAAACCATAAGAACAGCAATAACAGGAGGACCACAGTTTAAAACCCCTCCTTTAAAAGTACCAGATACTTAGTGTGGATCTTGATTTTGTTTTTCACACAGCAGAACAATCTCACTGGTACAAGCAGGAAATACTAAAGACAGCTTAGCCCTCGGCTGGTGCATCAAACTCTTACTTTTTCAGGCAAGGTCAGGTTCACCAGTTCTTTGCAAACCAAGATTTTTGCATTCTTCTGTCCAACATTGAATGTTTTCTCAAAGTTTTGGCTTGGTTGGTTATGTTTTTTACCACTACCACCCCCCTTCCTCGCTGTTTAGTGTAGCAGTAGAGGAAAGCACAAGGAGCAGGGCCATCCCTCAGGGAAGAGCAATCAAGAGTGTTCAGGGCACTCAGAGGGTGCTGCCCTTGCCAACCAAAGTGGATCTGTCAGTGAGCTGAAAACAGATCCCAGCATCGCCCCGAGACAAAACAAGGAGATGAACCAGGCACGGAATTTATCCAGGGATCCAGTGAGGAGCAGCAGAAGATAGGAGGACCAAAGACAAGACTGGATGCAAGATAAAACTACCATATGAGAGGTCCTTTCAGGAAAAAAGTTACCTTCAGTGTAGGTCCAAGGTCCATCCACACCACACAAACAGGACAAGTATGTTTCAGCCATAGCCCAGGACAGGGGACTGGATAATCAGGCCTCAGCTCACACGAAGCATCTGAAACCCAACACAGATGGTGTGTTGGGATTGGAAGCCCCAGGTGAGGCTGGTCAGGATTATTAGACCTATGAGCATATCAAGAGCCCTGACAATCACAGCCTTTCAGCTTCTTCATGATACCAAAACTTAGGAATACAACCAAACAAGTTTCTAGTCAAGTTTGACTCAGAAAAAAATCAGCCTGACTGTGCTCAGGTTTCATATCTCAGGCATCAATATAACACTGCGTAGATATGAACGTGACTTTTTTTTATATCATCTGTGAAACTCCAAATGTATGATTTACTCCACAAAATTCTGGTTTTGATAATACTGAGAACTCTTCAAGTCCAAGGAATGTTGAAGAGCAAAAGACTCAGCTTAGGTTCAAAGTTTGTTGGTGTCTACAAGATAAAATTATGTCCCACTTCTGCTGGAATTCTCATGGGTAAAATTAACCAATTAGCCTCAATTCAAAGCTTGCCCATATGAAAGGGAGAGGAATTATAGGTAACACAAATATCTATGAGCTTTTTTAAAAAAGTGTTGTAGCTATCTATTTGGACAGTAGGCAAAAAGTAGCAAAATGATTTTCAGTGTTTGCTTGAGCAGCAAATTCTTAGATGGCCATAATGTGAGCTCTCCTCCCATGAAAGATGTACCAGATGAAAGGCAATGCTACTTAGAAATGCCATACAAAGAGGTTGACTCCTTCTCACACCTGGCTGACTGACACATTTTTTGTTAATAAAAAGAAAAGGGTTTATACAGCAGAGAGTTAATTCCCTTATGAATTATCTGCTGTTTTATTCTGCCATGGGATAGATAAATTTGCCAAGAAAATATTTTGCTGAAGGCAATACAGAGAAAAAAGAATAAAAATCTGCTCTTGATTTGACAATACAGGGCCTGTCCATTCCTCTATCACATACTTCCAAGTCTCATTGTCACCTCTATCAATTAATATTTAGAACATTGGACTAAATATTAATTGATAGAAATATTGATAGAAATATCAAAGAAATATGTCAAAAGCTACCAAGTCTCTACAACTAATAGGTCATACCTAAGACAGAGATGCTTCATACACAAAAAATATTGAGAGGTGTCATCTTTCTTTTTCCAAAACAGACTACTCTATTTTTTACCTACTGAACAAAAAATATTTTTGTAAAAGATAGAGGTATACATAAAATGAAGTTAAGAAAAATAGCATAATTTATTATGGAAATAAACATGCACAAGAAGCAACATTTCCCCACCAAGATTTTATTCCTTTTATACTAAAATATATAGCTTTCTGACATGACAGAATAAAATGATTGCCAGATGAAAAAATGTTAGTTATGTCCAACTATAACTTCAATTAATCACCTTAAGCATATTTTTGCTATGGAATTCATAAGTCCTGTTACATTATCTATATGTCAAATGTATTTACATTTTGCACCAGTTGTAAAATTATAAGACTATAATACAAAAGAACCATATAAATATTTTATCAAATTCTTGATAAATTATCAAAATTACCAAAACAAATATATTACAAGTTATAGTGGTTTATGTTTCATTCATTTAAATTAAATTTCTATATTTCATCCAAATAGTAAAACTGGTGCTTTCATCATTATAAAGGTAACTTTTTTTCTATATATGTCTATGTAGAAAGTTTTTACAGTTTTTATATTATGTCTATATAGAAAGTTTTCAACAAGACAATTTTGTCATTTTTTAATCACAAAAATTTCTCAAAAATTTAAGGTGGTCAGAAATTTTTCCCTATGTTTCCTAAACCAGAAACTGAAATGAATTTTAAAAATATATATAATATTATCTTTGCATCTTCACCTTCCAAAAAAAACCCTCTCATTTTGAGTAAGACCATACAACAACTAGTTCAGCATTTGGTGCTAGTGAGGAGAACAAGCATCTGAAAGGAGACCAAGGATTTCCAATAGCAAATCTTTAACTAAAATAGTAGGTTTCAATGTCATTACACACAAAACCACTTTAAAAGGCTCTATTGTATTTCTGTAATGTTTCATCCATACATGTACAAGTAGGGCTGGAAAATTTATCAGCTGTGCTTGGGACCATGCTCTAAAGGGATAAAAATTTCACCCCTGAGCTATCAATAGAAATGTTCAAGAATAAACCAAAGAGGTTAAACAATTATAAAAGGAAAACATGTGATTCCTTTATGTCATTGGAAAGGTGATCATCATTTAGAAGGCCAAGGTTTGACTTTTTTTTTGTGACAAACAGAGGAAAACAGTAATTCTAGAAGAGCAGTGAGGTATGTACCTAAGGGGCAGTTTGCTCTGTCAGTACATCAAAAGCATCACTGTCTTTTTTAAAAACTATAGGTAAGAAAAGGAGATTAATTCAGCAATTTATTTAGAAGATCAAAGAGCTCATTTCTATTTGGTTTGATTTTTATTTGTCTTGAATTATGTACATCAAAAGCATATACCTCAGGCTTATAAGAAAAAGAGAATAAGAAAGTCAAAGCACTAAAATTAACATCAGGGGAACAGATGAGGAAACAACTTCAAGACCAATAAGTAGCTATGACTTTTTCTGTTATAAAGATAAACATTTTGACCTTTTAAAAATATGACTTCTGGAACTGCAAAGGCAACATAATCAGATCTTTTACAAAGGACACTGATTCAATGCAATAAATTGAAGAGTTCTCAGAGAGCTGGAAAAATATAAAATTAATATAATGTTAAAGCACGATTTACTTGTTTTTAATAAACTTGGCCATTTTAAATTCAAGTGTTAGAACACTGACAGGTTTCTGTACGTTCCAATGCAAATTTCAAAACTTATTTGAATTATCAATTCTGTGGAAGCTTTTCAAGGTCTTGCAACTTGCAACTTTTGCACAATGGCATTGCAAATGTAAATGCAATACTAATGTAAACTTACTTATTGTCAAATACATACATCTTATCAAAGTGTACATATATTTTATGCATATGAATCAAAACGTCACATTTTTAAGCAATTCAGTTCCAAGAAGTCCTTACAAATTTACTGAAAATATGTTAGCAGAAAGTACAATTCTGCTCTGAAAAAAATCACAGAAAGCTTTAACTTGTCATAGAAAAATAGCATGCAATGTGTCACCCCTCTAAAAGAGAGAGCTGTCTGTGAAGCTGAGGCTGAATAACAGCTGAGAGTAGTTTATTTTCCCTGGGGCAAATTACTTATGATCTGGAAGAATCCTTTTTCACCCAGTTACAAGTTACTCTCTTGAGCAGACTCTTTAACATGGAGGTGTGAGCTGGCAGTTTCCACACAGGGGCACAGAGAGCCCCCAGGCGAGGCCCAGCAAGGACAATAAGGCCTGATATTGTCCCTGGGGCCCTGACAATATGAATCTCTACTTTTGCATCCACATGGTCTATTCACACAACTTCTAGTCTCTCTCTTTTCATGTTTCAAAATTCTCCTTATTTTCCTTTACTATTTTCTTCTTCACTCTTCCTCATGACACCTTAGCGTGTATAGGTTTGTGGCAGCAATTTACTAAAAAAATATTCAAACAAAGGAACTAACTTGTTAAAAGGGATAAAGGGAAAGGATCACTTCCCTCAACCTGCTGTCAACACTCCCCATAACACAGGCCAGGATGACTTATTTGATTATAAAATAAAACAGTATCACTAAAAATATTAATTTCTGACTCAGTGTTGTAATGTATCTCTACAATATTTTTAGTAATAATGCTTAAAGATCAACCTTAGTAGTGTAACAACTGCCATTGTGTTGTAATTTGATCCAATCAAACAGTCAACACAGCTACTCTGCAGTAGTTGTTCTGGCATTCAATTTACAGTTTCTTTTCCTTAATTTAATGCCAAAATTCTAGCTACATCATCTTATCCTGCACTAAATTATTTCTCTCAGACTTAATACTTCAAACTATTGGCTATTTGTAGCATGCTAATTCTCCCTGCCCCTTTTCATTGCTGAGTCAAATATACATACTTCCTTCTCTTATCTTTCCTCAGAAATCAATCCCTCCATCTCCTTGATCTAGGGTTTGGGTTTGATTTTTTTTTTTTGGTGTGTTGGGGGAGGGTTGTTGCTTTATGAACACAACTTCACAGTCCTCACAACTTCATTCAGTTTGTCAATATCTCTTTTGGATGCGACTTCTAAAATCAAATGCAATATTCAAGATATATTCATTACAAAACACCACAAAGAAAGAGTTGTTTCCTTGGTTGTTGAAACAGTACCAAACTCTTTACTACTTTCTGACCTCTTTATGCTCTGCTCTGCCACCTGCAGAGCCAAAAGAAACATTTAAGTCCCTCATAACAGATGTGTATTTCTATCTATTCTCTACCTGTCTTTCCAGGCTGATACAATGGCAAACTTACTTGGAATGTTAATGAACAAATCGTTCAGGACTAAACAACACCAATAATAAGGGCAAAGCACAACAGAAAGAAGTCATGTAAACACATTACCTCTCTTATGTTATCTTTACATTGAAAATTTTATCAGATTTTGTAAGTTCTGCAGGTCTCTTCAAAATCTTACAAGTTATTTGCAGTTGTTAATAACATAAGATTACTAAGGACCCAAAAGGTCAAGCTTATTTCCCCTGCTACCATAAATTCTATTGTAAGTTAATTTGTTTATGAGTTTATCAGTCTATCTTAAAATTTTTTAACTTTTCTGCTCTACATTGTAAATTACTCATAGTCATACACTGCATGCAGGGATAAAAACTGCTACCTTGCTTTTGCATGTATGGAAAATAATGTATAGATTCTAAGATTTTTCTGGTGGACACAACTAGAATGGAGGTTGTCAGTTCTGAGGTATGCAGCAAGTATTGCTTAAGTTTTTGGTACTAGAGTTGCTATGCAAAATAAAATTAGAAAGTGAGCCAAAACTACACTGCTCTTTATTTTCCAATACCGGTTTACTTAATAAAAAAGACATATGCACAAATATTAATAGAATATTAATGCATTAATATTAAGAGATGTATTAATAAGGAAATGAAAATTATCTCTAAATTAAAACAACCTCTATTTTTTCTGTAAAAAATACTCTCATTAAAACTGCACAGTGTCAGTAAGAAGCATCCTCATAGCTGTCTACTCAATCAGATTAGAAGGCTCTCTGTCGGAGAATTTTGCTCAGAAATGGCTTATAGAGTTTTGTTCAGACATGCCATAATCATATACAACTGATTGAAAAGTAAAAGGCAGCTGTGAGCAGCAAATTCTCAAAGCCTGTTCCTGTAAACAACAAAATTCTCAGGCACGTTTCTGTAAACAGCAGAAGTTCTCAGGCTGTTTTGTAATAACAAGTAAATATCTTGTCCTTGGATAAGTATGGGAAAGCAAAGTGACAAACATGGAGACCTTGAGAACTGTTCATAACAGAATGAGAAAAACAAGTCTTGGTCTCAATAACAAACCACAGGTATGGAAAACAAAAGGAGGGACTGGTGTGTGGTCTGTGACCAATGATGAGCTCGGGTTTTGCAATATGTATGAACTTAATTAACACGGTTATAAAATGTGCATGTTGGATCAATAAATCGGAGTTCGATGCTGATCAAAGGATGGGTCGTCTCCCTTCACTTCTACAACTCTCTATACATATGTAGTCAGAAAATGACAATATATAACATGATCTGGCTATTCTTAGCCTCAATTTCTTCTGTGTAGTTGAAGTTATTGTCATTAAGAAGAAAGTCTATAGAGTCATTTTAATTAATCTGTATACCACACGCTAGCAGGACAAAGAACTTAAGATTTTTTCATAGTTAATACATTTGCTTAATTCCTGTGATTAGAAAAGAAAGAAGAAAATGTTTTTGCAGACCTCTGAAGGCCTAAAAATATTGTTTTGTTTTCAGTCTCATTAGAACCTTTGAAGTATAAACCATCAAAATATTATTTTTATTTTTAGAAATCTGTGATATTTTTCACATCTCTTTCAGTCAGCTGTAACCCATCAGAAAGCACTTTTCTTATGTCAAAAGTGAACTTGTCCTTTCTTGTTCTACAGGAGCTTCTGTTTTCTTCATTTATCAGCTATGACGATAAAAAATAATCCCTACATATCCCTAGGATTGTGATTGCCTTCTGTTTGCTTTCCTTTATTTGTCCTACACATGTAAGATATTTTCAACTCTTACATAGCCTGTGACATGCTAAGCCCACTCTACTTCATGTAAACACTAAGATAATTTTTTCATCATTTTTATATCATTCCCTCATCTTTTCTCTATTTCTGCAAGCACATTCAACTGCATCAAGATGGGTTTCTTAGGATATCCCTTTCTGTTCTTGTACAATTCCATTTCTTTTTGCTTATGTTCTCTGTGCTGTATCCCATCATTCACTTGTAATAATATTTGTCTCTACCAGTGATAAGAAAATATTGGTTATTTTAGTTGTTATTAATTTCTTTCAGAAACCTGATTTTTTGGCTTATCACAAATTACTCACCATAGCTGTCATAATCAACAGAATAAAATGAGCAGTGAAGTTAAGCACATGTTATATGCTTCTTGTGGTAACTTTGATCCTGTGAAAAATCATTTATTAATGAAAGCATTTTATTTTCCGCAGTACATTTTAACAAATCTAAACAAAATCCTAGAGCAGTGTGTGAAGAACTTATCAATATACAATTTTCTAATCTTCCTTTATGATAATTTTTGATATTTCTAAGCGGAATGGAAAAAGAAACTGCACTGAAATACTAAATGGTCTGTTTTTAGCATCAGCACTGCTGCAGCCTTTCAGTATTAAATTTATTCCACTAGTGGCTAAGTGCGCTGGTTTTGTCTAGGATAGCATTTATTTTCTTCACAGCATTCCCTCTGGCTGTGTTTTGGATTTGCACTGTAACCAGGGTTGATGACACAGGGGTGCTTTCATCACTGCTGAGCTGCACTGAGATCTTCTGCTCCTTATGCCAGCCCACCAGCAAGGAGGCTGGGGGTGCAGAGCAGTTTGGAAGGGGACACAGCCAGGACAGCTGACCTCAGATAACCAGAGGGACATTCCACAGCACATGGCATCATGCTCAGCATACAAAGCTGGGGGAAAAAGAAGGAAGGGGAGAAATTCAAAGTGACAGTGCTTGTCTTCCAAGTCACCAGCATATGTGATGGAGCCCTGCTTCCCTGAAGGTGGCTGAACACCTGCCTGCTCAGGGGAAGGTGTGAATGAATTTGTTATTTGTTATTTGAATGAATTGGTTATTTGTTATTTTGCAGCTGCTGCTTTACCCATTAAAAAGTCTTTAACTCAACCCAAAAGTTTTCTTACTTTTACTCTTGCAATTCCCTCTCTCATCCCACCAGGAGAAAATGAGCAAAGAACTGTGAGATGTTTAGTTGTTGGCTGGAGATCCCCATGAGACTAAGTAATTAACCTTTAGCATCCCAGAACTTAATTCCAAAACAAAACCAAGTAAGTAAAATATGAAGGTAAATCTCCAAGACAGGACAAATATTGCTGTCTTTCTCACAGTATGTTTTTCCTTTATCCTTCAGTTGATTTTTTTCTTTCTCAGTAAACACTGATTCTTAAAATACTGTAATAAACCTCACAGCTGGTATGGTTGGACATGTGGAATTTTTGCACTTATTAAAGTAGATATATAAAGCTTCCTGGTCTAAATTAATTTTTTAAATACTTATTTTTTTATTATGACAGAAGGCTATTAACTTTTTTGATTTAAACAATTTTGAAAGCTGAAGGAAATACAGAAGCAAAACTGCTACAGTCCAATAATTCTACCTCATTATAAAAAAAGGGGAAAAGAAATTTTTACAAATTTGTCTCTATAAGGGTTTTAACTGAATTAAAGGTATCACTACTGTGGTCAACCTTTGCAGTATGGAGAAGATAAGGATATGATTTGCCAGGGTCAATAGGAGACATCTTTTCTGTAAGTGAGGATTTGTTGGTAATATTATTGAAACTTGGAAATGCAGCTTGAAAGTAATTTGAACTGAATAATGAACATTGTATAAGCAAATGTACAGCTGGGAAGAGGAGAGCAGAACACGGGTTCAGGAAGATGCATTTCTAATAAGCATTAGGAGTGTCCACTTAGCTTCAGTACAACGGGTTCCTGGGATTAAAGGACCGTGCCACCTAGATGGCACAATGACAATGAAGTCATCTAGTGATTTGACATCAGAGGATTTAACTTTTGTGTCTTCTAAAGAAATTACTTCACCAGGCATGGGATTGTAAAGGCCACAGATAGAGTCACTACATCTTCTTTGCTCTAGTGTTCTGCAGGTCAGCAATCCTGCTCTGCTTTGAGATTTGCCAGCACCAGTACATTGTTATCAGCCACAGCAGATGGTCTTTAGCTGTGACTTCCTATATTGTGGAATTAAAGCCATACAACTGAAATTTTTCTCACCATATCTTTGAAAATATTAAATGGACGGAATTTCAGCCACTTACAGTATTTTTCCAGGGATAAGAAAGAATCTGTCCACAACAGGTTCTCCAGAACTCATGCTCAGCACTCAAACTACCCTGACTAAACTTACAGGATCAATGATTCTGTGCTTAGTGTTTAACAAAATTAATTATATCATATTATAACAATATCAGGTGTATGAAAGTGACCACATTATATCTCCAGGTACCTTGCATGAAGTAAAAAGGTTCAAACAGCTCAACTCAGATATGTATTTCTGTAATAAAAACATTCTTTTTTTCTTGCCTAGTAAATTTAACTTCGAATTCTTTATCAAGAATTTTAAAAGCTACATCTCTGCTTTTAAAATCAAGTTAGAAATAATAACTGGGTAAACGCAGTTGTCTGCAATTCTCTTTAAGCTGTTGCCTGAAGGTGCTAGCAGTCCTATGCTTCAAGGTTTCAAAAAGTTTCTTGGCATAAGGATGGATACCACAGTGAAAATTCTGAAAGCATTTACAGAGATTAAAAGAGTATGAGAAATTAGTCTAGTCTTGACAATATCCTAATTCTCATTTGCACTGTCACTCCATCCAAGGAATGCACATGTGAAAAAAATCTCAAATTCTTCATCAAGTGGGTTCAAAATGAAACCTCTTTTTGGTCTAATCTATAAAAAATCCTAATCAGGAGCCACGGCATAACAGTCCCTGACAAGGCATACTGACAGATATAATGAGAACAACTTTAAATTGAAGCATGGTGAAGTACAGAGCACAGGTTGGAAAAATAATAAAGTAGAGAGAATGATAATCAGCAGAAGATAAAGTTACTTTAATGGACTTTAAAACTCCTGAAATGTGACATGAGAGGGTGTCTGAATATACAATATATATAATAGTTATTTTTTATGAACTGAAGAAAAATACCCTCCAGTATTATATCATTCTAAGGTAATTAAGTGAAACCAAACAAGTGAGAGGAAATTATTAAAGCATAGGGAAAAAGGAAAATAATTATATCCTACCTTTTCTGATTTTTTTCTCCCCTTCCTTATGCAAACTGTCTACTTAAACTGAAATCACTTCAAAGTAGCAGCTTATATTCTTGCATGACTGTAAAGCATCTAACACACTTCTGTGGACCCTACACAGATGCCCTAAAAGAGGGCTTTAATGACATTATTTAGACGGATTAAGACAACAATATAAAATATGAAAATAAAGCCCTAGCACCTTTGAAGACAATTAAAAGATTTTGACCTTTTTTGAGGCAAATTTTCAGTCCAAATATGAAAATATCTCTGTATACGAACATATATGAATACCCCAAAATGTATTTTACATTTTTTTCCTGTATGTGAATCTCCACAAAAAAACCCTTTTTTTTTCTCCTGATAAATATTATATATTCTTTGAAGAATAAATTTAAATTGAAGGACTTTAGTTCGTAAGATTAAATTCCCAAAGATTCACCTTTGGGGAAAAACTATGTCCTGCCAACCTAAGATACTGTCTCTGAGCAGCCCCACTAAAGTTACTGGGTCTGTAAGAGAGATGAAATCCTTGTTTTTAATATTCTTTCTGTGGACTATAACTCTAGGCAACCTTTTTTTTTTTTGTCTTTTTTGTTCTAGAAAGTAGGCTTTTTATTTTCTTTTCTGTGGAATTCGTTGTGAAGTGCTTGTTTTCCTTTCAGTATACATGGAGTGTAGGTGTTCAATTCAACAATCAGGAATGGTCAGTCCCTCTTTTGGATTTAATCTTGAGTGCTGATATATTCATAATAAGAACGATAAGGCAGAAAACCTTTTTACCTCAGTATTTTCATAAAATACATTGATAGTATTCACTAAATGCAGAGAAAAATTTTGAAAATTAGTTCTTCCTGGATTTTGAACACATCAAAGGTTATAAAAGGTTACTACTATTTTTTTTTCATTACTGCTCATTCTGTACTTGTTGGCTATTGAAAATAATTGATCCTTTCACCTTTATTTTGCCCCTTTACATTTACATAGTCATTACAACTGTCCTTACCATTCTTTTCTTCAGACTGAAAACACACAGCTCTGTTTTAACTATCCTTTCCAGGTTCAATTGTCAAAACTTAGCATCATTTGTTTATGTCCAATTTCCACCAATTATTTTGAGCAGCTGCCCTCTTTACTGATTGAAGGGTTATGACTGGGATCTACCACTGCAGAAATTTTCCTCTTGCACTTTGTTAGAACTCCATGAGACACTGCTTATGTTCTGATTGTTAAACCAACATAATCACAGATTAATTTTTAGCTGCATCAGTTTGCCTATCCCTCCTGCTGCACAGACACAGGGTCGTGGGTCCTGGCACAAGAGGTCCATAGGCAAAACATGGGGAGCGAGGGAGGTGTAACTGTCCCTTTCATAGGTGCTGTTTCCTTGTGAGAAAGTCACTAGCTTTATTTTAATGACTCTTCCTCCTGTCTTTCCAACCCTGATTCATCCTCACGGTATTTCTTTTCACTTTATTTCTTAATAGCTGAAACTTTTCATAATTCATTTCACTTTGATGTTTCCATGCCCAATTTTTTTTCACAAACTCTTCCTAGGATTTTCTGCAATCTTTATGGTAATAGTCAGAAAACCTAAAAGGAGTCTTCTCTATGTGGAAGGAAAGTGTTATTAAATGAGGACAAAAACAGAGGTAAATATGAAAGAAACCATAGCTCCTGGCTCTATGTTCCTGCTGAGTTTGAAAGTCAGTAGAATTTGAGAGTCCTTCCTCTTCTCAAAGGTAAGATATTTCTAATCAGCACTATCATGCTCTAAGGCACTATCTTGCAACACCCATTAGTTGTAAACTCAGCAGGAACTGCAACCCTCTGCCTCTCAAAGAAAAAAAATATTTTTCCTCTATGTGATCCAGATTATCCAGAGAAAAAGGAGACAGGATACAGATTACATGTGAAAATGTGCTACATTCCCATTCAAGCTGCTGTTGACAATACATTATACAAAAGTCATGATCACACAAGATATTCAGCATTTTTCACTTAAATGAATTTTAGTAGAAACAGGATTTTCAGATTACTCCTCCTGTGTGCCATGAGCTCCAGGGATCAGGAAAAGATTGCTGACTGAATTTTCTGCACTCTGCTGGGTGTAAAAGAGAATGTTCTATACTACAAATGAAAACAAGCAATATTGAAAGGGAGTAGACACACACAGGTAGTAAAATGATCAATTTTCCTGAGTCCAGGAGCCCAAATTACCTAAATATATTGCTGATCTCCTCAGTAGTCTGTCTTGATAGTATACCAAATAGGGCCGGGCAGAAGTTTGAAGCTGTTCATTTAGGCACAGTTGCAATAAAAGCAGGCTTTGATGCCCAACCCATCTTCTTAAAATGAATTATCCTTTTGATGCAAGTATTATAAAATATTCAGATTTTATTTCTTGTATTTCAATTCCTAAATAAAAAATACAATTTATTATAATTATTTTAAGAGATAGACAAGGGACAGACATGGAAGGGGCCAAAATCCTTGAAGAAGTCAGAGTGTTTCAGAAAACCATTTGGACAAGAAATGAGTCAAAGAAGCCTTTCTGTAGAACAAAAGAGTCTTCCATAAAGCAATGATAAGAACTTGACTATTTAGATGGGGCCCACCACAGTTTTTAGCTCACAAAATGCTACACAAAAATATAAAACTGGATAAAGTTAAAATTAATATTTTTCTGCTTATACCAAAGATAACCATTTTCACAATTTGACTGAAGAAGCACATTGACTTTTTAGATCCCTTAGAAAATTTCAAAACCTCATACTTTATTTCCCATTTTTTAAAGTTCAAATACACCCTTTCTCAGCTACAGCACCACAAACTCACAAGGTTTATTAAGTTAAAACAATCATCATATGAAAATTTTCCTTCTCACAGCCCTTTATCAATTATGTAATAAGAAAGCAAGAGACTTGACTGATTCAGACTGCATATATGCTCAGTATTCACATATTTTCTCCCAGCTACATGAGAATTAGCAAAAATACTTAGATCTCTGCCAAGCTAAAGAAGATTTGTGAGCAAATCCTTTCTTGTATCATATTTATAAGGCACTTAGTCTAGGACTATTTTTTTTCTCTGTTTATATTATGTATCTCTTACCTAGCTGGTCTGTATTTTATGGTAGCCCCATCATATAAGTATTAATGGGAGTAATGTAACAAGAATTCACTGGTGAATTGGGTCTCAGGCAACACTTTTCCTCCCCTCTTATGGATAAGAGAATTCACCTCTCCTCTAAAAATCTTTTCTAAGATTAAAGATATTTGAGTCCTGAACCTTGTCATTGTACCCATCAATTAAGAACAGGCAAGACTCACAGATACTTGTCCCTCATCCCTGTTCTCTTCTAAATTCTATTAAGTACATCCTACCTTTAGTGCTTTAGCAATCACCATTCTGTTTAAAATATATTCTCAAGTGCAGTGGGATTTTTAATGTTTCAGTAATTTTAAGGGATTTTAGGAACATTAGACATCTGTTGGATACCCACAAAAACACATCCTTGAAATGAAAACTTTAATGTGGAAAAATGGATATGAGGATTTTTTTAATTGAAAATGCCACATTTTTAAAAGGAAAACAATGGAGGACATATATTAAAATGGCAAAGATTCCAACATCCTGTTGGAATGTGTCAGTCAGACTACATCATTACATTCCTGTTCTGCATAATGCTCTTTTTGCCACCACTGTCATTGAAAGGCAGAGCGTGACTAACAACATTTGAGTTAGAGGAGGAAGAAGACGGAAAAAAACAGATTTTATTTAGGTTTCTGCTGTTGACCATAAAGTTCTGGAAAACCCTTATAACTCAGTCTTCTTGGAAAAATGCTAAAAATCAAAGTTCACAAGAAAGAGGTGATGTGAAGGGCAACAAGGAGAAAAATCACTGTTCAGTTCATGTTTTTTCTTTTCTACATTTATGGCAGAGGGCATAAGATCAAATGCTCTTTCCCTCTTACTTCCTCATGTGACTAATCTTCCTTCCCTCCTCTGTATATTTTGTAAGTGGCAAGGTGCCACTTTGTGTCAAATTCAACTTATCAAGTTCTTTGTCCACATAAAATCTCAGATTTGAGAGGAACTTCTAAGTGGTATCCTCAGCAAAGTGTAACCAAACCCCTTAAACATGCAAATATAGCAAACTGCATGCAAAGGCTGAAGTAAAGTACTGTCTGGAAAGAGTTGAATATTTTAGCATTATGATGACTATATTATAACTGGCAACTATGATAGAACCTATCTTAAATCAAAATTTCTCTGCAAGTACAGTATAACTCCACTCATATGAGCAATTAAAAGAAAATAGTTTTTTTTTAATCAACAATATTCTTACTTCCCCAGCTTAAATAAACTTTACTTATGCTATTCCTGCTGGGTTTATGCTCTCCACCTGATAATTAATATATTTGTATTTCCTCTTCCTTTAGTATTTCAGTTTTCTATATTTTCCATAGCCTAATTCAAATTCTGATCATCTTATTAGTAAGAATGAATTAACAAATCATAGAGAATTTTCTCCATTGCTAGATAGTTACCTTCACATGTCAGTGGGCTGCTGAGCTTCTTTCTCATTCTCTCCTGTCACTTTAGGGCATCTCAGTAAACTTTGATTTCAGAGCTCTAAAACCAACTCCAAAGCTGAATCACAATATGGGGCACCCCAGGTTTCTATATCATTATGCTTCATTGTACTAAAAACATACCCTTAAGTAAATATATGTAAACCTTTATGAGAAAGAAGGCAAAAAAAAAAAAAAAGAAGGGAGTGGGGAAGGAAGATGCAAGACAATATAGTTCTACTTCACTCATTCACTCAAAGGTCACAGATATCTTTCAGCTGCAGATTTTTTTGTGCCCTGCTGTTGCAAAAACCTTCATTAAATAATCCCATTCACAGTATTTTTTCAATAATAATTTCCCTCATGCTTAGAAATACTCCTGAAACATATATAATACATTTGATCACAGCAAGTTTATACGTGTTTGCTCTTGTGCAAATGTATTTTACCTTAAATCATCCTTTTCTCTGGGGTTGATTTCTGGAAGGCAAAATATATCCTCTCCCAGATTTTACCTTACAAAACTTTCTGTGCTCAATAAGTTGCTTTCAATAAAATAAAGTTTTCATCCTTCTGGTCACCTCATATTAAAAAAAAAAATATGTCCAGAACTATATAAAAGAGTCAATATAGGATTTTAGCAATACCTTATGAAATTATATTAGTATTTCCTTTTCTATAACAGAAATAATTTCTTGATAGAATTTGTAGTATGTCCCACCCCTCACTTCTTCCTGTTCTGCCCTTAATACTCTAGTCATTCTGCAATTGCTCAGAATGTTAATTTCTTTGACTTTGGATCTTTTGAAGTAGAAAAATCCCATTTTATAGCAGTTTTTTTAATATATATATATATATAAATGGATGATCACCCATATTTCAACCCATTTCTAAGATCATCTAATTCTTTCAATCAGATATTCTGAACACTTCTGTATTGGTATTAACTTCCAATTTTCTGTCATCAGAAAATTTCATGAGTACCTTATGGCTTTTTGTGAACATCAATGAAAATCAAATTGCTTTCTCAAAATCCCATAATCTAATGGATAAAACCTTCTTGGGTTTCCAAAGGTTTGAAAAGGTTCTTGCTTTTAAAGAATATGATCAGCAATGACATAAAAGAGCTTTGCAATGTTAAATTATTTAGAGAAAGATAGGAAATGAAGGTAAGAGAAGTCAATGCTCACAGGAGAGAGAGGTCAGCTACTGGTGACCACCAATCACAGAGAAATTGATGACAAGTTACACTGACATGACTTGTAAAAATATTGATATACAGTTTAGCAAATGGGACAAAATGAAAAAGTTTGCTGGTGACAGGAGTTTATTTTAGATAGCAAGGATAAAGTCTGGTTGTAAGTAATTGCAGAAGGAACTAGTAACTAGGAGAAACTAGCTACTAAAATGGCAGATGAACTTCAATATGAATAAAGATAAGATAAAAAGCAATAATAATTGTCTTTACAATTGTAATTAAAAATTTAATAAACCAGTCTAACTTCTCATAAAAAATGATCAGCTCTGAGCTGACAATCAACCCCTCAAAAACATGGTTAGGGGTTACAAAAGCAGTTATCACAAAAATCATCAACTTGATATTCAGAAGTGGCCATAAAGCAAATCAGGATATTAGAAGTTAGTCAGAAAAAAAAAAAAAAGTGTTGTAATTTTTCCATGTACAAACCCAATATTATCCTGCAGTTTCAGTATTATGTAAAATTCTGTTTCATTCTTCTCAGTAAGATTAAAATAACAATGGAAAAGACAATGGAAACAAAATCAAAAGTAAAGCAAAAACATCTCAAAGATCAAAATCTTAGTATGACTAAAAGGAAATGCATCATAAATATTTTAAATACAAATACATATAGCCAAGAATTTTTGTTTATAAAAACTGAGCAATACAATCAGGCTAAAGCAAGCAATCTTAGTCTGAATGAATATAGAACACCTCATTAATAATAGTACTGTATTTTTGTTGCTGTACAAGAGAAATCAAAATATCTCTTCTCCTCTCTCTTTTCTCCTTTCTTATGCTCATCCCTATGAAGTCCATCTAGGTCCTAAGGTCTGTGCCACCAGCCTTCCTCAAGCAGAGAAGAGTTGTAACAGGAAATTACTGACATCCTGAAGGGCATGTCCCTTCATCTTCAGCGTTGACATCCACCTAGGGATTATTTTCTGTGTTTTCTAATAACAGCCCTCTCCTTCCCATTGGTTTCAGTAAATTTCCCCTCACCGGGCAAAGGAGGACAAACCTGACAGCTCCAGCACCGCCCTGCCACCTGAGACATGTCCAGCCTGCATGCTGCTGGACCAGCCTGCCCTTGGTTTTTCCTCCACTCGCTGCCCTCTCCAGCCATTCCAGGTCTGTGTCTGACACCAGTCACCCTCTGGGCCTATCCTGACCCGTGTCCTGGATGTGGTCTCAACATTGCTTCATCTCTCCCTGCCACCATCAACCTCTGGGGACATCAGCCTGTTTCTGGCTCTGGTCACTATGGCTGGCTGTAACAAGCTAAAAACTGTCAACTCATTACATTTCATTTAATAAATTTATTGCCAATTATCAATTTTTAATTATTTGTTGAGGTAGCGAGCGATGAAATATTTGGGGAAATGCCTTCCCTCCCTCTTGTCCAGACTCAGCTTTAGTGCAACTCCTCCTCTTCCCTTGTCTCAACCACTCTTGTTTTCACCCTACACTCAGTCCCTCCAAACCCTTTTGATGGGGAAACAGGCAGTGCAGATGGTTGGGAACAGCACACAGAGATTTCTTTCTGCAAGTACCTTTTGTTTCACACTGCACCCCTGCTCTGGCATGGGTTGCCTCTGGGCCACATTCCCTTCAGTGGCGTCCCTGCCCCAGCACAGGCAGCACAAAGGATGCCATCCCCAGGGGGTGTCCCTTGTCCCCACTTCCAAAACAATTCCTTTCAGGAGTTCATCTCTTTACATGTTCCTCTTACATGACTTGTGACGGTTCCTCAGGGTGAGAGAGATAGACAAGAATCTTTCTTCATGATCAGAAGGCTGGATTTATTAATTTATGATATACAACACATTATAACTATACTAATAAGAATAGAGAGAGAAGTTCAGAAGCTGCTAAGCTAAGAATAGAATAGGAATCTAAAAACAAGAGAGCTCTCTGTGAATCTGTTCCAGAGAGCTTGGTCCTGTGACTGGCCCTTAATTGTAAACATGGAACATGGGCCAATCTCAGGTGCACCTATTGCATTTCACAGCAGCAGATAATTATTGTTTACATTCTCTTTCTGGGGCCTCAGCTTCCCAGAAGAGGAAAATTCCTAAAAGAAAGGATCTTTATGAAAAAAATGTCCGTGACATGTTCCCAAAATTTTCTCTTTTCATTAATTTTCCTCATTCTTTCTCCAAACAGTCCTCTTCACGTACTTATCAGGTGTCCCACTTTGAGTGTCCTCCTGTTTCCTGTGTCCTGCTTGCATTTCCTCTCCCCAGTAGCTGCCATCCTTCCTCAAGAAAGAAAGAAATGACATGTGAGCCTCTGTTTGGTTGAAGTTTTGGGGTGTCATGGACTATTTCCCTCCATCTAGATGTGTCTGGAATCCACTGTGAGCAGCACAGGACAATTTGTGCACTCCTTCCGCAGGGGACACCCGCAGCCTCAGCCTCCAACCCTGCATTTATTCCCAGTGCATCAGGCCTTCCCTGCCCCGTCCCTAGCTGATGGGACAGGCACTGGCTGGTGAGGACTGTGTCCTGCCTGTCCTGTGCTGAATCCTTACATTGAATAATTTCCCAGACCCTAGGCAGCCAATGGTATTTATTGTCCTATGACACTAACAAAATTAATGGGTTTTATGCAATGGCTATGTAGATTGTGAGACTTCTACCATACCAGGAATTCAAGGAACTGAAGTTAAAGCAGGTGTGTTGAGTGGCCAGTTGCTAAAAAAAGCCAAAATTATCTGAGGCTAGCTCCCTGACACACTGCCCTGTCACTTCCTTAATTGTGTGACCCTTTACTAGGAATTACAAAAAAATTACATTCAATGAGTCACAGTATAAGGACTGATTATGTAACTCATTTTATTGCCAACATGAAAACTAAACAATTAGAATATGCTAGATAAAACAGAACCAATGGAGCTTATTCACTCTATATTAAAAATGTTTAGAATGTATCAGTAGGGTATTAACAGTCAGATTTTTTAAAAAATGCTTTCCTTCAATGCAAGAAGCTGAATTTGCCACAGGATACAGAAAAGATCAAAAAATCATGAAGTCTGAAAGTGTCAAGACCTGACCACATGCTAGAGATTCACAGAAAGCTACAAAGCAGATACTTCTTCTGAATTAGAAAGTTCAGAGCTGAAAAGAGATAGAGAATGGGTAAGCATGTGGATGAAGCATCATATGTTGGCTGTGCTTTTATTCTGCCCTAGATAAAGTCAGTGTTGAAATAGTACATTTATGTGGACATGGCCATCTCTCACACCTACCACAGACATTCACACATTCCTGTGTTCTAAGGTTAATAACTAGTAAAACTGCCTCATACAATTCGTTCTAACATAACCACCTCATCCTCAGCATTCACATTCAAATCTTTGTTTGAAACATGAAGTTTCTAAGTCCAAAACTAGATAATTTTTAATCCCACACTTACTCAGTCCATCAATGTCTGATTTTCCTTCCTTTATTCTGTACTTATTGACACAAATAAAATAGAATGCACAGATTCTTCAGCTGAGAAAAAAAATATATTGTCTCTTGTTGTCCTTGTAGGTTGTCTATTAAGGTGATTTTTTTCCTTATAAGTAAGCTCCAAATATATTTGTGATTTGTACCTAGAGAAATTTCATATATTATCCACATTCAGAAAATTATTTTTCCCTCTCTTTAAATGAGAATCCTGAAGGCAGACTTTTATTTATTCTTTTCTATAATTTAAACAGAAGCCTTATTTTTCATATAATTGAAAAGGAACCACTTTAATGTACTTCAGAAGAGGTATACTGTCTGCCTCCATCTTACTTATTCATTATTTGCCAAAATCAAAATGAAGGCATCATAATCTTTCTTGGTAACTTTTCTGGAAGAAAAGTGAATTTTGCAATATTGATGATGTATCTTATTTTATTTATTTCCATCCACTGTCTCAGTAATGCAGTTAAGTAGCATCTATTGATCAAGTTCAAATTGTTTAGTGTGCATGTTCTCTCACTGTTTCTTCACTCATTTGTAGAATCCTCAAATACACAGATATTCATCTCTGGAAACAAAAAACAGGGTAAAACCAACTAAACTTCTGCAACTAGCTAGAATTGCGTACTTGTTATATTGTTCTTAATTTCACTCACATTCAGTCTACTTCAATGTTTGTTTATTTGGAAAAGGATTTTGATTGTATTTTCTGTATTTTTTATTTTATTTTTGATTGTATTTTCTGTTAGATCATAGAATCTTGGAATCATAGAACAGTTTGGATAGGAAGGGGCCTTAAATATTTTCTAATTCTAACGCTGCTGAAATGAGCAAGCACACCAGCTTGCTCTGCCAGGCTGATCTTCCAGGGACTGGGCATCCACAACTTCTCTGGGCAATGTGTTCCAGTGCCTCACCACCCTCACAGCAAAGAATTTCCTCCTAACATCTAATCTAAACCTATCCTCTTTCAGTTTGAAGCCATTCCCCCTTTTCTTATCATTCCATGTCCTTGTCAGAAGTGTCTCTCCACTCTTCTTGTAGATCCCCTTATTTACTGGAAGGCTGCTGTAGGGTTTCCCCCTAAAGCGCCTTCTCTTCCCCAGGCTGAACAACCCCGACTCTCTCAGCCTGTATTCATAGGAAAGATGCTCCAGCCTTCTGATATCTTCACAGCCCTCCTCTGGACTTGCCCCAGCAGATTCCTTTCCTTCTTATGTTGGCAGCCCCAGAGCTGGGTGCAGCTCTCCAGTGGGGTCTCATGAGAGCAGAGCAGAGGGGAGAACCCCCTGCCTTTACCTGCCGCTCACATTCCTTTAAGTGTCTCCCCAGCCTGCACTAGGATTGCCCTGACCCTTGGCCTGTTGAACTTCATTAGGATCACACAGAGCCACGTCTCAAGCCTGTCAAGCTCCCTCTGGATGGCCTCCCTTCCCTCCAGTGTGTCACCTACACCACGCAGCCTGGAGTCATGGGCAAACTTGCTGAGGTTCCACACAGTTCCACTCTCCGTGTCACCAGACAAGATATCAAACAGTGTAACACCCAGTAGTGACCTCTGAGGAATGCCACTCATAGGTGGTCCCCACTTGGACATCAGGTCATTGACTGAAGCTCTTTTGAGTCCATCCACCCACCCAAACTTCTCATCCACTAACTTCTCCATCTGTCAAATCCATGTCTCCTCAATTTAGAGACAAGGATGTCATGCAGGACAGTGCTCATTCATGCAGACATCCTGTCTTTTTTGCCTGACTTTGTCTTTGCTGGGGTGCATTGCTCCTGAGGAGCCATCCCACCATGTCTCCATTGTCTCCATGCTGCCTATAAGGTCAGAGCCCTATAGATGTGTGGTTATCTGTAACTCCTCTTATTTTTTCCTGATGTCTCATCCAGTTGTATAGAAGCACTATAGTTGGGTCTCTACTAAATGTTTTCACTTTGTGCTTAAAAGGCCTGAAAAACCTTCAAATAATTACTTAGCACATTTCAGCAGAGAGGCAGTAGCTAATTGGAGCAGCCACTGGCTACAGTTCAATGCAAAGTGGCATATCTGTATAGACCTTGATTTCCACCAACTAAACATTTGGTCTACACATCAGATTTAAACGCAGCAGTGGCCTATGCACCTTGCTGTCATAATATTACAATCCAAGAGGCTGTTCATCTTTTTCACCAAGTGATTTTAAGTAGTCTAATGTCAAAATAACAAGGGAGAAATAGGGAAAAAATAACCATATGAATTTAAAATTCTTCAAATGGTTTTAAACTGATCTTATGAAAAGTAGAGTAAATGATGTATGGATTAAATGGTTCACTAACAGTTTTTGTGAATATACCTGTCTTTCACTAAATACAAATTAACCTCAAAAATTAATGCTGTATGTCTAGTACAACTCCCTTTCACTCCTGTATTACTCAAGTATTTTTCCTTCTCATTCTTCTCAAATAGAGGTAACATCCCTGAAGAAAAATTTCTATGATCTAACATTCTTTTTCAAATGTAATTTTTCTTTCAATCTTTTTATTAACATATGGGTATTTCCATATGTTAATAAAATGTAATGTTATGGTAATGTTTATATGAAAATAAATTTGATCATTGGTTCATTTGGTTTTGTATGGTAAGGTTTTCTCTTTAACAGAGTGAAAGACAGACACAGTTGATTAGAAGAGAACACACCATTGATTAGAAGAGAGCCACCTGTTTTTTTAATGGGCACAAGGTAGGCCAGACTAATTTTCATTTTAAGTAGAGCCTTTCTCTGCAATCACTTTATTGAGTAAAGGCCAACTCAGTAACAAAGCTGGGCTATTAATAAAGAGTTGGTCTTCTAATGAAGAAATTTGTTCTACACACGATGTCTCAGTAATTACTTTGCAGAAGGCGGTCATTCTGTGGATTTAGCCAGAGGCATAAAGCTGGCAACTTCCTCTCAAACTGAAAATCTATCTGTCAGGACTATCTGTCACCTGGAATATTAGATACAGTTCAAATTCTGAATTCATTCACAGAAATGTAGGCACTGGTTCTTTAGTAACATATGATCAGTGATCTTTGACCCATCTTTGCTAGAGGGTAGGACCCCATAAAAAGCTGGCATCTCAGAGGATCACTTCAAACAAGCAAATATCATTCAGGGAAATTTGTTGGTTCAAAATGTGTTGATCTAGAAAAAAGTCTGCAAATTCCTCACAGAGAGTTGTCTTCTCATGAGGTAAGCATGAGAAGGCATCCACATTATGTAGAAAAAGCAAAATTGAGCTATGTTTTATTATTCCAAAATTCAGTCATATTACTCAGAACTTAGTGAAAAAGTTTTTTCCTGGTATTATTTTTTAATAGAGGTAATTAAATAAAATTCAGAAAGAATCTTAGCAGCAGAGAGAATAACTCAGTTTTCCATTGTGTTGAAATATTCTAGCCGCTAGTTTTCGTATCATACTTACATTTCTTCTCTTTTTTTCCTCACTTTCCCTCTCATTCATTCCCCATAAATCTTATACTCTTAACTATGTAGGAACAGATTAAACAGGAAAGTTGGAAACCACCCTCCTTTTCATATATGTCCTTCTTCTTCCCTTTCATAGTTGTCCCACAGTGCAGGCTGTAGATTAAAGCATTAAGTTTGAGATGAAAGTGAATCTGTGTGTCTGAATTCCCTCACTCTGAAAAGATTGGTGGCCTGTCAATAGCATATTTTGAGACAGTTTTCTATCAATCCATGTAATAAGACAGTCCTCATTCAAGGAACTACATTATAATATAATCTCCTAAAATAAAAAAATATTTTAAAGAGAACAGTCACAAATACACTTCCACAGTTAATGCTCTCTGTTATCAGACAGAGAAGAATACAGACATAAGAATACCTCCTACACTGAGCCATTAAGAGGATTTAAACTAATGGAGATCTGAATCACTGATTAACTAAATATGTAAGTGTGTATTCAGCTGGCAGAAGGCATTCTAGTAATGCCCCAAAATATATCAAAAAGTGTAGGAATTAAACATTGACATTTTGTCTCCCATGCACCACTCCATGGCAGAATTCTTTGGTCTGAGTTAGCTGAGTTAAGGGAGAGTTTACATGGAGTTTACATTGTACACAAAATAAGAAGACAAATCAAAATTCAAAGCCTGGTCCAAGGAGTAAGGTGGCACACTTTTCCATTCACTGCTCAAAGTAAAAATTATTTTTGAGGTAAGAGAGCCAAACCAAGCTCCATGTGTTCTGTATCCTATCACCTAGGATATGGAATACATTTTTTGCTTGACTTAGAAATAATTGAATGCCTATAAATACCACTGAAAGCTAAGACATTCTAAGTAAAGCGGATTTCCTTTTGAAATTAGCTCAATAAAAATATTTAGCTTTACAAATATGTCTAAAATCAATATAATACAGAACAATGTGTCCACTTCAAAAACAACCTATATAGGTTTACATTCCTCCAGGTTTAAATTCCTCCAGAAACAGACAGAGAAGAAATCAATCTTGTTCTTTACAGACAAAATTAAAATGCATACAAATACAACCAAAAAAGTATAGAGTGCATGTATTTACTAGACTTAAGAAAATCTGTCCTCAGATGTCTTCTTTCCTGTGGATTCTCACAGACTCCATAGACAGTTTGATATCAATTTTTGTTAATTTTCTGTTTTTCTTATCAGAAAAAAGATGTCTTCATCCAGGCTGCATTTGAATTTTAGGTATCACATATTTACAAGAATGATTCAGCTTTATAGTGTAACAGAGAATTACCACAGGAGGAATGTTCATTGAATATCTTATTATTGCTAGGCAATTTTGATTGAAAAGGCTGTCAAACCTTTGAATTTGTAGGTGAGTATACAAGTTGACAATTTTTGACCTCTCAAATTTACTAATTTTCTGTCAGCCATATTGTCACAGAAATCAATCTTACTTACAAACACACAATTCAAAAAAACTATATGTTAGGTGATGAGACCAAGTCCGATTCTAAAGGTGGCCAGCAATACCCTGACATCTCAAGTCCAGAATCATTCTTTCATAAAAACTACACTCAGCAGCTTTGGTAGATGTTACAGACTGTTTGATATATAAGCTTCTTTTTAGATCGTTATTAATCTGTTTTCTTTACTTTTCTTTTCCCAGAGGAACAATCTGACTATCAGTCTTCCATCTTAGGCCAGCAGAAATCTGAAATTAGGCTACACAGCAATCTTAAGTAGATGCTTCCAAAGAAAGCCCAGCACAAGGTGACTACACCTTGTAGTCAAGAAAATATAGTTGAGACCATCTTTTTAAAAGATAAACAAAGGAGTTTTAGAAATTCCCTCAGTGGCATGAGTTCAGAAATAGAAAAACTCTGGTAGATATTTCTGGAATAGTTCTAAGGTGAGGTTTATGGAGATATCAGAATATCAAGGATATTTTTTATTTGGATAGTTCTTCAAATTAACTGATTTATGTTTCAGTGATTAAAGAAACGTAAGAGACACAGAGCTTTCTCACCCCCCATATCTTCCCTCTCCTCCTAATTGCCAAAGGTTGACCCAATTCCTTCAGCCCTTCAACGAGTCAGTGGTGAAAATATTTGGGGAGTGCTTACAGTCAGTGCACAGTGGTTTGTCTCTGTTGCTCCTTCTGTGTCACACTTTTCCTCCAGTCTCATGGGGTTCCTTCGTGGACTGCAAGTTAAACTTCTTCAGTGCCTGGAAAACCTCTGACTGTGACTGTGGTGTTGCCTCTGCTCTTTCTCACTCTTGCTGTTCTCTCTGCCTGTTTGGAATTTTCTTTCCTTTCTTAAATATGTTTTTCTAGAGGCACCACCAAATTTGTTCCCTGGGGGACACTACTAGTACCCCCTTGACTGCCTGGTGATGTTGTGCCTGAAGCACTCCAGGACTCAGGTGGGCCTCTGGCTTCCAGGGCACTGCTGACTCATGTTCAGCTTTCTGTTAACCAAGATCCCACATTGCTGCACTGCTTTCCAGCATCTCAATCCCCAGTCTGTACATACATCCAGGCTTACCCCATTCCACGTGCAGAATCTGGCACTTTCTCTTGCTAAACTTCACTTGGTTGGTGATTGCTCAGCCCTCTGATTTGTTGAGGTCTCTCTGCAGAACCTCCCTACATTTGAGGGAGAAGAGCTCCTCACAGCTTTGCATCATCTGCAAACTTGCTTAGTATCCCTTCCACTCATCGGATGCATCAGTCATTTATGAAGATGTAGAAGAGCACAGGGCCAAGGATGGAGCCCTGTGGAACCCCCCTAGTGACAGGGCACCACTCTGATGTCACCCCATTCACTGCAGCCCTTTGTCCCTGACCTGTGAGCCAGCTGCTCTCCCATCCCATGCTGTGTTTATCCAGCTGTGTGCTGGACATTTTGTTCTGAAATCCTATGAGAGAGAAAAAGCTTTACTGAAATCCAAAAAGATTGTATTAGCTGTCTTCCCTTGATCATCTGGGTGGGTTAAGGTCACCACTTTTTACCACAAACCCTCTATATAAGACGTTTAAGGTAAAAGCTGAAGCTAAGGCAATCCTCTCTCATTTCTGTCTACTTTCACATTTTTAATTTCTTTGTCATATTCATTAAGTGATACCTTGTTTGAAAGTACTTTGTAGTCTTCTAGAAATAATAACACATTTTATTTCACTTGCTCCCCAGATGATCATTAATGAGCAGTAAAATAATTCAAAATACTACAGATTGGTGGAATATTGTTTAATCCTTTCCAAGGCAAACCACAAGATGTAATTATTCTCTTAGCATTACAAGTGTCTGATTGCTAGCAGTCTCACATCTCTAGATGCCTGTAATTATCCACTGCAATTTGTTAGCTCATTTGATTAATTCAGAGAGACTGTATGTTTCTTCTCATACAGAGATATATGCAATGGTATGGATCTCTTACTTCACACAGTATACTAATTGCTAAATGTTGGGTTGTGTAACAGTATAACAACATTTGAAAAATCAGTAAAGAGATTAACTCTCCTGGTCCAAAGACAGAATAATTACTCTTACAAATTAACTAGCCCTGTTTCCCATGAGTGAAGAATCTGTCTAATTAATGGTCAGTTCATGCATAAAAAAAATTACTATTAGCTGTTCAGCCATTATTTGAAGATGCTTGCAGTAACTGATAGAGTTTATCTGAATTTTAAATGGAAAACAATGTCAGTAAGACTGTAAAATATATTGAGCATGCTATTTAATAAATACAATTTATGAAAAAATACTACATTTTAAAACAGAAGCACAGAATGTATCAGACACTAAAAGCATAAACATCACATATTGTATTTTTATTACTGATATATTGAGTTTTTAACTTATAAAATGTCCCAATTAGATAATTTTAAAGTATGTTCAAGAAAACTTAGCATGTAAATGCAGGTATATATGCTGTAATCACTTCTGAATTTTTGAAAAATTAGATCTAGATACATAAAACATATTGGAGATCTACTTACACAGAGTGCAATTAAAACATAATTGGAACATCAAACTACAAACTGCTTTTCAAAAATCTTCCATGCTTACATATTTATCCATCAAGTATAGTTGGTTTCCTCTCATTTGGGGAAGCTTGTCAGTGCTTTGGTGATGATTTTATCCCTGCTTATTTAATAAACCAATGGTTAGAAAAGTTGCATCAACTATTTGAATTTTTGTGTTATTTTTTCATTTTCCCAGCCATTTTTCATTTTCTCAGCTAGCAAATAGTCTAAAAACAAGTCTAGAGAATCAAACTCACTTTTTGCCTTGTGCTGTGCGCCAATCAGTGTTTAATTATTTAATGCAAGACAGAAAAAAGGGGTGAACACCACTTAAAACAGGTGCTTAGGCATATACTTTTAAGAGAATTCTGCTAGTAAAATTAAATTTCATTTCTTACCTTTAAGGTGCTCTCACTTGTCTAAAAGCAGAAGGTAGTTAGAGCTATATATACAGAGTAATTAGTTGTGATCCAAATTTGCAATGTCCAACTCCATCAACAGCAAGTTTTCTATGGTCAGATAAGTAGTGTCAATCGTACTTTATTTAATAATGTACAGATATATTTATCAGAGATCAAAGAAGAAAACTTAATTTTTTACTTTGTAAATAGCTTTGATTTTTTTTTTTCAGGAGAAAAAATTAAAGAAAGATTCAGTAGTTACTATTATTAAGAACCCTTTGTTTCACTTTATGGAGATATTAGAGAGAACACATAATTTTTCAAATGGCTTGATTCATGTAACAAGAATGGTACATAAGCCCACAAGCAGATATAAATATAGAAAAGGTTTATTAAAAATTTAATTGCAGCTAGGTATCTAGGAAGCATGTGAAGAAAAATAAAAATTTACTTCTACTAGAGATGATTAGTCAAAATAGTAAGTCTTAATCATGTCACTCACAACAAGTTAAATTCCTTCAATAATTTTTGTGCCAGTTGCATGATTACCATTACCTCTGGTCTTTTCTGAGGTATATTGTTAACTTACCCATGCAGCTGATAGCAACATGGTTTACAGGTCCATGTTAACACTGAGTTATGAAGTGGGCATGTTACAAAATCCTTGAGCATTCGCTAATGAGGAAGAGCAGTTTCTCACAATGACTTTTTAACTCATTAATAGCTCAGCTAGGGATAAACAGTTAATAAATACCTGCCATAGATCTCAAATTAAGATTGCAATTAGTACTTTCAAGTAAAAAATTAGAAAAATGTGGCTTTTTGGGAATATAGATAACACCTTCTTATTCGGATAAAAGAATAATAAATAAAGTGCAAAGGAAGAAAAAAACTGTTATTAACCAAATAACTTCGAGAGTGAGAAATTTATTACAAAGACATTGAGACTGGGAAACATTAACAAAGGTTGAAGTACTCATGTAGTTTTCTCCTCCAAGTCCAATGAAATACATACCAGTTTATCACATGAAACTTGAGGGGCAGCATATTATGCATTCATATTTGTTCAGCTGGTTTATGTGGTTAAATGTGCATTGGCTAATTCTTAAAAATTCTTTTCCTTTGAGCAGACAACCCTGAAACTTAGTTAAATGGAACATTTTTAAGAGTGAAAGAAGCAGGCTGCTGCCTGGTATTTAAAAGACACAGAGGTGAATTTATGTCCACACTACCACAAAAAACATGGGATCATTTTCTGATATTGAGGCCAGCAAGGGAAATATTTCACATTGTTACTTCCAACCTTGTTACTCTCCAAAACAGGTGTCTTCCATTCAGGGATTTTTCTCTGACTTGCATTAGTTTCCAGAGTGTGCCTAGGACTGTTACATTTCACAAAGTAAAAGTATTTCAGGGATTTTTCTAGCAATTTTAAATTATGAAGAACAGAGTTTCAGAGCCTGGAAGTGCCCTTTTACTCTAATTTACAAGAATTTCTTCAAGTGATCTTGGTTCATTAGCTGGGAAAATCCTGTGACACTCATCAAAGTCATGAGAAGTTAGCTTTCACCTTGAAAGGGCTGAGTGTTACACAAAATTCTTGCATTATGTTTAATTTAAGATGCAGTCTTCTTTTACTGTGAGCTCAAATACCAAATATGTCTATGATGGTTCTCTAGCTACTAGATTTCAGGGTGCAAATATAATCTCCTTCACAACATAGACAGACCCTGGGAAAACTATAAAACCACACTTAATGAAGAAGAATTAATATTATTGAATATCATCGAAGAAACTGCACAAATATCAGGGTAAAATTAGAAACTCTCCATTAATTAAATTTACTTTGAATCCCAGATGGTTTTTCTTTCTTTGGAATTCAATCACATGTGAAAAAAAGTCTAAAAATTATGTGCATCATCAAAGAGAAACAAATTAAAGAGAGACAATAACAAAGCTAGGCTGCATCATAGTGGTTGCCTACAGAGGCCATATATTCTGATATTGGCAAGTATGAAAAAGAAAATTTTGAATAAAGGGAGAGAAAGAGACATATCTTCAACAATTTGAAAGTCATCCTAAATTCTGAAAATTATCTTGTGATATAAAAACAGATTTCACATTCCTTCTGATTTTGTGAATTTTATTCATAAAGCCAACTGAATATTTTATATTCACATTGCAACTCCAGTGGAGTTTCACCCCTCCTTCCCAGGGAAAAAAAAACCAACCAACCCAAAAAAACACCCCCAAACGCCCATGCCACTTGCAAGAAAAGTGCTTCCAGATTTTGGAATTATTGTGTCATCACCACTGCACAAAATGACCACCAACTGTCAGGTAAAACACAGTTAGTCTATGCAAGTAAATCAGTTGCTAGGTAAGATTGCTAGTCTTTGAACAGAAGCTACAAATATTCTTTACAAATGTGCCTCCCTGTCAACACAGGTTAAGGAAATCTACTATTAGCAGTGTTTTGTTACTCTAAAAATCAGAACAGAGATGGAGATAACAGCATGGCTACTACAAAGGGAATTCAGGCCCCTCTAATCTACTAAAATAGTGGATAAATGGGAAATGTTCATGCAATATTTTTAGGCCTTCCAGAAATCGTTAGCAAGTTCTTTGTAGAAACTTCCTACTCATGTGAAGAAAAGTAAAATACTGCAATGACTTCTAAACAGATTTAGATATTGAAAATAAAGTGTAAGAATAAATTATCAATTTTCAGCATGACAAAAAAAGCTAATAACTGGATTTTCCAAAATGCTGTATGAGGAATGTGGTTGTTATACTCGCATATCCTCAATACTGATATGAAAAAGATGATGTGGAGGAAGGCCATGATGTTTTCTAGGAACACAACATTATTCAGACTAGTCTAGATTGAAGAAATTGTATAGGATTTCCGGGAAAACTGAAATTTATTTAAATGATGGCAATAGCAATCTAATTCTCATAAATTGAAGTTGCTAAACACATTGATAACTTGAAGTCTTAAATCAGTTCTATCCACTTACAAAGTCAGGTTACTGTTTCTTTAGGGACTATTGACTGGAAAATCCTGCTCAGTTACAATAAAATAGAAACTCATGAAAAGAAATAATAAAATAAATTTTTAAAGATTGTGAGCAAACACACAGAATTTACTGACATGAAATAGCGATTTCAGTTTCCTAACAAACATGTATCAAAAAAACAGAAAAGCAATTTTTGAGCAAGACTAAAGTTTGGGTTTGCATCCTGTTTGATCAAGAGGGAATCAAAAAATAGAAATAAACTATTCATGTTGATGGTGTAGATGCTTTTCATACTGTATAGCATGATAGATATATAAATATCTATATAAACATCTGCATGTATTTTGTTTTATCACAAAATCTGCTTTGCTATTTTTGTGTGTGGACAATAATCTTTCAAGTCCTAATATTCTCTGTGGAAGATAAAAATGAAACCTGCTAACCAAATTTAGCAAGCTAGTTCTTTTACCTGTTTTTAAAATTTTATCTTCCTCCTACACATGAAAAAATATCATTTTAATAAGCAAAAATTATAACAGAACTTTTATCTTGTTCACAGTAGTTTATGAACTAAATTTGCTCAGTGAACAGTGAAATGGAAGTTTTAAAACATGCTCAAACAAAATGTTGGAATTTTTAGTATCCACTGACACTTTTCTTTGAACATGGTATATATGTGTACTGAAAATACTATATATGAAGTAATTTAAATGAATAATCCTACATACATTTATGACATAGACTTAAATGTGAGATCTGTCCACTCAACCGTCAATTATGTCAGTGCGAATTAAATGAAGGAACTCTTTGTTGTTTGATCTCGCTGTTGTGAATGGAAGAAATTAAAATACGAGCAGATGCAATGGAATGATTGTTGGATGAAGCAATGGCCCCTGCACTGGGCCGTGCGGGGCACTGTCAGGCAGCATGAGATGGCTGGAGGAGAGGGTGGGCCCGCGCATTTCCCCGCTGCACCTTGGCCCCTGCAGCCACCACCCCTGGGACACAGGGACAAGAACAAATAATTCACTCTGAGGGTGATGAGGCTCTGGAGCAGATTCTGCAGAGAAGCTGTGGATGCTCCGTGCCCAGAAGTGTTCAAGTCCAGGCTGGATGGGGCTCTGAGGGTCCTGGTCTAGTGGGTGGGGTCCTTGCCCATGGCAAGGGGTGTCGCCGACATTTCTTCACAGAAATCCTTTTTTTCAGATTTCTGCGTCTTCGGGAGGCCAGAGGCCCCGAAGAGAAGGTAAACAATTATTATCAGCTGCTGTGGAATGCAATAGGATTCACCTTGATTGGCTCATTTTCTATGTTTATAATTAAGAGCCAATCATCAGTTCAAGCCAGGGGACTGAGTCCTTGGCCACAACTTTGTTGTGGGTTCTTTTCTATCTCTTCTTAGCTTAGCTAGCAGCTCTGCAAAACCTCTCTCTATATTCTATTTAGTATAACTATAATGTATTATATCATATATTAATAAATAAGCCTTCTGATTCAAGAAACAAGATTCACCGTCTCTCTCTCACCAGCAGCGACCCACACAGGTCGCAGTAATAAAGGGGGTTTTATCTTTATGGTTCCTTCAACACAAACCATGCTGTGATTTTATGACTCTATAACTTCGCATTGCAGATTTTATTACAATAGTGTATTCTAATAGATACAACTATATAATATTTACAACCAATATCCTATTACTTAGTCAATATTTTAGTCTATTAACCTTATTCTTCTGCTTAGACAACTATATTGGTATCATGCAAAATTGTGTCCAAAAAACCCTTTACCATTAGTGATTAATGGAACCAGAGAAGTGAGAATATATTATTGTTGATAACTCCAGATAGACAACTATATTGTATTATTCTTTTTGTGCATAACCAATCTGCATATGTTATGACTAGATCAATAGTTTGAAAGTTCAAAGATCTTTTTTTCATTCAGGAAAAAATTACATATTTGGGGAGTTTTTGTTTTCATTTATCAGTGACACCATTCTACATAAACAACCTTAGTTTTCCTTAGACTTCTTGTTAGACTTCTCCCCTTATAGAAGGTTAAAGTATCTTAAATCCCATCTCATTCACAAAACATTAAATATTCCCTACTGTTCTATTTTTGTCTCTATCATTTATTTCTTTATTTGCAATGAAAATTAATGATTTAAATAATTAAAGGATTTTTAAGAGTACAGAAAAATAAAATTCTTCCACTCATCATATACCAGAAATGAACATAGGTAAGATGAAAATCAGTTTGTGGAGGAAACAGTAGAACAGATTTTTTCCAAGGCTTTCACAAAGCTGTGCAAATGTGTCTTCACCAGTGCTTTGTTATTGTGTGTTCTAAATACAACATACATTGCTTTGACATCAACCAGCCAAAAAAAACCCTTACTAGACAGCTATTTTATCACTGTATTATTTAAGAATTAAAATTGGTAGAGAAACCATCAACAAAAACTCAATTCAGATGCAAATTCACAAGTCTAAAGAGGTTTTGGGGTAAGAATCTATAGGATATTTTTCATTAGGACAACAATCCATTTTTATTTCTCTTTTTAGTGTTAGAAGTATGATTTGGATCTTTCAGTAAAAGTATTATGAAAAGGAGGATGGTAAGTCATTTTAAAAACTAGCAATTCAAACATCTACTAAGTAATTCTTGTTGTTGGACTGTATCTTTATTTATGTGTGTACATTTATGAATTAATTTCTTTATACTGTTATATACCACCAGCAGTATCAAAATCAGTTTTGGTTTTCAGCTGAAGTAATTTTTTTCCCCAAAGAAATACAGATATCCAATGTGTGACAACACATGGCTTAAAGATGCATTGTTGATAATGATTTCCCTAGAGGTAATATTATCTGCCAAAAAAAAAAGATAAACCAAACTCTCTATCACATTCCAATGGGCAGAGGTCAGTGTAACAGCTGCCCTATCTATTTTCAAGTTGTTTCTGAATTCATATGTAGTGTTCCTCAGTCCCAAAATTTGTTTGAGCATAAAACTGCAGTAGCAATGAATTGAAATCTTCACTATTTTCTTTTTAGCTGATATTGTGGCAAATTGCTTTTCAGCTGCAAAAGCAGCTTATTTAAGTTTTTTTTTCCTAGCATTGTTAGAAGTGAATAAAGTGGCCAAACACTGAGTACATTACAGTGACCTTGCTACTAGAAGTCAGCAATAATGAGCAATTTATGAAGTATGATACCTATGCTCTAGTATCAAATGTAATATTATCCAATGGATTTTTCAATTTGTACAACAGCTTTTTTTGCTCCTTTTTCAGTTTTACTTTGCTGGTGGCACTAGCTTTTGAGGCCACCTTAACTTTTAATCCTCTTTTATAGCAGGAATCAACTAGCACTCAGCTTGCCTGTCTACTTCATTCCATTCCTATAAGAGAACCTTTGAGAAACATAAAGGACTCTGGACTCAGCACAAGTTCCTGTCTGCAAACCTTCAGCCTGCAGCAAACTAAGTACATACCTATCTGAGTTTCATTTTTGCAGACACTGGAAGAAATTTTGAGTAACTTGAACCAGAACAGAAGCTTGCTCCTATAATGAATTTTATTTGATCACTTATTACATTGATAACTTGTTACTTGGTGATTTTGGTCTTCTTTTTTTCTTACATGCTTTACTAACTTCCTAAGTGAGTTTAGAGACAACCAGTTGCTGCTCATAATGTGTTGAAATTTACAAATATATGTGGAGAGGGAAAAAAAGAGAAAATCATTGTAACCAATGGATGGTGTGAGACTTTATATATAAAGAGCTAGCAATACTGTGCTATTTTGAAAGGCATCACTCTTTTCAGCACCTATCCCAAGCACAGCCCCATAATAGCTACCGTTAATAAAATCAACTCTAACCCAGGCAAAACCAGAAAATATGACCCATACTCTATCATATCTGATTTTATTTGTTATGGTGTATTATATTTGATACTGTGACTGAGCATATGTAAAGTCCCAAAAAACTTGCTTGACAGGACTTTTAAAATGGCTTATTGGTGTTCATGTAGTCTGAGTTAGACACGTAGGAGAAATACTGACAAGGTATTTTCAACAGGTCAAAACAACAAAAAGAACTTCACTGGCAACCTTCAAAAATCAGAGGATTTTGGCAAATGCTTAGAGCAGCATTCAATCAACATAAAACTCTTCTCAAAATATTAATTTAGCCTACTCAATTTAGCAAAATCCAAGCCCATTTGATTGTAAGTTACTCACAAATTCCAAGAGGAGGGAAGTAGATGAAAAAAGAGGTGATAAACACAGAAACTATATAGAATATGGCACAAATAGCAACCAACCCCTGGGTTCCAGCAGTGTTCAGCAAATAGAAATTCCAAGATAAAGTAGTGTAAAGACATGTGCTTGCCTTGTGTTCAGCTTTAAACACCCCTGGGCTTTCCTGGGCCCATCCCTCAGGTAGGGTTTCACTCGTTTGGCCACTCAGGAGCTGGGTTAGGGGCTCAAGCAGCAGGTGGGGAGCATTGCCTCTGCTGTGCCAGGGATTAACAGGCACTGCTGGGCTGGGATGCAGGTTCAGGGATGGGGATTGCAGGGCAAGGCACTGCCGTGCCAGGGTAAGCCCTGACCTGCCTCTTCCCCCATGCACGTGAACCCCAAAATACCTTGAGACAGCAATCTTCAGTCTCTCACAGCACTCACAGAGTTTGCCCAAAGAGGCTCTGGAGTCTCCATCCCTGGAGATTTTCAAAAGCCATCTCCACAAGGTTCTAAGAACACAGCTTTTTGTGGCATAACCTGAGTAGGGGAGCTGGAGGAGACCTTCAGAAGCCCCTCCAGCCTCAACTGATGCTTTCATGGGAACAGAAAATTTGAGAACTGTACTATATTCCCTGCATACCTGCAGAAATCCTATCTCCTTATGTTCTTCTGTTGGCACCAAGAAGTATTTATGAGTATTTAACTTTAGCAGAAACTTCCAGAGACTTCTTCAGAGAAAATGTTAGCTAATGCAGACTAGTGCAGACTCTTGTCTGACTAAGCACTGTGGGTTAACTCCAGCAGGCAGCTCAGTCCCACACATAGCCAGTCATTCACTGCCCTGCACTGGAAAAGTGGACAAAAATTCAGAAACCACTTCTTGAAGGTGTTTAAATGTAAAATGATACCATTTTTAAAATATAGCAGTGAAATTTGCTGTAAAATGAACAAGGTATGTCTCACAGGTAGAGTAACTGTCAGTAACAGAAATTGAAGTACCAGCAAATTAGAAAACTTTAAAGAAGGCATCACTGAACATATGATGGGGAAGGGAATTTTTCCTTTTTTTCATCCTGTTGATAAGTAAAAGTTGCAATAGATATGTTGTGTTAGATCTTGTCTAGAAATGTGCAGCACTTTTGAAAACCAGTGAAAAGTTTTGGAGCCAAGGGGATTGAATCTATAGTGGTTTTACTGCTTCTGCTTCTCCTTTGCTGGCAAGTTAAGATATATTCTGCTGTTGGTAGCATGGTGTAAGGAATGTTAAGCATTAGAGATTAATAGAAAACTGAACTGTATCATTGGTGTATTCAGTTGTTTTGTGATTATATTGAGTTAGATGGTAATGAATTTATATTTCAAGGTAAGAAGAGGTGATTCTTTAAATCAAAGTTTTTGTAAAGGAATAATAATTAATAAAAATTTTAAGCATTATTCTATTTATTAAACTAAGTTTCACTTACTCTTTACATTTTTCTCATTATTCTTTATCTATCAAGAAAAAATTTCCCTCTTTGTGTACAGTTCTGGTGCAATTACTGAAGAAGTTTAAAGAGCACCAAAGTCTTCAAAGGCATTTTTCTTCTAAATGCCAGAAAAAATAATGTTCATTAGCATAGATGTATAAATGTACCATAGATGTATATAGGTGTAGAAATAAGGGAAAAAAGCTTACAGCAGCCCGCAGTCCCTACACAAAATCTAATGGTAATTAATGTACTTTACGATAACAATTGTGTAGGAGGAAATGCAGCTATACCTATGAAGTTGTTTCTACTCCATTTTGTAAAATCAATATATGTTGCCAAATATAATGTATATATATATGTCTGTACTAGGGATTTCAGTCTCTCTATCTTGAGACTAGACTTCTCCATACTTCAAATCTTACTCCATAGTATGTCTAGAATATACTTCTTTTTAAGATATTTCACGCTGATGATGTGAGAACTGAAGCACTGGTGTTTTCACCCTGAGAATCTGAGCCATACACAAGTATATTTAAATGAAGTATATTATTCTTATTATCAAAGAATGAAGTCTTAGGAGAATTTGTGTTGGAACAATTGTTTCCATGACAACAAGAACATCATAAAGATTTTAAACAGGACTGTTGGTACCACCTATTATTGAGGTTGGCCAGTGGTTCATATTTTAAGTTAATTATAACTTTGTACAGGTTAAATGGTCGGAACTCATATTTTCCATGCTAAGTGAACAACTCAGGATGGAATAATTTGCCTTTTTTTTGGCATTTCTGTCATAAATGTTCAATCAAACATACCTGCTATTCCCAAGAAAGTGTCTAAGGAAAATTAAACAAAATTAAATATTATTTCCTTGTATTACAATTTGCATTGCTACACATTTTGGAAAAGAGATTTTTACGTCAGTCAAGAACGTGTCTGTTGTTATCCCACAACATCTTCAAATCTGCTCAAGGTATAAGGTTCTAAAAAGTTTTTACTACAGAATGGATAATGATAAGCAATATAGAACTGACCAAATCTTTTGTCAGAAAACTACTAGTGCCTGGAACCCCTGAGAGCTGTATTGGTATTGAATTCAGGAAACTCACCTACTTAGGCTCTTTTTCATTAGAAGGCACATGAGACTAAAAACTAAAAGATAAAAGGTCAGTAGGTGGACAGAAAGCAAAAACTTGTGAGAGTAAACAGGAATGACAAGGAAAGATCTGGGAATAAACAGAACAAAAGAAATTGGGATGACTGGTGAGGAGTCAATGTATTTGTATGAAGCCTAAGTGATGACACAGAGAACCTAGATGAAAGAATAAAGGAAATGAGTGAAATAAGATGAGCTGGGAGAGAGAACTGATAGAAGGCAAAAAGGTTAATGACCAAATCACCAAAGGGAAAAAAGTGTGACTCTGTACCCTTAAAATTATCTATGAAAGTCAAAAAGATTTTCATTCACATTTTGTTGATGAAAAACTCTAAGACTTGGAAGACTGTGATTTCTACAATTCTATGATGAACTGAATTATCTGACAGTCCATTGCATGTGAATGCCTTTGAGAGACTGAGGCTGGATATTAGGAAAAAATTGTTTACTGAAAGAGGGGTTAAACACTGGAAGAAGATCTCCACGGACACAGTGGAATCACCATCCCTGGAGTAGATGTGACTCTTTGTGACACACTTCAATGCACCTGATGATCTTCAAAGCCTTTTCCAATCTCAATGATTCTATGATTATATATTCAGTCTACAAGGGATGGTTAAACAAGAGGGGAAAGGCTACTTGTCCATGTTGCTGCTTTTCTAGTTGAAAGGAATGCTTACAGGAAAGGGAAGTCTGCTATCTTGGGCTGAGCATTTGGTCAGCTTGATAAATGTTGTGTGAGGCAGGCACTGAGGGGCAGCCTACAGGGTAAGGGAGATTGAGACCTTGTTCAAAACAAAGAGTTTGCTGTTAGGTTGAAACAAAAGAAAAACTTGTGCAAGATATTTTTTTTTAAATTATTCTCTCCCTAGAGAGAATCTATGGGATTTTCTGACCCAGAGTACAGGGAGTTCTTTGATTCAAAAGCAGAGCTAGAAAAAAGGAGATGGTGGAGAAAAAAGAGGATTGTTTAAAGCCTTCTCAGGCAATGTTGATGTTTGAAACAGAGCACATCTGATTTTTTTTTTACAGAAAAGATTACTTTGTTTTGGCTTATGTATTTTCTAAATAATCCATTTTTAAAGATTGAGAGTCTTTAATGTCTTTTGGTATGTTCACTTAGAGAAAGGACATGGAGAGCTACTTGCCTCAAGATTCTCCTCTAGTTGAGCTTTTCAGAGTCTGGACATGGAAAAACTTTGTGATACAAAGTACAACAGTTGAATCACACCATTTTCACCATTTTTTTCAGGCAGCAGGTTTTGAGTTCTTCATTTTCTGAGAGTACAATTAATGCCATGAATGATTACCAGATGAACTACAGGATGCCTGCAGCTTCATTTGAAAATACTGGGAACAGTAGCCCAAACTGAAGGGCTAAGTACTTCAAGCTTCTAGATATTCAAACCAGTCTTTGATTTACTAGATAATGCATCTCAGTATTCCAGTCACAAAAATGAGGATAATTCTACTTCTTCAATTCTCCAACCCATTTTGAACATAAATTCAACACTGTTGTGAGGCAGTGAAATACCATGAAGCCATGGTAGTGTAACAGGTAGTGTTAAGGTTTCCAAGCTTAACAAACCAAATCAGAGCAGGTTTTTCCTAGTGTGAAATGAATAAAACATGGGCATTACATTGGGTAACACTCTACTCAAAGCACTGCACATGAACTCTTTCATGAAGAAGGCAAAAACACAAGAGGGACCAACAGAACAAGTAAAACAGGGCAAGAACAGAGGTCTCCTCCTTGCTAACTGATAATTTTCATCACAAAATGAAACCCATTGCATTTTGTGTAGTGTAGTGTTAGCTTCATGTGCCAGCTATCTGAAAATTTCTTCCATCAATGGCTGCTAATACTCAGACTATACTCCATGGTTACTAGAGTATTGTAATTGTAATTAGAGTTGTAGATTTAATCTTATGTTCCAGATAAACTTCTTTAACAGAAGTATATTACTCCATGAACATATTTCAGAATTCCAAGGAAAGTGAAAATGTGCATTCTCAGCTGTTCAGTTGATATTACACACTGACCTGGTCAAACAGAGAGGCTTTCCAGAATGGACTCAAATATGAATCAAATGTCACTGTTGAATGGGATGGGGGGAGTGGGACACTGTCAGCAACAGTCATTTATTCCTACACACAGTAAATTATGACAGCTAGCATATTTTAAGACAAAGTGAGACAAAACAAAACTATACATGACCTCTATGATTTTTTTTCCTATCAATTTCTTCTGGTAGTATAATTTAGAATAATAAAATCTTCGTATTTTTGTTAAAAAACAAGGTTGGGGGTGATATGTGTACCTTCATTTCATGTTTATATTCTATTTCCAATGGAGATATAGAGGTTTTCTTATTTATACAAGGCATTATATACTTTAGAGAATTATATTCTTATTATAGTCATTCCTTTAATTTCTCTTTGATTTCCCCTAGGCAGAACTTGGTTTGTAAATATTTATCTGAATTTTAAGCAATATTCTAATACAGCTTTCAAAAAAGTTCTTTGTCACTCTTTTCATATCTTGCTCATAGTTACAATATTCTTTCTCAAACAGTTGCAGTATATGTAATCCTAAAATCTGCTTTAATTCCTGAAAGAAGCTTGTTGGAGCTTATCAGTGTGGATTTGGAAGATATGTATAACCAACTCTACACATGATTAGAATCTGGATCTGCAGACTTACTAAACCACCTGACTCTCCTGTCTTCAGCAAAAAACCTTTTTAGCACTGTGGCAGAAAATAAAGCATCAGAACCTTATTTAGAAAAACTTAAATCCTTCTGTTTTCTGAGAAAACTGTACCATTTTATTCACACTTGCATCCCTGCTCCATCCCTGCCTTTTTGCCAGTGAGATGCAGACCTTTAAAACAGGTCACAGTACCATTGAAACAATCTGACATTTTGTAGCATCTCAAACTGCTGTCAATAATGAATTATAATCAGTGGTTTTATTTATAATATCAAACTATTCTATGGATGAACATAAAATCTAGAAAATATTTTCATTTTTAAGGTCTTTGTTCTGTTGTGCAAGCCCCAGAATAAATGTGAAAGGTACAAGATTTCCTCTGTATCTTCTTGATACAAGAAATTTTTTATTCTTTGCTTCTAGCATTCAGATTGAATCTAACTTCCAGATAACATTGTTTCAAATAATGTTAAAATGCAAGTAAAAGTGGAAACAATATTGTTACATTATTGCTAACTTTGCAGGCACAGGAGAAAATTCTAGAGATGTGCCTTAGTAACAAATTACTTTTAGCTACTTGATATCAGTAAAGCTTTCAGCACAAAGAATAACCACATATAAATTATGTATAATTATTTTATAATAGGTACACTATGTCTATATGAAGTCCAGGTTCAGTTTGTAAATCACTGGATGTGCAGAAAATATTCTTGATGAATGCTTTGCAATCCCTAGTAATGCAATTAACTAATTACTGGGAACATTTACTTAGACATGTAAATATGTACTACTTTATGAAGTTAGTTTACCCTTATAAATATTAAATCACATAAACAAAGTTCTATCTTCAGGCTAACTTCAATAGATTAAAAGAAAATTCAAAGCTAATTTAGAGACCTCTTGTGCTGTTTCATTGCTTTTAGATATTTTAGGCCACAGTATTAAATAGTTTTATTATAGAGTGAACAGTGGCAGAGCTAAAAATATGCAAATATTCCTGACTTGTATTATGTACTTTATAAATTTGTTTCAATATTTTGCTCCAATACCTTTCACTGAAATATTTTGAGCTACAACTGACTTAAAACTCACAATATATTGAGCAAACCCACTCAATGCTATGTAATGCTATATTTATTTCATTGCATATCTTCACAGTGTGCTTTTATGATTAGAGTGAATTTAATATATTAGAATTGAAAAATGTAGTAGGATTAAAGCTATGGAACTGAAAAAAGATCCATTGATTGATTCATTGACTCTGAAGAGCTGGATAGCAAATGTTTTCTGTTTCACAAAAGTTAGGGTTAGGAGAGATTAAGCGATTTCAGAGGAGGAAGTTAGCACATAATAGGATTCTTTAAAAAAAGATATAACAAACAAAAATAACAAATTACTAAAAAGAATGTCAAAAAACCAAAATAAACTCTTTTAATTCAATAAGAAATTAATGAATGGATAAGAGCACTTTAATGCTTCAGCCCAGCACTTAAGAAATAGCCAAATTCTTCACTTTGACATGGAGACTTTGGACGAACTTTGGAGGGAATGGTTATATGATATACTCCTCTTGTATTAAAAAGAACACATGTGAGCCTTTATTATTTGCTATAAAATATGGGTTCTGCATGTAAAATGGCCACAGTAATAATTGTCAAATGCAGTAAAATGCATGTGTCATTCAAACACACATTAACAATACCTGTTGGTTCACCAAAGTACCTTCTAAACACTGTTCCTTGACCTGTCAGTATTTTGTCCATGATCTTGTCTAAGACATCTAATTTATTTAAATCTCCACTTTGCAGATGTAAAATATAAAGTCAAAATATGTCTAAGTAGTTAATATTTCATGTATTCATCCAGATATGGAAGATGCATAGAAGCAGATCTGACAGGAACAGTTTATTTGAGTAATATGAATAAAATTTATGTTTTAAAACATGTTTTATGTCTAATTCTGCTTAGAAAATTTGAGAGTGGGCATAACAGAACTATTGGAAAAAATATTTTTAGTAGGGAGGTTATACTTGTTAATGAGTCTCTACTTTAAAAACAAAACAAAACAAAAAACAATAACAACAAACAAAAACCCAGCCATTAAAACCAAAATGACTCTGCTTACTTTTTAGACTACCTGGTAGCCACCATGAACACCAGAAAGTATTAGAAAAGGGATTTTTATAAGGCATTCTAAGTCTAATGTAATCTCTAGAAATTCTCTAGAAATTTCATTACTTTTTAATGTGTCTTTTTTTTTCTGAAGATTGTGCATTCAAATTTCCTGCCTAAATCAACAGAACACTGATATCTTCAGTTCCTTGAATGAGTCTCTAAAAGAAAGACTATTAGAGCTACCAAGACAGTGGTATACTTAAAGCTCCACTATGAAGTATTAACTTGTTTAATTTCCGCCTCATTCACAGTGTAAACTCTGAAGCCCCATTTGTTAAATCCCTCTTACATACATCTGATGTTGTATTTATTATTTATGTAGTCAAATGCCAGTATATGTGATGATAACAAAAATCTACTGTCAGATCAAAGTAACAACATTCCACAAGATATCACTTAAATGTAACACCAAGCAAAATGATACTGAAAAGCAGAATTAACCTTGAGAAGTTTGGTTATCATTCAGTAATGAGATGAATTAATAGATTAGAGGGTTTTCAGGGTTTCCAAATTTCCTGTCTCTTCCAGGTCCTTGAAACTGAATGAGCAGAGTCAGGATGTCTTTTGGTCTACGATATACCTAAGGAGGAAGATGGCATACCACTTGAAAGCGAAGTTCTGAATTACTGCTTATTTAGAAATTCAAGGAGTAGCTGGGTTCACACAGCTTTATTGAATGGACAATCCATTCTACATTTCTCTAAGGCACTGAGGGAATGAATAAACAGAATGAAAATAGGAACCTTCCTAAAGCACAGCAAAGAGTTTCTGAGAAAAGGAAATATTAGTATAGTCGTTTATAAGCTTGATTCATATTTTACAATGCTAGCTTAACTTTCACCTGTGTGAAATTCACTGCACTCCTGCATCAATAATTCATGATAAGGGACTTAGCATTTTAAGTATACACCAACTTTAAGTACATGCCGAATTTAAGTATATACCAACAAATGTGCTATAAAACTGCTCCCTAGGAGGACCTTGTGAGATGTTTCCACAATACACTTGTCAGTGATGGTTTCACCTGCTATTGCTTTCTGAGCAAGTGGCTGAGTTTACCAAGAACCAAAATCTTAGCAAATGGAGAAAGACCATAAGACACATATTTACTAGTACAGACCTAGATATTCAGCCACGTGTCTGCCACATGTCTGCAGTTGCTTTCCAGCACATCCTGCTTGCTTTCCAGAACTGCTACTTAAATGTTCTTCTTGGATAATGAAAGCATACTTTTCTTTGTTCTTTATTATTATTACCGCTTTTGGTAGTATTTCCTACTGCTAACATATATTGTATTGTTTTACTTACAAAGGGAGGTGAAAAAAAATGTGGAATGTCTTTTCCTCTGAGTCTAATACAAATTATTCATTTGATTCTGTACAAATTTATCTTACCCTTCATTAATACATACTGGTTTATTCTTCATGTGAATTTTACATTCAGCATTGTCATCATATTCTTTGGGGGGGTTTTTGTTTTTATTCTTCCACCCCTTGATTTTGCACATCCTCCAGCTCTATTTTTTGAATGCTTTTCTTAGGAGAAGGTTGTACTGTATCACCAATATTCACTTTGCAAGTAACATTTTCTGCTTTATTAGACATTCAGCATCTCAAAAAGGGCATAGTACACAGAAAAGTTGAAAGTTTTGCTACCTCTTGCATACCATTTCATTACTTTTTTTCTACCTTTCCTCATGATCAATTAATACTGAGGAGTACTCTCAAATCAGATCTCAAAAAGAATGTTCATCTATGTATTCAGTATAAGCCAGGTACTTAATTTCCTTTCTGAAGCAACCCTAATTAACTATCACAGAAAAAAATTATTAGTTTCAAAATATATGCCACCAAATAAGAATTACTTGTATGGAAAGCTTTGGCTGTAAAAATCAGTCTTTTTGCATCCTTTTAGATATATATTCATTAGAAACATGACACTTAAAAAAAAGTGTCATTTTTTATATCAGTTCTATTTAACAATGGAATGATGATTAAAAACATTTAGAACAGAACTAGAAGCTAAAGTATATTGATAAAAGGAAATAAACACTAATTTATGAAAATAAAATGTGGTCCTGTATAAGACTGCACTGCAAAAATAAATAAAAAAAAAGACAACCAAAATACTGGACCCATAGTACTCATCAAGGGAAGTGAAAATGAAGTAATTTTTCTGAAGCTCAAAACTATATTGACCTGAATTTTTTCTGCTGATGCAATTTGTTCATTTTTGTTTTGCCTGCTGGAGCCAAATGCTTGTCTCTAAGTGTAGCCCTAGAGCCAAAAAAGAATGCACAGCTCATGTAATACGGTAAGTGCTATCTCCAGTCAGGAAGTTCCTCCTGTGACATTTAAGTGCCAAAAAAAGATGATCTGCAAAGTGAAGACAAGTACGTAGAATTCCTGAGCATCTGAAACTGCCAACAGGACAAATTGTTTTTATAGTAAGTGCCTAAGAAATGCATTAGTACCACTTCCACTTGGAAGCCAAAATGAATGCAACATAAGAGCAAAACAGCACAATCTGTTGTAAAGCAAGTCTGTGGCAGACAATGACACTGTTGGCACATGCAGCATGAAGGAGGAAACGGAGAAAAGTTGTCCTGGGTGTGGAGATAACTAATTCAGAGCTATTAAAGCGAGCTGCATCTGCAGCTTGGTTTAGTTTTACAGATAGATACACACAGAGACATCGAATCCTGCAAGCTGCACAGCAGGAGCCCAAGACTGTATATTCTGAGCTTCTACCCTTCTCCTTATGCACCATGTTTTCAAACAAAATATTGTCAGAACGCAGCAAATACATTCAGCTTCACTGGATAAATACCTTTGCTTGATTGATGTCTCTGGTAATGAGCTCAGTCCAGAAATGAATAATGCTAAACAATGAGAAAACCTCCTGTTTGTCTTTGGTTTGTGTTCCATCTAACCTTCACAGTGATTTTATCTATGAATTATCATTCACAGTATTCCTGATATTTAACAGTTAATTAAAAGAGAAAATTGAAGGCATTACTTTTTTAGATAACTTTCAAATATCTTCAGTTTTAGCTGTCTGAAAAAGGGCCACAGTCAAAGTGTTCTTATGTATCTTTTTGAAAAGGTCCTTGATCACTTGGATAGATATCTCTTATATAAATTCAATTATCATTGATGCTTTTTCAACTGGTTTTACTGACAGCTAAAAAAGATGCAATATTATCTGTGTTTAGGTGTCTTCAAAACTAAGAGAGTAAGATAATTCAAATTCCACTCAATAGTTTTTTTTTTCATTAAAATAAAAAAATCAATTGAAAGATCAGTCCTTTTAGGCAGTTTAATTTGTTTGTTCTCTCATTACAAGTTTATTACCCAGCAGAGTTTGTTAAGAACTGGAAATCAGATTATAGACTTAGTCCCATATGACTAATAACTTTGCATTCCTGGTGCAAAAAAAATTTCAAAATAATCTGGAAGTAATTTTCTTTTAAATTTTTTTCCTTTACAATTTGATTGATATTGTTAATATTTCTACTAATGTTAGTGCTAAATTTTTAATTATATTAGCAAATTTGGTATTTCTCTGAGCTTATAGCAAAGTTCTTGTTCTGTTCATAGGACTTAATTATGTAATTTAAGCATATTCTTATGGACGGTCTTTCACAATATTCAACAGATGGTTCAGAATTTGAAAAAGAATAAAAAAAGAAGCACTTTCACTGCCATAGAGATAAATTTTATATAACCATTAAATAAAAGCATGGTAGAAAGCCCAGCTAAAACTTTTCAGTGTATCTCCATCTATATCTCTGTATCAAGAGCACACTGCCAGGTCACATTGAACTTCTCATGCACTACTACCCCCACACCTTTCTCCTCAGGGCTGCTCTTGGTCCCTTCTTCACCAGCCCATTACTTGTACTTGGGATTGCCCTGACCCAGCTGCAGCACCTTGCACTTGGCTTCCTGAAAAGCATGAAAAGTGCACCAGCTCACCTCTCGAACCTGTCATTAAACCTGCTCCTCTGGATGACACATTCCTTCCCTGCAGCGTGTTGGCCGCACCAGACAGGTTGGTGCTGCTGAGCACCGAGAGCGCACTCAATCCCACCGTCCACATCACCAGCCAAGATGCTAAATGTCACCAGCCCCAACACCAGCTCTTGGGGAGTGCCACTCATGCCTGCTCCCTACTTGGACGTCAAGCCATTGGCTGCAAGTCTTTGAGTGCATCCACCCAACCAATTCCTAATTAACCACATATTGCATCTTGTTTCCAGTTTAGAGACAAGGTTGTCATGTCAGTGTCAAATGTTTTGCACAAGTCCAGATAGATTACATAAGTCCTCTTCCCAGATTCCATAATGCCTTAACCATGTCACAGAGGACCACCACATTCATCAGGCACAATTTGCCCTTAGTGAAGCCATCTTGACTGTTATCAATCACCTCCTTATTTTACACGTCTTATCTTACTTTCCAGGAGGATCTGATTCTTGATCTTTCCAGGCATGGAGATGAGACTGGCATCTGTAGTTCCTTGGTTCCCTTTTATCCCTTTTTAAAACTGGGGGGGGTAAACTTTCCCCTTTTCCAGTCAGTGAAGCTTCACTGGAGCAGAAAAAAATTCCTAAATATAACAGATATCTGCTTAGACACTTCATCTGCCTGCTGTCTCAGTATCCACAGATTCATCCCATGTTTTTTGCACCTTTAGGTTCCTCAGGTGGTACCAAACTTGGTCTTCTCCTACAGTAGGAGATTCTTCATTCTCCCAGTCCCTGACTTTATGTCCTGACTCAGGCAGCATGGCTGGGACATTTTCCATTGAAGACAAAGGCAGAAAAGTCATTGGGTGACTCAGCCTTCTTCATCCCCTGAGTAATCAGGTCTTCCATTTCCTTACAGAGAGGCTCCACGTTTTCCCTAATCTTCCTTTTATCGCCAACATAGCCGTAGAAGTTTTATTGTTGCTCTTGATGTTCATGAGTTGATTTAATTCCTCAGGTCTTTAGAATTTCTATTCAGATCCATGGCTGCTCAGTTAATCTCTCTATATTCATCCCAGGCTATCTGTCCTTGATTCCATCCTTTGTACTCCTCATTTTTGTGTTTGAGTTTGACCTTGTTCATCCACACAGGCCTCCTGGAGTTTTTGCCTTTGTCTTAGTTGGAATGCATTGCTCCTGAATGCATTGGGGAGCAGATCCTAGAATATTAGCCAATATTAGATTGAATATAGGCCAATAGACTTAACATACACATATATAGTTATACAGATACATTTATATAACAAGATATATATTTACATAACAAAAGGTTTTAGCTAGACATTATTTCTAATATATTATGAAATAAAAATTCTTTCACATGTATCTATGTATATATTCATAATAAAACTACGAAGAAAACAAATTTTTTAATCAATGGGTACCTTTTCATGGCTTCAAAGACAAAGGATTCTCAGAGTGCTATTCATCCTGCAAAACCCTAGCGCGAGCACTAAGAGATACAGTCACACACAATAGCGTGTGCACAATACTGTGCTGCAATTAGCTTGTTTGCACTACTAACTCCTTGATTTTGTTGCCTGTATGCTTGGAGGTGTTAAGCTGGAAGGCAGCACACCAGAGCACAGAGGTAGGGACAGTTTGCTCAAGGGTCTTCCTGGTTGTCTTGTCTGCCACCTAGTGTCAAGCTAGCTGATCACTCTGATGCTGCAGCTAGCTGGGGGGGGGTTAATATTTGCTTGTTAGTTATAAATCATTTGGGAGTTGACATTGAAAAGAGCTTCTAAGATTCAAGATAACACTAAATGCAAAACAAAGATATATTGGGCTTTGATCCAACATCTTCTGAAACTGATATTTAACATTGCAAATGTAAGTTTTGAAAGCATAAAAGAGAAAGGAGATAAACCCCCCAGCAAATATGATTTTTAGGTTAATTTTGAAATGGAAATTTCAAAACTTAGGTGGGAAAAAGGGGATGTATAGGCCCCTGTATCTTCATAATATTATGAAAATCTAAGTAGCCTAATTTTAAGGCTGATGAGCACTCATAAATCTCATTAGCTTCACACGATTTATGGAGAGCATATCTGTTTCAGAATGGAAAAAAATAATGATCTGTGAGAAAGACCTATATTGGGAGTTCTTATTTAGTAGCTTTTTATTTTATTTCAGGCCTAAACTGATCTGGCGTCTTTTTAAGATGCATTTTAACTGTTGAACAATGATTATAATATCTTTTTCACATTTGACTGCAAAAGTGGCAAGGAGGCCTTGATGGGTCTGGTTCCTATTCTTGTTACAAACATCCATCCTTTGTACTTTTATGTACATAATCGGATCTCACCTGTCAACTAATTATGAAGAGTTTTATGTGTTGAACCACTCCCAGCCTAGGCACTGAGCTGTGCAATATCTAAACTTCTTCCAGTTTTAAAGGATCTTTTTCTCTTCTCTCTTAAAGCTTGAATTTTCTGCCTTTCTCTTGTCCCACTCTAGTCTATAGAAAACTTTATTGAAAACTTGTATTTTGGGAATTTCTGAAAAGCTGAGGAAAGAGCAGTGTGTGTTGTCAGAAATAGCCTGGGTGTTCAGATGTAATGTCTAAAGGATTTTCTCTTCCTCTGCAGCAGGCAGCTGCAGAAATTGATCTTGGTCTGACAGAATGTGCCCAATACAGAAAGCTAGATACATTTCTTTGACCAAAGATGGATGTCCCTTGGTTTGCACATAGCAAAAGAGCAACCAATCATTTTCTGTTTTTCAAGTCATTCTAGTAGCTTAATGAAGAGATAAATTGAAAGTTAATATTTTGTTGTGATCCCTTCCCCTTCCCTTCCCTTCCCCTTCCCTTCCCTTCCCTTCCCTTCCCTTCCCTTCCCTTCCCTTCCCTTCCCTTCCCTTCCCTTCCCTTCCCTTCCCTTCCCTTCCCTTCCCTTCCCTTCCCTTCCCTTCCCTTCCCTTCCCTTCCCTTCCCCTTTTCCATTAATAAACAGAAATTAATAAAGGAAAAGGAAATGCATTCATGCTGTTTTAATGATTTGCCTTTAACCCCAGAAAGAAAGAAAATTCAAAGATAAGGCTTCCAATTAATCTTTAACTTGTAACATAAAAGCACTGATTTCAAGCCTTAACAACATTGCAATTATGAAGGCACAGGGGGAATGTACTGTGGACATAGTCAAAGTTTTAATCCTAAATATGTCTGGCTCTTGTGAATTTCTCATAGCTTTAAAATTTAACATCATTTCTGTGTGTGTTATAAACATATGTGTTCTTGACCCACTTCAAAAAACAACCACAAGTGAAATACCATTTCCATTAATCATTCAAGAGCTTTGCAAGACGATTGCATCTCAAGAGATGACTTTTTCACTGAAGTTTACACTATTCAGCTTGGTTTCATTATTTTTTACATATATTGAGTTGCAGCTGCTTGTTGATCAGAGCATTGGTTTTAGAACTTATTACCATCCTTTCCATCCAAATGCACACATTGTCACTTAATATCCTGAAGAGAAAAAATAATTTCTATGTAATTATAGTTTTGCCCTGACAACTACAAAAAATTCATTGTATACTAATACCTTGCAAATGAAATTCTATTTTCATCCTTTAATCACTATGTAATGAGACTACAAAGGAGATGTTTGTACTGTGTTGAAATAGTAAATAGATGTAACAATAATTTTTCACACTTTTCACCAGATTTTTTTACTATTTTTTTAAATGGTAATATGGATCCACACTAGTGGCTCTCCTGGCAAGATTAAAACTTAAATTTATTATGTATTTGTAGAAATTACTTTTTCTATCCATAATACAATGTCATGTTATGGTGGAAATAGTCTATGATTGTTATTGGCACTGGTAAGACAGTATCATTTAAAGAATCAAAGTCAATTAATCCTTTAGATCATGTATCTGTATATTAGACACTGAAATTTATCATTGCTCCACCACACTTTCTTCATGGATCTAGCTCTAAAATTCCTCTACTCATGAGGAGCATATGTAATTCAGCGTTGAGCATTTTAACATCTGTACTTTCTGTTTACCTGTCTGTGCAATAAAAAGTATAAGGAGACTGAAAAATATCCATGGTTGAATATTTGTACTCACCCTTAGGAAGTTGCCCAATTCTTGATGCCTCAATATTTCTTAGACAAGGACAAAATCCTTGATTCTTGAACAAAAGAGTAATTTTGGTTTTTGACATAATAGAAAACTAGATGATAACCTACACTTGTAAGAGCAGGTGAGGCAGAAAAAATTAAATTCTGTATGAAAAATACAAATTGTCAGGCTTAAGTCTTCACTACTGTGCTTGATCTAGGGAAGCTCAGTGACTTCAGAAGGGACTCTGGAATGATAGATATTGCAACATTAGTTCATAGCTCATACTTCATAAAAGTCCTTTTCAAAACCGACAGGATTGCTAGTGTTATCCAGCATTGATGATTCTGCTTACTTCCTGGCTTAAGATGTTTTATGATACTTATTAGTCTGCTAAATCTTACATTCTTATCCAAAGTTTTGTTAGGAAATAAAGGGAGGCAAGTTTTGTGCTGTTTTGTTTATTTGTTTGTTTGTTTGTTTGGGATTTGTTGTTGTTGTTGTTTGGGGGTTTTTTGTTTGTTTTTTTGGAGGAGGGTTTTTGGAGTTTTTATTGATTTGAGGTTTTTAAAATAAGAATTATCTATCTGTCAGCTCCAACAATTAGCTCAGTTGGTGATCATCCCCCTCAGACAAAAGATCCCTCCTCTACACACACCGCAAAGGATGCAGTGACCCAGAAGGAGCAATTGCAGGAGCATGCAGGGATCCAGGTCTCAGGCTGCGGGCAGTGCCAGAGCCTGGCACAGCTCTCTGAGGGCAGCAGAGATCAGCTGTGTGAGATGCCACCCGGCCAAAAACGTGCTCAGCCTCGTGGCAGAGATGAGAGATGAGGTGGAAGGACTGGGAGCTCTTAGGGACTCTGAGGAAGAGATTTTCTGCAGGAACTGCACTCTACCATAGCCCAGAAAAATGCACGCACCATCCACTTCACAAGGGGCAGTGGTTGTCCCACCCTCTCACCACCAGGCCTTGGATGGGACCTTGGAAATGGAGGGAAGGGAATAGAAGGGGTTTCTGGTTGGGCTGGCAGGAAAATCCCCTGCAAGGGAGGCAAAAGGTCTGCTTGAATGCACAAGGGACTCCTGTCATTACTCAAGCATAAGCAGGAAATACACAGAAGATGAAAGCAGAGTCAGGCCACTTGGAAATTTGGCAGGAGGTAGGAGTCTTTAGGCAAAGATATAGATCTGAAAACAAATTCTGCCAAGTCTGGAAAAGTCATAAGCATGCAAGAGTCACTCTTCATGCTGCTGAGTACTTGATAGTGTTTGCCTAATAGGTTTCTGACTATTCTTCTCCTCAACAGATATGCACTTATCACAGTTCCAAGTCTGATCAGGATGTACACACACCAAAATATGCAGGAAATTAACACCCAGCTGAGAGGTAGAAGAGAACAGGGGAATTTTTCCTGCTCTGGATTAAGCCCCAGTGCTTGAATTAAAAGATGAGAATCTGCTTCTCCTGTACCATCCACATCACTGATAAAAAGAAATTATGAAAGATTAACACATTTGATTCAAATATGTGGGGGATTTGGCATGGAGAAGACATTAGACGCCTACAAAGCCTTACAGAATTATTAAAACAAAGTCAGAAACAAATGACTTAGAATTCACAGTAAGTTGACCCTTTGCAGTTGCCCTCTAACTCTTCCGCCCCAACAGGATGCAGAAGAGAATCAGAAGGAAAAAAAATAACAAAAAAACCTCATGGATCACAATAAAGACAATTTAATAACTGAAGAAAGACCAACGCACAAGTGATTTAAAGGCATTTACCACCTGCCATCAGCTGATCAATTCCCACACAGTCCTCCAGCTATCTTTGAAAAGCTACTCCCCCAGAAGGTACTTTTATTGCTGAGCACCATGTCATATGCCACCAATATTCCTTTGGTTAGCTGGGGTCAGCTGCCCTGATTTTGTTCTTTGCCAGCCTCTTGCCCACCCTGAGCCCACTCTCTGGGCAGGGCTGAGTGAGAAACAGAGAGGCTCGTGGCATTCTGTAAGCACTAATCAGCAATTGCTAAAACACTGGTGCTTTAATTAACTGAGTTTTGGACATAAAATTAAAACACAGCACCATACAATATACGATGAAAAAATTGACTTAATCCTAACCTGACCTAGTAGAGAATTGTACTGGTCTGACTGGAAACTGGTAAGTAGGAAAACCAGAATCACAGAACAGAGACTATAACACATTGAACAGGGAGGCTCTTCATTAAGCAGCCTGAATTTAACTCACTTTTGTATTTCAAATTAATGATCCAAAAAATTATTTACAGCAGACCAATAATTTTTTTTGCTTATTTTTTACAAAAATAGAATTATTTATTTGCTTATTGGATTTGCTGAATTAAGTGAATATTTCATAATTATATTTTAGTTAATTCACAACACCTATATGAGGAAATGAAAGATTAGGAATAGATGTCAGGTAGTGAAAAGGAACATATTTAAGAAATATCTATAAATTTTGGGTAATCAAATCTGATATTCATTGCATGATTTTCAGAGTGCTCCGTATTATCTCATACTTCACATGTTCCAAACAGATCTCATTTCAGTTGCGGCTGAGACTCCTCAGCAGTTCATATTTCAAGATTTCCAGTTATGCTGTTACTAAAAAAAATAGTTTAAGCTACTTTCCTAGGACAATTTTAAAAATGCCATGTCCAAGACAAAAGATGTAATTCCAGTAGTCTAAGAAAATATCTCCTTTTTTCCCTCATTTTTGATACCTTGAAATGAAATAATCCAGCCTCATTTAAAAATACCGAACATGAGATATGTGAAGGTAGAACTTATGAAAGCCCCATAGATGATCACTCAATCCCAAAGCATGAGAGATGGTGCAATGGTTTGTCTTTTTGAATTAGAGAGACTCAGACAGTACCCCATGGTTCAAGACCTTTTGGCTTTGGAGCTGAAAAGAATAAGAGCTGCCCTGTTGAATGACAGTAGCATGAACATGGGACATTTGGCCTGGCCAAGATGTTCCCCTGAAGGCTGTGAGGTGCTGCCAAAAACATTAACCACACATGTATCTGCTTTGTGCTATAGGCACATCATCACGTTGTTGGGTTTTTTTTCATATTAAAAAAAAAAATAAAAAGAGTCCCCAAAGTAGTGTCTTCTTCTCTGTGTCAGTGTCAAGTTTTTGTGTGTTACTAATGGTACCATCAGTGAAACCGTGCAATGGTTCTAATAGAAAAATGTAAGTTTTATTCTGGAGTAACATTAATGTAAAACTGAACATTAGCACATAGTGAACATAATTCCTAACTCTCACTTTGATTTGCATCTTTCAAGGAATGATTGTTCAGGTAAGAGGAATTATTTGTACTAAACCTCAGATTTACTTTCCTTGATATTATCAGCTAAGCCTTTGAAAGAACATTAAAAGCACCTGTATTTTAAATTGCAGCTGATAAAGCAGCAAAGCTCTTGCTGAAGATAATGACCTAAAAAGGGATAACATCACAATAGAATCAAATAGTGCCATTCAATTATCTGTTCTGCCATAAAGAAATGTGCTGTTATTTCTTGATTTAAGATTACAAAGAACAATGCTGAGGTAATATTCACTTTTTTGGGAGAAGATTTTTATGCATAGAATTAGATAAACAGAATGCTATCTTCTAAGGCTGCTGAAAACCTATTGAACACAACAAACTCTGTCTTTTCAAAAAGTCAAACAGTAAGCTTTCTCACACTATAAGCGTGTCAGCATGTAATTCATATTCCTAACCTCAATAAATAGAGGTCTCATTGAGTTTTAAGATGACTGAAAGAAGAAAGAAATTGTGCAGGGTTGTCAGCACTAGAACAGCAGAAAATAGGACAAATGTACAATTTATTGAAAGCAATTTATTCATAAGAAAAAGGTAGCCAGCTACTTTGAAGAAAACAACCATCTCTTACTGGTTCAAGGGACATAGTGATTTTGAAAGTCTATACCTTCAGAAGTAAATGTAATACTTTTCAATACATAGAGTGCAGTTGTATACTCTATTTATAAAAGATTAACTTATTAATATTTAAAGAAGAAAAACAAAGGAAAAAATCAAGTAAATTCCCTATGAAATTGTTCGGTGTGTGTATACCATCCATGTAGGTGGTGTACCTGAATATAAGATGTTACTTTACACTTATACACGAAGCATAATGGCAAAAAGTCACTAGAGAGTAAAAAACAGAGAAGGAAAGCCCAGACTTCAGCTCTAACTCATGCCACGATTTTTTTTTTCTTAAGCTAAAAACAAGTAACAGCACAAATTGCACCCTTTTTCTTTCTTGTTCCATGGAGAACTGATAATCAGAAATGTTGGAGCAATTTTCTTTTGCTCACTAAAGATTAGAGCTGAGTGAAATACTGACTGCTGAGGGGAAAAATTATTCAAATGTTATAGAGCTTTTGTCGATTAAAATGCACTTAGTGTCTGGTATTGTAGAATACTTGTAGAATACTGAAATATTTCCTGTCATTTTAAAGAAAATTAAGAAATTATTTGTTATGTTATCATTAAAGCCTTTATCCTGCGGTGATGAAACTTGAAAAAATCATTGTTCTCAAAATTCAAGCTCAAATTAGTTTCAAAAGAAAATAAAGTCAGAACAAAGGAAATGTAAAGATGCTAGAGGTTAAGATGGCTGTTTTAAACTGACAGATCTAAATTTTAGGTGGTTGTCTCTGTGGGAGAGATGAGACAAAATTTATTTCTCAGAGGGCAAGGTTTAAAATCTCCAGTTCATCAGTGAAGAAGGAGTGGCATTTCTTAAAAACCCCATCACACCTATATTATTTTCAAAACCCCTCCATTGTGTAAGGCACCATATGTAAGATAGGTGTCTAGCTGGCTTTTCCATTGGGCAATTCTTTCTGCTCAGGACCTAATCTGTCTCAGCTTCTTCTAAGATGGATGGTTGTAGGGGGATAGAACCTAAGTAAATAGAGGGAGTATAGAAGGTAATCTTATCCCCTAAAGAGTTGCAGCTGGGTTAATTATGAACGATTAGGAGCAGGCCTGACTTTGCCAGCCCACAGCTGTAGCCAATAAGCAGAGTGTTATAAACGAGTGGGTTGGTTGGCTGGGGGTAACTGGAGTCAGTGGCTGCTGTGAAGACAAGGAAGAGGCAGTGCTAGAGGAGCTGCCTGTGAGAAACATCAATGAGGTACACAACTCTGGCACTATGGAGCCCTTGCCGTGCGCTGATAATAGAACCCTTGAGCTATAATGATGACAGGTGGTGGCTCTTCCAAAGGGGATGCGCCACTACTTTTTTGCCTATTACCCAATACTTCATATCAGAGCATCTTCCTAGGAATTTGGAGAGGTGTGTTCTGTGTCTGCTTTGACAGCAGGGGAATTAAATTTATGTCTTCAGACAATACTGAAAGGGCAAGAAACCTGACACTTCAAGAAGGAGTAAAGCTCCTGTCTCTGGAGGATTAAAACTGAAAAAATAAGCCTATGAGCTATTAATTCTATTACATATTTGTGTTATATTAGGTCAACAATAGAAAAAAAAATAAACTATTTGCTAAGATCCTTTTCAGACATTTGGAATCTAATAGCCTCCATTTCTTTCAGTATTATGTTTACTTTCAGTTCAGTAGAGATGAAAAGGTGGCTTCTCAGAATTTAGAAAAAATTTCATTTCTGCCTCAAAATGATTAAGATGAAAAAAGGGAATTTTCAGATTTCTCTGAAAAATGCTAAAAGTAAACAGTGGTTTTGAAGAAGCTGAATACTGCTAGAAGCTAAAAGATCAGGATCATGGCTGTTTTTTTCCAGAATGCCCATACAGATCTCAGGGTTTTTTTGCTGTGCCTTAGCCAGGTAGAGACATAAGTATGAAATATATAATTATGTCCCCAAAATAAATAACACTAAAATGTGTGAAAGCAGCAAAGATGTCAATTAATCCTTTAGATGCCTACAAAGTTAGGCTGTAAAATGATACAGAAATATGGAACAGCTGCTTAGAAATTAGGTAGGACTTCAGGTCTCCTTCATAAGATTTCAGCAGCACAAAATTCAGAAATTCACTGATTTTTTTTCAAAGATATTTTTAGAACCAAGCAAGTAATTTGAAACAGGAGATTAGGTTATCTTTCACGTCAAGTATATCTAAATCATATTGTACAGTGAAAAGTTAGGCATATAAGAACAGAGGGAAAGAAGGAATAATGCAGTCCTAGGAAAAAAGGAGAATGATTTTATGCGTATTTAAATGGATTTTGGATAGCTAGTTTTTCATCAGCCTATGACTATACTATGACTGAATTTTTGTACTTCTTTCATCTTTCATTTGATTAAAAAACAGCACTAATGCATAAAGCAATGGAAAATGGGACATAGTCCTCAATCACTTATATTTAATTGAGTTAGGCAACAGAATGAAAGACAAAAATTTAAAGGTATAAAACATACGTAATTAAGTCTAGCAAACAGCAGTCTTATTCAATATGTATGTATCTGAGTAATAATTTTGAAAGTTGTTCCAATTGTATACCATTTCTAAGTGTATCTGAGGGGTCTCTGCGCTGATAAATGGAGACATTCTCCAAAGTTACCAAGCACTAGTATATTCACATATTCTTTAAGCATAAACTTTGTTGAAATCTATGCAGGATAAGCATGTTTTGATGAGCCTTATCCAACTCTGATTGTCAGTATTCTTCATTCGCAAAAATTAATCACCTGTTTAAAAATTCCCAAATGCTAAAATGTCAGAAAATGAGAAATTATGGAATTTAGCCCATTCTCAGCTAAGGTATGACATGACTTGTCAGTAAATACCTGACAAATGCCCCCATCCCCCAATATGTAAACATGTCCAAAAGTCAATATAGTGCTTTTTAGGAGATTTGTTTTGGATGGAATCTCTAAGTTACAGATTTTTATAATAAATCTGGAATTAGAGCACAAGCGTAAAACCAATGTGTGTGTACATGGCACCATTCCAAAGTTAAATGACTCCACCATGATCAGCTGCTTCTTCACTTCTGCTTTACAGCTTGTTTTGCTCTGTGCTAATAATGCCTTTCTGTGTCTGCCTGCTCTCAGATAAGTGAGCAAGATCAATGGTCTGTTCAGAGAAAAATGGTTTCACGTGTGCCTGTGGTTCCTGCATTAGCACACAATAAAGAAAACAGGCATGAATTTAAGGGTTTGGCTATTCTGTGAGTGGTGGCATTAGTATTTACATATTACATATCTTCATTAACTGCTGTTATTATGAAAAAGTATACACACATCTTTTATGCTTTTATGTATTTTTACATCTTTTTAAAAGAAAGATGTATGGAATTAGCTGAGAACACCTGCAACGAACTGAAATTGTATGCTGCTTACCTGTGTGAATAAGGAAAAGCAAATAAAAGAGAGAACTTTTCTTCCCTTTATTTTTCTGGACTCCGCAGTATGAAAAGAGAACAAAAGTTATGGGGGAAAGGTATTTTGTTCATTAGACCAAACGAGAAAGAAAAATAATTATTTTGGCAAAGAAAAATAATTATTTTTCCTCTCAAAAGTCTTTCTTTAGAGATAAATAAGCACCAAAACCTCTTTTCCAGAACTGCTGGCTAGTAAAGAATGTCAAGTGTTCCTTCCATGTGCCCTGTTTCTGCTACTGCACTCAAGACAGCAAGGTGTAAAAGTTTCAAAGTCACTTGCCCCCATTAAAATTATACTGTGGTATAGCAAATGTTAACGGCTAGCTGGTGCCTTGAAGGTAGAGAATCATCCTCTCTGATGCACTTCCACTAAACATCGTGAGTCCTCTTGAGAACGGTGACCAAAGGACAATCAGCCTCAGCTCATGTCATCCTCTCTGTTTTCTGCTGGCCCCAATGCCTACACATCTTGTCAAATTTAATTCAAGTAAAACAAAGCAGAAACAGGGGTTAGAGCCATGTTTCCTAACCCTGCATGTTTATTTCAGTAATGAACATTAGCAAGCTTGTATTATAAATATATTTGATTTGTACTGACAAGTAGAAACAGGTGCACACTGCCTACAAACTTTCCCAGGATCCACATGCATGCAAGTTTTGTTCAGAATCCTTTCAACTGGCTAATTCACTATATTTTAAAAGCAAATATTTGCAGGCAAAATATGTTGTTTTTTTTTTAGTTCTGTGCAATACAAAGACATAATAGTCCAGTCTTGCATAAGGTGTGATAATCACTGCCACATCTTGGAGTAAACCATGTTTTAAGATTCTAAAAAGCGTCAGGACAATTGTTCAAATTAAATTCCTATTATGTATGGGAAATTAATCCTTTAATTCCCAAAAGCCAATTTCGCACCAAAATAAGCACAAATACTGTTCCAGTGTTTTTTAAACTATACCCTCTCTTTGATTTTACCCCATTTGCTTTGTTATATCTAAATTTAGTGACACAGTGGCTCTGTATAATAAAAATAAATAGAAAAGAAATCCTGAGATAATAATCAAATTAGTTTCTTTTATTACTGAGAACCAGCAAAATACATAGGATAAAATGACATTACTACGGCACGGGAATCTGAAAGGTCTAGAGTAATTTTTACTCTCTAATTATTATCAGAGTTCGCAGAAAGATACACCATGTCTTATAGATTTTAGACTATATCTTCAGGTTCCATCCTCTGATATGAAAGTAGGAAAGTTCAAACAGGTCCAAAATTCTATAAATAACAATACTGTATTACAGTGTTCTGAGAATGTGTCAAGTCTTGAAGAGCCAGATTGTGATCCTGGCTTTGTACCCACACCAGGAATCATGAGGCTGTTCAGCATTCGTGCTGCCTACATTTGCTGCCTATGGAACTGCTTGCACGTATGGAAGCAAGGAGCTTCTCTAGAACCATTGGTTTGCCCTCTTTGCATGTGGAACTACAAAATTGACTACAAATCATACAGAACTCTTAATCCCTAGGAGTCCTGAAAAATAATCCACTCTCATTATCGGACTCATGCATGCTGGCATATTCCTCTATCTGAAAAAGAGAGTGGGATAGAAGTGTAAAAACAGAGCTCTGTGACTTTGAGTCATAATAGGACTTGCTTCTTTTAGGCCTGTGGATTATCACTGTTAGCCTGTGAGTCAATATTGATTTACTCCATGCACTATGGGCAAAGAAGCCTCTCCTGACTCCTGGTATCTACAGTTCCATCTGTCCCAACAAATGAAAGAGAAATGCTGTTTAAGCACTAGACTTTGGTACATCTACACCTCTTTATTTGATAATTCTTTCCCTAGTTATGCCTTAGATTGCTCCAAATACCTCCTTTTAAGACAAGACCTGCGCAGGGGAGACAGCTTTCTTCATGAGCAAAGCTCAAAAGTGTATGCAGATAAAATTTGATCAGATTTCCACCAGTTTTTCCTCCATGTATTTTGCCCAGTCCTCAAATATGGTCCTCACAGACTTGTCACACAGTCACTCATCACAAATTCACATCACATCACAAAACTTCCACTAACAGGGTCCTCTGCGTTTCTTCAAATAAATTGATACTCCAGGGAGTTTTAAGATAGTTTTCACATTAGTTCTGGCATTTTAATCTGGATGGAGATGGGGGAAATCCACCTGCCACATGACGTGTGAATTAAAGATGATCTCTCAGGGCCTTCAAGGTTTGGCTAAAAGACAAAAATTGAGCACTGTGTAGTGTGGATCAGGTAAAGCTGTGCAAGACTGGCTATCTCTAATCTGTGTGAAAATGAGCTTTTCACTTGACCTCAGAAACTCTCGTTCCTTGACTGTTTTTTGCCTAATGCTGAGGGCACAGTCTCAAGTTACTCCAGTCCATCCACTGCCAATTACTATCTGTCTTCCCTCTATTCTTTGCCTATTAACATCTTAAGAAAAATATCATTAGTACAGCACTGCCCTGAGAAAACAATATGGTGAATGTGCAGATCCATAAATATAATCCATAATTTTAAAAAGTAGGCATTTACATCATTTTGGGATTTTTTAGACACTGTTTATCATATGCTTCTTCAAATGCAGTAACAGATGACTGTAGCAACTTCTAGTGCTATTGTGAAGGCAGACCTCTCTTTTATAAGCTGAACACTCCAGTCGTCTTCCCACTCATTACATCCTACATGTTGTCAATCTTAGTTTCAAGAACTGTCAATCAGAAATGCAGTGGATAATATGTGCAGCATTTTTTAACACTAAGGTGGGCATTTCTTTGATTTTGCTTTATTCCCTTGATTGCAAAGTGCAGTATGTGTCTTGAATACAAGGAAACACAAAAGCACATGGAAAATGGTATTTTGAAAAATGAAAACAGAACTTTGGTACAGTAACACATCTAATCAAAGCCTTATTGTTAGTCCTGATTATTTTATACAGTGGTTCTAGATATTATAATTACCTCTTTAGGCTTAAGGTTATTGATTTAGTAAGAGCAATTATGAAACATTAAAAAAAGAAGGAAAATAAATGTCACAATAATTTGTTGAAGCACGTTGTAACTTTTACGGTTCTGTCAGTATAAATGAGCAAGATGCCAGGAGAAGGAAAGGAGGAGAAGGGAGAAGGACAAGGAGAAAGAGAAAAAAAGGAGGGAATGGTGGCACAGGACTGGAAGCAAAGGCAGTATTAAATGTGTGATTTACTCAATAGGCAATTTTTATGTTTTAATACTAATGCAATTACTGCTGCTATCCTTGGACATGTACAGATGTCTCACATACAATGTAAACTACAACAAAAATGCTGTTATATAACTCACCTATGGAATTTCTGTGAAAGTTTTTGTTTACTGTTTGAGGGAATACATTTTTGACAACTCTTTCAAAAAACCTCAAGAGATTTACCTGCTGCCATTGGTATCAGAAAATGGCAATTTCACATATCCTTATAAAGTCTCTGGTGACATGTACTTTAAATAACTTGCCAGACTTGCTGAGCTGTTTTGTCTCAAAAGCATTAAGACTGACCAGTTGGTGATCTATTACAGGCTTATAAAATTGATACTGATATTATTTCAGCAGTAGTATACACAGAACAAATAATCTTCAGTAGAGAATAAATGAAAAAAATTGCATGCTCTATTCTGGTGCTAAAAAATATTTTCTTCCTGTCTTCCCCAGAAGCCTAAATTTTTTCAGTGACGATTCATGATTCAGTGGGTATTTCAGCAACATCGCAAATTTCCACTTCAGACCTGAACAACTTCATGAATTTTGTGGGGTGACCAAGAAGTTAAGTACTGATGGTAGTATTACAGCTTTAAAAAATACATACTTACACAGCTTGAAATAGCAAAAGCCTTCATGTCTGACAAATGTTGCTCGTAATGAAAATATTTAGATATTCCTAACTACAGACATCATCAGATGTTGCTAAAATTACCAGTGTTGCACCATACTGAAAGCAAAATGAATGATTGTCAGTTACTTCTGTGTTCCAAAAAATCTTATCAGCTCTAGCTTCTCATCTTTTTAAAACTCCTTTCTGGGTCTCCAAAAGTACTGATTTTCTATAATGAGGCGTTATAATTTCTCTTCCAATCCTTAACCCACAGGATACCAGCAGAACGGACTAGTTTTCAATTTGCCTGACTGCTGTTTCCTGCAAGGACTCTTAGGACTTTAATCTATTTTATGGCTAATTCTTACATTTAGTTTGCTATCTACTGGTGTATGACAAAATGAAGGCAGCCTTCCAAACTCCTCACCCCTATAAGGGGTAAAGGAAGTTAAGTACACAGAGAATGCAGATATGATACAGAGGAGCTCTCACACACCAGATTTACTTTTTTGGACTTCTTCTGCATTCTTATCCACAATTTGCTTTTCAAGGTTCCATTGTTTTATTACCGGTAAGAAGCAGATACCTGTTCCCTGTCTAGGGAATGGTAGAGGGAAATATTCCCTGATTATACCTCTGCGTCACCGTTCTCTGCATGTCACATACAGAGAATATGGCCAATTCTAATACAGCTTCAGAATAGAAGGAAAATTATAGCTCATGTGACCAGAGTCACAAAGTGTGAAGTATTAAAACATACTAAAATGTGGACTGGAGCTAATTTGTGAAAAACAGTTCAGACCTCACCTAGCCTTGCCTTTCTTACTTTTGAGAGTTACTTAGAGATTTTTAAAAGAGGCCTTATGTAAGAGTGAGGATTTTTAGTCCTGTGAGATGCCTATGTATTGCAGTAAGGAAGACTTAAAAGAACAAAAGAATACACAAAATTAAGTGGATGTAGCACATTCTTTAATTCCTTCTCATTCTAGAAGGCAAAGATATAAGTTGAAAGGGATTATCATCTGCCTGGAGCTGGTGAATCAAAGTATGAGTGAGAAATAAGACTTGAATTTGTTTGTGGTAGTTGTAAGTAATAACCCTCACAATTCCAGTGTGGAGTAGAGCTGATTAAGACTTCCTAGAACCACACAAATATCCCTGGAGTGCTTGAATAGGAGGAATTCTTGTTTCCTTTTACTGAGTTGTGGCCCTAACTAGCACTAAATTAATAGAAAAAAATAACAATTCCTCTAATAAATGTAAATAGAATAGCTAGATTTAAAATTACTCCAGAGTGGGTTTTTTTCCACAAAAGAGAAACATAAATTGCATTTTAAATTTTCACTCCATAAAAAAAAGGAAGGAAAAAAAAAAAAAGTAGGACTCTTGGAGGAGAAAGAATAACTTAACTATCTGTCCAAATCCAATTCAAATATAGTCTGATTCTTCTTGATCCCTGAATTGCTTCCTGTTTGTGTTTCCTTTAAAAACACAATTGTACAGAAACTGAGTAAATACGCTGAGAGACAACAAGGTGGTTTTTTTCATTTAAAAAATTCAGTGGAAAAATATCTACTGAGAAATTTATTAAATCGTGCAGGTGACAAAATATTCAGCAGTTTCATAAAAATTTCATATTTATATAATAATTTGTTAGCACAGACAATTTTGAATCTTTACCAAATCATTCAGCACAGTGTAGATTGTGAAAAGGAGATCTTACAGATCTCACAGATAGAGACTGTATGCCTTTCTGCACATTTTTCCCTCTGACAAAAGCACCAAGTAAAAGAAGGTTCTCCCAAATACTAAAATAAGCTGTAGGAAAAAAATTGGCAAAATGCTGAAGCCCATACATGCCAGATGGCAGTGTTTCCATGTTCCAGTACAAGGGTGTTATAATTCCATTCTTGACTGCAGTTCTTTACATAAAAGTCACCAAAAATAGAATGTATTGCAAAACCATATTCAACCATGAGTATGAGTTTTAGGAGTCCCAGTACATAAAAGGAAATGACTGCTACATCAGAATTTTTAAAAATACCTAACACCTCTTAAAAATAAAAGTTAAACACAGGCTGCACAAAAAAAAAAAAAAAATCTCTCTAAAGCTATCTAACAAAAAAACCCACTTAGTTCAACTGAGTTTGAGCTTGCAGTCTTTTTTTGAGATGTTGGGTGCTTTTTTCAATCACAGCATTCTTTTCTCTTGGGACAGCCTAGTGAGCAGAACAAATTTTTCCTTTTTAAACAGTGGCTAGTTGTCTTGTTTTACACAGCAAATTACATGGAAATCCAGAAAAGGGTTCAACTAACCAAGAGATAATAAAACCTATATCTCAGGCCTATACTTGCTATAAAGGCTATTCAGCCACGTGTGCAGGTATTTCCTGACCTAAACAAGAGCATGCAATTTCATAGCATAGCAGACAAAACATTCAGCATATGTGAGAATTTTGAGATCATTTCATACCGGAGATACGCTGAACTAAAACAAAACAAATTTCAAAAGAGGGCAGTCTGGAAGTTCAGCAGTAGGGTTCTTTCCTGCCTGCTCTCCTGGCCAAAACCCTCTATCTCCCTCTTAGACAGTGTGACAGATATTTAGTAATCCAAAACAAGTTTCTCCATTATGAACTCATGCTAATAGAGACATTCTGAAGTGTTCTTTTGAACGTAGGAGCTTAATTTCAGCTTTAAAGTTCGCTTTGATTGCCCAATATGAATCTGACCATGAATACTTTATTCCAGTGTTTGAAAATTCATATTCTACTGCTCGCCATATTTTTTCAACAGTATTTTAAGGAAGTAGAGTTTCAAATACCAGGACTTTTCAAAACACAGAAATTCTTGGAATTTGTTACAGGCATACCATTTCTTATGGTTAAAGAACTTTAAAAAGAAAGGCTTATGGTTTAGAGCTGAATGTTCCCAAAAGAAGTTAGTTTATTTATTTTCTATCTAATCTCTACAAAATGAATGAGGAAAATATTTCTGTTTAAAAGATAATTATGAATTATATAATTTAAGATGAATACTGGTAAAATTTACCACTCTTATTGAATGTACTTTTACTGAAATAAAATCTCTTACATAATTTTGACTAAGGGGAAGGCAAAGAGGGGAAATACAATTTTCTAATATCTGGTTAAAGCTAGACAAAAGTAGGATTTGGGGATAAAAACTGTGAACAAAATTAACTGGGAAGTTAAAAATGCAGTAAAGATGATGGAAATAGTCACTTTGAAATTTATTTTACACAGAAAGTGTGGTCTTTGAAAATAAGGCCACCTTCTAGAAAAATAATTCACAATAGAATTAAATTGTCATTTAATTTCTGTGTTATATCAGAGTTGCATTGAAAATTGAAATGTATTTTTGAGCATAAAAAGCTGAGTAAATACATGACACATGAAAGACATTGACACCAAAATATCTTCAGAAATGAGAAGGCACATTAAAAAAAAAACCAAACTAACTATGGTATGCATGTCTTTGTGCAGAGTTAAGTCAAGATACGAGGATGGTGTTTCAGGGTATGTCTCCTCAGGACATCACTGCCATACAGACACAGTTGACAAGCTACATTGATCTAAGTCCCCTTTGCATGCTGTCAAACAACTTAGCACTCCATTTCACTCCACCCTGCAGTTCATTGACAGTTCACACTGCTTGTATGTCACTTCGCTCCTGGGCTCTCTTTTGAACTGTCACAGCTAATTTTCTCTCAGGGAACCTTCAGGTGGGGATAATTTGCTCCAAAGTAAACCTATAGGCAGTATGAACACGACTGCAACAGGTCTGTGTGCACATCTGCACCCCCACAGTCACACACACACCTGCATGGCACACACAGAGCCCTCCTCTGCAGGGCCAGACCTTTGCTGCTCAACAGTTGTCACATCATACTGCCAGCCATACAGCACACACATTCGGTACAATTTTATAAAATTACCACTTGTGGGATAAACAGGGCCTTGGCCTTCCTCAGGCACCCCAAGAGCTTTGGGCATGGATGGTCACAGCAATGCAGATCCCCAGCCATCCCAGAAACAATACAGGTGCATTAGGGAGCTGCTTTGTCCAGAGCAGAAACCCTTCTGCTAGCTGTTCCATGGCACTGAGTACATTCGTGTTTAGAATATCCACTCTTGTCCATGAAGAAATACAGCAGGGTTCACAGAGGAAGACAGAGGGCTTGCTGCATTCTGGCCTGCTCCATGCTATGCACAAACACTGGCAGCTCCTTGTTACAGGGCTTTGCAAGGGTCTCCAGGGGTGAAGAGACAGACGAGAGTCTTGACTCCATGATCAGAAGGCTGGATTTATTATTTTATGACATATAATACATTAAGACGATGCTAATAGGAATAGAGAGAAAAGTTCAGAAGCAAGAACAACTCTCCTGTGAGTGGTCAGTAAATCCAAACACTCACAGAAGACCAATCTCAGGTGCACCTGTTATATTCCACAGCAGCAGATAACCAGTGTTTACATCCTTTCTCTGGGGCCTCAGCTTCCCAGAAGAAGGAAAAATCCTAAAGAAAGGCTTTTCCACAAAAGGTGTCTGTGACAGTTCCTCAAAACTAATATCTAAATTTAAAGGTGTAAAAGTTCAATATTCATCCAGAACATGCTCCCAGTGCAGATGCACTTGTTGGTGGATTGTTTAATTTTTCTTCATTCAGAACAAAAAAACTTCACACTGTCTGTGTCATACATATAACATGGTGTAATATTTTATTAAAACATATCTCAGTTATTTACAAAGGAAGCTACTATCTTCCAAATACGAACACTTCCATAAGTAAACCCTATTGAGTCCATGATGAGTTTTTCATTCTCTAACTTGTTTTCCTATTCACAGCATAGGAAGCTGAAGGGTGCAGAGTCTGAATACACAGTTTATTCATGGAAAAATAAACTTAATATCCAGGGTCCACTGAAAATAAAGGTACATGATAATATGTTAAAGACATAATGATAAGACTAAATGAAGATTCTGCAACTATTTCTATGTATGAGTACTTATCTCTTATATGATATCTCCTATTATTGTTTTATATTTACTTTTAGCTAGCACATAAAAAACTTGTTACCAATGTCCCCACTCAAATAGGTATACCTGAACTAAACCCTCATTTTTGCAGTACAGGTTGTATTTTTCATAGGAATAAGATAGTATCAGGCTCAACAACACTATTTAAATTAGTGAATTAGTGTTACTTTCATTTTTATTCAACACTTTTTCATATGAAAATGACCACAACCTGAAACTAGTTATAAAACTAAAATACTGCCAAAAGGTTTGTAAAATAATTTGAATACTTACCATACTATTTATCTCCTTTCCCTAGTTATATGAAAATTTTACAATGCTTAGATAGTAAAAACGGATGAGGGGAGGAGTACAAATCAATAAGTTTTTTGATAACAGGACTGAAAATTATTCTACTGTGGCACATTTTCTGTTTCCTTGGGGTGCGGGGTGGGGGGAGGAGGAAAACAAACAAACAAACAAACAAAGAAAATTAAATGAAAAATAGTGGTGAGGATGCAAAAAGTGAAAATGTTTTAAAAATGAAGTTTCAGTCTTCATGGCCTTGACACAATGCTGGCTTTCCCCCAACATTTCTGCAGAAGTGTGGGGAGGCAGAATGCTCTGCACAGCTCCTAGGACACACACTTTCCTTTGCCAACTGCACTAGGGCTCAGCAGCACCCTCACACAGCCAACACACAGTCTGTGCTTAAAATTTACTCTAAAAAGATCCCAAATTCAATTCAATTCACTAAATTAAAGAAAAATCAGTGTTCACATCTCAAAGAAGATCCCACTCAAACCTACCTCAATTTAAATCATTGGCTCAGCAAATTCAGACATTTCCATTATCTTTAGAACATTAAGCCACTCCTTCCAGCAATGCTTGAAAGAGAGATTTCGTCTTCCTTTCTTCCTTCCTTTGAAATGAATTTCTTTCACCATAAGAAGCATGCTGGAAAATTGTGAACTGCAAAGAATTATTAAGATAAGTTAGTGAAAGAGGTGGGAATAGAAATCAGGAACTCTAGGCCTTATTCATGTGCCTTGAAGCTAAAAGAGAATTACATAATATGCATTTTCCTATATCAGACACCCACTATTATACATTACAGAAAAGCATGCCTCTAAGAAATTTTTATGGTAATCCTTTTTCCTTGATTGGCAATGCCAAGACATCAGCATCTTTTAAAAAATGAAATAAGAAACTACTCTATATTCCATGCATCCTAGTGTTTCAATCTATATAAAGAATTCACTAAGTTTATTATACCATCTACTTGATTTGAAGGGGGAGGAATTAATGAAATGACAAAATCTAGTAAGGCATGTCTCAAAAACTTAATGATTAAATTACTTGTTCTGTCACTGCAATGCTAACATTTGAAAAAGTCTTTACTAAGATAGGAGAACAGATTTCTTATCACAGAAATCTATCTGTGGGGAAAGTAAATTTTTTGCTCTAATCTATATTCAATATAGTCTTTCTCAACTAGAAAAATAAAGTCCATCTATAAAAGAATCCTTTAAAAACAGAAGGTAACAGGAAAGACAGTCGTTCCCAAAGTAGTAGCTGCTTCTGGTCATTTGGGCTCAGCATAAAATTAATCCTCAGAAGAATTTAACACTACCCTGAAAAGATTAGAGACCATTTTATATATATATGACTTATATAGCAATGATTTGGATGTTCTTTCTTCCTTTGACATTATTAGAGTAATTTGTAAGGCCTTTGGTCTTATGGTGGAAAAGGAGGGAGTTTTCTACTGCCGTCTGTTGATAAATGAGGAATAGAATTGAAGTCCACAGGAGAACAAGCTTGTTCCCACTCCTCTTTGGTGAGCAAGAGGAATTGAAGCTTGGAAAAAAGTCAGTCTGCATTAGCTTTCCCTGGGAAGCCCTCCAGGACTCATCAGAACAGCCAGCAAACTCCCAGCAGCATGGAAAGAAAGAAGAGGTTCTGTTCTGTGGTTAGGGCTCAAAGGACATGGGATTGACCCCATCTTGCCACTGAAAATTTTGTGAGGAAATTATACAGATGTGATTATTGGAATATGGATCCCAATATTACCAGGTAGATTGTGCCTGGGCCAGTCTGACCCTTGCTGCTGGGCCAGAGGCAGCAACTGCGGTGTATCACCCCAGAGATACCTTGGCTTGCTGGAGATTGCAGCTGGGCACTGAACAAGTCCAGGCTTGTTGGAACCCCGTTTACCTCAGGAGGAATGGCTTCAGGCGATGGTGAAGAGAAAAAGAGATGGATTCTGCTGGAGGGTTTAATGTCCAGAGGTTTATTCCATGGTTACAGAGGTCTGAACGTGAGCAACTGCTCCAACAGAATCCCGACCGCATGGCTTGATTCACCTTTTAAGCTCAGGGACAGGGGAAGGGGAGGGGACAGGTGAGCACCAACCAGGTGAGAGGGGCAGGGTCTCAAGGGACGAGGGACACCCAGACAGGCCAATGACCCCCAGGCTGGAGGGGCATCCTTTGAACTTGACCAACCACACGACGCCTTGCTGGAATGTCAAGCCTGATTGACAGGACTCACTCAGCAAGGGGCGAGGGGGAAGGGAGAGGGGGGTATTGGCGCACCTGGGGAAGGGATCCGGAAGCTTAAGACACACCGCAACATCTCCCCCTAGTTTTGTTTAAAAGGAAGAGGACTGTGTTTGGGGTGCAGAATGATTGCCAAACCATGGTCGGTAAATCAGTTCTTCCTCTACAGGAGGGTCAGTGTTTTCCCCTGAAGCCTCCAGGTCATCCATTGGAGCACTGAGGGCTTCCAAATGGTAGACCTCAGGAGGGGGAGATGAGCTTGAAATTAACTTGAGCACCATGCGTTTGATTAGTCCAAAAACAATGCTAACAACTACAAAACTATAGAAAAAATAAACAGCACTAAAACACAGTTTTCAGAATAGATCCCAACCAGCCCGAGAGTCCCCAGCCTTTGAACAGTCCATTCAGCCAGTTGTCAGTTTCTCTGTTGATGTCCGAGAGCCTTTGTCAAGGTAGTCCATATGTGGTTTGGGCTGAGGGACTATGCAGGAGGTCGCAGGTGGGATCATCACAAGTAGGACAAGAAGCAGGCTCAGTCTCATGGCGTCTCGAGGCTACACACGAACAGTGGGATCTAAACTGGTACAAAAACTTGAAACAAACATATATTACAAACTATTCCATATAGGAGGCTTAAATGGAATTTCCTCCAGAAAACGTGTGCGGCGTTTTCTTCTCCAGGCAGCATGAGCAACCTGGGGTGCTTCTGTAGATTTCTCTGAGACTTTGGGAACATAGGGCTTTACCAATTTGGAAGAAACCCACCTTAAACCAGAGGGGGTGGACACACAGACATGTCCACGTCCCCAAGTAACCAATTTGTAAGGTCCCACCATTTTCCAAGTCTCAGCGCAACATGTGATTTTAGGAAGATATATTTGCAATATAATAGCCCTGTATTAGACTGGCAGAATGCAGCAACAGAAAACCTCATTATGGCTGTTAAAATGCACTCTGACATGTCCTAAAGAATTCAGAAGGTAACCTAAAGCTGCACTGGGGTTTGAAACCCTGTTTCAAACATGAATAGTGTCTCACAGTTACTACATTGCAAAAAGATAAAGCAGAATATTCAAATTCAATACTTAAGGGACTGTGATTCTCCAGTGGATTAAGAATGTTGTTTGGTAGATAGTTTTGCAAAGCACATGGAATGAATATGTCTCCATTTGTATTTGTTACCAATTCTGGACAGAAATACAGTAACATTACTACTGCAGCCATGGGGGGAGGGTATTTTTATAAACATATGCCCTTAATGTATGATTTTTGCAAAAAAATTACAGAAATACTTTCTGTATTAAAATCTAATTTGTAAGAGAGCACAGTTTCTAGAAGGAGCTTAATAAATTTACTTTTGCTGCTTGGTTTTAGCAGCAAGTCAGCTGCTGTAACATTTTCTTCAGTGCTCACTGTAACTTGACTTAAAATTCATTGGTATTTCTACATTGCTAGAAAAGATTTAGTTAATAATCCATTTCTTTAGCCTTTCTGAAAGAAAAAAAAGCTTTATGTAAACCTTTTTAAAATTTTAAAATTAACTGAGGCTAGTAGAAATCTGTCCCACGTACCAGTTTAATAGATGTAAGGTAGAAAAAGTTGATATCTAACTTCAACTGCTCATTAATAGAATGAAGTATATTGTGTTCTTCTTGAGGGAAGTTTATTAGTTTCTGTTCTGCTCTCTGCTTCACTGGTGATGTGACACATATCTCCAGATTTATTGGCTGGGAACCGATGATTTAGAAAACTCATGGGGTGGTAAGTGTTCTTATAAACAACTGGTTAATTTGCTCCTGGGAAACGTTTTCGTGCCCAGTTGTCAAAGCTTTGCAAGGCTTATAGAAAACTAGGTTTAATCAGTGAAAGAAAAAATTAATCTGAAATTAAAATTTAAATTCTCTTCCTGAAACTAAAATACTTCACATAAAACACAGAGGACCAATAATTTTGAATCTGAATGATCATTCATTCTCTACTGCAAGCTGAATACTGATGCCCTTGTAAACTGCTTACACCGTGTGAAGACCTCATCAGTGATGCACTACCAAGAGTCCTGGTCACCTAAATGTAACTCAGCTCTCCTGGACTACACAACGTGCCAACACCAGGCTACAACTAGCATCAGGAAAATGAGCTATATGGCAAGGGATGCTGGCTCATTTAACCTATTTTTACTGTGAGCAGAGAGAAAGATCACTGGTACCAAGCTTTACTGGACACTGTGCTGTCTTCTCCCCCACCATTTCTCTTTTTTTCACAGTGCTGTACTTGACCGTCTTCTTTCCTTCAGTTTGCTACAGCTGGCAATGCCACTCTGGGCACAGAGCCTCACTTAATACATTAATTGGACTGCACTCTCTTCTGTACTTTACCTTTAATACTGGCACATCTCTCTAGAGAGCAGCCCTGCTCATTGGGAAACACTGAACTGCAGGGATAAAGTGCAGTTGCTGTTTTACAGCACATAAACCAGTGGCTGATGCATTCTTCTGGAGCATTCTCCATATAACAAACTGGATTCTTTTATGCAATGATGGTATTTGTCTCTGGCTTATATCTCATTAAGTACCTGCATCTGAGTGAACATTGCAAGTTAAGAGGCCCTGAGAAGGCATTTAATTTTTCTAGGCCTTTTAAATGGAGGTTGAATTTAGATGTCCTTGCAAAGGCCAAGTAGGGCTCCATGAAATTTCTTTCAGATAGCCTGATAGAAAAATACAATTAAAAGCTTTTGATTTTGAAATTCAAACACAAATACTATAGTAAAATACAGTTATTGAATTTTCTTCATAATTTTTCTTTAGGATGATTTTTCTTCAAAAATTTGCCTGATTATGGGTCTTTCTAAAATAGAAGCTAGAGCTCTTTGCAATGCCTCATTCTTTACCTGTCGAACAACTACAGCAGTGAACAGCCCAAATCTGATCCATATTTGATGCATTCCATTACTGTATGTGAGAGGCATAGTCTCGCAAAGTTTTCCTTATTTTTCCTACCACTGCCTCCACACACAGTAACCTTCACACTGAATGAGAATAGCTGGATGCAGCTTCCTGCATGGCTTCTCAATTGCTGGCAATTTAGCTGGCCAGATGGGGTTTCTATGGAGAAACGTGAAGGCTAAGTGTGCCCCTGCAGAGCTCTTGGCTCCTGCTGACTCAGCACGTTAAGGACACAATCAAACAGTACAACTTCCACCTCTTTTCCCCCCTTCTTTATAACCCCTTCTATTTTTCCTTCCTCCACTCATCCAGGACTGTGTCTGTACTGCTATTTCAGGTGACACTTTTTTTCTCCCAATTAGGATCTGCAGTATCTTGCAATTAAGGCAGTCTTTACCAGTGTCACTCTAAGTTCCTACAGGGAAACTGTGAAGTCACAGAGACTGCAGAGAGGCATGAAGCTTTAGCAGACACACAAAGCAGCAGCTGTGTGTGTAGATAATATGAAATGGTAGGACCGAGCTCTTCAGCCAGGAGGGGAGGAGAGTGCAGTGTCTGCATATTGTCTCTGTACGAGTATCAGAATGAGGCATCGGTTGGTTTCTGCTCTTACTGAGACTAGGAAGGCATTAAGAGCAGGAGCAGCAGCTGAGATATAATTTTTTTTTCCAGAGAAGCCTTAAAATAGACTAAGTGAGGGCACATATTGAGGGAAATGAGATTTAAGCTGCATTATAAATGGAAATGTCTTCAAATGGCATAATTTTGAAAATGTGCTGAGGCACCAGTCCTTTTAAAAGTCATGGGAACATAGTCATTAACCACGCTAAAGTAGAGGAAAGCCCCATAATACAAGCTTACATTTGCAACTGATTGACTTTAGAATGCCTTAAATTGGCACATAAATATTTTTATGGAGGAGAGACAGCTCTGGGAAACAAATCACTGAAGAAAGCCAGCCAGTAAATCCAAACACCTTATCGAGAACAGGCTACCAGCAGGTGAAATTTTGGCCGCTTGTACATCAAATAGGAGAGTTTGGCTCTCCAACATTCTTCTTTAAAATGGAAATACGCCCTCAGCTTTATAAAGGTATGTTCTTTTCTTCAAAATTTTATCTCAAGGTCCAAAAAACCAGCCACAGAATGGGAATACTTTTTGTCTCTGCCCAGATTTAGTGATGATTCATTAAAAGAAATATTTTTGTTGTAATTATAAGACACAAGCTGTATATTTATAAGTTTTCTTTTCCTTTTATGGACAGAAAAATGTGATTTTTAAAACAGGATTTCATTATTGATTAATCCTCACTTTGGCCCGGAGTTCTTTTTATTTTTTTGAATTAGCAATTCAAAGTGACAGGAGCCTTGAATGATTATGATGAGAGCACATGTATAGTGAGAAAAGAGAAAACACTACTACATGGGCTGTTCTCTGTCTCAGACCTTAAATTTCCAGCAGGAATGATGTTTACATTCTTCTGTACTCATTTAGTTGGCATCTAATGTTTTTTTATTAAAACAAAAACTGTTTTCTAAAACCTATTTCTGCTTTTAAAGTATATATAAAAGGAAAAAAAATCAACATAAATTATTTACTCCAAGTCTTTCTATTGCTGAATCTGAGAAAATTGACCATATTCTGTGTATTGTTGATAAATACTTCTTATGTCGTATTGGCAATTCTTGTGTTCTATGTAATTTTACAACAGCAGCTATTTGTCAAATATTTTCTTGCTATAATCAAGTGACCATACATATATGTAGAAATATATTAAAATATAGACATACAAGCATATATATATATACATATATGTGTGCGTGTGTATGTATATATATATGTATATATATATGTGTGTGTGTGTGTTATGCAGGAATCTCTGAAATGGGCTCTAGATCAATTAAATTTTCTGGTATGACTTTCTTCCATTCCATCAAGAGAAATAGTTTATTTCCATTCTGAAGCTTACTGACCTATTTCATCAAGGTGCTTTCTTTCCTACCAGACATGTACAGCATAGCGGACATGAGGCTTTCTGGAAGTTGAAAGGATGGAAGTTTTGCTGTAACCCAATACACTATTTAATTGAATATATGACTTTAAATTAGTTTTCTAAACTGCTAATGTTTTTTATGTTGTATATTCTTTTGAGAAAACCAGAGATATCTCTGGGTGAAGGGAACTTATTCCTGTCTTTTATTTCACAGAAAAGTTTACAGAACAATGTTTAGTTATTGTATCTATGTTGCCTGTCTGGACCTGACCCCTTCCTTTCATGGAATACATTTCATTTCTGAACCTTCTTTCTTTCAAGTCTTTCCACTAAATTACATTCCATCTGTGAAGCCTACAAAGCCTTAATCATGCCTTCTAACAAATGTTATCACACTTATATAGCAGAAGATGCCCAGAGAGAATCATAGAACATTTGGGAACTTCTACCATCTGTGCATCTCCCACTTATGCTTATTCAAGAGTTTTTCCCCACACCCCAGTTCCCTCTTCTCCAAAGTGTTGCATACCTAAATACATTTCCTTTTGTAGAGACAGGGACCTGTGCTGTCCTCTGTCTGCAACAGAAATTACTATATGCCACAAAATGATATGAGAAGGATATTTTTAGGGTCAAAAAATTAACTGTTCATTTCCTAGTTAGAAAATTAGGAAATGAAGCTATAGGTGTAATCACAGTTCCTGTACAAGTACTGGTACTTGTGAAGTCTGACATAGTCTTTTATTAAAGCCATATTTTTCTCCTCAAGATCCCTGCTTTCTGCCTTGTACAGGATTGACCTTCTCTGACATTAAATCAAGGCAAAATCCAGGGTTTCATTGTGTCTGAATGTCTTGTTAAAAAGCTGGAGACTGATATTCACTTCCAGATAGAATTCCCCCAAGATGTCACAGAACAAAACATTTTGATTGTGATTTCACCATATCTGAGTTCTTACCAGAAATCATGAGATTGTTTCACTGAAGAGTGAACATTTCCAGACACCTTATGTCACTGAGAGTTTGGCTTGGATATGTAAAAGTATGTAATTCTCAACACTCCTCAAAAATATGGATCTTAAAGACTCAAATTAGATATACTAAATCTATTAATATTTTTTACCTCAATTGTACATTCACATTTTTAATACTGGAATCATGATACCCCACAGTATGATATTTTTCCACAAAATAAATAAAGCTTTAAAATTTTTTAAACAATGCAGTGATATACAACATAAAAAATACCATTTAATAATTCTGTGTGCCGGGTGCTGTTCTAACAGTGGGCAAGAAGGCCATGAGACAAATACTGAACATGAACAAAACCTTTCTTAGTAAATCCAATATTATATATTTCTTCTGTGTAATTAAATAAAAATAAGTATGATTGTATTCAATTATTTTCTTTCTTATTTGAATTTTTTCATTGCTCCTTTCTTTCTTTCTTTCTTCTTTCTTTCTTTCTTTCTTTCTTTCTTTCTTTCTTTCTTTCTTTCTTTCTTTCTTTCTTTCTTCTTTCTTTCTTTCTTTTCTTTCTTTCTTTCTTTCTTTTCTTCTTCTCTCTTCTTCTTTCTTTCTCTTCTTTCTTTCTCTCTTTCTTTCTTTTCTCTCTTTCTCTCTTTCTTTCTTTCTTTCTTTCTTTCTTCTTCTTTCTTTCTTTCTTTCTTTCTTTCTTTCTTTCTTTCTTTCTTCTTCTTTCTTTCTTTCTTTCTTTCTTTCTTCTTTCTTTCTTTCTTTCTTTCTTTCTTTCTTTCTTTCTTTCTTTCTTTTCTTTCTTTCTTTCTTTCTTTCTTTCTTCTTTCTTTCTTTCCTTCCTTCCGCACTTCCTTCCTTCCGCCACTTCCTTCCTTCTGCCACTTCCTTCCTTCCTTTTTTTTTTGTAATTTAATTTTATTCTGTCACTGAATTAAGGGTATGCTAAAAGTATTCTGATATTTTCTGACTTCTGAAGGCTATATTGACTACATTATTCATATTTGACAACATTAATATTGTTCTTTATATTAATTTTTGGGGTTTTATTTTTTTTTTTCCCTAGGTTATTTACCAGCCAAAACTGAAATTAAAAAAATAAAAGAAAAAAACCCAGAAGTTAAGTCATATGTTGATACTTATGTTGTTGCTCATTAGCAAAAGGCTTGCAATTTGAACAAAATATATACAATGTTACCATTGTTTAGAGACAGAATGAATGTAATAATTTTATAGCAAATTTCATAGCTATTTTTGACATCACTGATACCTGAACAGTCAACAACATTACTTCATCTTTTTCTCTCTATTCAGATTTAACTTTCATCCCTCTGTGTTCAAACATGGAAGATTCCTGCTACCATTGTTATGTCCCAGAAGAGGACACATCATACAGAGCATTGTTAGTTTCTGGACAAAGAGATGAAATTGTCAATAGAATATTAGTTAAGCACATGTTGAGCTACATAAAATGCGAATAGAATATTTGAGGAACTTATTCTCTAAAAATGTCAAGTCCTTACCACTCTTATGTAAATGCAATATTTTAGTGCATTGCAATTTCAACAAATTTGGATGGATAGATTTTTATATTCAGAGAAAAAACTCCAAAAAGCTAGCTTTTTAAAGCTCAAGTTCATAGTGGAATGTATAAAAATACTTAAAATATTTAAATAAGATTGTCTATAAATTTCATCATGGGTAAATCTAGCTTCATTATCAGATATCATTGAATCAGCCTGACTTTTTTCAAAAATTTAAATATAGATGTGGACTTGTAAAGAAGTTATATGCTAAAACTCAGTAAAGTAATAAGCAAGCAAAAAAAGGGATATATTATTTGAAGTGCCATGAAGTCATAATAGTTATCATTCTTACTTATTACTTTCAGAGGAATAATAATACCAAGTTAAGTTAATAACTTCTTCCAAGAATGACACAAGATGAAAACTCAAAAAGTTTTCTTATCAATACTTTGTGTTCGTAAACTTTTTGAAACTGCAGTAAATTAAATATATCCTCCTTAAGTTGCACTATGAGTCATGCAGTGCCCCTTGAAAAAAAATAGACATTTAGTAAAAAATGCTAAAATTGTTTTAAAAGAAAAAGAAAATTTAATAAATAAAGCTCCAATAACTTAAGAAGTAGCTGTGTTGATGCATTAAAATTGGAACTCCATCAACTTTCTGAAATCTGTTTTTTCTCATTTCTCCCTTATGAATTTTTTATTGTATTAGTTCACAAACTTTAAAAGAAACCTAAACACTTCCTATCTTCACCTCTCCATTATTCTATTTCTAATCTTTTCATACTGATCTATCTCTCCAAACTTCTCTAAGGTATGAATTTTGTTTATCAAGAACTTTATATATATATATATAAATATACACTTTCTGTATATTCAGCTTGATAACAGCTGGCAACTGGTATTTTCACCTGTCATTTGGATTGACTGTTGACATTCTGGATGGCTCTGGTCTTGTAAGTGCCAAATCCATGTTTTCAGAGTATTTTTACCTATTTTTTTAAATCTAGATTTGTATTTTTCAACTCTTTGAAAGTTCAAAGTTCCTTCTGGTCAGGTATGGTTTCCTTTACTCTGGAATTATCTACTTATCTTCACTTTCATTGCCATTCTTCTAACATAAAGCATTCATACATTCAAAATTATGAATTTTCAGAAGATAATGTAGATTATATATAGGTAATACATAAACAAGACAGAAGAAACCCCCTGAAGTGGCAAAATAGGCAAATATGTTCAGAGTGTTACACCTTGTACTCTTTAAAAAAGTGTCAAATATAAACCTTTAGATCTTATTCAAAAATTGCTAAGAAAGCATGGCTCCACTTCTGCAGAATGTGCAAAAAATACAAAGATAAGTAAAATTATAATTATTTACTTAGAGATACCCAAATAAGTTGTGTACATGGTTTCAGGTCCCAATAAGGATTGTGATGTTGAAATGAGCAAAGTGATCAATGCAAGCAAAGTCATAGAACAAAAATTACCACATCTGAAATAAAATTTATTCAAAGACTACAAAATAGTATAAGCCAGTATTCCAGATGACCTTCACTGCAGAATTCTGAAGATGTTAATGCATATATCTGAAGAGACTAGAACAAGAATTTTTAGTAAAGGTATTAGTTTCAACAGGGAAAGAGAAGAGAGGAAATAATGTTTCAATAAGGCTTTTTTTTATGGGTTTAGAATGCAAAGTTTCAAAATCATTTTTGAAGCTAAGAATAAGTAATTGAACAGAATCACAGAATCATTTAGGTTGGAAAAGACCTCTGAGATCATCAAGTCCAGCCTTTGACTGATCATCTCCTTTTCAACTAGAGAATGGCTCTAAATGTCACACCCAGCTATTTCTTGAACACCTCCATGTAGGGTGACTCCACCAGGTTCCTGGGCAGTCCATTCCAGTGTTTAAGAACCCTTTCTGATGTCCAGCCTCACTTCTGGCGCAGCTCGAGTGTGTGTCCTCTTGTCCTGCTGCTGGCTGCCTGGGAGAAGAGGCTGAGCCCCACCCGGCTAAAACCTTCCTTCAGGCAGTTGTAGAGGGAAATACGGTCCCCCCAAGTCTCCCTTTCTGCTCTCTCTCAGCCACTCCCCACAGGACTTATCCTCCAGCCCCTTCCCAGCTCCATTGCCCCTCTCCAGAACTGCTCCAGCCCCTCAAGGTCTTTCTTGTACTGAAGATCCCAGAACTGGATGCAGTACCTGAGGTCTGGCCTCACTGGTGACACCCACACGGGGACAATCACTTCCCTGGTCTGCTGGCCACCCTATTCTTGATAAAAGAAGAACGGAAGTGTAGAGAACAGAAGTAAAAAGCAAACAGCATCCAAACATATTCGAGAGAAGATACTACCATATATCAATATATTTAATAATTTATCTTCTATTCAAGGCATCGCATATCGGGACTTCAGTTTTTGACTGATTTGAAATCTCACATATCTGGACTTCAAGACAGCTTTTGCCGCAATCTGATATGAAAATAATTACTTAAGACAGAGGAGATAAAGAATTGACTGATCAGGAGAGGACGACAGGTTTTGTTAGGTGTTTGCATGATTAGATGGAAGCTTTCAAGGGGTTCTTTATGGAGTGTCTTGCCATAGAGCTTTCTGATATTTAAGTGAAAAACGAGATCATAAAACCTCAGAGCACGCGGCTGAAATTTGCAGGTAAAACAAGTCTGAAAACCATCAAAATGATAAAGACAAACAAGAAGAATCAGATGACTTGATGACTTCTAAATAGAAATGTGATTACATTTAATAGTACAAAGAGCAATGTAACTAGGTTTTCAGCTATAAACTGTGAGTTTGTCAGCTGAAAAGGACACAGAAAAGAAAGATGCAGCCAGTCTACTAAAGAAGGACTACTAGTCATCAAAACACGATGCAGCTATGAAAAATGCTAATACAGAGTATTAAACATAATATTTCTGGGTTAAATAAAGAGATGTTTAATATTGCCATGTGAGGTAGAGTAAACCTTTATGATGAAAATCATAAGCCATTTGTGTCCTCCATATTAAAAAAGGATTCACTGAAAACATCATTAAAAATGGAGGTGAAGGGGAAGTTCGTCTGCACAATGTCAGGAACGCAGAACTTAGATCATGAAAGGAAATTTAAAAATCTTGTATTATTTAGCAGGAAAAAAAGCAACCCTAAGATGAGAGAAATTCACTCTGTAAACACATGAATGGGTAAAAAGAGCCTGCAGATGTTTATAATGTACTGAACTTTAAGATTAGTATCAACATAAGAATTTTACAGATATATATACAAACACATATTTTAAAAATATGCTTTTTCATGCAACATGAGTTCTTGCACTAATGGAGGACAGGACTCAGTGCCCAAGAATGACAACTTATTCTGAATCATAAAGATGATCTCTGGGGTCACTGTTTTAATGTCATTTATTTTGATTCAAATGCACATAATTTTCTTCTTCACTCATCTGCTTAAGGTCTGCTTGAATACTTTAAACATCATTCACTCACTAGGTGCCTAATGCAAAGCTTATTTAGTCAAAGTGCTTCCATTGACTTCTGTGTGCTTTGGATTAGGTTCTATATCCTTACCCACAGCCAGCTGCTGCAGGCTGCAGTTTTATCACAGTATTAGACTGCTTTTCTCTTTTCCCCATGATCTTAAGAGGGAGAGAAAGAGGTATACTTTGGCTTGCCCTGTCTGTTCTTTAATGTGCTTAGATTGCAGTTATTTCCTGCTGAGCCCTGAATGAGGTTTAGTTTGTTGAAGAGCAACTTTTTAATCATCTCACAGAATGAATGAACTAGAAAATATGTCAGGTTTCTATCAGAAGATGAAAAACACAGAAACTTATCAGTACCTCTCTTCCTCTAGATATATTGTAGATCATAAAAACCCACTCTGTACAGTACTTATTACTCTTATAAAGGACACTAAAAATGTAATTATGCAAAGGATGATCACCAAGAAACTTTGCAAAACACCTAAAGCAGACGTCAAAGTATGGCTGTGTCTGCATGGCAGAAAGTGCAAGTGAGACAGCAGGAGAGCAGATGACTTCCATGTCAGGCTATGTAATCTTCCTCACAGGAAGGGTGGCTACAACCCCTTCATTCCTATTTTGGAGAGTTCAGATAGCAGTGAAAAACATTTTAGAAGAAAAGGTGATCATGTATGTAGCAGTGCTTAACAGCCAAAATATATTTGGCTACTCCTATTGGTTCTAAAAGGGTCCTGGTTTAGGGTGATAGAACCAAGGCCTTCTTCAGCTTCTGGTATTTTGGCTAAATACCAAAGCTGTTCACTAGGCCTGTACAATATAGACATGGATATTCAAGTTTATGTTTTAGTGTAGTTCAGGGAAAGGCACACAGAACTCTACTTCTTCATACTTTCTCTTGCTCAGCATTAACAGTTGAGGGTGGCAGGTGAATAGCCCTTACTTTTTGTCATGAACAATTATGTCTCTGACAGGGTCAAACAGTGAATTAAGGGAAAACTTTGTCTGCTTCTCCACTGTAGAGCTGAATAAGGCTTATAGCAACATGACCTCTAAGGATTCTAATGATGCACTTTTCATATGAAAAGAAATTACAAGCCTAACATTATAAAATACCTAGTAAACTAGTTTTAAACATTGCAGAAAAAAGCCAAATAGCCTGTCCAACAGGCAATCAACAGCTTGATCCCATTCTAAATTATTTTCCTTGCCGCCTTATTTATTTCCCTAATATAGAACAACTGTCTTCTATACCTTAGTTGTTCTGTACAACTATTACTCTTCTTTTTTCTGCCAGAGAGCTGTAATAGTTTTGAAAAAGCAGACAGAAACATTAAAGCTCCCAACTAAGTGAGTATATGTGTAGATTTATAAATTTCATTTTAGATGTAATCAATAACATATATTGGCATCAACTTACAGAAAGGAATAGAGCTGCACAGCTCAGTTATCAATATTATCAATATTCAGTTATCAATAATAGTAATTGAATTATAATATCAAAGGTTCTTCTTCAGAACTTCTCAGAGTTGCCACCTTGCTTAAGTACTTTGTCTTCTGCCCAACAGGCAGCTGGCAGTACAGTCATGAAGACATGCCAGATCTTCTGTGATCTCCTGAATTATATTAAAAATAAATTAAAACTGCGCAGGATGCACTAAGAACATTAGACAAAAGATTTTATGCTCTCATAATTTTCATTCAAAAATAGAAGAAAACTTTAATTTAGAGAAAAAGTATTTGTAGCATCCTAAAAAAAAACAGTGAAAAATGTACAAAATAGAACTGAGAAATCACATTAGGTCAAGAAGTCCTCAAGAGAATGTTGAGGTGAAATGATTTTACAAAGTCTGTGTTCTCAGTTTGGTATATAAAGGATAGCTGACAGAAATAACTGAGAGCACATGCTTAAAAACATCTGTATTTCAATATATCTATCACAGTTTAGCATATTTTATTGCTATTCATCAAATTTCATGACACAAGATTTTTTTTGTATGTGTAGTTGTCTGGAACACAAACCTGTTTGAAAGGCTTCAGAACGAGTTCCTTGACTCTCCAGCAATCCACCAAATAAAGCAGAAATTATTGTCACGTATTTAAAACAAATCTTGATGTGAACCCAGAATATAGTAAAATAACATAAAGAAATGCACAACTATGGTCTAATGAACCTAATCTGGAAAGAGTAATTTTTTTTTAGTGGTTTGCCTGGGTGACTGCACAGGTCATTGCACTTCTTTTATCTCCTAGGGATAATTTACAAAGCACTTTGAGACCTTCAGTGTGCTCACTACTGAGAGCCACCTTGGAAACACTATATATATGTAAAAAATACCTAAATTATTTCCCAGAGTAACTGTACTGTTCTCTGCTAATAACCCTACATACATACCAATTGTACACATTTAATATTTTCTGTGACAATGAACATATTTTTCTTTCTTTGGCAGTGCTACCTGGTTCTCATACATTTCATTTAAATAAAGTCCAGTTTAATTATCTCTCCTAAATGTCTCATTGTATCTCTTTATGTAGAATATGTACTAATGACTCATCATTTTCCTCTATTTTTATAGGAATTCATGAAAGCTCACCTTAATTTTCTTATCATTTTCTTTGCATTTAGAGAACATGAACAATAGTTTAATTTAAAAATAAATCTATAAAATAGTGAGGCTGGGTGCAGCACTCATTTATATCCCTGCAAATCCAGGGAGGTTAGCACTTGCATGTGAAAGAAATTTAACAAAACTATGCCCCCCCCCTCATTAAAGTTCACATGAGTTTTTAAAGACCTTTCACTAACTTTTCTTTCTGATTTTAAGCATATTCTGTCTGTTATTTCTACATGGTTATGAGTGGTTAGATATTTTTGTCAACATCTGGGGAAAAAACCCGGTCTGTAAATGGCCTTCCATGACAAATTCTAGAAAGAAAAAGAAAAAGAAAGAAAAAGAGGGAAGGAAGGAAGTGTCGGAAGGAAGTGTCGGAAGGAAGTGTCGGAAGGAAGTGTCGGAAGGAAGTGTCGGAAGGAAGTGTCGGAAGGAAGTGTCGGAAGGAAGTGTCGGAAGGAAGGAAGGAAGGAAGGAAGGAAGGAAGGAAGGAAGGAAGGAAGGAAGGAAGGAAGGAAGGAAGGAAGGAAGGAAGGAAGTGTCGGAAGGAAGTGTCGGAAGGAAGTGTCGGAAGGAAGTGTCGGAAGGAAGTGTCGGAAGGAAGTGTCGGAAGGAAGGAAGGAAGGAAGGAAGGAAGGAAGGAAGGAAGGAAGGAAGGAAGGAAGGAAGGAAGGAAGGAAGGAAGGAAGTGTCGGAAGGAAGTGTCGGAAGGAAGTGTCGGAAGGAAGTGTCGGAAGGAAGTGTCGGAAGGAAGGAAGGAAGGAAGGAAGGAAGGAAGGAAGGAAGGAAGGAAGGAAGGAAGGAAGGAAGGAAGGAAGGAAGGAAGGAAGGAAGGAAGGAAGGAAGGAAGGAAGGAAGGAAGTGTCGGAAGGAAGGAAGGAAGTGTCGGAAGGAAGTGTCGGAAGGAAGTGTCGGAAGGAAGGAAGGAAGGAAGGAAGGAAGGAAGGAAGGAAGGAAGGAAGGAAGGAAGGAAGGAAGGAAGGAAGGAAGGATCTCAATGTTAATAATTGCGATTTTTGAAGAATATATGCACACTGCAAAAATCTTAATAAACAGAATCAATATCTCTTTGGCTAATTATTAATTTTCATCATTCTTCATGAATGGGAGAACTCAGAAGTGCTGATGGAATCATGCCTATGCAAGAACCTTTCACTTTGAACAGACTTCAGTTTGAGTTTAAGAATGAACGATTAAAATCATGCGAGATTTAACCACTGTTATCCAGCACAGATTAATTCTGCTCTGTCAGTAACTTTTACGACGCATAATCTAGCTCAAAATTCTCAAAGAGAGTAAAAGAGAGAGGATTTAAACAAAGTAACTGGTTTCATGCTTAGCTAGCATTCAGTTAAATAAGCACAGATGTGGGGTTTATCTGCTTAAAAGTAAATCTGTGGTTTTCTTATTTAAACTCTTGCGTTTTAACATCCATCAGAAAGGCTGCTGCTGCAATGAATAATTTAATCGCTGCTGCCTATTACATGTTGCTACACAGCGAGCATATTTGCAGAGCTGTGAAAGACCCCGGCCAAGTGTCAGCACTCGCTGTAACTCAGCCGGCCTCCCAGCACATCCCCTGCCAGCAGCCCGGGGCTCCGAGGCGGCCGCAGGGCACTGGTGGTGGGCAAGGGAGGGAAGAGGTCACAGCAGGATTGCACCCCATCAGCAAGACGCTCTGGAGAGGCGAAAGGTCACCGCGGGCTCCGTGCTGCCGTGGTGTCATTTCAGCTGCTTGTCCCTTGGTGGAGTTCTTGAGTTAGTTTCGCCTTTCCGTCAAATGGCTTTAACTGCTTCACGTGGGGGTTCCGTCCTTGTTTTTACCCTGCTTTTGAATTTTCTGTCATGTTTACTGTATTTAATCTTTTCCACGTATTATTATGAATACGTTACTTTCAAGGCAATATGATTTTTTTTTCCCCTCCTGAAGCTTCTTTTTAGTTTGTGAGTGAAAATAGTAATATGCAGTGTGTATTTCTTAATGTACAGAGTGGTGTGGGTATGTAAATAATCTGTCTCTCTTTAACCAGAGACTGATTCCCACTGCAGATCCCAGAAGTAATTTTCCAGCGAGAGCCACTGACGTTCCCAAACTGTGAAAACCAAATTGTCGTGGGCTGAAAGCGCCAACTGCGGACGCGAGTCCGGCTGCCGGCGGCAGAAGCTGGGCTCAGCCAGCACATGAAGATAAACCAGCCATTAATTACATCTGCATATTTTAACGATGACCCCTGTCTTTCCAATCAACAACTACAACAACGACAACAAAGCCCCGTTGCAGAGCATCGGCAGCTTGGGGGATGCACAGAGCCGGGGAAGCTCCCAGGCTGCTTTAGGATTTCCCCACGTACAGCAGGCTGCGATTGTCAGCAAGACGGATTCCTTCCCACACGCAAGATGCCACTTCGGTGGCCTTATCAGATGTTCCCTTTAAGGACACAAGCTCCTATTTCCCCTCTGTGTATCACCAGCATCTCGGGCTATTTTATTTATTACAGACGATTACATTTGTGATCCCTCTTCCCACTTGATCTCGCCAGATCAGGAGGACAAATGCCGTGTCGTGTCTGAGCGCGTGTGGGCGTCTGTGCGCATCGGAGCGGGGGGGCAGCCGGCACGGAGGGACTTACACTGCGCAACAGATTTGCCCGGCGGGGACGAGCCTCCCCCGCCCGGCACAGCCGCGCTCGCTCTGCCGGCACCGGGGGGCCGAGGGTGCCCGGCACCGGCGCTCTGCGCGCCGCGGAGGCGGAGGGAGGAGGGTGCGGGTTATTCCGCTCCCTGCCGTCTCGGAGGAGTGCGATGCGGGGGGGACACTCGGGCGGCCGGGCACGTGGAGCGGGAGCAGCGCGGCCATCCACCATGCAGCGCACGTCGGGCCCATTTCCCACGCCGGCCGCCTGCCCTGGGGGAGGAGGGGAGGGAGGAAGGGAGAATGATAGGAAAGGGGGGGCCGTTACCTCTGCTCCGAAAGAGGAACCAATCCACTGTGAAGGACGCAGCACTCCCGAGCAGGAAAGACATTGCACATTCAGAGGGAGATTGCATGTGAAGACACTGCAAAAGAGAAGGAAAGGAGGGGGGGACTGGGGGGGCGCAGACCGCGTGTGAAAGGCATAGTGTGTGTAAGAGAGGCCAGCGAGGGTAGGAAAGGAAGGGGGAGCAATTGCACACGGCAAGAGAAAGAAATCACTCATTCGCTTGAAAGAGGCACTCGCAAGGAGACCGTAGTAGAAACAACGGGGAAGGAGACGCAGGCAAGAAGGCGAGCGTCCATGCCGTGCAACAGCCTGGAATCCGATTAAAGTTTATGGCGGGGAGGTTAAAAACGCTCTCATCCCGCCCCTTCCCTGGCGAATACATTAAGTTTCCTGGCTGCGTTTAAAAACACAAAGGGACGGGAACAGCGGGACCTGCGGTTCGCAGTTGTATTTCCAGCGCAGGGAGCCAGTGTAATGCAGTATGCTGGTATTCCTACGTACTGGCATGTCTGGATCTTACACTGTGAGCAAAATTTCCTCCTCGCGGAGCTCCAGAACAGCGAGGGGGAATTTTGACAAATTCAAGTTGCTTGGCAAATATAATAGGGATTTGGTACTAATCCTACTTAACCCGCTGCGAAGATGCTGCGCTCCCGAGCCCCCCTCCTCCGTCCGGGACTGCGGCGGCGAGCACTGAGCCTGCGCCGAGCTGGGCTTTCTCGCTGATGCTGCAGATAGAAAGCCGAGTGTCTCCAGCACCGGCGGGGGAGGGTGTTCGTGCTCTGGCGAGGCAGAGCGGCCGGGGCCGGTGCCAGGGCCGGAGGAGGCTCCGGAGGAGCAGCCCTGCAGCCCTCCGGAGAAGGGAGCGGTCCCTCCCTCCCGAGCTCCGACTCCATGCGGCTCGGCTCTGCCCCTCCGTGCCTCTGGACTCCTCAAGGAAAGAGGTGGCAACCTTCCCTCCCTCCTACCATCACTCACCGCCCCAAATGACAAAGACCCGCTGTGACCGCTGCTTTGAGCCACCTCAACGTATCCGGCCGCTTTTCGCTTAAATGTATCATCGCGATGAAAGAGACATTTCGCTACATTGGTCTGCATGCGTTTTTATTCAAAAGAGCCATGTATACCGAGGATTGCACACACAAAACCGCACAGAACGCGCACGTACAGAACTTGCTTTCCCACATGTGTTCACAGAGGGAGAGGGAGCAGCTGGATTCCTGCCTTCCCCTGGCTGCGCGCACGCACACAGGCGCACACACATGTACCCGCACACACGCGTGTACCCGCACACACATGTACCCGCACACACACACATACCCGCACACACACACATGTACCCGCACACACGCACATACCCGCACACACACACATACCCGCACACACACACACCCGCACACACGCACACCCGCACACACATGTACCCGCACACACGCACACCCGCACACACATGTACCCGCACACACGCACACCCGCACACACGCGTGTACCCGCACACACATGTACCCGCACACACATGTACCCGCACACACATGTACCCGCACACACGCACATACCCGCACACACACACACCCGCACACACGCACACCCGCACACACATGTACCCGCACACACGCACACCCGCACACACACAC